>NC_067421.1:39369674-40596340 GCF_009764475.1 Pristis pectinata
CTGCAACATTTGACACAACACAGTTGTCTTTTGAAACCTGAGCTTTTTCCTGTACACAATGCCTTATGACAATGAATTACTTCTTCAGCATCAATATGGCAGCTTAATAAAGAACTTTTCATACATTTGTCACAATTCAGCATTGGTAGGCTAATTGAACACAACTACCTTGGCTGTGCTTCATGGTCTCAACAGCCACAACTGGATTTTTTTTTGGAACTTTGTCCTGAGCATCTGAAAGTTAAGTAAAACTTCAAAATGGTGTAATCTCAGGATTACTCAGCAAGAGCACAAATTGGAAGATGAAGATCAACATGCACGATACTGATGCACTGATACTGATGTACAGACACTGATACGATACTGAGGCATGGTAGCAGATGCCTAGCTGCTCCTAGAACATTCTACGCAACAGATGCATTTCACTGTGTTTTGATGTACACGTGATGAATAAAGATACTTTATCTTGTCTTATCTAGCAGGAGAAAGTGATTCCGATTCTTGGGGACAGATTGCACTCCAACAGGATTGGACCAGTGTTGTCGAGGGAAGGTTCACTCACAGTGCTGGGAAGGGTTTGAACCACACTGGTAGCAGGGCAAATCCAGACAGAAGAGGAACAAAATACATTATGCGCTGAGAATGTTGGAAAGGAAGCAGTACTAAACTAGGAACAAGCTGAGGAACCTTGAGGAATAAAAAGACAGCTATGATAAATATGTTTGATGGAGCTACAAGCACAAAAAGCCATGTCGGAGTGCGATGCGGTGGCAATAATAAATGTAGTTTTAAACAGAGGACGAGATGCATAATACTATCAGATTTCAAGTGTTTAGAAAAGATTGCGAAGGAAAAACTGAGATGGCAGCAGATTATGCAAGACTGTTGAAAAGAGGGTGCCCTCGAGGGTGCAAAATCAGAATTCATTTGGTTAGAAATGAAAAGCAGTGAAAGGTATAATCACTCCACTGAATTTGAGGAGCATGTAATTAGAATTTTTCATGAGCTAAAGAGCTATGGAGCAAAGAAAAGAGGAATTTCTGAAATATGCAACAGCTTCCTTAACCAATATGTTCTTGGCCCAATAGGGAAGGTGGCATTGCTGGACCTGCTGCTGGGGAATGAGACGGATCAATCATCAGTCAGAGTAACAAAATCTGGAGAAACTCAGCAGGTTGGGCAGCATCTGTGGGAGGAAAGAAATTGTTGGGTCAAAACCCTGCATCAGGACTGACCTTCCATCAGTAAAAGACCTAGATAAGAGTGATCATTGCATAACAAGGTTGAGAGTAGACTTGGGAATAGCAGGGAGCAACCCAAAGGGCAAATGCTACTCAATTACTTCTGACTAGATCTCTAATGTAAGTTGTTAAGCTGCAGATTGTCCAAAATTCTACTGCTTACGAACAGGCACACATCATGTCACCCTCACCCATCAATCCTACTTGACTGAGCTACTTAGGCAACATTTCAAATACTAATCTACGATATCTTTCATCTTTAATATTGGGAAAAATATTCCAGACGTCATAACAGTGCAGTTAGTGGGAGTTTATCGTGAGCAGACTGACTGTCCACACTCCAAAAAGTACATGAAGGACTGTCAAGCATTTTGAGACATCCTGAGTTTGCAAAAGAGATCAAAATGAAGTCAGTCCATTTTTCCTCCAAATCCCCTCTTTTCTTCCTATTTCTTCACAGATCCAGACAAGCACTTGAATCAAGACACAGAAGGCCACAAACCAAGCGATGGTAAATAGGGTCAGTATAGATGGCTACCTGATGGCCATTCAGGAACAGGGTGGGCCAGAAGGACTTGTTTCAGTGCTGTGACTATGAGATCCACATTTTGTTTCCCCATATTACCAATTCCAGAATCTAGCCCCATGCATCCGTGCTCATCAGCCACACAAGTCGTCATCTCCAGAACTGTGCCCGCACATTCCAATATCTTGAAGTTCCATACTCCCCCTTTCTAAAACTCATTAAAATCCACAACTTTCAGTTCATCACCGCCCATACTTAAATGGGCCTTTGTTCAGCATCCATGGTTTTAAAGTTTCTGTTAAGCATGTTGGAAGACTTTACAATCAAAAAGTCCAGTTGAATTCACATAGTTTAGGTTTCATTTTCCATATTGTCTTTTTTAAATTATTTCTGTGTTGCAATTTCACGCACTTGAAGTGATTATTTTGAGCAATTGCTGGATGGCAAGCCAAGAGTTCGCCCTTCTGATATGATAGCCCTCGCGGCGACAGCTGGTCACTCAATACTGAATTTACTATATAGTGATCCTGAACAGTTAAATGTGGCAACTATTGGAATTGATTGTTCAACCTTTCAGACAATATGCTAAATGCAATGCTTTTTTTTTTGCAGTATTTTCTCTAATGCCCCCTGGTTCAGGATGGAACATGGATATGCACACCCTCTAGTTCTCCAATTCAAATTATGCTCTCACCTCATGTTTCACTTCTCCCACTCTTTCTGCCTCCTATTCACAAGGTGCAGATTCAGCTGTATGATGATTCAATGCACAGTTCCATTCCCAAGGTTTTACATGTTCCTCAAGGGAAAGTAATATTTGAAGATTTCTCCTTATTAATACTGGAAAGGTTTTTTTTTTAAATATACTTAACCCAACTGGTACAGAATACAAATTCTTGACATGGGTCATCAGACACGTATCAAGCCTTCAGAATTTTACAATTTAAACTAGTTCGTGCAGCACTGCACCATTGCCAGCACGATCCAGTGCAGAACCCTAAGCCAGATCATTGGAAAGTGGGATCCAAATCAAACAGAAGCATTCACGTACAGATAAACGCCATACTGTTTGGAACATTTAATCAAAGTCACAGGCAAGTTTATTGTCATAAGTACATATGTGCACAGGTGCAAGAAAAAACTTACTTTCAGCAGCACAGGCACATAACATCATATAAGCAGCATTTACAAGATAAACATTATACACAAATTTTACAAGAACGAATACATTTAGAACAAAAGATGTCCATTTTAGTGCAAAGTGAACGAAATGGTCAGAGTGTTGCTAAACTGTTGGTTCAAGAACCAGATCAACTTGTCTTTTTTTTCTCTTAACATTTCTCTCTTTCCACTTTATCTTCAATATTTCTCTATCCCCTATTATTGACTTTGCCCATCTCCACTTTCACAGTGGGGACTCCAGCCCACACAATGGCCACACGCAAAATAAAATCTGAGAGGAAGGTATGTTCAGGGCATACCACTCAGTCATTTTAAAGGCTTCCTTGCCCTGCTCCTTGAATTCCACATTATGAATTACCACATTTCATATGCCTGCACAGCAACAGATCCAATTAAGCAAACCCCCTCCATAGAGAGCAACCAACTCTCCAATGGTTAATAACGTAGAGGGCCACAAACTCTCAAAGCAGAACACATCAAACATGCTTTCTTTTTGGCTCTCCACAAATTCTAGTGTTAAATTTAGAGCTGCAAAAATGGTCTGCCTTATGGCTATTTATATTCCCCAATGGAAAGCAACTTCTTTTATTAGTCACCCTAAAATGATAAACTGGACTATCATTCATGGATAAGTTTTCTGATCTTGTAATTAAGACAGCAGCCTTTCATTCACAAAACATCTGAAATTTTCCCTCAAAAACTTGCCAACTTCTTATCCAGTTAGAATTTCAATCTGGAATACTTTAATTAGACTTGAACAGTAACTTTTATATCCACCCTCCCGAATCTTAATGTGACCAAATCACTTTAGGGTGCAGATGTTCAACATTTTCACTCATTGGTAACAAACTTATTTTCCAACCCATATCCTGTCATGAAGTGCATTAGATTTAACAGCTGAAAGACTACAAATACAAGTTGTCACTGTCTTGTAAACAGAAATTAACTTTTTCCTAATTTGAAGTTAACAGTTCTCAGCAAAAGCTGCCACAGCATTTTGGAATTCAGAGATTGAAACCTGCAACATCTGGACTGTGAGCTGGGCAATTTTGTGACTCCACTGTTTAATCTGTTAGCAGTTATTTTTTTTTAAAAAAGATTTTGGGAATCATAATGACAGAAATTTGCAGAAAAATAGCTGAGATTCTGAAATTCCCTCAAGGAGGTAGCAACACAAATAAAAAAATCAAAGAACTGCAAATGCTGGAAATCTGAAATAAAAGCAGAACATGCCAGAAACACACATTAGGTTTGGCAGTATCTGTGGAGGGAGAAAGAGCTAATATTTCAGGTTGAGATCAGATAGATCAGTCCAGTTCAGCACAGATGTTCTTTACTTGTCCAAAAAAAAATGCACTGATAAATCCACCAAATATCACACTGGTGTGGTCTTCTGACCACCACTTCTCTCCACCAACCCTCTGATCCATCAGCCAGCAGAAGTAGAAGCTGAATGTCAAATTGCTGGCCCAAGAAAACATCAAGGAACTTAGCAGGGACTAAGCAGGTTGGAGAACCATGAGCTCCCTCAGTTCCCTGATACACCAGTGGGAAGCAATCAAGGAGAATCTTCATCCTTAAGGGTGTTCACAAAACAAATGAGAAACACTCTAATTCAGGGAAAAGACACAGAATCTACTCCTCCTGGGGTCAATAGGGATGAATGCTCAGATCCAGATGAGTTTAGCATACATACCTGGGTGCAATGAAACTCCTTGCTCGTGTGAAGCTCACAGAATAAACAGTATACATGGTAATAATAAAAACAATAAATAGAGCAACGAGCACAAAGCAACAAAATTGTGCAGAAATGGTAGTGCAATCTCAAGTAGTGCAAAAAATACTGAAGTGACAATAACAGAACAACCGAGAGAGGTAGAATTAAGAGTCCAAGAATGTTGAAGGGTTCACTCAGAAGGGTTTGTGAGAGAGTTGATTGTTTCAGATGTCTGACAGCAGTGGGGAAGAAGCTGTTCTTCATTCTGGTCATCTGTGCTCCGAGGGGCCCCAAGTCTTTTGGATTACCTCATTGTATTGAAATAGAATAATCTGTGTTGAGTCGTCTGATACCAAATCTTGAACTTGGCACATATAGTCAGTTTTCAAACCAACTCTGAGCACAATCTGTGATGCATGTACAGTAACAAAGGAAATGAGATGTCCACTCTTAAACATTTTTCCTAATCACTTCTCATAAATAAAGCACATGGAACACAGATGGAGAAGCTCAATTTAACTTTACAAATGTCGCCACCAGCTCAATTTCCCTGGGGCTGCAATTGGAAGAGAAAGATACACTATCAAAATCAAGTAAACACTTCCAGAAAGGCCAAATACAAGTGCAATCTTTGTGAGAATGTGCCAAAATGATGAGCAACAGCAACATGAACTCCAGCTGCTGCTGACAAAGCACCATTTTTAATCTTTTTTGAAGCTTCACTTTGGGCTTGGTCACAAAGAAAGCACAATATAAACTTGTCTACATTGCTTGCATTTTCTCCTTTGGATGCAACCAGACATCAAACCGCATTTCTCACATATCAAATTTCAATTCAGATCTCTTCAATACAAGAAACATGAAATATGCCATTTTAAGAAATAATCTGTTCACATCAGCTACGAGATGGATCCTAAACTAAGACATGCACTGTATCCAGAAAGAATGTGTCAGCAGAAGCAACGGGAAGGAGAAAACAAAAACTGAAGAGAAACATTCAGGTACATCAAACATCTGGCCTTTATAGACTTAATAGTGAAAAATGCCCATACTACGTTCCCGGTAGGATACTACTACAACAAGCTATTCCTATTAACTGCTCAAACTAAGACTGCTTTATCCTCCATTTCCAACAATTTTGTGCTCATACCAAGAATCCTGTTTACTTGTGCGTTCATCACACAAGCAACATAAAAGTAACATACAAGTAAAATATATACAAGAAACTTTATTTGAGCATGTACATATCAATGCCCATTATCTGCATAAAATTTGAATATTCTTTTTATTGTTTGAGTTAGTGAGCAAATAATGATACTCCAGATAAGATCATAACAGTTTCAATGGGCAGTTTTAAGAGTCTTGAAAATGCAAAAAAAAAATGTTTATCTTTGTATTTAATATAAAAGGGCACTTCACAACCATTTCCAGACAACTCTTCTTTGCACATCAAAATACTGAGGTTCATTGAGGATATCTTCTGCTTTTATGGTCGCTGCCATTCAAATCCTTTGAAGCATTTATATCTCAACACACCGTGATTGCATTACATCTTGTACACAAGCCAAAATCTGAAGGAAATTCCAATTGGCATTCAAGTTAATAAACACCAAATTTAATGGACAATCCATTGTAGTAGCTGGGGTCAGAGTCATGATCAGTGCACATCCTGCTTAAGCAGGAATGAACTGTGCCCCAAAGCACATTTAACAAAATTATATTTGTCAAGCTAAGAGGGTGTAAATTCTAAATACATTCACCTTTTTATATATTCGAGGCCAGTGAAGATTAAATATTCAATTTATCCTTCCATTTTAATGCTAGAATATGAAGCATTTCATGCATTGATAAATAAATTAAACCATTACAACAGTTATGATCTTATCTGGTTTGAATGCAAGGATTAATATACTCATTAATTCAAACAATGAAAACAGTATTGTAATTTATCAAATTCAGTTAATCATGGAAAACATAACAAAATTAAATTGGTATCACACAATGGACCTATAGACATTACAAAATAATATAGAATTCAGAGGCATAACCAAATACGTCAGATAATGAGTGGTGAACAAAATGTTCGAACAGTTACAATGTTTAAAACTTCATTCAAAATGTGGGATTACTAGCTAAGTTTACATTTATGGAACAACATGTCATGTATCACAAATGAATTAGTACTGACAGCTATGAAGGGGAGGGATGGAAAAAACACGACTTCGTTTTAAGTATTCTGCTGAAGACGACGGCCAAAATACCTCCTCTCATTTGGTGGACATATATCAACAGAAAGCCATTTGTAAAAGCTGCAGAAAGCAAACCATCCACGTCAGAACAGCCTCATTCTATTTGTAATTACATACAGGTCAAATTCAACTGATGTACAGATCATCTGTATGCACTAAAATAATTCTCGTCTTCAATGCCAATCCATCCAAGCTAATCATTTCTTAATGGAGTTGAAGCTCAACTCAAAAGGCACATGGCACCCTGCCAATGTGAAGTTATAGATTCCATGCTAAATATAACTTATCAAAAGACATACTGTGCATGTTTAACAAACTGCTAGAACTCTACACTTCCCCGAAAATGGGACTGCCTTTTTGGCCTAGACATCAATCTCTCTGTTAGGCAACCAGATTATCAGAAATCCCGGCTTTTTCCAAACCAGAGGTGGAACCCACAATAAAACTAAATGGAATATATCTTAACTGTTCAAACTTGAACATTTAGACATGTTCCATTCAGTCATACTGTCAATTCAAGCTCTGAATATTCTTCAAATATAATGAGAGAAATAACTCCAAAATTCCAGCTAACCTTTCCAATCAGCAACAGCTTTTCAAACCTTAGCACGGTTGTGTGGAAGCAAAAAACTAGAAAATGGTACAATCCTGGATCATTAGATACAGGAGGCCTCAGGTTTTATTTTGCACTATTTTGTAACATATAGTGATTTTTGTGTCTTTACACTGTATTGCTGCCATAAAACAACAAATTACACATCGTAAGTCAGTGATAATAAACCAGATACTGATTCTGCGATATGTGGAATTAAAATGATGACCATTTGGGTTTTCTCCCACATTTCAAAGATATGCTGTCAGGTTAATTAACTACCGTAAGTTACCCCTTGTGTAGGTGAGTAGTAGAGGCAGGGAGGAGTTGATGGTCATGCAAGAGAGAACGTGTTTCAGGGAACTAAGTGGGAATGATGGGAATGCACTCTGTGCCAGCATCGGCTCAATGGGTCAACTGGTCTTCTCCTGCATTGAGAAAATATGAAAAAAAGAAACAAGCATCCAGCTAAGGTAATGAATATGCAAACTGAAAAACTAACTTGCACTCACTTAACATCTTTGTCCTCATGACAACCCAGAATAGTGCAGACATTTTGTTGGCAACATGAACACAGCAAGACCTCAAACTACCAATGGATTAGAATAAAAGTGTTGATCAAAGGAAAATGTGCAAAATCTACCCCTGAAGTAATGCCATGGAGTTGAAAACCACCTGTGAAATCCACAGCCATTTGCAGAATCATTAGTGCTGGATTGGTCAAGCTTGATCTCAAATGGTTAAGCAAAGAGAATTCCCAAAACCATTAAATGGACCAATTTAGCACCCCCCCCCCCCCCCCCCCGTATTCACTTTGCATTGCCAGATTTCATTTCTTCAGGTTTTCCAATCATTGAAATTCATGGAGTCTGTTTACACACTGTGATTTTCGTCTTTAACAGCACTCTCACCATTTCTCGTGCAGATCATCCACCGCATCAGCAGTCGACTCAGCAATCTCAACCTTATCACGAAAAATTCTCTTGATGCAAGATGCACTCGCCTCCTGTTCTGCAGGGGGCTCCATGATTCCATTTATATTCCATTGATCAACTTAGGATTTTCACTTAGGCAAGTTACTTTATACATAGTTTGTTTCAAGCAACTTCCATGTAAAGCTTGTTATTTTCAAAACAGTGGACAGATTAGAAGATGGAGATTACCCATTTGAAATTAGTACCATATGAAATTATGCAAACACTGCATTAAAGAAAACAACTCTCCCCCCACAACATGGACAATAACGGATGGTTTCAAATTCAAACCTGATGAATTTAGACACATTCCATATTGCTCATCGTCAGCTGACCAAATAATTATTAATAGTCACACAATATTAAGGGAAGAATTTAACCACCCAAGGAACAGGGAGATGGCCATTTGTACCTTCAAGATTCATCTGCTATTCAACTTAACTTTGGCTTTATACTTCTACTGATCAATTTGCTTTTTAAGAGAGCTCCATATATCTGTAACTATTTGCATGAAGTGTTTCCTATCATTTCTCTAAAATAGCACCAGTATCACTAGATTCACCCACCAAAAATCAATCCTATCCCACTCTTTTAAAACCTTATAGAGCTCAAACAAACCGTCCCTTGACCTTCTATATTCTGAGGATTAGTTTATGTACTCTTGCAAGTTTACACATGGAACTTTAGTCATGCCTTTGACTTAATACAAGGCCTCGACAGGGTTCGAGAGGAATTGAGGCTCAACCCTCAGCCTTACCTCATCCAAGAGTGGGTATTCAGTGGTGTGCCATCCAAAGCTTATCTGCTACTGAGGCCTCTCTACATCTGATTGCTTGCTTCCTGTGTGTAATGAGTTATTTGGTCCTCCACATCTGGTCAAGATTTAAATGGGTACTAGAGACTACAGAGTCTCCAGTACCCATTAAAGCTGAATTCAACTTGATTCAGCCCATGAGTTTAATTCAGTAGGAGACACTTCAGATGGACATAACACAAAATGGAGTTAGAAAATAAATTTTAAACACAAGCAATATTAGTGATCAAATAAGAACAAAAGATGCTGGTTTAGGTGGACTGCATTTTCAAATCTCTCAGGAAGAGATCACACTTTTTAAGAGCTTCTAGATTTAGTGCCAGTTTAATGAATGAATAGTTAACTGATAAAATGAAACACATCAAGCCAAATCTTGAACAGTCAACTTAATACCAGTGGTAGGAATTATAATGTAATCTCCACTCAAAATGTAAACAACATCTAGAAATCAGAAAACTCTGCTTAGGACTGGAACAGGGACTTCCATTATCTAGATTTCCAGAAGAGCTTTGATAAGATTCTGTGAACAGTCAAATGAAAGGTCACAGAATACCAAGCAGAAGTAGCAAAAATCCCTTGATTGCATCTAGCAATCCAAAGCAAGAAGGGGGTGATCAATCTGTCTGGGATGATTAAATAAAAAGTCAGGAAGTGAAATCTCAGATGTGTTTTAGGACCTGTTTAAATTAGCTTTGCAATCAAAATTTGGAAATGATGCCAAATCGGGAGATGGTTGATTTTGGTGGTGGCAGGTAAGAACAACCATCAAGACACTCGATACTAAAGACTGGAACAAAATACAAAATGTTAACTAACACACAAAATGAGCATAAAGTTACTAAATGAATTTCATTAACAAGATTATCTGTTGCTGAGAAAGGAAGTTCTAATCTAAATGGGTTAGAGGAACAAAAAGGGATCTGGGGTATAAATGTAAGATATGCTAGAGGAGTGAAGGACCGAGTAAAACCATAGATGTTCATGTCTCACGTCACACGACAAGTGATGGGTATAGCTCTGACTAAAAGACAATCGAATCAGTGGGAAGGGTACAGAGAGATTTAAGTGAAACACAAGAAATACAATCTTCTCTCTCAGGAATGGAAGAAGTGTTTCCTTTCTCTTGAAAGAAAAGCTAAAGGGAAGTCTCACAGTACTTTGTGATAGGTAGCAAATCATTCTGTCACAAAGAGCAAAAACAGATGTCGATTTAGGATTCTGATCAAGAAATCAATAAAGGAAATCTGCCAAAATGTCTTTTTCCGAGGGTAGAGTGGAACCCTGAGTCGAGGCCACGAATATGGATACACCCAAATATGTTTGATGAACAAGTGAGGGAGATTGGAACAGAGATTTGTTTTTAGGTGTTAGATGAGTAGATGGGAGGACACCGAATAGAAGTACCAATACGAGTATTATCTGATTGGCTAATTTCTGGGCTGGATGCTTTTGACCCAAACTCCAACCATATCATTTTCAAATTAGTGATCTGCAGTCTCCAAGTGAAATTTAATGAAGGCCCTATCAAAACACAAATCAATACTCATTATATGGAGAGAAAAACTATATCCTATTCCACCCAAAGCTGTTCATTTACTCATACAAAACTTGATTTAAAAGCAACTGATGTGGCAGATTAGAAGTAATTTCAATAAACTTCTAGTAATTGCTAAGGGTTCAATTTCTCCATGCGTCCATCCAACTGTTGAAAAAGGATTAACACTCAAGTTGCTTCCTTTTCTCCCCCTACGAGTACCTTGAAGGAAATGGACATTTCAACTTCAGCACGAAGGTGGTCAAAATTGGTTCCTAACCAGGAGCTTCATTCAGTCAAGACATGTCTCACCACACAAATCATTTTTGTAATCAGATAAACAGCTAGTCCTTCACAATTAGATGATATCTTGAAATTGTCAACTTGCGATGAAGTGAAAGTTCAAACCACAATGCACGATATAGAGAACTTGCCATTTCTTTGGCTCTTTTATTGAAGCAAAGAATGCCCTAAAGTAATTTGGAGGATGATGACAAAAAAAAGGGCCTGTTTCTATGCTGCATGATATGAAATATATTAAAAAGCCTACTACACTTCAAAAGACTCATCAACTACATTAAACAAAGTTTATTTCTGTACCATCCCAAAATAATGGCAAGACACTAAAATATTGGTTCCCTTTTCATTTTAACTGAAGGACGTGGACATCACCACTAAGGCCAGCAGTTGTAACTGAAGGGTGAGCTGCCTTCTTGAACCTCAGTAATTCTGCCGATTAAGGTACACCCAGAGTTGTTGGGGAGGGAGTTCCATGATTTAAGCCAGAAGAATTACCAATATTTCCAGGTCAGGCTGGTTTGAGACGAAGGGAAAGACCTTGCAAGCACCAGCTGCCCTTATCTTTCCAAGTGAGAGATCACAGGATTCAAGACGAACACTGCAACTGCTGTGCAACAATAGCAGAGGGAATCAATATCCAGAATGTTAGATGCGACACCATTCAAGTAGATTGCTTTGTCTGAATGATTTGAACTGCACTCATTCAAGTGCAGAATATTCTACCACAATGTATCGCAATTGAGGGAAATACTTTGCATTGTCATAAGGCAAGTTGCACAACCGAAGGATACCGACCAATGACCTGTGTGTTGCTACAGAATTTATACACCTTGCTCCAGTCAAGTTTCCAGTTAGTGGTAATGTTGGAGGACTTTGTAATTGTTGTTACTGAATGTAGCTGGTTAGGAATATCTTGTTCCCCGATGCCCAGTGGTGTAAAATATTACTTGCCACTTATTCCTGAATACCATCGAGGTACTTGCCATGTGTCGATGTGGATTTTTTGTTTGCTGATGATTTGTGGAGTTGTCACCTCTAACCTCAAGTCATGGACGGAGCAGTTTTAGGCTACAGCAATACATACAGTGACATGCAAAAGTTTGGGCACCCCTGGTCAAAATTTCTGTTACTGTGAATAGCTAAGCGAGTAAAAGATGACCCGATTTCCAAAAGGCAAAAGTTAAAGATGACACATTTCTTTAATATTTTAAGCAATATTACTTTTTTTATTTCCATCTTTTACATTTCAAAATAACAAAAAAAGAAAAGGGCCCGAAGCAAAAGTTTGGGCACCCTGCATGGTCAGTACTTAGTAACACCCCCTTTGGCAAGTATCACAGCTTGTAAATGCTCTCTGTAGCCAGCAAAGTCTTTCAATTCTTGTTTGGGGGATTTTCGCCCATGCTTCCTTGCAAAAGGCTTCTAGTTCTGTGAGATTCTTGGGCCATCTTGCATGAACTGCTCTTTTGAGGCCTAGCCACAGATTTTCGATGATAAAATTTAGGTCGGGGGACTGAGAGGGCCACAGCAAAACCTTCAGCTTGTGCCTCTTGAGGTAGTCCATTATGGATTTTGAGGTGTGTTTGGGATCATCATCCTGTTGTAGAAGCCATCCTCTTTTCTTCAGCTTTTTTTTAAAAACAGATGGTGTGATGTTTGCTTCCAGAATTTGCTGGTATTTAATTAATTCATTCTTCCCTCTGCCAGTGAAATGTTCCCCGTGCCACTGGCTGCAACACAAGCCCAAAGCATGATCGATCCACCCCCGTGCTTAACAGTTGGAGAGCTGTTCTTTTCATGAAATTCTGCACCCTTTTTTCTCCAAACATACCTTTGCTCATTGCAGCCAAAAAGTTCTATTTTAACTTCATCTGTCCACAGGACTGGTTTCCAAAATACATCAGGCTTGTTTAGATGTTCCTTTGCAAACTTCTCACGCTGAATTTTGTGGTGAGGACGCAGGAAAGGTTTTCTTCTGATGACTCTTCCATGAAGGTCATATTTGTGCAGGTGTCGCTGCACAGTGGAACAGTGCACCACCACTCCAGAGTCTGCTAAATCTTCCTGAAAGTCTTTTGCAATCAAACAGGGATTTTGATTTGCCTTTCTAGCAATCCTACAAGCAGTTCTCTCGGAAAGTTTTCTTGGTCTTCCAGACCTCAACTTGACCTCCACCGTTCATGTTAACTGCCATTTCTTAATTACATTACCAACTGAGGAAACGGCTACCTGAAAATGCTTTGCTATCTCCTTATAGCCTTCTCCTGCTTTGTGGGCATCATTTATTTTAATTTTCAGAGTGCTAGGCAGCTGCTTAGAGGAGCCCAGGGCTGCTGATTGTTGGGACAAGGTTTGAGGAGTCAGGGTATTTATAAAGCTTTGAAATTTGCATCACCTGGCTTTTCTTAATGATGACTGTGAACAAGCTTATAGCCCTAACAAACTAATGAAGGTCTGAGATCTTGGTAAAAGTTATGAGAGCTCAAATCTCTCGGGGTGCCCAAACTTTTGCATGGTGCTCCTTTCCTTTTTTCACACTAAAATTGTACAAAACAAAAACAATACACTAATCTTAAAGTTAAAGATGAAACCTTCTTTTCAACATTTTATGACTGTTGGACATCAGTTCATCTACTACTCACGGTAACAGAAATTTTGACCGGGGTGCCCAAACTTTTGCATGCCACTGTACATTATCGATTACAGCTCTGCGTTCAACACCATCATCCCCTCAGTATTATTCCAACAAGCCTCTAAATCTAGGCCTCTGTACCTCCTTCTGCAACTGGATCCTTGACTTCCATATCAGTGCAGATCGGTAAATAACATCTCCTCCTCGTTGACAATCACAGGCGCACCTCAAGGATGCATGCTTAGCTCACTGCTCTACTCTCTCTACACTCATGACTGTGTGGCTAGGCACAGTTCAAACGCCATCTATAAATTTGCTGATGACACCATTGTTGGCAGAATCTTAGATGGGAACGAGGTGGAACACAGGAGTATCGCAACAACAATCTTGCACTCAATGTCAGCAAGACCAAGGAATTGATTGTGGACTTCAGGAAGGGAAAGTCTGGAAAACACACACCAGTCCTCATTGAGGGGTCAGCATTGGAAAGGGTGAGCAGCTTCAAGTTCCTGGAGTTCAACATCTGAGGACCTATCCTGGGTCCAACACATTGATGCAATCTCAAAAGGCAGCACACCAGCAGCTCTTCTTCATTAGGAGTTTGAGAAGATTTGGTACGTCACCAAAGACTCTTGCAAATTTCTACAGATGTACAGTGGAGAGCATTCTGACTGGTTGCATCACTGCCTGGTATGGAGGCTCCAATGCGCAGGATTGAAAGAGGCTGCAGAGGGTTGTCGACTCAGCCAGCTCCATTACAGGCACAACCCTCCACACCAGAGGATATCCGCAAGAGGCGGTGCCTCAAGGCGGCGGCATGCATCATTACAACCATCAGGGAGGTGGTAAAGGAGCCTGAAGACCCACACTCAACGATTCAGGAACAGCTTCTTCCCCTCCGACATCAGATTTCTGAACGGTCCATTAACTCTACCTCGTTATTCTTCTTTTGCACTATTTTTTTTGGTAACTTATAGTAATTTATGTCCTGCACTATACTGCTGCAGCAAAACAATAAATTTTGCAACATACGTCAGTGATAATAAACCTGATTCTGAGTTCACCACTGACAACCATGGATGAAGTAACAGAATGTGGCTTGGCCATACCCTGAGAAACTTCTGCAGTGATGCTCTGGGTCTGGGTTGATTTGACCTCCAACAGCCACAATTATCTTCACTTATGACTTAAATCATTGGAGCACCTTCCCCCTGATGCCCCATGATTTCATTTCCACAGTTAAATTGTGTCTTGGCATCAAGGACCATCAATCTCACTTCACTCTTGGTCCAAATACAAACCAAAGAGCTGAATTCCAAGTCAACGGAAGTCAGGAGCTAAGTGATGCTGCAGAAATTGATGAATTCACAATTTTAAGACGAGGAAATTCAATTGTTCTACTGAGGGGCAATGAATTTCAATGTGCCCTTGTGAAGGACAGACAATGGGCCAAAGGGCTTGTTTCTATGCTGTCTGATATGAAATGATACATTAAAAAAGCTTGCTACACTTCCAAAAACTGACCTGAAATGCAAGTAACCTATTGAATGATTTGAAATGGTCAAAACAGTAATTTTCTTAAACTGTCAACTGAAAAATAATTTCATAGTCAATTCTACTTTCAGCTACGTAGGGTATTGAAATTGGAAGCTATTAAAATTCCTTAGACAAGTTCAACTTGAAGTATTTGCACATACTTATTCACTGTTGCTAAGAAGCTAATCTCTTAAATTAATGACTTTCTTTACTGTCCATGTTACTTTCTTTGAAAGGCAAGTTACTTCAGACTGAGGAATGCACATTACAAATGCAGTTTAGACAGGGAGCATAAATTCATGAAGGGAAGAAACATTCACTACATGCTCTGACCCTCCAACAGTCCAACTGTAAGTGGCCCCATGGGTGGTTTCAGCAATTCGCTTTTATTTCATTTTTTTAAGACCAGTTTCAAACACATTTTAAAAATAGTAAATTCCTGGCTTACGGGACAAAAAACACTCGGAAGCCTCTATCACCTCGACTTGACAATATTTAATAAACACTAATACCGGTCACAAATTCAGATGTTATTTAAATTGAAGAAAATTACATGAAGTAATTGCAACCAAGATAACTTCATCAGTAGGAGATTTGGAGACAAGTAGCCCAGCAGCCTTAAAAACCAACACCCAACAGCACTCTCCCTTACACCCTGATACTTGGGTAAAAATTCAAGTAGTTGTGGGATTTGCTGTCCCAAAGCCGATTCTGTAACAAAACTGTTAAATGAACTCCGACATAATAGACACTAAATTAGCAAGCTGCAACATTCCTATAAAGCAATAGACAAGGCAACATCTGCTTCAGCACACTAAATTGCTACATTCCATTAGAATTCAAAAAAGCACTTAATCAATTGGTCACCAGTTCAAACATTTATCTGGAATAGCTCTCCGTTAACCAAATTATTTTACTCCATCATATCGTTAAAAGGTTCTTTCCATATCCAGTCATCTACTCTTTAAAATCCATTTCTATCACATTAAAATTCTTCTCCACATTTGCCAACACTCTCTCCAAGGACTTTGAACACGAAGCCTCAAAAATTCATGCCCACCTGACATAAAACTTGTCCCTCACACTCCTTCCACAGACTGCCACAGTACCGAGATAGCTACTGAGTCACAAATGACTGCCTGTGTGATCATGAAAAATTGAACCTTTTCATCCTTATCCTTCTCAACCCACCAGCAACCATGTGGTAAAATTGTCCATTCCCATAACTCTCCCAATCTAGACTCTAAAATGAACAGCTTGATTTCAGAGGAATCTAACTGCTCTTCAACATTTTATCATTGAACAAAGAAATTCCAGTTTTATTAATCAGGCAGATTAGGGAAAGGTATAAAACTAATAGGATTGTTGTCGTGGGGGACTTCGACTTCCCTAATATAAACTGGGGCCTCCGTAATGCAAGAGATTTAGACGGGGCAGAATTAGTTAGGTGCATCCAGGAGGGTTTCTTAAATCAATAGATAGTTCAACAAGAGGAGGGGCCGTACTGGACCTGGTGTTGGCCAACCAGCCTGGCCAGGTGACCGACCTTTCAGTGTGAGAACAGTAAGGGAACAGTGACCACAACTCAAGTTTTAAGATAGCTATAGAAAAGGATAAGTATGGACCTTGCGGGAGAGTATTAAATTGGAGCAGGCCAAATTATGAGCACATTAGGCAGGAATTGGGGAGAATTAATTGGGAACAGCTGTTTTTGGGCAAGTCGACATCTGACATGCAGAGGGCGTTGAAAGACCAACTGCCCAGAGTACAGGACAAGTATGTTCCAGTAAGGTCAAGGATGGCAAGGTAAGAGAACCTTGGATGTCGAGAGAGGTGGTGAATTTAGTCAAGAAGAAAAAGGAAAAGTATGTAAAGCTCAGGAAGCCAGGATCAAGCAGAGCATTGGAGGATTATAAAAAAAAAGCCAGAAAGGAGGGCAGCACGGTAGCGTAGCGATTAACATGACGCTATTACAGCGCCAGCGAGCGGGGTTGGATTCCCGCTGTCTGTAAGGAGTTTGCACGTTCTCCCGTGTCTGCATGGATTTCCTCCCACATTCCAAAGATGTACGGGTAGGTTAATTTGGGTTTAAAATGGGCAGCGCGGACTCGTTGGGCCGGAAGGGCCTGTTACCACGCCGTAAATAAAATTTAAATTTAAAAAAAACTCAAGAAGGGAATTAGGAAAGTCAGGAGGGGGCCATGAAAAGTCCTTGGCAAGTAGAATTAAAGAGAATCCCAAGGCATTCTATACATAAGTCAAGAGGAAGAGGATAACTAGGGAGAGACTAGGACCACTCGAGGATAAAGGAGGGAACATGTGCTTGGAAGCGGAGGATGCAGGCAAGGTCATTAATGAGTACTTTGCATCAGTATTTACCAAGGAGGACGTGGAGGATAGGGAGATCAGTGTGGAGCATGCTAATATGCTCGGGCATTGAGATAAAGGAGGAGGTAGTGTCGGGTCTCTTAACGAGCATTAAGGTGGATAAGTCCCCAGGGCCTGATGGGATATCCCCCAGGTTATCGAGAGAGTCAACAGATGAGATTGCTGGGCCTTGACCAATATCTTCGTGTCCTAGCCACAGGCAAGGTCGGAGGACTGGCGAGTTGCTAATGTCGTTCCAATATTCAAGGAGGGAAATGGATAATGCTGGAAACTATAGACTGGTGAGTCTCACATCAGTGGTAGGGAAGTTACTGGAGAGCATTATTAGGGATAGGATTTGAGCATTTGGAAAATTAAAGCCTAATTAGGGACAGTCAGCATGGCTTTGTTCAGGGCAAGTCGTGCCTTGCTAACTTGATTGAGTTTTTTTGATGAGGGTGATTGATGAAGGTAGAGCTGTGGATGTTGTCTACATGGATTTTAGTAAGGCATTTGACAAGGTCCCTCATGGGAGGCTCACCCAGATTAAGATGGATGGGATCCACGGTGAATTGGCTGTTTGGATTCAGAACTGGCTTGCCAAGAGAAGACAGGGGTTAGTGGTCGAGGGGACTTATTTATAGCTGGAGGTCTATGACTAGTGGTGTTCCTTAAGGATCCGGACTGGGACCTCTGCTGTTTGTAATGTATATACATGACCTGGATTAAAATGTACATGGGTGGGTTAGTAAACTTGCAAATTATATGAAGATTAGTAGTTTTGTGGATAGCATAGAAGATTGGCAAAGGATACAGCGGGATAAAGATCAGTCGCAGATATGGGCGAAGAAATGGCAGATGGGGTTCAACTCGGCCAAATGTGAAGTGTTGCACCTTGGGAGATCAAATGTAAAGAGACAGTACACTGTTAACGGCAAAACCCTTAACAGTGCTGAAGAGCAGAGGGCTCTTGGGGTTCAAGTTCATAGCTCCCTGAAAGTGGCTACACAGGATGATAGGGTGGTAAAGGCGGTATATGGCATGCTTGCCTTCATTAGTTGAGGCATTGAGTTCAAGAGTCAGAAAGTTATGCTGCAGTTTTATAAAATTTTAGTTAGGCCACATCTTGAGTAATGCATTTAGTTCTGGTCGCCCCATTATAGGAAGAATGTCAAGGCTTTGGAGAGGGTGCAGAGGAAGTTTATCGAGATGCTGCCTGGTTTAGAGGGCGTGCGCTAAGAGGACAGGTTGGACAAACTTGGGTTGTTCTCTCTGGAGCGGCAGAGGGTGAGGGGAGATCTGGTAGAAGTTTAAGATTTTGAGGGATAGATAGAGTAAGACAGCCGGTAGCTTTTCCCCAGGGTTGAAATGAGCATGCATTTAAGATGAGAGGGAGCAAGTTCAAAGGACATGTGCGGGACAAGTTTTTTTTAAAAAACAGGGAGTGGTGGGTGCCTGGAATGCGCTGCCTGGGGTGGTGGTGGTGGAGGCAAAAGCGATAGGGGGTGTTCAAGAAACTGTTAGATAGGCATGTGAGGGAAATGGTAGGATATGGACATTGTGTAGGCAGAAGGGATTAGTTTGGTTGGGCATTTTATTACTACTGTAATTAGTTCAGCACAACCTTGTGGGCCAAAGGGCCTGTTCCTCTGTCATCGATTCATTATTGCTGCCCAATTTACAGACTACCTATTAGACACACAGGCAATTTACATGAAAACAAGGTTTAAAAAAAAATCTTCAGTCAGTAAACTGAGATTTTAACAATACAAGGCAGCAGCAATAAATACTGACACACTATTAATTGGCAAGTCAACCTTGTTTATTCCAAATCATTTGTCGTTTGGTTCTCTTACTGAAATTCAGTGATGTTTTAAAACAAACTAAGTTTACCACACACCATTTAAATATTATTGATGTATAAATTTTTAGCAAGGTAAACATACAGCTGGTGAATCAACTGTTAGTTAAGTGGCTCGATACCACAAGTCTGTGTTTGACATCCAATCTGCTATCTAATTTACTAGTCAATATCTGTCAGTTGTGCACACATCTGTGATAACCAGTTGACCAGGTTCATCAGAATTTTAATTTGTATTTTGTGTTTCATTCACAATCAGATAGATACAAGATTAACAAAATATTGCCAAAAATAGATCCAGAAATTGATCCTGACCTTACACCTTTCTAAATAGTTTGCTTCACCTTCTTCAACCCAATCAAAACAAATAACTTGTCATCTGCCATATTCACCATTTCAATTTATGACAAAGGAGTTGAATTCAGTGAAACCAAGACCGAATTCATTGCATCATGCCAACCGAGTCATAAGTGACGAGCAATAGCAGCTCGAGTCCTGCAGTAATGGGAAAATCTGAACAAGAATTGGCTCAACTTTAAATCAAGTTTATTATGATTAGAAATGTTTTTGACAAGTTGATGCCAACTCCTAATGTGATAGAGAGTTCTAGTCTGATGAGAGAGCAACCACCAACAGATTAAATATAATGGCCATGCTGAACTAAGCACCTTTTTAAACTGATCCAGCAGATGAAAGCAAACAGCACCTTTGGCCAATTCTCTGTTCCATTTGTGTGGTTGACAGACAATTAAATCACTTTTCCCTCTGGCAACCTGCTCACCAAAATACATAATAAAGCCAAGTTAAATTAAAACAGGACTCTTTCCCTGTCCCCCAGCAGATCAAATTTACATCACCTACCACATTTCCCTGGTTCATATTTTCCCCAAAAGACCATGGATTTAGAATATGTTCAATAAATTTGAGGAACTGGTTGACGATTGATGAGTCATGTTTAATACTGAGTTACAAATTACCAAATTTAGAGTCATACTGTAGAAGCATGCACTGAAATTTACCATTCAAATCAAACTTCAAAATTTAGAACAATTTATGCTGATGCATTTACTATAAGGTTAAGAAATGGTCAAAGAATGATCAATACATATACAGAATTTGTTCCATCTAGTTCTAATATCTGCAACATTAAACTTATAACATTAACTGTACCTGGTTTTATAGTCTTTGAATTCATTTGAATTAATCAGGATCAATTAACTAGATACTTAACATTACTTTTCACCAACTTCTATCCAAATTATTTTACATAGATAGGCACTATTTTACTGTAGCACCATTAACATCTCACAGTTAACACCGAATACTAAACTATAATTAGGATTCAACTTAGCAGTTTTAACCATGAAAACAAGGTCAAATGGAGAAAAACTGGGTTGTCCACAAAACTCTATGTCAGCAATGTGATAAGCATGCAGAATTTGTTACTTTCAGAAAGCTACATGTGGCTCTCTGTTGTCTTCAGTGGCCTGGATGCAGTGAAAAAAAGCAGTAAACGGGAG
This sequence comes from Pristis pectinata, assembly GCF_009764475.1. NCBI lineage: Eukaryota > Metazoa > Chordata > Chondrichthyes > Rhinopristiformes > Pristidae > Pristis > Pristis pectinata. The sequence goes on from NC_067421.1 coordinate 39,390,720, forward strand.
GTAGAATAAAGAAACTGAAGGCTTGCAAGAAAGAAAATGAACCTTTTGCCAAAGAACGAATCTGTACATACTCTGATACACCCTACGACAAGCTATTTCTCAAGTCAACTCCTGCAACAAGAACTGCATCACAATCACACCAGCTTTACAGCAATGAGGTTTTTGAGAATCATTTGTGATCACTATAAACATAACAAGTGGCAAATACCATTGACACAGGACACAAGATGCTTGGTGATCCAGCATCAAGTGTCCTGAATGTTAATTTGATTTAACTGCACTTCACACCAGACGTTGATCCCTTAATGGATTTTTTTAATTACCAAAATTAACCAATTTTAATCAAACACCAAAAAAAGGGCTTCAAGTGCCAAAGACAACACACTACACTTCATCACCATTTACCACATGAATTGCCAGGACAATATAGCTCACATCTGAAATGATGCTCACATTAAGTTTCTAATTAAAATTCTGCTTAATTCAAATTTCCTAAACTCAATAACTTGAATGAAACAACAACAATCTTGATCATCAGGTATTCTCACACTGAGGCTAGAAGCAGGGAAAGGAATAGTGTTTAACCATTTGTTTACCTTTCAGTTTAATATAGTGTGTTCAGGTTAGTACTAATAAGGCTGGGAATGTGCACTACTACAGCATTCCCAGGGAGTGGTACAGACAAAAGCTATCACTTGAGCGCAATAGGCTGTCCGGGGAAAGACAGAATCAGAATTACTATCACTGACTTGAATGTTGTGAAATGTGTTTTGCGGCAGCAGTACAGTGCAAAGAAGTAAAATTACTATAGATTACAAAATAAATAAATAGTGCAAAAATAAAAGGAATAAGTAGTGTTCATGGACCATTCAGAAATCTGATGGCTGAGGGAATAATCTGCTCCTAAATCATTGAATGTGGGTCTTCAGGTTCCTGTACCTCCTCCCCAATGGTAGTAACGAGATGAGGGCATATCCCTGATGGTGAGGGTCCTTGATGATGGGCGTCACCTTCTTGAGGCACTACCTTTTGAAGAAATCCTCGAAGACAGAGAGGGTTGTGCCCATGATGGAGCTGGCTGAGTCCACAACCCTCTGCAGCCTTTCACGATCCTGTACATTGGAGCCTCCATACCAAGCTGTGATGCAACCAGTCAGAATGCTCTCCACTGTCCATCTATAGAAATTTGCAAGATTTTTTCTGGCATACCAAATCTCCTCAAACCCCTAACGAAGTGGAGCCACTGGCATGCCTTCTTCGTGATTGCATCAATGTGTTAGGCCCAGGATAGATCCTCCGAGATACTGACACCCAGGAACTTGAATCTGGTCACTCTATCCACCACTGACCTCTCAATGTGTGTTCTCCTGACTTCCCCTCCCTGAAGTTCACAATCAATTCCTTGGTCTTGCTGATGTCAAGTGTGAGGTCCTTGCGACACGTCTCAACCAACCGATTTCTCATTCCTGTACGCCTTGTCACCATCTGAAATTCTGCCAACAGTAGTGTCATCATCGAATTCATAGATGGCAGTTGAGCTGTGCTTTGTCACACGGTCATGAGTGTAGCGAGAGTAGAACAGTGGAATAAGCACGTATCCTCGATTGTCAGCAAGGAGGAGATGTTGTTACCAATCTGCACTGACTGTGTTCTCCCGATAAGGAAGAGGATCAAGTTGCAGAGGGAGGTATAGAGACCCAGGTTTTGAAGCTTAATTGATACTGAGGGGATGATAGAATTGAATGCAGAGCTGTAATTGATGGACAGCAGGATACATTTTGCTGTCCAGGTGCTCCAAAACAGAGAGCCAGTGAGATTGTGTCCACTGTAGAGCTGTTGTGGTGGTAAGCGAATTGCAGCGGGTCCAGGTCCTTGCTCAGGCAGGAGTTAATTCTAGCCCTAACCAACCTCTCAAAGCACTTCATCACAGAAGATGTCATTGCTACCATGTGACAAGTCATTGAGGCAGCTCACTCTGCTCTTCTTGGGCACCAGTATGATTGCTGCCTTTTTGAAGCAAATGGCAATCTCAGACTGCAGCAGTGAGAAGTTAAGATGTCCTTGAACACTCCAGCCAGTTGATCAACACAGGTTTTCAGTACCTGACCAGGCACACCAGTGGGACAGGGAATTTGAATAGCAACAATAGAAGGAATTCTCAATAATTTTAAAAGATAGTGGGTGATTTTAGTGTGAATATTATTTGATAAGTCTACAGCAGGCTGTTGAAATACAGCAAACATTTTAAGAAACTACTTAACAGATCACAATTAGTTCCAGAATTGGTTCAGATGTTGTAGTGGATGGAGCAAGAATTCTCAAATTTCAACAAATCTCAATGACAGCACTCAATAAAAGGGGAGCAGAGTTCATAGACTCTTGCTTTCATAATTAACAGTACATTCACATTTGGAATGGTTGATGCTTTGAGGCAGATCCATTTCCTATTCGTGTTCAAAAAGGCCACCTGGCTATTTAGCCAGTGGTTACACTACAAGCTCAAGCAGCAGAAAAATTTGCAATTTATAAGAAAATTCAGTCCCTTCATTCCTAAACATTTCAAAATGACCTGTAGAAACACAAGGTAATGGTATATTTGCAATTGTTTATATGGCAACAAAAGTTAGTGAAATGAGCTGCGTCGCAGTGCAATGACTGAACCGTTTTCCTTTTTTGTAGGCTAAAAGGATGTTTGAAAACATCCAGACCAAATCACTGAGTAGACTTTTCACTGCAGTGGGATCATGAACGAAGATGAAATTTTAACCAACAGGTAAACCTACCCACACAAGTGCACTGGTTTATATTAAAGCCCCACAAATTAAATTCAGTGTCACTGCAACTTTGTTAATTAGTTGTATGCATATCTTAAGCGCAAGCATCATGTTGCCTTACCACAGGCAAATCAAGATACTGAGATTGGCAGGTCTCAGAATATATAATTGGTTTCATTCTATTTGACGGAATGTTATCAGAGCACCACAATAAAATAGCTCAACTTTATTATTCAATGGATGTGGGCTTTGCTAGCAAAGGTATCCAAGGCAATAATGGTAAGCCACCATAACCACAGCAATCCTAAAAGTGATGACACACCCACATAGTCCAAGGGGAAGGAACATCCGGAATAATACACTAATAGCAGTGAAGGAATGACAATGCTCGTCAGACTTGTGTGATTTGGAGAGCAACTTAGTGATTGTGCTCTTCCTCTACTTTGTAACCTTCCGAGGTTTGGCAGGCTGTGTAGTTCATTTTATAGATGGTGTATGCCAATGGAGCACTTCCAAGTGGACTGCTTTTAAATGTCCTTTGATGACAAATACTAATTACTGCAAAACATTCAGCATGTGACCTTGGCCTTGTGGTTGCAATACCCCTGTGCCCGGCCCATACAAATTTCTGGTCTATATTGATATTGGGTTTTTGTTTGTATAGTAATACACACTCAGGACATTGCCTACAAGCTGGTTACCACTCATCAGGGCACACCTTCATGTGTTCCAGCTCTTGCTGCAATCAGGCACATATTCTGAGGTGTTGCAAATCACATTGAAGATTACCCAATCAAACACTTTTTGTTTTAAAAGCAGATAATAATGAAACAGCTAAAGATATCTGGGCCTTGGATCTCAAGTTGTTCAAGGCTTATATTAATATTGTAGGTCTTTCTCTTTACTGCCCACATTAAATTGTGAAGTGATCTTCCATGCTGAGTAGTGATTTATACAATAGCATTGGGAGATGTGTGCAACTGCCAAGATCTTGAGAAAAATTTTAAATTAGTACTGGGTTCCAATTATAACATTTTGGGCATTATGTGTCCTGTTTTATGTACATACAGCTAATACCAAGCATTTTAGGCACTACATTTACTATATTAATGTTATCAGTTTTTACATGGTTTCCAAACAATAAATTCAACTTTGAGTAAGTTTCAACAACTTGCACATTTTGTTCTTCATAATCAAAAGGTGACCAAAATTGAGTTTTACCGGCTAATTACTTTTCTGGTGCAAATCACTGTTGCAATATAGCATGTGTGACAGCCACTTTGGCCAAGCTCCAAAATAGCTAAGAAATCAATGACCAGATAAACTGTTAAAGGACTTGATTGAGAAATAAATATTGGCCTGCACACAATGAGAAGGCACAAAAACCTGAATGTCTTCTGTTAATTTACAATGCAGATTGGTTGCTACTTAATTTTCCCTTCAATAATAACTTTTCAATGCAAATAAGAGTTGGCAGCAAAATCTTGTGTAGCCATGTGTAGCTAACTGTTAGATCTCCAAAAAGCATGAAGGGAAAAGAAAATTGTATTGTAAAGAAAGTAGAACCAGACGACCAATTAAGATAATTCTGGTGTCACCCAACAATTGTGATTACAATGCTTCTAAACCAGGAAAATAGGAGAACTGTGGAACAGACATATCCTGTATCTCAATACTTCGACAGATGATTGCAAACAAGTTATGATGGTACTGGATAAAGGCACGTCATCAAACTCAGGAAGAAAAACAAAGGGGGCATTGGGGTAATGAGCTGTGATAATCTGGGACCAACCACTGCAAGGAAGAGAACGAGCCTAGGTCTCAGAAAAGAGCTTCAGAGACCTGGATCAGATCCTGAACCAATTGTTCCAGTGCAAAAAGTTGAAAATGTTTAGTGATTAGTTAAAAAAAAGAGCTTTTAAAATGCAACTGCAGTGAGTGTCGCTTTGTCTGAAACATTTGTTGACCAGAAGAGTCAACACATCTTTCACAAAAAGGCCATATTCAGCACTATCCCCATTTTGTTTAATTCCCTTGATAGAGAAATTGACCAATCTATTAGCACGAACTGAATGTCAAGTCTCCATAGTCCTTTAAGGAAGAAAATTCCAAAGAATCACTGCCCTGTATCAAGATGTTTTTGTCATCTCAGTCCAAAATGACCTACGGCATATTCAGAGTGTGACTCTTTATGCTCCTCAACCAGGGGGAAGCATCCTTGCTGCATCCAAACTATTAAACTCTAAGAACTGGTTTCCATGATAGGAAAGAAGGCCTAATATGGCAAACTCATCCTCAGGAATGAGTCTGATAAATCCTCATGGTACTCACTCTACAGCAGACATATCCCTGTAAGTTGAGATCGAAACTGTACCCAATACTCCAGATACTTGCACTCAAATGCTCAGGTAAGAGGCCAACATACTATTCACCTTCCTAATTGCTTGCTGCACCTACATCAGATTTTGCCAAGTTAGGTGGAATTGCTCCTCTGTTCCTTCCAATGTCAACATCACCCAATCTCTTGCCATTTAAAAAAAATACTTGTTCTGTTCTAACTGGGTAATCTCACACCTTTTCCCACATTATACTGAATCTGCCAAGTTCTTGCACACTCACTTAACTTGCCTACATTCTCATGAAGTCCCTTTACATCATCTTTCCCCAGGGGTCAGCACTAGGCCCATTGCTACTTGTCATCTACATCAATGATTCAGAGGAGAACGTATAAGGTGTGGTTAGTAAGTTTGCAGACAACACTAAAATAGGTGGTGTCACAGACAGCTGATTGGTTATCAGGAACTGCAGAGGGATCCTGACCAGCTGGGTAAGTGGGCCAAGGAATGGCAAATGTTTAATTTGGATAAGTGAGAGGTGTTGCATTTTGGGAAGACAAATCAAGGTAGGACATTAACAGTCAATGGTAGGGCCCTGGGGAGTGTTGCAGGACAGAGGGACCTTAGAGTTCAGGTATGTGGTTCCCTGAAAGTGGCATCACAGAGACAGGGTGGTGAAGGTGGCTTTTGGCATGCTGGCCTTCAGTCAGAGCCTTGGGTACAGAAGTTAGTTATGGGATGTTGCAGTTGTACAAGAATTAGCAATGCTCCATTTGGAATATTGTGTTCAGTTTTAGTCACCCTGCTACGGGGAGCATGCCATGAAGCTGGAAAGAACGTAGAGGAGATGTTGCCAGGAATCGAGAGACTGAATCCTGGAGAGAGGTTGAGCAAGTTGATGTGTAGGAGAATGAAGGGTGATATCATCATGTTGTCCAATTCATAAGGGGCATAGACAAGGTGAACACAGTCTTTTTTCCCCAGGACTGAGGAATCAACTATAAGGCATAGGTTTAAGGTGAGAATGGACAGTTGACAGGAACCTGAGGGGCAACTTTTTCAACCAGAGTGTGATACATATATGGAATGAAATACCAGAGGTGGTGGTTGAGGCAGGTACAATAAAACAAAAGACACTTGGACAGGTACATGGATAGGAAAAGATAATGGGCCAAACAGAGGCAAATGGGACAAAACTTAGATGAGAATCTTGGTCAGCATGAACCAGTTGGGCCAAAGGGCCTGTTTCTGTGCTGTATGACAATGACTCTTCTCTGCACTCAATCCCACCTAGTTTTGTTTCAGCAGCAAAACTTAAGTTCATTCTTGACACATGGATACCACTGAGAAGAGCAGCATTTATTATTCATCTACTTTTCCTACAACATGGCAACTCACCTTCCTGGAAATTGGACATTTGCCCCCTCAGCCAAATAACTGATCACTGGAGCTTGAGCTCTAGTGATCAGTTATTTGGCTGTGGGGGCAAAAAAAAGGGGTATATAGTTCCTGTGGCTTGTCACTAGTCATAGCTTATCAATGCAAAAAGATTTGATCCCACTCTTTGCTTTCAGTCCAATAACCATTTTTTCCAATATCTGTATATCATTCTCTTCTCCCCCTTTCTATTGGGCAGAAGATACAAAAGCTTGAAAATATGTCCCACCAGGCTCAAGGACAGCTTCTATCCCACTGCTACAAGACTCTTGAACAGACCTCATGATAAATCTCTCATGGCCCTTGCAACTTATTTGCCAACCTGCACTGCATTCTCTGTAACTGTAACACTACATTCTGCAATTGCTATTCCTTTTCTACTACTTCGATGTATTATCTTTGGAATGATCTGTCCAGATGGCATGCAAAACAAAGCTTTTCACTGCATCTCAGTACGTGACAACAATTACCAATTACCAGCATATCCCCCAAACTCTGTGCACTCCAACCTTATTGAACCTCCTCCTGTGTGGAACCTGATGGAAAGCTTCCCAAAAATTCTTATACACCAAATTCACTTGTTCCCCCTCATCTATTCTGCTAACCACATCCTTAAAAGAACCAAAATAAATTAGTCACGCATCATTTCCCTTCCATGGAACCTTGCTGACTCTGTTCAATCCTAATAACCTTTAATGTGTTACTACATCCTTAGTTAGAAATTCCCATGTTTTCCCAATGTTAGGCCGACGGGCTAGTTTCCCATTTTTTCTCTTCGTCCTTCCTTCAATAGTAGGGTCATATATGGCAGATCTTCCACAATTGTTCCTATGGATAACCCCAAAGCTTTCACTACAGGCACCTCTTTCAAGCCTCTGGGATATAGACCAACAGGTCTTTGGGATTTATCAACTTCTCATCTCATCAACTTCTCTAGTATTACTAATTTCCTTCAGTTCCCCTTCTCATTAAACCTTTAGTTTTCTGGCATTTCTAGCAATTTTTTTTTTAAAAGGATCAAGAGCCACAAAATAGTTGTTTATTTCCCCTGTTATTTCCCTGTAATAAATTCTCCCACCTGTCTATCAGGACCTACATTTTTCCTTCTACACACCTATAAGAAAAACAAGCTGAGTAAAAGTGTCTTATCAGTTTACTCACATCTTCCCTTGACTGATTTCTTGGTTCACCTTTCCAAGGTCATTGTCCTTCCAACAGTGCAAAGTTAACTCAATACAAAAGATTTCAAAAAATCTTAATCTGATTTAACTTTATACAAGGTAACATCTGTTGCAAGGTACATTTTGCATGCAATACACACAACAACCACTGTGCACTGATCAAGGAAATTTCTCTTTAGGGTGCTGCATGGCATATCAAGCAGGCTGTTTTATCCTGGATGGGTCAAACTTCTTGGTTTGTTGGTGTTGTACTTATATACACAAAATAGAGGGTATTCCATCACCCTGGAGATAGAGAGCCATGTAGATACCATGTAGATGCCACAGCCAAGAAACCTCACCAGCACCTCTACTTCCTCAGGAGGATAAAGAAATTCAATGTCCCCTTTAACACTCACCAACTTTTATCGATACACCATAGAAAGCATCCTGTTTGGATACATCAAGGCTTGGTATGTCAACTGCTCTGCCCAGGACCGCAAGAAACTGCAGAGAGTTGTGGACACAGCCCAGCTCGTCACGGACACCAGCACCCCCCCCCCCCCCCCCCCCCCCCGGACTCTGTCTTTACCTCTCGCTGCCTTGGCGTAGCAGCCAGCATAATCAAAGACCCCACCCACCCGGGACATTCTCTTCTCTCCTCTTCCATCAGGTAGAAGATACAGGAGCCTGAGGGCACATGCCACCAGGCTCAAGGACAGCATCTACCCCACTGTGATAAGACTATTGAATGGTTCCCTTATGCGATGAGATGGACTCTGACTTCATGATCTACCTTGTTGTGACCTTGCACCTCATTGCACTGCACTCTCTGTAGCTGTGACACTTTACTCTGTACTGCTATTGTTTTTACCTGTACTAACTCAATGCACTCTGTACTAACTCAACGTAACTGCACTGTGTAATGAATTGGCCTGTACAATCTGTATGCAAGACAATTTTTTTCCACTGTACCTCAGTACAAGTGACGATAATAAACAAATACCACACTCCTCATTCAGCCTTTACATCTCAGAAAAACTCTGCAGTGTCAGAAGTCATTTGTCACAGTACAGCTAGCCTCCGACTTACCCTCAGCCAGTTGAGGGTTTTGTCAAAGCTGATCTTCACCCTTCCCCTATTCTTCCAGAGGACATTAATGAAGGAATACTCAAACATATAAATGCCATTGAATGCCACGGGTGAGCAATAAGACTATGCCTGACACCAGTGGCATGATTATTACCTGCCACTCATCAGCCTAAGCCCATGTTTTGCTGCACACAATTGTTGACTGCTTTATCTCATGAGTTTTAAATGGAACAGTTACTGGAATACTCAGGATCTGCAGCAGCATTGTCTTGGGGCTGAGATGATTGACCGCCAACAGCCATTTTATGGAGAGCCCAAGTTCACTCGCAGGAGCAGCCCTGCTGAGCTTCTAGCTACCCGCCACTTCCGTTCTCCATCTTACTCCCACCCATCTCTGATCTCCTGCACTGTACTAACTCACATCAATACAAGTGAGGAACAGCACCTTATTTTCCCTCTAGACATGTTGTAGCCTTCCAGAATCAGTAATAAAATTTTGTAATTTCAGCTATCTCATTCCTCTATTTGCATCAGAACTGGCTGGTTTTGCTGTAGGTTATTTATCTGTAATATTTATTTCAGTTTTCCTTTTGCAGATGTGATGATGTGCATTTCCTCAACTGCTACTGATACCCAAGTTTTAAGCAGCCACATTCATTGAGTCTATCCCACTTCCAGGGTTGCCTTTAGTGTTAAGATGGAGCTTGAACTTCATAAGAACTGTGCGGTGGTCGCTTCTGTCTTTGATATCACAGACAACAGTATCTGCCAAAATTGGGCTGGCAAGAAAAGCTCAGAGATTTAGGCCGCATGTTAACTTTCTCATTACCTGACATGGACCCAATCCGGTAGCCAAGTACTTCAAGGCTCATCCACGGACTGTACCAGTTCAAAGAATCTAACTGTCTATTTGCAACATTCAATGTCATTATGATATTACTCTGAGCATCACAAGTGATCAGAGTCTTAACTGGACCAAATCAAATACTGGAGTTACAGCAACAGGTCAGAGCCATATATTCCATGCAAGTTACTCACCCACTTGTACTTAAAGCCCTTTGCAACCTCTACCGGAGCCCGGCTGAATACTCTGTGCTTGTGTGGTTAAGTGCCATTCCATAGAGTAGTGTAGCAGTTAGCTTAACACTATTAACGTGCCAGTGACCCAGGTTCAATTCCAGCTGCTATCTGTAAGGAGTTTGTACATTCTCCCCATGCCTGCATGGGTTTCTTCCGGGTGCTCCGGTTTCCTCCCACATTCCAAAGATGTACGGGTTAGGAAGTCGTGGGCATGATACATTGGCACTGGAAGCGTAGTGACACTGGTGGGCTGCCCCCAGAACACTCTTGGCAAAAGATGCATTTCACTGTGTAAAGATAACTTGTCTTCCAACAATGAAGTGGCGTAATGCCACCTAGCAAACGCTGGTTGCTTGAAGGGCCGCCAAACTACTACCCTAAACGTCACTGCCTTCACCACCAGTGCATTAGTGTACATCAATTTTCCAAGGATTCTTCAGCTATACCATCTGTATGATCCAGATAGAGAAAGGCAGCAGGAAATGCCACCATCTCAATGTTTCCTCCCATTCTGAACTGGAAGCATAGCTACTCCCCAATGTCAATATCATCACACTCCTACCAAGAAGCACTGAGTGTATCTGAAATGCATCCAGGAGGTTTCCAAACCTTTTGTCAATGGCAACAGAATATATATGGGCCCTGTTAGCAACACCATACCACAAAATACCATCCTGAATGCTCCTTTCAGAACTTTGTGTGCTCCTTTCAGTAGCACACAGAAGCTATGCTCAAACAGCACATCACCTCACAAATTATCCACCTGCCTTGACACCTTCTGCACCACATACATGTCGTCCCCAAGTTACAACAGGGTTCTGTTAACTGTTCTGAACTTGAACAGTTTGCAAGTTGGAAGTGCAGGTGGCAGAAGATGCCTATAGCCCCAGAGCAGCCGGCAAATCCATACTGCCCATCTCCTAAATGCAAGGTGAGGATACGCAAGTTGAGCATTTGTAAACAGCGAAGGACCTGTATGGAAGTCTGCCAGCCCCACTTTGGCCTCAGCCACTCCAGAATCTACAAAACTGGAGTGGAAGTTATTCTCAATTTTGAGGGACTGTCCAAAAGCAAAAAAAAATGCAGTATTTTGCAGTGAATATACAGCATTCAACTAACCATTCACAGACACTCAGTTGATATTTTTTTTTAAATTTTTTTTTATTTACAGCGTGGTAACAGGCCCTTCCAGCCCAATGAGTCCGCACCGCCCATCTTAAACCCAAATAAACTTACCCGTACGTCTTTGCAACGTGGGAGGAAACCAGAACACCCGGAGGAAACCCACGCAAACACGGGAGAACGCACAAACTCCTTACAAACAGCAACAGGAATCGAACCCCGATCGCTGGCACTGTAATAGCGTCGCACTAACCGCTACACTACCGTGCTGCCCCTATATGCTTAGCATGAAGCAATATCATTTTCAATTTGGATTCAAATGCATTATCCACAGCATCTTCCACTTTTGACCCAATACTTCACAAATATTTTACAGACTTTACAATAAAAACATCTGAGAAAATCAACAGAATCTATTTCTACTATGATGAATCCCAACTATAATAATCCATCTCTTAGTTTGCAAGAAACTTCAGATTTTGTGCACAGGGTGACTTCCGCTGCTATCCTCAATAGGATTAAATCTACTCAAGTTGCACTATTTGACTTCCCAAAGCAGTGATTGAAATGATTTATGCCATAAATCGGCTCTCTCCAAATTGCAGGGAAGGCCTAGATATTACAAAGTAGTAATACACTTACTCAGCAACATTACTCCATTTAATCTACCAGACAAGAATGAAACCTTATAACACAACCTAACATTTTTAGTCATTAAACACATCTTCAAGCACCTTAAGGCTTTAATTAAAAAGTTATGTGCCGCCGTGCTTGCACAAATTACTTCAATGTACAGCAAGAGGAATGAACTGCAACAATGATTATATTTCAGAGTATTTTTCCATATAATTCTACCACAATATTATTTAGGCCATCACTCCTGTAATTATCATGCATCATCTGGAGATGAACTCAAATGATCTTAACATTTTCCAGCAATTATCAGCAAGCAATAATTGTTAAGGTCAAATGCAGACAAGATCATGTTCTTTATCACAAAACAGATATCTATGTAATTTTTTTCTTTAAGATACAAACATTTAATCCTGGTCCTCTTATAAATAAATCAAATAGCTATATGACCAACTACAAACCAACACCAGGAAGACCATGAAAGCAAATCAGGAAATATAAAAATTTCCCCCCTCTTTGTATACAACACCCACATTGCTCAAAGTTTGCCAAGAGACAAATATGAATAAATCCAAAGCCAAGCTTTCTTCAAGTTTTGAGAACACTGTTCTATAGAAAAGCAAGTTCTTTGCCTGCTGTGAAAGCAAAAGATTGCAATCATAGGCATTAAAATTGGGGGCAAACCTTAATAGCTGGAGTCAGCGATTCCAACTGGAACCATCAGCTCTCAGCCTTGAAACGTTTGCTACACAGATACTGCCTGACTGGCTTTACGATTCCAGTGCGTTTTTCTGATCTCATAACATCGGAAGCCACAATTCTGCTCGAGATCCATGCTAGCTTCAAGGGGACCAATCCCATTGGTCTCATTCTACATCTCCTTATTTCCCTGCATCCAGCAACTCACTAATTCAATCAACTCTTCTTTGATTCTTTTGGTAATGATCTATTATTGTCACATGTACAAAGATACAGTGAAAAACTTCATTTTGCATGCCATCCAGACAGATCATTCCATACACAAGTACATCCAGATTGTACAAAGGAAAAACAGTAACAGAATGCAGAATATAGTGTTACAGTTACAGAGAAAGTACAGTGCAAGTAGACATAAGGTGCAAGGGCTGTGACAAGGTAGATCAAGAGATCAAGTGTTCATCCTTATCATACATTATCGTACAAGAGATCCGTTCAAGAGTCTTATAACAGCAGGATAGAAGCTGGTCTTTCAGCCTGGTGGCACGTGTTTTGAAGCTTTTATATCTTCTGCCCTGGGGGAGGGGAGGTGTTGGGAGAAGAGACAATGACCAGGGCATTTCCACTGAGACAGTGGGAAGCGTAGACAGACTCACTGGTGTGTGGCTGTTTCTTGCATTCTTCGACAGAGCAGTTGCCACGACAAGCTGTGATGTATCTGGATAGACTCCTCTCACTGGTGCATCTATAAAAATTGGTAAGAGTCATCAGGGACATGCTGAAATTCCTTAGCCTTCCTAGGAAGTAGAGGCTTTCTTGGCTATAGCATTGACATGGTTGGGCCAGAACAAGATACAGGTGATGTTTACAGCTAGCGACCTGAAGGTCTCAACCATCTGCATCTCAGCACCATTGATACTTAAAGGGGCATGTACTCTGCCCCACTTCCTTTAGTCAATGACCAGCTCTTTCATCTTATTGACGAAACATTTTTCATTCATTTTGCCATTTATCTACAACATAGGGCAGTTAGTTAATCTACCAGGACATTTGGGATTTCGAATGAAAATGGAGCACGCAGAGGAAATCCACACAATCTTGGAGAGAATGTGCTAACTCTGCACAGACAGCAGAGGCCGAACCCAGGTCCCTGAACATGAGTACCCAAATGAAAAATCATTTTTAAGAAACAAGTTCCCCACTTCCATTTTTTTCTTAAATACACTGTATGAGTCTCCTACTACAATACTGAGACAACAGTTCAATCAATAGAATTAGTTCCTGTGGTACTGCTTTCACACCAGAGGATTTACAAATATAGTAAATTTGTGGGAATGAAATAATTCCAAAAGAATTACAGGGAATGCAGTTCAGTGATGATATCAACAGTGGACCACGACTCAAATGCAATGCATTATATAAAAGATCTTTGTTGAATAGAATGCAAAAAGAAAACAGTAATTCCATTACAAAAGGTGCTACAACTCACGTTTTGTTTCTGACTCTAAACTATATGTTTAAATTAGTTGCACATGCATGTGGTGGAAGCAATTATGATAACAATGTTGAAGAGGCATTAAGACAGGCACATGCACAGGCAGGGAATGGAGGGATATAGACACTGTGCAGGCAGTTTAAATTGGTTTATTATTGCTACATGTTCAGAGGTAGTGAAAAACTTGTCTTGCATACCATCCATACAGATCATTTCATTACAACAGTGTATTGAGGTAGTACAAGGGAAAACAATACAGAATAAAGTGTTACAGTTAGAGAAAGTGCAGTGCAGGCAGACAATGAGGTGCGAGGCCATAATGAAGTAGATTGTGAAGTCAAGACACCATCTTATCATACTAGGGGACCATTCAACAGCAGGATAGAAGCTGTCCTCGAGCCTGGGGTTTAAACTGGCGTCATGGTCAGCATACACATTGTGGGCCTGTTCCTGTGCTGTACTGTTCTATGCAAGAACTTTTTCATTCTAAGAACTAGTTCCAAGTCACCGCACAATGGCGTGAAGTGTAAAGCAAAGAAATACAGTTTGAAGCTAAGCCGGTACTTCAATAGGTCAAGCATACCTCTCATTCTTCGATGTTATTTCGGACACTAGCTGTATTTAAAACAGGTGAACAACTTGAAAGAAATACTACTCTATTAGCAACAAAAGCAGCATTTCAACATCTGACATTCCCTTTGCACCTGCCATTAGCAAGTCGCCGGGTCTGTTGATAACTGGCAGAGGATACAATCCAGTGCATTTTTCTGCCAGAGGCCAAATATTCTGCCATTCAATTTCCTACAGAAGATCTGAAACAGATTGAGGAAAAATGAAGCTTATGGTGCAAATTTAAGCACAGTAAGCATTTATATAGGAGGCATCAGTTAAATATTTCAAAAGAGATTCTTCATTTAGAACTGAAAACAAATATTTTAGCAGAATCAGAAAATAATGGGGAAGAAAATGAACAGTCATACCCCAATTGCAGAGGAAGTCTCTGGGTTCAATGACCATATACTTCCTTAAAACCAAGGAAAGGAATTGTCAAATCAACTATTTTGTTGAGGCAATACATAGATACATTTTGAAAATTCATCAAATATGTAATGCTAAGAAATACCCATACAAGACTTTTGCAGATGAAACCTGTGGGCACTGGAACTCCATGGCTATGTCAGTCTTGCAATGGCCACAATTTAAACTCTGAATTGTGCAAAATCAAGTCCCATGAATAAGCCTATCCACAACTCCTGTGCATTTTGTCAAATGGTAAAGTGTAACAATGTACAATGACATCCTTACAGGACAAAGGTATGGACATTTTCTTGTCATCTTAGAGTATGTGACCCTCAGCAGAGCATGACTTAAACACGCTTTTCAAAATGGAATACAACTACTCTACACAGACATCGGTGTGGATCTAATCATGGTGTGGAATACAGCTTTCCAACCAAGTCTGGAGTTAACTGTCCTCTCCTCTCTGGCCTTGTTCATGTGTGTCGAGCTATTTGCTGAATCCATTAGAAAGGATTTGGTTTAAGATGGGTGACTGAATGAGGCAGTGAAGGCATTCCGGTCAAAGCCTCCTTAGATGTCACTGCCACCACCTGTTCGTCTGCAAAGTGATAAGAATCTACGAACAGTTTCAACTAGCATTGAAACAGAACAGTACAGTGCAGGAACAGGCCCTTTGGCCCACCATGTCTGTACCAACCATGATACATTCCAAATTAATTCCATATGCCTCCACATGGTCCATATCCCTTTATTCCCTGCACACCTAAATTCCTCCTAAACATTGCTATTGTATCAGTTTCTATCACCTCCCCTGGTAGCATGTTCCAGGCACCAAGTACTCCAAACTTTCCCCCTCTTACCTTAAACCTGTGCCGTCTAGTATTTGACATTTCAACCTTGAGAAAAAGACAGACTACCTGCACCTCAATTTTATACACTTCTACAAGGTCAGCCCCTCAGCCTCCAATGCTCCAATGGAAACAACCCAAGTTTACCCAACCTCTTTACAGCTAATAGACTCCATTCCAGACAACATCCTGATAAACCTCTTCTGTACCAACTCCAGCCTTGGAGGCCAAAGTTAGTCACAATAAAAATGAGGCCATATTCTTTAGCAATTAGTCCAACTGATCCTGTGCCCCCTTCATTATGGAATCCAATGACCTGAAGATGCCAGGAATATGGTCAGAAGACCAGAACAGGTATTATGAACTGGATAAAGAATATGATCAAGGTGAAGTGGAAACTGGGATTAAAATAACAAGTCTCACTCTGTCTTAGGAAAGAGTTATTGTGTGGAAGATGTTCTTGGTGTTATACATGGCACACATGGCCCAAACACAAATCCTCCTATCAGGCAGTCACCCAAGTCATCTTCTAGTTTATCTAGAGTAGGAGGGCCTTTCTCCACTGAGCCTTTATGGTGACTACACCATGCTTCAGTCTATCAGGCATAGTCTTGGAGCATGGAATGTGCCAATCCACAATATTTAATTGTGGACAGCACCTTGCACTGGGAAACCAGCTAGATCATACACCTTAACTAAATAGGTATCACTGGTCTGTGTCTCTCCATCATTCTCAAGAACTTCTCCAAAGATTTCTCCAGTGACCCCCCCAGTCCACCAATACCCACTACTTCAACAACCAGAACAAGAGCAGCAGGAACATGGTTCTGTCCAAGTCATGCACGAACCTAATTTGGAAATAAAACATTGCTCATACTTGGTGTGGCAAATTTCTTTACATTCTCCTCCTAAAGCTTTGCAAGAAGATTCGTTTGAGCAACTTACACTGCTCTCCGAAAGAGATATCACGTATATTGGATAGGTATTTTTCACAAAACAGCTGATGGGTCATGCTTTAAGTAGCACTAAGCAAAATAGCACAGGTGCTGAAAATGTAGAAACACTCAGTTGCACAGCATGAAACGGTTATCATAAGAACATTAGAAGTCACTTTTTCTGTGACTTTCTTGTGGAATGGCAGAGTACATATCCCATGTTGGTGCATATGAACAAAATCAAACCATTTTAAGTCTTTTTATATTAAACATTTAAGTTCATAAACTGTTCAAATTATTAATTTGTCAACTATTGAGATAATTTGCAGAAGGTTCTAACCAAAGCCATGCAATCCACAAGCTTGAGATCAAAGCAATTAAAATTATATATCATTCAAGAATGGAGGGTTATCTATTTTGCATCCAAGATAACACAGCAATTGTCTCAGTCAGTCTGAGAAAGGTTAGGAGTAAGGTGAAATTAACCACAGTAACAGACAATAGGCAAAAGTGCACACTTTCTCGACTAAATGCTGCTCCCATGCTCGTGGCACAGCACGTGATGGTTCACATTATGGTTTTGTACAAGCAGAGGAAAGCTGTCTTTTATTGCAGTGGGTTCTGCAGTTTTAAATACGGTAAAGCTCAAGTGCAGACAAGCTACATGACAAGTTACCTAGAACCATGTAAAATACGGAGACAGTAATAGCAAACTGCATCAATGACATGCACATTAAAATCTCCAGATCTGCTCAGATGTAAATGAAGGTTTACTACCACAGCAAATGATATTGAAGCTTACAATACAAAGGATGTATTCAGCATATTTTGCTTGTGTTTGTTTTCCGAGAGTAATCAATTTAGTTTCCACCCCAGGTTTTTCTCCACATGAAATATCTTCAAATTCACATCGAGGGACCAAGAATATGAAGTTTCACTTCAGACAGAACAATTGTTCTCAATTAAAATTCCAAACAAGCCTGCAGTAAGATTTTTTTAAAAATTTGATACACCAAATGCTAAAACACCGGTTGATAGTTTCAACAACCAAAGACAAAATATTTTAGAAAAGAGTAACTAAATCATTCTGTTATCAGAGATGGTGGCAATCTTATGGAGTAAAGCCAATCAACAAAGTCAGAAAACTAGAACAAGGGCAACTGTAGGGAAGAGAAAGGAGGGGAGGGGGGCAAAAAAGGCCAAGGGAAGAATAAAGTAAATATTTTTTTTAAAAAAAGGACAACACAGTAGTGCAGCTGGAAGAGCTGCTGCCTCAGTGCTAGGGACCGAGGTTCAATTGCATCATCCAGTGCTGCCTGTGTAGAGCTTACATGTTCTCCCTGCGACTATGTGGGTTTCCTCCTACGTGCCAAAAAATATCTCGGTTAGTTGGTTAATAGGCTGCTGCAAATTGCTCTTAGTGTGTAGGTAAATCACTCTAAACCGGTACTTCAAGGTACCAGAATAATCCAAAATTGGAGATTGAGCCCAGAGTGTGACACAAACACAAATGAATAACGTTTGAAATTGATTTTAAGATGCTTCTTGGAGTTGAGAGAAGTAGAGTGCGCTTTCAGGAGAAAATTCTACAGCCTAGTGCCAAAGTAATGTAAATCACAGCTGCCAATCTCAAAAGTTCAACCAGATGAATCAAAGAGATATAGGTGTATAAAGCAGTTGCAGATACAGAGGAGCAAATCAATGGAGTTAAACAGATGAGTACTTTAAATCTAAGGCATTATTGCAGCAGCAGCCTTTGTAAATCAGTAAATACAGATGCAAATGGATGAACAACAATTGAGCAATTTTGGTTGAGGCAATTAGTGTGGATTAACTGATGGGAGGCCTGCTAGGAAAGCAATGGAAAAGTCAAAGCTCGGCAAGGCAGCTAAAGAGCTGAAGTCTCATCCATGCAATTCTCATCCATCCATCGGGGCAGAGCCAAGTGATGTTGCAGACCAAGATGAAAGTGGTCTGGCTCAACTTCAGCTAATCTCCTGTAATGAAGTGTGGAATAGAATGTAGGGAAGATGGGCCTTGGAAGGGTGATATTGTACTGAGAGCAGGTCTGCTCTTTGTTTCAAAGTAACAAATGAAAACTAACAATTTAAATTTAATAACAATAATACAGGAATTAGTACGATTCCAAAAAGGTGTTAAGTGGTTGGGGGGGGGGGGGGGAAGATGGAAAGACATAGTAAAATACATTGCTGAAAAGAACAGTGATCTTAAAAGATCACAATTTAAAGCAGTGGCTACTTTGGGAAACACCTTCAATGAGACCATCCTACACGGTAGCGTAGCTGTTAGCGCGACGCTATTACAGCACCAGCAATCGGGGTTCGATTCCCGCTGTCTGTAAGGAGTTTGTACGTTCTCCCGTGTCTGCGTGGGTTTCCTCCGGGTGCTCCGGTTTCCTCCCACATTGCAAAGATGTACAGGTAGGTTAATTTGGGTTTAAAATGGGCGGCGTGGACTCGTTGGGCCGGAAGGGCCTGTTACCAGGCTGTAAATAAAATTTAAAAAAAAATTAAATTAATGCAGTGCCACCTGCACTTACATATGACCACACACAAGATTGGGCTCAGATGCAGGTGACCTTTCACTCTCCTCCTCTGTTCCCAAATCCCTACCAAGTTTCCCCGATCTCTAACAGACCCCCACCTCCCCCTTCATTATTCTCAACACTGGTGCCCCACGAGGCTGTGTCCTCAGCCCTCTACTCTACTCCCTATACACTCATGACTGTGTGGCTAGATTCTGCTCTAAGTCCATCTACAAGTTTGCAGATGATACCACCGTTGTAGGCCGTTTCTCAAATAACAATGAGTCAGAGTACAGGAAGGATATAGAGAGCTTAGTGGAATGGTGTCATGACAACAACCTTTTCCTCAATGTCAACAAAACTAAAGAGCTGGTCATTGACTTCAGGAAAGGGGGCAGTGTACATGCATCAATGGTGCTGAGGTCAAGAGGGTTGAGAGCTTCAAGTTCCTGGGAGTGAACATCAACAGCCTGTCCTGGTCAAATCACATACATGCCACAGCCAAGAAAGCTCACCAGCGCCTCTACTTCCTCAGGAGGCTAAAAAAAATTTGGTTTGTCCCTTTTGACTCTCAACTTTTACAGATGCACCATAGAAAGCATCCTATCTGGATGTATCACGGCTTGGTTCGGCAACTGCTCTGCCCAGAACTGCAAGAAACTGCAGCGAGTTGTGGACACAGCCCAGCGCATCACAGACACCAGCCTCCCCTTCTTGGACTCTGTCTTTACCTCTCGCTGTCTTGGTGAAGCAGCCAGCATAATCAAAGACCCCACCCACCCGGGACATTCTCTCTTCTTTCCTCTTCCATCGGGTAGAAGATACAGGAGCCTGAGGGCACGTACCACCAGACTTAAGGACAGCTTCTACCCTACTGTGATAAGACTGTTGAACGGTTCCGTTATGCAATGAGATGGACTATGACCTCATGATCTACTTTGTTGTGACCTTTCACCTTATTGCACTGCATTTTCTCTGTCGCTGTGACACTTTACTCTGTACTGTTATTGTTTTTACCTGTACCACCTCAATGCACTCTGTACTAACTCAATGTAACTGCACTGTGTAATGAACTGACCTGTACAATCGGTTTGTAAGACAAGCTTTTCACTGTACCTCGGTACAAGTGACAATAATAAACCAATAAACCACTTCCGATCAAGGCCACCAGCTACATACCTGCCCCCTTTCCCAACCATTCTTCAATTCCCGACTCCTGTAGGAACTGCACTCAAAAATGATGGGAGTCACTGACTCAAAAGGCATTGCAATGAAGAACATTGCTTTGTACGTGGGTCAGAGAGAAGGAAGATGACAAGAATGAGAATGACAAGTGGAAGAAACTCAAAAGGATGGGTTCAAAACTGGCACACATTTCAGGGATAGCAACAGAAAGTAAGCCAAGGAATAACAAAAGAAACATTTTTTGGAGTTGTTTTTTCTGACCCAGATCTTCACAACACATTTAAATTTTGTCCAAAAGAACTAAATGATCAGAGCTCAGAAACGTCAAAATGTAAATCAAAAAATATGAATGTTTAGTCACTATTTAATAAAAGCAGTGGCAAAGTAACAATTGTTGCAGGAACCAAGAGTTGCATTTAATAGATTTTTGAACTGAGGCCCACTAATGGCTTCCAAGTGGTTCATATTTGACAATACATTAGCAACCCAAGCTGTACAATTTTGAAAACATCAGTTTTGAGAATTTCATGCCAATGAAATGAAAGGGCAGGCTTATGTTAAACATTTAAAGACTTAAGATATGTAAATATTATAATACTGCATGGTTTCAATGGCTCCCAAGTGATTCATCTCCAAGTTCAGGATATTATGGTCATGTTCAATTTCTTTTTTCTAAATGAAGTGCTTGAAAATCGATAGTCAGCTTAAAAACTACTTCTTCATGAGGAAGAGATCATATTCAGAAAAAAATTGAATATTAGATTCTAATAAAAATTAACTTATTAACAAAGGAAAAAAGTGACAGTAATGCGAAATACTAACAATTTAGTTCCAACTGCCCCCGTCACTCAAGCAGAAAAGACAACTTGGAAAATTCCTGTTTTTTTTCCCCCCCAATAGAATACCCATAGAATCAGTTGTACAGCACAGAAACAGCCCTTCAACCCACATCTGTGCTGACATTATTGCTCATTTACACCAATCCCATATTCCTGCATTTGATCCATATCTGTCTCTGCTTTGCCTATTTAAAAGTGTCTGTCTAAACACCTCTTAAGTGTGGTCACTGTTTCCAATTCCACCACCTCTTCCGGTGGCAAGACCCAGATATCCACCACAGTGTAAAAAAACTCCCCTGAAATCCCCTTTAACTCCTTTTCACCTTAGACTTATGTCCTCTTGCTTTTGATACCCCAACCATGGGAGAAAGATTTTGACTACCTACTCTATGCCTCTCACAATCTTGTACATTTCTACCTACAGCCTCCTTCATTCTAAGGAAAACAAGTCCAGCCTAACCGGTAACTAGAATCCTCCAATCCAGGCAACATCCTGGTGAATCTCCTCTGCGCACTCACCACAACCCCATCCTTCATACATTATGATGACCAAAACTACACAATACTTCAAATGCAGTCCAACTAGTGTTTTGTAAAGTTGCAATATAATGTTCCAACTTTAGTATTCTATGCAAGCATGTCATATGTCTTCTTCACTACCCTGCCAATTACCACTTTCAGGGAACAATTTATTTGAAGACCAAGCTCCCTCAATACATTAACATTCTTTAGTACCCAACCATTTACTGTTTCAACAGTTCTGTAATTTGAAAAAGTCTAATTCACCAATTAGTATTTTTTTCTCCACAATATACATTAGACTCAATTAGATTTTATAGATTCAAGCTTACATGCCTCTTGGGCATGCCACTGTTTCAGTGCTTTTATAAACTGAGGCATGTGGTTTCCCAACAAACTCATACGACCCAAAATGAAGCCAAAGGGTCACTTTGACCTATCCATCAAAACCAACACACTTTTCAGAGGATTGTGTTAAGTTGAAATACCATATGAAACAGGACGATGATATGCAAGGGAAAGGCATGGCATTTCCTTCAAGATGTAAACAATCTTGAACAAAAATAAATGCATTTGATCATAACCCAGAAAATAAATCTAAAGCTCAGAGAAACAAAGGGCTGCAGATGCTCGAATCCAGATGAAAAACACGATGATGCTGGAGGAATTCAGCAGGCCAAGCAGCATCCGTGGAGAAAAGCAGGCAGTCAACGTTTCGGGTCAGGACCCTTCTTCAGGACTGAAGATAGGAAAAGGGGAAGCCCGATATATAGGAGGGTAAAGCAGAGCAGTGATAGGTGAACAAAAGAGGGGAGGCGCAGTGGGCACAGGGTGGTGATAGGTAGATGCAGGTAAGAGATAGTGATAGGAAGGTGCAGGGGAAGGGGGAGAGCAGATCTACTGGGGGATGGGTCAAAGGTAAGTGGAGAGAGGAAAAAAGGTAGAAAAAGAGGCTAGGAAAGGGAAGAGGAGAAGCAGCATGGTTGGTGGGGGGGGGGGAAAATGTGGGGATTACTTAAAGTGGGAAAATTCAATGTTCATGCCACCTCCCCTCTTTTGTCCACCTATCACTGCTCTGCTTCTCCCTCCTATATATTGGGCTTCCCCTATCTTCAGTCCTGAAGGGTCCTGACCCGAAATGTTGACCACCTGCTTTTCTCCACAGATGCTGCCTGGCCTGCTGAGTTCCTCCAGCATCATCGTGTTTTTAAATCTAAAGCTCCCATCTGCAGGCACACTGTTCCATCAATTCTCCCATATGTACTGGGAAGCCCACAAACTACTTAGCTTCAGTTCACCACCAATGACTTGTTACTTTGTCTTGCATTAAACTAAAGAATTTAAACAATGTTTTCCCATGCCACAACTCAAGACCCCATGAGTGGAATGCTACAATAACCAGCCAGGTAAATTATACACTTGCTTACAAAAAGGCATGTAATCTTTACTGTGGGCGATATTTCAACTGTGTAGCTTTCCTAAGAGTGCAACAGAAACAACATTATTAATTCACTGCACCTTACAAAATCTCAATCAATTGGGCTTTTCTTAAAGTGGGGTTACAAATCAAACTAATTAATCATTAGATTCCTACTTTGATTGTTAAAATTAAAATTCTTAATAACAATGTTTTCAAATTATTCAGTCTTTTCTGTTACAAAAGTTAAAATAAAAACTTATTTTTCCAATGGGTTTAGATAAATATTCTTACTGCCCATCTAACGAGCCATATCACCCAGCAACACTGCAAATGTATTTTTGAAATACATTTACGTACAAGCCTTTGATGGTGGCATGAGTTACCATAGCTTCTAAAAAGGTAAACAAAATCCATTGTTTTCTAATGAAGAAATAGTCTAAAACTAAGCAAATTGTGCTAACATTGATTTGGTCTCAGTTGGGCCAATTCTGGACAGCACACATTAGACATCAAAGCCTAGAAGCAGATGGAAAGGGCATTAAGTCATATCACTCGAAGTGCTGGCAGAGGGACAACTGTGTCATTCTGTACATCATGAACTCTTGGTCAGCGATTTATCAGAAGGGATATCATTAAGTGGTGCATAAAGTTATAATATGCTGAACAGTTAATTAAAAACTTGATTAGAAGACAAATTGTTATCATATTGTATCATATATGTTATATCATTTTGTCTTAGAGACAAAAATGTTATCTTTGCTGTCCTCATGATGCTTCAGATTTCTAATTTAAAAATAATGGATGTCAAGTCAAAAACCCATGGTTCAGGATGACCAAACACCTAATCAAAGATATAGGCTTTCAATATCCTAAATAAGAATGAAAATAGCAATTCCAAAAGTCATGATCATTAAGGCTGCATTTCACCAACAACACTGATCAATAGACCTGCAAATTTATTATTGCATTTCTGGAACAAAACAAGATTACAAAAAAGTTTCTTCAATAGGGAAGGATGAAGTCCAAAGACGAGTTCAATAAAAGGTGAAAAAAATTGGCGGACTGATGACTTACTATGCTGATCTATGAAGGAGCATTAAAAATAAATCAGTGTTGTCACATGGCTTAAGCATCAGGAATGGTGGATTGCACCCAACCCCCTCCTTCAGTCAAGAGGCTAATTTAAAAAGCGCAGCGTGGGAAAGGAGGATCAAGAAAAGAATTTTCCATTGTTGCTTGAGTGGCAGCAAAAAAAAGAATTAACTTTCAGGACTAATTCCCCCCCCCCTTCAAAACACTGAATGGGAACCATGTTTTACGTATTTATACATTACGCATTGTCGAAATAACAATGTGGTTCATCATGTACAGTGTACTTCATGCTTTTGAGTATACTTGTGCTGCAGTTATAGCCCGACATGTGTTACCTGGACTTTGACAGCATATAGCTGAATCTCAGTAAATGGTGAATGGTGTCCATCCAGCTAGGCGTTATCTGTTTTTAAACAACTAGAATTGCTACTTCACTTACCCAAGGATGTCTATGTATCTTGGGAGAGCGCTCTGATATGTAGTTATGCAAGCTGCTGCCTGAAAAAAAATAAACAACTTATTAATTACTGATTGGAAGATTTTAGTAAATCTAATCAATATTCAAAAAGATGTAAAGGTGTGATTGAGAAGTTGCATTGCAGAGAATGGATTGCGAGAAGAAAAATAAATTCTATTTTATAAGATTAAGCATTCACCTAAATTATCATGGTGAAATACAAGACTCTTTGGTCTACATTAGTTTACAATGATTTACAAACATAAACAAGGCCTGAAACAAAAAAAAGCTTTTCAATACCAACAAGTCATTTTGGACTTCAAAGCAACTTCAGGTAATTAGTTTTAAACAAGGTCACATTTCATTGCTCCAAATCAGTGCTTGCTCACTATCAGCCTCGTGCTACTCATATTTAATGAATATGAGCATCTGGCCCTGCAGGATTTTAGTCCACCTTGCATTAATTGCAGCCGTCAGAAACTACCACCATTCCAGTCTACTACATTGGAATCATGCCAGAAACTCAAAATATAGATGTTGATTTTGCACATTTCAAGCTTCTCTACCCACAAATGTTGTCCAAAACTGGCAACAACGTCATTTTATTGTAGTTTACATCCAATTGGGCATCCAACATCTGCACAAAAAAAAATCCTGAACAACTTTTCAAAAAGTATCCTTACAATGGTGGTAAGCAGAGATCAAGGGTTTAACAGCTTTTATTATCTTTTTCAGTTCATTACAATCCTGTTGCAAACTGAGTTAAAGGATATAACAAAAACATGCTGGAGATCCTCTGCAGGTCAGGCAGTCGATGTGGAGAGAGAAACAGTTAAAATTTTAGTTCAATGACCTTCCAGTTTCTGTAACATTTCAAAGACTGTTCTCTTTCACTGAAGTTCCAATATGGAATCAAGGAAGGATTGGTGACCTGAAGCATCAATTGCATTTTTCCTCTCTTCACAGACGCTGCTGAGTCCCTCCAGTATTTCCTGTTTCTATTCTGAAATATGAGAATCCAGTTTTTTTTTGCTTTAGGCTGAAGGAGAAAATTGATTAAATTTGCCCATCTGGAAATGCTACCAAGACAATCCAGGGCAAAACTGAAGAGACTTTCAACCATTTTGTTACTTTTAACTTCCATCAAAAGCTGAAGTAGAATATTTTGCAAACTCCAACTCTTCTCAAAAGGAGTGACTTGCACAAGAGCTTTTAACTAGCAAATCTTTGTATGAGACTTTAGACTGCACATAGAGCAACCAGAACAATGGATATTTACATTGGAGCATTATGCTTTCAACATCTGATATCCAATGGATGTACTTTTCTCAGATGTGACCGAATCAGCCATCCTGGTCAATTCCTTCCTTCCCCATTGGCCTAGGGAAACATGTACTACTGTAGTGAACTCAACATAATTCAACTTAGAAGATCCCTCTTCCACATACGTGTGACACGATGTAGTGTTATCAGCTGATCTTTTATAAGAAACTGCTTTAATTTTTGTCTATACCTTCCCTTGCATCACTTTTGAGAGCTCAAACACCATATTGCTTTTCAACTGGTCTAATGTTACTAATATGAGCTAGTTTTTTTTTACAATATACAAGGTGATTTATTGTCAAGGATTTTATACTGCTTTAGTGAGCAAGGGATGATATAATCTAAAAATTTTGAAGACAAATCCTTTAACTTAAAGAAATTTGACTCCAACAAAGTGATATGAAAGTGATAATAGAAGAGGAAGGAAACCTTAAACAAGGTGGTTTAGGGACTGCAGCACTGACTGACAGTTGCTGCTTGGAGCAGGAAACGTATCAAGAACAGATCAGATGGATGGTTATAAGGAACAGGAAATGAAGTACTTGGAACTGCAGTCATGGAATCAGAATACTTGTATCAATGCCAAACAAACAATGGACAAGTTCAGCCAAACGGCCAATTTTCACATTGTAATTTTTTTAAAAAAAACATACAGCTTCAAAAACATTTTCTTCAGATTCCCAGAAGATTCAGGATGATGCACTTCCACTTGAGGCAGCTAATGAGGTCAATGTGGCATCTGCAGATTCTGCCAGAGATGGGTGGATAGCTTGGAAGATCATATCCTCATTATGTCATTTACAAAGCATGGACAAAATGGTTCTCCAATGCCATCCTGAATGCTGCTCCTCCATTCAGAGTGATAATGGGCCAAAAACTCCCACGAATTTGTGGGAATGTGACATTTTTAAAAGCCATTTTGAGAACATCCTTGAAACTTTTTCTCTTCACCTGGTAATCTTTTGCCAAGACAGACTCAGTAAACATTTGCCTCTTCTGTACTCTGGTGTCAGGAACATGAACAACTTTGCCTGACCAGAGCTAGCTGTGTAATCAGGCCCTCAGTGCTGGGGATATTGGCCTGGGAGAAAATTGTGACAACGGATATAAAGGATTTTGCAGAGACAGCAGTGATACTATCTACTCAGGTGCTTTGAGATGCATGTTGCAGGCAATCTATATTAGAACCATACAGATAGCAGGGACCACTACTGCCTGGTAAACCACAAGCTATGTGCTACATTCAATGCTTTGATATTACACTTTTCAAGAGACAACCAAAGTCTTTTGGCTATTGAAGGTTATGTTGAATTTCATCAATATGCCTTGTCTGAGAGCTCCTGCAAAACAGAAAGTGGCCCATATTTTCCAAGTGCATCTTCACCGATCGAGAAACGTGTTGTACAGCAGGGGAAGGTTGTTGAAAGATGTTTCACAGAATAGAAATGCCCAATCTCACATGCTTCAATGAACAAATTGAAATGATTTGGAAATATGACTTTGAAATATGCCTTTGAAATATGCCACGAGAGTCATCTGAATACTGCAGCTCAATAACAGAAGCTGGACTACCCTCAGCTCTGGGGTGGAGGCAAGGTAGCTTGAACAATTTCCCATCTATCCTCTAGATTAGATCTGCTCCAGTAGAAAGTCTGTTTGACTTTACAGGATTATGACAATTAAGATAGTAGTACTGGGACACAATACAGCATTGCTTGCCATCAGACTAAGATGGAGTTTGTTCCACAGCTGTCTGCTAATATCACAGCTGAGACGCCATCATAAAGCAGATGCAAGGCAACTCGTTCCTGCAAGGCAACTCGTTCCTGCAAGGCAACTCGTTCCTGCAAGGCAACTCGTTCCTGCAAGGCAGTCAAATTTGCAATGAATGCACGACAGCACCACTCAATCAATAAAATAAAATACTTCGAGGACAAAAAGCCCAAGTAGAGCAGTTGGTGTGATGCTTCCTGCATTTCTCGTCAGTTTCCTCAAGATGGTCAAAATCCACACTGCGATTCAGAGTAGCTCTTTGGCTATCATTTACTCCCAACACCTTATGGAGGATAGAAGAACCACAACTGTGACACTGTATCCCCTTCCAAGCAGCACTGATTTCCTCAGTCTTGGAGGAGTTACACCTCTGTTTTTGGCTCTCAAAATGGTGGGCCCTTGGATGTTCGAGCCCATGATGGCTCGAAAAAGAGCCAATTCCTATACTGTAATCTATTGCTCAGTTATAATATAGCTGCAATCTCAAATGCATCTGTGCTGGAGTACCTTGTGTCCAATGTTGTTGATCAAACTTGATAAATAGTCAATGATTTGTTGACATGAGGTAACATGCACAAGGTATGCAAAAAAAATTACAAACATCAAACAACGTAGTGCTTAAATATCCAACTACCTCTGCAGTCAGCCTTATTTGTCCCTAAAGATCCCTCCATGAAGAGTATTAACACAGACAGGATATGTAAAGCATGCCCTGTGCATTACTTCATTGCAAACTCTACTCACACATTGATGACCTGGGATCATAACTTCATTAACATAATCTTGTATGCTTTAATTTAACGGCTACACGAATAAGATGATGCATGTTTCAGCTTCTGAAATTGTGCGAGACAAAGGAAATATACAAGTTGTATTTGATAATATTGTCAGGCACCACCTAGGTTTCTCTCTTTACCAATGGTTTTTAAAAACTGAAAGTTAACCTGCCACACAGAAATCATTTTTCACCAGACCATGACACTGGAAAACATCTGTCACATTGCTGACCTTAAATGAGAACAACCTGAGGTGCAACAGAAATCTTCTGGTCACACCCTCACATTTCACCTTTTATACAAATTTTTATTGAATTTGCAAATTCAACAAGGGACTTATTACAACATGAAGTTTGGAGGAATGTGCTTTGCTTCTCCAAACTTCATTTGTTATTTCCACACCATACATCAAACCCAAGCTTCGCAGTTCAAACTTTTTGCTGTGCTAAATCAGCATCTCAACCAAGGTGACACCAAGGTCCCTGGCACTGACATCAAGAGCGTAGAAATATAATCCAAATTACTTGTTCCTGATTACCATCTTTAGATTCCTGGGGCAAATATAAACACATGCATGCTGAGACAATAGGAACTCTGTTTTCCTTCCATTTGTAATCTCTGCAATTTAAAACATTTTCTTTCATATTTAAACTTTGTCTTGTTCTGATGAAACATCACTGAGCAGAAACAAACTTTCTCCACAGGTACTGTCTGACCTGCTGAGTATTTCCATCATATTTTAAATTTTACATTTTCAGCATCTGCAGTTTTAGCTTAATTTGGTTGTAAGAATGAGAAAATGTTTTTATCCTTATAATGCTGGAAACCTAAAATAGAAAAAAGTTATTTGGGGAGAGTGTAATCAAGTTAAACAAAGTTCAAATGAAGAGTCATACATCATAGAAACAGACCCTTGGACCCAACCTGTCCATGCCGACCAAGATGCCCATTTAAGCTAATCCCATTTGCCTCCTTTCCTTCTAAATCTTTCCTATTCATTTACCTGTGCCTTATCATTATTAATGCATCTGCCTCGACCACTTCAAAACAATCGACTGTTCGTTCCCTCCACTGATGCTGTCCAACAGTTTGTTTTTTGCTCCGGATTCCAGCATCTGCAATCTCTTGGGTCTCCAGTAAACCAAGTTCATGTTTCAGCTCAGTGACCTCTCAGCCAGGCAAAGTTTTAAAAATATAGGCATATTTTAAATTGCAGAGATTACTAATGGAATCAAAGCTGGGCCTATGTTAGCTCTGACATGCACACATTTTAACTTCGCACTAGAAATCCTCAGATGGCAAATCAGAAGTAATTCAGATTATATTTCTTGGGATCAACACCAGGGACCATGGTGACGGCTTGGATAAGAAGCTGAAATAGTACATCAAGAGGATTAAAGTGGGAACTTCAGAATTTGTGTGCTCAGTGTCAGATATCTAACAGGAATAGCAAATGAAATACAAGGAAAACCAAACATATTACAATGTGTTCATTTTGCAAATTCATCATCATTGTGAAAATTGAAATGTTTCCACGAGCCCATGGTCTTATGCAGCACAGGGCATTCTCACTTAAGTCAGCAGGTTATTTGTACATCATCCCAGATACTATAACACGGGGGAGTAGGGACACCTAACTTGGTGCAATGGCACATTTTCAACCATCAGCAGAGAGAAAACTACAGCGAGCTGGAGAGGTGGGTTAGAATCACATAACCATCCAGGCCATTTTCTTACTCAAGTCACACATTCAAGCACTTCCACATGGAGTCGGGAAATGGGAACCAGAAAATGCTGCCCAGCAGATCTGTTGAATTACAAAATACATTGGAGTTAAGAATCATTTGCTTCAACTCGTGTTCGATGAGCTCTGAAGTGGCTGTTGAGTCTAATGCCAGATATGCAAACAATGACAGGTGGGGCAAGTATTTGAGGGACAGTGCATGGGTCGTATGGAAGGTGTTAGCCTTCCATTTTTGCTGGAATTCTGCATGCTCCTGAAGAGACTGGAAGGGCTCAGTACCGTCACGGGTGCTCCTTCATTTTGAATGGAGAAGGAATTGGGTCTCCAGTGAATCCATTGGTTAGAATCAGAGCTTGCGTGCTATTTTACAGATGTACAAAGGTCACACGATGGAACTTGTAATGTTTTTCCCCTCCTTCAAGCAAATACACGAAGACAGACTGTAATAATGCAACTATTGTTCCAACAGACACCTTCACAAAGCAAATGCCAATTTTTAAACAAACGTCTTGAGCCAGCTTGCAAACTCCGATCATCAAGTAGTGGAATGGACAGTTGGTACTGCACTAAAACGCAAGAGAAATGGAGGGACCAGCATCTCCCATGACACATGGCCTTTTTCAACTTCACAGACCCCTTGGACCACATCAACTAAGAGATCTTGAGGAATTCATCCCACACTTAGCTGGGATCAGAAAATCAAGTCAATTTCAAGTCTGCAAACCAATGACAAATAAGCTATTATTCTAACCAACACTTCTACCAAAGGCCCAACTCTGGTATAGACTGGGGTCAACGAAAGATCATGGATCATAACAATCAGAAGGAAAACAAAGTTCAAATATTGATTCTTCATTTATCCTTGCAGGTTCAATTCTCAGGCTAGGGCAGTAAATACTGAGTCTTAATTGATTTAAGGATGGCTCAAACTGTAGCTGAAATGATGATCAAAGAACAAGATACTGTGTTTGATCGAAAAGGTTATTGACTCCATGCTACAAGGTCTCATCAATTTGGAAACAAATATGCAAATAAGGTGTTGGCCCATTCAATATTATGTATTGTGGACAAGGTATGCACATTTAGGATTATCAATCTTAATTCTTTCTGCATAGAACATGCACTTAAAAGTCCCTGAAGACCATGTACAATTGCACTTCGATCCAAGTGGAGGGATCTGTTTGAACCTATCATTCAGCTATTCATCAATGACTAGAATACAATGTATGGTGGTGTTTATTAAGTCCGTAGCTGTAATAATGTTATACTACAGTGAACTACATGTCAACTTGGTAGGGGAATGGGGAGGAAACATCAGGAATAATTAGCAAGATCAGATCAAAATTTGTTAAGGCCAAATCAGGTTGACTGTGGTTGACAGATCCAAAGGAAACCATAGGCATTCAACTGCTCCCAGGCAAATCCTGGGCTTACCAGGACCTGCTCCAAGTCCATGATGTGCTGAGTTACAGATACCAGCACATCTGTCACTCCACATGGAGTCTAGCAGCAAAACCAGATCATGCTGGAATTTCCAGCCCTTTAGATGAGGTGTAAAAAAAAGTCTTCAGTTATTTATTTAAAGTAATACAAATAGTTTTTAATTATCTCTGAACATTTAAAAACTGTTAGCCTTGATATCATAACAGAAATCAAAGCTCTGCCCAGCCATGCCATATCTAATGCTATTGGAGCACGACAGGGATAGAATCTCACCAATACACTACCGAGACCCAATCACTGTTAAAACCTCATTATCTCTTACCAGATGTCTCTTGGTTTAGGTGGGGCAGGTTGGTAAAAAGGGAGGAGTAGTCTTCATTTAGCCCTATACATCCAGCCCAGCCAGTTATGCGTTGGCAGGCTAAGACAACATGTGCAGAAACCAGTTCAATTCAGCCTATTCCATATTTTTTCCTTCAGAACACTTATCACTGGAGTTTATTAACACTTAGCATATGCCAACCTCTATAACAACTACGTTTAATAAATCTGAATAGAACTGTGGGATGTTGTGGCTACGGATTTAAAATTATTCTTGTAGGAAATGAAGAACTGCAGAGCTTCATAAGCAGAAACCATTCCATCCTGGAAGACTGTTGGCATGGTAACCAGATCCAGGATAGTCACATCTGCACTGTAAACTGTCAGGAGTTCAGCTTGGCCCATTAGGATTTTTCATTCACTATTCTGATAGGTCCTATCATTTTCATTAAGAGCTTTATTATTAAAGAGTAAAAATTCACTTAAAAAGTGAAACACTGAATACTCAGTTTTTAAATGAAAGCTGAAATATTAAGATATCCAAGCTACTAAAATAATGAAGCATGTAAAAGAAACTACTGGGTACAATGGCGTTTGCATACATCCACATTAAGATCTGCAAAGACATGGTCAAAAATTTTACTCCACAGATAGCCACAAAAATCCTTAAAATTTTCCCCCTTATGTGCGACTTACACCAATTTTTTTGATGCATTGTAATGCTGATGGCTGCTTGCTTCACTTTCAATCAAAAAGATCTCCAGGATATCATTTATTGCTTTACAACACAGAAGGCAGCATTTGGCTCATCAGCTCTATGTTAGCTCAGGCAAATCCCATTTCTCCTTTTAATTTTCCCTTTAACCCATTATCCCCACATTTCCATCAATTCTGCCACCCATGGCCCACCAACCCACACCAGGAGCACCTAGGGGAAACCCACATGGTTACAGGGAGACCATGCAAACTCCACACAGGCAGCAATGAGATCAGGATTGAACCCAGGGCATTGGAGCAGTGAGGGCCAACACCATCCACAGTGCCACCCAAAATCCTTGTTCATGGGCAAAACTATGGTTGCATCCAAAAGGCGCTTCATACATTTTAATGACCATTAATCATAACTGTATAACCATTCTAGTAGCTGTAGTTTCAGGTATGCATTTTTTCCTGAGGAACCAAGTGTTGAGTCTTCTGTAGAAGACCCACATCTGATACCCTTTCTAGCTCTTCACTGTCAATCTTTCAATACTTTCATTGATTTTGTCTTATAAAAAATACTTTTGTCCTCAACAAACATGAAACCAAAATTTGGTATTTCAAAATAAGCTCAATATTTAACACTACATTTAATTTTTTCTTAAAACTTGGCTCTTCATTTCTTCCTGGATTTAGAGGCAACTCACTGGCAGTTGGAGCTTGTATATAGACTTCTCTACAAATTCCGAGTCAAGACTCTGCATTCTTGCTTGACAGCCCTCCCAATTTAGCCTCCAGTCCCCAAATGTTTGCAAGGAGGGCTTTGCAAAGTCAGCCTAGCTGGGAGCAAGTTGAATGCAATAGCTTTAATGTAACTGACTGGCTCAGACAAAAACTTGACTTTAATCCCAGTACTCCAAAAGGAAGAGAGCGCGAGTGCATAAGGGACAGAGTGACTTACTCACTCAAGACCAGTTCTCAAGTTTGTTCATTGACCAGATTCTTCACTATCCAAGGTGACAGAGATGATTAAAAAGCCATGAAAATGTGGCCCTTCAAAACATATTTATCAAAGTGATATTGAAGAGAATTGCTGTCCGCATTCACGTGGAATGCTAATTGCTCAATGTCACGTCTTTCCAATTGTTACGTAACCATAAATGAAGACTGTACCACATGCTTGTCTTTGTGTATTTATATAAAAACACTTACTATTCAGTTACAGGGATCTCAAAAGTAGAGATCAAGAGTAGCAGCCAGCACACTGGCTTATGGTTTATTGCTGTCTCTCTCTGAAGAGAAGCAAGCTCAACATTTCACAGATATTCAAAACATCAACTCAGAATCCACGCAAACATACAAAATTCAGTTCTCCTCAATAGATTGAGCTGAAACAGTGTAACCTTACCTTTAGAATTACACAAAGCTGCCGTAAGCAAGCACTAATGCTCATCCCTCGCTATAATAGGAGCTAATTGTGTTAATATTCATTATATCAAATTATCTATTCTCTCCCTGCCTCAACCAATGAAATCCAAGGACAATTTCATGTCACTAACACATACAAATCAAGTTCAGCAGGCTGCAGTTCTCATGCCAATACAGTCATTTTTTTTAATATTTCAAATCATTGTGTTTTCTTCAGTCAACCGAATCACAGCTGAAGGAGTTCACAGGGAGGGTAAGCCCAAGATACAGATGATTATGCACACGTTCCTACTAGCTTTCGTTTTTCCCTCTCCTGAAATTTTGCTCCAATAAAGTGCCCGTGTACAACTGGCCATAATTTCAGACCCGAATTGAAAGCATACTTGCAACTTTCACATCGGGTACCTTTCACTTAAGTTCATGGATTAAAATGCTTCAAATTGAATGAATATCTTCAGCACAACATCTTATGCAAAGTAAATGAATAGTTCTAAATTTCCAACAACTGATTACTTTAATACTTTACAAATTTTAATTTTCCATTTGTGCATCAAAATAATTTTGGATTCTCCAACGCAACTAGAGCAATTCAATACTGGCAAATTGGCATTTAAATGAAAAGTAAACAAGCCTCACATGTACCTAAAGCCTAAAAGTTATGAAGTGGGAATTTAAATTTAAACTTACCATTTCTTTGGAACAAAATGGAGACTGGTAGGGTAATCTGACTGAGGTATATACAGTACATTTCCGAAACACCTAAACATGGTGAACATTTCCCTTCAGAGAGATCAATATCTATATTTATTCATCAGTGGAAGGAATACAGGGGAATTGAGGAAGTACTTTTGATCTAGGAGGAGGAGGAGGAGTCTGGAACACTCAAATTCTAAGGGAGGCTAAAAGCTTCGGAATTTTTAATAAGTAGCTGGGGGAGTGCTGAAGAAATTGTAACCACCAGGTAAGTTGGAATAACCTAAAAATTCACTTCTGATCAAAATGGACCTAGGCTAAATAGCTTCTTCCTTTACTGTTAATTTTGACGATTCAATTTGAATGTACACATTTGATTCCAGATGTTTATTCACCTTCCTCTGGTCTTCACTCTGATGTTTCGTCCAGTATCCACATCAGTCAGCATGATTTTTCAAACAGCAGGTTTGTATTGTGGACACTCGCAACAAAACAAAAATGGATGAAAATTGTACAGTATTATTCATTGTAACATTTACAGCCAGAGTGAGAACATTTGACGATTAAGACTGAATTGGATCCAGTCACAGGAAGGTGAATGGAGTACAACATCAACTTTTTACAGCAAAGCACACTCAGGATTTTTGTGGCGTCAAACAGATTTTCTGGACTTGAGGATGTTATTCCTAATAACACAACAACACAGAATTCATTTGAGATGTTACATAGTCCAACAGTGTAATAAATGTTCCATTGAACCTGATAAGTTTCAAGGGAGTAGGGGAAAACAGAACCAGGTGATTTTCAAGTGCAGGAACCGGGGCCCCAGCAGGCTAGAGAGCATGGGAATTACTACCTGATGAGTTGGTTACTGAATCATTGGGATTTTTGAACAGATAGCAGATTATAGTTTTACTGTATTTCACAAAATTCTCAAACACCAATTTTAAGGCAGCGAGTGATACGGCACAAATCAAATCTGATTTGATGAGACTAAAAAATGTTACCTGGCCAGAGTTTTGACACTTATCTAAGACTGCAGCATTAGATACAGTGGCGATGCGGTGATTAAATTACACAAATATCAACCTAGAAACCTGGACCAATAATGAAGGGACAAGTTCAAATCAATGTGGAATTTAAATTAGACTATAAATCTGGAATTTTAGTCAAAATCACAACAAAATTACCATATTTTCATGAAAAAAAATTTAACTGATTCACAAGCATCCTTCAGGGGGAAAAAAATGTCATCTTTACCTGGTCTGGCCAGTGTGCAACTCCACAACTAAGAATCTAGCCAACCAATCGTGACAATCAATGCCATTACCATTGGCGAATCCCTCACCAACATAATAGTTATTACCATTGACCAAAAACTCTACTGGACCAGCCACACGAAAGCAGAGGGTGGGTATCCCGCAGCAAGTGACTCACCTCCAGACACCCCAAAACCTTTTCACCATCTGTACTGCAATTCAAGATTGTGAAGGAACGCTTGCCAAAACGAGCTCCTGAGCATTTTGGGGCCCTTATAACCATGTACAACAGTATTATGGAAATAACAAGGACTTCATTGTTTAAAAGATAGCTACAACCACTTAAGGACAATCAGAAATGTGCACTGAATGCCGGTCTTCCCAGCACTCTTGCATTTGGAAAATGAACCCAATGAACGTGGAATCAGTAAATGTCCAAGAAATCGAGCCATTTTATAAAGCAAGGACATTTTGTTCACTTTGCACCTCTTACATGCCTGGTAGTGGAATGTCATTGAATTCTTCACTGAATACTAAAGAATGCCTTCGCATCCTAACTACCATCTTGTGAATGAGGTATTAAACCAGGATTCTGCCCGTCTAATGGCATGCACACAAAG
Source organism: Pristis pectinata (assembly GCF_009764475.1). Lineage (NCBI taxonomy): Eukaryota > Metazoa > Chordata > Chondrichthyes > Rhinopristiformes > Pristidae > Pristis > Pristis pectinata. The sequence goes on from NC_067421.1 coordinate 39,427,484, forward strand.
TTTTTCTTGCACAATTGAAAGAGCTCTCGGTGTTCATGTTAATTAAAAAACAAATCAGTTGGTCATTTGCTCTTTGTGGAATCTACCTAGGTGTAAATTGCTTTTATCATTTACATCTACTTAATCATTAAAGCAATTCAAACCCATTGATCGTAAAAGAATGGAGCCACAACAATAAAATCATGCATTTCATCAATTTATTCCAGTGCTAAATTTTAGTTCACATCCACAGGATCTTTTCCCTAAAATTAGAATCTCTACTTCCGGCCAAATGGAATAAATAAATCATTGGCATAGCATTCGAATTCCAATCACTAAACATCACAAACAGACTATGAAGCAATCAAGCTTTAGCTCTATACTGGGATTAGCAAAATGTAATCCTTTCGACCATTCCACTGTTTCAGCATTGCTGACCCTAAAGGAACTTCAAAATAAACACTGCTTAAAAAAAGCTTATTTTTCATAATTTTTACCTTCAAATTCTTTGTCATAACACAGCCAGCAATTTTTCTTATGAAATCCTCATTTATCATGCAGGACAGATAGAAGCCCTTCGTCCAACCACGTGGTGCAAAACTGTGTCACAGGAAAGATCTGATCACTACCACAGAAGTTGTAGAATATCATGAGAAACAAACTCTAATATATACAACTCACATCGAGATGAAACAGCTTGCACAATTTTGTGGCAAAGTGTACGACTACGCAACTCGACGAAAACTAAAGTTGAACAAAATTACAGAACAGCATGGACAAACCATCTTAACAGACATCATACTCCGGACAAAGCAAAATTTGGTATTTTAGATTTAACAAGTCTTTAAGTACCACACAATTCCAGACTTTACAAAAATAACCCAGATCCTTCAGGGAAGGTGCTAATGCGATTAAGGCCAACACATCATACACATTAAAAAAAAGTACAAGTGCCCATTTTCTATGAAAAGTTAAAATTTAGAAACATAGAAAACCTACAGCACAATTCAGGCCCTTCGGCCCACAAAGCTGTGCCGAACATGTCCTCACCTTAGAGAACCATAGCCCTCTGTTTCCTCAGCTCCATGTACCTATCCAAACGTCTCTTAAAAGACCCTATCGTATCCGCCTCCACCACCGTTGCCGGCAGCCCATTCCACGCACTCACCACTCTCTGAGTAAGAAACTTACCCCTGACATCTCCCCTATACCTACTCCCCAGCACCTTAAACCTATGACCTCATGCGGCAACCATTGCAGCCCTGGGAAAAAGCCTCTATCTACCCGATCAATGCCTCTCATCATCTTATACACCTCTATCAGGTCCCCCCTCGTCCTCCGTCACTGCAAGGAGAAAAGGCCAAGTTCCCTCAACCTGCTTTCATAAGGTATGCTCCACAATCCAGGCAGCATCCTTGTAAATCTCCTCTGCACCCTTTCTATGGCTTCCACATCCTTCCTGTAATGAGGTGACCAGAACTGAGCACAGTACTCCAAGTGGGGTCTGACCAGGGACCTATATAGCTGCAGCATTACCTCTCGGCTCCTAAATTTCTGCCAGTCAAAAAACATTTTTCCCCATCCAGTAAAACAATTTCAAGCCAGTTAACAGTGGCAGCCCCTTTCCACAGAATGACAATTGGGCCTTCATTATGATAGCACCCTCTCAAATACCCCAAGAGAAATTGATATATACATAAATTTAACTGACTCAAGAAACAAAAGACAATACATTTATATGAACAATAAGAGCATGGGCACAATTCTTAAAATTACCATTCACTCCAAAACTCAGCTCATCCGCATACAGACAGCATACTGTGCCAGCCAAAACTTGCTGGAGAACAGCAGTCTGGTCGTAGCAGTAGCAGCAGCCTTGAACAGCATGACGAACACCAAGTCCAAAACATCCATGAAAGCTTCAACAGGTGAAGTACCGTCCCCAGCTTTGTAAAGTGCAACAGCTGCAAGATTTGTTTAATGTTTCTGAATAGCTAATATTCATAAATGTTTAGCCATTAAAGTTAAATAGTACAAATAAAAATATTAAACTACACCAAAGCAATAAAGAAATTTACCTTCCTCTATTTGCTTTCCTGCTCACAGCCCCACATTGCCTGCTTATAACAAACGGCAACTATTTTGGCAAATTTAACCTGGCATAGGATCCAAAAGCAGATTTCCTGAAGGACATATCACAAGTCCAGTGGCAGAACCAACTGGCAGTAAATGCGGGACTTTTATGTTCTCTTCTACTGAAATAGATAAACACACAAGTTGTATTCTGAACCAAAAGTGATTACCAGAAAAATAGTAAATTGGTTTATTACTGGCACATGTACAATGAAAAGCTTTGTTTTGCATGCTGTCCATACAGATTATTTCATTACAACAGTACATTGAGGTAGTACAAGGGAAAACAGTAAGAAAATGCAGAATAAAGTGTTACAGTTACAGAGAAAGTGCAGTGCAGGCAGACAAGCAGCAGCAAGGTCATAACGAGGCAGATTTTGAGGTCAAGAGTCCATCTTATTGTACAAGGGAACTGTTCAATAGTCTTATAACAGTGGGACAGAAGCTTCTTTGAGCCTGGTGGTACATTCTTTCAGGGTTTCGCATCTTCTGCCCGATGGGAAAGGAAAGAAGAGAACGTCTGGGGTGGGTGGGGTCTTTGATTATACTGGCTGCTTTACCGAGGCAGTGAGAAGTGTAGACAGAGTCCACAGAGGGGGAGGTTGGTTTCTGTGATGTGCTGAATTATGTCCACAACTGGTTTTCAAAATCCATTCTCCAAATAGATAACAGATGAGAAACAATTGACAATTTAAGGAAACATCTTCACATTGTGACCATACTACATCTCAAGCTGATATCAGGTTTCAGAGTAGTGGGACAGAGAATTAAAGTGACAGTTCACTGCAGGCTCACGACAACACCTGTGGAATGAAGAGCATCATTTGGCAAAATTGTCACCTAATCTGCCTTTGGTCAATTCAATGTAGGGCACAGCAAAGACTGGATACTGTCCACTAAATTGAATTAAACTGTTGTCTTGAGGCAGACATTTGGAGTCCTAGATGACAAGGCAGCCACTGCATTCAGGTGAGTTACAGTGCCAAGGGCAGTGTTTACTCCTTGCCACAAAGTGAATGAGCCTATTACAAAGCAAATCAAATAGTTAAAGTATGCTAAAAGGGTCAAGAGGGGTTTTCTTTGGTGGAGGCATCTCAGGGTTCTGGGATGATGAAGGACTTAAAGTTGGTGGGTAGTAGAGGAGGAATGTTATATTTCTGAAAGATGGCGAGCAAAAGAAATGAGAGTTATGTCAGAGTGGCAGAGATTCAAGTGCCACATCAATAACAGTGGAGAGGAATTTATTTTCAAGAAAAAAAAATCATATTAGAAACTGCTGCAGAAAGATACATCAGAATGTATGGAACCGTGAAGGAAAATCATTAATGGAATATAATCCTTATGGGGACAGTAAAATTAGAGGTGGCGCAGTCAGTGCAAGTTATTGGGTTTCCATGAGGGATACGGCCAAGAGATGGTATTTGGAAAGCATTACAAAAAGGAAAGGAAACATAGAACATTTGCTGTGTTCCCTTTCCACTTGCCAGGACCCTGGTTCCAGAACTTCATTTAAACTTACCTGGTTCCCTCTAAAACTAATAATGCTGCTTAACATTTAGGCAAGCACGGTAGCGTAGCGGTTAGCATAATGCTTTACAGCACCAGCGACCCAGGTTCAATTCCAACGCTGTCTGTAAGGAGTTGGTACATTCTCCCCGTGTCTATGTGGGTTTCCTTCCACATTCCAAAGACGTGCGGGTTTGGAAATTGTGGGCGTGCTATGTTGGTGCCGGAAGCGTGGCAACACTTGTGGGCTGCCCCCAGAACACTATGCAAAAGATGCATTTCGCTGTGTGTTTCCATGTATATGTGACTAATAAAGACATCTGATAAATCTTAATGCTTTTAAAAAAAAGTGAATTATAAAAGTGTTAGAGGAATTAATAGAAATAACTTCCAATAGCCCAGAAAATCTGCTTGTCTAGCATCAATGTCCTGAATGTGTTGGAATTATTGGAGTTTTGCTGTAAATCACATAGTGAGCATAAACATATGGAAAAAGATTCATATCAAAACTCAAATGACAAAAGTGACCTGTGGACCCATTTAAGAAATGCATACAACACAATATACAGAACAGTATACACACTCACAATAAGGCTGAGATTAACATACAAGCAACATAAAAACTGAACAAGTCAAAAAGACTGATTTAATAAATGCAGGCATGCTGGAAAATCATGGCTCATTAGGAAATTCAGTATTGTATAATGCACGACTAATATTTATTTGTTGCAAGTTATTTAAATGGAAGACTGCAAAGAACAAGATCTTTGGCACTAATACATATTTTCAAGGAAAAGGCAAAGTTAGCAATTCACCAACAATCATAGTTCACATTTTTGTCCTCTGAATGTGATAAATTGTCTTGCTATGGGCAATCTCTATGTGGCCTCGTGATTGAACAGGACATCGAGTTTATATGCTTCAACAACACACCAAACTATGTTTTTAATCAGTAAGAGCTCGCAGGTTTTTAAACTGTATATCTATATTGCAAAACTACTATGTAGTGGTAGAAGCAGCAGCAGTTCAGTCCCCTGGAACTATATACATCAATGCCATCTTTTTGCAACTACTGTCTGGAATGCACAACACAAGCTTTTTGTTCAGTACCAAGCATCAAGCCACCTTCAATGCTGAAAGAATGCATAAAGACGAGCAGCAGATCTCTCAGTCTACTCATTTTTATAAGACCAACAAATTTTTTTGACTGGTGTTACTATTACCTGTACAGACGCCCACAAAAAATTTCCTTCCAAGGGCACAAACTGCCAAATAGCTTATTCTATGAAAACCATGTGCATTTAATTTACAGAACTGAGTGGCTAACAGTCTTTCATATCAATTATTTTAGATACAATTTCTAATTGGGCCCATATTTATTCCTTGCACTACTCATGTAGAGGATCAATTTGACTAAGTACTTTGACAAAAGCCCAATACCTCATCAAGCCAGATGTTTAATACAATTGAAATGAAATGATCACAAACCAGAAATAAGAGGACAAAATGGTTTTTCACAATCCATCTGATGGACACTTGCCCAGATGAAATTACTTTGCCAAAAATATTTAAAGCTCAAAGTATTGGAATAATTTTATCAGAATTCTTTTCATACTTCAGTTAAATCTTATTTATTCTCTAGATATTTATGGAAATTTAGTAATACAGTGACAAGGGCACATTATTGGATGGCACTAGACCAGGAACAATTTATTTTAGTTCACTAGCTTTTAAATAAAAAGTTTAGCTTTCTAATCCTTCTGAAACAATGAAACAGCATACAAGCAGTTTGTCAGGGAGCCAGGGTTTGCAGCAACAATTGGAGAGCCAATAATCAGGCACCCATTTCACACATCCTATTTTATTCTCCCTACGTTCCCAAGAACTCTCCCAGATTCTACCATTCACCTTCACATGGGAAGAAACTGGAGCATCAGAGAAAACCCACACAGTCTCAAAAAGAACATGCAAACTTCACACAGACAGCACAAGAGGTCAGAATCAGACTTGGGTCACTGGGGCTGAGGCAGCAGCTTTACTAGCTACATTACTGTACCATCCTTAATAAAAGAAAATGTTATACATCTATTAACAGCTTAACACCGAACAGTAACAAACACGCAAAATCCAACACTATTTTGTGCCAAGGCATTGGCCTCCTCTGAACGCCTGCAAACCAAGTGCAAAAAAACCCACCAGTTTTCTAAAACTAATGACTTTGCCACGAGTTCCAGGTTTATCAAAAACCACCTTCTGGAAAGCAGATTGACAGCATAAGAATAAGCAGCAACTCAGAGACACAGGAATTTAAAATACTCATGGCTGTTATGCATTTAGCTTTGCACCATAATCCCTACACCAACGTTCCCAAGATACTCATGGGTATCACGTATTGTAAATTTAATCAAATCTTTTACTGTGCAGTCATCATCTTCAACATTACTTGTTTTTGTGATTCAGAGGTGGTTAATGAGACTGATATGGAAACTATAGTCACAGCAGGCAAGATCTCAGCAAGCAGGTGCTGCACTTCTTCTGCCAGTATTTTTTTTAAAAAAAAGAAACTTCCCTAATATTGACTGGGACTGCCTTAGTGCTCAGGGACAGATGGGGCAGAATTTGCTAAGTGTGTCCAGGAAAGTTTTCTGAAATAGGGAAGGGCCTCCTCATACGAAATGAGGCTGGACAAGTGGTTCAGGAGCAGCACTTTGGGACTAGTGACCATAAATTCTATTAGTTTCAAGACAGGCATGGAAGAAGATAGGACTGGTCCTCATTAAAGTTCTAAATTGGGGGTAGGGCAATTTTGATGGCATCAGACAGAAGTTCTCAAAAGTTGATTGGGAGAGGCTGTTTGCAGGTAAAGGGACATCTGGCAAGTGGGAGGATTTAAAAAATATAAAAAAGTTAGGGCCAGCATTTTCATGTTTAGAGTAAAGGAAAGGCTGGCAAGATTAGGGAACCTTGGTTGATGAGAGATATGAAAGGTCTGGTCTAGAAAAAGAAAGGGGCTGATGTCAGATGTAGGCAGATGGAATCAAGCAAGTCCCTTGAGTAGATGGAAAACCGGAGAACACTTGAGCAGAATAGAAGGGCTAAAATGGGCGATATGATATCCCTGGCAGGTAAGGGAAAGGGGAATCCCAAAAGATTTTCCAGAGTAAAAGAGTAGCGAGGTAGAAAGCAGCACCCCTTAAGGATCAGTGTTGTAATCTATTTGTGGAGTCACAGGAAACAGGCAAGGTGTTAAATGAATACTTCTCATTTGTATAAGCTGCAGAGAAGGATGTGGAAGCTATTGGAGTTCAAGAGGGAACATACGAGAACAAAGTTGATGAACTAAGGACAAGACTGACCTCCCAAAGAGAACTGAGGAACTGTTGTACATCATGGTGAGAACAAAGCTTTAAGGTGAGTTGAAGGTGGTTTAAAGGGGATCCAAGGGGTAAATTTTTCGAAGAGAACTTGGTATCTGGAATGAGCTGCCAGAGGAGGTGATGGAGGCAAGAACAGCATTTAAGAGGCATCTGGACAGGGTATTTGAATGAACAAGGCACAGAGAGATGTGGAATTAGCTATGTCAGCACAACATTGTGGGCCAAAGGGCCTGTTCTGTGCTGTACTGTTCAATGTTAATGCAGGCAAGTGGGATTAGTATAGATAGGCATGATGGTCAGCCTAGAAGCAGTGGGCCAAAGGGCCTGTTTCTCTGCTGCACAACTCTATGACTGACAGATTCTGGTATGGGACAAAGGAGAAAAAGTTCACTGGGATTTCTAATTCCCAGTGGACATCCAATCCATGGAATGATGCTGAAGCAAGGATCAAAGTGGAAATATTAACATTTATTTTTCCCTAAACAGCTTACAGGCAACACACAAAAAGCCAGAAGAACTCAGTTGGTCGGGCAGCATCTATGAAGGGAAATGAACAGTCAACATTTAGGGTCGAGACCCTTCATAAGGACTGGGGACCCACTGAGTTGCTCCAGATTTCCAGCATCTACAGTTTATTCTCTCTCCAAGCTTTGGGCAATATTACTTTCCACTTAGCACACAACCATGGATCATCTGGTCCCCCAAGTGCCCAAGTAAACAAATGCCACTTGTTCCAGGGAAGCTCCTTACCATTACTATCTATGAATGACTATTCACTACACTTTACCCTTTCAGTAGCTGATCCCCTCTTTCACTGTTCATAATCTGTTTAACAATGAATCCATTTTATACCTAGCTCTAAATTAACTGCCAGTTTAAACCACTGCAAGCCCCCAACCAGGCCTGCTCTCCACTTTCCTTTGAGCAGATTCTCTCTCCAATTTGGGGACAGATTTGTATCAAAGTGAAGCTCCACAAGACTCACATTCTCTCCCTCCCCAATTTGTTGCTCAACTGATTAAATTTAAACTTGTAACTTGAGTAGTTCACAGCCTCCTCCATCACTGCTTTTCCCTGCTGAGCACAAACCAGCCTGTTGGTTCCACTTGTTTTTCCAGCTTCAGTTGCAGTCTTGTCCTGGCCAGAGCTTGTGCACTCCTGGCCGAAGACTTTTGGAATCAAATGGCGACCTCCAACACTGCACACTATTTGGATTATGATTCTCCCAAAAATGTCTCCATTTCATCTTCTGATGCCTTGCCCTCTAATACAGCTTTTAGAAAATAGAAACATGCATATGCTGTAAAATCTAAAAATAAAACAAAGTGCAGAAAGATTCAACAGGTCAGGCAGCATCAGTGGTGAAGGAAACACTCAACATTGAAGGCTGATGAATTTTCAGGAGTGGGAAAATTTAGAAAACATTTTTTTCAAACTGCATAGGAAGAGACGGAAGAACAAAGGGATTATCTGTGATAGGGTGAAGTCCAACAGAAAATGGACAACAGATCAGTGTTGACTGCCATTTGTTAATGGCAGCTAATGCATCTGGATGACCTGTAAATTGAGGAAGAACAGGCGATGACATGAGACAAGAGCATATTGGAATTGCAAGAATTTCACAGTGGTTGGAAATCTGAAAAAAGAACAGTCAAAGCCAAGGTGGCCAGGCAGCACCTGTGGAAAGAACATCTGAAATAGCCAGACTGAAAAGTGAAAACAGCAGATGCTGTAAAGACTGAGCAGTGCCAGCAATACCCATGGAAGAAGTTATGCCCCAGGTCGATGACACCACCTAACCAACCCGAGCCCCCTACCACCACACCCCCCCTCAATGTACCATGAAAGATCACTGACACAAAACGACATCCCCACACTCCCTTCCTACTGAACTGTCACATACACCCAGAATTCCTCCTCTTGCACAAGTAGTAGCCAGTTCTGAAAAACTGGAAAGGTTGGTTAACTAAATTTGTTGGACTCAATGCTGAGACCAGAGGGCTACAGTGTACCATGTGGAAGGTGTGTTTGTCTGTCAAGCTTAAATGGATTTCACTGGGAGGCCAAAGACAGATAATTAGAAGGGAAAGGGCAACACACACAAAATGCTGGAGGAGCTCAGCAGGTCAAGCAGCATCTATGGAGGGAAATAGTCAATGTTTTAGGTTGAGGCCCTTCATCAGGACCCTCCTGAAGAGTCTCGACCCGAAACATTGACTGTATTTCCCTCCATAGATGCTACCCGACCTGCTGAGTTCCTCCAGTATTTTGTGCGTGTTGCTCCAGATTTCAGCATCTGCAGAATCTCATGTCTCCAAGAAGGGGAGAGGGATGGAGAATTAAACTGAGTCAACTGGAAGCTCAAGATCACCCACGTACAAAGAGACAAATTCTTCAAAACGGTCCCTTGACCTGCATTTAGTTTTTCCAGTGTCAGGGAGGTCGCATCGCAAGCACCAAATGCACAACACTGAACTGTTGAAGTTAATTAGCAAGAAGAGACACAAGGAGGTGTGATATTTCCTGCAATTGCATAGAAAAGTGCTGTGAGAAAGGCAGTGGGTAGTGCCGGAGATGAAAGAGTGAACAGTCCCTTCACAGTGATGAAAATGGAATGGTAGCATCTGCCTGGTTGAAGACAATGGAAATTATAGATGGAGATGATTTGCTGAATGTTGAGGCTGGCAGGATAGCAGGCAAGGACAAGGTTAAACTTATCCTTACTTGGGTTGGGAGCAGAGGATTAAAAGCAGATGCATAGGAAGAGGGAAAAAAATTGGCTGAACACCTCATTAGTTAGGGTGGAGAGAAAGACTAAAGGAAAAATGACATCTCAGAAGCACAGGTATGGAAAGTTTTATTGGAAAAAGATGCCACAGGAAGTAAAGGCAGGTGGAAGGAGGCATACACAAAGTTAGATGTGGGAGTCTATGCGGTTGGGTTTCCCAGTTTTGGGTTTCACTTTTGCACCACAGGACACCAGACTGAAATCTGAACTCCCTGTTGTCCCCAATTCACATTTATAGTCACGTAAAATGAAACATTAAAATAGCCACATCTATAAAGAGCCAATTATTTCAGAACTATCTTGGAATTTAAAAGACAATCCCTGGTTTCTCTACTTACTGTCACGTTTTCTTAAACCTGGTCACCTCCACCAATGGATTTCATCCAGTGGCTAAGACCGTTATCACCAATACCAAATAATCTGTTGTAAGGTCACCCTACTTCTTGCTGTTCCTGGGTTTGCATCTCTTGTCACTCCATTCTCAAATTACTACTTCCAAATTCATCTTTTCTTTGAAGTCTACCTCTTATAACCACACAACTTTTTAACTTTGCATTAGCTAATATAATACTTGAGCACACCCTCTTCCAATACTTTAAATTTTACCATTCAATGAAGACCCAGCATTTCATGACCAGAAATTTCCCTGCTAAGTACATTATCTTCAGTGCCCACATCAGAAATGAGCCAGGCTATTCAAAACAGATACAAGTTTCTGATCCACACCGTTTGCTTCTACAATTAACACCATCCTGGTACTCTCTTGCCTTAACTCATCATCCAGAAATTAGTGAATCAGACATTTTGAATTCTTCCATTTGGCTTATATCGTGCATGATGAAACTCTTCGCTGATCAATGTTCTTAATTGATTTTCATTGAAGTCAATGATTAATCCAAAAATCTCAAATCCATTCCCTGCCTAATCTGAATTTTGAGGAAGACCACCATTTTGGCAAAAGCATTCAATTAATTTTAAATACTCCCTCTGCCAATATATTTTTCCTTAAATGTATATACACCATACTAAACTAGTTGGAAATAGTGCTTGTTTCATACAAAGATATTTTAATTCTTCATAGCCATCTTAACACATTTCACACATAAGAGCCGTTGACAGATTTAGCCCTGAAGCAGCTTCAAGGTTTCTTGTGCGTGAAGAGATAGGCACCACAGTCTGAATAACAATGAAGCAAATGTCACAGAAGCAAAGGCATGTAAGCACAACAGACTGATCCATATGCCATGAAAAATTCCTCAGGTGCTTGTACTGTGAAGTGGATTTTAATGAGTAAACTTGGCTCTGCAAAAAAAAATCACCTGTGAAAGGCTTCCGAAACTGCATTCATTTTGGAAAAGCCCATATTCAGACTTGCGTAAAGTTGCAATCTTGAACTCTGTGGGAATACAGTTCTGAGACTTCAAAATTCAACTATCGCCACAGATGCTGTTTTATTAAAATAATAAATTAGGATTATATTTAACTTAGGAAGAGGTTCTTTAACCCAAAAACTAAACAAGACGAGTTAAAATCTCACCTGGAATACAAGAAAACATGCTTTCAGTTCAGCAAATAGTATAGCACAATGAATCAGTATGAAGTTCCTGCCTAAATTACAGTCAAAATGACCAAATGTGCATAAAGTAATTACAAGGGCTGATCCAAATTCAAAACAACAAGAACTCCCATTCAAAAATAGAGAAAAGCAAATAGACAACTTGGATCAAACAGTGTTTTCATCAAATTCATTAATAGAATTTGTGAAGTCAGCAAAGCCAAAGCCCCCCTACTAGAAATAGACTGTAATTTGGTTGATGCGGGACAGGCAAGGGTTGCTATAGCTTAAAGAACTGGGATACATTTTGAAACAATGAAAACAAAATAACACTTTCAAAAGGTGTACAGAATACAGTGGACAAATGTCATTAACATGTTCATCTTGACATTTTCTAAATGGAAAGACCCAAAATATCTTTTGGATACTAAGAACACATTGTAAAACCAAAGTTGATGCAGCTCCATTTTTTTAAAATTTTAAAAATACTTGTTACAATAAAAGACTGAACTGAGTTATTTACAATTATCTAATTTGAAATATATGTCAGTCTCTATACATACACTTCCAATTTAGCAAACAAAGCTACCCAAATTACATTGAGTATCAAAAAAAGGGAATAAGAGAATAAGAACTAGCCTTAGTTCTCCATTTGGAAGCTAGGTGAAATGCTACAAAATAAAATGAACTCTAGGTACAATGTGTATATAAAACAAATCCTTATCTGTGTCTAGCTATGCAAGAGGGAAAGCAGTATCACTTCCTTTATCAGCACTCAAAGCTACCTACAATATCATAATTATAGATTCTCCATTTCAAAAGAATGAGGTGACATAATTGCTTCCAATGCTGTTCCAAGCTCCACCTCTGCATGGTCTGAGTGTGTTTCCAGTATTGTGTTTTTATTTCAGATTCCTCTAATTTTATCCTCCCAGAATTGCCCATAGAAATCCAAGCAAGGTTTTAACAAAAGCATGTACGATTGCAACAAGGAGACACACAAGAGACTGCAGATGCTGAAAATCCGAAGCAACAAAATGGTGAAGGAACTCAGCAGGTCAGTCAGCATCTATGGAGGGAAATGGACAGTTGACATTTTGGGTCGAGACCTTTGTCTGCACTGGAAAGTAAGAGGTGATATAGACAGTATGAAAAGGTGGGTGGGGGGTGGGGGGAGAAAAAAAGAGGGGAAGGGGTGGAGCAGGAGCTAGTAGGTGATCGGGGATGATAGGTAGGTGAGGGAGGGGTAGAGTGGGAATGATGCAGAAAGCTGGGAGGTGATAGGTGGAAGTGACTGAAGAAGATGGACTCTGATAGGAGAGGACTGTGGGCAATGGAATAAAGGGAAGGAGGCAAGAAGGGGAAATCAGAGGGACGAATGTGTGGATGATGGGCAGATGGAGAGGGTGGGGGTGTTGGAGAAGGAGAAGAAAGGGAAGAGGTGATGGGGCCAGACTTCCTTCATTATATTCCCAAACCTCTGCAGCGAATCCTGACATACCATTTGCATTTCTAATCGCCTGTGGTATTAATATTATTACTTTCTTCCTGTCATGAATCAAATACCAATATCCCTTTGCATATAAACATTTACTAGTTTATCTCAAAGTAAACGATGTTTTATTCCTCTTGCCAATGTAAATAATTTACATTTGCTCACATGATACTCAATTTGCCACCTTCTAGCCCAGTCATCTAAATGGTCTGTATTTCTTGACAGACTATGCCCTCAGAATTCATTTTCCATCTAGCTTTACATCAGCAGAAAACTTGGATCAATACAGGGTCTTTTCAAATTCATTTATATAATTTGTGAAGACAGCAAGCCCAGGCACCCTACTGGAAATAGCTTGGCAACTTGGACAAAATCTATTTACTCCTGATCTCTTTTGTCCTTCAACTAATTCTCCATGCTAACATGGTTCCCCCAATCCAGAGTTCATATTTCATGCAAGATAAGATACGAGATATTTATTAGTCACATGTACATTGAAGCACACAGTGAAATGCATCTTTTTGCATTACTGAGAATGTGCTGGGGCAGCCCACAAGTGTCGGCACTCTTCTGGTGAAAACATAGCATGCTACGTTGTGGGCATGCTACGTTGGCACCGGAAGAGTGGAATGTGGGAGGAAACCAGTGCATGTGGAGGAAACCCACATACACAGGGAGAATGTACAAACTCTTCGCAGACAGTGGCAGAATTGAACCTGGGTCGCTAATGCTGTAATTGCGTTATGCTAACTGCTGCAAAACTTAGTGAAATGTTAGCATAAAATTTTTCAGAACACAGCACATCCACCAACTCCCCCATCTACTTTGCCAATTAACATGAAAAAAATTTTCAAACAGAACTTTCCTTTTGTAAAACATTTTCTCTGCTTCTATATTATCATTTTCCAAGTGACAGAGAGAAGTTTAAGGCAATGGATAGGTAGGGGTAGCGGGGACTGTAAGAAAATAAGCAGCGCAAAGCATTTTCCACCATTTAACAATGTAATTAAAACAATCACAGCACAATTATTTATCAAGCAATTAATCAAATTAAATTTTTATTAAATTTCTTGACAACCCTAATGTGCATCGTAATCCCGGCCAATCACTCTCAGACATATAATTGACTTCAAGGCTCTAGTCCCTCAAAATAAAGTGAGAGCACAGTGCGCTGCAGAAATGGCCATCTGGCCCTTCGAGGTTGCTCCACCAAAGTCATGACTGATCTTCTACCTCAGCTCTATTTTGCTTGCTGCCTCTACATGTTAGCTTTTAGTAATTTATATATGAAACACATTGGGAAATGCTGATGTCGAGGGAGACCAATCCATCACAATTGGAAAAAAAAGCTCTGCTTTTCTGTTCTCAAATTTTCTACTATACTTTTCCATATGCAATGTTCTTACAGACCCACGAAACACTCTCATTTCTCCTTGAAGCTTCTTCACATCTGCCCCTTTACTCTCAATTCCACCGAGTTTTGTACCATCAGCAAACTTGGAAACATGTCTGGCTCCTTCAGCCAAATCTATATAGACTGAATAGCTAGAGCTCCAAGCACCAATCCCTGTGGTATCCTCGTACAAAGTCTGCTGAACTAACCAAGTGCCACTTATTGCTGTTTTCTACAAATTATCAATTTCAGCCAGTGCCTATACATTATCCCTAATTCTTTAATCTCTAACCTTGTTGATAACCTATTTAAAATCTTTCCGAAAGCCTTCTGAACATCTCAATTTACCAAATCCACTGCCTCCTCTGTTATCTATTCTACAAGTCACATTCTCAAAACTGAAATAATTAGTCAAACATGATTTTGCTTTCATGAATTGATAGTTAATTTGCAAAATCCTATTATTCTTTTCAAGTTCTATTATTACACTATTTTTATACATGCCAACAGGTTGGTAGTTCCATTTTCTCCTTAGCTACTTTCTTAAAATAGCAAGTCTCTGTTTTAAATTTCCCAGCAACAGACTGCTATTCCCTTTGGCTTTTGTACCTTAGTGATCTGTTTTTTTTGCAAATAAAAGACTTAAGTGCCAGCCACTGCCTGTCCACCTTCATACCCTGTAACACAGATCCCCAATCAACTGCAGCCAACTTGCTCCTCATACATTTGTGGTTTCCTTTACTTAGATCAAGTTCTTAGTTTCAGGTTGAAGCACATCACTTCCAATGTACAATTCCACAACATTAAGGGGACTCTTCTCCGAAGTCCCCTCCACAACACTATTATTAATTAATCCTTCTCACTGCACATTCGATCTAAAATAACTTTTTCTCTAGTTAGTTCAACAAATGTAGGAAACAATATTGCATACATTCTGTGAATTAGTCTTCCACCACACCACTGCCAATTTGACATGACTAAACAATATGTAGATTTAAGTCCTTCATGATTACTGTTTTTACCCTGATTTCCTAATACATGCTATGTCTAACATTATAACTACTACTTGGTAGCCCAAAAATAACTGCAACCAATGTTTTCTTCCTTTTGCTGTTTCTTAGCTCCACCCAAACTGATTCTAATTCTACATCACTTGCTGACCCAAGATCATTTCTCACTAATGTACAGACTTCATCCCTTATTAATAGTGCTACCCAATCTCTTTCCTCCCCCCATTGTTTTCTACACATTAAATGCACTTCAACTTTCAGCTCCCACCTTTGGTCACCTTGTGACCATGTTTCTGGAATAACAATGAGATCATTCCACTACTTTTGTGCCTTTCATTCACCTATCTTGCTGTGAACATGGCATGAATTTAGATATAGTACTCTAAATTTTCTAACATTTGTTATATTTAAGATATATATACACACTTCAGCCAATTTTGTTCACTTTTCTAATTACTTTCCAAGAGGGAAATTCAGGAAGGAGACAACAATGTTTACATCCTCCTACCAAGTTAATTTAAACCCACAATAGGTCCAACAATACCACTGAAACTTATTTGTTCCAGTCCTGCTGTGGTATAACCCATCCTATTTGTATACAATAGTGCAGCACAGAAACAGGCCCTTTGGCCCTGATGTCTGGGCCAACCATGATGTATAGTTCCCACCTGCCCCCATAAACATTCCAAATACTTCAAATCTGAAACCTGCTCTCCTGCAAGCTTATAATTTCCCTTCAATGAATTACACTATGAGTAGAAAAAAGTCAGCTGTGCATTAATTAATCGATTCAAGAAAGGAGTTCTGCAATTTTTGTTTAAAAAAATGTTTCCATGATGAAAACCAGGCACCATCTATTTGACAAAGCAAAAGTAACTAGACTTCAAATCCCAAGTAGGAAAGAACAGAGGCTCAAAAAAAAAGCTAGTCACAGAAACTCCAAAAAAGAGAACGCATTTGGATTTTCAATGTCGACAAAATACATGAAATTGTAGTCACTGCACCATGTCAAGTGATGAAAACAATGTACATCAATTCAACATGTAGCTGTAATCCTTGTCAATAAACTAGTTTGCTAAAGGGGCACAATAAATTGGCAAACCATCAGAACCCAACAATTTTCAACTATTTTCATTTCCACTGTCTGCTTTGAAGCTATATAGACTGACAACTGTCCCAATTAACAAATACTGAAATTCACATCCATTTTTGCCCAGAAATGACCTTCATCTATTTAGTTTCAATCCCTGATTTTAAAAATGATTAATCTCAGCCAAGGCTTCAGAGAACACTGCAGATAAGCTAGTAGGAATGACCACTCACCCAGCATTCAGGACGCATTTTACAGAGCAAAAGACTCTGTAGAACCTAGAAATTTAAATAAAAATGGAAGTTACTAGAGGTGTATCAACCTGATATTTTAACTATTTCTCTCTCCATGGATGCTGCCTGACCTGCCAAGTATCTCCAGCATTTTATATTGAAAATTTTCATGTCTTCACGGACATTAAAACAATGGAAGCAGATCAGAAGTTTTTTTTAAACTAACACCTGGAATATGCAAGGGATCTTGATAGAGTGGATATGAGAAAATATGTGGGAGAATGTCATACTGGGAGGGCTGGTGGGGGGGTGGGGGATTAAAGAGGCCGTGGGTGTTACTGTTTAAACAAAGTCATCCAGAGGGTTGAGTGTCTTTGGAATAATCTTCCAAAAAAGGATATTGGAAGCAAAGTCATTGAATGTTTTAAAAGTAGTAGATAAATACTCGATAAAGCTAATGGGTCAAAGGTTAGCACAGGTAAATTGTATTGCAGAATTAAGGTTACAATCAGCAATGAACTCAATGATGGAGGCTCAAGTGACCTACTCCCCTCCCAATTTCTATGTTCACATAGACAACTGCATCACACAGGACAAGTGCTAGAATACAAAGGGGTAGCTTTCAAACAATGAAGTCAAATATATGCCCAATACAGATGGGTGCCTGATAGTTAAAGGATACCTGACAGCTGGCCATGTGTCAACTCAACTTCTTTTTGTACTGCATACTGTCAACATCTTTTCACAACGTATGCACAAATTTAACTCCAGAAAAGTCAGCTTTAATTGTTGTTTTCTGGTGAAAAATAGTGTATACAGCGAAATTTGTAACTGGGTGCCTACATGGCAAACACTAGACAGTACATACAAATACTGTTTTGAGAATTAATAATTAAAACTGAAGATCCTGAACCCTGATGAAATGCAAGTGCCAACAATGCAACTAATTTACGGAGTATAGTAGCTGCTCTGCCCATTTTTCTCACATCCTCCAGGGACTCGCTTATCTTGCAGTTTTCAAATCTAATACAAGATCAGCAGCCAAATCAGACACTGATGACCTGCTGCATACAACCAGAATTTTTTTCTCTACTGAAATAAATGCTGGTTTTCCAAGATCTGCCAACTAATCTTTAATTGCTTCCCATGGGGGGGGGGGGTGGCGGCATGGGGAAGACCGTTCAACAAGGCTCCAGGAATTCCTGTGCACCATCAAATACCGTTTGAAGCTTTGTCTCTAATGTGGCTAACAGAGTTATTGATGAGGCAGTTCCACTGCGTACAAATCTTTTTCCACACTGCTCTCTACTTTCATATGGTCCCTTTAGCAACAGTGGATCTTTCTTCTCTGTACTTTGAAATGCATTTATCTGAACAGACTGGTAGCTCAGACAAACTGCATTATATTTTTTTCGATACACTAACCTTGGGGTTTTTCCCCTTCCAAAACCATCTTTGCTTACTTAGTTATGTATAAACTCTTGACTTGGTCTATCACCGGGCAAAGAGAAATATTGCAACTCAAGGAATGGTGCAAATTTTGGAAACATCCAGCTGGTCCATCTTAAAAACACAAAAGTTGGACAAAGACATGTTGATCACTTAATTTCAGTCAAAAGGCTAACTAACAAGCTCAATCCACTAGTAACCCCCTTCATGACAATTGAGTAACTCAAGGGCAAAGTTCCCAGCAAGGAAATGACAAGATTTTTTTTTTAAATTAGCTGTTGAAATATAGTTTCCACAAACTTAATCCTAATTATGATTATGCTTTTGGAGGCTAATTTTCACGTATTAAATCAGATTTTAGAAGCAAGTAGCCAATTATAAACACAGCAACATTCATTTGAAGGATGTTGATTGGCAAAAGATGAAAAACATTTACAATGATTCTGTTGGAGACAAATGCCAAGTTTCAACTGCACTAGTTAAACAAACAGATATGCACTGGTCAGGATGAGAACAGAATAATGAGAACAATCCCACATATAAAAATGTGACTAGAACAATGAAAAAAGTTAGCGCTTCAAAACCAGCTCATTTGAATGGAACATTTCAGGTGAAGAGATAACCTGCACGTAATAATTTATACCCAGCCAAGTCTGTAGATTATACCTACTGCCACCTAATAGCAACTTGAACTTTAAGCAAATATTTACCTTTGCAAATTGGTATGCACATATCCACTACTCAGCCTCAAAACCAAGCACAACTTCAATTTAAATAGCTTAAACCTATGGCTTGAAAAATGCATATTTCTAACTTGTTACAATGCCCTTCTCTGCATCTGCCTCAGATGCTACTAAACGTTCCAGCTTCATTACCTACCGACTTGGTTGTTCTGGCAGACTCATGGCCAATTGCTTTGCTCTACTCCCCACACCAAGTCCAGTTCAGCCATGCTCAGGTGCTGAGACAATGCCATTCTAGAACTCAGAGGCAGAGCTTCATATGGTGTCACCCATTTAAAATTAAGAGGACCAATTTCTTCTCTAACAGGATACATATCTTTAAAATTCTCTATTTTATAAAGCCATGGAGGATGAAATCAGATGGTGACAAGACAGACAGTTTCAGGTTTTGAGAAGTCAAGGATAGGGGAATGTCAGGAAAGCTGAATCATACCAAAGATTAGCCATGATCAGTTGAATCACAAGCCAAGGAATGAAATAGACTACTCCTTCACCCATTTCTTACGTCAAGATCTTTCCATCAGCAGGTTTGCATACTTATATCGATTCATAATTACACAAAACGCGCATGGGACATTTGCTATGATGCTATAAAATCAAAAATTGTTAAAACAAACCTATCATGAGATTTATTGAACAAAACTGCTGTTGTAACCTGCAATTCCAACTTGTGACATTGTTCTTTACCAAGGCTTGGTCAAATTACATCTTATAGGAAGAAAGGCAGTCGAAGAGGTGAAAAGCTCAGGACCTTCATGGTTGAGGGCACTAGTGGTACAAAACTCCAGAGAATGCTCAGGAGGCCAAAACTGAGGATTATAGGACTGAAAGTTGCAGACAGAGGCAAGACCATAGACAACTTAGAAAAGGAGGGCAAGAATTTTAAAATACAAAGGTTGGCCAAGAGCCAGGTCAGCAAGAACATAATTGAAGAGTGGGAAAATAAAAAAAAACAGAAATTGGATACAGGCAGCAGAGCTAATTAAACTCTAAATTTACAGAGTAGAATTAGGGGGTCTGGCCAAGAATGTGATGGGTCCCGAGGTAAAAAGATGCAGGGACCAGCATTTACATCAGAAGGCAAGCTACAGCAAGGCCAAAAGATGGTGATGACGACAATAATAATGATTATAATAACTAAACATGCAAAACTCAAAATGGGGCCAAATTTGTCACGGATCAACACTTAAGTGTGTCTTTCAGTAAGTCTCTTTGATTTAAGGTACAACATACATCGAACTATTGTTGAGGACTAACTGGACCAGAAAACAAACTTTAGCTTCAATTAAAGTGAACTTATCAGTGCACTGGTCACCTTTTTCTGCCAATATGACATTGAGACTCAATCTTTCCATAATTAAGCAACCAACTGGTTATATTGATTTGAAAACTAAGATTTCATTCATGCATTCTTAAATCTCTCTCAACACATTAAATATTGTTACATGTTGAAATTGGAACTGACTGATGTCACAGTAATTAAACAAAGGACCTACAGACTAATGTGTGGTGCAAGGTCATGCAACTAAACAGAATATGCTGGAATTGCTCAAGTCGGACAACATCTCCAGTGAGCTTGACAATTTTCCAAGTTCGACTGAAAAGAAGACAATGTAAAACATTAACGTTCCTCCACAGATGTTATTTTTCCTATGTTCCAGCATTTTAGATATTTTGTGTTTTGCAGATTTATGATCAATCTTTCTACAAACATAAAACAATTGCAAGACCAAGCAACCCAATCATACAACTTAAAATAACTTTTGCTTAGTTATCACTTGGATGTCTTTCATGCAAACGAATGCAACATGCACAACTGTCTTCAAATCATCTTAAAACAGAAACAGCATTTGCTTCTCCTTGGAAATTTATCTAATTTCACCAAGTAAGAGGGCTTTGGCAGAATCAAGTTTCATTTTCTGTGCCACTGTTCAATATATTCACTTACAAAATGTCAACATCACTGAACATTGCATTCATGAAACATTTGAAGGGCTATTACACAGCAGTAGCAAGATTTGAGACTATGTTCATCATCACTAAGCCTTTGCAGTGGCAGCAGCCAGCTTCAGTGCATCCATCGGCACATATAGCTACACAAATGTACCAGTTAATACCATTAGTTTGTACTCAAGTATGACTTTCGGTACATGTCCATGGGAACAAACTGTAGAGATTGACAGCTGCTCAAGATGATCCTCAAAAAAGACATAGCATCCCTTGCCAAATACTAAGTCGAAGAGAAAGATCATCTCTCTTCCGCACTGTGGTCTCAAAGGCATTAAGACTCCACCTCTGCATGAAGGATCAGACAGGAAAAGCCCCCCACACCATCTTTGCAGTCTCTGGCCTGAAAGTATTGTTGGTTGCAAATTTTTTCAGTTGAGTGCACTGCATTGGGTTGCCGGGTGGTTTGCTACAGGTAGGGCACAATCTGGGCTGGCCCACGTAGGCCACATAGCTGCAATTTCCTCCTCATGGAAACAGAGCATGTGAACTATGATTTCCCTCTTGCATATTTCATGTGTAACCTTAACCCGATGCTTGCTTGACCAGATGCCAAAATCATTCTAAATGTCTATGCAGTTTCCTGCTCTCTCAATGCGTCGGTGGAAAAATGTCAACGTGTCCACGACCAGGAAGTTGGTGGTCAAACACACGCAGTGTGCGCTCTTTATCTATTGGTTAAATGGCAGAACCAAGTTTTCCCTTCAACTCAGAATACCGTTGGGAGTTCAATACAGTTAAAATTCAGAGTCTCCCAGCACCTGCATATCAAGGAGAGGACTTGCAAGATCATCAGGAGGAACACAATAAATAAAAAAATCTAAGCCCATATTGAAAATGGAGAACAAAATAATCAATTAGCTCCCTCAAGTACTACAAACTTACCTGGTTCAGGTACAAACTTAATGTCAACTGCAGAGGACGGACTTATGGAATTCCATCACTGAATGAATTTCATATAGGTCCAAAGAAATTCTGTTTGTCTCAAAAAGGAAATCACTAGATGACAATTTAACAATTATGAACTTGGGATTAATTAGCATCATTCACAGTGGCAGGATGCCTCAAAGCACTTTGCAGTTAGTCAATAAAGGACTTGAAATGTTATCACTTAAGAAACACCACAAAACAAGCTTCTGAGCCCAAATAAGGACGCAATACTTTTTTCTAAAAAAATGTTGTTGATCGGGGATAAATGTGGTCCAGAACACCAGGAATAACTACACTGCTCTTTTCAAAACAGTGCCATGGAACCCCTAACATCAAATATCATATCTGAAAGGCAACATTTTGAACAGCACAGCAATCCCTCAATAACATACACAAGTGCTGGTGTAAACTTTCATGCTCAATGTTCTAAGTTGGGCTTGAGCTCTCATGCAGCAACAGGTACCAGGAAATACTGGAGTCTTGGTCACAAACAACCTAATGTTTGAAAGAATTTCATTGAAATTTATGCTCTCTCAGCTTCTTTGATGCGCCACAAGCTCAAGGCTTTGAACTGTGAAGGTGACTTTAAAAACTAAATGCTCTTTATATTCATGTTTCATGGAGTAAGTAGGCCCATTGAATTTATGCACTCTCAGAGAAATCCCAATCACATTGCCCCTACCTATGCCCTGGTTGCCTATTCTCTCTCTATTGCCCATCAACACCACCCTGATTTTCCTACCACCCACTTACACTAGGGGCAGCATGCAATGGTTAATTAACCTACCAACAAGTGCATCTTTTGGAAATGGTCAGCAACCAGAGCACCGAGCAGAAACCCAATAATTTCACAGGGAGACCATACAAACTCCACACAGGAAACACCCAGGGTCAGGATCAGACCCAGGTCCTCAGAAATGCAGTATAGCATCTTGTCAAGACCTGCACAATGCTAGACATGATCCCTTACAATGACCAGTTGACTCAATTCAAAACGTAATGCTTGCAAAGTACCTTAGTATGTTTTACCACTTCAAATCTATGTATAAACCGAAGTATCAGTTGTTCTTCTGGATCCAAGAGCTAATGGGTTTGTAGATACATAAAACTTGGTCATGCAATGGCAACAAATCAACAGATGATTGGTCCTCAATAGAAACATGAAAAGACATGGCTCAATCACCATCTA
Source organism: Pristis pectinata (assembly GCF_009764475.1). NCBI lineage: Eukaryota > Metazoa > Chordata > Chondrichthyes > Rhinopristiformes > Pristidae > Pristis > Pristis pectinata. The sequence continues at coordinate 39,450,361 of NC_067421.1, forward strand.
TAAATTTGCTGATGAGACCACTGTCATTGGCAGAAACTCAGATGGTGATGAGGCTGTGTACAGGAGTGAGATAGATCAGTTGGTTGAGTGGTGTGTCGCAAGCATAGGAACAACCTCTCACTCTGCAACAACAGCATTGCACTCAACGTCAGCAAGACCAAGAAATTGATTGTGGACTTCAGGAAGGGGAAGTCAGGAGAACACACACACCAGCCCTCATTGAGGGGTCAGTGGTGCAAAAGGTGAGCAGCTTTAAGTTCCTGGGCTTCAACATCTCGGAGGATCTATCTTGGGCCCAACACATCGGTGCAATCACAAAGGCGGCATGCCAGCAGCTCTAGGAGTTTGAGGAGATTTGGTATGTCACCAAAAACTCTTGCAAATTTCTACAGATATACGGTGGAGAGCATTCTGACTGGTTGCATCACCACCTAGTATGGAGTCTCCAATATGCAGGATCATAAGAGGCTGCAGAGGGTTGTAGACTCAGCCAGCTCCATCACGGGCACAACCCTCCCCGCCATCGAGGACATCTTCAAGAGGCGATGCCTCAAGGCGGCGGCATCCACCATTAAGGACCCTCAGCACCCGGGACATGCCCTCTTCATGTAACTACCATCGGGGAGGAAGTACAGGAGCTGAAGACCCACACTCAACTATTCAGGAACAGCTTCTTCCCCTCCACCATCAGATTTCTGAACAATGAACCCATGAACACTCATTCTTCCTCTTTCGCACTATTTATGTAACTTACAGTAATTTTTATTCTTTCCGTCTTGCACTGTACTGCTGCCGCAAAACAAATTTCATGACATACGTCAGTGATAATAAACCTGATTCTGAACTTGTAATTAATGTATTGTGAATTAGACAAAAAGATTAGACTTCATCCCAAACTTAGCAAGGTGCTTTCCATTTACAAGCTCTCTACACAAAAATAAAAGTTTCCCCACATAAATTACTCAATTTCAGTACACATTAAAATTTGTTATTTTTCCCCCAATGATAAATTTACTTCACTAATTTGGATGATTCACTTGCACTCCAGGAAAGTTGACAGCCAGCGGCAAGACCCAAGTTTCCAGCCATTACTTTCCCCCTTGTTTCCCTAACCAAACTTTCTCCAGGTTAGCCAACTTTATCATCTTAATACGAGAAACTGATGAGAAAATGTGATCACAGATTTCAGAAAATCACCATTACAAGTCAAAGATAAGTCACTCAAGCGCTCCACCACTTAGTAACCATGAATAGAAAGAGGTAATGAATAAAAAGCAGGGCCAATAAAGACAATCACCCACAAAAATATACACATTGAGGTTCTAATCAAAGTTTTCAAGATATAATCACAGTACATGTCAGGCATCAATTAAACCCGTACTGCATAAGTGAATGGGCACTTAGGTGCCGTTTCAACTTAATTATCTTGAGTGAAGGAAAAACGCAGCAGCAGTTAATTAAGAAAACCATTAGTAAGGAATTCCATTCTGAATTGCTTCAATGATATAAAAACTACAGTATCTATAAACACCCATTATTTAACAGATGTAAAGTGATAAGGCAACAAAACCCAAATTTACATATTTACATGGCATGAGCACCCATCTCCAACATGATGGAAATCTGATTCATTGAATTACAAGATATTTCAGCTTACAAAAAAAATAGACAGAAGGCTGGAAATACTCAGGTCAGGCAACACCTGAAACAGTTACTTCAGCTGATGATCCTTCATCTGATCTGGTGAAACGTCAGAGATGTGAAGTTTTAACTAAGGGGGGGGGGGGGGGGAGGCAGCAGGGAAAATGGGAAGATGCTGAACAAACATGACAGTGTGCAAGGGAGGAGAGATCAAATGGTAACAGGCATAATGGTAGTTAAAAGAGATCTGCAAAGGTATGAATGGTAACAAAAAATTCAATCCTTATAGTTACAATCCAATGACTGTAAGCAGTTACAATCTAAATTCACTGAAGCCGAGTCCAGAAGGTGAAAGATAGCTTGTTGTTCCTTGCAACAAACTTCACTCGAATGAGACAGGAGGCCAAGAATGCGTGGGGTGGGCCAAGCAATTGAAAATACACTTAAACAGAAGCTGAAAGTTGCACAAAGGTTGAACAGCTGTGTTCAAAGCTCCAATCGGTTTTCCCCAATATGGAAGAAAAAAATTGACATTTCCTGCTTATGCAGTTTTCCTTGATTTTCTTAAAGTTGATTGCTTTGGAAAATGGGAAGTGAAGTAAAAAGGAATTAAATTTGCTCAGAATCAGATTTATTTTCACTGACGTATGACGTGAAATTTGTTGTTTTGCATTAGTACAGTGCAAGACAAAATTAAAAAAATAGAATAGTGCAAGAAAAAAAAGTGTTCATGGACCATTCAGAAATTTGATGGCAGAGGGGAAGAAGCTGTTTCTGAATTGTTGAGAGAGAGTCTTCAGGCTCCTGTATCTCCTCCCCGATGGTAGTAACAAGAAGACAGCATGTCCCGGATGGATGCTGCCTTCTTGAGGCACCACCTCTTCAAGATGTCCTCAATGGTGGGGAGGGTTATGCCCATGATGGAGCTGGCTGAGTCTACAACCCTCTGCATTCTCTTGCAATCCTGTGCAATGGAGCCTCCATACCAGGCTGTGATGCAACCAGAATGCTCTCCACTGTACATTTATAGAAATTTGCAAGAGCCTTAGGTGACATTGCAAATCTCCTCAAACTCCTAACAAAGCAGAGCCACTGGCATACCTTCTTTGTGACTGCATTAATGTAATGGGCCCAGGATAGATCCTCTGAGACATTGACACCCAGGAACTTGAAGCTGCTCACCCTTTCCACCACTGACCCCTCAATGAGGACTGGTGCGTGTTCTCCTGACTTCCCCTTCCTGAAGCCCACAATCAATTCCTTGATCTTTCTGACATTGAGTGCAAGGCTGTTCCAATGCTTGCATGGTAGTGCTATGAAGGAAAAGGTCATTGGGTGCTTGCAGAAAGAACTTAGAGAAAAATGTGTTGCTAGTATCAGGCAGGATAGGCCAGAATTAGCAGAGAAACAATTTTGAATGTGGATACTGATGGAGTTGAAGTAGGTAAGGGAACCCTAACACAACTCTGGGAAAGTAGGAAGGAACAGGGTGCAAGTGAGAGTTCTGAGTCTTTAATCCCATTAGGATTCCTTCAGCCAAGGCAGAGGGAAATCATAAGATGAGGAAAATTAATAAATCAGAAACAACGGTAATATAGAAGACATTTAGAACAAACTGGAAAAACTGGGAGCATATTTTTTCCAGGAAGTAGGATGGGAAAATGTAATCAAGGTAGGTTAAGATTTATTGTGGATATTGGTGAATGGCATCTCTCAGAATTGTTATAATTTTTTTTAAATGGGGAAATAAAACAAAAATAGATCAACCAGTGGGTAATGAAAGCCAAGATAATTTTTTTCCAGCTCAAGGCAAGAACAAAAAAATACTCCAATGCAGCTTGTCAGGTGTTTTCTTTTCCATTCTTGGGATGTGTTCAGCCAACATTCCTGTCCATTCTTAATTGACCCCATCAGTGGCTTGCCACTAAAATTCCAAAGCCTCAAGTTTAAAAGAATGAGAGGCGATTTCATTGAAATGTACAAAATTCTTACAGGGCTCCACAGGAAAGATATGGCAATATTGTTTGTTGTGATTGGAGTGCAGAGAACCAGGGATCACATTCTCAAATAAATTGACTATTCAAGGCAAAGATGAGAAGAAATTTCTTCACACAGGGAGTACAGAATCTTTGGAATGCTCTGCCCAAGAGAGCTGTGGAGGCCAAACAGTTGAGTATATTAAAGGCAGATCGAAGGATTTTTTTTTAATTTTAAAGGAATCAAGGGATATGGGTTTAACACAGAAAAGTGGCACCGTGGTAAAAGATTAGTCATCATCTTCTTGAATGGCAGACCAGGCACAAGGTGTCTGATGGGCTAATCCCACTTCTCTTTCTTGCTGAAAAAATTCAACCACATTGCTTTTGGTCTGGGTGATGATTTCCTTGCCTTATAACAAAAGCGAACCAGAGAGCTTTCTTAATGATAATCCAGTTGTATGTTGGTTAACATTCCTGCTGCTAGCTTTTAATTCTGCAACTGCCATTGTAGGATTCAAACTAGGGTTTGTCCAGTCTGGATTCTAGTCCAGTAACTTAACCATGAGGCCATTATAGCCATTTTGGGAAGGGAAAAGACCCAAGAAAGACTGGCACAATGAATGCATTACGCAATCCATAAAATCACAGGAATAGCAATGACTTTTAGTGTTCTCAAAGCAACAACATACTTGGCATAAGTCTCACAGAAGTTCAAATTGAGAACAGTGGTCAGTTTTTTTTTTCCTCTCTGACCAGACCCCATCACCCCATTTCTTTCCCCTCTTCTGCCCTCTCGAACTCCCCATCACCCACACATTCCTCCCCTCATCTGCTTTGCTTTATTCCATGATCCACTGTCCTCTCCAATCAGATTCCACCTTCTAAAGCCCTTTGTTACTTCCACCTATCACCTCTCAGCTTCTTACTTCATTCCCACTCTTCCCCCGCCCCTAGCTGGATCCACCTATCACATGCCAGCTCTAGCTCCACCCCTCCCCCCCCCCCCACCTTTTTACACTAGCTATATACATCACTTTCTTTCCTGTCCTGATGAAGGGTCCTGACCCAAAATGTTAACTGTCCATTTTCTTCCATTGATGCTGCCTGACCCGCTGAGTTCCTCCAGCTCCTTTGTGTTGCAGAGGGAATGATTGGTTTTCATTCAAGGAAGCAGTGAGGGGTACAGAGCATCCTCGTGGAATAAAAGTGTAGAAGGACCAGATAGCAAAAGTAAAAAGACAATTATGACCAAAAAATTGCTCAAGTGTTGGACAGCGTTTCAAGAGTCACAGATGAAAGTGGGACAAGGAGGAAAAATAAATGATGAAAAAAAAAATTAGCTGTGGGCAATAAGCCAAAACCCTTGGTGGGTCTTCTGCTGTACTGTTTTTCCAACCTTGGCTAGAAGGCAGAACAGATTAATACATCGCATTACTTTTAGAACCTACTAGTGCAATACTATGAACAGTGGAAATCTGAAATAAAAACAAATGCTGGAAATATTCGGCAGTCTAGTCTACTCTACTCTATATTGGCAATCATGCTTTAAGATGTGGAGACATGCAAAAAGGACTAAGGAGGAAGATCTGCGATAAGAGTGAAAGGGATGATTGTGCAGGTCAGAATAGGGTAGTAATAAAAAGTTGGTCTGGATTAATCAACACCCAGCTGAATAGCTTTTTCTTTCTTGGAAAACTGTACCTAGTTAGGAGATGAGGAATTATCCTTCTGAGCTTGTGTTCGGTGTCATTGGGATAGTGTTTGAAGTCTAGGGCACAGATAATTCAAGTGTCTGGAAGTTTAGTCACACGTGCAACAGTCACCAACAGACTGGCTAGGTACAGTTTTCCAAGGAAGAATGTTCAAAACCTTCAGCTAATTAACATTTCCATTAATTTCCCTTGCTAATTTCTGATGATTAATCCAGACCAACTAATTTATTACTACCTTCTACTGACCTGCACAATCATCCCTTAAAATTAATCTCTCTTGCCTTTCACTATCACAGATCTTCCTTCTTAGTCTTTCTTGCTCGTCTCCAGATCTTAAAGCATGATTACCTTCAACTTTCCATTCAGATGGAAGTTCATCAACACAAGTAGTTAACTCTTAATTTACCTCTGCTGATGCTGCCTCACCACTTCTTGCATGTTCTGTTTTCGGTACTGATGTGCACAAATTAGTTGCTGGATTTATTTCCATGGTGGAAGACTACAATTGTGCAAACAAATTAATTAGCTGACAAAACTTGGAATTGATATTTTAAATACGATATTAAAATATCAAGGCACTCTCCACAAAGAAGAAGCTTTTCTATTTTCTCATCACCAGTTCCAAACAATCTAATCTTAGTTCATCGCCCTTCAACTAAACACCAGGTTTACATCTCGGCTTCTCAAAGATAAGCATGATACATTGATAAAATAGGGTACAGCCCCAGAAACAAGAATTTAGGAAAAGTCACAATACCCTTAGCTGAAAGGGATAAACTGTCAGTAATAGATCAATTGTTAGCATTCCTGTCAGAAATAGTAAACTTTAGACTCAATTCCCATTCCAGAGACTTCAGCACACAAAATACTGATGCTCCTGTGCAACACTAAAGGGAATGCTGCACTGTCAGTGGTTGTCTTTATAAGACATCAAACTAAAATAGTTCCATGGTATTTAAAATGCGACTTCTCAGCTTGATACTAAACTCCATAATCACCATTTTGAAGAACAGGCAAGGCATTTGGATAGGTACACGGAGGGGAGGGGCTTGGAGGGTTATGGACCAAATGTGGGCAACTGGGACTAGCAGGGCTGTGGTCAACATGGACCAGTTGGGCCAAAGGGCCTGTTTCCATGCTCTATTATGCTATGACTAATCTTTATTCCAAAACCAATATTAGTAAACCAGATTATTTAGTTATATCACATTGTTCTTTGAAAGATTATTATGCTGCATTTCCCACATTCTGTCAGTGACAACCCTTCATAAATAGTTTATGGTACTGGGGCACATCCACAGCATATAAACAAACATTAGGCGTTGAAAACAAATTCTAAAGGCAGCCCATTTTCTCCAGCTTAAATTTACACTGGTACTTTTGTAAAATGGCATCAGCTGTGCTATGATAGCATAAAAGCAGTTATTTTCAAAAGCTGACTCCAGGACCAAGCAGGAATCCCACCTCAAAAACGCACTCATTTTAGTCAATCTGGCTCAATGATCCAACGGTTCAAAGGAATTGAGTTTCTCTTAAAGAGCTGGAAATTAAACCAATTCTTTTGGCTCTCCAGCACAGAACGGAGTGCTCCTCCTTTCAGACTGAAGCAGATAACAGCCAACGTTTAGCTGTTCAGGTGGGTGCTAAATATTCCATGGCATATTTCCGAAGATGCGTGTCCTCCCCACTCAATTTATCCTCAAAACATCTGCTTAGACTGAACTGCAAACTGCGTGTGCAAATTGACTGCTGCGTCCGACATTTAACAGCATTCCATTGGTTGTGAGAGAGTTTGGGACATCCTCAGATTATTAAACGTACTATTTAAATGCAAATTCTTTCAGCATTTAACGCACGAGCAGAAATATACAATTGTTTCTTTCAGTCATAAAACGGATTTAGTTTGCATTTATAAATGGGTACCCTTCACATTATAAGACATTCCAAAATGCTTCACAGAAGCCGGTCAAAAGTGTTATTTGGGTAGGCGACTAACAGTTTGGTCAAAACCAGACATAAAAACTAAATTAAACAGATTCAATTCCCATATCAGAAACTGGTAAATGTTAATTGTTTCCTACACTTAACTTCCTACATAATACACGTCCGCTCTACAGCAATCCGCGTCTCCGTCTGCAACGTGTTCACCTGCCACGATCAGCAAAAAAAAAGTCATTGTTACACCAAGATCAACTATGGTAGAGAAGTAGCAAGGGCGGAGCCAGTGTTATTTAATGCTGTAAACACTGACAGCGTTATAGTTCACTTTCGTCCGTAAACGTTTCCAGAAGTCAGCATTCCGACAAAGTACAGCAAATTTTGATCCATATCACTAGCCACCGCAGAAAGGAATTTCAAAACTCCATTATTACAGGGGGGGAAAAAGATTTAATTTGAATGATTTAAAATATCGGTATTTACTACTCGGTTCCGTTTTGATACACGGAATTTTCATAAATCTCCAAAAAGTCATCCCACAACTTGGAGGGAAGAAGGGAGAACGAATACGACAGGGTTGCATCTGTATCGGGATTTTTTTTAAATGCCACCGAGGTGGTTCCGTTTATCTTTCACATTGTAACAAAAATGCCCCAATTTTTTCTACAGTACCATTGCGGGTCATTTGAAATCGCAACTAGATACTACAGAACAAATATACACTTAAAAACCAGATCTCCCAACCCCGGCGTTGCTTCACTCTAACCGAGAGAATCAATCACAACATTTTTGTAGATTTCACAGCATTGCCGTCTAGTCAAGCAAATTTAAACTAAAATCACAACGATAAACACACAGGCGCACAAGTGTCTAGTTTCGTACATCTTGGTTATAGCTTAATTGTGCCAAAGTGGATTTCAGTTTACGCCTCCTTTTGTTTGTGGAGAAGGGGTGCAAAAAAACAGGGAATCTGTTAACAGGTAGTTGAGAAATCATTCCAATGCGCAAACAATGGCCAAACCAAGTCCAGTACCAAGTGCGGGGAAAAAATGATCGAAATACGGGATTCTCATTTAAGAAAATTATTTCTTTTACGAATAAAAAGTGAAAAGTCGTTTGGCGGTGGATCATACCTGGATTACGTTGACCCAGTTCTGGAGATTTTCCTGCTCTCGTTCTCACCTCCTCGGACAGGCGCCTCCACTAGTCGTCCCAGACAGATCAATTACAACACCTTTTGTTAACTTGTGCCGGACCTCTCCTCTCGCCACACCAGCAGCAGCAGCTCGGCTCGGGCCTCTCCGCCTTTTGTCGTTGCTCCCAGCCTCACTTATAGCGGCGAGGTTGAAGCGGGGAAGCGCAGGGTAGGTTGAATAAAAAATAAACTAAACTCTTCCTATTCCGACTAAATGGAGGAGAAAGCACTTCAGCGGGATCGCCAAGGTCCTCGTAGCTGCTCTGAGACACCCTGAAGTGGGTTCGCCGCTTCCTTTCTGAGAGAAACCTGCCGCAGAGTTTTCCCTGAGGCGATTTCTCCGCCGATTAACGTACCTGAGCAAGGGGGGAGGGCAGGGCCGCCGAGCTCCCGCCCCGGACTAAATTCAATTAAGGGAGAGGGAACGAGAGGCGAGAAATACCCTCGCAGCGGCGAGGAACAACCAACGGGCAGCTGCGAATCTCAGCCGATAAAACCGCTGCTGATGCTTCCCTCCGCTCCTCCTCCTCCTGCTGCTGCTGCTGTAGCGGGGAGCGGCCAAATCCCCACACAGATTCCTTGGCCCCGACTCACACGACGACGCCGCCGCTGCCGCTGACTCCGCCTTCTGCTCAAACCCCGCCCTCCGGGCGCGAACTCTCACCAATTACAAATCGAGCTATCGTGATTGCCATCAACACTAGCCTATAGATTGTCAAGGGGTGGTGATTGGCACTATTGCTAACCAATCATCTTTCGGTTTCTTTGACTACAGGCAGATGATTGACTTTGGAGTCGATTAATCAGAGGCATGGAAATTTTCTGCCAATCAAATCTTGTGTTAGACGGGACACGACGGATCCAAAGTTGGTCAATCGAAAGACGGGATTTGCTTTAAATGACGTAGACATTATCCAATAGGAAAAAGGAATGGATAAATATATTCCAATCAGGAGAAGAAATGGGCGGTAGTTCTGTTGTCATTGAGGCGTTTTGCACCAATAGCGTTGAACGTTGCTGTGCTACTGCGGTGTGGAGAGTATTACTTGCGGGTTTCTGAGAAAGCTGATGAGCAAAGTGTGTGCAATATTCGGGACAACAGTAAGAAACTTTTTTTTTTGTCTTTTGTCATAACTTATTTGCTTATCAAAATCCAGTAAAAGCGCGGTTGGTACCTTGTGGTGTGGTTTCCACTGGAATCTGCTTCTTAAAATGTCGCTCTGGCGGTCCCACCAAAAACCCCCCTTGCCCTCCAATTTTCCCGATTCGTATAAAAGCAGGTTCAGTTCCTGAGATTCACTGATAAATCGGATTCAAAATAGGTTTATTTGTTATTTTAAATCTTTTGGCGGGGTTTATGTTCCCGTTTATTATTGTATTGAATATGACAGCTGGTTAGGGGAGGTTTTGCATTTGTTTTGGTTAATCCAGTCGAACGTTTCTTAAGGCTGAACATAAAAATGGACAAGTTTTGCATTTCTGTCCATAGTTGGGGCAAAGTACCAAAAATAGATGCAGGTCACTTCATATAATTTTATTAAAACTTTTACCTTTTCGCTTGCCTTTTATGCTTCTGTTTGGCAAGTGTTATGCAACTATGGAGGTAAATCTATCCCAACATCCAAAGCAGACTTGAAAGCCTACTATTAATTCTACTTTAATTTAGATCAGGCAACTAATTTCTAAATAACAGAATTCCAGTAATTGCTAATAAGCCCTGGCTACGTCTTGGGGAACAAGATCGACACGTTCTGCATAAATTTCTTGTTAAATATCAAGGAGTTGTTAGATTTGATTATTAAAGGTAGTCATACTGCAAAGAGCTGACTATTTTGAAACAAAACGTTTTTTTTATTGCGGTTGACTGTTTGAATTGCCAAATTGGGAAAATGTAATGTGTCACAAACCAGCAACAAAAGAAACACACTGAGCATGATTCAGTGTTAAAAACTATTTTATTAATCACTACTTATGATAATACGTAAAATAAAAGTAAAAATGTTAGTATGTTAGAATTCAAAAATGTTAAACCTCGAACGTTAACCCCAAAACTAAACTCTTCGTGTGTGTGTGTGACAAAGTCCAAAACTTTCAGTTCCGGAATGGTTCTTAAAGTTCAGTTCCGCAAGCCATAAGGTGAAACCTGAGCAAGGGCTTCTTCAACAACCACCGTTGTCTGAAGATAAGATGTAGATGTTGTTACGGACTCAGTGAAAGTCCCTTTAAGATAGAGAGTGTGTGTGTATGTGTGTGTGGGGCGTGCTTACGTCAATAGAAGATAAAGGACGTAATGACGTTGTTGAAGAAGTTAGAAGAAGAAGAGAGAGAGAGAAGGGAGAGAGACACCAGCCTGCTTGTTTTCTCTATCGATGGATGAGAAACAATAACTGTGTTTGCCACTGAAATCCATGTATGGAAGTTGGAAGTAATCCGGTGGAGTTCACTTTGTTGCTGACCTGTAGAAGGAAACAGGTATTTGTGTGTGGACGACCACGGTTCGGATGCTTTTCGGGGTGAGCAAGTCACTACCGAGTAAACACTGAAGTGTCGTTTGGGTTCCATCGTGGAACATTTGGATTTCGTATGTACTCTCTCTATGTTTTTCTACATCTACATCTTATCTTCAGACAACGGTGGTTGTTGAAGAAGCCCTTGCTCATGTTTCACCTTATGGCTTGCGGAACTGAACTTTAAGAACCATTCCGGAACTGGGAGTTTTGGACTTTGTCACACACACACACAACGAGTTTAGTTTTGGGGTTAACGTTCGAGGTTTAACATTTTTGAATTCTAACATACTAACATTTTTACTTTTATTTTACGTATTACCATAAGTAGTGATTAATAAAATAGTTTTTAACGCTGAATCATGCTCAGTGTGTTTCTTTTGTTGCTGGTTTGTGACAAAATTGGGGGCTGGTCCGGGATAGTTCCCAAGGTTAACGAGTGTCGTCTGGGATTGTACCCCAGATTGACGAGATTTGTTCGAGATTCAATCCAAAGATTTTTGAGGAAGGTCTGATAAATTCTTTTTAATTGGCTTGTGTGTGTGGAAACCAGCAGCAATGGATATTAAGGCATTTTTGGAGTCACCAACCCAAAAGGGATTGGAGGTGGCGAAAAAGGATGATCTGATAAAGATTGCTACAAGGCTAAACCTTACAGAAGTAAAGCAGTCTATGAGAAAGGCAGATATTCAGAGATTGATAGCTGGCCATTATGTGGAAAAAAAGGTGTTTGAGAAGGAAGTGTTAAAACAGTTTCCTGGCAGTGAAATAGCAATTTCTGAGGCACAGGTGCAGCTGGCAAAAATAGAAGCTGAACGAGAGCAAACCCAGTTAAAGATAGAGGCTGAACGAGAACAAAAGAAATTAGAGGCCGAACAAGAGGAAAAGAAATTAGAGGCTGAACAAAAGAAATTAGAGACTGAACAAAAGATAACTCAGATGAAGTTAGAGGCTGAACGGGAACGAGAGCTAACTCGGATGAAGTTAGAGGCTGAACGGGAACGGGAACTAATTCGGTTAAAGTTTGAGGCAGAGGAGAAGGAAAAACAGAGGCAGCATGAGTTACAAATGAAGCGTAGGAGTTCGGAATCTGATTCTGATGATGGTTTTTCAGCCAGCAGGGAGGTTCGATTAGTCCCTCCGTTTGAAGAAGATCAGGTTGATCAGTATTTCCAACATTTTGAAAAGGTTGCTGTGAGTTCAAACTGGCCAAGGAAAGGATGGGCTCTTATGGTACAGAGTGTGATTAAAGGTAAAGCTCAAAAAGCTTATTCTGCTTTGTCTGTTGAGGATGCAGCTGATTATACCAAGGTAAAACAAGCTATTTTGAAGGCCTATGAATTGGTCCCTGAGGCTTATAGACAAAAATTCAGAGACTTGAGGAAATCTGCAGATCAGACTTATATGGAATTTGCCAATGGAAAGAGAACATGTTTTGAACGATGGTGCCTGGCTAAAAATGTAGATGGGGATTATGATAAATTGACAGAATTGATACTGGTGGAAGACTTTAAAAGATGTGTTCCAGCTGAATTAACAACATATTTAAATGAAAAGGCAGTGGAAACTTTACAAGAAACTGCTAGGTTGGCAGATGATTATGCTTTAACCCATAAATCCAAATGGGGACAACCTAAAACCTTTCAAAAGAGTTACAAAGACAATCCAGGTAAACCAGAGATTAAATTGGGAGGTAATCAAAAAGGAAAAGATGAAAAGAAGCCAGGGCTGGAGAAATCTGTTGAGCGTACTTGTTATTACTGTAGGAAACCTGGCCACGTGATATCTAATTGTGCCCTTTTGAAGAAAAAGAAGGAAGCTGGGCCCAATGCTTGCTTTCAGGCAATTAAAAATCAAAAAGGTTTAGGAGATGCTGTTAAAGATCAGTCCTTGCAAGAGGGAAAAGCGGAAAAGTTGGAGGAGGTGAGAAAAGAATTCCGTTCGTATGTATCAGAGGGTTTTGTTTCACTGAATGATGAGTCACCCCAGGTGCCAGTGAAAATTCTTAGAGATACTGGGGCTAGTCAATCTCTCTTGCTGGACAGTGTTTTAAATTTTGGTGAAGAAAGTGACACTGGTGAAGTAAATCTAGTACGAGGTGTTACAGGTGAGACCATGTCTGTCCCTTTTCACAGGGTGATTTTAAAGTCAAAGTTCGTAGAAGGACCAGTCGAGATAGGGATAAGACCTAGTTTGCCAGTGGAAGGAGTTTCTTTGTTATTGGGAAATGACCTTGCAGATGGAGAAAGTGATCCTGTGGTACGGTTAACAACCAAACCAAGGATTGATGAGTCTGAGGATGATTCAGATGTTTACCCATCATGTGCGGTGACTCGAGCTAGAGCTAGAGAATTAGCCAAGACAGACAGTCCGGTGCAGTCTGATGTAGTTCCTTGTGACAGTCCTAAACAGGAAGAAAATTTTGATGCCTTATCTGAGACTTTTCTGTCTTCACTGGAGGATCAACATCCTTACAGTGAGCCTGAATTTAAAGATTTGTCTTTGTCGAGGAAGGATTTTATGGTGGAACAGACAAAGGACCCTGAGTTGACAGAATTGAAAGAAAAAGCTCTCTCATGTGAGGAGATTGAAAAAGTGCCAACTGGATATTATGTCAAAAATGGAGTGTTAATGAGGAAATGGAGACCTCCTCATGTTCCTGTTACTGAGGAATGGGAAGTTATTCATCAGGTTGTTGTTCCAAAAGTTTATAGGGATGAGATTTTAAACCTGGCTCATAGTATGCCTTTGGATGGTCATTTTGGTGTGAATAAAACTGTAGGGAAGATCTTGAAACAATTCTATTGGCCTGGTTTGAGAAAAGATGTGGTGATGTTTTGTCGAACCTGCCACACATGTCAGATGGTAGGTAAACCAAATCAAAAACCCCCTGTGGCTCCTTTGAAACCAATTCCTGCTTTTGGTGAACCCTTTTCGAAGGTGATTGTGGACTGTGTTGGCCCCTTACCAAAGTCTAAGACTGGAAATCAGTATTTGTTAACCATCATGTGTGCCACTTCTAGATTTCCAGAGGCAATACCCCTTAGAAATATTAAGGCCAAGACGGTGTCAAAGGCTCTTGTAAAATTTTTTACCTTGTTTGGTTTGCCAAAAGAAATACAATCTGATCAAGGTAGTAATTTTATGTCAAAAATTTTTCAACAAATAGTCTATGAGCTGGGAGCAAAGCAGATTGTATCATCTGCATATCACCCAGAATCTCAAGGAGCTCTGGAGAGATTTCATTCTACTCTCAAAAATATGCTGAAGACTTATTGCTTTGAAAACACCAAGGATTGGGACGAAGGTATCCATTTACTTTTGTTTGCCGTTAGAGAATCGATCCAGGAGTCAATCGGATTTAGTCCGTTTGAGCTTGTGTTTGGACATAGGGTGAGAGGACCTTTGGATTTGTTAAGAGAGCAATGGGTTAATGAGGAAGTTCACTTGAGTCTGTTGGACTATGTCCAAAAATTTAAAACTCGGTTGGAGAGAGTCTGCCAGCTAGCGAGAGAGCATTTGAAAACAAGCCAGATAAGAATGAAGACATATTTTGATAGACGTGCTCGGCCTAGGACATTCGCAGTGGGGCAAAAGGTGTTGGTATTTTTCCCTAGCCAAAATAATCCCTTGCAAGCTCGTTTTTCTGGACCCTATGTTATTGAATCTCGAGTGACTGATCTAACATATATAATCAAAACACCAGATAGACGCAAGAAAACACAACTCTGTCATGTAAACATGCTAAAACCTTATTATGAGAGGGATTCAGTTGTGGCCTTGGTGGATGGTGTAAAGGTTGTTTCTAGAATGCCTGATGTTGATGTTGAGGAAGGCCAATTTAGACCAAATATTGTTCCATCGAAACTAAAAAACCAAAATATCCTGGAGAACCTTGAAACGAAGTTGGACCATTTACAAGTTTCACAAAAACAACAGATGAGAGAATTAATTTTAAAATTTAAAAATCTGTTCCCAGATGTTCCAAACAGAACATCGATAATTACCCATGATGTTGATGTTGGGGATGCAAAACCAATCAAACAACACCCATATCGAATGAATGTGGAAAAAAGTAAACTTGTTGATCAGGAAATAAAATATATGTTGGAAAATGATATTATTAGACGTTCTACTTCAAATTGGAGTTCGCCCTGTGTTATTGTACCTAAACCTGATGGAACTGTTAGATTTTGCACAGATTACAGGAAAGTGAATGCTGTAACAAAGTCAGATGCTTACCCTATTCCTAGGGTGGATGATTGCATAGACAGAGTGGGAAAGGCAAAATTTCTTACAAAGATTGACCTATTAAAAGGGTACTGGTGTGTTCCATTAACAGATAGAGGAAGGGAGATTTCAGCCTTTGTAACCCCTTCTGGATTGTATGAGTACAATGTTTTGCCATTTGGAATGAAAAATGCTCCAGCAACATTTCAAAGAATGATTAATTCAGTGATTCATGGGTTAAAACATACAGATGCCTACATTGACGACTTAGTGACTGGGAATGATACATGGGAGGATCACATCTCTGCGTTAGAAAGGTTGTTTGAAAGACTTTCCAAGGCTAACCTTACAGTTAACTTGGCTAAAAGTGAATTTGGCCATGCCACTGTGACGTACCTTGGTTATGTTGTAGGTCAAGGCAAGCAAGCTCCTGTTCAGGCAAAAGTTCAAGCAATATCTGAGTTCCCTATTCCCACAGGTACGAGGACTGTTAGAAGATTTTTGGGAATGGTTGGATATTATCGAAAATTTTGTAAAAGTTTTGCTGATATTGCTCTTCCCCTAACTAATCTTCAGAAGAAGGGAGTAAAGTTTGTTTGGACAGATTCTTGTCAAGAAGCATTTAAGAAGCTGAAAGCCATTTTATGCTACCATCCTGTGCTCAGAACACCTGACTTTGAAAAGCCATTTTCATTAGCAGTAGATGCCAGTGATGAAGCTGCAGGAGCTGTGTTGTTGCAGAAGGGTGACCTTGATGATATTGACCATCCTGTAGCTTACTTTTCAAAGAAATTTAATGAGCATCAAAAGAATTATTCCACCATAGAGAAAGAATTACTGTCGCTTGTTTTAGCCTTGCAACATTTCAGTGTATATGTTTGCACCGCTCAGAAACCATTGACTGTATATACAGATCATAACCCACTGGTGTTTCTGAGCCGAGTCAAAAACAAGAACAGAAGGCTGTTAAACTGGAGTTTAATTTTGCAAGAGTTTGATCTCATGATAACTCACATTAAAGGCAAAGATAATGTGATTGCTGATTGTCTTTCTCGATGTTAAATGGGAAACATGTATCTGTACTAATCTGATAGTCTGTAGTTGTGTAGCATGATAATTATTAACATTACTAACTATGCGCGGTTAAAATTTTCTTGGGAAAATTTTTTTTTTAGGTGGGAGGTGTTACGGACTCAGTGAAAGTCCCTTTAAGATAGAGAGTGTGTGTGTATGTGTGTGTGGGGCGTGCTTACGTCAATAGAAGATAAAGGACGTAATGACGTTGTTGAAGAAGTTAGAAGAAGAAGAGAGAGAGAGAAGGGAGAGAGACACCAGCCTGCTTGTTTTCTCTATCGATGGATGAGAAACAATAACTGTGTTTGCCACTGAAATCCATGTATGGAAGTTGGAAGTAATCCGGTGGAGTTCACTTTGTTGCTGACCTGTAGAAGGAAACAGGTATTTGTGTGTGGACGACCACGGTTCGGATGCTTTTCGGGGTGAGCAAGTCACTACCGAGTAAACACTGAAGTGTCGTTTGGGTTCCATCGTGGAACATTTGGATTTCGTATGTACTCTCTCTATGTTTTTCTACATCTACATCTTATCTTCAGACAACGGTGGTTGTTGAAGAAGCCCTTGCTCATGTTTCACCTTATGGCTTGCGGAACTGAACTTTAAGAACCATTCCGGAACTGGGAGTTTTGGACTTTGTCACACACACACACAACGAGTTTAGTTTTGGGGTTAACGTTCGAGGTTTAACATTCTTGAATTCTAACATACTAACATTTTTACTTTTATTTTACGTATTACCATAAGTAGTGATTAATAAAATAGTTTTTAACGCTGAATCATGCTCAGTGTGTTTCTTTTGTTGCTGGTTCGTGACAATGTAGAAAAACATAGAGAGAGTACATACGAAATCCAAATGTTCCACGATGGAACCCAAACGACACTTCAGTGTTTACTCGGTAGTGACTTCCTCACCCCGAAAAGCATCCGAACTGTGGTCGTCCACATACAAATACCTGTTTCTTTCTACAGGTCAGCAACAAAGTGAACTCCACCGGATTACTTCCAACTTCCATACATGGATTTCAGTGGCAAACACAGTTATTGTTTCTCATCCATCGATAGAGAAAACAAGCAGGCTGGTGTCTCTCTCCCTTCTCTCTCTCTCTTTCTTCTTCTTCTAACTTCTTCAACAACGTCATTACGTCCTTTATCTTCTATTGACGTAAGCACGCCCCACACACACATACACACACACTCTCTATCTTAAAGGGACTTTCACTGAGTCCATAACAAATGTAATAAACTCCACAAGTGCAATGCTACAAAGAGTTGTAATGTAATTTTTCTTGTAATCTTCCCATAAATCCGTTTATTTTAATAGTGCAAAATATTCAGAATCAAGTAAAGTAATTATCTGACTTCATCTCACCACAAAATATCAATATGTCAATTGCAGTATCAAGTAAACTACATCATAATGGTACTAAATCCTGGGATGCATATGACATTGTGTCACCAGTAATATATTATAAATGGGGTCAGAGAGCTATTTATGTTATCACTTTGACTGCTGGGGAGAGGTGGTGTTGGGAAACAGGGTGTGTTTGCATTGGGATTTGAGGATGGGAGTTGCAGAAGGAGAATTATAGTGAAGGGAGCAAGGGATGCGTGGGAGCTGGTAAAATCTGAAAGTGGTGTCACAAACCAGCAACAAAAGAAACACACTGAGCATGATTCAGTGTTAAAAACTATTTTATTAATCACTACTTATAATAATACGTAAAATAAAAGTAAAAATGTTAGTATGTTAGAATTCAAGAATGTTAAACCTCGAACGTTAACCCCAAAACTAAACTCTTCGTGTGTGTGTGTGACAAAGTCCAAAACTCCCAGTTCCGGAATGGTTCTTAAAGTTCAGTTCCGCAAGCCATAAGGTGAAACATGAGCAAGGGCTTCTTCAACAACCACCGTTGTCTGAAGATAAGACGTAGACGTAGAGAAACATAGAGAGAGTAAATACGAAATCCAAATGTTCCACGATGGAACCCAAACGACACTTCAGTGTTTACTCGGTAGTGACTTCCTCACCCCAAAAAGCATCCGAATTGTGGTCGTCCACACACAAATACCTGTTTCCTTCTACAGGTCAGCAACAAAGTGAACTCCACCGGATTACTTCCAACTTCCATCCATGGATTTCAGTGGCAAACACAGTTATTGTTTCTCATCCATCGATAGAGAAAACAAGCAGGCTGGTGTCTCTCTCCCTTTTCTCTCTCTCTCCTTCTTCTTCTGACTTCTTCAACAACGTCATTACGTCCTTTATCTTCTATTGACGTAAGCACGCCCCACACACACATACACACACACTCTCTATCTTAAAAGGACTTTCA
The DNA here is from genome assembly GCF_009764475.1 of Pristis pectinata. NCBI lineage: Eukaryota > Metazoa > Chordata > Chondrichthyes > Rhinopristiformes > Pristidae > Pristis > Pristis pectinata. The sequence goes on from NC_067421.1 coordinate 39,468,973, forward strand.
CTGAGTCCGTAACAGTGGACCTACCTGCAAGAGGGTCCATGTATCCAACTCCCCTATTGACAAACTAAATAAACTGGCTTCCCTTTGTTTGTGCTGAAGTAGGCCTTCTATGAATTGTGAAAACCTGCTTCTATGTGAGTGGCTCATACTGTTCTCAAGCCACATGTGCAAAATAATTTTTAGGTCCAAATATGCTATGAATGTTTTTTGATAGCGCAGAACAAATCGATGAGCCTCAGAAAATAAACAGGTTATAAGGATGGAGGATCTGAACCAGAACTGGTAATGTAATGCAGGAGTCCAATAAAGTAACCCAAGATGACTCTAGTTAAATTCATTTGAGCAGTGTACAAAGATGTTGTGTTGCATAATAAATTTTCTAGCCCTGAATCTTTGTATGATCTTTGATTAGAACTTATTTTTGAATATACGTATCTCTGTCAAAGAATTGAAACATAAACAACAAAATTAAGTTGATTACCATTTATATTAGTAGTTTCATATCTTCTATATGTCATAAGGCAAAAGTATTTTGTCACGAACCAGCAACAAAAGAAACACACTGAGCATGATTCAGTGTTAAAAACTATTTTATTAATCACTACTTATAATACGTAAAATAAAAGTAAAAATGTTAGTATGTTAGAATTCAAAAATGTTAAACCTAGAACGTTAACCCCAAAACTAAACTCTTCGCGTGCGTGTGTGTGTGTGTGGCAAAGTCCAAAACTCCCAGTTCAGGAATGGTTCTTAAAGTTCAGTTCCGCAAGCCATAAGGTGAAACATGAGCAAGGGCTTCTTCAACAACCACCGTTGTCTGAAGATAAGACGTAGACGTAGAGAAACATAGGGAGAGTAAATACGAAATCCAAATGTTCCACGATGGAACCCAAACGACACTTCAGTGTTTACTCGGTAGTGACTTCCTCACCCCGAAAAGCATCCGAATCGTGGTCGTCCACACACAAATACCTGTTTCCTACTACAGGTCAGCAACAAAGTGAACTCCACCGGATTACTTCCAACGTCCATACATGGATTTCAGTGGTAGACATCGATAGAGAAACTAACAGGCTGGTGTCTCTCTCCCTTCTCTCTCTCCTTCTTCTACAACCACGTCATTACGTCCTTTATCTTCTATTGACGTAAGCACGCCACACACACAAATACACACACGCACTCTATCTTAAAGGGACATTCACTGAGTCCGTAACACTTTAAACAGTCATGACACATTAATTTACCAAATCGATCCTGGGTTTTAATTTCATAATGTAACAATGTAAGAAATAGGAGCAGGAATTGACCATGTGGTCCCTTGAGCTTTCTGATCATGGTTGATCTTCTACTTCCACACCATTTTTTCCTCCCTATCCCCATATCCCCTGATTCCTTTAACATTCCAAAATCTATGATTCTCCATTTTGAATGGAATCAATCACTGAGCTTCCTCAGCCCTCTAGGTTAGAGAATTCCAAAGACTCTCCACCTACTGAATGAAGAGATTTCTCTTCGTCTCAGTCCTAAATGGCTTTCACCTTATTTTGAGTCAGCGACCCTTCCCAGTTCTTGTGAAGGGTTTTCGACCTGAAATGTTAATTCTGTTTCTCCTCCCATAGATGTGGTCTAATCTGCTGAGTACTTCCTACATTTTCTGTTTTATTGGGGATGTAATTCTTTATATCAAATGGATTTGAGTACAATTAATGAGAGGCTTGGTGCGACCACACCTGGAATTTGGTGTACCATTTTGGTCTACCTACCTATTATAAAATGAAAGGATATAGTTGCTATAGAGGGAGTGCAGCAAAACTTACTGGGATGGTAGGTCTTACATCTGAGGAAATATTGAATAGGACAAGGTTCTACTCCCTAGAGTTTAGGAGAATGAGATATGAATTAATTGAAACATTCAGGAACCTCTAAGAATTTTGCTTGGCGGGATGAGAGGCAATGGTTTCTCTGGGCTCAAGAGTCCAGAACCTTGCAAGGTGACAAAAGAAGCTTGTTAAGCTGCAGGGAGAGTGGGGGAGGAGGGATGTCTTTGATGAGGCAAATCCAAGGTGACCTTGAAGCTATAAACAAGGTCATCTGATAATGAGTGAATGGGAGCATTAATAAAGTGGGAATGCAGACCAAAGAATGTAGGAGTTGTGAAGAGCAGGAAGACGTGCCTGGTAGGTTCGGTTCGGTATATACGCCAATCCCAGAGGGGAAAGAAAGAAAATAAAGTGGTGGGGGAAACAACAAACAAGCTGAGCCAATGTCACACTTGGATGACTGATACAGACAGAAACTAAGTTATCTGAAGTTATGGAATTCAGTGTTAAGTCCAGGACGGTGCAATGTGCTCAGATGGAAGAAGAGGTGCTGTTCCTCCAATTTGCACTGGACCTCATTATAAGTACCAAGTTGAATAGAGAATTAAAGTGGCAGGCAACAGCAAACTCTGGGTCACCCCTGCAGATTGAATGCAGATGTTCCACAAAGTGATCATGTGATCTTTAATTTTTCTTTTATTTACAGCGTGGTAACAGGCCCTTCCGGCCCAATGAGTCTGCGCCTCCCATTTTAAACCCAAATTAACCTACCCGTACATCTTTCGATCTGCATTGGGATTCTCCAGTGTGGAGGAGACCATATTGTGAACACCAAATGCTGTACACTATATTGAAGAAATACAAGTGAATCGCTGCTTCACTTGGAAAAACTGTTTCCTTCCCTGGATGGTGGGAAGGGAAGAGGTGAAAGGACAAATATGGTATCCCAGCAATTGCAAGAGGAAGTGCTGTAAGAACAGGGGTGGTTGGTGGGAATGGATGGTTGAGAAGTCATGAAGGGAGCTGTCCCTGCATAACACTGAAAGGGGCAGAGAAGGGAAAATGTATTTGGTGTTGAAATCTCTGTGATGGTCGTGGAAATTGTGGAGAATAATCATTGAATGTGAAGGTTGGCAGGATGGAACGCGAGGACCAGGGAAACTATGCTCCTCCTGTCTTGGAGGAGAGGGAGTGAGAGCAGAGGCATGGGAAAAGGATGAGATGTGGTCAAGGGCTTTGTTAGCAATGGTAGAGGAGTAGCCACAGTTCAGGAAGAATGAAGGCATTTCAGAAGCACCTGTACAGGAAGTCTTATCATTGGAGCAAATATAACAGAGACAGGGGAACTAGGAGAATGGAACAGTTCTGACAAGAGGCAGGGTGGGATGAAGAATAGTCAAGATTGAGTTGGTAGGTACATAATGGAAGTTAGTAGCCTGTTATTCTCCTGAGATGGAAACAGAAAGATCCAGGAAAGGAAGGGGATTGTGATTGGAAAAACAGAGATTGACCATGTGAAGGTGAGGGCAGGGTGGAAATTGGCAACAAAAGTAATGAAATTGTTGAGTTCTGCATGAGTACAAGAGGCAGCACCAATGTAGTCATTAATGTACTGGATAAAGAATTGATGGAGTGGGTCCAGGTAGGACTGAAACAAATATTGTTCCACATATCCCACAAAAAAACAGGCATAGCTTGGGCCCTTTTCCTTTTGAGTTGATATTCATTTTAATTTCTCTTGTGTAGGACCATTTCTCCCATTGTGTTTAATGCTTTTATATCTTTAAATGTTCGCCATTGCCTGTCCACCATCACACCCTTTTAATGTAGACTCCCAATCTAGGGAAGCTAACCTGCCCTTCACATCTCCACAGTTTCATTTTCTCTATATTGAAAACCCTGATTTCAGATTGAACAATGTCACTTCATAGGAAAGGTTTAGAAGGATATGGGACTAGCTTGGTTGGCCGTCTTGGTCAGCGTGGACCAGTTGGGCTGAAACACACTGATGTCATCCCTTTTAATACCAATGCCATCTCCTTTGTCTTTTTAATAAAAAACAGAAAATGCTGGAAATACCCGGCAGGTCAGGCGGCATCTGTGGAAAGAGAAACAGAGTTGGTTTCAAATTGAAGATGTGCAGATTTCCAGCATTTGCCATTTTATTTTAATTTTATTTGCTGATCTTAATTTTCCTTTTACTTCTTGCCTGTCCTTCCTGAATGTCAAATACTTTGTTCCCAGTTTTGGTTACCAATCAACCATTTTTCAGTAATGATGATTAGATTGCAATCACAACTCTTTGTGTTGTTAATTTATCCACCTTATTGTGGATTCAGCATTCATCTGGATATAATGCAGTTAAATTTGGTCTTATGTTTTTCTGTTTTCTGACTCTGCTTTTGTTTCTGCTGCCTATTTATTTTGTTTACGATATTTCTAACTTCCAGCTTTGTTTCTCGTCCTATTTGCTGTGCTTTCTGTTTCCCATCCCCCTCCCATTGTCTGTTTAAACCCTCCCCAAAAGCACTGACAAACACTCGTGGCTATTGTGTTCTGTTGATATATTGTGTTGTTGCTTGAAGGTGATCTAAGATGTGATGGTCACCTTAAATCTGTGTCCCTGGCAAGCACAGCATTTATTGCCCAGCCTTAAATGCCTTTTGAAAGTGGGTGTTGAGGCACTGTCTTCTACCTTCTCAGACAGTCATCCAATGCGAAGTGTTTAAGCTGCTTTATCCTTAAAGCATGATTTGAGCATTATCTGGTAACTTCCTAATTAATCGTGCCTCGAAGCAAAGTTACAAAAACCTAAAATGCAATGACTAGCTTTTTAAAGAATCATTAAAATAATTTTTTCCATCTTTTGACACAATTGTTTTTGCATATACGTGTAAGCTTCTGGCATGTATCGTAGCTAACTAACAGCAGACATCTTTTGTACATTTTTAACATGGAGAAGAAAATAATGGATAAGATTTGGAAGAGCAGATGCAGAGCCATGTGATGGTTGGGAGAGTTAAATAAAACTTGATTGCTACTTTGTGGAAGGCTTTTAAAGGTGAAGAATTGGTGGGGGATCTGGAGGGAGAGCTTTTCTGAAGGCCAAAGTTAGAAGATGGTGTAGCGGTTGCTACCGCGGAATAAAACAAGACTCACTCGGAGGATTGCCAAACAGAACTGGTTTTATTTTCCCGCCTTGCGCGGGCCCTTTAAGGGAGAAAACTCCCGCCCAAAAAACCGGCAATGACGTAAGTCCTACGTCATCAGGACTTTCCCGCGCGCGGGTTCTCCCCGTCGCTCAGAAAGACGAGGCCCGCCGCCATCTTGGGCCTCGTCGCTCCAACATCGCGCGGCCCGACTGCCGAGCCGGTTCGCCCGACTAGACGGTGAGTCGCCACAATGGTATAAATTCTGGAGGTTATGAAGGAGGGGTGGCACAAGATTGTGAACATGTTCTAAATTTTATTGTGGAAATGTGTGGTAGAGGCAAATTCAAGGAGTATACCCCAGACTGCAGTAATTTACTGCGTTGATTTGCAAAGAATGTGTCTCCTGATGTCACCCTAAGTCTGTATCCTCTAGTTACCTGTTTCCGCCATTCAAAGCAGTTTTTCTTATCGTATCAAAACACTCCATGAACTTGAAAATATCAGTGCAATCTCTCCTTTATCTTCTCTCTAACAACCCCTACCATCTCCAATCTCTCCAATATGGCTGAATTATCATATTCCTGCTCCATCACCAAGGCCTCAACATCTTTCCTTTAATACAGTGCCTGGAACTTAACTCATTCTTAACAGCTGAGGTCTAAACTGTGTTCACAAAGGTGACATAACAGAGCACAAAAATGAGGAAATTAAGGTGGGAATTGCAATTAAGAATTCCAGGAAGCATCAGTGTACCAGAGATGGCATTGTCTTCCTTTTTCTCAGGAATAGCATTTATGTTGCTAATTGTAGGTTTGTGCTGGTTCTTGCCCCACTGCATGTATCAATGCTTCAATGCACTGTGACAAGGGCTGCCTTTCCAATGAGGCACACTGTTCAAGCGAATGTTCAGTGTCCTATGGCAGGTTTTGAATTAAATATTTTCTCTGCCCTGACCAATATTTATTGCTCAACCTACATCAATAAAACAAGTTATCCAGTAACTTATTTCATTGCTATTTATGGTACCTTGCACTTAATCTGCAGAATCTCCAAATTTATTGGAAGGATACAACAACCAATATCAGTGCCTTCTCCCAGGCTAACATTCCCAGTATTGAGGCCCTAATTACTCTCAGTCCACTACGTCTGGGCAGACCACGCCCACATGCCTGATACCTGACTCACGAAACAGACGCACTGTTCTGAGCTCTGTCTCTGAACAGAAGAAGAGATTCAAGGATATGCTTAAAGTCTCCTTGAGGAAATTCAACATCCTCTCTGATTCCTGTGAATCTCTGGCCCATGACCAGTCTGTGGAGAAGAAGTATTCAGGATGCTATTGCAAAACTCAAATCCGTGCATCTGAAGCAACTAGAGACCCTGTAGAAGGGACAAAGGTGCACATCACCTTACCAATTACCCACGCATCTGCCCCTTCAGGCACCACCTGCCCCATCTGTCGCAGAAACTCTCATTTCAAGTCAAGTTGAGTTTATTGTCTTGTGCACAAGTACATGTGTGCACAGGTGCAATGTAAAGTTTACTTGGCTGCAGCAGCACAGGCACATAGCATCATATAAGCAGTATTCACGAGAAAAACAAATTGAACACAGTTTTTACAAGAATACAATTAGAACAAAAAAACATCCATTTTAGTGCAAGATGAGCAAAGTGATCTTAGTGTTGCTAAACTGTAGTGATTAGGGTTGTGCCGGTTGGTTCAAGAACCAAATGTGGCTGTTCTTGAACCTAGTGGTATGAAACTTCAGGCTTCTGTACCTCCTGCCTGATGGTAGCTGCGAGAAGATGGCATGGCCTGGATGGTGGGGATCTTTGATGACGAATGTTGCCTTCTTGAGGCAGCGCCTCCTGTAGATTCTCGGATGGTGGAGAGGGATGTGCCCATGATAAATTGGGCAGAGTCCACTACTCTCTGCAGCTTCTTACATTCCACATTGGCTTCATTTGTTACCTCTGAATGTGCAAAACCAGAGTGGAAGCATGTTATCCTCTCTGCTGAGGGACTGCCTGAAGTGCTGTGTGCAGATTAGCTGCAGGATTCTTCTGAGTGACAAGAGGCTGCACTTCAAAAATATTTCATTGCCTGTGAAGTGATTTGGGTTATCCTTGGATCATTAAAGTCTATATCAATGCAAGTTCTTTCTTTTCCTGAACCAGAGACTTAAAATTTATCCAACCACAGCAAGTTGTAAAATTGGATTTAATAAATCATCAGAAATGTGGGCTGACACCAGAAGTAAAATATTCATGAAAGCTGCTGGATTATTGTAGAAACCTGTCTAGTTCACTAATATCCTTCATGGAAAGGGATTTGCCTCTACTAGTAAACTCAGCCAATATAATCCTCAAACTCCATGCTACATGATTGACCCTGTGAAGATATCTAGCATGCCACTCAGTTGTCAGGGCGTTGAGGATTGGCTGGTAAAATCCCTTTGCTATACCATCATATGCCAAGATTTTGAGTTTAAGTATATTTTCCATTTATAGGAAGTGTATGTTATGCTCCAATCCTATGTGCAAGTTTAACATTTGCTTTTCCAATACACTGGTTTTTCTTTCAGTTTGATAAAGTGTTCAAGTCCGACAGAGTTGTTGGGAGGGGATATAGTTAAAACCAGGATAGGGGGAGGAAGTAAGTAGGAAAGTAGAGAACAGAGGTAGTATTTAGAAAGGGTCATGGATTGGGAAGGGAGTGGAAGGAGAGGTTAAGTGAAAGAGAGGATAATTACGGCATCAGAGGAGAAGGGAACAAGGATATGGAGAGATAAAAGGATGAGTCAGCTATCAGAGAAGAACGATAGAAGAGAGAAAGGAAGGAGGGAAGGACATTCTGGAAGGAGAAATTATGGAAGATGATGAATTTCACAGAGATTGATCAGGCCAGCTATCCCCATCTGATGATTTTAACCGGACCATGGTTTCTATTCCAGTGTGAAGGGGAAGGTCGTTTGCAGCGTGAAATTATTGCTAGTAACACTGAGCATTTCACGCTCCTGTTAGCGATTTAAGATTGCTGCTCAGTGGAGGTGGCAGAGGAATTTTAGCCACATTGACAAGTGTGGAGAAATGGAAGGGGGATATTGTCTGAGGCAAGAATAATTGGTGACTGATGAAGAGAGTAAGCACAGAAAATGTTGAGTCGGGTTAATGGGATCAACTGAGTGGATCCTGTGACACAAATTGCTGAATACTCGGGAGAACCCCCACTCGATCTTCATTCCTGGTGTTAAAATCAGAAGTGCCTGTATTCGCATATTCTGCTTGGTGTTATGATGGTAACAGATGTATTCATTGCACAAAGTTGAGAACATTTCTAATGGTGCATTATGAAATCGGAAAAAGGTCATTAACGATGGATTCCTTTCTTTGTCCCTGCACAAATATTGTCATATTTATGTGATATGAGTATTATTGTGAACTTTCGAACATTAGCCATGAACTTCACTACTTGTTGCTGGACTAATTTTTCACCAGCTGGTTTCATTGGCGAATTGAGTATGAATTGGATCCATAAACTATAATGCCTGCTTATTCCTTTTGCACACAGCCTGGAGGAGAAGTATTGTGTCATGCATTTTGTTTCACAATGTTTTAAGTGAAAGATTTGCACTGAAGGTTTTTGAGTTGCACTGAAGTTTAAGAATTAAGTTTAAATGTGAGATCAGTGACAGATCAAGCAAAGATGTTCAGCTTTGAGATAAAATGAGGAAGGAGATGTAGAAAAGAATGCAGCAACAAATAAGTTAACTATGGTGCTGGAGATAGGTGATGGGAAATGAAGGGTAATGTATGACTTCACCACAAAATGGAGAAAGTTGGTCACAATTAAACCTGTGTGCCTGACACAACTTCCATTTTAGTCACAAAAGGATGATGTCATAACTGTGTAATGCCCTTAAGAGGCATTGCAGGATAAGGTCAACCAAGTCTGAAGAGCCGTCATTGTTGTACATTCCCAGGATGACAAGCTGTTTTCAGTACGACTTTGGATTGGGACCCTACTAAAATAAGTCTCATACTTGTTGTTCATCTTTGTGATGGGAGGAGGAGGGGCCTCCCCCCTCCTTTTCATACGTGCTCCACTAACCGTAACACCCAGGATGTCTGGCCTCCTCTATTGTTGAGGCTAAATGCAGATTAGAGGAACATCACCTCGTATTCCATTTTGGTAGTCTCCAATCTCTCTCCCCCCCTTTTTTTTATTTTATCCTTCTCGCCCCATTATCCCTTCTCTTTCCCCTCCCTCACCCTCACGACCTGCCCGTCACCCACACTTTTTCCTCCCTCTGGTTCCCCACCTCCTTCCCTTTATTCCATGGTCTACTGTCCTCTCCTATCAGATTCCATCTCGTTCAGCCCTTTGCCTCTTCCACCTATCACCTCCCAGCTTCTCACATCATTCCCACTCCCCCCACCTGCCTACCTTCCCCCCCCCTCACCTGGATTCACCTATCACCTGCCAGCTCGTGCTCCTCCCCCTCCCCCCCACCCTTTTATTCTGTCTTCTGCCCTCCTTCCAGTCCTGATGAAAGGTCTCAGCCCAAAGTGTTGACTCTTAATTTCCTTCCATCAATGTTGCCTGACCCGCTGAGTTCCTCCAGCATTTTGTGTGTTGCCCCACTTCACTGACCACCTGATTGTGACCCCCCCCACCCCCATTCTTCTCAAAGCCCTCCCCACACCAAGTTTCTTCCAGCCACAATTAAGTCCTGCTTTCTTACCAATCCCTCCACACCTCCCCACCCCTAACCCTAAGGTTAGTTGAAAGTGTAGAAGCACATTTGTTAAGAGGAATCAAAATTTGGTTGGGAGCAAAAGGAATAGTATTTAAATGGGTTAGATGACAAGGGAGTTCATTGCTGTGGAAGATTTAAAATCTTTTAAAATCCTGTTACCAAAACCTATTTTCAGTTCAGCTGAGGAAAATAGAGTTAAATACTACAGGCATTTTTTGAAGGGAAAACTATTGGGAATATTTACCTAACATGCACCGCTAAAAGCCGATTTCAGCTATGAGTGGAATGGCTCCAAATTACTAATGCATTTTGAGTTTTTAAAAAAAACATTTTAATTATTAATAGTGTTAAAGTGCTTAAGTAATTTAAATCTGTGCCACTCACAGCAGGGACCAGCACTTAGCAGTGTGTAGAGAAGGGTGAACCAGCATTTGGATCAGGAGGTTATGCTTCCCTGCAGCTGGAGGAAGTGCAGGCAGTGTGAGGGCGCAAGCATTTGAATTGTGGGGCTGGATGGGGAAGAGGGGCTGTGGTAGTGAATGAACAATGCTACCTGAGTTTCTGAGAGTTGGGGAGGGATGAGCCCAGGAATCCTATCCCGAACATACTCCATAAATGTCATATATCTGCACCCCTCTACTTCCGGCCTCTTGATCATCTGCAGTTGTAGTCTACAGCTGCCAAATTTACATGTACTCCTTCTCTAAACATCTCGGCTTCTCCTCTTCACTCCTCCTCCAAAGTGCTTCCTCAATTCTACTTACTTGTTTAAGATCTGCATTAATATGTCCTTATGACTTGGATCTTTGATATCATTCCTGTGAAGCATCTAGGGATGTTTTGCTATATAATGGGCCTGGCACAAATTAAATTGCTATTGCTCACCCCCATGATCCTCATCTCAGTTGGAAAAGCTGGATTTCAGCACTCGCCAAGGGCATTCCTACTCAAAGGCCAGCACAGTGGTGAAGTTGGTAGACATTGAAACCTGGGTTCAATCCCAGATTTGGCTGCTATCTGTATGGAGACGCCATGTTCTTCCTCTGACTGCAGAGTTTCCCCCAGGTGCTTCAAGTTCTTCCATGTCCCAAAGACACAAAGGTTGGGAGATTAATTGGCCACTGTAAATTGTCCCTTGTGTGCAACTGAGTGGTAAAATCTTGGGGGAGTTGATGGAAATATGGGAAGAACTTTTTTTTAAATATAATTCATGCAAATAGTGCTTGATGCTGGGCCAAAGGGCCCATTACTTTGCTGTATGACTCTGTTTTTACTAAGTGTTGTCTTGCTACTGAAAGTCCAGAACTTGAAATGGTGTCAATTTCAGGGAGTGGAATAAGCTGAAGTGTTGTGCCACGTGCCCTGAAGTAGTGTTAGGATAAACTGCCTGCAGCACTGTGGTGCCACCTTTCCAAGTGGAAAACTGAAGACAGCAGCAAAGTGAGGAAAGATTAGCAGGTAGGATTAATTAGGTCGAGAGAGTTTTATGGTCATCTGTTACTAACACCTGTTGCATTCTTGGCGGCCTGAAGACTTGGAGATGTAAAGTCTTGGACCGTCTGCCAAAATCCAGCAGCTTTTATTCTGTGAATAAACTAGAGAAGCTGGGATTGTTCTCTGAACAGAAGGTTGAAGGAGCACAAGGTGTCCAAAATCATGCAGGGTCTTATCAGTGGATAAAGAGAAACTATTTCCATTGGCAGAATGGTCAAGAACCAGAAAACACCCATGTGATTGGTTTAAAAAAAATATATATCAAATGTAATAAGAACTTTTTCTTGGAATGAGTGTTACATTTGTGAATTTGCTGCCTGAAAGGGTGGTGGAAGCAGAATTGATCGTGCTTTTCTAACACTTCAAGGAAAGAAATTGCAAGGATAGAACTGAGGATGGGGACAAACTGAGTTGCTCTTGCGGAAAGCCACAGCTGGCTTGCTGGGCCAAGTGGCCTCCTGTGCCATAATGATTTCCTGTCCATTTATTATGTGCACACCTCAATGATCTCTTGATCCTGAGCAGGAACACCAGGGACACTGTCTCCTCCTCCTTCTTACTTCCTTATATGACAGAAATTACACTAAAGAAAATGATGATTGGAAAATTGTTCAACATCCTTCACTTGGAAAGAGGGTTTAATGCTGGTGCACTGAATGTGATAGACTAAATTGTACAGGAGCTGACATTAACTAATGCAGAGTGCTTGTTGTTTGCTGCTTTAAGACATCACATCAAACGGGTGCAGTACAGCCACCACCAGTGAGTCTGCTGTGATTTAGCTCAAATTCCTTCTCCAAACACAACTTATTGGGGAAGACAAGGATGATATTTGTACTACACATTTTTGTTCGAGTTTAAATGATCATTGTGGAAAGATTTCGGTCACCATTCTGGTTTTCTGAAATCCTAATGACTATACTGATGGGTAAGTATTATGTCTTGAAATATGAAAGCCTTTGTTACTGTTGTAAAAACATAGGAAACTAAGAAAGCAAAAACATATTTATTACTGTGATTTATTGCTTCTCTGTGAAGCAGTCCCAGTGTACTTCACAGATAACAAATTACTTTGAAGTTCAGGGAGTAGGCAAGTGCACCAGCAGCTCTGTGCACTTTTATGTGACGGTGTAGCCAGCCATTTCAGCCCAGTATTCTGGATGTGCAACTCTTCCACTACCCCTTCAATTTATAATCTTCCTCAAAGCCAGTTCCCAGCCAAGCCTTCAGTCTCTTCACTTGTTCTATAAATGATTTGAGATGCATCCTCTGCAAAATACTTTCCACATAAATAATAGCAAATCCAGTAGCTCCTCAAGGTAACCACTGACCAATGATGTGTTTGTTGATATTACAGCCCCACTCGCTTCAGCTGTTAGATATACCACAATGTCACTGCAACTTCTTCCAAAGCTCTGTGGTTTTCTGGTGCATAGTGTGCCACATGCATATGCTCTGGCATGCCCAGTTGTACTGAGCTCTAAAGAAAGTTGCAAACTGTTTCTCTGCTGGCTAATTCTGTAGCCATAAAAGTGAACATGTGGTAAAATGATTAAATATAGGGACAAGTAATCCAGAGGGCAGTACTCACCAGAGAGGCGCGTTCAAATCCCAGCTGGAATAGGAGAATTTTAAATTCTGTTAAGCAACATGGAATTTTTTTTTTAAAACCAAGCACCAGAAACAGCAGTCATGAAACTACTGAACTGTAATTTAAAAACCCAGCTGGTTCACTGATGTCCTTTCTCTTTGTGGTCTATATGTAACTCTAGAGCCACAACAATGTGATTGACTCTACCACCTTTGAACAGTCCAATAACCCTCTCAATTACAACAGACCACATTGAGACTTTCACCACTTGGTTGACGGCATTTCAGAAGGTGGTTCACCACCACTTTTTCAAGGGTGAAAAGGGAATGGGTATTAAATACTAGTCTTGCCATTAGAAAATAAAAGGGCATAATTTCAACCACTATTCTGGAACTGATACAAATCATTATTGGTGAACTATATTTCTTGTGCCTCAGAGTTGGCCATTCTCTGATTCAATTTTCTTGTTGAACCCATCCTACTTGTGGAAATTAGATGCACAAGTATCGTGTGACGGCTGAACACAAAATCTTATTATCAAAATAACATAAAACTTGACAGTCTGACAATGAGCCCATATAAATGGTCTGTGAGCCATTCGGCTAACTTGTAGGTAGTTACCTGCAAGGTAGGCAGCTACCATCAGGCAGGAGGTATAGAAGCCTAAAGTCCCACACTACCAGATTTAAGAACAGCTACTTCCCTTCAACCATTTGGTTCTTGAACCAACCAGCAAAACCTAATCCACCTATGCATGTGCATATGACAATAAACTCGACTTTGCCTAACTGTGCTGGTGTTGGTTGCCTTGTGTTGAGCAATAGTTTGTCGGTTTCACTTTATTCCCTACTAATTTTTTCTCTCATTTGTTTTCGCCACAAAATATATCTGAAATGGGCAAGTTTGGGACAGGAGGAGGGGGAAATCAGCTTTCAAATTTTGCAAAAAGAAACCGGTTATTGATCTGAAAAGATATGAACTACAATTGCAGACTGTCACACAAACCCTCCTTTCTCCTTTCCAAAGTAGGGATTGAAAGTAGAACATAGTAGTTGCAGCTCTTAGGATGAGCTATCCAAATAATTCCATTCCCCTCCTTTCTCACAGTTCCTCGTATTTTTCTTTTCCAGTATTTACCTCAATTCTTTTTGAACGTGCTTCCATTGCCCTTTCAGCTAATGTGTTCCAGATCACAACACCCAACTTAAAATTAATACCTCTCATTTCACCACTGGTTCTTTTTTCACATCTGCTCATTATTTCTTTCCCAGAAAATTGTTTTTTTTTGTGCATGCTCAAACCTGAGAGTTATCAAATCATCTTTTGCCTATCAAACCATCCATCCAAATGCATTCATCATGAGTAACCAAGACATGTCATAGTCATGGAGTCATAAAGCTTTACAGCACGGAAAATGGGTCTTTCAGCGCAATTTGTTTATCCCTCAAAACCTTTTCTATCCATGTACCTCTCCAAATGTCTTTTAAATGTCATAATTCCACCCGCCTCTACTATTTTTCTGGCAACTTGTTCCATGTACCCGCTACCCTCTTGTGTGAATAACTAGCCCCTTGGATCCCTTTTTAAATCCTTTCACCTCTCACTTTGAACCTAGGCCCTCTAATTTTGGACTCTTCTACCCTAGGGGAAAAGACTGTATCTATTCACCTCATCTCTGCCCCTCTTGATTTTATAAGCCTCTTGATTTTATAAGCCTCTTGTAAGGTCACCCCTCAGCCTCCTATGGTCCAGGGGAAAAAGTTCTGAGCCTGTCCCGTTCTCCTTGTAACTCAAGCCCTCCAATCCCAGTAACATTCCCTTAATCTTTTTTTGTACCTTTCCGGTTTAATCAAGTGATTCAACATAAGGGGCAGGTGGTGAGACATCAGCCAAACTTGATCCTATCTTCTTTGGGACTTTTTACACTTCCACTTTTAACAGAGACAGTGGTCATTGATAGAGAACAGAAACCCAAAGTTCCTCATTGCTTTAAGGTGAGAGGGGGAAAGTTTAAAGGAAATTTATGTGGCAACGCCTGGAACCTGTTGCCAGGGGAAGTGGTGGAAGCAGGCGTAACAGCAGTGTTTAAGAAGCATCTAGACAAGCGCATGAACATGTCATTTAAATTGGCATCATGGTTGGCACAGATATCATGGACCGAGAGGCCTTTTCCTTTGCTGCACTGCTGTATGTTCTAGCTGAGGTCATTTAGCATTGTATTCATTCTGAAGCACTGTATAAGACCTTTCAGTTAAAAAGTCACTGATCAGTGAAGTGCAGACAGCACAGAGAGACCACTCACTAACATGACTAACTTTTTTAAGGAGGTTTCAGGAAGGGCTGATAAGGGCACTGCATTGATGTAACCTACATGGATTATTGTGGAG
Source organism: Pristis pectinata (assembly GCF_009764475.1). NCBI lineage: Eukaryota > Metazoa > Chordata > Chondrichthyes > Rhinopristiformes > Pristidae > Pristis > Pristis pectinata. The sequence goes on from NC_067421.1 coordinate 39,484,177, forward strand.
TCATACAGCACAGAAACAGGCCCTTTGGCCCACCATGTCCATGCTAACCTTTTTACACATCTACACAAAATCTATTTGCCCTCATTAAAAAAAACCATATCCTTCTCTACTTCGCCTATTTAAGAGACTGTCTAAATGCCTCTTAAAAAGTGCAATTGTACCTGATTCCATCACCTCCTCTGATAATGCATTCCAGATATCAACCATTGTCTGTGTTTTTAAAAAAGAAATTACCCCTCAGATCCCCTTTAAAAACTCCTTCCTCTCGTCTTAAACGTATGCCCACTTGTTTTTAGTATCGGTACCATTACCATAGGATAAATATTCAGACTATCTACCTACCTCTCATAATCCTACATATCTCTCTGCCTCTCATAATCTTACACACATCTACCAGGTCACCCCTCAGCCTCCTTCCCGCCAGGAAAACAAGGCCAGCCTATCCAATATGTCAATAATCTTCCAATCCAGGCAACATCCTGGCAAACTGGTGAATCTCCTCTGCACCCCCTCCAGCACAAGGCTTTTGATAAGGTTACATGGCAGGCTCATCAAAAATGTAAAACCCCATGTGTTCCAAGGAAGAATAGCAAATTTGATCCTAAGTGGACTCAGTGGTAGGAAACAAAGGGTCATTGTTATGTGTGCTTTTTAGTGGGTGGAAGGCTGTTATCAGTGGGGTTCCACAGATTCAATACTTGGTCCCTTGATTTTGATAATTTAATGACGTCCAAATGGAAATAACAGGATATATCAGATGTATATGTCCTAGACAAATGGTGTGAAGTGGCGGGATCCAAATCCTTCAGATGTTGGAATTGCATGTGGGTGAGGTGGGATTGGTACCTACTGGATGGGCTTCATCAGAAGCAGGACCAACCTCCTTTTGGAGTATTTGCTATTGCTGTTAGGAAGAGTTTAAACTACAATGGTAGGGGACCCGAACCATACAGGGATGCAGGATGTGAAAATGTACATAGAAACAAAAATTGTAGAAATTGGTAGGACTGAAGTCAGATTAAATTCCCAGGGCTCAATAGTCTGCATCCTTGAGTATTTAAGGAAGAGCCATAGAAATAGTGGATGCCCTGGTGATCATTTTCCAAAATCCTTTGGACACTGGATCAGTCATAATTATTCAGCACAGGAACAGTTCCTTCAGCCCACAGAGTCTGTGCTGAACATCAACCACCCATTGATACTGATCCTACATTAATCCTATCTCTTTATATGTCCCATATCCTCATCAATTTCCTCCAGATCCTATCATATACCTACATGCTAGAGGCAATTTCCAGTGGCCAATTAACCTACCAACCTTCTCATCATTGGGATGTGGGAGGAAACCGGAAGAAACCCACATGGTCACAGAAAGAACATGCAAACTCTGCACAGACAGTACCTGAGGTCAGGATTGAATCCAGGCCTCTGGCGCTCTATGGCAGCAGCTGTACTAGCTGTGCCAGTGTGCCGCCTCAGTTCTTATGATGGGAGGATACCTAATGTAATCCTGCTATTTAAAAACAAAAGTGAGTGAAAACAGGCAATTGTATACCTCTTAGATGGTTATTGGTATTGGCGTAAAATGCTAGGATCCATTATTTAAAGATGTAATAGCAAAGCATTTGGAAATCAGCATGGATCAGCAAGGAAAGGGAATAAACATTTAACAAATTTAGTGGAATTTTTTGAGAATGTAGCTAATAGAATGGGTGGGGGAGAAGCAAGTGATCAGGTCTTGAAAATCATCGGAAAGTCCAAGGTCTCGTATGAAAGCTTAGTGTGTACAATTAAGACATGGGATTGGGGTAATGTATTGACATGAATAGAGAACTGATTGGTAGACAAGAAACTAAGAGTAGGAATAAATGGGTCCTTTTCAGAAAGGCAGGCAGTGACAAGTGGGCTACAGTGCTTGGACTTCAACTACTCACAATGTAAATGAATGATTTTAGATAATGGACAAATGTAATCTCTCCAGCTTTGCAGACAAAACAAAACTGGGTAGGAGTGTGAGCCAAGAAAGATGCAGAGAGGCTTCACTGTTATTTGAGCGTGTTGAGTGAGTGGGCGCAAACAGTCATGACTGTACATTTGGGTATCCTCCCATCGTAAGAACTGAGGCGGCACACTGGCGCAGCTAGTACAGCTGCTGCCATAGAGCGCCAGAGACCTGGATTCAATCCTGACCTCAGGTACTGTCTGTGTAGAGTTTGTAATAAACAGCAACCAATTTAAGCAAATGAATTTTCAAAGGTGTATAATCAGGACCAGTTTTGGTGATGTCAAATACTGGCATATGTTGGCCTTGTTACCGAGGATAACTCTCTGTGCAGCTTTGAAATTGTGTATGGGATCTTTTATGTTCACCCAACAATTAGGACAAGACCTGTGGTTGAACTTGCAAGCAAAAACACAGTGGATGCTGGAAATCTGAAATAAATCACAGAACACTCTGCTGAAGATGGTCGAGAAGTGTAGTAACGTCTGAGGGGACAAAAATGGAATTAATGCTTTGGTCTGTTGGCCGTTCGTTAAAAGGGGGAATAGTTGGAGATTAAAATGTTTAATGATGTTGAGAAAAGAGTGAAGGGAGAAGAAAACAAAATGCAAGTTTGGGAAGAGTTGATAGGCAGAAGCAAAAAATGACAGACAGGATGATAAGGAGTAAATGTGAAATTAAGAATTAATTAAGAAATGAGTGCTAGAAATATGATTAAGATGCAGGAAATGCTCACTTTCTTAAATTGTTTAACTGTGTTCAGAAGACTATAATGTACCTTATTAAAATATTGAAGCCTGTTCTTTAATCTTAACATTATCATTTGAAAGACTCCATCTTTGACAGTGCAGCACTCTCTTTGTTATGCATGGCGTGGGGCCCTAATTTCCAGAATCGGTCTTGAGTTCCTGACTTCCTAACTCGGTGCTTCAGAGCGTACAACTGAGTCACAGCTGGCTTCTCGTTCAGAGGATGAGTAATTTAAAAAAAGCTGAATACAGCATGTTCAGAAGTGACGAGGATGCTCTGGCAGATTTGGTACTGGAGGGCATTGCACAGGTGCTTTCCCAATGTAACTGGCAAGATCATGCCCTCAGATATTTTAGCCTTGCATTATTTTGCAAGCCAGCACTATGATTGTGACAGTTTCCCAAAGAATAACAGAGCTATTGTTGGTTTTATACAGAGTCTGTATAAATTGAGAATCCTTTCATCTTACTCTAAAGGCCCACCATAGGCTGGTCAAAAACTGCTTCTAATGTTATTCTTTTCAATGCTTTGGATTACTTGGTGCTAAATGGATGATGCTCGCATGGTCTACACAATTTCTGCTTCTGCTTTACTAGTGAAACAAAACTGTCTTTGCCCTTGTATCTTGGAGGGCATAGTTTGCCTCTAGCAGAATGATTCCTTCTGTGACCTAGGTCTTTAATTTTACTGTTCCAGCAAGTTCTTTCTGGTTGAAATCCATCAGAAAAAGCTGAAACACTTTTTTAATATTCAATTAGGTGGCCTTGAATAAACAAAAGGTTGTGAGCATTTTGCACAAATGCAGTAAACTGGGTCACCTAATTGTGAAGTGAAGCCCCCTCGTTGACAGTTTACTCTGCCACTATAAATTATGAAGATGGCCTCGGGGACTTGTGGATGGATTAAGCTTGACCAGACATGAGCGTGTCGAAACACGATCGTGTCACGTCCGAGGATTGTGATACACTGTAAATTTGTTGCACGTATCTACCCCAATGGTGCAAATGTTGATCCACAAACAAATTTAAATTCTTGAGGATCCATTTCTTCCAAAAGTTTTTAATCCTGGTCAAAGCTGTTGACAATTAGTTTGTCATAAATGCAGTGCATTATAAAACTGGAGAACTCGGACCCAGCCGCAGTGACCCAGCTCTGGGAACCCAGACTACTTTGCCAACCCACTCCTATTTGTACTGATCAAAGAATTGTACAATACAGGAAGAGAATCTATCATGCCTGCCTGATGACTATTTGAAAAATCCATCTATTCAGACCTGTTTCTATATTTTTTTTTGCAGTCCTGTAAGTATCCCCTTAAATTCTTTGTATTTATTGCTCTGTAATGCATAGAATATGGAAAAAGTATTTCGTGTTTTGTTGCTTCATCTAAATGGTTGAACTGTAAATAAACTCAAAGTACTGTAGGTATCAACCACTATTACAGATCAACAGGCACATTGACTTTAATTGTGTTGGGCTTAGACGTTGTGGTAAATATCTGTCTCGCTTCACTGATCCAAGAAAACAAATTTGGGCATCCCTGGTGTGAGGTGTACTTTCCTTTTGCTAATGTTGACAAGATGGGAGTTTAAATTGTATAAAATTTCTTCCTCAGCAGTACTCCATCTCTTTGGTGTTTCATAGTTTTGAAGAAAAATGCATACCATTATGTGGTTTTACTCCATTCTCACACAAGGATTTTCTTTTTTATGAAGACTGTTTCTCTTTTAAGAGCTTGCAGTATTTACAGGGCAAGTTAAATCAGTAGTAAAAGATGTCAGAGTCATAAACAAGCTTGTGTGAACATTCTCCCTCCATGATGGACTTGGAATGCACATGGCAATTGGCCTTCAGGCAAACTGTGAACACTAACACTGGCACAGAATAAATTCCTGTCCTGCATCCAGACAGGACTATATATTCTTGGGGGGGGGGGGGGGGGGGGGGGAAAGCAATAATGCAAACAATAGTTTCACAGCTTTAATGTAAATCAGAAGTTCAGATCCTGGTTCCAAACAACACAAGCTTTGTTTCCAAAAGTAATTTGATCGAGGCATTCAGATAATGCCTTGTTATTCATTAGGTTTATTCAATCTTTTTGCTCTGCAGTACCTTATTGGCCAAAATCTGAACTCTTTCGGTTTCTGATCATTTGTGCTTTTAATCTTGTCAACATTGGAGTTTGTGTGGAAAAACCCGAGTGCTGGTTCAATTTGACTCCCAATGAAATTCCAGATTCTCATTTCCAAGTATTTTGAATGCATTGGATTTACTCCTTTATTTAATTTCACAGAGAACATTACTAGACTTAATTTTTGTATGACTTAACCAGACACAATATCCAAGCAATCCCAAACATTTTTATTCTTTGGATCTTGAAGACAAAATTCAAATAAACAACCCTGACATGCCATCCACTATGAGCATAGTTTAGAATTTTTGTACCAATGGAGAACGAAAATTTTCCAAACCACCAGGCAGTCAAAGTTCAAAAATAGTGACCTTAATTGAGAGAGTGATGTAAGAGCAAACAGAAGTTGTTTAATTGGGACTTTGCAAAATGAACAGACGGAGCCAAAGGTCACCGTTGTAAGCCACGTGAATGTCATAATTTGTCTGTGTCTTTCCACAGTCTTGTTGGTATATCTGGCTCATTTTGCACAGAATCACATCTCCAAGTTGGTGCACTGTTGCAGCCCATTTATTTTATCAATGTCATCCTTATTAAAAGTCCATTTTATGACAAATTTTCATTTCTTTGGATCTGTGCATAGCTGGCAAGAGCAGCACATTGTATTTCAGAAGGTGCTGGTGTGCCCTTGAACCACTGCAATCCTTCCGTGAAGGTGCTCCCACGGTAGTTGGGAGTTCCAAAATTTGGACCCAGTGACGATGAAGTACAGATGATGTATTTCCAAGCCAGGATGATGCGTGACTCTGAGAGAATGTGTAAGTGGCGGTATTCCCAATCATTTGCTGCCCTGATCCTTTTTGGTAGTCAAGGTTGTGACTTGAGAGGTGCTGTCAGAATGGCTTGGGTTAGTAGTTGCAGAGCATATCATAGGTGGTACACACTGTTTTCCTAAGCATAGAAGGCTATAGGCCAAGTGCTGGAAGATAGGATTAATATGGATGGGTGCCTTCTGGTCAGCATGGACATGGTGGGCTGAATGGCCTGTTTCCATGCTGTATCACTCTGTGATACTGTAGCTATTGTGTGACAATGGAGTTGGGAAAGAATGTTTCTGGTGGTGTATAGAGTACCAAATAAGTGGGCTGCTTTGTCCTTGATGTTGTCAAGCTTGTGTTGACAGGATGTCTGAACCATCTTCCTGAAGTGGATCAGAAGCATGTTCTGTATTCTGTAAATACCTGTGAATAATAGATGTATCATCAGCTTTTACTGACATTTTATGCCCCTGTATTTGAGTGAAATGGAAAGCTAAATCATTCTTTTTGTTGATCTGTACTTGCCTCTTGAAACCAAAGTCCTTTTCCATGACCCACTGTAATCCTTGCACTGATGGTGCTCTCACAATAGTGTTAGGTAGGAATTCCCAGGATCTTATTCTTGCTACATTGATATACATCTATGTCAGATGGTCTGTGATATACAGAGGAACTTGGAGAGTATTTCCACTGTCTTCTTGTCCCTCCACTGTAGATGGTGCAAGTGTTGGGGGAGTGGGATGTGGGGTTAGTATTGTTGCAATAATTTGCTGATAATGTTGAGAAATCAGTGCATGGCCACTGATTAAATGGATTGCTTTGTCATGATGGTTTTTGAGCTTCTGTTGTTGACTGCAAAAGCACCATTCAGACAAATATGAGAATTGCATCAGACTCCTGACTAGATCTAAACAGGCTGAATGCCGATTACCTGAAAATTAACTTGCGTTGCCCAGCAATTTTTAATCACGACGTAATTGTATTTCTCATTTAACGAAGGAAATCCTAGTTTGTTTATGCAATTACTTCAATCACAGAACTCAACCTGGTATTTCCATGCTTGAAAAGCAAAAGTGTACTTAAAAATCTTAAATCTTAAAAAGCACATGGAAAGAAATAATTATTTGTCCAATGCTCTTTTTGAATATTCGGTTGTGTTTTTTGCTCAATGTTTTGAGGGAACAGTTTTCATACCACTCTGTTCATTGCACCACAGAAATTTTAAAGAACTGCTGTCTTTTTTTGCACTAGTGTAATATGCTGCAATGAGTTTTAAATGCAGTCTGGGACAGCAACAAACTGTCTCTGGCACATTTGAGTAAAATACATAATTTTTCCTGCTTTTATCTCCTTAATGTTGTTCAGTAGTGGTGGTTCTGATGCTGTGCTGAATGAAGTGGAACTACAGGACTGGTGTGGGAGGCAAGGCAGACAGTGGTACAGCTCGTGGAGCTGCTGCCTCACAGTACTAGAGACCTGGATTCAGTCCTGACCTCCTATGCTGTCTGTGTGGAATTTGCACATTCTCCCTGTGACCGTGTGGGTTTCCTCTGGGTGCTTTGGTTTCATCCCAAAACCGTGCAGGTTGGTAGGTTAATTGGCCACTGTAAAGTGCCCCTGGTGTGTAAGTGAGTAGCAGAATCTGGGGAAGTTGTTGAGAATGTGAAGAGAATTTTTAAGGTAAGAATTAATGTAAATGGACAAAGGGCCTGTTTCAATGCTGTATGTCTCTGACTCTATGCTCCTTACTCCAACTCTCCTGGGGCAACATTTCAAAAAGCTACCATTTCCAAAATCTCTGACAACAGATGTATGACCTTTTGCAGAGAACTACACCAAACATCTGTGCCTGGACTGTTCTGTCTATAGATGTAAAGGTGAATTTTATCATGAACATACTGTGTCTTGTGGATCATCTCAACTGACCACAGCTGAACTAAGCCAATTATTCCTGTTTGCTCTGCACCGCAGCATTGGGAAGATTATTTGTCCCTCCTCAAGGGAAAGGAGATGATCAATCTGAGCAGCTGCGTAGATTTGTCAGGATTGCAGACTGTGAAGGTTCAATGATGATAGACTGCATTGCTGAGGTACTTCAGACACCCTTGAGAACCTGGAACTCTACATGAATCACAAGGGCTAACTCATTGAAAACTTCCAAATCATTTGTGACTATGAGAAAAATATTATTAGTTTCCAGGGAGTTTGCATTCTTACATTCTCTGGTAGCCTCCAGTGCTCTATTATAGTTCAACCATTTCACCAAATGGTGGGTTGACTCTTGGGTGATGAGCTATTCCCTCCTTCCTTTTATTGGCTTCTGACTGCTGTTTGTGGTTAGCTGCTGAGAGACAACCTAGTGTAGAATGCCTTCAGTGTCCTCAAGGACGCCCTACAATACTCTCCAGAAATGCTTGTATGTGTCATTGATGTCTCACCACCAGAAGGCCTTAGCTTTGGCCTTTGCCTGGAGCCTTTCAGAGGAGGACGATCAGGCAAAGAAGGTGGAAAATGTGGGCAGATGTAGGAAGGATTTGGAAGCTTTAGAGAGGGTGCAGAGGAGATTTACCAGAATGCTGCCTGGATTGGAGAACATATCTTATGAGGAAAGGTTGAGCGAACTTGTGATTTTCTCTTTGAAACAATGCAAGAGAAGAGGCAACTTGATAGGTGTGTAAGATTACGAGGGGCATAGATAGAGTGGACAGCCAGTACCTTTCCCCAGGACAGTAATAGCAAGTGCCAGAGGACATCCATTTAAGGTAAGAGGAGGAATGTTCAGGGGAGATGCCAGAGGTAGGTTCTTTACACAGAGTGGTGGGTGCCAGGAATGCACTGCCGGGTGTGGTTGTAGAGGCTGATACAATAGGGATATTTAAAAGGCTCTTAGGCACATGGAAGGAAGAAAAATGGAGAGTGATGGGCTGTGCAAGAGGGAAGGGTTAGATTGATCATGGAGGAGGTGTTTATATAGTTTGGCACAACATCATGGGCTGAAGGGCCCATACTGTAGCTGTGACACTTTATTCTGTATTCTGTTCTTGTTTTTACCCTGTACTATCTCAATGCACTGTGTAATGAAATGATCTGTATGAACGGCATGCAAGACAAGTTTTTCACTCTACCTTGGTATCAGTGACAATAACATACCAATACCAATATGGTTCTATGTAAAGAAAGATAAGCTGTTCTCTGGATAAACTATTGGGCAGCATCAGGAGTCTCTTGTCAAGAGTACACAGCAAAGCATGAGCCTGTGAGTCTATTCTAGATTCCAGCAAATCCGCATTGTTGGCATCAGTGAAGAGTGGAAAATCCAAACCAGATCAGCAGTGCATCATTCTTTGCTGCTGCAAAGAATAGAAGTCATGAAGTTGACAAACCACTGGACTCTCTTTGGGATCTGCGGCTTTTATTGTTCTACAATATGGTCTTGAGGACTTGGCACTGGTCACTCCTTTAGAATTAGCAGCACCAATGGGAAATGGAAAGTTCCATCCTTCTGAGGCCTGACGTGTTACCAAATCTGTGATTAATTATTGTTAATTTTTGCACCGTCTCAGTAAGAGAAAATCTGTAAACAACAATGCCACGTTGATCTATTCACCATTTTACCTTTGCTTTTGCTGGCCATTTCCACTGTGACTGCTGGTAGAGGTCTGCTCACTAAGTGGCCAAGACTGTATGTGGCCACGAAGGTCAGCTCCAGTTCCCCATAGCCTGCTTGGCACGTGTACATTTTTGGGCTGAGCAGAAGCAGTTTTTGGTACCTAGCTATGAGGCATATGAGGAATTTCCAGCAAATTGGTGTGAAGAGAAAGGTACTGAAATCCTAGCTTTCTAGCTCCTGGACGCCACTGCTACTCTCCAGGTACTGGGCATCCAATGGGGTAACCCAGATCGCAATGCACCATCATGGTCTGAAGACCTAGCCTCCTCCCTGAAGAGCAACCGTCTGACCCCATTTGCTAACAATCTAGTCTTGCGTGGCACTTGTCTATTTCTGCCTGATGGTTAGTCTGTTCCCTGGTGGCAGCAAAGCTTTATTTGGAGTAGACTGAGAATCCAGTAAATCAGATTTTGTCTGGCCTCAGTGGCCTACATCAGCAGCTAGACCATGGGCATGTTGGCTTTGAGGTGCCCACCACTTCCTGACCACACACTCTTGAGCAAAGTTAGATCAGGAACTCCACTTGCTCTTTGACGTCTCTTGCAGATCCTAACACAGGCTGGACAATGTGCCAAAATCCCCCCCCCCCCTCCCTTTTTTTTTGTAGCCCTCCAGAACAGAACTAATATGCAAATTTATCCTTGGCAAACTAGCTTCCTTATCCCTCTAGTATAACTGTGCCCTGTTATTGCCAAGTGTCTTCCTGTATGAAATAATTATTTTCTTAATCTAACCCACTTGCCCTCGCAATGAATGTATCTGAGTTGGTGATGTCAGGTGATGCAGTGCCATCAATGTATTAGTTTTGGAGGGGGGTGGGTTGAAAAGGTGCAGTGGGTGGGTGGGAAGGTGGGTATTATCTCCTGTGGGTCTGTAGTAATGAAGATCAGATGAAAAGTGTTGTAACAATGAAGGCATTGCATTATTTGGAGGAGTGCACAAAAGTTATGGAAGCCTACATAGAGCATTTGTTGTTATGTAGGGAGGAGAGATCTGAAGGGCCAGTTTAAAAGTTGTACCTTTTATTTACCCGTGATATTCTCCACTCCAGTGAGGGTGACACCTGGATAGACCTTCTTCCAATTAAAGAGGACCCGCTCCTCCAGCTTGGTATGCCTTTGCCACAAGCTGGAATTTTTTTGGGAGAACCTGTTGGTGACTGTATTCTCTCATTCAGTGGGGAAAGCTCAAAGCAAAATGCTACCATGACCTGATATGTGTAATTTTGTGTAGCTATAACAAAGTAAATGAATTTTCACAAGCTCAGTTTGCACTTGTATTAAAATTGTAAGAGACAACCATGATCCAAGTGAACCAGTGTGAGCAGGCACAGGCTCCCATCTATTTTTCTTGAAGATGATAACTAATTTGATTTTAGAATTCAACAAATTGAATTGGGGGATAAGCTGGAGGTTGAATGTTTTAGATGTTTGAGGTCAGGAGAATCATAAGAAATCTACAACATAGGAGATGTTTGGCTCATCTCTGCAATGGTCGAATAAATGCAACCCAGGCAAATCCCACCTTCTGCCACCAGGTTGAAGGCTCTGCATTTCCAAATTCTTTGTTAACGTAGAGATGGTATCTGCCTTTATCGCCGTTTAATACAGTGAATTCCAGATGACTCCTGATTCCTTTCAGTAATAATTTTTGCACTGTAATTTTTGACAGGAAAATTCAGGTATTGAGTCAACCTGTGTTACTCACGAGTATTTTCCAGCACAGCTGACAAACTGAACAGGCAGCGACAGCTTGGGCAATGGGTTATCACCCACCTTTTTTTTCCAACTAGGTATTGTCATGTTATGATCAGCATACAAAATGGTTGTCAAGATTTAAAAGGATTGTGTGCTTTAAAACCAACACTTATATTGGTTATTTTGTGTTGTTCAAAAATCTAGCTGTTTTGATGAGCCTTAGATAAAACATAGCAATGATGTTAATGACATGTCGATTTAAACATCTCCAATCTGCTACGCGTTTTTCACACATGGAATTATTTCTGCACAGAAAGGTGCCATTTAGCCACCTCCACCTTAAGTGGTCCTTGGGGATTGAGGATGAACTGTTTCCACTCTGGTTCTGATGTGACAGAGGTGGGACCTACACACTGAAATGGATGGGATAGGAGGACCTTGATGAGATGGATGGGTAGTTTGAGGTGGTGTGTTCATTCTATCATTTATTCAAGACCTCTTTGTGTTCTCAACACTTTGCCTCAAGGTTTTCAGTGGCATCCTGAATGCTCATTCTCCTCTTTGAGTGGTCATGGGCCAGGGATTCCCAGGAGTCAGCAGGAATGTTGCATTTGAGAACATTCTTGAATCTTTTCCTCCTGTGCATCTGGTAATCACTTCCTATGACGGAGCTTGGAATAGTATTTCCTTCCAGGAATCTGTTGTTGAACGTGAGTGCTATGACTAATTTCAGTGGAGCTAACTGAGAGTGATTTGACTATTTAGCCTAATGATTCTGCATCAGCATCAAATGTGTGTCTTATACCCCCATTATTTCTCCACAATCTTGCAGAATCCTCACCTTCAAATATTTATCCAAGTCCCTTTTGATAGCTGTAGTTAAATCTAAATTCAGGCAGTGCATTCCAAGTTGCCACTACTGTTTTCAGTTTTTATTTTAAATAAAAAGTTACCTTCTGTAATGACTGGATCTTTGCTGATCATTTTCAATTTGTGTCCCATGATCCACAACTCCATGCACTTGTGAAAACTATTTCTGTCTATTTGCCCTGTTTAAATCAATCAGTGATTTTGTACACCCTCGTCTGGGCTCCTTTTAGCATTCTTTGCTTCAAAAATAGTCTTGGCATTCCTTCATTAATCCTTCTCACTGAAATCCTTCATCCTTAGAACCAATCTGGTATTCTTTTTCTCCATCTTAATTAAACTTGACCAGTTTCACTAACTTGTGGGGATCTGTTATTATCAGATGTTGGATCGTTCTTTTGAACTCAATGACTGCCTGATTCTTATCATTTGAAACTGCTTCAAGGAGTGTGGAGAAATAGGTGTTTCTATTGGGAACTCATCTTGTGTGAAGTCCATGTTACAGCACTGAAGAGCAATTAGCTGTATCAGAGAAGTAAAGGTTGATGACCAAGCTGACCAAATGTTTCGGTATCAGAAGCAACTTTTGGATGGAGTGGCTCATGAATTTTTAGCTGAGTTAAGAATAAATCTTTCAGAGAGAGTGATGTGAGATGAGAAAGAATCTTGAATGAGCTGCAGAATATAGTTCTGGAAGATAGACATCTTTGAGCTGACGACCAAGTAGTGACTACAATCACAGTAGATAAAGGAAGCAGCCAAGATCAATAATGCATGAAACTTAAAAGTGGCTAACAGCTCTTACAGTTTTCTAGGCAGTCAATCTGGAATGAGGATAACTTCCACACCTCAGACAGAAAATGCTGGAAAAACGCAACAGGACAGGTAGAATCTGTTTCTCTCCACAGATGTTGCCTAACCTGCTGAGTGTTCCTTGCATTTTCTGTTTCAGATTTTCATCATCTGCAGTTTGTTTTTATTTTTCCATCGATTTACAATTTAGACTTCAAATTGCAAATCAAGTCCTTGAAACCAGCAGTATGCGCAGGAAGACGTGAGTACAAGGCATTTTTGTCTTTTGCCGGAATCAACCCACTTCAGTCAGAAGTTAACATCTTCCTTCAGCCTCTCAAGGTGCATCGATAGACTTGGTTCCTTCAGTGAGGGAATCGAGACCTCGGGGATGAGTTCTTAGAATAAATTGGAAACTGTGAAGAAGTTTCTTTCTGCAGAGAGTTATAGATCTTCGGAAATTCTTTTGCCTTGGGGCTGAAAATATTCAGTTATTATATGTATTCAAGGACAAGATTGATTTTTGAACATACAGAGAATAGGAGGATACAGGATTGGGCAGGAAAGTGGACTTGAGGTGCATAAAAAGCCATGATCTTGTAGCATGGTGGAATGTGGCCAACTATTGCTTCAATTTATGTTCTTCAACTGAAGGTCACAAACTTTTGTTTATTGGCTGGAAAATGCACTCAAAAGCTTTTTTGGAAATCTGCATTTCTTTTCTTGCACTTTTAAATCTCCATTCTTTTAGATTTGGCAGGTTTATCATTGATTTCAATTGGTAAGAACAAGTAGTTTGGAGCACAGTTACTCATTGCTATCACAAACCTGGAATTTTGTAAAATGTGATTTGTATATAACTGTTTGCCTGGGCAATGCACTCATTGTAGCTTCTGCCCTCTTCCTTTCCAGTCCTGATGAAGGGTCTCAGCCCAAAACGTCGACTGTTCATTTCCCTCCATAATGCTGCCTGACCCACTGAGTTCCTCCACCATTTTATGTGTGTTGCTCCAGATTTCCAGCATGTACACTCTCTCATGTCTCCTGTTTGCCTGGGCAGCCCTGTTTATTAAAGTTTTTAATGTTTCATTTTCCCTGTTGAAATGAACAGGGAATTGGAGCCTTGTCAGATGCCAGCATTTTACAACAGTTTACAAAAATGGGCTTTAAGGCAGCAATGAATACTGCAGTAGCTATTAGAATAACGTTGCTAATATTTGGAGAAGTAAAGTTAAGTGTTATTGAAGGTTGTACTCACCCAGGCAGGAGTTGAGTGGAATTGATCACTTGTGCTGTGATCTGCAAACAGCCCCAGTTTTGACCTTGTGACAGAAGGAAGGTCATTGAAGCAGCCAAAGACACTGCCTGAGAAACTCCTGCAGCGACGTCCTGAGGCTGGAATGATTGACGTCTAACAACCACAACCATCTGGCTTTGTGCAAGGTATGCCTCCAAGCATTGGAGTGTATTCTCCCATGATGTCTGTTGCCTTCAGTTTTACCAAGGCTCCTTGATGCCGCACTCTGTCAAATGCTACCTCGATATCAAGGACAGTAACTCTAGCTTCAGGAAATCAGCTTTATGGTGCAAAGCTATTAAGAGGTCTGATACCAAGTGGTCTTGATGAAACCCCAATCTAGGTTTTGATGAGCAGATTATCGGTGAATACATGAGAAAAAGAAATGGTAGTAGGTCATTCAGCTATCTGAATCTACTCTGTAATTCACTAAGATCGTGGCTGATCTTTTATTGACTTCCTCACAACACATTATTAACTTCAGAATTACTTTGCCTCAAAATCCCTTTGGGATGTCTTTAAGCTGTTGTATGAACCTCTCATCCTTCAAGTTTTTCCTATTTCCTGTGCTTTCTCCCTATCCCTTGATTCCTTTAGGCTTCAGAAACCTATTAAGCTTGCATGTATTTAAACGTTAAGCATCCATGACCTTCTGTGCTAATTTCACAGATCAACGCAACTTTGAATAAAGCATTTCTCATTTTAATCTAAAATGACTGATCCTTAATTCTGAGAATTGAATTCAAAAGGTGAATTTTCCTGCTTTCAGGATTATTGAGCTTCACAATCAGATTGTCGGTAATGAGAACATAAGAAGTGAGATAATGAAGAAAAAATGCTCCTTTTTAAAAAAAAGTTGATCCTTTTGCCTCCAGTGTAGTAAACTGCTTTTGCTGCACTTGTCCTTCTAGAAGAAATCTGAATCTTAGGAATAGGGTTTGTGATTATGAGCCTGAAACCAGGGATCTATCCAGTGTTAATAGCTCTGTTAAGAATTTAAAATTATGGTGTGATAATCAGACTGTTCTGCCCCTCTGATAGTATCTGACAGTGGGACCTTGAACTCAAATTTATAGAGACAAATTTGACAATCTGTACCATTGCTGCACTTATCCAATAAAACTGGCATTGCTCCTGTATTTATCAGTGGGATAAAAATTCCAAAATGCATCACTTCAAAGTTGTGTCTTTCTTTATTGATTGCTGCCCTAATCTTCCTACAAAACAGAACTATAGTTTCATTCAGTTCTCCAGAATTGTCACATTAATCAACTTTGAAGGATATTGCAGGTTATTGATCAGAATCCCAAAGCATTTATTTTTGCAGATCTGTCAGATGGCATGTTCCATAAATTACTTGACTTCCTTTAATGCTTTGAACTGAAGGGCTATCCGAGTCAAGAGAATCAGAATCAGGTTTATTATCACTGACATATGTTGCGAAATTTGTTGTTTTGCGGCAGCAATACAGTGCACGACATAAAGAAATAAAAATTAATGTATGTTACAAAAATAATGCATAGCTAGAGAAAAAGACAGAAAATGAGGGTTTAATGAAAGGAATTACAGTACCTTTTACAATCACTTTATGTCCAAAGCATTCAACAATCAATGAAGCACTTTGAAATATTGTTTTTATTGTAAAATGGGAGACACAGTATCTGTTCATAAATAAGCAAAATTCCATGCGAGTGTTCCAGAACATAGTTGTTTTTCTTTTTCAGTATTATGGTGTTGCCTCACAGGTGGATAGGGTAGTTAAGAAAGCTTGTGGGGTGTTAGCTTTCATAAGTCGAGGGATCGAGTTTAAGAGCCGTGAGGTAATGATGCAGCTCTGTAAAACTCTGGTTAGACCACACTTAGAGTACTGTGTCCACTTCTGGTCACCTCATGATAGGAAGGATGTGGAAGCATTGGAAGGGGTGCAGAGGAGATTTACCAGGATACTGTCTCGTTTAGAGAGTATGCATTATGAGGAGAGACTAGGGGAGCTAGGGCTTTACTCTTTGGAGAGAAGGAGGATGAGAGGAGACATGACAGAGGTGTATAAAATATTAAGAGGAATAGACAGAGTGGACAGCCAGCGCCTCTTTCCCAGGGCACCGATGCTCAATACAAGAAGGCATGGCTTTAAGGTAATGGGTGGGGAGTTCAAGGGAGATGTCAGAGGGAGGTTTTTTACCCAGAGAGTGGTTGGGGCATGGAATGCGCCGCCGGGGGCAGTGGTGGAGGCAGGTACATTGGTCAAATTCAAGCGATTACTAGATAAGCATATGGAGAAATTTAAAATAGAGGGATATGTGGGAGGAAGAGGTTAGATAGTCTTAGGCGAGGTTTAAAGGTCAGCACAACATTGTGGGCCAAAGGGCCTGTAGTGTGCTATGCTGTTCTATGTTCAGTATTGCCATGGATTAGTCCATCCAGGTGGTACAGTACAGTCCAACAGTCCCTTGTAGGAAGGTTGACCACAAAAGTCAATCAGGTAGTCTTCTGCATGGGATATCCTCGGCCCTGTAGGATGATGGTTCCCTTGGATTGTTCCTTAAGCAAACTCAAAATCATTTCACAGAATTCCTCACCAGAAGTTACTAAGAAACACCAAGACCATGCTTGGTTGACAGTGACAAAGGCACTCCATGTCCTGCTTCATGCACAGCCAGAGTTTTATTGTCACTCATGCTGCCCTCAGGTGGCTGTGCTAAATCCATATCTATTCTGAAGTGCAAATTTGCCAAGCAGGTCTAGAAAGGGATGTACTTTGCTGAAGCTCATCCAGTGCAGCTGCATAACACTGAACCCTGTTCGTCCCTGGGAACAGCCCATAAAACACAGAGATGGGCAGCAACTGCTGCTGGACAACCATTAACTCTGAAAAAGCCCCTTTTCATCTCCCTGAAAACTCAGTCTTCCAAGGCAAGCTATCCACAACTGAATGTTGCAGCAGCACATTCCAGGGTCCAGGACAATGTGTTGAGGCATGCACTGAAGCTTAGTGAAGCCATTGCAAAGTTCCTGTGGAAAGATTGCAGTTCAAGGCCCGACTAGCCTTGGACACTTTGGGGCTGCAACCTCTGCGTATATTTAAAAAAAACAATTTATTACCAGAGGAATGTATTCAAAATAAAGTTTAATGTCATGTCAATATCATGAATGCTGTGAGCAAATGGAATGTCTTGTACTGTGAATGGGAGCATGTACTGTTTAATTTACAGATTTTATGAATAGTGTATATTTTTGAGTGAAAAAGTCAGATACGTTCACTTCTTGAATTACTTCTCCATTGCTCTCCTTTGCAACACACTGTCTTGGACCAACCTTCTGGTGAGTTGTTGTGATATTAGCTTGCTGTCAAATTTTGTCCTGTGAAGTACATTGAGTTATTGATGTTGGTACAGGTACTATAGAAATGCAAGTAATTTGGTTGGAAGAGAAATGAGCTTATAGCTGGAGAAATTGTCTTCTCATTGAAAAGTTTTATGAAATTTCATCTGTAACTTGGAGGCAGGAAAGACCTTAATTTAACATTTCTTCGGTTCAATTACACCTCATCGTCCAGGAGTTCTTCAACAGATTTCTTCATCCATCAGTGGATTTTCTGTCCAAACTTGCCTACCCTTGTAAAACCATTTCTACTGGTCTGACTTTGAAACCATTTTGTAAAATCTTGTGCTGCTGTGCTCATAATGCATTGCTTTCTGGTGGCTACAGTATTAAAAGGAGTGGATATTTTGTTGGCGCATGCTAGTAGTTGATGGCAGCCATGTGTTTTCATTTTCTTTTGTTCTCGTCATCTCTGCCTTCACCCCATTGCCCAGTTCACCTGAGGAGAATGATGTGACCAACAAAAAGAAATATCGTGTTCAAATCCATATCCAAAAATCTCCATCTGATTTAGATGACAATTGTCATTTCACAACCTGCCAAATGCAGAAAATAAACAGGGAGGGGCACCTTCCCCGCAGTTCTGTACATTCATCTGCCGTAATTCTGTGTGGTGTGATTTTATTCAACAAACATTGGTTATGCAAATTATACCTATTTCGCAGCATTGCCTTCATGGTCCACATAATAGAGATGGAGGTAGAGTACGTACTTCTATGAAATGGTTTTGTTAAAAGTCTTACTGATCCTCAAACTTAAATTGACTTTTTGTCAGTGGAGAATTTCTAATGCAAGTAACTGCCTGAAGTCTGGTTCTTGTGCTTTTTCTATACACTGGCTGCATTTCTTAAAATAAAAATACATTTATCATATTTCCAGAGACATTTTGTACTCTGATACAAAATTAGAAAAGGGTTTGTTATAGTCTAGTCTGGGTGTGCATATGATTCCTAATCTTCGTTCCTATCATTGAAAGCATTCTCAAACCAGATGGGCTCTTGGTCATCTGTTGATGTGTAAGTATGGACCTATTGCACCTTAAGCCATTCTTGTGTTAAACCATAATGGTACTTGTTATTCGTCTGTCTAGCTGATTAAGTTATTTTTGTTTCAACAAAGTATTTCCTTCTAGCAGCTGCTAAAGGCCTTCAATTTTTTTTCTTCCCTGAGTAGGGCTAGACATTGTGATACAGCTGTAAAAATAGGCTTTTATTTTCTCTGCATTTTTTTTGGTACTGTAAAATATAAAAAAGAATTAATGCCTTTGTGTAGACTTTGACAAGTCTTGTTTGTCATGTGAATATTTTTTACCGTGTCCTTAAGAATTGTCTCAGTAAGGCATAAATCTTTAGAATCAGCAACTCAAGCTTAACTAGAAGAAATAAGGGTGAAGGAGTTATTGATTTACATTCACGGGGGAATAAGGTGTGAGTAAAAAGCAGTTGTGAAATAGCTATAAGAGGCATTGGCTAAATTTTACATTATACCAAGTGGTGTTTAAGTCACTGAGTTCTAATGAAGATGGTATTATGAAAAACTAAGTTAAGAATATAACAAAAAAGGAGCAGGCCATTTGGTTCCTTGTGCCTGATCTACCATCCATTAAGACCGTGCTAATTTTTTTTTACCTCCGTGCCATTTTCCTGCCTTAACCCCCAACAGTGGTAGTAAAAGATATTTTTTAGATGTGGGAAGTTTAGCTTGGAGTTCCCCAGAGATCAGTACTAGAATTTCTCCTCCTCCAATATACAATAATGACTTGGATCTGGATGTACAAGGCTCAATTTGCAAATGATGTAAACCTTCGAAGTGTTTTGAACTCTGAGGAGAATAGTGATGGACTTCAAGGAAGTAGAGATATTATGGTCAAATCTGTGGCAGATGAAATGTGAATCTTTGCATTTCTGGTAGAAAGAATGAGAAGAGGCAATATAAACCAGATATAACAATTGTAAAAAGGGTACGGAACTCAGGGTGGGATGGCGACTTTCAATGGCAGACGATCAGACATTCAGTGTGATAATGGCAGACTCGGGAATTGAATTCGTGGTAGCTGTGGGAGTTGGTGAGCTTGTATTGAAGGAAGGTGAGAAAATTAGACCATGTGAAGATGAGAGAAGGGTGGAAATAGGAAACAGCACTGATGAAATGTTCCAGTTTTGGGCAAGAGCCGGAAATGGCAGTGACACAGCCATCAATGTACTGCAAGAAACAGTGAGTGGGGGACCTGATAAAGAGTGAAACGTAATATTGCACCTAATCCCCAGATGGGTATACCTTGGACTTCTTAGGGTCCTTAGCAACATTTTTTTATGTGGAGGAAGGGAGGGAGTACTGTTACAGTAGAAGTTGTTTAATGTCAGAATGTTTATTAACAAGGGAAGAGTAACAGTGGAGGATTGGTGAGCCTCTATTCAAGAAAAGGCACGGCTTTTAGGTGATTAAAATAGTCCATGTAGGAAGGAGTGAGTTTCATGGAGCAAGAGCAATTTAAAATGATGTCCTCTGGGACAGTCCTGCTTGTGGGACTAGAGGAGGAATAGAAAGTGGCTGTGCGTCTTTGGGGACCATGAGGTTCAAGGTGATGGAGGGAAGATCCCCCAGAGGAGATGATGTCAGTGACTATGCAGGAAACAATAGCATAATGTTTGTTGGGGAGGTCACGGTCCAGAAGGAAGTATGAACAGTTACTGAGTTGGCACACAGCCTCCAGAAACGAGTGGTCAACTTGCCAAACAATTATAATACTGCCTAGCCAGCAATTTAATGATGGTGACACGAGAGACTGCAGATGCTGGAAATGGAGCAAAAAAAAACAAACCTCTTTGAGCAACTCGGTAGGTCAGGCAGCATCTGTAGAGGGGAATGGATGGTCAGCGTTTTCTGTCGAGACCCTTCATCTGGACCTGAAATGTTGACTGTCCATTTCCCTCTACAGATGCTGCCTGACCTGCTGAGTTTCTCCAGCAGTTGGAGTTGAGACAACTGAAGGGAAAACTAAAATTGCCTCATATGAAATGAAACAAAGTCATTTTGGCTTTATCCATGTTCTACGTTTCAACCTTCAGTTTGACTTTGCTTCTTCGTCAAGCCTGTTGGAAATTATAGTGTCTTATAATTACAGTCATTTTGGAATTCTTCAACCACAATCTATAAACTAGCAAAGTATCTTAAACTTCCTTGACATATCATTTACTGAGCTTGCATTCTCCACTGGCGTAATTTTTCAGCATGTATAATAAGTCTTCCCTATGTGATGCTTCAAGCCTCCTCATTGTTAGTGTGCATTAATTATGTTTTTAATAAATAGTGAATGGATCAGACATTCCTGTTATTTTCCTTGGCTGCATTTAATTTGTAAAGTTATTTCTGCGGAATTGCTGGTGCATATATTCCAAAAAGGTGCATTTTTTTTTATTGTTCACACAAATTACAATATCCCCTCCACATGCTCATCTAAAAAAAAAGTAATGTATTTAAATGATGAGCCTTTTTTTAAGTAGGCTTCTGTGCATGATTGCTCATCTTCAACTGGGTTTGTTGAATAACATCCTGAAGACCAATGCAGTTGCAGTGTAATGAGTTAGTGGGAAAGTGCAGTGAACTCCCTTCCCCTCCCTAAATGAATTATCATTTTGAAGTTTTGGTCAACTGATGTACTTAAGATAATTGACACTTAGAAGTTAACTTTCCAAAACTTCTGACTCACAGAGGTTGATTAATATCCAGTTTTAATGAGTTGGCTTCCAAAATATCCTTGTCCTCCATATCGGAATTGAACATAGAACAGTACAGCACAGGAACAGGCCCTTCGGCCCACCATGTCTACTCCAACCATGATGCCAGTGTAACAAGTCCATCTTTTCTCTTCCTGTCTATTTGTATATCTAATTTGCTTTTACCTCCTCTGGCAGATTTTTAAAAAAACTTGCCTTGCACATATCCTTTAAACTTCCCCCTCTCATCTTAAGCTTCCCCCTCTCACCTTAAAGCTTAAATTTCCACTCTGGGGTAAAAAGACTCTGACTACCTATCCTATCTATGCCTCTCATAATTCTATATACTGGTGACCCCTGTGTTATTGGGGGGGGGGGGGGGGGGCGAAGAGGAGATGTGTTCCTAGAAAATGGTCCATATCATGATTTTCCATAACGCGAAGCTGCATCATTTGTGTATGAGTCAGGAAATGCCAGCTGAAAAAAAAATTGTTTATTTATCTAGTTATTTTCCACATAAATTATGTGAGAGTGAATTTTATTCTGTATCCCAAATTTTTGGGTAGTGACTTGTGAATTCTGTAAGGGTGAATTTCCATTACCTAAACGGATGCAGTGGGAGGGGGTCACCTGCACTTTTATCAGGTCATTCCTCAGCCTCCGATACTCCAGGGAAAAAAAATTAAGTGTGCTCATTTAAATTATAATTTGTTTTCCAATTGCTAATTTAATCACTGATAGAAAGGTTTTATTTTGTACTTTTGGCAACTGTTTTCCATGGAGTTCCTTTCTTAACCTCTGCACTTTTTAAGATGGATTGTAAAACCCATCTCTTTGACAAAAGTTTTGATCAGCTGGCATTCCAGCTCCTGGTATGGCTCATTGCTTTGCGAAAGCATTATATATAAAAAAAAACCAAAAGTGTTAAAGCTCTTGTGGAAGAGACCTTTTTAAACCCTAATGTTTCTTCAAGAAGATGCAGGTGCTCTTGGCATGCAAGCATAGTAATCCTTTTTGATTGTTTTTGCCAATTGTGGGATAAAAGGGAGTTGTTTCTTTTGGGAAACATTGGAATCGATTGATACACAGGCACTAAAGCAGACTCAAGTTCCTATAATCAGAAATTAATGTAGATAAGGCATATTTATAGAATATTTGAATGTTTCTTGAAGCCAGGGTTGACTGTCAACTGGATGCAAGAGCATCTGGGATTGAATACCACAACCTTGTTGATAAACAGCGTCTTGCCCATTACTTAGTACGACTCTTCTTTCTCAGTTTTTCTCCTTATCACCATAATAGGTCAAGTTGGTCACAAACTCAAGCAACTCCTCGGGAACCTTGAATGATGGGGGGAGGAGGGGGTGGAACCCTCCTCTACATTGAGCTGCACTTGTTTGTATTGTTCACCCAAGTCTTAACCGACCCACTTTGAGGTTCATTGAGTTACTTTTCACTGTAGGTGACTCTTCAGGCAGAATGATCGAATGGCACCATCTCATCTCCAGATATGATTGGCCATCGGCTTGAAGGGAGCTCATTTGTCAAATCTTGTTTTTTGATCATGCTCACCCAGGCTGGCCCAGGTTGGGATGTGGATATTATCAGCAATAACCTAATCATGGGACTATCTGCACTAGTTTTGCATGGCATCACTTATCAGACCAGGTGACCTAGCCTGACCATAAACTGAATATGAAAATAAATATCATAGTTCAAAGCTAATACAATTATTTTAACTTGTGATTTATAGGACAGTTTGTTCCTCCTGTGGACAGAAATTAACCTTCTTGTTTGAAGGCTGCTTTTCCATCCAGTGAATAAATATCTATTAGACACTCGCAAGCCCTCAACTGAAATCACCTGCTTGAGTGTTGCACTGTTTCATCCCTAATAATAGTAGAAGAATACAGCCAAGTTGTTTGTTTCCCAATATCTTAAAGAATAATGTATCATAAAAATTGTTTGAGATATACAGGAATAAGCAAGAGGTGCACGTGTACATTAAACAGAGTTGAAATATTCGCATTGAAACTGTGCATGTATTGACAGACAACAGGCTACTCATAGTTGGGGTAAAGAGTAGAGTGAATGAAGAGTGGGAGATTTCTTAACTTATTAACTCAATAGTTACAGACAAACTGAACTTGTTAGATTATTATTGTAGGAACAAACTCCAGTTGTCATGAATGAGGAATGTTGTTTTGATTTTGTCATCACTTAATTATGGCTACTGGCCCAAATTATGCAAACTATTGCTTGCAATTTTGATCAAAACCACTGGCATTCAGCCATTTATGTGAACCAAGCTCTGAAGATCAATGTATGTAGTGGGATATACAGATTTGAAGCACAGAATCTGTCAGTTCGCTCTGTCACAGAATTCCACTCGGAATCCAGGGGAGCCCAGCTTTGACCAACGTACTGTGTACTTTGACCAACATGTACTGTGCCAGGTTAAACACAGGATTCAGAATGCAATGATTTCAAAGGGGATTTCAGGGCAAAGATTTTGAAGGCATGAGAGAAGTTGGGTTGTTATTTTTGTTATTCTGATTGACTTTAATGTGCAGGTGATGATGATTATTTTTCATTTTTGAGTTTGTTGTTTAAAATTTAATTATTTACATTTGGTTTCGTAGTTTTTGCATATGTCTAGATATCAGAGACATTTTAAAATCAACTCAAATTGTTTGCAGGCTCCAAAATTGTAAAACCCTGCCCCAGCTTTGTTGATTTTCTTTTTCAAAAAAAAATGTTTTCAGTTTTTGAGAACAGGAGGTCACTGACAAAGCCAGCATCGATTGCCCTTTCACTAACAGCCCCTGATAAAATTGTGATGAGCTGATGCCTTGAAGCGGAGTGGCTCACTAGACCATTTACAGGTGGCATTTAAGAGTCAATTAGGCCTCGAGTCAAAGCCACAGATTTCCTCCTCTGTAGGACGTTGGTAAGCTAGGTTGGGATTTATAGAAATCTGGCAGCTTTTGTGGTCATCATTATTAAGGCTAGTTCATTTTCCAAATTCCAGATTCTATTTGAATTTAAATTCCACAGCTGCTGTGGTGGGACTTGAACTCTGGTCACTGGATTGTTAATGCAGCGTTCTGAATTACCAGCCCAGGAATTTAACTACTGCTTTTCAGGGTGGGGCCTCCTTACTGAACCACCTCAGGCCAGCCAGTCCCTGCAGCTGAACTCATGGGTCTGAAGGGCCAGGAAGATGACTGCTTTCTAATCAAACGCTGGTGTGTGCAGGCCATAGGCATGACCCAGCCCATTTATCTCCTCAAATTTGGCAGCAAGCATTGGAATGTATTTTGATTGTTCAGTTGCTCCTTTGGCCAGATATTATTTCAGATCCTAGTTTCAACTGTGCTTCCTTTTTAAAGTGGATGCACTGAATAATATGCCTTGCTGGACTAACTTCACTGAAACTTGTATAATTCAGATTGTCTCGCATCTGGAAAAGTGTGGACTTGCGGATAGTCAGTGTGGCTTTGTGCAGAAGAGGTCATTTTACAAACTTAATTGAGTTTTTTGAGGGGGTGGTAAAGATGATTGATTGAGGGCAGAGCAGTGAATATTGTTTACACGAGCTGGGAAAGCATTGGACAAGGTACTTCATGGCAGGCTGATCCAGAAGATTAATCCACAGAGACTTGGTAGATTGGATTCAAAATTGGCATGGCCATAAAAGACAGAAGGTAGTGGTGGAGGGGTGTTATTCTAATGGAGGTCTGTGACCAGTGGTGTTCCACAAGGATCAGTGCTGGGATCTCTGATTGTGATTATATATAAATGATTTAGATTAAAGTATAGGTGGGCTGCAGACAACATGAAAATTGGTGGAGTTGAGGGTAGTGTAGGAGGTTGTCAAAGGATACAGCATGATATAGATCAGTTGGAAATATGGACTGAGAAATAGCAGGTGGAGTTTAGCCAGGACAAGTGTGAGGTGCTGCACATTGGCAGGTCAAATGCAAGAAGAAAGTATACAGTAAATGGCAGGACCCTCAGGAACGTTGATGTACGGAGGGATTTTGGGTGTAAGTCACTAGCTGTCAAGTAGGGAGTAGATACGGTGGTAAAGGCAGCCTATGGCATCAGTTGATGTTGAGTATAAAAATCAGGAAGTCGTGCTGCAGTTGTACAAAACTATGGTTAAGCCACATTTGGAGTATTGTTTGCAGTTCTGGTTGCCACATTGTAGGCAGGAGGTGGAAGCTTTTGAGAGGGTGCAGAAGAGTACACCAGGGTATTGTCTAGATTGGAGAGTATTAGCTATAAGAAGAGAATGGACATACTTAGGTTGTTTTCTCTGGAGGGTTGGAGGCTCGGGGCAACCTGATAGAAGTATATAAAATTATGAGAGACGTAGATAGTCAGAGGTTTTTTTCCCCAGGGTGGAAATGTCAAATACTGGAGGGCATAGGTTAAAGGTGAGAGGGGGAAAATTTAAAGGGGATTTGAGAGGCAAGTTTTCTTACACAGAGAGTGGTGGGTGCCTGGAATGCACTGCCAGGGGAAGTGGTGGACATAGATCCAATAGCAACATTTAAGAGGCATTTAGACAAGCACTTGCACAGGCAAGGAATGGAGGGATATAGACCACATGCAGGCAGGTGGGATTAATTTAAATTGGCATCATGGTCGGTGCAGACCTTGTGGGCCGAAGGGCCTGTTCCTGTCCTGTACAGTTTTCTGTTCTTTGTTTTTTGTTAACTCCGCCACATCTTGCACCTCCTCTTTCATGGTGCTTACGACAGCACTTCAACAAAAATTTTGAATTTAGTTCTTCAATCCTTTTTTTATGGTGGAATTCTTCATGTTTTAGGTGGCCTGAAACTTTGGTATACATGCATGAGATTCTGATTGTCAAAGACAAAAATGCAACTGAAATTTATGGAAATGGCCACAGCTCAGGTAAATTAATTCCCCGTGCACACCACCCTGCAGTCCCCTGCCTCCACTGCCACCATCCACCTTGAACAAATCTTGACAGTAGCGCAACACCGTAGCATTGAATTTATTTTTCAGGAAATCCTGTAACCTTCAAGAGCCAGTGTGTTACAAATGCCCCAAAATTAAATCCAAGCTTCAGAAGGCAACTGCCAACTCCATCAAGGATCCAAGAGATTTGTTAAAGGATCAGAGCTCTTAAGCTATCTATTTCAACCTCTGTAATATCATCCATTTCAGACCCCATGTCATCCATCAGCTATTAATACATTTGTGTGCCTCTGGCACCTTAAGACTTTTATTTTAAGGCCAATTCAGTATGCTGAGTGTTTCCAGCTTTTTCTGCTTTTATTTTGGTAAAGCACGGTGCCTGGTCCTTGTGCATGACTAAATTTTCAAATGGTGGACACATGAACAAGGTATGTGCTGGCAAAACAACTCTCCAACACTCCATTGCATGCTCTGGGCAAATTCTGCACCCCTGTGTATGTGTGAGTGATATATTCTAATTCCCTATGCTTGGAGCTTTGGCAATGACTGTTCTTACTGTTGTTGCTTTATTGATGGTTCATCAGGAAACCTACAAATCTTCCTGCACGTAAAGCAATTTGCAGGCAAAAAATAGAGATGTCTGTTTTTTTTAAAAAGAGTCTTGCCTTACCTTACCTTTTTAAAGAGTCCCACCACCTTACCATTGACAACATAAGACCAGGAAGCTTGATGTGCTGGTAACTGCAGCCATTAAGCCATTTCAACTCTTTCTATTACAGACATTGCTTTCGTTCTACCCATCCCTCCCCACCTTCTCTCTGACTGCATCTAATTTGCATCTCTCTCTTTCTCAGTTCTGATGAAGGCTCATTGACTATTTCTCTTTCCATAGATGCTGCCTGCCCAGCTGAATTTTGTCGGCAATTTCTGTTTGTGTTTCGGACGTCCAGCATCTACAGACTTCTTGCTTTATAGCATTTATGTAGAAGACCCGAGATCAAAGTCTAATCATTTGGGTAATACCCATCAGATTACTGCTTCAGATCATTGAAACATTTTACAAATTCCTTTTTATTCTAGCTGTATTGATATTTCCAATAAAAGAAAAATCTAAAAACGGAAGGACATCTTCAGTAGGCTTGTGAAGAAAACAAGCAAGCTGATAATGTTATGTGTCCTCTCTGTTCACAGATCCTGCTGTGCAAGTATACCACTTCTATTTTTGTGTTAACATTTCTGCCCACTACATTTACAAGCAGCAGTGTTGCTTAACTCTCTCTCTCCCACAAAAACAAAATTCTCAGTTTACAAAGCTGGAGTTTACAGTGACCAGTTGCAACTGTTTTACCTGACGGATTTCTAATATTTCTTCATCCTTTTGAGGGTGAAAGCAAGGGTCAAAACAATCCATGTCCTGTAAATAATGTGGCTTGTTCAAACGTTGAGTCTATTGACTTGCAACTAAAATGAGAAATGAGTCTTGCTGCCTGTGATGGAGAACAGTCCATAAAGATTATGAAAGCAGGAAATATTGCTACCACGAACATCATTTTCAGCCCCAATAAATTTCTGCAGGACAGCTGATAGCATTAGTGGGCACACTGTGTCATGCTTAATGCTTTGCCAGAGAAAATTGATCACAGATGTCAGGTACATAATCACATGTTTTAAAATGTTATTCATTGTCTTGGAGTGGAATAATGTAAAAGCAAACATGAAAGTGTATGATTATCAACAATTTTAGTAATTTATTGAGCAGATAAATGTCACAAGATTTGCCTGTGCTCCATTAACTGGAGAGTGTTAGTGTTCACAGGAGAGGCTTTGGATAGAATAATAGGCATCGAACAGCTGGCAGGAGTATAATTGGATAAGGTATTTAGTTGCTAAAAATGACATTGTACAGTGTAATGACTGACCATTGATTCAAATATCTGAAACATTACGCTATCTGTATGTCAACATATTTTGTTTTCAGAAGAATTCTGTTCTTGCATAATTCAAAATAGTCAGGGTTAATTTTTTTTTAAAGAGTTTACATATTAATTTAAATGAAATGCTGAACTGATCTCTAAGCAATATTGGTTAAATTCTGCATTCGTCATCTGTTTGAAAACTGTTATGAATACAGTTGCTAATGTTGCATCTGTTTACTTATTATAACCCTGGCACATGTATGTATGTGAATGAACACAGGGCTTGGATAGCATCTGACTCCACTTTGATTTGCACCATTGCTTATAGCATTTCCAACTCCACCCCAGCCGTGGAATGCTGTTGTAACTGGCTGACGTGTCACATATAAATTATGGCTTAAGACCAGTCTTCTGGAGAGGAAGAAAAGGATGAAGACTGGTGAACAAAGCAGTGGAGAATGGAAAGCAAATCACTGAGTTTGAGTGGCTCCATTTTATGCTGCGATGCTCTACATGATGTATCGTATTATTTCTACAGTGTGGGCCGTTAGAAATAATATTGTTGTTGCCCAAAGTTCCTTTTCTCCTAATTGTGAAATTGGGAAGGTCGGTAAAGGCAGAGGCAAAAACAAAAGCAGAACAACAAATCATGCAGTGTGGAGGTTACAAAGTGCCTTAAGTGGTCACAGATGTTTCTGAGCCAAACCTTAAGTATTTTTCTCCTGATCTTGGTATTGATTGTACTCCCTGCAGCTGCTTTACAATGCCCAGACCACCTTTCTGTTTAAAAAGGTAACTACAGGATAGTATCTGATATGAATGAGTGCTATTCCCAAACCCAAGTTGGTGCTCTTCGTACGCACGGTCATGTAGAGGCAGGCACGGTAGTGTAGCGGTTAGCATAATGCTATTACAGTGCCAGCGACCTGGGTTCAATTCTGGCCGCTGTCTGTAAGGAGTTTGTACGTTCTCCCCGTGTGTCTGTGTGGGTTTCCTCTGGGTGCTCCGGTTTCCTCTCACATTCTAAAGACATACGGGTTAGGAAGTTGTGGGCATGCTATGTTGGCGCCGGAAGCCTGGCGACACTTGCGGGCTGCCCCCAGAACACTCTACACAAAAGCTGTATTTCACTGTGTGCCCCCAGATTTGAGTTTTGCCACATTGGCACAGGCAACAATGGTAATTTGGACCCTCTGTGCTTTTTGGTTTGGTCATGCACGGACTCCCTCAATTCTTAAGGATGGATAAACTTTCTTTTAAGGCAGTGCACTGAAGGTTCATCAGATTGGTTCCTGAGATGGAAAGTCTGTCAAATGAGAAGGGATTGAATGGGCTATGCCTCTTTCTCTGTAGTTTAGAAAAATGAAAGGTGATGTCACTGAGACTAACAGAATACTTGTTAGAGAGGGTTCAACTGTCTAGATGCAGGGAGGATACTTCCCCTGGCTGAGGAGTTGAGAAGCAGGGGACATAGTCTGAAAATAGAAGGTAGTGTAGCTGAACGCGATGCGTTGCTGAAAGGAAAACTCTGAGATGTGGAGGCTGAACTGGAGCACATTTTACTGTACAAGTAAAGCGCGTGTGCGCGCGCAAAAGTACCTGAGAGCCTCTCCAGACGTGACGTAAGGTTCCTGCCGGAAGGCCCGCCCCGCAGTTGGTTTACGACGCACTCCTGGGCGTCTGCCCGCAGCCGCCGATGGCAACTTGAGTCCCGTGGGTACGGGCCGCTACACCACCAACACCACCACCCCCCCCCCATCCCCCCTGCCGAAACGTCCATCGGGGGTATGAGACCCCCAGTCTGGGTACCTTCACCGGCTGCTCAATGTCCAAATGCGCAGCTTTGAAGCGGTCCACTGTAAAAAGTCTCCTCGCAGCCACCCACCTCCACGACACACGTAGATCCATTGTGCCAGATCACCTTGAAGGGACCTTCGTACAGCCTCTGCAGAGGTGACTTGTGCATGCCCCTGTGAATGAAAATGTACTCACAGTCCCGGAGGTCCTTGGGGATAAAGGATGGTGTCGTGCCATGTCTGGAGGTTGGAACCGGTGCCAGGGTCCCTACCTTGTCAAGTAGCCTCGTCAGCACTTCTGGTGTTCCTGCTGGACCTTGGGCCTCTGGCACAAACTCACCCAGGACCATCAGGGGAGTGCCGCAGACCAACTCCGCCGAGGTGCCCAGGTCCTCCTTGGGGGCCGTGCGGATGCCCAGTAAAACCCAGGGGAGCTCATCTGTCCAGTTGGGCCCTCTGAGGCACCCCATCAGGGCTGACTTG
Source organism: Pristis pectinata (assembly GCF_009764475.1). Classification (NCBI taxonomy): domain Eukaryota; kingdom Metazoa; phylum Chordata; class Chondrichthyes; order Rhinopristiformes; family Pristidae; genus Pristis; species Pristis pectinata. The sequence goes on from NC_067421.1 coordinate 39,514,446, forward strand.
AGGTGCCTGTGGAACTGCTCGACCAAACCGTTTGACTGTGGGTGGTACGCCGTGGTTGTGATGTAACCGGGTGCCCAGGAGCTGCGCCAGTGCTGTCCACAAACCTGATGTGAACTGTGCCCCACTGTCGGAGGTGATGTCCGTTGGGAGTCCGAACCTGGCGATCCAGTTTGCGATGAACGTCCTGGCGCAGGATTCGGTGGACGTGTCTGCTTAGTGGCACAGCCTCCGGCCATCCGGTGAACCTGTCGACCGTGGTAAAGATATACCTGGCACCCTGGGAGACGGGCAGGGGGCCGACGACGTCCACGTGGATATGCTGAAACCTCCCGAGCGTCGGCTGAAACTGCTGGAGGGGGGCCTTCACATGCCACTGGACTTTGGCGGTCTGGCAGTGTACGCAGGTCCTGGCCCAGTGTCCGACCTGCTTGCGCAAACCGTGCCAAACGACTTTGTTCGCTACCAATTTGATAAATGCCCGGGTGGACGGGTGGGCCAGGCCATGTAGCGTGTCAAATACCCGTCTCCTCCGTGCTGCTGGTACCACAGGCCGAGGTCTGCTGGTGGACGTGTCACACAGGAGCTGAACTGCTGTTGGACCGACAGGGACGTCCTCCAACTGGAGTCCCGAAACGGCAGTGCGGTAGGCCGGGGTCTTCGTGTCTGCCTGTTGTGCCTGCGCCAGCTCCATGTAGTCGATCCCTGGGGCTGAGGTGGTCACTGAGTGGATGTGGGGGCGGGACAGTGTGTCAGCGACCACGTTGTTCTTCCCTGCGATGTGGCAGACATCTGTGGTGAACTCCGGAATAAAGGAGAGCTGCCTCTGCTGCCGAGCCGACCATGGGTCCGATACCTTTGCAAGGGCGATGGTGAGGGGCTTGTGGTCTGTAATACACGGTGAAATCCCTTCCTTCGAGGAAATACTGGAAGTGCTGGATAGCCAGGTAGAGCGCTAGCAACTCCCTGTCGAAAGCGCTGTACTTAACCTCCGGTGGTCGCAGATGTCGGCTGAAAAAGGCGAGCGGTCGCCACTGACTCTCGACGAGCTGCTCCAGGACTCCACCGACCGCCGTGTTGGAAGCGTCGACTGTGAGCGCCGTGGGTACATCGACTCACGGGTGTACTAGGAGAGCCGCCTTCGCCAACGCCTCTTTGGCCCGCTCAAAAGCCTCCGTGGACTCCGTGTCCCATGCCATCTCTTTGGCCTTGCCGGCCATCAGACCGAACAAGGGTCTCATGATGCATGCCGCCGCCGGCACGAACTGATGGTAGAAATTTACCATCCCCACAAACTCTTGCAGGCCCTTGACCGTGCTGGGTTTGGGAAACTGGCGGATGGCCTGGACCTTGTTTGGTAGAAGGGCAGCTCTGTGCTGATTGACCCTGTGGCCCAAGAAGTCGATCTCCGTCAGCCTGAACTGGCACTTCGCCAGGTTGATTGCCAGTCTGTGGTCACTCAGGCACTGGCAGAGTTGGCGCAAATGTGCCACGTGCTCTTTGCGTGACTTGCTGGCCACCAGGATATCGTCTGTGTAGATGAAGACGAAATCCAGGCCTCGCCCCACTGAGTCCATAAGCCTCTAGAAAGTCTGGGCGGCATTCTTGAGACCAATAGGCATCCTTAGGAATTCGAACAACCCGAAGGGGGTGATGAGGGCTGTCTTGGGCACATCGTCGGGGTGCACGGGGATCTGATGGTACCCCTGGACCAGATCTATTTTTGAAAAGATGGTCGCCCCACAGAGGTTCGCCATGAAATCCTGGACGTGGGGTACCAGGTATCGGTTGGTGGTTGTGGCATCATTGAGTCTCCTGTAGTCCCCGCAGGGCCTCCAACCTCCTGTGGACTTGGGCACCATGTGCAGCGGAGATGCCCAAGGGCTGTCCGAGCGGCAGATGATCCCCATCTCCTCCGTCGTCCGGAACTCCTCCTTGGCGAGGTCGAGCTTGTCGGACGGGAGCCTACGGGCTCGGGCGTGCAGTGGTGGTCCTTGTGTGGGATGTGGTGCTGCACGCCATGCTTGGGACCGGTAGTGGAGAACTGTGGGGTGATGATGGAGGGGAAATCCACCAGCACCCTGGCGAACTCATGACCCGAGAGTGTGACGGAGTCTAGGTGGAGGGCTGGGAACTGGGCTTCTCCAAGCTGGAAGGTCTGGATTGTCTTGGCGTGGACCAAACACCGGCCCTTCAGGTCGGCCAGAAGACGGTTGGCTCATAGGAAATCGGCCCCTAGTAATGGCCGTGAAACCGCTGCTACCGTGAAGGCCCAGGTAAAACAGCTGGGCCTGAAACGCAGCAGGATGGTACGTGAGCCGTGCGTCCGGATGGTGGTGCCGTTCGCAGCAGTGAGGTCGGGGCCTGGGGCCACGTTATGGGTGTCCATGTTCGGGGAGGGGGGAAGGACGCTGATTTCGGCCCCAGTGTCCACCAGGAAACGTCACCCGGAGTGTCGGTCCCAAAGGAACAGGAGGCTGTCACGTTGAAGCCACTAGTGACGGCCGGCCCTGGCGTTTCCCGGAAAGGCACACGGTGGGCAGCAGCAGCGTGCATTGACCCCCACATCTCTGGTAAAAGCACCATCGATCCAAACCTTCATCCTTGTCCCCCGTGGGTCAGTGGCTTCAGTTGTGGGGTCTTGGCCTTGGGCTGCGCGGTCGTGGTTAGGCAGATGGAAGCCGCTCCCCGCTGCTTACTCTGCCACAAAATGTCTGCCCTGGCCGCGAGGCTGCGCGGGTCACTGAAATCTTCACCCCCGAGGAGGAGGCGAATGTCCTCTGGCAGTTGCTCGAGGAACAACTGCTCGAATAAAAGGCACGGCTTATGGCCATCCATGAGCACCAGCATGTCGTTCATCAGCTCAGATGGCTTGCGGTCGCCCAGGCCATCCATGTGCAGAAGCCGCGTGGCTCGTTCGCGACGGGAGAGTCCAAAAGTGCGGATGAGGAGCGCCTTGATCTTGACATACCTGTCCTCCGTTGGTGGCTGGTGCAGGAAGTCATGATCCGGCCTGCCCTGTCCTGGTCGAGTGCACTGACCACGCCGTAGTAGTACTGCGTGGCGTCAGCTGTAATGCCTCTGATACTGAACTGGGCCTCAGCCTGCTCGAACCAAACATGGGTCTGAGCGGTCCAGAAGGTCAGGAGCTTGAGCGAGACTGCGTTGTGTGAGTTGTTGGAATTCATGCCGTGAGTTCCAGATGCCGGCTGGAAGCATCGGGGTCACCAAATGTAGCCAAACGCGACGCGTTGCTGAAAGGAAAACTCAGAAATGTGGAGACTGAACCGGGGCACACTTTACTGTACAAGCAAAGCGCGCGCGCAAAAGTACCAGAGAGCCTCTCCGGCAGACGTGACGTAAGGTTCCTGCCGGAAGGCCCGCCCTGCGGTTAGTTTATGACGCGCTCTTGCACGACCGCCCACGGCCGTCGATGGCGATTCAAGTCCCGTGAGTATGGGCCGCTACAGTAGATCACTTAGGACTAAATGGAGGAGAAATTTCCACCCTTGGAGGTTGATAAATCTGTGAAATTCTTTATCTTTAAGAGGTGTGGCAGCTCAGGCATTGATTTCATTTCAAACTGATCAATAGGTTTCTGGATATTGGAGGAATTGATGAAGATGGCAATAGGGCAAGAAAATGGTGTGAGAGTTGAAGATCAGCTGTGATCTTATTGAATGATGGATCAGGCTTGAGGGGCAAATAATCTACTACTTCTATTTCTTATGTTTCTGTGCTCTTGGGTTTGGTTAGTCATAGTGTGAACTTGCCCAGCCATTGGGTAAGCTGTTGACTTTTTACCTGGGAAATGAAAAATAAACAAGCAATTTTGTCGCATGTGTTGAGAACCCAAACTGGGCACAAGGAGATAGAGATAAGATGAGATTTATTTATTAGTCACATGTACATCAAAACACACAGTGAAATACATCTTTTTTGTGTAGAGTGTTCTGAGGGCAGCCCACAAGTGTCACCACGCTTCCGGCGCCAACATAGCATGCCCACAACTTCCTAACCCGTATGTCTTTGGAATGTGGGAGGAAACCGGAGCACCCGGAGGAAACCCACACAGACACGAGGAGAATGTACAAACTCCTTACAGACGGCGGCCAGAATTGAACCCGGGTCGCTGGCGTTGTAATAGCGTTACACTAACCACTACACTACCGTGCCTGCCGTAGAGGGCGTACCGTACTGTAGAGGGTGAAAAGCATGAGGACTGATGCGAAATGGAGGGGCACTATCCATGCTCTGTCATACCAAGTTAGGCTTTTCCTTAACCAACACTCAACACCATTTGATAGAACCTCTTGAGTGGAGCAGGCCAAGGAGAACCTGCACTTAGCTCTGAGAGTAGTGAGGAAATCAAATGAAACATTTTGTAAATTTTCAATGTATTTGGGTTTTGGAAAGATTTGAGATTTTCCTCCACCCACCCAAATCTCCCATGTTGCAAAATACTGCAGTCACTTACAGTCCAGTGTCTCGAACATGAATCCTGACATGATGCAAGCAGATGGCTTTTTGAGCCAAAAAAATTGCTACGATTCTCCAGACAAATAGCTGTACTTGTGCCTACTAGGGATGGAGAATCAAATGTGCAGAGACCATCAAAGAGAGTTTTGAAGCCATTCTGTATGACAGGCTGTGACACAAGAAGAATGCCTATAATTTGATTATTTATTTTGCATTCCCTCTTCCTGCGTTGTTGGAATGAATCTGCAGTTTTGAACTTTGACTATTTGGTTAAGCTGCAATAAAAATATTAATGAGGAAAGGAGGCGGGGAACTCCGATATCTGCGAAATGACGCAACAGTCATTTAATTGGAGCTCAGTAGGTTTGAGGAAGCTGTGGATTGTGCCTGAGACATGGAATGACATTGTACTTAGTAGTTCTACCTGTTTTTAGGCTGGAGCCTCAGTTGAAAGCTTTTCTTTCTGAAATCCAAATGATTCACGAATCTGGTGGAGTCTGGCGCCTTGTTGGAACGGGGGTATCCAGCCGTTTGATTTTTGGCATCAAACACTCCAGGGTAAAAGGTAATCAGTTGGAGATTTTAAACAGTGCATTTACTTTGGAGGAAACTATTTAGATTGGCTTGAAAATAAGACAATGCAGCTTGAGGTTGGGGAATTAGGGGGAAAGTTATCGATTGTTCAGAAGCAGCACCAATGTCCAGACCATAAAATGTAAAGGGGCAAAGATTTTTTTGATGAATGCCATTTCTGTTATTCTTCCACCAAACTTGTGACATTAACTATCTGGAGAATCCACATATAAAACTCTTCTTCCATGGAGTTAGTTTGCTGAACTCCAGCCAACCACTTAATTATTAATTGCAGGCAAATCTGAGAGTCCTGCAGCCGTTGGATGGATCTTCCAGATACGTTTTAGACCTGCTTTGATGGGGCTGGCATGAAGTTGGTATGACCAAGAATGTGGCCACAAAGATCCCCAATTCATTGCCACCTTTCTCTGTCATTGTTACTGCTGTAGCCTGCAAAATCTGGCCCCCTGTATCAGGTGCACTTTGTTCTTGCTCTGGTCATGTAACAAAAGTCACTTTATTTAATGAGAATTCAGGCCAGGACTCGAGGAACTGAGTTATAGGGAGAGGCTGGATAGGCTAAGAGGACTTTCTTCCTTGGAGCATAACAGACTGAGAGGTGATCTTATTGAGGTGTATAAAATCATGAGGAGCACAAATAGGGTGAATGCACTCTTTTCCCATGGTTGGGGAATCAAGAACTCGGACCTAGGTTTAAGGTGAAAAGGGAAAGATTTGTCAGAGGGGAGAGATTTAGAGTGGACCTGAGGAGCAACACTTTTTTTTACACAGAGCGTGGTCAGTATATGGAATGAGCTGCTAGAGAAAGTAGTTGAGGCAGGTACAATAAGAACTTCTAAAAGACACTTGGACAGGGACATGGATAGGAAAGGTTTAGAAAGTTATGGGCCAAAAGCATGGGCAAATGGGACTAGTTTGGATGGGCATTTGATCCACGTGGACCAATTGGGCTGAAGGGCCTGTTTCTATACTATATGACTCTGAGAATTTAGGTGAAACAATGCAAGTCCTAGTTAGGGTGCTATAACACAAAATTAGCACACATGTACAAGAAGAGAATGGGAGGACCAGTGGAATGTTGGCCTCAATTGTAAGGGTATATAGTTTGAAAGTAGGGCAGTTTTGATACAACTTTAACAGGACACAAGTAAGACTGTCCTTGGAGTATTGCTTACAGTGTTGATCCTCATATTTAAGGAACTATGTACCTACATTGGAGGCAGTGCACAAACATTTCACTGGGTTGATTTGTGGGAGGGAGAGGTTGATGTAACAAAGAAAGCTGGAACAGTTTTGGGCCATATTCTGTGGAGTGGGATTGACAGGGTGGATGCTGAGAAGATGCTTTCTCCCTCGATTGCACACAGATTTAGCACTACATGTTAGGCGCCTGATTGCACCCCAGAGAGAAATGAGCTGAGGTTCTCTTCAAGAGGGAGTGTGAGTTCACTCAACTTGTATTGGATGTACTGAAAAGTAGTGCAATGCAAACCTATAGAAGTGTTCAGCTGTAATTCTGGCTCAGAACACAATTTACAGGTTCAGTTACAGATCATTCAATGGTGGTTTTGTGGTGTTAATGTTTAATAAGAAGCTGAAAGCATTATGGTTATCATTATCATCACTTCATTGATTTCATAAAAAGCTCTGTCAGTGAGTACTTAAGCAACACGCCCTACAAAGGAACTCACCGTGCCTCGTAGCATTCCCTGTTTACACCATTCTCTGAAATCCATATGAATAAATCCCACAGCATAGGGAGAGTTTCACCATCTTGATAACCACCAGATCTGGGTGAATAAATAATTACACAGAAATGGCAAATTTAACAGAAGACATGCTAAACTATTTCTGGTTATTGTTTGAAGGATTTGGCGAGACAACACTCTGCCTCTCCTCGAAGAGCTGATGGTTTACTTCTCTCCACTTCAGTGGGCAGATTGGATTTAATTTCCTGCTCTGGGTGGTATATCTGATGCTGCAATGAAGCAGCAGCAAAGGTTGTGTGCTGAACTCCTGGAGTGAGTTTGACTCCACAACTGTCTGAATCTGAGGAGAATCTGCTAACATTGGGTCACAATGATAAATGTCGTTGCAAATGTGTCCTGAAGGAAATCAACTTCTAAAGGTTAAAGTCTCTCAACTCTTCACTCTTTTACACCATAATATGCTTGATCTTGCTTGCAGCATCACTTAATAAATCTTCCACCAACCTGCGGCAAGAAATATTGACAGAGTTGTAAGCAGAGGTTAAGTTTATTTGCTATTGAGAGGAATCATTCAGGGTATGTTGTTAGTCTGTTGAGTTAATATAAATAGAGAATGTCAGTTCAGTTTTGCACAACAATCTGACATTGTCCCTTTTTTTTAGCAACCAACAGAGATAATTGACATCTAACAGCGAATGCAGCATAATAAATGGAGGAAAGGAGCTTTGTTGAAAAGAAGCTCAACAGCATTATTATTGTCATCTGAGCCCCTTGATTTAATTATTAGTTTGAAATCATATCCTGGTGTATTTTAGTGTGACAATGTGGTGTGCCTCAGTGTCCCATTTAAAGTTGAACTCAGGTTACAAATTCAGGTCACACTCATTTTGATTTAAAAGTATAAACTGTTGATAAATCAGTGTCAGAGAGAAAAAAAATGAATTTTTATTTGTTTAAATGGACTCTAAATCTGTCCCATTCCATTGCTGATTGTAAATCTTATCCACAAAATTTGCTTGACGCAGACTGTGTCACCCATGGAGAGACACCAGTCACCCCTCTGATACCAAGTGAAAGGCCAGTTGTTCTTGGGCACTTCCTTGCAGTTAATCAATACTTGAAGAATGGCAGTAGCTGGCCTGAGGATAACGAACACTAAAGGAAAGCAAAGTACTGTCTTAAAAATAAAAATATGGAAATAAATCTGCATGTGCCTTTTAAATTGTTATTTCTTGTCATTGCATCTTATGACATGCAAAATAACTTTGTGGATGTCACAAGCCTGTTGGCTAAAGTGACTTTATTGTTTGATCGCAGGCACAAGCCCTGATTTTTAGCTGATTGCAGTCTGATCGGAAGGTGGTTAAAATAGAGTAGCAGCAAATGCATTCCTTCCCCTTAAATTTGCTTCATGATGGCTTAAAATCAATGTTATTAAAGTTGCAGATGTGAAACACCATGGTATGTCTTTGCTATATTAAAAGCACAATGTAAAATGAAATTCTTTCTATTGTTATCTTCTGAGGGTGACTTCCACTCCAGTTCTGTGGCTTGTGAGGTGACTGAGGCCAACTGCAGAATCCACAGACTGGGATACACTTAGGAGAGCAGATGGGTCGGTACAATGGGAGGTGGAGTGGGCTTTCTGTTCTTGTGTGCTGAGAGAGAAAGTTCTTCACCATTTTGATCAGTCACAGGCCTCTGATTCTCACGTCGTGTTTTTTTCCCCTGAGGAGGCTTTGAGAACATTCTTGAAGCATTTTCTTTTGCCGTTCTTTTCAATCTCCTGCTCCAACAGAGCTCAGAGCAGAGTACCTGTTTTGGGAATCTGATGTTGGATATCCAAACAAGATGGTCCATTCTCTGGAGCTGGCTGAGAGCAATCAGAGCTATGATTCTGGATACACAGCCTGAGAGAGGACAGGAAAGTATGTTTGCTTACCTGGCCTATGCAACGTTGATGATACTTCTCAGTACTTTGAGTTGCTTGCTCTAGGTAGTGTATGTCTCTGAAGCATACAAGGTGTGGAGATATCTAGTATCTTGTTATTATAATGTTTAATGTCTACATCCCTATGGACTGTGCATTTGCCAAGAAAGTCTGGAAAAGGATTCAATGGTCTTTGTCAAAGTTAGCCCTGAACAGCTGCGTAACAGAATACTCTGTGGTCTATGGGTTATTCATCCTGAAAGGAACATCAACTGCTGCTGGAAGATCATCAGCTCGGTGAAAGATGCACTTTGGTCTGCCTGAATCTTGTTGGCTCTCCAGTGTAAAGAGATGTCAACAAGCAAATGTGGCCAGCTGGCATATTCCAAGGTGTAGGAGTACGTGCTGAGGAATGCAGTGAAGCTCAGTGCAGCCACTGCAAAGAATCTGAGGGAAGGACCACTGTCTCGGGTCCTGTTGCTACTGAAGAGTGAAGGGCTGGGTCCTGTGTGGCAGCCTCTCAGATGCTTCACAGGTGCATTACTTAAGGTGGAAACGTGAGTGGCAGAAACTCATTCTAAGAGAATGTATTGAATTGATGCAGGGAAAGTCGTAAACCGATTTTTATTTACTATATATTATGAATTAACTATACCTTTTGAAATTTAAAATGTCTGTATGCATGCTTGAGTGTGTTTATGAATTCTGTACCCTGCATATCCTGTGCTGTACTTTGCCCCAAATCTGTCCTTTTTTAGCTTTGAACTGGTCTACCTCCATTGCAAAGAGCTGTGCACAGATTTTTTTCCCCCTTCCATGAAATGCCAAACATGCACAAACAATCTGCTGGAAGAACTCTGCAGGTTGAGCAGCATCTGTAGGAGGAAAGGAATTGTCGACATTTCTGGTCGAAACCCTGCATCAGGACTGAGAGTAGAGAGGCAAAGTGGCCAGTATAAAGAGGAGAAGGGGAGTGGCGAGAGAGGATTTCGAGGCGATTGGTGGACAGAGGATGGGTTTAAGATGTCAGGCAGGCAGTGCCAGGTAGAGGAGGTGAGCAGGGGGTTAGAAGACAGTGGGTGGTAAATGATAGATGGAGGCAGACAAAAAGCGAGGAAAAAGGGGGGGGAAAAAAAAGATGGAGCAACGTGGGAGGAAGGGAGGGTGAAGAAGGGAGATAAGCAGGAACACACAGTGCTACCAGTGCTAGATTCTGAAAAGTTAAGGTGAGAATGGGAGTCAGTAGGGGAGAGGTGAACAGCAATTGTGGGGGGTGGGGGTAAGAAACCAGTGTGTGGGAAACCGGTGTGTGAAGAGCATGGATGGAACCAGGAGGGGGATGAAGATGGGTTAAGGGGGGGGGCTGGGTGTTGGGTGTGGGAAACGGGACAAAAATGGCCATCTCGCCTCTCTGCTCTCAGTCCTGATGCAGGGTTTCAACCCAAAACATCAACAATTTCTTTCCTCCCACAGATGCTGCTCGACCTGCAGAGTTCTTCCAGCAAATTGTTTGTTGCTCCAGATTCCGGCATCTGTCTCCAATACACATTTCAGCTGTTTCTTCATTGTGATATCAGCCCCACAATGCCTTTTCCCAGCCATGGAGCCTAAGGACACTGACTTCGAGCCCAACTGCTGAAATCACATGTACTCTTCCACCAGTGAGCATACTCTTGCCCCTTATGCTCAGTCTATAATTGGCAAGAATGTGTTTGTTAACATAAAGTCAGATGTTCCAGGTGCTCTGGTTTCCTCCCACATTCCAAAGACGTACGGGTTAGGAGGTTGTGGGCATGCTATGTTGGTGCCAGAAGCGTGGCGACACTTGCGGGCTGCCCCGAGAACAATCTACGCAAAGATGCACTTCACTGTGTTTCGATGTACATGTGACTAATAAAGATATCTTATGTCGCCATGCAGTTCTGATTTAAAAAGAAAAACCCTTGATAGTAATAGTAAATGTTCTGAAAGTAAAGGATGTTTGTCCAGCTCATTGTCTCAGCTGCTGCTTTTAGGAATTTCATAAAGAAATCGAAGCAGGAGTTGGGCACATGTCTCTTCAAGTCTGATTTGCCATTCAGTAGGATTGATGGCTGATCTTGTGCCTCTCCCACTTTCCAACTCTTAACACCATATCCACCTGTGTCCAACATTCCATCAGTCTCAGCCTTGGGGGCAAAAAAAACTCCTGAGCATCCATGGCTTCTAAGTTTGAGAATTCCAAAGATTTTCATTCCCAAGTGAAGACATTTCTCCTGATCTGTGTCCTAAATGGCCAATATCGTGAAATGCCTCCTTTTTCCACTGTTAGGAAACAGCTTTACAACAATGATTGTTGCAAAACAAACAAGCTATTCCACCCATATTCACGTAAAGTTGGAAGAAGATGGTGAATTTGTCTTCATTGTCATGGGCATTGGCTAATTTGAGGGATCCTGGCATTCTTCACTGTCTAATAGGTGTTTAGCATTTGCTGATGAAATCAAGATTTCCTTTTAAAAACCACTTGATAAATTTAATGGCCTGTAGTTTCCATTCTGAATCCAAGACAGCCCCTCAAGGTGAAGAATCAGTTGCTTCCAGCAGAGTACAGTGGATACTGAGCTGGTTGAATATTTCTCAGCAGAATCCATAGAGTGGGTTGTTTTGATTGTTTTACACTCTTTCTATTTGGATGGTATCCACATGTTCAGTGCCTTCCCAGATGGTGCTTCTGTAATCTGAGGACCAGAGATTCTTCTGAGTGGATGAACATAGGAGCCCTTTTACAGGGAGGCTTTTGAGAGCATCCTTGAAGCATTTTCTCTGTCAGCCTGGTTTTCCTTGGCCATGACAGAATTTAGAGCAATTTGGTGTTTAAGCATGCTGACAAAGTGGTCTGCCCATCTGAGCTTGGTTGAGTGTAATTAGAGCCTCAGTGATGGAAATGTTGGTTTGCCTATCCTGCCAGTGAATTTACTGGAGGCAGTGTTGGTGGTCCTACTGCAATGCTTGAAGTGCCAACTGTAAATTGTCTGTGTCTCTGAAGCAGTGGGGATCACTGATGCTTGACAGACCATGGGCCTGGTGCCAGGTCTGAGGCCTTTTGTCTTTGAACTTGCTTTTCCTCGAGCAGTGTAAGGCTAAATTGGTGCACATGAGATGGAGGTGGATTTTTGTGACTGATGTCTGCCCTTGCTGGAAGTGATCCATATTGACCAGGGTTTCATCATGGGGGTGTTGGTGAACGATGTGGTCCAGCAGTGATAGACTGGTGGAGGAGCCATGCCTCCAAGATACTTGGTGCAAGTCCTATCCTCTCATATGCTTTGATGAAGGGTCTCTACATCTGAATGAACACGTACACAAGTGTCTGATGCAAGTTGTAATTAGGAAAACAAAAGAGACTACAGATGCGAGAATCTGGAACAAAAATCAGAAGGCTGGAAGAACTCGAAGGTCAAGCAGCATCTGTAGAGGCCAAAGGTGTAAGTCAACATTTCAGGTCAAGATCCTGTATCAGTGTCCTGCTTTCAAAAATCTCTCTGTTGTTTGTTAGTCTTTCCAGTCTCTTGCCTGGGTGGGGTAGTACTGAGGTTGTCACAGATGGCATTTGACGCAACCCAAAAATCAGCCCCTAAAATACAATCAATATTTCACCCATTTTGGTCTTGACAAGTTTTTATCAAGCTTCCTTCCAATCTGATTTGAACAGGGAAATCAAAATTTCTTCATTGAATCTTAATCAGGCCAAAAATTGCAGTAAGAGAAGCAAACTTGCACTTAAAATGGATACTCAAACAAAACTGTAGCAGTTAGAGGACTAGTAAAGCAAGTTTCTTGAATGGGCTAAAAATGAAAGTGAGTTTAAAGGGAGTGTAGGAAACAGAACCAGGTGAGCCATGGTGCCAACTCACCAAGATTATCAGAGTTTTACTGTAGCAAGCTGCAGGAAGGGTGGGAGGTGATGTCTAGGACAAGAGGGAATATCTCTGATAGGGTGATTCTAGTTATGGTATGAGCATAAACTGTAAATATCATATATTTGATAGGTTAATGAGGCTGTTAGAAGGTAAACAAAGAAACATAAAGGATGCAACACACGCATAATGCTGGAGGAACTCGGGGGGCCACAGGAATGAGGGAAAACAAAAGCACCTTCGCTCCTTTTGCCGCAACAGCCAGGACCTCCCAGTGGCCAGCCACTTCAATTCCACTTCCTATTCCCATACTGACATGTCTACGCATGGCCTTCTCCACTGCCACTTTGAGGCCAGACGCAGGTTGGAGGAGCAACACTTCATACTCTGACTTGGTCGTCTCCAACCTGACAGCATCAACATCGATTTCTCCAACTTCCGGTAACCATTCCCTCTGTTTTCCCTTTTTTATTTCCCTCACCCCTTCCCTTTCCCCTTCCCCCACTCCCATGACCTGCCCATCACCTCCCTCTGGTTCCCCACCTCCTTCCCTCTATTCCATGGTCCACTGTCCTCTCCTATCTGATTCCTCCTTCTTCAGCCCTTTGCCTCTTCCACCTCTCACCTCCCAGCTTCTCGCATCATTCCCTTTTCGTTCCCCCTCTCACCTGGACTCACCTATCACCTGCCAGCCTGTGCTGCTCCCCCTACTTTTTTATTCTGGCTTCTGCCCTCTTCCTTTCCAGTCCTGATGAAGGGTCTCGACCCGAATCGTCGACTGCTTATTTCCTTCCATAAATGCTGCCTGACCTGCCGAGTTCCTCCAGCATTTTGTGTGTGTTGCTCCAGGTTCCAGCATCTGCAGAATCTCTTGTGTCAACAGAATAGCTGTGAAATGCAAAGCTGTAGGAAGTGCCCTTGCTTATGGAGAGTGGAGAGCTGAGCCGATATTACAGGTTCGTGACCTACAGCTGAACTGGCCTGCGATGATACAAATAAAGAAAGTGAGTCACCTTAAGTTGTGCAATTCAGTTCAGAGTCTACGAGGCGGCAATGTGCCCATGTGGAAGATGAGGTGCTCTATCTCAACTTGTATTGGGCCTTATTTATGCAGTTGGACAGCAAATTAAAGGCAATAGCAAGCTCCGTGACACCCCAGGGGACTGAATGCATCATTTGCTTGTTAAATGCTAGCTGCACCTGTGTTATTACAAGTCTCTTTGTATGTCAATACTTCCCAATCTTTCACCATGTAAATAATAGGCCTCCTTTCTGTTTTTCCAACCAATGTAGATAACTTCACATTTCATAGAATCACAGAACAGTACAGCACAATACAGGCCCTTTGGCCCACAATGTTGTGCCAACCTTTAAACCTCGCCTAAGATTATCTAACCCCTTCTTCCCACATAACCCTCTATTTTAAATTCCTCCATATGCTTATCTAGCAATCTCTTGAATTTGACCAATGTACCTGCCTCCACCCCAGGCATTTATTCAAGTTATACTGTATCTGCCACATTTTTGCCCATCTTCTCAATCTACCCAATTCACCTTGGTCTTTTTCTCTTCTCACAGTGCACAATCCCAGTTTTGTGTAATTAACAAACTACAAAATACAATATTAGTTTCTGTTACCTCTTCTTGAGATCATCAATATGTATTTATGGATAGCTGGGGTCCAAGCACTTATCCCTGCATTTCCTTCACTCTTGCCCTACTGAAATTTTCTCTTCATATCGCAACTCTCTCCTGTCTGCCCTTGTCCAATCCCTTCCCAGTTACATCAGGACACCTCTCACGCTCGCCACCATTTTGACAACTTCCATTTCCCTGGCTCCCAGTGTCTCATCTTCACCATGGATGTCCAGTCTTTGTTTCCAACCCCCATCAGGAAAGAACCATTTCCCCTCCACTAACACTCTCATCCACCTGGCAGAACTTGTTCTTTCCCTCAACAATTTCTTCTCTTTCGATTCCTCTTGCCTTTTCTACAAATCAAGGCATAGCCACAGTACTCAGATAGGCCCCAGCTATGCCTGTCTTTTTGCTGGCTACGTTGAATCGCCTTCCCTATCTCACCACTCCCTGTCACCTCTTTATACTGGCTATCATCCCTCTGCACTCTCAGTCCTGATGCAGGGTCATGACCTGAAATGTTGACTATCCTTTTGCCTCCATACATGCTGTTTAACCCACTGAGTTACTCCAGCAAGTTTGTTTTTTTTTTCCTTCACTAATTACTGGTTGCCATATACTTTAACACACTAAAAGGCCATTGGGTCCATCATCCAGGTGAGCTCCCATGAGAGCAATCCCAATACTCCCATTTTCTAGACACCCAACTCTCCTTATTTCCCTGTAGCCCAAGAACAGTCATAGAGTAGTGCTGTATGGACAAAGGCCCTTCTACCCACTGTGTCCAGGCCAGCCATCAGTACCTATCTATGCTAATCCCATTTTCCAGCACTTGGCTTTGAGCATTGTATTGCTATGCCATTTCAAGTATTCATCTCAATACTTAAATACTGTGAGACACCAGTCTCCAGCATCCACTTGTGTAGGGTCTTTCAGATTTCAACTGCCCTCTGAAAATATTCTCCTCAAAAGTCTTCAATTAACTCTCATCAATGCACCTGGTCACCTCCTTGGAAAATTCTCAGATGCCCATCACTCCCCTTTGATTCTGTTGCCTCTTGTCTACACTAAAGGATAACTTAGGGTAGCCAATTAACCTACCAGTATTTGGGATGAAACTGAAAAATCCAGTGGGAAAAACAGATGGTCATGGGGAGAATGCGCAAACTCTATGTGGGCAGCACCTAAGGTCAAGATCAAGTTGGGGTTTCTGGAACTGCGAGGCAGCAGTATTAACTGTTTCCCCACTGTGCTACCCCTTTTGCAAAGTAATTGACATTTGTAGCTTGCTTCCTACTGCCAATATAAGCCATTAATGATTCAGCATTGAGAATGGGTTCCATGGGTGTATCCAGTTGAGTTATCGACCACACAGAAAAGAATGCCAGGGCTAAGGGCTGGTGTCCGATGTGTGCTCACTGGAGTTACTGAGGTCTGCCTCCTTTCTTCTTGACATCTGTCATTTTCCATGTTAGTGAATAATCCATACATCAGGAACTCCTTATCAATCCTGAATGTGGTTTCACAAATGATGTCTGTAGTCATTGGCAACAGACGACCCGTGGGACTTGGAGGGTTCTTGCTTCTGTTGGCCAGCAGTGCCAAAGTTGGATCACGTGGCAGAAGCAGCTGCCTCCTCCTGCTGCTGGATTGAGTATTAAATGCCAAAGTGATTGCTTTGAGCTCGTTGTGCAATGAATGAATCATGCAAAATGTCTGCAAAATTTGCAGTGAAAGCAGGATGCCAGCATCGTGTACATCAGTCTGGTTTGACTTCTCCTGTTATAGTCTTTCAAATAATAAATCACCCTGGCAGCCAGTAGTTAGATCATGAACATTGTGTTTAGTTTTATTGCATTTAGATGCATAGCCTTGTAGTTAGCAACCCTCTAGGCTGCTTTTCTGCTTTACCACGACAGCTTCAGTCGAAGTGACATGGGCATTCCTCAATATGTGCGTGCCAGGCAGCCACTGCTTTGTACTGATTTCACACAAACAATGTGCCCTTTTGCAGTTCCCAATCCAACATCTCTCTTGGACAGAGTTGGGACAAAAATGGCCAATTACACCAGGTCATTATTGCTAATAAGTAGCTAGTGTTTTATCCCTACCCTGTTGTCAGAGCTGTCAGTGGCTTCACCACCTCTACCCTGATGTGTGGACTTGCTTTTGATTTGATGACAGTGGCTGCTCCACAATCCAGTAACAGGAGTGGATCTAAATGCTGCAACAGACTCTTTTCCAACAGCCTGCTTAAGTCAACCAAATATATCAATTCTGAAGCAAGTTGAGGTGCATGTGCTCTTCCTCCTGGGTAGAAAAATTCTACCTCAATAATTGCATCAGTACAAAGCACAACCCAGAAGGTCTTAGGTTCAGTCTAGAGCTGAAAATCTTGAAGGATGCACTGATGCCTTGTCAAAGGTGCTGTCTTTGGGATTAAACCAATGCCTTCTGTCCTCTGGATACAAAAGAATCCCTTGAAATAATATATAGCTAGAGTGCCCTTGCTGATATTTATCCCTCGGTCAGTTTAACCAA
The DNA here is from genome assembly GCF_009764475.1 of Pristis pectinata. Taxonomy (NCBI): domain Eukaryota; kingdom Metazoa; phylum Chordata; class Chondrichthyes; order Rhinopristiformes; family Pristidae; genus Pristis; species Pristis pectinata. The sequence continues at coordinate 39,531,233 of NC_067421.1, forward strand.
AAATTCTGGTGATTCATTATATTCAGTGAGAGTTTGCCATGCACAAAGTTGGCAATCTGCATTAGAATATTCACTGTACAGATTGGCTGCAAAAAAAAATACTTGGGACGTTCTGATGCCATGAAAGGTCTATATAAATGCAAGTTTTTATTTGATTGTCCAGACTTGTTGGAATGATAAGATGAGATATCTTTATTAGTCACATGTACATTGAAACACACAGTGAAATGCAACTTTTGTGTAGAGTGTTCTGGGGGCAGCCCGCAAGTGTCGCCATGCTTTCTGCGCCAACATAGCATGCCCACAACTTCCTAACCCCTATGTCTTTGGAATATGGGAGGAAACCGGAGCACCCAGAGGAAACCCACACAGACACTGGGAGAACGTACAAACTCCTTACAGACAGTGACCAGAATTGAACCCAGGTGGCTTGCGCTTTAATAGCATTATGCTAACCTCTACACTGCCTTCATATCGGGAGTCCATGATGCAACAAGTAGGAAAGACTCTCTCCATGCTTTGAGTAGATGGGAATAAGTAGCAGGAGAATGTCAGATCGATGTGCAATAAATTGTTTCATTTCCCTCCACATAGTTAATTCTGCTTTCAAAGGGAAGGGGATGTAAAATGCTCCCTAAATCTGATTATGCTCTACACTCTAACGGGCAAATGCTGTCAGAGGTTGCATTTTTTGAATTCAATCCTATTTCACTGGCCATTATGTTAACAAATAATTTGCATTAAACATTAACCTGTCATCCTGTGGAAATTCAAATTGAAGTCGTTCAATCCATTTAACAGTTAACTTGGACGGAATAACTTGAAAACAAGAGGATTAGACAGTATTTAATCCTGCTTTGCTGACCCATCTTCAGCATCTGCAAATTCATGGTCAGCTCGTGAAGATTATTTCACATATCTCTCTATATTAGATAAAGTGTGTATTGGAGGAGTTACATTGGAACTTCATTTAACTACAGTGAACACTTAAAAATAAAAAATGCTAGTTGGGCAGCATGCATGAAATGGAGACACAAGAGACTGCAGATGCTGAAATCTGGAGCAAAATACAAAATGGAGGAGCTCAGCAGGTCAGGCAGCATCTGTGGAGAGAAATGGACAGTCGTCATTTTGGGTCAAGACCCTTTATCTGGACTGAAAAGCCAACTACTTGAAACTTTTGGTTCTGTTTTACTGTCCATATATGCTTGCTGATCTGTTGAGTATTTCTAATATTTTCTGTTTTTATTTTGGAAATGTAGCATCTTCAGGTTTTTTTTTGCTTTATGCTGGATGAACACCTGTATCATTCTGCAGTGGAAGGGCCTAGAGTTGTGATGGAGATTCATAGAATCATCACTGGAGTTCCCATGGAGCGTCCAGGTTCCGTAAGACCATAAGATATAGGAGCAGAATTAGGCCATTTGGCTCAGAGTCTGCTCTGCCATTCAATCATGGTTTTTTTTCTTTTAACCCTATCCTCCCACCTTCTTCCTGTAACCCTTAAACCCCTTACCAATCAAGAACATATCAATTTAAAGCAATAGCAGTAAAACAAATCTCTGCAGTACTTTGACAGGCAAACCCATCGGGTGGTACTCTCAAATCAGGTGAGAAGTTAAACCAAGGCTCTTCCCTACCTGTCAGGTTCCAGTAGTGGGAGAGTCTAGGAGCAGAGGGCACAGACTCAGAATAGAAAGGTGTCTCTTTAGAACAGAGATGAGGAGGAATTTCTTTAGCCAAAGGGTGGTGAATCTGTGGAATTCATTGCCACAGATGACTGTGGAGGCCAAACCATTGGGTATATTTAAAACGGAGGTTGATAGGTTCTTGATCAGTAAGGGCATCAAAGGTTACGGGGAGAAGGCAGGAGAATGCTCCTTTTGACTTATAGAAATTACGAGATTGCACATCTCTGGTTGAGCTGGGCTGCTCTTTATCCTGCTCCTCCATTTATACCAACATCTTTAAAATGCATAATCTGTTCCCTCGCCTCAGTTCTATGTGTGGGATTTTGTTTTCCAGTCTTCAGCACCTTAGGTGCCCAGATTACTTCACCAAGGAAAAGGTCAAATTGTTTTCTTTATATTTAAGTATTATTGGATCAGCCTCATTGTACAGCACCACCTCCAATGAAGGGTAGGGCTTGGATTTTCCAGCAGCCCTCTGTGAGTAATGTCTCATCCCAGAAAGTGGCTCATTAACATGATCCTTGTGTAATGGAAGCCTGTGGATTTTTAAACAAATGTTGCATACTTTAATAAATTTTGGTCTACACGGAAGTGAAGGGTTAATGGAAACAGACCAAAGAATCAAGCTGAGTGAATGTCAGAGCTGGCTTGATGGGCTGAATGGCCGACTTATGCTGCTTGCGCACAATTGCGTTATAGAATGAACAAACTTGTAACCATAAGCAATAAAGCAAATTAATGAAACAGATGGGAATAATCCAGCAAAATGGGAAATTAAGTTGTAAGTGGATGAGTATCTGTGAAGTTTCTGCAAATTACTGCCTGTTCCATGCTGAACATGACTCATTTATCTGTACCTGCAAGAAATTAAATAATTAAATGCGCAAGTCAAGATTTGATAAATGTTCAAGGGCTAATTCCTACCCCTAAAATAAGTAGGGCTGGTGCATAATTTAAACAGTTTGGAAGAAAATCCCCAGCATGGGAAAGTCCACACTTCTGTCCTTTGACATTGGGACCATGCTTTTGGATAAGCCAAAATTCTGCAAAAGCCCCAGTACAAATTTGCAACCAGTTAATATTCAGACCCAGTATATTTGCAGAATCTCAATGAAAACTACTACACTGCATTTCAATATTGCATTGATCCTTGAGACATGAGTTTGCTCACTTCTTTTGTGGTGAAATGATACTGTTGAACCAGGCCTTGGTCAGTTTGCTGACCTGAAAAGCCCAGGTTTGCCCCAGATAAACCATACAAAACCCCTTCGAGATACTGAAACAAAAAAAAAGCATTGGACATTTTGATAATTAGACCAACAGCTATTCACAGGTTCTCATTAAGCGTAATAGTTGTCCTCGCACATATTTGCCTGCTTGCCTCCTTTTAACCAAAATGAATGGAAGGAGATCTGAGCAGCAAGATCTGAAGCTATGCTTCCTTGCAACTTGTATTTGAAGTGACCGATTAGCATATAAACTGTCACATTTCAGTCACTTGCAGAAACAGCCAGCCTAAACTAATATTAACCCTGTATGTAAAAGCTGTGAAATGGATGACTTAAAGTGGCAGCGGTGGGGAGGTGTTGAAAATCCTTAATTTCGACTCGTTTCTTCTCAGTGTGTGGCAGGAGAAATCAGTGCAGGGCTAATGCTTAAATTTAACCATATGATAGTGTGATTTTCTTTTTAAATGCTATTTATCTTGTATTCAACACAAATTAGACTATGTAATTATGTTCAACTCTTGATATCTTAACATAATGCAGTTAGAAGTTAATGCTGTGAATATTAGCTGGTTTCTTTGAGATCACTATACCTGGGTATCATTAATTTGAATCCTTTTTCCACAGCGCCTGTTCCAGTGACCCTGGGCTTACTTCTGCCTCTGAAGAATTGAAGTTAATTCGAGGCCTCCATGTGTATCATCTTCTTCCACTTCAATCCAAATTCAGCTTCTGCTTACAGGTATTTTAGGTGCACGTCCCCTGAATGACAAACTCATGAGCCTTGCAGCAGTAAAATCCAAATTCCAGCCAAGGCTCACCCATGCCTGCAGTTCCTATTCTCTCAAATTTGCATCGATGATCTACAAGTTACTGGGAGAATTGAATCAATCTTTATTTCTTGCCCCCAACATAATCCCTTCTCTTCCCCCCCGCCCCCCCCCCCCCCCACCACCATTCATCCCATGGTCTGCACTTAATATACACGTAAGCCAATGGAGCAGAATGCCCTTTGAGATTTCATAGCTGATAGAACTTCTTGCCATTTGTTTTCATAGATACTGAGTGAATAATGTCCCCTGTGGAATTTCAGAGTCAGACAGATAAAAGTGGGGATAAAATTCTGAGACAGCAATTTAGACATTCAGTGTTTCTTCTAGCTGATGTCCATGATCTTTCATCTGCAAAATATGATGCAATTAATCATCCATTTTCCTAAAAAAAACAGATACATTCCAATATTACTGTCTTCCAATATGTTTCACTTGACATTTCATAAGAGATCAATTGCACTGTTATTTCTGGACTTACCCAAGGATCTATCCTTGACCTCTTTTTTTTCTCTCATCTGTTTGCTTCTCAGCATCATCATCCAAAAACACAAAATCACATTCCAGTTGTGTGCTGAAGATGGTCATTGGTATTGGTTTATTATTGTCACTTGTACCGAGGTACAGTGAAAAACTTGTCTTGCATAACCGATCATACAGGTCAATTCATTACACAGTGCAGTTACATTGAGTTAGTACAAAGTGCATTGATGTAGTGCAGGTAAAAACAATAACAGTACAGAGTAAAGTGTCACAGCTACAGAGAAAGTGCAGTACAATAAGGTGCAAGGTCACAACAAGGTAGATCGTGAAGTCGTAGTCCATCTCATTGTATCATTACCAGTTCGTATAATATTTACTTGAACTCATCTGTGTCTTAACACTGGAATTTCATTTATACTGAATGCATGATTACAGAAAGCCCCAAATTGATCTAAGGCAATGTCAATTTTGTGCAGATTTGATGTTGTAATATTTTGTATCAATATTTTCAGCTGCTTTGGTTCACTGTGACTCTAATTCTTCTGCCATTCTGTACCAGATAAAAAGAATTTTTTTTCCAGTTCATTATCTAGAAGCCATTGTCTTTGGTTTCTCCCTGAAACACTGAGTCAGCAACTGCATCCTCTCCCTGGAAACTGAAGCTGAATCAGACTGGTTATCACGTTGGTGTTGAATTTGACCTGGATACCTGCTCAATATCTCCATTTCCTTCATACCACCTGAGTCCTCACCTACCTCTACCCATCTGCTGCTGAAAAATTCACAAATATCTGTTCCAGAGAACTCTTGGCTAATCTTCCAATTTTAATATTCCTTAAATTCCAACTCACTAAAAGTCTACTATCCAGATAAGATATCTTTATTAGTCACATGTACATCGAAACACACAGTGAAATGCATCTTTTGCGCAGAGTGTTCTGGGTGCAGCCCACTATGCTTCTGGTGCCAACATAGCATGCCCACAACTTCCTAACCCGTATGTCTTTGGAATGTGGAAGCAGAATGGAGCACCCGGAGGAAACCCACGCAGACACGGGGAGAACATACAAACTCCTTACAGACAGTGACCGGAGTTGAACCCGAGTTGCTGGCACTGTAATAGCGTTACGCTAGCTGCTACACTACCGTGCCTGCCTATCTTAAATCACAACAGATTCTGAGCAAGCACAGCTCCTGCTCCCACAGACCTATTGGCTCCCAGTTTTGTACTCCCTGCAAAGTATTTTCCCATGCTTATCTCTGTAACTTCCTCCTATCCAACAGCTCTGATCTCTGCCCCCCTCTTATTCTGAGCTCTTGAACATCACAAGTTTCATTTACTGTGCCCTTGGTGGATGGCTTTTGGATGCCAAGGCCTCTGCTCCTGAATTCCCTCCTTTTTACTTGTCAACCTCTTCCCTCCTCCTTACCTCTCCCTCCTCTCCTCCTCCCTCCTCTCCTTAAACTTGCCTTTATGCCAAAGCTTTCAGACTTCTAATTTAATTTTTCCTTGCATGGAATATAAAATTTTGTTTAACAATCCAGTGAAACACCTTGGGGTATTTTACAATGTTGAGGATACTGTATAAATGAAATTATTGTTGCTTAAATCGTTAATCTTGGGGCATTTCTTGAAGTATTGATGTAACAAGCACAAATCATATTTCTAAAGGATGATTTTTAACAAGCTCAACATAAAAAGCCACAACCAATTGAGTAGGTTGAGAGTTGTGGTTCAGCAAGAAAATACCAATATTAAACTACAAGACTATATTTTTGCAATTTCAGGGTGAGGATTTTGTTCTGGCATTTTTCTTCATGCTCACATTTCTCATTTAAGTGTGATGAAAATGTTTGTGTGCTGTTAACAAGATGACAATTCCAACATTTAATGTTTTGCTGCTCAGTGCCCGTGCAACATTCAGCAAATCTAGGTCAGACTGATCTCTCAAAGCACCTGGTTCACTACATCAAAAGACTGCTTTGCTTTTCCATACATGATCAATTTGACTTTCAATTCAATATATAGCCTGCTTTTCTCCTTTGTGCATTCTCAGGATGAGATTGCCGCAGCTGCTTTTATTTTTGTCCAAAGTTCTCAAACTCAAACAAAGTCAAGTTGAATCTAAAACCCATTTTACTGAAGAAGTTGGGTGAGCAGAAAAATTGCAGTTTCATTGATTTGAGCTGCCTTGGAGGCATGTTCCTGTCCTGGAGATGGAGGTTAACCCATTGTGTCTCCTCACTTTGTACATTTATTTCATAACTATTCATTTTGGTAAACCCACCTATTCCCCTGCCTCAATTCATCTGCTGCTTTAACCCTCGTTCCCAAAGTGAGTTTCAGACCATATATCCATGACTTCGCTAAAGCTGACAGTTGAATCTTCTTAATTACCACTTGTATCAGCTAACCTGATGCGAAGACATTCATCCATGCCTTTTATTGCCTCTCAAACTGACCATTCCCATGGTGGACCCCTTCATGTAATACTTTAAAATTGACTCTCTTATCTGTGTCCTACTCACTTATCCATTCGTTATCTCTGTGCTCACTGACCTACATTGGCTCCTGATTATACACTCACTCAGTTTTCAGTTTCTCATTCTTGCTGTCAAATCCTCCCATGATTCTGCCTCCCCTTACCTGTGTAACTTCCAGGTTTTTTTCAACCTGCTTCGAACCTGCAGTCATCCAGTTGTTGCCTGTCATCATCCTTGCTTTTAATTGCTCCTCCATGGGAAGCTCTGCCTTCATCTGCCAGGGTTCTGAAATTCCATCCTCAAACCTTTCTGCCTCTTTAGGATTCTTCTGAAGTTGTACCTCTTTGAGCATGGTCATCTGTCTTAACTAAATCTCCAAACAATTCTGAATCTGATTTAACACTCTAATAAAATACCTTTTAGAATCTTATTTTACATCAAAGGTACAATATAAACACTAGTTATTGCTGCTGTTTGAATGGCATTGCATGTTTTTTTTAAAACTTCCCATCTTTCTCACGGAACAATGCAGAAACATTGAAATTATACGTTGACTTAATTCTGTAGAATAAATAGCTGTCAGATTTTGCAAGGTGTACTGTTAAGTTCCATTCCCATTCTTTAATGAGGTATAAGACCCTTAGGCACGGGTCATAGCTAAATCTTCTTTCATTCTTTGGGATAAATTCACTGGAGATTACCAGCAGCAATGAGTCTAATGAATTAGCAGACTGAAATCGTAAATTAGCAGGTTCGGTGTCTGCAGTGTGTAATTAGCACCACGATTCGAGCAATTATTGATTGTTGTTGGACTTGATTTATTTTTTTTCTCTTGCCACTGCACTTGGTTTGGATTTTGCTGCTGGTTTAACTCAAGATTTTCATCTCAACTAGAACCAAGAGTTACAGAGGCATAGAGCTATACAGCACAGAAACAGGCCCTTCTGCCCAACTCATCCAAAACGACCAAGGTGCCTTCCTGAGCTAGTCCCATTTGCCTGCATTTGGCCCATATCCCTCTAAACCTTTCCTGTCCATGAACCTGTCTAAATGTCTTTTAAACATTTGTAACTTGCCCTGCTCTACTACTTTTTCTGGCAGCTTGTTCCATATACCTACCACCCTTTGTGTGGAAAACCTTGCCCCTCGGGTTCACTCTAAATCTTCCCCCTCTTTCCTTAAACCCATGCTCTCTACTTCTAGACTCCTCTACCCTGGGAGAGAAAAGACCGTGACCATCTACCTCATCAATGCCCCCTCACAATTCTATAAACCTCTATAAGGTCACCCTTCGGCCTCCTTTGCTCTGGGAAAAACAGTAGTTTATCGACCATTGCAAAGTACCCAATTGATATTTAATGTTGAAAAAATTTTAAATCCCTCCTTGGTGCTTCTCCCACTGTCTGCAGTCTCCAATGCAAGTCGACTGCTTTTTCTCTCTGAAGTCTCTTCAGTGTTTTTTGTTTGGGCTTTGCTCATTTGATTATGACTTGGAACAAAAACAAAAGCAACTGTATTCAGCAGATCAAGCAGCATCTGCGGAGTATAAAACAAAGATCGTTGACCTAAAATATTAGTTCTGCTTCTCTCTCCAAAGATGCTAGCTGACCCACTGAGCATTTTCAGTACTTTCTGATTTTTGTACTTGCAGCACCTGCAAGGTTTTTTTTATAATCATAACCAGAACCTTTCCAACAGTGGCTTCTTGTCTCACCCATTCACTGTCACTATGAGTATGTCCCAGAGTATCCATTCTTGACCTCATTCTCTACCTTACTTGTATCCCCCCTTTAGTGATGCTTTCCCCAAGACATGGGATCAAGGTATATATGTACACCTTTGATAATTAGCTTAGCTGCTAAAATCATTTCCATGACCCTACCACTGTTCCTCTTCACTCCTTAAAAGAACCTCAGAATTCTTTGCAGTGCTCTCTGCGACAGTTTTCACCCATACCACTGGGATCTTCTGAGCTCACCTGTGCTTGTACAGTGACAAATTCCATTGTTTATCTGTCTTCAGCAAGCCTGAGCCTTTGCAGAAACATTTCCACTTGTATTTTCAAACCTTTTGGAACTTACTGCACAGACAGGAAGCCATTTGGCTCATCACATCCATGTCGGTCAAAAAGAAATTTTTTTAGGAGAATGCCACTTCTCAGCTTTTGGTCTGTAGGTTATGGATCTTCCAGATACTTTTTCAATGTGATGACCACTTCTAAATCCTCCACCTTTAAGGTGATGAGTCCCAGACCTCCTCTATTGTTCTGTGATTCAGGTAGTTATCAAAGACACTATTTAAAGAAGAGCAGGGCTTTCAGTAAGTGCCTGGGCCAAGACCCCTCCCTCAACCCCCAACAGCAAGAAGTGACAAACTGGTCATTTTCTCATTATTGCTTGGAGTGTGCAAAAGGGCTGTTTCATTTGTTCACAGATGTTACCCAATGCGCAAACGTGTTCAGACAGCTCTGCATTTCATATCCTTTTGAGTTCTGTAGAAATGGGAGTAATTTCAATAAAAATCATGCCCGTCTTTGTGCTTTATAGTAATTACTGTCATAAACCTGGATTTATGAGGGAAAAGTAAAAACAGGGTTTACTAATTGCATTAATTGTGAGGGTTAAACTAGTCTCTCCAGTTTGTTCTGATCATGTATCCTATAGTCAAAACCTCTATCAACATAAAGATCTTTCTGCAGTATATTTCTGTACTTTTTTTTTCTTGCAGGCTTATCCTAGCAGCAAACAGAGATGAATTCTATTCTAGACCATCAAAGCCAGCAGATTTTTGGGCAAACAATGGCAACATCTTAAGCGGTAAGATCTCACTGCATCTACAATCCTACGAATGGCTTAGTTGCAACAAGCATGATCGATGTGTATTTTCCTTTTTTGTATATTACTTTATGGGACATTTTTGTTTTGAGCCAAAGTAAAGTTGAATTCTTCTTGGCCTTGTGGATGTACTTAAATGAGCAAAACTGATAGAGGTATGTTGATGTTGGTTTTAAAAGCAAAATCAAGCAGCTTTTTATTATGCAGAGAGTAACTAGCAGCAGAATTGCATTGTTTCAGTGTCGCAGATGTGCTGTAAATTGAATGCTAATTTATAATGTAAGTGAATTGGAAGATGCAGTCAATGCTGGAACCATTCAGCAGGTCAGGCAGCATCTGTGGACTAAGCAACAGAGTTAATATTTCAGGTCAGTCTCCTTTCATCAGAACCTCCTTCAGCTCTACAGCCTTCCAAGATAACCATTCTGTTCCAATTCTGGCCTTCTGATCATCCCTGAATTTTATTGGTATTGGTTTATTATTGTCACTTGTACTGAGGTACAGTGAAAAACTTGTCTTGCATACCGATCGTACAGGTCAATTCATTACACAGTGCAGTTACGGCAACTGCTCTGCCCAAGACTGCAAGAAGCTGCAGAGAGTTGTGGACACAGCCCAGCGCATCACGGACACCAGCCTTCCCTCCTTGGACTCCGTCCTTACCTCTCATTGTCTTGGTGAAGCAGCCAGCATAATCAAAGACCCCATCCACCCAGGACATTCTCTCTTCTCTCCTCTTTCATCAGGTAGAAGATACAGGAGCCTGAGGGCACGTACCACCGGACTTAAGGACAGCTTCTACCCCACTGTGATAAGACTATTGAACGGTTCCTTTATACAATGAGATGGGCTATGACCTCATGATATACCTTGTTGTGACCTTGCACCTTATTGCACTGCACTTTCTCTGTAGCTGTGACACTTTAGTCTGTACTGTTATTGTTTTTACCTGTACTACGTCAATGCACTCTGTACTAACTCAAAGTAACTGCACTGTGTAATGAATTGACCTGTACGATCGGTTTATAAGACAAGCTTTTCACTGTACCTCGGTACAAGTGACAATAATACCAATACATTGGGTTAGTACAGAGTGCATTGATGTAGTACAGGTAAAAAGAACAACAGTATAGAGTAAAGTGTCACAGCTACAGAGAAAGTGCAGTGCAATAAGGTGCAAGGTCACAACAAGGTAGATCATGAGGTCATAGTCCATCTCATCATATTGCTCAATTGCTCAATCTTTGATTGTTATACCTTTAATTACTTTAACCTCTGAGGTTTCATCAATAAATCTGTTTTTCTGCCCTGTCTCCTCCTTTAAGCTCACCCTTTAAAAGCCACTTCCTTGCCCTTACTTTTTGTCACCTGCTCTCGTATCTCTCTAAGTAACGGGCAATCAAATTTTGTTTGCGAATATTCTTGTGAAGCTCCTTAGAATGTTTTGCTGTGTTTAATGGTGTATAAATGCAATTTTTTGTTGCTGTTGCTGTAGCTCTTTGATAAATGGAGTACACTTGGGATGAGCAGTGTTTATCATTCTTCAAGGTGATAAATAAATGTCTGTACTCTGATATCCTGCCTGGGCAATACTTTTGACTGATGATTCCCCAAACTGCTTCAGCTACAGTTACAACTTGCATTAATATTGTGCCTTTAACACAGTAGAATGTTCTGAGCACTGGCACTAAGTCATTTGGTTTCCCACCAGTTGGATCCAGGTCCAAACAAAGTTGTGCGAGTCAACAGGTTTAGATCAATGTTTTGGATTCTGCGGTAACTGATCTTCACCACAGCAGCTAGATATGTATTTGTTGTCAACGCTCCTGTGTCTAGGATAGTGGGGTAATTTGGGACAGAAGGAGAGACCCCAGTCAGGGACGAAAATCAGGAAAATATGCAGATGCTGGAAATCTGAAATAAAAACAGAAAATTCTGCAAGAGTTGATGTTTCATATATGAGATTCTTCATCAGAACTCAAGAACAAAGGATCTCCAACCTGATAGCCATTTCTTTTTGCACAGATGATGCCTGATCTGCTCAGTCCAGAATTTCTGCCCCAGTCAGTGATCTTGTTTCTGTTATTCAGACCTCTGTGGGGAAAAGAGAGGACAGGGTTTGACTCTGATTCCTTCGACGGCACATGCTAGCTGGCTATTTAACTTTAATTGTGAATAATGCCCAGAAGTTGCAACTTCAGGATAGGAGATGAGAAAACAAGGGGCAGGTTGGTGGTGACATGGAAAGTGTGTAACTACTAAATCTTGTTGGTATGTTAACAAACTACCAATGGAGTGGGAGGATAAGAATTCTCTTCTAGTGGCAATTGGTTTATTATTGTCACGTGTACTGAGATACAGTGAAAACTTTTGTTTGCGTGCCATCCAGACAGATCAGTCCATTCATAAGTACATCAAAGTATTACAAAAGAAAATAATACAGAATGCAGATATTGTGTTACACTTACAGAGAAAGTGCAGTGCAGATAGACAAATAAAGTGCAAGGGCCATGGCAAGGTAGATTGAGATATCAAGAGTTCATCTTTATCATATGAAGTCCTTTCAAGAGTCTGTTCCTCTCAAGAAAGGAAAAGAATAGACTAAAACTGCATCCATTTTTCCCACTGTTCCAATAGTTGAGATCACCTTTATCAGATACATGTCTATCTGCCTCGTTGGGGACAGATGATGAATTGAAAAATAACAAAATAAGCATGCACCATACATATCCGCTGACTTTTCTGCATAAGGAGCAATGTCTCCAATGAAGTGCCAACTGTTTGCTCTCACTTTTTCACTTGCATCATCTGTATTTCAAAATGCTGATGGATTGTGGGTGGCATCCAGTTTATAATGCTGAAAAGGTTTTTTGAACAAGTTCTGAAAACAAACATCTAAATTTAGACCCAGTTCTTCATTTGATCTCTTTTGGAGGGAGACCTGCTTTGAGAAGGTCACAATTTCAGCTCTTCACTTCGTAGTGGCAAAGATAACCTCCCTTGAGCAGAATGATAACCCTAATGGATGAGGTCTTTTATACCTCTGACAGAGAAGCTCAGAATTGAATAAGTAAAAGAGTTGGCCACCATTTAAGGATGGTGCTGCCTATCATCTATTACAACCCCCAAAGAGGAAGTATCCAGAAAGAGCAGGTTATATGAGCAACACACTTTAAGATTTCCTGTGTAGGAGTCGGCTTCACCAAGGAAGCAGTAGGACAATCAGTCAGCTTTTGCTTGCTTTGCCTGCGTTAATCTCTGATTCTGTTTGTGATAGTCATATAATATTTTCTTGATCATAGAATGTTGCCAGGACTCAAGGGCCTGAGTTATAGGGAAAGGTCGGGCAGGCTCGGACTTTATTCCTTGAAGCCACCTTATAAAGGTGTATAAATTCATGCGGGGTATGAGATAGGGTGAATGCACACAGTCTTCTTCCCAGGGAAAGGGAATCAAAAACTAGAGGGCATAGGTTTAAGGTGAGAGGGGAAAGACTTAAAGGGACCTGAAGGGCAACTTCTACACGCAGAGGGTGGTGGATATCTGGAACAAGCTGCCAGAGGAAGTGGTTGAGGCAGGTACATTTAAAAGACATTTGGACAGGTACATGGATAGGAACGGTTTAGATAGAAAACACTGTGATGCTGGAGGAACTCAGCAGGCCAGGCAGCATCTTCGGAGAAAAGCAGGTGGTCAACGTTTCGGGTCAGGACCCTTCTTCAGGACTGAAGATAGGAAAAGGGGAAGCCCAATATATCGCAGGGATAAGCAGAGCAGTGACAGGTGGACAAAAGAGGGGAGGTGGGGTGGGCAAAAGGTGGTGATAGGTAAATGCAGGTAAGAGATAGTGATAGACAGGTGCAGGGGAGAAGGGGAGAGCAGATCCACTGGGGGATGGGTCAAAGGTAAGGAGGGAAAAAGGGGAGTAGAAAAAAGAGAGAGAGACTAGGAGAGGGAAGAAAAGAAGAGGCATGGTGTGGAGGGGAGTTGTGGGGATTACTTAGTGGGAGAATTCAATGTTCATGTTTAGAGGGATACAAGCCAGACAGGAACATAGGACAAGCTCAGATGGGCATCTTGGCTGGCATGGACGTTGGGCCATCAAGGGCTTTTTTCCATGCTGTATTACTCGGTGGCTCTATAGCTTGATGCAGGCTCTACAGCGACTGCAGTTTGAGCACGCATGTTCCGGTAATTTGACTCATTTTACAGTAACATTGGTACATTCACACCAAGGATTTGGTGAAATGGGGCCTTAAGACATTGCGGGCATGCTGGTTTCTCCAAAGTCTGGGAAGCAATGCGAATTGTTCAATGTCACATTATAACGCTCACTGTCCCCAGGGTGAAAAGTATCAGAGTTGGTCTGTGAGGATGAAGCAATTTAATTTTGTGCATTTCGATTACCCACGGCATGGTAGCATAGCAGTTAGTTTAACGCTATTACAGCACCAGCGATCAGGGTTCAATTCCTGCTGCTGTCTGTAAGGAGTCTGTACGTTCTCCCTGTGTCTGCGTGGGTTTCCTCCAGGCGATCCAGTGTCCTCACATTCCAAAGACGTACAAGTTAATAGGTTAACATGGGTGTAATTGGGCAGCGCGAGCTTGTTGGGCCGGAAGGGCATGTTACCGTGCTGTTTAGATAAAGTTTAAAGTTTACCCCTGTTTTTCTGGAGTTTATACAATAAAAGGGGTCATTTCTGTTTAAATAAAGAGAAATTTCTTAACTTAGTGAACGATCAACATTTGTAATTCTCTGTCCTGGAGGGCTGTGGAGATGCAGTCACTGTTTTCATTCTGAATGGAGATCAATAGATTTCTGGATGTGAAGGAAATCAACAGATATAGGGATGCTGCTGGAAGATAGTGCTGACTCGTACAGCACAGAAACAGGCCTTCAGCCCAACTGCTCCATGCCGACCAAGATTCCCATCTAAGCTAGTCCCATTTGCCTGCATTTGGCCCATATCCCTCTAAACCTTTCCTATCCACGTACCTATCCAAGTACCTTTTAAATGTTGTTAATGTACCTGCCTCAACCACTTCCTCTGGCAGTTCATTCTGGGTGAAAAAGTTGCTCCTCGGGTTCCTATTAAATCTCTTACCTCTCACCTTAAACCTATGCCCTCTAGTTCTTGATTCCCCAACCCTGGGGAAAGGGTGTGTGCATTTACCCTATCTATGCCCTTCATAATTTTACACAGCTCTATAAGATCACCCCTCATTCTCCTATGCTCCAATGAAAAAAGTCCCAACCTCTCTATAACTTAGTCCCTTGAGTCCTGGCAACATCCTCGTAAATCTCCTCTGCACTCTTTCCAGCATAATGGCATCATTCCTATAGCAGGGTGACCAAAGCTGAACAACATATTCCATATACGGCCTCACCGATGTCTTGTACAACTGCAACATAACATCCCAACTTCTGTACTCAAAGGCCAACATGCCTTCTTCACCACCCTGCGATGTCAATTTCAGGGAACTATGTATTTGTACTCCTGGTGTTAACCCGATTTTGAAGTCCCATTTCCGTCTGCTGTAAATCACACAGTGCCACAGGTTAATTCAAACGCATTTATTTAGCGATATATCACTAGGGAGAAACCTCCTTACTCTCAGGCAGAGTCCACGGCGGGGTTGTCCGAGGTACAGAGGGGGCAGACAGTAATTTATACAAACATTGTCACGCACACTTTAATGAGTCAGGCGCTGGAGTTCTTGGTTGAGCAGGAAACGGACAAAGGGCTACTGCAGATGGACAAAGAGCAGCCTCACACCCCAGGTTCAGCTCATTGTTTTGCAATCGGGTGAGACAAAGGCAGGTATCACCTTCATGGTTTGAGACAGCCTTCCCATTTCCCGTTAAGATTGACCATCATCTCCATAGCCAAACATAATGGGAATCCAATTAAGTTCCAGACACAGCAATTACCACACAGCACCCAGCCCAGGAAAGCAGTGGTGTGGCTGTTCTGGCCTGAAGGACACTTTTTAAATCAGTATTTCGAGCAGCCATAATTCTCATCCGTCTTAAGATATGAATACAGTTATAGTTTATTAATCCTACACCTCCTCATTCCCCCCCCTTTTGTCATATCATGATAACCTAGAGGGGTGCTTGGAATGGGGTTGAGATTTTATTAATAAGGATCTTATTAAGTAAGCAGATCACTGGGTCTCTCTGTTCTACAACACTCCCCAGGGCCCTACTGTTTACTGTGAAAGTCCTACCCTCATTTGTCTTCCCAAAATGTAACACATCATACATATCTGAATTAAACTCCATTTGCCATTCCTTGGCCCACTCAAGATCCCTCTGTAAATCCTGATAACCATCTTCACTGTTAATGACGCCACCTATTTTTGTGTCATCTGTAAATTTACTGACCATGCCTTGTACATTCACATCCAAATCATTGATATTGATGACAAATAGCAATGGGCCCAGCACAGAGCCCTGGGGAACACCATGAGTCACAGGTCTCCAGTCCAAAGAACAACATTCCACCATCACATTCTGCTTCCTACCATCAAGCCAATTTTGTATCCAATTAGCCAGCTCTCCCTGGATCCCGTGCAGTCTAACTTTCCATAGCAGCCCACCATGCAGAGCCTTCAACCTGAGGTCAAAGATCGGCTGAAGAAGATCAAAAGATGGCCTACTCTTCCACCTAATTCTTGTGATATCAGTGAAAATCCATAATTCTACTCTTATGCCTGGTCACTAAGTTGAATATATTAGTTTCTATTTTGTTATTGCCACAACTGGGAAAATGGGCCAAGGAATGGCAGGTGGAATTTAACTTGGACAAGTGTAATGTGATGAATTTTGGGAAGTTGAACCATGGCAGGACATACACAGTGCATGAGAAAGCCCTGGGAAGTGTTGTAGGACACGGAGGCCTCAAGGTACATGTACATAGTTCCCTGAAAGTGGCGACACAGGTAGACAAGGTGGTGAAGAAGGTGTCTAACGTGCTTGCCTTCATCAGTCAGGGCATTGAGTACAAGAGTTGGGATGTCATGTTACAGCTCTACAAGATGTTGGTGAGACCGCACCTGGAATATTGTGTGCCGTTCTGTTTGCCATACTGTATGAAGGATGTGATTAAACTCAAGAGTGTGCAGAATAGATTCGCAAGGATGTTGCCAGGACTGGAGGGCTTGAGCTATAAGGCGAGACTGTAAAGGCTACGAATGTTTTCCCTGAATCGATGAAGGCTGAGGGGTGACCTTATAGAGGTTTATAAAATCATGAAGGGTATAGATAAGGTAGATTTTCAGTCTTCTCCCAGCAGTAGGGAAGTCTAAAACTTGAGGCCATGTTTAAGGTGAGAGGGGGAATGATTTAAACGGGACCTGAGAGGCAAGTTTTTCCACACAGAGGGTGTGATGCTCTGTGCCTGTAATGCTGCTGCAAGTAATTTTTTCATTGCACCTGTGCACACATGTACTTGTGCATGCGACAATAAACTCGACTTTGACTTTGTATGTAGAATCAGCTGCCAGAGGCAAAGGTAGAGGTGGGTACAATTATAACATTTAAAAGATATTTGAACAGGTTCATGGATAGGAAAGGTTTAGAGGGATATGGGCCAAATAAATGCAGGCAAGTGGGGCTAGCAGGAAGAGCCCTTGGTGGTCATGGTGAGTTAGAATTGGAA
Source organism: Pristis pectinata (assembly GCF_009764475.1). Classification (NCBI taxonomy): domain Eukaryota; kingdom Metazoa; phylum Chordata; class Chondrichthyes; order Rhinopristiformes; family Pristidae; genus Pristis; species Pristis pectinata. Next base: position 39,548,445 of record NC_067421.1, read on the forward strand.
TTGGTTTATTATTGTCATTTGTACTGAGGTACAGTGAAAATCTTGTCTTGCATATCGTTCATACAGATCAATTCATTACATAGTGCATTGAGGTAGTACAAGGTAAAACAATACAGAATGCAGAATTCTTAGAGACATGAAATTTGGATTTGAATGAGTAGAATGATTAATAGAAGTAATGAGTAGCTCTGCAGAGAACAGCTTGCAACAAGTTGCCACGCTCCGGCGCCATGTCTTTGCTGTATGATTCTGTACTAACAATCCGGGGGTTTGATACTGCTGGCTGTTTGGAGTGAGATGGGGGTAAAGGAACCAAGCTTTTCTCCCCCCCCCCCACCCCCAACAGAGGGAGAGAAACTGACCAAAGCAACTTATGGTGATCCTTGGTATGTTGTACCATCTGGTTCATTTAGGATACTTGTGTTATGTAGCCTGCTCTCCCACCCCAAGCTAATGAAGGTGTGACTGTCAGGTACTGTGGTTTTACTCTGCAGTTGGGAACATGATTTGTCTTTGCACTTGTATTTAATCCATAAGGCTTTTTTAATTGTTAACAATTATTATACATGGATCAAAAATTGTTCAGCAAAGTATTTTTTTCTTTATGCAGTGATCAATAACTTGTTCTTTAGATAATCATTTAGAGAGAAGATTTGGGTAAAGGGTCATTTTTTAAATATGCTTCGAATTGTGGAATATTCCCAGAAGTCTAATTAAAATAAAGGTTTTACAGACAATGTGTTGTTGATGATAATGATCCCACATTAATGTCATTTTTCTTGATGGATTGTTATAAGAGCAATCTGTTAATTTGTCTCGGTATTCGATAAGCACCACTCATCCTTGTGCTGCTGTCAGATAATTGGGAAGGATTTGATGGGCCTTCCCTTTCTGGCTGTTCACAGCAAGAGATAAAATACAGGCAATCTGGTCAGGAGATTGCTTGAAAATGGAAGAGTACATAGGTGTTTAAATTCGTCGAAAGAAAATAGAGCTTTTATGGAGGCGATGGGGTGAGAAATGCCAAGCATTGTGTGAGGCCAACAACCTGTGTTAAATTATGTTAGGAAAAGCACTGAAATAGGTAGCTTGGCATATTTGTCTTTTATTGTACAAAGGTAAGTTTTCCACTTTGAATTAAGTGGGGTTCGTTACAATTGGTCTTGCTATGAAAGGCAACAGCTGAACAAATCACATCCAGCTCACCTTTGTCTTTCACACAGGTGTGAAAATCAAGCCTATCCTGTCCCTATCACAAGGAGGGGTTTTGCAATGTCCTAGTGTCATACTATTAATCAGAAAGGAATAAGTTGAATTTTACCCTGAGGAACTTGTAGGCAGATTTTTTTTATTATTTACAGCGTGGTAACAGGCCCTTCCGGCACAACGAGTCCGCGCCGCCCATTTTTTAAATCCAACGTAACCTTCCCGTACGTCTTTGGAATGTGGGAGGAAACCGGAGCACCCAGAGGAAACCCACGCAGACACGGGAGAACGTACAAACTCCTTACAGACAGCAACGGGAATCAAACCCCGATTGCTGGCGCTGTAATAGCATCGCACTAACCGCTACGCTACTGTGCCGTACCGTGATTTTCAGGAGTTTCATAAGTCTTTGAGAAATGCATCTTCATCAATGTCAAAGTTTCTATCTGGCTTTGAAATGATTGCTCACATTTAAAAAAAACTAGAATTTTATGGAGGTACGTAGTCACATCATGTTAACTCCAAGATTAGTATGAGGATGAATGAGTAACTCACTAAAACTGTCTGTCTTTTAAGAGGAATGAGGCAGTGTGGTCCATTGTCACTGATATAATTCAATGTCTTCAATCATGTTGTTAGAAAGCATCATAAGGTCTGGCCTCAAGGTGTCCATTCCAGGCAATTTTGAAAGAATTGCGGCATTAATTTTGCAAGTGATGATGTGTGACAGCAGACTAATCTAGAAAACTGATGCTAAGGGGTGATCATAGGTGTCACATTGGAGTCATGTGGCTCTACAAGCTGGAATTTCAAAGATAATGATTATGTGATAAAAGGGCCAAATTTCCCACTTATGGATTTGTATCAAGTCAAACTAATGCTGCTGGATACCGACTTTAGGCTAGATGCAGCCCTTGTGAGACTTCACTGAAAATGACCAAAAAGAAATGTTCTTTTTCATCTTCAACACTCAGCAAGTGTCATACTAATAGATGGAGAATTCAGAGTGCGATCCATATTTGGAGGCTGGTTGTCTGAAGCCAGCCCCACAGATGGTTGTTCCAGATGGGTTTTCACTATAATTTAATTACATTTCTCAACAGCTTGGCTCTAATGTTAGAGTCATTTTATCTTCTTGATTTGAGGATTTTTTTTCCTGAAGGGTAGTTACTAACACCAGTGAATACTCTTGTCAACTGGTAAAACAAAGCACATGTTAAAGCTGATGGTAATCTGACTCATCCAACAAAAAAAAACTGGGAAATCCATTTTACTTGAGATCTATACCACATACTTGTTATCTCTATCAAAACATCTGGATTCAGAGGTCGGTTTAAGGCTTTGCCTGCAATATTTAATTGAAGATTTCTATCTTTTATTTTGTAGTAAACTGGAATTAAATTTGAATCTTTATCAGCTTTAATTGAAAAGTTAAAAGATTGTCTGTGAATTGTTTTCCAAGAACATAGGATCTGTCCATTTTTTCACACATATTTATTGATCAAACTTCCTGTAGCTTAAGGTCATTTCTAAGTGTGATAGATGCAGCAAGTTCCAGTTTGTTCTGCTTCAGTTTGCACTTGTACAGCTAAAGTCTGCACAGTAAAAAAAAAGTCTGAACTGTTTTACAAGAAACACGCAGTTACAAAGTACAATCACAAACTGGAGTGTTGAATGTCCTGACCATGAAAAAAAATCATTAACTCTTTGTGTGAGCCTCAAATGGATTATCTCCGTCAGCTGTTTGCATTTAATCACTCCCAGGTCAGACCTTGTGTAATAATTGAAATACTTAAGTTCGTCAATCAGCATCTTAAGAGATGAGTTAACATTTTTGGTATAACTCTTTATTAAAAGGCTTCTGTTGCATCACTTCAAATAGAAAAAGGTAGTTGACTGTGCCTGACCTACTAAAGGTGGCATCAAGTCACACAGCACAGAAACAGACCCTTCAACCCACCAAGTCCATGCCAACAATCAAGCACCCATTTATATTAATTCTACACTTATCCCACTTTATTCTCACTACGTCCCCATCAACACCCCCCCACCCACCCCACCCCAGATTCTACCACTCACCTACAAACTCGGGGCAATTTACAGTGGTCAATAAACCCACTAACTCACCCATATATGGGAGGAAAGCTGAGCGTTCAGGGAAAAACATACAGTCACAGGGAGAACATGCAAATTCCATACAGACAGCACTGGAAGTTGGGATTGAACCCAGGTCACTGGAGCTGTGAGGCAGCAGCTGCACCACTGCGCTGCCTGAGCCACGGTGTTTTTTTCTGCTTCTGCATTTTTGTTTTGCTTTCAGGTGTCATTCAGTTAGTTGCAGAGAAAAAGCCCTTTCCCATCTCTGCCATAACCATAGAAGATCAAATCGTTTACACTGATATGACCCTCGCATTCCCCAGTATGAACCAAGTACAGACGTGTCTGTGATACTCTCAGTGACTATCAAATTAAGGGCTGTTGGCATTGCACATCCACCCCTACTTCCTGACCCTTGTTTCACATATGACCTTTTGTTAAATATGCAGAAGATATTTTCATCTCATTTTAGGAACTGGATTTGAACCGAGGCACAAGAGATGAAAGTTCACATTCAATTAACTGTCCTTAACGTTCTCTAAATTACTTTGACAAAACCAATCTTTAAGACTGGACTACTACTGAACCAGGGGTATGAGTGCCCCTTCCTTGATTTTCCTTGAAATCCAAATTTTCCTTGACACATGTGAGCATTTGAAAATGCAATAAATCACTTCTATACAAGTACAAAAAAAATAAGCTCCTGTTGACACTTTCAATCTGACACCATTAGAGGTTGCATCATTGTTGCTGATTTTAAGGAATTATTTCTATTATTACAAGTTCTATTTCTTACAATTACAACATTTAAAAGACATTTAGATAGGTGCATGGATAGGAAAGGTGCACAGGAATATGGGACAAACACAGGCAAATGGGACTAGCTCAGATCGGCACCTTGGTTGTCATGGACAAGATGGGCCAAAGGGCCTGTTTCCCTGCTGTATAAATCTACGACACTATGTTCCATTTCACTTTTGTGCATACTTAGAATACTACGATGGGAAATGTATGTTGTGAGAGTGTGAACATAAAGAAGAGTGATGGATGAAAATGAACTGAAAGTAATGTATTCTATCTGAAACAAAAGGACAAATTTTCTGTAGAGGCAGAGAATTTGATCCATTTCCCAGTGATGTGCCTTTAATAAGGCCAATCCTGCTAAAACATCAATGTAAGGTTGTTGTTTTTTTGTCCTTCTCTTGCTAACACGCACATTACTACTCCATCCAAGTGACAATCTATATCACTAAATCTTCAACGGTGCAATTTAACCCTTGGCATTTATTTTTGTGGCTGCTCGCTCTCACCTGCCAATGTGCTTTGAGAGGGAACACTCCACTTTGGAGAAGTACTCCACCTGGTGGTCTGCCAGAGAATTAGTAATGGTTTTCCATGGGAGAGAGCTGAGAGCCGAACAGCAAAGAGGAATACCCAATCCTGAATTTTCCAAAAGGAATTTCACCTCTGCAAAAACAAGATCCCATGGTTTTGTTGTTTGTTTCCCAGCCAGGATGACGTATACTGCAAAACTGACAGGCAGGTCTATCCACAATCTGCTGGAGGAACTCAGCGGGTCGAGCAGCATCTGTGGGAGGAGAGAAATTGTTGACATTTTGGGTCGAAACCCTGCACCAGGACAACATCAGTACCAGGATGTCTCTTAAACCCTTCTCTTGCTAACACACACATTACTACTCCATCCAATCTCCATCCAGTACAGTCATAATGCAGGGTTTCAACCCGAAACATCAAAAATTTCTTTCCTCCCACAGACGCTGCCTGACCTGCTGAGTTCCTCCAGCAGATTGTTTGTTGCTCCAGATTCCTTGTCTCTTGTGTCTCCAGGCAGTTCTATCCATCTGGTCTCTTACTGACAAGGAACAAATGTAACTCCATAAAGCTCCCTCCGTGTCAGCCAGCCATACTGTCTCCTTGTGATAATGGGAAAACTACAGAAAGAGTCCTAGACCAAGAAAGGGGAAAAAGAAATCCTGTGACATTTTTCTCCAACCCTTGAAGCAATCAGAGATATTCCAGGAAGCAACAGTGATCAAAGTGCTCATCACCCATTATCCACCTGGTACTGATATCCACCACATTTAGGATCAGAACCAGCATTTCTTGTTTATGGCTTGCACACTTCTGTGCATATCACAATAAATCACAATACAGGTTACATTTAAGGAAGTACTTAGTTGGTTATAAAATGACTTGAAACTTGACCCGAGTGTTAAAGGCACTATATGAACAAGCCACCAATTTGTTCCAACTATCAATTATCCTCTTTGAAAAGGAGCCTCCTGACAATTTATCTAATTCCATGCTTGCACAACCTTATACTTCCCGTGATGAAACCCAAACTAATTCATACGCTAAAGTGAATACAGTTACCCAGCTTTCTGCTCATTGTAACTCTCTTTACCCTCAACAGCTTTTTCTCTTTTGACCACAGTGCAACAATGACAACATCACAGCATAATTTTGAGCATTACAGAATGCTTCAGAAACTCTAAAGGTTCGGGGTCAAAGTCGAGTTTATTGTCATATGCACAAGTACTGGTGCAATGAAAAACTTGCAGCAGCATCACAGGCACATAGCATCAGATAAGCAGCATTCACAAGAAAAACAAATTAAACATAAATTAAACAACTTTTACACAAAAGAACACAATTAGAACAAAAAAGTCAGTTTTAGTGCAAAGTGATCAAAATGGTCATCGTGATGCTCAACTCTTTATCTTTACTTTCTAGAAGTGCAGATTTGTGAGTACGTTTCCTTGTCTGTATTCTCTTGTGCTGATAATGGCAAATTTGGAGATTTGAGGCTTTGACTTGAAATCCAATCCCATGCACGTCGCCTTCCTATAGGGATAGTTAGGAATATAGCAAGTGGGATCCCTGGAAGATTACCACCTTTCTAATTTGGCACTGGTGTGAATTTTAGTGCTTGCTATTGCCAGCTTCGCTGAGATTACTTAGCGCAGTGATGATCAGGCCTTCAGTAATGTTGTTTCTATTCCAGCTGTTAATAGGTCTAGAAGATTGATGCGATTTGGAATACACTGATTATTTCCTCCTGGTGGGATGACTCTGGGGGATTTGAAATTCCTCTTTCAGCAGAAGTATCTATTTCCCCCATAATTAATGTCTCAAATGAATTTGCATTTTTATGTTGCTTTTAACAAAGCTGTGCATTACTCAAAGACAACTATAGTTGAGATGGGAACAAAATTAGTCCATTCAGCCCCTTGAGCCAATTCCACTCTTCAATTAGACCAATTCTCGTGTGTGTGTGTATGTATGTATATATATATATATATATACATATACACACATACACACACACATCTTTACTCCTTGGATACCATTGTTTGACAAAAATCTTTACGTCTCAGCCACAGTTTCAATTGACTCAGCATCCACTGAGTTCCAAAATTCCACTCCCCTTTTTGTGAATAAATGCCTACTTATCTCGCACCTAAATGGCCTGTTCCAAATTTTCCATGGTTCATTCTGTACTTATCCATTTCTTCTGGAGATAAAATTGTTATTCTCCCATAAGAGCATCTGCTTCAGATATGATTCCAGACATTTTGCTTCCTGTACTCTAACCATTCCAGTTTATGTGAAATTCCAGGTGGAACTCCTCGCTTTTCACCTCTTGTTTGTACTTAAGCTTCCTGCAGCTGTTGCTTAATTTGCAGAGAGGTTGATATTAACCGTCTCTATTCCATTTAGAATTTTAATTTCCTGATATTTTTGTTGGTATCTGTCAATTAAGAAGTAGGGAACATGTCTATCACTTCATCTGGAATTATGCAATGTTCACTCTGACAAACAGGTAAGGAATTTGGTCAAAGACAGTGCTCTTGACTTCATTCAAAAGTTATTCTCAAATGTGTTATTCTGGAGAAACCCTGGTTCTATTCTATTTCCCCCACCACATGATAGGATTCCATTTGCTTTCAATGTTCTCCATGAGGTATTTGACTGTGATCAGTATTCTGGGTTCTCAACTAAATCATGTTGGTTATATTGTAAACAAGTATGTCAGTAAACTCTGTTTTACTTCTGTTCCATGAATATCTGCAGGACTGGATATGGAAAAAGGGAGAGAAGGAGGAACATGGCTGGGTATTAGCAAGAAAGGCAAGTGTGCCGCACTGACCAATTATCTTCAACCCGTTATCAACATGGACGCACTTGGCAGAGGTAAGGCAGGTAACTGAGAGGTCTCGCATTGCAGAAGCAACACATTTATTGCTGCACATAAGTATTCCATAGTTATCATAATGCTTGGATAGAAGGAAATAAATCGGTGTTAATGCAGGAAATATCTATATTCCGCTGCCCAGTTTTCTGTGCCTTGTGCTTGAGAAGTAAATGATTACTTCAAAAGCAATTCATGCAGTACCTTTAACAAAACACTGGTCCAAAAGTTTGGCCAGAGAGTAAAGTTTTAAGGAGTGTCTTAAAAGAGGAAAGTGGCCTTGAGAGGTGGTGGTTTATAGGGAGAATTCCAGAGCTTGTGGCCTTGGCAGCTGAAGGCACTGTTCAGGCAGTTAAATCAAAGAGGCCAGAGGTGGAGGAATTCAGAAAATTTGCACAGTTCCAGGGCTGAAAGAAATTACAGAGATAAGGAATAATCAGGCCAGAGGGATTTGAAAATGGGTAGGAACATTAAAATTGAGGTGTTGGCTGAGAGTAACTTAAATTTCTTAATGATACAGTGATCTAATTTTCTTACCAGTATATTCATATTGCAAGTATAGATTTAGCCATTTTCTTATCAGTAATGCCAGCTTATTTCACTTCCTTGTGGTCCATTTTTCGGGATCTGCACATCACTGATACAACCCTTGCCTGGTTGTCCTTGAGAAAGTGGTGGTGATCTGCTGCCCTGAACTGCTGCAGTCCTACTGGTGATGGTACTTCCGTCGTGCTGTTGAGTGGGGAGTTCTAGGATTTAGACCCAGTGTTGCTAACAAACTAACATGAAAGCACTGCAATGATGGGTGAATGGAACGTCAGGCAAGTTGCAAAACAATGGCAGATGAAGCCATGTTTATGGAGGGTGGAACAAGGCAGAGTGGACATAAAATTGTTGAAATTTCCAAGTCCAAAGGTAACAAAAGACATGAAGGAAGTTTTGGCAGCAGCTGAGCTGAACTGGGGGCAACATTGAGAATGAAATTGCAGAGGTAGAAATATGATGAGGTGTCCCTTAAGATTACACAGAGGAAGGCGATTTGGCTCATTGCATCCACTTCAGCCTCTCATTGGAGCAATCCCATTAATTCCATCCCCTTCTTCCTGTTTCCCTGTTGTCCACTGAAACCAATCTGCTCTGTTTCCCTGGTCTTCCCTATCTATCTATTTGGGTAATTTGTCTGCTCAAACATAATCTACTCTTTCATCGTATGATAAACACCATTCAAGATGCCCGTTCATCTGGAATATAGAGTCCCATCTTTTTACCACATATGGGTAACCAAGAGTATTGAATCATCAAATCAATGGAATAGTTTCCTCAGTTAATCTTTCCAAATCTTCAGCAACCATCCCCAGCCATCAAGACCAAAACTGCTCTAACTGTTCAACCAACTCTTTTTTTTGTACTCTGGATGGAATTGAGGATGATTTGCTTCTGTTCCACCACTATGGGAACCGTAGACTCTTCCATAGATATGGCAGGAAGTCCCTGATAGGATATCCTTGGCTTCTGGTCCCAATGTGGTCCCAATACATTGATTTGAGGTTCTTAGTGCCATCCATAATTCTCCTTCACTTTGAGCAGTCACAGGCCATAGATTCCCATGAGTCAGAGGGGTTGTTGCATTTTTTTCAAGGAGGCCTGGTGAACATATTGAATCTTTCCCTCTGGTAATCACTTCCTGCAACAGGTGTGTGTGTGTGTGTGTGTGTGCGTGTGTGTGTGTTTGTGTTTCAGAAATTGTGGCAGGCATGCAAATGATTTGGCCTGCCCAACAGAGCCAACTGAGTGTAATTAGGGAACCCATACTTCAGGGTGTTGTCATAAGATTGGTTGGCTTATCTCGTGGGTTTGGAGGATTTTACAGAAACAACATTGGCGTTATACTTACAGTGCCTTGGGGTGCCAACTGTAGGTGGTCCAGGTCTCAACAGCACATAGGAGGGCTGCGATTACTGCTGTCCTGTGGACCATGAGTTTTGTGCCGGGTTTGAGATCTTATCCTTCACGCACCCTTTTCCTAAAATTCAAAGGCTATTGCAGGTGCATTGAAGATGATGGTGAATTTAATCATCAATGTCAGCCTTCACTGAGAACAAAGCATCATTAATGTCAATTACAAAGTCACCATTTACATTGCATTAACTGCACTGGTTACTGTGAACAGAACCATGTCTGAAAGGCAGTCTGGACCTCCATTGAGGTGAAATTCACTCACTAAATTAATCACCTACAATGAGGTCAACCAATTCTGAAGGACATTGAAGAAATTCTGATTACGAAATGCATGAACAGAGGCAGTTTTCAAGCCTCAGATTTTTTTTTTAATTAGTTGCTAATGGAGAATTTCACATGCCAAGGACATTATTAAAACTCAGGTTCACTTTTGTTACTTTCAGATTGAAAGCCTTGTTGAGAATCCATCAGTTGATGAAGGCTTGTAATTGAAGCTGTTCTCCCAGTTCCTCTCACACAATGAGGGCAATTTTTGCCAGCACAAATTTGATCAATAATATGTAATTATTCTTTTTGTTTTAAGATTACACCAAACAAACACCTGCTACCCTGCCATGAATCTATTTATAGTGTTCACCACCACCTGGAGATTGACCTGCTTCTGTGTGTTCTATTGCACAGATAAACTGTGGCCCTGCCCTTCTGTCTGTCACTCCAGTTGCCTTGAAGATAAAATGGGATGCGGCAGGATCAGCTGCATTAGGGAATTGTTTCACTAATAAATTATTTTTAAAAACCGCCTTCCGGAGGTTGCATTAAATTTACATTTTAATAAGTTCTTTTAAAAGATTGAATTAAATGAACACCATGAATTAAAGATGTATTTGGTCCTTTGTAATTTTGAGATGTTTCTTATACAATGTTAACCATGGGAATGTTACCAAAAAAATAGTCAGCTATATCAGAACAGAGGAGCTGATCATTCAGGGCTTTGCATCCCTTGTATAGAATTCGCAACACAGAAATAGATCAGTCAGCCCCACTGGTCAGTGCCGGTGTCTATGCTCCATACTGCCTTCCATCTCTCTCCTTCTCAGCCTGTTTCTCTATCCCTTTTTTCTATTTCCAAGTTCCCTTTAAATGCATCTCTGCTATTCATCTTAATTACCTTGGGAGAAATAAGTTCTAATTAAGTTCCCTGCAAATTCAATGTAAGCTTTCCTCCGGATAATATGTTCCTTTAGAATTTCCTGTTGGAATTATTGATGACTATAGTTATAGCTCCTATTTTTGGACTTCTTTATAAGTTACAACCCAACCATGTGGTGTAGGAGGTAACTTATTCTCATTGATAGAAGACGAGCTGGCCAACAGAAACAGAATAGGCGCAAAAGTTTTTTTTCTTCTGTTTGCAAAATGTAATGAGTGGTGTGCCCCAGGGATTGGTGCTGGGGGGCTCAATGTTTTACAATTTACATGTGTGACTTGGATGAATGTAACAGAAGTATAATTAAAAATTGCTGATACCACAAAGGTAGGTTGGAAAGCAAGTTAAAAAGGGAGCATAATGAGGCTACGAAGTGATACAGATAGGTAAGTGGAGACACAAGAGATTCTGCAGATGCTGGAATCTGGAGCAGCACACAAGAAGTGCTGGAGGAACTCAGCAGGTCAGGCAGCATCCATGGAAGGAAATAAACAGTTGACCCTTCGGGCCAAGACCCTTAATCAGGACTGGAAAGGAAGAGGGCAGAAGCCAGAACAAGAAAGTGGGGGGGAGGGGAGTGGGTGGAGGAGCACACGCAGACAGGGGAGAGGTGAGTCCAGGTGACAGGTGAGTCCAGGTGAGAGGGAAGGTAATGGATGGGGGAGGGGAAGAAGATGTAATAAGCTGAAGAAGAAGGAATCCTGCAGGAGAGCTTTATTCCATGGTCCACTGCCCTCTCCTACTGGATTCCTTCTTCTTCAGCCCTTGGCCTCTTCTACCTATCACCTCCCAGCTCCTTACATCTTCTCTCTCTCCCCCACCCATCGCCATCCCCCCTCACCTGGACTCGCCTGTCACCTGAACTCACCTACCCCCTGCCTGTGTGTGCTCCTCCCCCTCCCCCACCTCCTTATTCTGGCTTCTGCCCTCTTCCTTTCCAGTCCTGATGAAGGGTCTCAGCCTGAAACGTCGACTGTTTATTTCCCTCCATAGATGCTGCCTGACCTGCTGAGTTCCTCCAGCACTTTTTGTGTATAGATAGGCAAGCGAGTGGGCAGAGATCTGGTAAATGGAGTGAAAGTGTGAAGTTTTTCATTTTGGCATGAAAAAGAAAAAAAAACACCCGTATTATCTTACTGATAGATTGCTGAGTTCTACAATTCGGAAGGATCTGTGTGTCCTGGTTCTTGAGTCACAAAAGGCTACTCTGCAGGTACAGCATGTAATTCAGAAAACTGGCAGAATGTTATGGTTTATGGCTCGGGAAATTGAAAGAACGAGCAGGGAGGTTTTACATCAATTATACACTGCATTGATGAGATCGCATCTGGAGTATTGTATATAGTATTGGTCTCCATATTTGAGAATGGATGTATTGGAAGCAGTTAGCAGAATGTTTTCTAAATTAATAACCAGAATGGGCTGGTTGTCTTATGAGAAAAGGCTAGGTTTTCATCTGTGGATTTTAGAAGACTGAGACAGGATGATTGAAATATACAGGGACGATATGGAGAAGATGATTCCTCTTGGAGGAGAATCTAAGGGATCACCTATACAAGGCAGAAATGAAGCAACATTTTCTGATGGTGGTGAGTCTTTGGAACTCTTCAAAGGTTAAGGGAAGCAGAGATTGAATATTTTTAAAATGGACTTAAATAGGTATCTTCAAGAGGCGGTGCCTCAAGAAGGCAGCATCCATCATTAAGGACCTTCACCATCTGGGACATGCCCTCTTCTCATTACTACCATCAGGGAGGAGGTACAGGAGCCTGGAGACCCACACTCCACGATTCAGGAACAGCTTCTTCCCCTCTGCCATCAGATTTCTGAATGGTCCATGAACACTACCTTGTTATTCCTCTTTTGCACTGTTTATTCATTTGCTTATTTATTTATTTATAACATAGTAATTTTTATGTCTTGCACTGTACTGCTGCCACAAAGCAACAAATTTCACAACATAGGTCAGTGATAATAAACCTGATTCTGATAAGCAAGGAGGTGAAGGGTCACTGTGGGTAGACAGGAGAGTTGATGTTACAATCAAATCACCCATGATTTTATTAAAGTAACTCAGCAGGTCAGGCAGCATCTATGGAGGGAAACGGACAGTCAATGTTTTGGGTCGAGACACTTCATCAGGACTGGCCAGTCCAGATGAAGGGTCTCAACCAGAAATGTCCCATCCATTTCCCTCCATAGATGCTGCCTGACCCACTGAGTACCTCCAGCGCTTTGTGTGTTGCTCCAGCATCTGCCATTCCTTGTGTCTTCATGATTTTATTAAACACTAGTGTAGGCTTGAGGGGATGAGTGGTTACTCCTACTTTCATTATATATTATTCACCACCTATTCTTTTGAACCCGGCTAGAAATTTAGTCCATTGGCACCCATTTTTCACTCACAAATTGCACACACACAAGTAACTTTCCTTGATTTATATCAAGCTATCAGTCATAGTCAGGTGAAATTATGCTCATGAAATTGGGTCGGGCATTTCCTTGCACAATTTACCTTCGTACATCTGGTGTATCTGTTTGTAAAACCATTTTATAACATGGAGACCTGAACCACAGTAATCTGTGTAGCCAAACCAAAATTCCATATGTTCAACATAATTTTCTTACACTTAATTTCTGCCCCCTTTAAAAAAATGAATTCCAGTATTCTGTTTGCTTTCACAATTAGTCTATTAGCTTCTCGAATGACCTATATTTATGTGTGTCAGATTAGAACATAGGTGACTTGTGCCCCAAACCTCTTGGTCCATCTTTGCACCACCTCCCTATATACCCTTCCTCAGCAAAAATCTCAATGTCCATCAGCTTTTGGAGTGCAAGTTCCTGATTTCTCCTGCTCCATATGTTGAATAAACGTACCCTGGTTTCATTCTTAATTATTCTTTGTGTTTTTGAAACCTCCTATCTTTCTCCACCCCCATAACCATGAGTTATGCTTTTGTGACTTGTGGTCATTCAAATCCTTTTACCCCTTTGTAATTCTCAGAGAAACATCATTAAAAGAAATATTCCAACTTTGCCTTGATTCCATTGTGGATGACCTCTGTCCCTATACAACGAGAGTGTCATGTGTCCTCTCACTTAATCCATGTCTTCTTGTAACATCATGCTCTCATCTACATATCCATTCCTGACTTGAAAGTAATCTGTCAAATTTGTTTTTATGCAACTCTTTGTGCCTTCATCCAAACAATATTTATCTAGTGAAAATTTAGAACCAAGACAGATCCCAAGAGAGGAGTACATCTCTATAATTTGAGGAAATTCCCTTTATCCTTACTTTCAAACTCCTATCTTTCAACAATTACAACTAATATTGTAAGGCTACCTCCAATTCTATGAGCTGTCATTTGCACAGTGAAGCAAACACTCGGTAAGGAGAGGAACAAGGTTTCCTGTGATGCTGAGATAACTTGACAGACCTGATTGGAAAAAATCCAGTGAAGTTGCAATGTGAAGAAATCAATGTATAGTCATATTCCAGTGTGACAAGGCTTTCTGGCACCAAACCCTGACCCACCTTATCTAGCAACTGCAGCCACCTTTGTGTGAGAGATGCCTCCAACCAATGGAGTGAGTTCTCCTTGACCCATGCTTCCAACCAATGCTATTGTGGAAAGACTTTTGGGGTGACGTGTTGATTACTCTCTTATTGCTGAGCATATGCATTGATCATATTTGATGACTTGGGTGACGTGATGACCAACCTTTCTAGTGATTAGGATGAGATACTGATCACCTTAACCTCTATGAATTTTCTACCGTGTCACTTCTCAAGGAGTTCAACTGTGGGGGAGTATCAGAACAAAGTTCAACCCTATCTCACCCACTGTTCGCATGCTAATGCTGTGCAAGGCATAGAAAGTCTATGGAGAAAGGTGCAGACAGAAAGTTAATGAGCAAGGATTTTGTTACAAATGAACTGTACTCTTTTTATATATAACCTTGTGCAGTAGACTAAGTGCAATATGTATTGAATTCAAGAATTTTTCTATAGTTGTAAAATGATTTCACTTTAGTAGTACAATGTTCACCTTTTATACTGAAGTGCTACTGTAATCTTGAATAGTGTACACTTCATTTAATATTCTGCAAATTGTGTCTGACATTGTAATGGTTTACATAACCATGTGATTTTTTTTAAAAATTGTTATTCAAGGTTATCTAGTGCCAAATTTTCTGACTCAAGATATGGATGGATTGACTTATTTGAAGAAAATTTCTTTGGAGGGACATCTCTATAATGGTTTTAACTTGTTAACTGTAGACTTCAGGTAAGTTCAAACCAATAACTTATGTTGAGTGATGCTGAATTTGATTAAATAAAACATGGGTAATTACTGAAAGTTTATGACTATTTAATCCCTCTAGCCATCACTACTTTGTATCAATATTAGGAACATTTTTCTCATTCTGAAGAGATATAAATCAGGACTGAGAGTGCAGAGGGAAGATAGCCAGTGCATAGAAGTGATAGGGAGGGGTAAGACAGAGGCTGGTAGATAATAGGTGGAACCAGTTGAGCGGGAATGTTGGGCAGATGGAGCTAGCTGGAGATGGGGGAAGAGGAAGTGTTGAGACAGGCTGTTAGGTGGAAATGTAAGAAAAGAGGAGAAAAAAGTCAGATGGAGGTGGCAGAAGGGAAGGGAGAGGGCAGGTGATGTGGAACCAGATAAGGAAGGGATGATGGGTAGATGGAACCAAAGGAGAAGAAACCCAGGTGGGTGGGTATGTGGGTGATGGGCAGATAGAACCACGTGGGGGAGGGTGATGAGTTTAGATCGAGGTAAGAGGTAGGATAGCGGAGGGAATAGTGTGGGAAGAAGAAGATGAACAAAGGGGGAGAGGCCCTGGGTGGACTAGTGGGAGTGGGAAAGGAACACAGGGAGTGTGGGTTACTTGAAATGAGAAATGTTCGTGCCATTGGGCTGTAGTCCACCCAAGTGGAATATGAGGACCCGTTCTTCTAATTTGCATTTGACATCACTGTGACGGTGGAGGAGGCCAAGGACATCCAATGAGAATGGGGAAGGGAGTTGAAGTGACATGCAACTGGAATCTCAAGCTGGCCGTTGCGGACGGAAGGCAGGTGCTCTACAAAATGGTTTCCTCGTCTGTGTTTGGTCTCTCCATTGTAGAGGAGCCATATCACGAGCACTGAATGCAATAGATCAGGTTGGAGAAGGTGCCTCACCTGGAGGGGCTGTCTAGGTCCCTGGATGGAGGTGAGGGAGGAGGTGGTATAGGGACGAGTGTCGTACCTCCTACAGTTGCAAGGGAAAGTGCGAGGGATGGGGTGGGTGGGATGTGTAGACCAGGGAGTCACAGAGAGAGTGGTCCCTGTTTTTCTTCCATTCGAGGGCACGTTGCTCACTTTTTCTATTATTTCTCGAGTAAGATGTGGTCCTTTGACCAAACCTTTTGCTCACCTGCCCCACATTTCCTTCTGTCAAATTCCATCTAGTGCTCCTGTAAGGATGTTTTACAGTGCTAAAGATACTGCACGTTATCAACTTACAGAATAGAGCGGAGGAGGCAAAGTCTTCGGAATCATTTCAGAAATGATCGTATGCTGCAGTGGAAAGAGAATCATTTAGGACTTTTTTTGCTTGGAAGAGTGGCTTTGTTTTCCTATAACTACACTGTGATCTGTTAAAACCAGTGCTGATGTATGGAAATGCCTGCCAGAAACCCTCATCCCAGTAAATACTCTTATGCTCTGAATCATGTCAATCATTGAACCCATTCCCAATTATCTTGTTTGGAGAGAAATTCTGATAGAAGGACCAGATGTTATCAAATTTTAAAAATGCTTGTTCAGGACTTATAATTAACAAAGAGCTGCATTTTATTAGAGAAATAATGAATTTGAATAAACTGATAAGTCCTCAGTGTTGTGGAAGATTGGGATTGATGTGTAAAGAAGATGATGCAAATGTACTGAATTTTTAAGTAATTTTCTGAATGTTTAATAAGATATTTTCGACATGCACGTGCCTTGGGGAACTTGCTTCAATGAATTTCCTTGGTTTCTTTTCTATCTTAAACATGCTGGAGTTTCAAAGCAGCAGCTACTTTATATTTAGTGCACATTCATTTCCAGTCTTGTATATTATTAAAGCAGAGAAACCCCATAGTTTAAGTTGCACTTGAAATAAATGGGTTGCTGCTCCAGTCAACGTACCCCACCCCTGGGGATGGCCAGTGCCAGCTGCCAAAACAAAAAAGCTGTTGGAATTTGCTCTGAGGTAACTTTAATGCAGTTGAAGATGGAAAAAGCAGCATGTCAGAGTTTGATTGAACTTAGGGCTTCTATAACTATCATATTTTTACTCAAGGATACAAAGAGACTACTGTGTTATTCACTCTTGTGAAAATGATGGTAATTAAGGATAAGCACTCCTAATTCTCCCTGAATAAATTTAATTCTACCAGACGTGAAATCAGAAAAGACCAGACATGCAATATACAACAAAAGCCTGCACATGTGTTTTAAAGCTCAGTTTTATTGAAGGGCAAGAGCATTTTCTGAGTGATTTTTATTATAAGTACTTTCTCTTTTTTAATATAAAACAAATCCTAACAGAGTCCCTTTGACATCTTTCATTAAAATATTTTGGTTTTACTGCTGCCACGGAGACAGTCAAGTCGTGGCTCTCCCTATGAGACGACTGTGGTGCCATTAATTATGGGGTGCCTGGTACGATTTTCCCAGCCTGTCATGTGATCCAAAGTGGATCTCGGCCAAACGAAATTACAGATCCTACCGACCCTCAGTAGAACCTCTTTGATGGCAGAAAACTTTTCCTGGATTTTAGTGGAGGAGGGATTGGAGGGTGGTCCCCGGAAAGGAAGCTCTTCCTCGAAGTCTTCATGATGAAAGTCATCAATTTGAAAGGATGTTAATAGAATTGTTCTGAAATGTTGGTCTAGTTAAGGCAGTGGTTCTTTTAAACCATTAGGAACCCCATCTACTTTTTATGCAGAAATGGTGCAGAACCAATAATTTGGAGTTGTTACTTATTTCCTGCATGCTTCAGATCTCTCCCATTTAGCTTTTCAGTGCTGACTTGTTGGCAGTGATAATAACTTAAGCAACACTGTCATCAGTTGACACACTTTGATTCTCTCCTCTTTTGACCACCACCCCACCTCCATCTTTGGACAGACTACCTGAGGTTGAGAATTCGTGTGAAGACCTACAGGCATTAAACCACCCCCCCACACTCCCCTTCCCCCTTCCCTCAACACACTTTCCACTCCCCCTACCTCCCTCCATGCTCTTCTCTCACCTCCCCCCGCCCCACGCACCTTCCTTTCTCACGTTTATGCGCATGTATTGCATGCATGTGGATGGAATTTTAGCAAAAGAATTGTAGGTTTGAAACTCTTAAATGTCTGTTACAGACCTTCTTGTACTTTTGAGTGGGATTTTTCTCCTTTATCAGCTTTGAACTCCCCTCTGTGATTTGTGAAGAAAGACACTCACTGCAAAGAAAGGTAACAAACTTGAGTGCCGATCGAGAGAGGTTCCTGCACAAACAAAGAGCGCATTCAGCTGAGGTTTCCACTGGATCTTGCCCAACAAATAACTTCCACTTAACAGGTTGTATCCAAGCATCTGAAGTAAATTTAGAATGGGCACTCCTGGTCGTGACAGCCAAATGCACAGGTTAAGATTGTACCTTGGAGTTCAGGGGCTCCCGGATTCCCTTCAGTGAAGGTCAGAGTTTACAGTGCACTCATTCACTCATTATAGATGGGCAAATACCACTTTAGACAGAGTTTGGACAAATATTTTCTCCCCTTCTTTCCAATGCAAATCTGTACCAGCCTCAGCAGGGATAAGCACATATTGTGAGGCCAGAGCTGAATCATTGTATTTGTTTAGTTGTATCTACAATAACCTGCATCTACATAGCACCTTCAACATGACAATCGTCCCAAGATGCATCATAGGAGCCAACTAAGAGATGAACCAAGGTTTTAAGAAGTATCTTACAGAAGGAGAGAAGTTTAGTCGGGGAATAACAGAACTGAGGCAGATGAAGATGCAGCTGCTTTTGATGGAGCAATTAAAATCATGGATACACAATAGGTCAGAACTGGATGAGGACCAGCAGTTAATCTGCAGAGTAGTTTAAACAGAACACCAGTAGACTCTTTGAGAAAAGTCTGCTGAGCAGATCACCTCTTTAGAGAAACAAAGGACTGTAAATGCTGGATTCTAGATGAAAAGCACTATGATGCTGGAGGAACTCAGCAGGCCAGGCAGCATCCGTGGAGAAAAGCAGGTGGTCAACGTTTCGGGTCAGGACCCTTCTTCATGACTGAAGATAGGAAAAGGGGAAGCCCAGTACATGGGAGAGAAAAGCAGAGCAGAGATAGGTGGACAAAAGAGGGGAGGCGGAGTGGGCACAGGGAGGTGATAGGTAGATGCAGGTAAGAGATAGTGATAGGCAGGTGTGGGGGGGGGGGGGGGGGGGGGGGGGGGAAGCAGATCCACCGGGGGATGGGTCAAAGGTAAGAAAGGAAAAAAAGGGCGAGAAATGGGAAGAAGAGAAGAAGCATGGTGGTGGGGAGGGGTGGTTGGAAGGAGGGTGGGGATGACCTAAAGTGGGAGAATTCAATGTTCATGCCGTTAGGCTGCAAGGTTCCCAGACGGAAAATGAGGTGCTGTTCCTCCAGTTTGCGCTTGGAATTCTCCTGGCAGTGGAGGAGGCCGAGGACTGACATATCAGTGATAGTGTGGGAGGGGGAGTTGAAGTGACGGGAAGATGCAGGTCACGGTTACGGACAGAGCGCAGGCGTTCTGCGAAACGGTCACCTAGTCTGCCTTTGGTAAAGTCACCTCCTTAGGTGGTGGGAGTGCAGTCGTTAGCTCCACTGACACGGGTTCAATCCTGACTTCGGGTGCTGTCTCTGTGTGTTCTCTCTGTGACTGTGTGGGTTAGTAGATTAATTGGCCATCGTAAATTCGCCCTAGTATGTGGACGTGGTGAATTTGCTGAGCGGGGTTGATGGGAATGTGGGGGAGAAACACATTGGGATAGGATTAGTGCAATAATTGGTGTTTGATGGTCAGCACAGACTTGGTGGGCCGAAGGGCCTGAGTCCATACTTCTCTCTGACGCTAAAACATTTTTAGTGATGTATAGATAATATATTTTCATTGAATGTTTCTTTTTCTATTAATCTTAGCCTCTCAGCCCATCAAAACAGTCCATGTTCTTTGAAAGACCTGTCTAGTTCATCCCACTGCCCTATTTTTCTCCTTTAATGTTTTTTCTCCTTCTCTGTAAATGTTTCCTTTTCAAATCTTCATCCAACTCCCTGCTGAAAATTACAACTGACTCTGTTTCTACGGCCCATTCAAAAGGAATATTCCAGATCATAAATTCTCAGCAAGAAAATATATCCCCAGATCGTGAAGATGTTTCAATTCTTTTGCCACATCAAGCATGAAATAATAGTACAATCCTAAACGGACAGTAACCGTCACTGGAATAATGTGAAATACCCAAACATGCAATTTGTAACGCGTATCTTTGCAGTCTCACAACATTTGGGGGATTATTTGACTTTATAAGGAAAGATTGCTGACAGCCAAGTACGTCTTCATGCCTAACTGCACAAAGTTTCTAATTAAAAACTCCCAACTCAGTGGCCCCTTGTTAGTACAGTGACATTGGTTCAATCGTTTTTCATTCTGAATTAGAATGTACCTAAAATTCCAGATTGATGTTGCTCTCCTGCTGTTGCTGATCTGCTTCACTGCACTGCTAACCTATGACATCAGTGGTACAGACTGTGTGAGCAGCATAAACAGGCCATCAATGCTCGTGATTCATTCCCACATCAGCACCAGCTGATTTCACAAAAAAAGTCTACATTTGGAAACTCACAAAGATAGAAGCATAAGATTGCTTCCGTTGTTCCTGCTCAATTGGATTATTGTGCTTGTTTTACCAACATTTTTTCACATCTTCGCTTTCTACATTTTATAAACTTACTATACTTCTCTAGTCTTCTGCCTTTCTTGCCTTGTCTTTCCCTATATATCGTCATCCAAGAGATTCCAGATTTGACAATTCCACCCTCTTTGTTAACCCTGAACCCCTTTAATCTTCCCCTTGAATGGCTTCCATTGTTCTGACATTGATTTACCTTCAAATAGCTGTTTCCAGTCTACTTTTGCCAAATCACTTTTGTCCAGTAAAATTGGCCCTGCCCCAGTTTAGAACCTTCGCTCCTATTTTATCCTTTCCCTTTACAGATTTGTTCTTCTGCCTCCCTTGGAGTGTTTGGAGGTATGTAGTCCACTCACAGTAGTGTGGCTGTTCCTCGTTGTTTTTGTTCTGTTGTTCAACCCATATAGCTTCATTTGATGATCTGTCTCTTTTTCATATTGATGTCAGCCCTACTGAGGTGTAACCTGTGACTTTGTGGAGCAACTTTTAGATTTGGCCTTAATTGATAAAATTAATTTCTGCAACTGACTGGGAAGAACACCACAGACAAGCTGTCATGAAAGGGCTGTTTGCAGTGAAAGTAACTGAGAGGAACAAGGCTTGGATTTAAAATTCTTAAGGCATATAGTTCAAAGCAGGGGCCCAGACTGAACCTCAGTAATCTACACACGACTGCACTGGCCAAATGAGATGTTATGATAACCATCAAAGTAATTTGAACAACTGTTCCAAGACATCCTAATGATCACAGTTCCATCCAAAACACCCCAAGGCAAGATGCATTCTATTTAAAAGCACCACTTTTATTGTGATCATAAATCCTGTACAAAGCAAAGCAACTTCTACAACAAATTGTCTTTTCTTGCAGCAACACCAAAGGAGATATGATGTGTTACTATGGGAATAGAAGTGACCAGGAGCCCAGAGTTTTGGATCCAGGTTTGTGTTCTGAATAATGTTAAATTTCTTGAATTATTATTTTAGAACTTTGCATCGCACATAAAAGTATGTTTGTATATGTCTGCCTACCTGTCCCTACGTCTCCAGAATCAGCACAGTCCCGATCTTTACAAACACAGATAGACTTGACGTTTGAATCCCTTACCATTATCAACCAGGCTTCTAAATAACATACCAACACTGCATTGAAAGTGACTGCCATAATAATCCACACCACAGGGCTCCATGTGAAATGGCCACTGCAAGATACCAAAATGATTGCTTGTGCTCTCTGAACAAGTCAGTATGAAAGCCATGTTACAGGAATCATTTGTCGCTGATTCATACAGGACTGTGTGCATGTTTTGGAACAGACTTCCTATGGGAAGTTTGTTCTTTTAGCAAAGGCTTTAACTTTTCAAGCAACGTGTATCTCTTGAGTGATGTTGAGTCAGGAACTAGGAAATTCCAAGGTTCAATCCCTAATTTAAAGTGTGGGCTTTGAAATTCAGTTCTCCAGTCCAAGTCTGATCTCTCTACCTGAGAAAGGATATACTTTTGATAGAGTGAATGCAGACACTATGCATCAGGTTGATTCCTAGGATGGTAGGTTTGTTACATGAGGAGAGATTAAACAGACTGGGCATACACTCTCTCGAGTTCAGAAGAATGAGAGATGATCTCATTGAAAGTTACAAAATTCTTTGAGGTTGACAGGGTTGATTCTTCTCCTGATGAGTGTCTAGCACTGAGGGTCAAAGTGCCAAAGTAAGGGGTTGACCATTAGAGATGAGAAGAAATGTCTTAATTCAGAGGATAGGGGATCCTTGGAATTCTCTACACCTGTAGTGACTCAGTTGTTGACGTGTTCAAGGCAGATCGATAGATTTTTTGATATCAAGGGAGTTATAGGATATAGTTAGGGCACAAAAGTGGCACAGAGATAAGACATCAGCTGTGATTTTATCAAATAGCAGTATAATTATGAGAGGCCAAATGGTCTATTCCTGTTTTCAATTGTTTGTGCTGCACAATTACACAGAAATGTCAAATCCTTTGCCAAACAAAATTAACACTTCCAAGTGTTTGTAGCACACAATGGGAATTTGAATCGTGCTTTCTGGATGTATGACATAACTCCATGTGGAAGCTTTTCAAGTTCAAGTTTATTGTTGTCATAGGCATAAATACACAAGGTATAAATGCCATGAAAATTAGCTTTTTGCAGCAGATGCACAGTACAAGATAAGAACAAACATAGGTTAACGTAAGCTTAAGTTAACATAAATTATACATAACTTACATGTAAACATAACAACACTGGTGCAAGATTGAGAGAGAAGAAAAAAAATTAGTCTGAGATAGTGTTAAGGTTTTTCAAGTCCATTCAAGAACCTGACGGCAGTGGGGAAGAAGCTGTTGTTGAACCTTGAGATGTGGGTCTTCAGGCTCCTGTACCTCCTGCCTGATGGCAGCATCGAGAAGAGGGCACGGCCCGGATGGTGGGGGTCCCTGATGATTGATGTCGCCTTCCTGAGACATCGCCTCTTATAGATGTCCTCGATGGTGGGGAGAGCTGTACCCGTGATGGAGCTGGCTGAGTCCCACCACTCTTTGTAGCCTCTTGTGTTCCTGTGCACTGGAGTTCCCATCCCAGGCCATGATGCAACCAGTCAGAATGCTTTCCACTGTACATCTGTGGAAGTTTGTCAGAGTCTTCGATGAAGTGCTGAGTCTCCTTAAACTTCAAAGAAAGTAGAGATGCTGGCACACCATCTTCATGGTTGCACCTATGTGCTGGGCCCAGGATAGATCCCCCGAGATTTTGACACCCAGGAAATTGAAGCTGCTCGTCCTTTGCACCACAGACCCTTCAATGACAACTGGTGCATGTTTGCCTGACTTCCTCTTCATAAATTCCACAGTCAGTTCCTTGGTCATGCTGACATTGAGTGCAAAATTGTTGTTACAACACCATCTCACTCTGACCTATCTCCTCTACACTGCCTCGCTTTTGGTGCAGAACTGATGTCATTTAGTATGCAATGCACATTTTAAATCACTGCCACAGCACTGGACATGCATCATAGGGAAACATCATGACCCTTGATCAAAAACATCAGCTATTAATGATAGGAAGAATGTTTCTTGAGTCACTATTGAATTGTCCATCTTCCCTAATAGACCAATGAACCAGATGTGCTTATTTGCTTGTTTCTTGAGATGTGGCATTTTTTTTTAATCATTCAAGAGATGTGGGCTTCACAGGCTGAGGCAGCATTTAATTGTCCATCCCTAGTTACCCTTGAGAAGGTGGTGGTGAGCTGCCGCCTTGAACCACTGCAGTCCTTGAGGTTGGATATACCACAATACTGTCAGGGAGGGAGTTCCAGGATCTTGACCCGGTGACGGTGAAGGAACGGCGATATATTTCCAAGTCAGGATGGTGTGTGGCTCGGAGGGCACCTTCCTGTCTCCTTCCAGCTAGTGGAGGCCGTGGGTTTGGAAGGTGCTGTCTAAGGAGTCCTGGCGAGTTGCTGCAGTGCCTCCTGCAGATGGCACAGGCTGCTTCTACTGTGTGGAGTGAGTGAATGGTTGTGGATGGGGTGCCTATCAAGCGGGCTGCTATGTCCTTTATGGTGTCAAGCTTCTTAGTGTTGTCGAAGCTGCATTCATCCAGTTAAGTTCCTTTTAAAGCTCTGATCCCATGGTGTCAACTTCCATTGATACAGTGTTCAGTTGCATGACTGACAAGCGGAGTGTTGCCGCTCTGATTAGCCTATTCAGCCTCTCCTTCATCAGCAATTTAGATAAGATCAAACATCTTTATTACTCACATGTACATCGAAACACACAGTGAAATGCATCTTTTGCGTAGAGTGATCTGGGGTCAGCCCGCAAGTGTCGCCACACTTCCGGCGCCAACACAGCGTGCCCACAACTTCCTAACCCATATGTCTTTGGAATGTGGGAGGAAACCGGAGCACCCGGAGGAAACCCAAGCAGACACGGGGAGACCGTACAAACTCCATACAGACAGTGGCCAGAATTGAACCTGGGTCACTGGTGCTGTAATAGCGTTACACTAACCGCTACACTACCGTGCCTGCCCTAATTTCCACGCAGAACTGCCAGCATGGCAGAAGTTTGTACTTGTGCATCCTGAAACTAAATGCAGTTAATATCCATAATTGCACTAAAGTCCAGTATATTCTGCTGTTTATACAACTTCTTCTGTGCGCATATCTCTCGGACAACAGCATCACCACAGTTACCCTCATCACCTTTGAGCAGGAGCGGGAGAAGTAAAGCATCAGGCACTGTGCTGCTCAAAGTCTTTCAATGATACCGTAACCTTTGTTTTGTTGGATAGGATGTTAATCTGGATTGTTCAAGAACAAGAATTAGACTTGGGTCTGATGCTCCTCAAGATCAAATAACTTGTTAGCATTCACAGACTAAAGTTTAACTAACACATGGTCTTTAGACAAGGTATAAAAATCAGCAGTTGCACAGAAAGTCTTTGCCCTGTCAGAATCAACACCTTCATTTTAAATAGTATTTTTTATAAATGTGAAAATCCTCGCATGTCCTAGTGTTTGCATGTTTGAATGTTTGCAGATTATATCTGGAGTACTGGGTCCACTTTGAGATTGTGCATTCCGGATCATGAATCCTGATTGTAGTTTCAGGGTCTTAGTTTTTGGGTGATCTGTTCTTGGGTGCTCAGGCAGCTGTATGTATTTGTACAAAACTAATGTTGCCATAGTTGGTGTCAGACCTGAATCACAATCGTCATTGCTGCTTTTCACCCATTCACAGTTGGTTCCAAGAATTTAAGAAGAGTAATGATCTTTGAAGAGTGATATATGTGTGTGTGTGTGTGTGTGTGTGTGTGTGTGTGTGTGTGTGTGTGTGTGTGTGTGTGTGTGTATAGAGAGAGAGATAGATAGATAGATAGGAGTATGGAGGTAGATAACATTTCTGCTGTAATTGAGATTAATGCCATCTTTCTTGTTGTTTTTATCTGTGTATTCCTAGGTATTTATGGGCTTTGCAACAGTCTTCTTGATACTCCATGGAAGAAACTTGTTAATGGGAAAAAGCTTTTCACAGAAACTATTAAGAAAAGCTGTGCACTTTCTCCAGAGAACTTGACGCAAGAGCTCTTAAACATGCTGAATAACGAAGAATAGTATGTACTTTTTACAATATCTGTCCTAAACCTGCTTATACTCTTCGTATCACATAAATAACAGCTGTTCCACTGACCTGCTAAGTCACGGCACCACCACTTGCAGACCAGAAGACCCAAGTTTGACCGTTGGTTTAATTAGTCCCAGTTCAGGTGGTATCTAGGCTGACGTCAGCTGAGACCACTGGACCATCTTGCAATCTTTCCATCTGGAAAGTGTTTGACTAGAATTGGACATACCTGTGATCGTCTCTACATCCAAATAGTCACAGTTAAGGGTCACCCGTGGAACACTGATGTGGGGCACTTGATTTAACAAATTACTGAGCATCATTTACTGCTCAATAAGTACAAATTGAGTTAAATTATTATCAAGTCCCAATTGTACATCTCCTTGTATTTTAATCAAATTAACATGGGAATGTGCTAAGGAGCAGGTAATTTGCCCAGATTCTAGTTCCTATGACTTTGGGAAAATGGTCACTATATGCTTGGATACCGACATAAATGTGTCAGGGGAGCATTTGACTTCAGTGCCAAGGAGCTTGGTTTGAATCCCATCTTTCAAACCCAAGCTTTTTTGAGGATTCGGTGGTACTGCTTCATCCTTTGGAAATTTCACTTCGATTTCCAAAGTTATAGTTTTAAACCCCACTCCAGAACTTAGACTTGCACTCAACACGTGACTTCTATTCTAGTCACTATACCCTAGTCACTTATTGAAATGATTAATATGATAGTCTCGCTAAGCAAATACACGAGTTCAATCCTTGTTGATAAACAAAGCACCTATACAGCTTTCTTGTATGCAATATTTTCATGTTGTCAATTATTTAAAAATAAGTGAACTAATACCCATTTTAAACTGCGAACAATACAAACCTATTAAATGATTCTGCATGTGATCTGAAAATCTGTACAGTTATTTTTTAAATTGGCAAGTTTTGTCCTCACATTTCATCCCACCAGCCTACGTATCCAACACATCATTCTCTGCCACTTCCGCCATCTCCAACGGGACCCCACCACCAAGCATATCTTCCCCCCCCCCCCCACCCCTTTCTGCCTTTCACAGGGACCGCTCTCTCTGCGACTCCCTTGTTCACTCCTCACCCCCACCCATCCCACTCCCACCCTGGGAACTTTCCACTGCCCTCTCCATAGGTGCAACACCTGCCCCTACACCACCTCCATCAACTCCATCCAGGGACCCAAACAGGGAGGTGCAGGTGAGACAGAGATTCACCTGCACCTCCCTTAGTATTATCTACTACATTCGGTGCTCCAAGTGTGGCCCCCTCTCCATTGGTGAGACCAAGCACAGACCAGGTGACCGTTTCGCAGAACACCTGTGCTCTGTCCGTAACCGCGACCTGCATCTCCCCATTGCCAGTCACTTTAACTCCCTCTCCCACACTATCACTGATATGTCAGTCCTCGGCCTCCTCCACTGCCGGGAGAATTCCAAGCGCAAACTGGAGGAACAGCACCTCATTTTCCATCTTGGAACCTTGCAGCCTGACGGCATGAACATTTGAATTCTCCCACTTTAGGTAATTCCCACCCCCCCCCACCCCCCCCCCAACCATGCTTCTTCTCTTCCCTTTCCTAGTCTATCTCTCTATTTTCTCCCCTTTTTTTTCCTCTCTCTCCTCACCTTTGACCCACCCCCCGATGGATCTGCTCTCCCCTCCCCCCCCACCTGCCTATCACTATCTCTTATCTGCATCTACCTATCACCACTTTGTGCCCACCCCACCTCCCCTCTTTAGTCCACCTATCACTGCTCTGCTTTTCCCTCCTATATATTGGGCTTCCCCTTTTCCTATCTTCAGTCCCGAAAAAGGGTCCCAACCCAAAACGTTGACCGTCTGCTTTTCTCCACGGAGGCTGCCTGGCCTGCTGAGTTCCTCCAGCATCATCGTGTTTCTCATCTAGATTCCAGCATCTGCAGTCCTTTGTTTCTCTTTTCCACACCTTATCACCTCTTTGGTGTCCAGTGTGGCACCAGATGAGCATGGAGTTATTCCAGCAAAAATGGAGATAATTTGGCCCATTGCAGAGAGTTGTGAACACAGCCCAGTCCATCACACAAACCAACCTCCCCTACACTGACTATGTCTACAGTTCGTGCTGCCTCAGGAAGGTAACCAACATAATCAAAGACCCCTCCCACCCTGGTCTTTCTCTCTTCTCCACTCTCCAGTCGGGCATAAGATACAAAAGCTTGAGAACACGTACCACCAGGCTCAAGGACAGCTTCTATCCCGCTGTTATTAGACTCTTGAACGGACCTCTCGTACGCTGAAAATGAACTCTTGATTCTCCCAATCTACCTCGGCATGGCCCTTGCACTTTATTTGTCTACCTGCACAGCACTTCCTCTAACTGTAACACTATATTCTCTTCCTTTTTATTACCTTGGTGTACTGGTGCATGGAACGAACTGTCTGGATGGCACGCAAACAAAAGCTTTTCACTGTATCTCTGTACAAGTGACAATAGTACTCCAATTCCAATTCCGAGTTCCTATTGGTCCCAAGGGGAGCATTCTGTCTGGATGAATTCCCCTGTCGTTCTACCACAATGTGTTTGAGTCTGGCTGCTGTCCAAGGATGTGGTTCACATTTGGGCTCTTTGAGAGTACAGTGCAGTGTCACTGAACCACTAGAGATTCTTGCCTGTATCTTTTGGTGAATATTATTAGTTCTTAGCGAATCAGACCTCTGTTAAATTGGATTTATTGCACGTGATTAAAATCTAAGCAGAACGGTACCCTGACTGTTTGCAGCTCTAACTGATGGTGGAATTTTGTCATTTTATTACCAGCCAATTGCCAGTCACTGATATAGAGGAGCAAGGTCAGGATTTCATTCGACCTATCTTAGAGGAGTTCTCGGCATTGTTCATTCGCACTTCCTTTTATGGCACTCGGTGAGTTGTGAACTGTCAGTCCCTATCGAGTTATGGTTAGCATTAGGCTATTAACAGAGCTAAGTACAAAGATATTAACCACATACACCATATCAAAGGATTACAAACAGTCTGGTTGCTTCTCTTGAGACTGCTCTCCAGTCAGACTACATGGAGTCTCAGCACTTACCCTGTCAATCCTTTCTGGAATCTTTGTGTCCCAGTGGGATCATCTCTCACCTCCACTGATCGCTTCTGCATGGGATAACCCTCCAATTCCCATAATCACTGTGAATTAACACTGCACTGCCCCCGAAGTAAGTGTACATCAAAATAGGCAGACCAAAATTGCACACACTACTTCACATATGATCTCACCAAAGCCTTGTGCAATTGCAGCAAGACATCCTTAACCTTTTTACTCCAGTCACCAATCCGATCACTTGCTGTACCTGTACATTAAATTTCTATGTTTCACTAACAAGCACACCAGGATCCTATGGCACACCAACATTTACTGGTTTCTTACCATATTCTACTTCTCTATTCACCCTACCAAAGTGAGCAATTTCACATTTTTCCATATTATTCTTCATCTGCAGTCATTTTGTACATTCATTTCCAGGCTCTCCGTGTCCTCTGCATGTTTCACACATAGCTTTGAATCGATTGGATTTGACGTGGAGGCATTTCCACCTCCCCATTCCCCTGCCACCAATCGAAACTAGCGTCAGGATTGAAATCAACCTGCCTTCCTGCCCCTCAGTAAATTCGTAAACAGATGTTTAAGCCAGGTTTCATCCATGGTCTGAGCCAGGTTCATTTGCTTTGAGTGGCGGTAGGGACCTTGGCACCCCTGAATGTGGAGGATTTAAGAGGGTTCCCTCTCACCTAATCCTCACTGAAATTATTCATTTCTTAACAGAGAATGAGAATCCAATGTTGTTTTGGTGCCTCCTCTAGTTCAGTAGAATATTATAGGTCACTAATTCTTGCATGTGGACAATGGTTGTTAGGGTGATGTGCCACAGAACAGCCAAAGCCAAGCTTCAATATCTCCAGGAACTTGGGAATAGTGCAGGATAGGGTATTTTACCAATTACTTTATGAAGGACATATCCTGTATTTTCACCATTCAGGCTCTTTTTATAATCAGCATTTTATTTGATAACTTGTTAGGAATAGATTACTGAGTCTTTGACAGTCTGCACAAGTGAATCTTTAAGGATTTAATTTTCTGAAGTTGTTTTCAAAATCCACCAGTACTGTACCACATGCAATATTAATAATCTGCTGTTGTTTAAACCAAAGTAGAAAGATGTGAAACCATTAAGTATTTCTGTGGTCATGGACTTTGAATTTCTTGTGGTATTATTTCATTGATTATATATTTCATCAAAGTCCTCGAGAGTAAGTATTTAATATAGTTTAGTTTAACTAGATTCATATATTTTTGGACTTGCTATTCTTAAAAAAGGCACTTAGCACATCGCCGGTTGTTCAATGGAACATCGTAACTTTTTATGCTGCTTTTCTTCTTTACTTTTGTTCACTTTCTGTTTTTTTTAAACTCCAGAGTTCTTCTCAGTTTATTGAAACATCTGACTTTTTCTATTCTCAGGACAAACACAGTCATCCTTGTTGACGCTAAAGGGCATGTAACCTTCACAGAGCGTTGCCTGCTCAAGCCTGACACAAACCAATGGAAAGTCAGCTCCTACCAGTTTGAACTTGAGACTTAACAGCTTTCCATTCAACACACAGTGAAAAAGAAAGGAACAGGAAATAAAGTTGACTGGAAATGAAAGCATATTTTGCAGATCCTGCGGGTTTCTTGGACACTGCAGATGTAAATGGTTGATTAAAACATACTGCATCCTAGCAACTACCTTGACTTTAAAGAGTCTTTGCTACTTAGTATTCCACACAGTTTATGGTGTTTATTTGTGTGAGCGTACATTTCTGTGAGTATATTTCTGTGTGTGTGATTGTGGCTTTGTTTGTGCGTGTGTCTGTGGATGTTTCTGGGAGTGCGGTTGTGTCCGTGTGGGTGAGTGGATGTGTGTAATGGTGAGTACATCTGGAAAACTCCTTCTTCTGATTTGGTTAATATTACTATCATTATTCAATGCAATGCATTCTTGGAAATGCACGTAATTTCAGATTACTAATGCTTCAATAGATTATTTATCTGTCAAAAACAGGTCGATCAAATGTCTATAGGGAATATTTGGAAATGTGTATGATTTTTTCCTCCCCTCCCATATTTCAATTATGATTTTCCCTCCATAAGCTTTTCCACTCCTTTTACAACTCATTTGAGAGGAATTCATAACTTATTAAGTACAAATGGAAGATTTTGTAATACTCATCAACTCAGCATCCTGAAACATCAGCTCTGTTTCTCTTTCTGCAGATGCTGACTGACCTGCTGAGTGTTTACAACAATTTCTTCTTGTTTCAGGTTTCCAGCATCTGCACTTTTTTTTTGATTTTTCATCTACTTGTTCCCTGGATTTCACATAACTGAGTAATGGGTTACAAAGGGATGCATACTGGTAAAAACAACAAGATGCTGGAGAAACTCAGCAGGCCAGGCAGCATCCGTGGAGAAAAACAGATTGTCAATGTTTCGGGTCAGGATCCTTCTTCAGTACTAAAGATAGGAAAAGGGGAAGCCCAATATATAGGGGGAGCGGAGGCCACACTTGGAGCACCGAATGCAGTAGATGATATTAGGGGAGGTGCAGGTAAATTACCAAATGCAGTAGATGGTATAAGGGGAATCCAAGTGTGGCCTCCTTTACATTAGCGAGACCAAACGCAGACTAGGTGACCATTTTGTAGAACACCTGTGCTCCGTCCGTAACCGCGATCTGCATCTCCCCGTTGCCAGTCACTTCAACTCCCCCTCCCACTTCATCACTGATATGTCAGTCCTCGGCCTCCTCCACTGCCAGAAGTCCAAACACAAACTAAGATGAGATTTCTTTATTAGTCACATGCACATTGAAACACACAGTGAAATGCATCTTTTTGTGTAGAGTGTTCTGGGGGCAGCCCGCAAGTGTCGCCACGCTTCCGGCACCAACGTAGCATGCCCACAACTTCCTAACCCGTACATCTTTGGAATATGGGAGGAAACCGGAGAAAACCCGCGGGGAGAACGTACAAACTCCTTACAGACAGCGGCCGGAATTGAACCCGGGTTGCTGGCGCTGTAATAGCGTTACGCGAACCGCCACCCTATGTGCCTGCCTGGAGAAACAGCAGCTCATTTTCCACCTTGGGACCTTACAGCCTAATGGCATGAACAACGAATTCTCCCACTTTAAGTAAACCAAATCCCCTGCCCCCCCCCCCCCCCCAACCATACCTCATCTTTTCTTTCCTAGCCTCTCTTTTTTCTCCTCACTTTTTTTCCTCCCCT
This sequence comes from Pristis pectinata, assembly GCF_009764475.1. Classification (NCBI taxonomy): domain Eukaryota; kingdom Metazoa; phylum Chordata; class Chondrichthyes; order Rhinopristiformes; family Pristidae; genus Pristis; species Pristis pectinata. The sequence goes on from NC_067421.1 coordinate 39,580,596, forward strand.
CCCCTCATGGGGCACCTTGCTCCTTCCCTTTGACCCATTCCCTGGTGGATCTGCTCTCCCCTCCTCCCCTGCATCTGCCCATCGCTATCGCTTACCTGCATCTACCTGTCACCACCTTGTGTCCATCCCACCTACCCTCTTTAATCCACCTATCACTGCTCTGCTTTTCCCTCATATATTGGGCTTCCCCTTTCCCTACCTTCAGTCCTGAAGAAGGGTCCTGACCTGAAACATTGACCGTCTGTTTTTCTCTACGGATGCTGCCTGGTCTGCTGAGTTCCTCCAGCAGCATTGTGTTTTTTCATCTAGATTCCAGCATCTGCAGTCCTTTTGTTTCTCTTGTATACTGGAAAAATTTGTTCCTCAATTTTTTTATCCCCCTTCTTTGCCTTGTGAGGAGCACACTTCCCAGGGTAATCACAGCATTCCTACACTACCAGCAACATGTCATTTGTACCAAAGAATCAACACTGAAATGCTGTTGCTCTCTCCACCAACATGTCAAGCCACATTTTCAAGGAATTTTATTATCTTTTGTTTTTCTCAGGACTGTTGAACATGAAATGACAATTGACATTGATACCACATTGGGGTCAAAACTATTGTCAATGCACCTTTTCTTCATTTCTTTATAAAAAGAGAAGGGAATAAACTCAACTTCAAAAGAATAATATTTGCCATAAAAATCCAAGCAGTATTATACTACATGTTGTCTCGAAATGTGCCTTTGTGGCACCAAATCTTTTATGTCAATCTTCAGCCAACAATGAAGGTTATCAGTTGTAGCTATAATTTAATTAATTATCATGGTGCAGCCATGTTAAATTCACAGTATCTGCAGCACACAGTAATGGCTGCCTGTGTCTCTTTATCGAAAACAGAATAAAATGTGGGAGATGTCAAACTGGTCATGGCACAGTGTATTATTAAATTGCATCTTTGTGACCCAGATCTATAATATATTTCTTTTTGCTCAATCAAACCAATTGTATAGGTCCCTTGGTGGTCTCAGTGGAGGCCGGGAATGCAGAAGTTAAAAGTTAAATTCCACGGTCCGTGCTGAATTAATTGACTTCAACTGTGACACTGACAAAAGTGTGACTGAGAGGAAAAGTGGTCAGAGTTCCCAAACCTATTGGTTTATAGTGACATCAGCTAGAAAATGCCTCTGTGTGGGTTTCACATTGGTTAGGATGGAAATATGCTCAACCTCACTGCCTGAGGCAATTGAATGTATGATGTGCGTACCGTCAAGCTCACACTTGAAGAATATCGACGGCTCATTATTAGAGGATTCCCAACACTTGTGGGGCAAGGAATCAATGCCTTCTTGTGGCTAAAGAGAGGAAAAGAAGTATGGGACAGGAAAAGATTTAAGCAGGTATTGTGGTGGGGGATAGACTACTTGAGTGAGCAATTTTGGTTCCAGTTTGTATCTGAGATTTGGGTGAGGGGAATAACGACGATGAGTTCACTTTGATCAGGCCAACAAATGGGGCAGAAAGTTTTCCATCTTCACACAAACCCAAGAAACAGCAAGAGTAGAACATACTCTTCTCTCAAGCCTGCTCTACCTTTCGGTAACATTATGGCTGATCAGATCTTTGGCTCAACCATTTTCCTGCCGTGTCCCCGTACTGCATACAATCTATCTGTCTCAGCCCAAGCAGAACCAGAGGTGGGGGCAAGAGCTGTCACCACCATATTAATATTAATGGTGCCCCTGGCAACTGTTCAGTCAGAAGGAATGCCATCCCTGGCTAACCTCCCCACTCTATCTCAGGACTGATATTTTTGAAGGCTAGATATTGGGAAGTGGAGGAAGTACTTGGAGGTCAGAAAGAAGCTGGGTTAATAATCAACAAAGGAATGAATGGGATTTTCAGCAACTGCTTGATTCCCAACAGATGTTTCATTCTTATGCTGAACAGTTTATCGACCCACACACAAATATCATGCTGGCTGTTAAGGCTGAGTGCTATTCACATTTCATAAACTTTTTATTCCGTTCATTTTGGAGTGATTGTGAAGTAGAGAATTCTTTGAAGCATTGCAAAGAACCTGGGTGGTTGTCCAGGAGTTTCTATTCTGTCATAGGTTTAAATTGCATATGGTGTATTGAAAGTTGGACCAGGCCATTCTGCCCCTTGATCAGCCCCTTGATTAGACTGTGGCTGACCTGCTTCTTCATTTTATTCGCCTGCATTCATCGTATTATTCTTGCAAACCCTAGAATGTATTGGGTTCAGATGTAAACATTTTCATTGACTCACCAACAACTTGCACAACCTTTAGGGAGGAAGTTACAATCTTCCAGCACCTAATGTGCTTCCTTACATAAATGACCTGACAGTAGTTTCTCACTTTCCACATCAGAGGAGGTTTCTCTATCCTATGAAATTCCTTAACCATTTTAAATAGCTCAGTGAAATTGTCCTTCACACTCAACCCAGGTTGATGCAATCTTTATAATTTAACCCTGAAATCATTCTTTGTAGTTCTGTACCCCTTCCAAAGCCAGCGTGCCATTCCTGAGGTTCATAACAGTACATAAGGCTCCAGGCACTCTAACCAAGGAAAACATTTCATTTTTTTATCATTTGAGATATTTCTGATGTCTGACACTGTGATGCCTGAATGTCACACAGCAGGGCTGCTCACCAACCTTTGCAGTCAAGCTCATTATTTTGAACTGTGACTATTCAGGAGCAGGGAGACAGAGTCAGAGAGAACATAGTTAATATAGGAATTATTGAACTAGCCTTCAAACTACTTCCAAATGTATTGATACTTATAAGCACTGAAATCACATGGTACAACTGTGTAAGCAAAGACCACTCTCTCATGAAATAGTAACTGTGGTTATCACATGGAGCCAGCAGTCACTTGACATAAGTGACCTGGAATCTGACCACCGTCGTTGTACAAACAATGATTGGTTTGTGTATATGTATTTACATACGTTTGTTCAATATTGGGACACAGCAACTTTGACATGACCGTGAGGCATTCCAGCACTATTGGCCAAAGGTACTAGAAACATGAGGCCACTTTGAGACAGCTGAGACAAAGGGCTATGTTAATTGGATTCCAGACAACTCTTTTGAGATATGCATTGAAACTCCAAACCATGACAAATTGATGAAATCATGATGAGGAGATCAATGTACAATAGATGCAAAATGAACCAGGTGGCTGAGAAAGACCATTGATACAGAGGAACGATAGATGAATGCTCAAAGTATTACTACCGTGAGTCATTTTGGAGTAAAAGTATTTGGCACTGTTGAAACACATATGTCCTCTGTCTCAACCCCATGCACTGTGGGAGGTCCCAGATGGCTACCTGGATACCTGGTCTCACCAAAGATGGTCACTCTCACATTTGATGGGCTGACAGTCACCTGTCATGTGTTATAACTTTAACTGAGAAGTATAAAACTCAATTGTAGTTGAGTTTCAGGGAGATTCTTCCATTGATCTCCCCTGTCTGTTTGCACCTAATAAAGACCTTTTACATCTACAGCTCTAGGCTCTGAGTGGCTTTCAACCTATATGTTCAGTTACCTTCTCGTGTCATGTTGTAACAACCATCCCTTTCACCTAACTTGCAACATCCTAGATAATTGAAACAGCAAATAGTTTTCAAGCACTAACACTATCATCATTCCAATTTTCTTAATGTTCTGCTCATGCTTTATTTAATGTTATGAGAATGATGTTAGTATGGGTATAATAAAAGAGATAATATAATTTAAGACTTCTGCTTCCAAATTTAACTAAGTGCTTTTTGAAGTTAATCAAGCAGAATTATTAACAAAATATTGAATATGTTGAATTTTGTGATTTGGGATTTTTGTTTACAATAATGCTCCAGAGTAATTTCCAAATAATCATAGTTGATCATTTGTTAAGTTTGTAATAAAATGTTAATATCTAAGAATCATTTAAAGTTGCCCAAATGAGTTGGGTGCTGTTGAAAATATTTTCTTATTCTCAACTTGTCTTCTGCTTAAATAAATTAATTAGCTTAATTATTTTAACGACTTGCAACCACAGATGGAAATTCTCTGGAGTTAGTACCATTCAGCCAATGTTATTTTGTTGGAAATGGGTAGAAACCAAATATATGTGTGAAAATGAAAGCTGCCACACTTCCAGTTGAGCATTTCCAACAAACCAGAAGAGGATGTGAGGAATTTGCTCTGTCGTGGTCAATTTTGTTCCTGCATTCTCATGTAAGCGTTTAGTAATTGTCAGTCTTGTAAACCATTGCACATAAGACACACAGACACATAGAATGAAGGTCCAACCCGGGGACGTTTTTGGATGGCAAGGTGGCATTTTGGGCCGTGCAGCTGCCTCATGCAGTGGCCTGGGTTTAATCCTGACATCCAGTGCTGCCAGTGTGCAGTTTGCACATCCTCCCTGTGACCATGTCGGTTTCCCCGAGATGTTCCGGTTTCCTCTCACGTCTTGGAACTTTGCCATTCCGAGGTGAGTAAATATTTTTATGGCAATTAAGGTCTCAGTTGGAACCAGATCGTCCTTCCAGTGCTGAAATTTACAAATTGCTGGGCTTTGCTCCTTGATTATTGTTTGAAAATCTGGAAAAGTAACATGAAAAGTAAATTCTTTATTTGCCTTTCGGGCTCTTTCTCTCTTGTAATCTTTTCTCAGTACAGGTCCTCCCAGGTTACAGCATGATTCCATTCCTGTGAACCGTTCATAAACCAGACATTTCACAAGTTGGAAATGCAGCTGCAAACCAAGTTCCCACACAGCAGAAGATGCCTGCAGCTCCACAGCAGCCGGTAAATCCAAACCACTGGTCTCCCAAACACTCATTCCCATGTATGGGCTACATAAGTCAAGCATTTGTAAGCTGGGGAGGACTTGTATTTTGCTTTCTGTACTGATAGGACTTTAAATTGAATATTGCAATGAAAACTTCCTGAATCTGACTTGAAGGAAAATGATTCTTCAATATTACTAGTTGAAGAGATATACAATTGTTTTCCCTGTTTTGAGATGACAGCTCTGTTTTGGACAGCCTGCCAAATGGCCCTCTGATTACCCACAGAAGGTCTGTGGCCAAGTGTAAAGAATGGCCTCCGCTATTCATAATCTGTACACATTGGAGTCTAGCTACATGACAGGTGCTTGGTGGCTCCAGTTAGGTTTCCATGGTGTAGGGTGCAGAGAGAAAATGGAAAAGCCAGTATGCCTGTCACTAACAAAACCCACATCTACGGAGGTCCGGTATTAAATGGAGGCTGCTTGCTTCCTTTTAAATTTATACTACAACTGATGCCCAGAAATAGACGTCATGGGACAAAGCTTAATCATAAGGAACCTCTATTTTATGATAGTTACATGAATGGTACAGCTCCATGAATTATCAAAGAAACAAGAGGTTAGGCCCATCTCTCTCTCCTTCTCTCTCTCTCTCTCTCCCCCTCCCTCCCTCTCTCCCTCTCCCCCCCTCTCTCTCTCTCCCCCCCTCTCTCTCTCTCCTTCTCTCTCTCTATCACACAGCACTTGGTTACACAGTGGTGCAGCTGATAATTCACAGTTCTAGCGATGCAGGTTTGATTCTGACCTCCATTGCTGTCTGTGTGGAGTTTGCACCTTCTCCCTGTGACCGCATGGGTTTCCTCTGCGTTTTTCAGTTTCTTCCTACACCCCAAAAATGGCCTGTCGGTAAGGTTGATTGGCTACCCCTGGTTTAGTTGGGTGGTAGGAGAGTCAGGGCAGAGTTGATGAGTACGTGAGAGAGAATATGTTATAGGGAATTAAGTGGGAAAATGTGATTGATGGGATCGCTTTGAGGGCTGGTACAGATAGAACAGCCCCCTTCTATGTTGAAGGAAAATATGAATTAGATTTCACAGCCCTGGTTCTCTCGGTGCACGCTGGGACACCACACTTCTGATCAATTTCTGCAACTGTGGTAACAAACTCGTTCAGTGCTTGCACAGCCATTGAGCTCTATTAATGTAGGTCCAGCTTGCCGCTTCCTGCAGATGTTACTACAGGACAGGCTTTCAAGCAAAATTGCAATGATTAGCAAAAGTTAATTTATAATCTCAACTCACATTTGGGAAAATAATGTCAGTTGAGAGCTTTGATATTGTAAAAGCCTATGAAACAAGAATAGATTGCATTTGTTAAATGTCTTAACAATATGTATGAATTTAAGATTGAGCAACCAATTTTTACTGAAAAGAGTGTGCTTCTGGCAAATAGCCTTGGGTTCACATTATGACACAGTAATAGAACTGTTTGCTTTGTCTGGTCTTCAAATATATCATTTCCATTTAATATATCACCCACTGATCTCCACTGCAAGTGGTAGAATTAATGTCCAAATATATTCTTTACAGCTGAAACCTCTGTTCAGTGCAATTAATGTCCCCGGGGGACATACGCACCAGCATTAAATTAGATCAAGTGCTTCCCCAAGTGGCTGAGTGGATAATTGCTGTACCATGCAAGCTGGATACATCTTTTGTTAAATTGCACATTCATGGTTGTAGTTCTACAATTGCCTTCAGAATCCTTCGACTGGCCAGGGGGAAGTGTATGAGTTCATGTCAGATAAGGATGAGACCTTTTGTTGAGAGAAAACTGATATTGAGTGGTGGTGGTACTTATAGGTTTTTGGATGATGAACCAGTCCATGCCTGTATGCTGGAAAACCTGTACATCTGTCAGACATTCGAAAGCACACTGAGCAGCACAAGGTGTACCTAAAAGTGAGGTGCTAACCTGGTGAAGGTATAGAGCAGGATTGCATGTATGCAAAATAACACGAAGAACATAAGATAAGATCTTTATTAGTCACATGTACCTCGAAACACAAAATGAAATACATCTTTTGCCTAGAGTGTTCTGGGGGCAGCCCGCAAGTGTCACGATGCTTCCAGTGCCAACAATAGCATGCCCACAACAGGGACAGTAGTGCAGCGGTTAGCATAACGCTATTCCAGCGCCAGCAACCCGGGTTCAATTCCGGCTGCTGTCTGTAAGGAGTTTGTACATTCTCCCTGTGTCTGTGTGGGTTTCCTCCGGGTGCTCCGGTTTCCTCCCACATTCCAAAGACATATGGGTTAGGAAGTTGTGGGCATGCTATGTTGGCGCCGGAAGCGTGGCGACACTTGCGGGCTGCAAGCCCAGAACATGTATTTCACTGTGTGTTTTGACGTACATGTGACTGATTAAGATATCTTTTGGAATGTGGGAGGAAACCGGAGCACCCGGAGGAAACCCACGCAGACATGGGGAGAACGTACAAACTCCTTACAGACAGCAGCTGGAATTGAACTCAGGTCTCGGGCACTGTAATAGCGTTACGCTAACCATTACACTACCGTGCCTGCCTTTGACCATACAGTCAAAGTCGAGTTTATTGTCTTATGCACAGCAGTATCACAAGCACAATATCAGATACATAACATTCACAAGAAAAACATAAGTTAACACATAAATTATACAAAATTACACAAGAATGCATTTTTTTTAGAACAAAAAAACTAAGTCCATTTTATTGCAAAGTGTTACTATACTGAAGTAGTGATTAGGATGGTGCGGGTCAGTTCAAGAACCAAATAGTTGAAGGGATGTAGCTGTTCTTCAGCCTGGTGGGTGGGACTTCAGGCTTCTGTACCTCCTGCCCGATGGTGGCTGCGAGAAGATGGAATGGCCTGGCTGGTGGGGATCTTCAATGATAGATGTTGCCTTCTTTGAGGCAGCGCCTCCTGTAGGTACTACCGATGGTGGGGAGGGATGTGCCCGTGATGTATTGGGCCGAGTCCACTACTCTCTGCAGCTTCTTACATTCCTGCGCATTTGAATTACCGTACCAGACCATGGTGCAACCGATCAGGATACTTTCAATAGTACATCTGTAGAACACACAAGTCTGGCAGTTTTGTAGTCATCTTAAATACTGATTAGTTTTATTTTAAATTCTACAACTGCCACGGTAAGATTTGAACTCTGGTCTCTGCATTGGTAGTCCAAACCTCTGGATTACTATTCCAATCACTGTTTCAGCAGTCTATCTTTTAATTGTCATGATAAGTCATGATGGGAAGTTTAGCTGAGGAAATTAAGGGTGACAGAGTTGTGCAGCTAATGTGTAAACTGTATTTAGGCCACTGTTTCTGTTAACCGCAATGTGTCTTTGGTTTTGTAATTACCTGGAGGTGCTACAGAACCTGTTTGTAATTGAGAAGGATTGTAAACAAAGACAAGCCAGACTAAAACAGTATGGTCAGTAATTTGGTGGAGACAATGGCATACGTGCAATAAGATTTCTTTATTAGTCACATGTACGTAGAAACACACAGTGAAATGCATCTTTTGCGTAGAGTGTTCTGGCAGCAGCCCGCAAGTGTCGCTACGCTTCCAGCGCCAACGTAGCAGATTGCAGCTTTGCACAAAAAAAACAACAGGGAAAGAACTGGAGTGAATGATGTGTTTGAGGGAGGTAATGGTACCAATGACCAGGTCACCATGAGCTGCTGACCTGGGTGGAGCTGGAAGACCCAGTGAAACCAGTGGACTCTTAAGGACTTGGAGATAAATAGACGTTGATTTGAGTGGCCTTTCCCTGAGGATTGAATGGTAAAGGTAAGCAAGTGAAGAAAGATTCACCCATGTTTAGAGAGACAGGAAAGAGAAGAACAGACAGAAGATAATGTCACCTGTGTCTGAAAGGCTCCAGTGACCAAAGGCAGTGAGTGCTTGTTAGCTATCGCCTGTTCTTCAGTGTAGTATTTTCTGCTTAAATTTTTAATCTTTTACATAAACTTCTGGTGCTGCTCATTTAATCCAAGAGTCATTCCAGTCTTGTAAAACCATTGCTGAGTTCTGCACCATCAACATCCTGGGAGTCTCCGTCGACCAGAAACTCAACTGGAACAGCCACACAGCTACTGTGGCCACAAGATCAGGAGTCTTGAGTATCCTGTGGTGAGGGATTCATTGCTGACACCTCACAGCTTCCCATCATCTTCAAGGCACAAATCAGAAGAGTGCTGGAATAATCCCAACTTGCCTGGGTGAGTGAACCTCCAATAATGCTCGGGAAGCTCAACACCATCAAGGACAAAGCAATCCACTTGACTGGTAACCCCAGCATCACCTTAAACTCTAATTCTCTCCACCACTGACACATAGTGGCTGTAGCATGTAACATCTACAAAAAACACTACAGTCATCTCCCAGGGTACACTGACCCAAACCTATGACCTCTAACACCATGAAGGATAAGGGCTTCGTGTACATAGGAACACCACACCAAAGCTTGCAGGTTTCTCTCCAGATTACATGCCACCCTGACTTGGAAATATATTGCCGTTTCTTCATTGTTTGCTGGGTCTAAGTCCTGGAACTCTGCCCAACAGTAATTATCCACAAACTTTCACAAGAAGGGCAGCACCAGCTCAAGAAGGTGGATCATCAGCACCTTGCCCGGTCAGGAATGGACAATACATGCTGGCCATTCCAGTGACATCAAATTCGGATCATGATTTTTATGGTTTCAGGTAGACTAACTGCTGTGGAATTAAAGATGAACTGAAAGAACATTAAGACATAAAGGATCAGGTCATGTATCCACCTGAGCCACCTTCACTTTGCCTGATCTTATTTCTGGCCACATCCTCTCTCTTCTGCCTGATTAATTGCACAAGAATCGGGAGCAGGAGTAGGCCAATCAGTGCTACTGCCTGCTTCATTCAATAAGATTATGGTCGATACAACCTTGGCCCCAACACCACTTTTCTGCTCTCTCTCCATACCCCTTTACTCCCTTGTAAATAGATTCCCTTCCAAATACACTCATTGTGTAGAGTCTCTGCCTTTACACAAGGCACAGACTCCCTGATGTAAAGGCATAACAGAGTCTATGCCTTTGCTCCCTTGTAAGGCATATACAAGGGAGTCTATGCCTTGTGTAAAGGCATAGATGCTACACAATGAGTCTATGCCTTGACTATATTCACTGACTCTGCCTCCATGGATTTTGAGGAAGAGAGTTCCAAAGAATCGCTACTCTCTGTGAGAAGAAATTCATAGAACATAGAACAGTACAGCACAATACAGGCCCTTCGGCCCACAATGTTGTGCCGACCTTTAAACCTTGCCTAAGAATATCTAACCCCTTCCTCCCACATATCCCTCTATTTTAAATTCCTCCATATGCTTATCTAGTAATCGTTTGAACTTGACCAATGTACCTGCCTCGACCACCACCCCAGGCAGCGCATTCCATGCCCCAACCACTCTCTGGGTAAAAAACTTTCCTCTGATATCTCCCTTGAACTTCCCACCCATTACTTTAAAGCCATGCCCTCTTGTATTGAGCATTGGTGCCCTGGGAAAGAGGCGCTGACTGTCCACTCTATCTATTCCTCTTAATATTTTATACACCTCTGTCATGTCTCCTCTCATCCTCCTCCTCTCCAAAGAGTAAAGCCCTAGCTCCCTTAGTCTCTCCTCATAATGCATACTCTCTAAACCAGGCAGCATCCTGGTAAATCTCCTCTGCACCCTTTCCAACGCTTCCACATCCTTCCTATAATGAGGCGACCAGAACTGGACACAGTACTCCAAGTGTGGTCTAACCAGAGTTTTATAGAGCTGCATCATTACCTCGCGATTCTTAAACTCAATCCCTCTACTTTTGAAAGCTAACACCCCATAAGCTTTCTTAACTACCCTATCCACCTGTGAAGCAACTTTCAGGGATCTGTGGATATGGACCCCTAGATCCCTCTAGTCCTCCACACTACCAAGAATCCTGCCATTAACTTTGTACTCTGCCTTGGAGTTTGTCCTTTCAAAGTGTACCACCTCACACTCCTCCGGTTTGAACTCCATCTGCCACTTCTCAGCCCAACTCTGCATCCTGTCAATGTCCCTCTGCAAGCTTTGACAATCCTCTACACTATCCACAACACCACCAACCTTTGTTTCGTCTGCAAACTTGCCAGCCCACATTCTTCCACATCTTGTCTTAAGTGGGCAGCTCCTTATTCTGAACACTTATTCTAGGTGCCTCCACTAAGGGAAACATCCTCTGAGCAAGCACCCTGCCAATTTCATTCAGAATCTCTTCTGCACTTTAATAAGACCATCCTCATTCCAAAGAGTATCAACCCAACCTTCTCACCCTTTTTTCATACATCAACCCTTTGAATAGGGTGAACCTTCACTGCACTGCCTTCAATGCAAATGTATCCTTTCTTAAATAAGGAGATCAAACCAGTACACAGTACTCCAAATGCAGTATCACCAACAATCTGTAAAACTGCAATATGGTTTCCTTATTTTATATCCCTTACCTCTACAGTAAAGACCAATATTCATTTGCCTTCCAAATTGCTTGCTGTACCTGCTTGCTTCAGTCCACGTTTCCTGCATTCAGAGCTCCATATTTCTTTGTACCACAATATTTTGTAGTCTCAGTCAATTTAAACAATTTGCTTTTTCGTTCTTCATTCCAAAATGGATAACCCCACATTTTCACACATTATACGCCATCTGCCAATTTATCCCCCAGTCACTTAACCTATCTACATCCATACGTAAACTTTTTACGTCCTCGCAACTTTTTAACCCACCTATCTTAACCGAATTTGGCTACATACACTTGGACCATTCATCTACGTTGTTTATTTAGGTAGTAAGTATTTGAGACCCCAGCATGGATCCCTGTGGCACCCTATTAGTTACTGCTTCCCAGTCCAAAAGTGATACATTTGTCCCAAATCTGTTTTCTGTTAGTTAGCCAATCTCCATCCATGCCTATGTACTTTGCCCCACTCAGTGTTTTCTTGTACGGTAATCTTTGGTTTGGTGCCTCACTGAATGCCTCTGAGAAGTCAAATACATTACATGGGCTGGTTCCCATTTATCAACCTTATTTGATACACCCTCAAGGAACACTTGCAAATTTGTCAAAAACAATTACTTTTTCATAAAACCATGTTGATTCTGCTTGATTTTTTTGTTTATTTGCTAAATGTTCTCCTATTACCTCTTTAACAGTGGATTCCAGTATTTTCACAATGACAAACGTTAGGCTAACTGGCCTATAGTTTCCCGTCTCCCTCCTTTCTTGAAAAATCGCATTACATTTGTGTTCTTCTAATCCTCTGGAATCTCTCCAGAGCCTAGGCAATTCTGGAAGATTACAACCAACACATCCACCATCTCTGCCGCCACTTTGTTTAAGACACTAGGATGCAGGGCATCAGGTCCAGCAGATCTTTGGCCCTATTACTTTATACTTTCTCTCTAGTGATAGAACTGGTTTAAGTTCCACCCCCTCTATAGCTTATATCATTCGGAATTTTTAGTGTCTTTTGCCATGAAGACTGATCCAAAATAATTCTAGAATCTCTGCTGTTTCTCATTATTAATTCCCCAGTTTCATCCTCAGAAGAACTATCGATTACTTTAGCTGTTCTTTCACATATTCTATATGGCAGAAGCCCTCACTACTTTTTTATATTATTTGCTAGTTTATATGCTAGGTTCTCTATCTTTTTTGTCATCCTTTGCATGTTTCTAAAAATTTCCCAATCTTCTGTCCTACAACTAATAACTCCAACATTGATATATCTTCTCTTTCAATTTGATGCCATCCTTGACTTCCTTCATTACCCACAGATAACACATTCTTCAGGCAGAGCCTTTCTATCTCAATGGAATTTACTTTCGCTGAGATTTATGACATTTCTCCTTAAGTATTTGCCACTGCTGACCTAAGAGCTTATCCTTTAATCTATTTTCGCAGTCCACTTTAGCCAACCCTAGTTCATTGTAATTGCTCTTACTTAAGTTTAGGACACTGGTTTCAGACCCACGCTATTCACTCAGATTGAAGTTGAAATTCTATGTTTCTATGATCACTGTTTCCTAGGGGATCCTTTGGTATGAGATCATGAATTAATCCCGTCTCTCCGTAACTCAAGATCTAAAATAGCATGGTCCCTGGTCGGTTTCTCAATGTACTGAATCAGAATCAGGTTTATTATCACTGACTTATATGGATGTGAAATTTGTTGTTTTGGAGCAACAGTACAGTGCAAAGACATAAATACATAGACAAAAACATAGACAAAGATAGACATAGACTGCTGTAAGGAACTATGTGTTGTAGAATTTGCTGGGTTGAAAGAAAAAGGAACACATTGAAAACTGTATTGGCCCAACCTTTTCTTGACATCCTGTGAAGACATGAAAGCAAATTCTCCCTCATTTTTTACCCCATATGCTTGCAATGGGGAAAAGTTCCAGGAGTGTGAGGAAAGAGAGAACAAAACAAACTGCAGATGTAAAAATCTAAAACAGATAATGTTAGAGACACTCAGCAGGTCAGGCTGCATCTGTGGGAGGAGAAGCAGAGTCAATATTTCAGGTTGGAGATAGGTAGGAGTTCTGACAAAGGGTTTCAGACCTGAAACGTTGACTTTTTCTCTTCCCACAGATGCAGCCTGACCTGCATTTTCTGTAATATGAGGAAAGAGTTGACAAAATAGATTTCATAAGCTCTTTGAATTCTCAGTTTTACCGTAATGAGGATTTATGAAAAATGATTTTTAATAATGTTTAAAAAGGAAAGTTTATATTATAGTGCCTTGTAAAAATTATTTTTGGAAAGAAAAGTCATGATTCGCCTTTGTTCATCTATTTTAAAGAAAATCTTGGTGGTAACTGAGGTTCAATCTTGTGGCTCCTTTGGGACTCTGTGTTCTGACTAATATTATCCTTTGGTCCTCAGCATTCCATTCCTGTGAGCTGTCTGCAACCAAGACAGTTTGCAAGTCAGAAATGCGGCGGTGAACTGAGTTCCCACATGGCAATAGATGCCTGCAGCCCCACAGCAGCCAGCAAATCCATCCTGCCAGTCCCCCAAATGCTCATTCCTATATACAGGCTGCACAGAATCAGATTTATTATCACTGACATATGACGTGAAATATGTTGTTTTGTGTCAGCAGTGCAGTGCAAGACATAAAAACCTATAAATTACAAAAATAAATAAATAGTGCAAAATAAAGCAATAATGAGGTAGTGTTCATGGATCATTCAGAAATCTGATGGAGGAGGGGAAGAAGCTGTTCCAAAATTGATGAGTGTGGGTCTTCAGGCTCCTGTACCTCCTCCATAATGGTAGTAATGAGAAGAGAGCATGTCCCAGATGGTGAGGGTCCTTAATGATAGATGCCACCTTCTTGAGGTGCCGCCTTCTTGAAGATGTCCTCGATGGAGGGGAGGGTTGTGCCCCTGATGGAGCCGGCTGAGTCTACGACCCTCTGCAGCCTCTTGCGATCCTGTACATTGGAGCCTCCAAACCAGGCAGTGATGCAACCAGTCAGAAAGCTCTCCACTGTACATATATGGAAATTTGCAAGAGTCTTTGGTGGCATACCAAATCTCTCAAACTCCTAACGAAGCTACAAATCTTGAGACAAGTCGGGCATTCATAACCTGAAGGACACGTAAAAGCAAATTTTAAGCCCTTACCATGTTGTTATTAATGCAAGCTTGCTGTGCATCAAAGTTATTGCTGGCATCCCAATTTGCAACTGTGATTTGCAACAGTTTTTCGGGGCTTCAAAGCACAGTAGGATGTCCTGAGAGCAGCTATTGAAATGAAAGTCCTTCTCTCTGCCTTCAAAGAAGGTGGCAGTGCTATTGTTGTTTGGGATTCAGCCTTGTGTTCAACTTCAACCTGGTGATTAGCAAAGTGGGTTGTCAATACAACCCGTAACATTAATACAAGTTTTCCTCCCTTCCACAGGTGCTTCCTGGCCTGCTTTTTTCTTTTTTTCCCCCATTTCAGCTTCACAATTGTTGTTTTCTGCAGCTAATAGTTCCATCAGTTTTTTTATATATTTTTTTCCTCCTCTCATACCCGCAACCTGCTGAGCATTTCCATCAATTTTGTTTTTCTTTCAGATTTCTGGCATCTTTGTTTTGATTTTCATTCCCTGTATTCTTCCACTTCTCTACAATGCAAAGCATCCCTGCTTTATCCAGTAGTTTGAAACGTAGAGCATAGAAACAGACTGTTCGGCCCACCGAGGGCATTCTAACCACCAAGCACCCATTTATATTAATCTTACACAAATCCTATTATATTGTCTCCCCATTCCCATCCCATCAACTTCCCCTAGATTCCACCATTCTACATATACAGATGAGGGGCAGTTTACAGTGACTATTTAAGCTACCAACCCTCATGTATTTGAGATATGGGAGGAATCTGGAACATTGGGTGGAAGCCTATGGAGTCACAGGGAGAACATGCAAACTCCATACCTCCCACTCCAACCTCCCCAAACCCTCTGATCTCTCCCTCCCTCACTCTCCTCGTCACACTATTTCCACCCACCACAGCTCTCACCCCCACTGTCCACCCTGCCCACTCTCCACCACATGGTCTTCAGCCCTCTGGTGTTAATAACCTCCCTGACTCTCCACCCCACTACCCTCCATCAGCTTCCCCACCCCCTCTTTGCTCATTCACTCTCCTCTCCCTCCCACTTTCCAGCCACTCAATGAAGTTGGTCCATGACCATACATTATCCTCACCTCCAGCTAATTTCAACCAAACTCCTCAGCTCCAAATCCAGGCTTCATAGTCTGGCCTCCCAACCAAACTTTCGCTCAGTACAAGCAGCTATAACCAGACAAAGCCTACAGCCTGGAGCAGACACATACAATCTCCTCTATTCCTTGACCACCTCCCTACACCAACTCACGTCAACCATCCATTTACACTAACTCCACACCAATCACATTCCCATCAACTGTCTCCAGATTCTACCACTCACCTGCACAGTAGGGATGATTTATAGTTACCAACCCACAGGTCTTTGGGATATAGGAGTGGGTGCAAACTCCACACAGACAACACCAGAGGTCAGGATTGAACCCGGTTCACTGGAGCAGTGAGGTAGCTGCTGTACCAGCGGCGTTGCCCTGATGAAAGGCCACCTGTTGAGTACCTGCCACTCACTCCGATTTTATTTCAGATTTCCAGCAGCTGCAGTTGTGCAGATTTTACCATTCAGATTCGACAGATCTCCTTGCCATCCTGATGATTGGTCGAGGGAACCATCAATCAACCTTTGCGTACGGCTATTGGTGAAGCGAGCGATCTATCATTTCAGCGGCGGGACGATCGACCAGCGGCAATCATTTATCCGCCGAGTGACTGGAGAAGCCAGACATCAATCATCCTTTCCCTCCGTTGATTGGTGGAACCTGGAGGACGAACCCTTGCAGCGGCGCGTTGATAGACGGAGGTGGGCATCAATCATTATTGTGGGCGGGCTGGGTCGGAGCCGAGGCTGCGCGGCTGGTGCCGGGGCATTGGGGGTGAGGGGAGGCGATGAAGTGTAAGCGCGTTTATAACCGTGGCGGACACTACGGTAGGTTGCCCGCGGGGTATATTGAGGGGGCATCTTCTGCTGGTGTCTTCCCAGAAGGGGGTTGGCGTTGGCGGGGGAGCAGCCTCTCCCTTGGAGCGAGCGGCCTGGGCTTGCAGTAGGCCTCGGGCCTCGCTGGATTTCCCCTCGAGTCCGCCTGTGGGTGAAGCCCGGCCCGGGACACGGGGTTCACCGCGGTACCCGGGCCAGGCCAGGCGGGCCTGCAAGGTGCACTTGCCCCGGTTTGGTTGTTGAAGTCTTTCCCCTCCGGGGGGGGGGGGGCGGGCTCGCAGCCACCCTTGGGTGCCAGTCCTTGGGTGAAAGCCGCGCTGGGGATGATTCCCCCGCACCCCAGGGCTGCGGCGTGAACGGCTTTAAAATGGGGGGGATACACATTAATAATTTTCTTTTTGCCTTTTGGTTTATTGAAGCCACCTGATTCTCACAATTCAGGTGATATTTGGGACATCCTGAGTTCCTGACTCAACAAAATTAAAAGTGCAAACCATCTGGGGAGGATTTTAGAGAGTGCTTTGTTAAATACAGGTTTCTCTTAATATGAGGGGAAAAAACTGGTTAATTTATTCTGTGAAACGTTTTCTGCATTCTGCTATGATCAATACTACGTTTGGTACAGTGAACTTTTTTTTTGCATTTATTTGAGCTTTTACAGCTTTGTTTGATAAAAGGAACTAGATAAATTACAAATTGTGAATTTGGGTGATTATAGCACATGGAAAAGTGTTGCCCAAATGGTATTTAATGTGTGGTGGGGCACTACTTTCATAATTGTTAAATCAGTTTCAAATAAAACTGGAGAGTAGTAGTCAACTTCTGCAATTTAACTGGAAGCACAAACTACACCAATAAACCTCAGAGACAGAGAGAAAGACACACACACACACACACACACACACACACGACTGCAGCTGCTGGAATCTGGAGCAACACAAAGGTTCTGGAGGAACTCAGTGGGTCAGGCAGCATAAAAAAACATCAACTTTTTTTCTCAAAGCTTTATCCTATCCTTTGGGATCTTAGTCTTGTGGGATGCTAAATTACAAACTTCTTGATGCAATAAAACAGAAACTGCTCTAAATCAGTTCTTTTGAAAGATTATGATAGTAACTTCCGAAGATGCTGCTTGTTGAGTATTTCTAATATTCTGTTTTTATTTCACGTTCTCACCATCAGCACTATTTTGATTTTAGAGCACAAGATGTATGAATGGGAGTGGGCAAATTTGGCCCCTCGAGCCTGTTCCCTCTGGTCAATGACATTAACTGCATCAATGCACTTGTTCAAAACTTGCACTCTCCTGTTGAAGTATTGTGAGTTATTAAAAGACCAGTGGTCATATTCAAGTGCACTGGGTAATTATTTGAAACGTAAGGATTTGTGGGGCTTTGGGGACAGACTGGGGAAATTGAACTACCTGGCTCGCTGTTATGTAGAGCCAATAAGGAAATGGTGAGGCAAATGGCTGCCTCCCTTGCTATAACCATGAGATTCTTCAACAAGGATGGAAGTGAAAATTGACACTTCAGTACCTTTTGAAATGTTGTCTCTATCGCAATTTAGGAAGGCAACAGCAGATTTAAGCATAGCAAACCATAACATCAATGATAACATTCAGGGTTCCCAACCATTTTTGAATGTGTATCTCACTTGTAAAGTGGGATAAATTTAGTACTCAGTAAAGTACACACCCCTCACCTTCATAAATGCCTCATAAAGAGTTGTTGCTGTTGCAGGGTTGCATATAGTGGGAGTGGCTGGTGTATGTTTTTGGGTTTTTTTGTAAACTTTCTAACTAAATTAACGCAAGGTTGTTGAAGCCTCGTGCTGCTGGTAATCTGGCAAAAGTGGGCTTTGGGGAACTACTGATATAAATAACCCAATACAATGCAATTTATCTTTCATTAATGGGGTCTAACATACTTAAAAGAGCTTCCCTTCTCTTTGTTTAGCCATAGGATCTTTTCGTGTCTTTTTAAAAGGGCAGATAGATCACTGATCTTTTATCTTCCCCCTAAGAAGGGGGAAGCGTACAGCTCTTCCAGGGTGCTGCACAAAACTATTACATCAAATAGTATTTAAGTCTCTAGAATGGGAGTTGCAGAGATTTCAATTGAAATGGCAAAGTTATGATGGCTAAGATTTTTAATAGTCGATTTAGTGAAAATGATTAACAACATTTTATCTTATCTCTACAGGTGATAAAGAGTAGAAGATGGTCTTAAGGACTCAAGATGATGAACTCTGTCTAATCCCTGACGTTGATTAAGCTGAATACATTGTGATTTTCAATAATTGAGACAGTGATTCTAAAAGCTGTCTACTTTAATGAAAAGAATAATGTAGTCAGCTTAACTGAATCATCTGTAAATTTTGATTAGTACCATAACATTTAAATAATTCACTTGGACGATAAATGTTTAATTCCTCCTTAATAGGGGATTAAGTAAGAAATTATTTATAGAATTAGAATTAATTTTTAAAAAATGGAGATGTTTGGAAGCGTACCTCCTCTGGCCACAGAGCCTTCATTACCACTGAATGTGGAGAATCAACCGTGTCCCCCACCTCTTCCTCCAAGTGTGCCGCCGCCTCCACCACCTCCCCTGCAAACGTCCAGTGACGCAGAAGTTATGGACGTTGGCTCTGGTGGTGATGGACTTTCAGACACTCCCGCTGGGGACTGTAACACGTCCAGCCAAGACCAGCATCTTACGATGGAATCCACTGTCTTTAACAACCAATTCACATCAGTGTCGGGAAGTTGTCCACTGAATCCAAGAACAGCACGTCATGCACCAGCTGTTCCTAAGTTTGCCCCTGATATTAAGTTGCTCAAAGATGTTAAAATCAGAGTTGTTTTTTCAGATAATAGTAAAAGCAAAGACAGGCAGGTAGTATATGCTGGGGTTGAATCTGGTGAGAAAGGTACTGAATTTAGCAATAGCATGAATGGAGGTTTGCATGGCACTCCTTTTGATAGGAAGGGAGCAGTAGAGTCAGGGGCTTTCTGTAATAAAAGTACTGATAAACAAGAAGTTGAAGACAATCAAGAAAAAAAAGTGGAATTTGCAGTACTCGATGAACTAGACTTCCGGGAAAACTTCGAAACAGATGATGTAGAAGGAACAGGTTTCAAATCTGAAATGATCATTCAACAGGATCACATCGATGAAGAAGCTCTGAGTTATTCATTTGAGGTATGTGAGCAGGGTTCAAAATACTCACGCGCACATGAGATTGCACGTGGATTTATCCTTGTGACTATGAATGCCTTCCTTTTCATTTTGTTCCTTACGCCAACCTGGTGCATGTAATCTGTTAATAATTTTCAAGAGGTAAAAAGTGGGCTTCAGAATTTTTAACAGTTAAGATTTGCAGGTTATAGTGATCATATTTTCTGATTGTTCACTCAAAATTTACATGCATCAGGTAGTATATATAGTATTTTGAACCCTGTGTGTTGTCTAGTCCTTTGAGCAGCTCATCTTATCCATTTACGTAACTTTTAAGTCGGGTGAAGAGCCAAAAAAGTTGATTTCTGTCCACAGTTCAACAAACTTGTGTATGCACTTAAATAGGTAAGGAGAAAAGGTTTGCATTATTGGTAAATAATGCAGTGAATAGTTATTTTAATGTATATGTATCCTTCCAATACTATTTTCATTTCTTTTTCTGCAACTGGTCCTTCAGTCAATAGAATGGATGAACAGATAAACGAACTGCTACATAGTTCTGATGCCAGTCCCTTGTCTATGAATTGGTCAGTCGGAGTTGTGTCCACCCATCTGTAGGTGAGTATGGATGAACCAACTCTGAAGACTGACCAGAACATTAGATAAAGCTCTGTACAATGATGGCATCGATCGCAGGCTGGAATTCTAAACTTTGACAACGGAAGTGTGAAACGCATATCTTTTACATCTTCATTTTGTTGTTTGTAAGTGTTTCAATTTGAAATGACCTGCCCACCTTATAAACCTGAAACCATTATTTATTCATGATGCTATTTTCAGTATTTAGAAATTTATCATAATGATAGAGACATCAAATTATATCACAGGACTCCATGTGATGTTTTAAAGATCTCCAGAGATATGTATGTTTAAACAATTCAGACTAATTCTTCAGATGTGTGTGATAGTATTTGTTTTAAGAAGCATTTTGTGAAACACAGCTATTTCTGTAGAAACTAAAAATACTTTTAAAATTAATAGCATTTTTCAAAGCAGTATTTCATTAAGATTCTGTTAAAAATTGTCTTTTTAGGAATTGAAGTTACCAGGGTGATTGATTCAGAGTATGAGCTGAAGCCATTGTATATTGAGAAACAACAGATGTGTGTGTTAGCAGTTTGAAGACAGAAATGACCTGGCAGGCTTCACATTTCTAAAGATAAATATATTTCTGTCATCAGAGTGCCAGAGGGGGCCTGGTATACCTGGGGCGTATTGTTAAATGATCTGTATTGTGACTATTTCTGTAGAATTCAATGAGATTTGCTGCCTATTGGCAGCAGTTGAATGAGAGGAAATGAGAAAAATTACGCAATTATAATGTGAATGCAGCTAAGGTTAATATTTTTAAATGCCCCAATTAGAAATATTCACACTGTTATAGTAGGATGGCCTTTGATACTGTATTTTACAGGATGATTTTGATAATGATGTTGATGCGCTTCTGGAGGCAGTGCTGCCTCCTCCCAAAAAGAGGAAACGGGTTGAAGAGGATGTTACTGGTGACAGTGACCACCAAACTGATGAAGAAACAAGTGTGCAGCCAATGATGACCAAAATTAAAACTGTGTTAAAAAGTAAGTGAATTATTCCACACAATCCAATTTTCTTCTCTCTCCCTCTGTGCGGGTTCCAGCCACTTCTCTTCCCTGACTCAGATGTGGTTTATCATGTGTTGTATTTGAGTCTGGACCTACAATTTTAGAATGAGAAACATCCCAATTGAATCAATCTATCCTTGAACACCATTCATATTTACACTCATTCTTGCAGAGGTCTTTGGTGGCTGTTAGAAGCTTGAACTTATGGTGATATGCTTTTGTCTGTGTTAATACACATTTACCAACCTGGGTAAAGTCAAGAGGCACAGGTTGGGAATTGAGCAAGTGGCCATTTTGTTCATGCAACAGAATGTACTATGCAAAGGGAATAATGTTCATGAAGAGGAACACCAAGATGCTATTTCTGATTAGAATTTAATGTTGAGCTGCTCATTGAATATATGTGAATAATCGCTTTTTTGGAAAATCTTTTTGGCTTAAATCTGTAGAAACCTGTCCCAGCAATCACTTTTCCAATAATAGATTGATTCTTGGATGGTTATCGTCAAGCATAAGGTGGCTGTAGACTTTCTGACAATGGTTGTTTCCCTTTGAAAGTGGAGTTATTGAGTTGCTGAATTTAAGGCCTTCAGAGGCCTTCAAACTTCTTTTGAAGTTATTTGAATTCTACCTCTGGTTTGATGCTCACTGCACAAATATATTTTTAAAACAATACTTAATGTGCAAATATTATGTTATGTTTTTAGTTTTTACTTTACTTCTGACCATATCTAGCAGCTATCTTTTTTGACATGAGCTCTTATTCATATCACTGACATAATTTATGTCCTTTTTTGAAACTGTGGTAAACGCTTTGCTCAATCTGCAAGTGTCTGGTGGATCTTGAGTTTTGGAGGGAACATGAGTGCATTGTATTACTTGTTCAGCTGTTGTAGTTACAGCAGGCATTATCTCAGAAACCAACTAAAGTAAAATAGAAAGAGCTATCACCTCCTCTAAATCCATTACAAACTGTACATTATATTCAAATCTAACCATATATAAAAAAAACCTGAAATTTTCTTCAACCAATAGTTGGCCATCGAGCTGGAGGTAGAACTGAAATAGCATTGCAGATGACACGAAATTAGGAGCTGTTGTTGATAGTGAAGAAGGTTATAGTAGATTACAGGGGGACCTTAATCAGTTAGGGAAGTAGCACGTGGATTTCAATACAGATAGGTGTGAGGTGATGCATTTTGGAAAGTCAGACCAGCGTAGGACTTGTGCTATGAATGGTAAACCACTAGGGAGTGTAATGGAACAGAGGGACCTTGGAATACAAGAGCGTAACTCATTGAAAGCAGTGTCACAGGTAGATGGTGGTGAAAAATGTATTTAGCACGCTGGCCTTCATCAGTCAGGGCATTGGGTTTAGGTGTTAGGACATTATGTTGCAGTTGTACAAGTCGTTGGTGAGGCTGAACTTGGACTACTCTGTACAGTTTTGGTCACTATTACAGAAAATGCATGGTTAAACTGGAAAGAGTACAGAAAAGATTTAGGAGGATTTTGCCGGGACTAGAAGGTCTGAGTTATAGGGAGAGGTTGGTCAGGCTTGGTCTTTGTTCCTCGGAATATAGGAGAATGATGGGCGACCTTGTAGAAATGTTTAAAATTAAGAGGGGTATAGATAAGGTGGATGGTAACAGACTTTTCCCCAGAGTAGGGGAGTCTGAAATTAGGGGGACATGTTTGGGGTCAGAAGGGAAAGATTTAAAAGGGACTTGAGGGGCAACTTTTTCACGCAGGGGGTGGTGAGTGTATGAAATGAGCTGCCAGAGGAAGTGGTTGAGGCAGATACAACAGTATCATTTAAGAAGCATTTGGATAGGTACATGGAAGGGCGGGGCTTGGAGGGATATGGGCCGAACGCAGGAAATTGGGACTAGCTGGGTGGGCACCGTGGTCAGCACAGACTCATTGGGCCAAACAGCCTGTATCCATACTGTATTGCTCTATGACTCAAGAACATATTTATAAAATAAGTCATTATTCTTGAAGGCCTTAAATACAGCAACTCGACTCCACTTTCAGAGGAAAACCATTGTTAGAAAGTTTACAGCTGCATTATGCTTGGTAATAACCATTCAACAATTAATCTGTTAATGATAAGGTGATTACTGGGCAGCTTTCTATAGATTTAAGCCAAAAAGTCCCCAAAAAGCTATTCTTCATTTGTATTCTATGTGCAGATCAACATTAAATGCCAATGTAAAATGCTGATTGTGTTTTATAAAAGTTTGACATGTGCAATGTTTTTGAGAAGTGAGAATTCAGAGAATCAAACACAGTTACCTTTATTTTACCTGGGTAGAAAGGCATTCTTCAGAGATCTTTTGATCCAGTTGTATTAGTTTTTTTTAAGGAGAGCTCGAAATTTGTATTGGGTTCCTGGTGTGCATAGTGTCCTACATGATTCGTTACAGCATGTTAAGTGAAACGTGTGAACAAGACCATCAGAAATGAGACCCTTCATAGAAAACATCACAAGCGAACACGTTTATCATGCTGGTTTCTTATACCACTTCCTGTCAGTACCCTGGCTGTCTTATCTCACATTCTGGCCACAGAAATAAAACAACTGTCACAAACTGTAAATCTTGTACCCTGTTAGAAGTTAAACAACAATGTCAGCTAAATCCTTCCTTAACTTGCAAAACGTAATGCAGAGGTTCCCAATTTTTTTTTGCTTCACATCACCTCACTGAGGCGTTTTTTCTGTCCTATCATCCATCATTTTTCACTCTAAATATAAAGTCTAATGCACTAATTAGTGTATCATAATTGTGCCTCCCCTCAAACTTTAGAGTCTTCCTCAGATCCATCCTCCAACCTCATTTTCAGGTGCAGAGTGAAATTCTTGAACTATTTTATAATAACTATAGAACAATACAGGCCCTTCGGCCCACCATGTTGTGCCGACCTTCAAACCAAACAAAGACTATCTAACCCCTTCCTCCCACATATCCCTCTATCTTAAATTCCTCCATATGCTTATCTAACAATCTCTTGAACTTGACCAACATATCAGCCTCCACCACCACCCCAGGCAGCGCATTCCATGTACCAACCAC
Source organism: Pristis pectinata (assembly GCF_009764475.1). Taxonomy (NCBI): domain Eukaryota; kingdom Metazoa; phylum Chordata; class Chondrichthyes; order Rhinopristiformes; family Pristidae; genus Pristis; species Pristis pectinata. The sequence goes on from NC_067421.1 coordinate 39,604,982, forward strand.
TCTCTGGGTGAAAAACCTCCTTCTGACATCTCCCTTGAACTTCCCACCCATTACCTTAAAGCCATGCCCCCTTGTATTGAGCATTGGTGCCCTGGAAAAGAGGCGCTGGCTGTCCACTCTATCTCTTCCTCTTAATATTTTGTATACCTCTATCATGTCTCCCCTCATCCTTCTTCTCTCCAATGAGTAAAGCCCTAGCTCCTTTAGTCTCTCCTCATAATCCATACTCTCTAATCCAGACAGCATCCTGGTAAATCTCCTCTGCACCCTTTCTAATGCCTCCACACCCTTCCTATAATGAGGTGACCAGAACTGGACCCAGTACTCCAAGTGTGGCCTAACCAGAGTTTTGTAAAGCTGCATCATTACTTTGCGGCTCTTAAACTCGATCCCACGATTTATAAAAGCCAACATCCCATAAGCTTTCTTAACTACCCTACTCAATTCTTTCGGTGACTTTCAGTGATCTGTGGATATGAACCCCCAGATCCCTCTGCTCCTCCACACTGCCCAGAATCCTGCCATTTACCTTGTACTCCGCCTTGAAGTTTGTCCTTCCAAAGTGTACCACCTCACACTTCTCTGGATTGAACGCCATCTGCCACTTGTCAGCCCAGCTCTGCATCCTATCAATATCCCTATAAGCTTTGACAGCCCTCCACACTATCCACAACACCACTGATCTTCATGTCATCTGCAAACTTGCTAACCCACCCTTCCACCCTCTCATCTAAGTTATTAATAAATATCACAAAAAGTAGAGGTCCCAGAACCAATCCCTGTGGGACACCACTAGTCACAGCCCTCCAATCCGAATGCACTCTGTCCACCACAACCCTCTGCTTTCTACAGGCAAGTCATTTTGAATCCACACGGCCAATCCTCCCCGGATCCCTTGGCCTCTGACCTTCTGAAGAAGCCTACCATGCGGAACCTCGTCAAACGCCTTACTAAAATCCATGTAGACCACATCTACTACACTACCCTCATCAATCTTCCTGGTCACCTCAAAGAACCCTATCAGGCTTGTGAGGCAAGATCTTCCCTTCACAAAGCCATGCTGGCTGGCCCTAATCAGTCCATGATTCTCTAAATGCTCATAGATCCTACATGCTCAGAATCCTTTCTAACAGCTTACCCACCACAGAGGTAAGGCTCACTTGCCTGTAATTCCCTGGTCTATCCCTACTACCTTTTTTGAATAAGGGGACAACATTTGCCACCCTCCAATCCTCCAGTACCATTCCCGTGGACAACGAGGACTCAAAGATCCTAGCCAACAGTTCAGCAATCTCCTCCTTTTCCTCATGAAGCAGCCTGGGGAATATTCCGTCAGGCCCTGGGGACTTATCTGTCCTAATATTTTCTAACAGCTCCAACACATCCTCTCTCTTGATATCTACATACTCTAGAACATTACCCTTACCAACACTGTCCTCAGCATCATGAAGACCCCTCTCCTTGGTGAATACTGAAGAGAAGTAGTCATTGAGAACCTCACCCACTTCCACAGCTTCCAAGCACATCTTCCCACCTTTGTCTTTAATCGGACCTACCTTTACTCTAGCCATCCTTCTGCTCTTCACATACGAGAAAAAAAGCCTTGGGATTCTCCTTAACCCTACTCGCCAAAGCCTTTTCATGTCTCCTTCTCGCTCTCCTCAGCCCCTTCTTAAGTTCCTTCCTTGCTACTCTATATTCCTCACGAGCCCTATCTGATCCTTGCTGCTTACACCTTATGTATGCTGCCGCCTTCTTCCTAACTAGTTGTTCCACCTCTCTCGTCACCCACAGTTCCTTCACCCTGCCATTCCTTCTCTGCCTCACCAGGACAAATTTATCCCTAACATCCTGCAAGAGATCCCTGAACATCGACCACATCTCCATAGTACATTTCCCTTCAAAAATGTCATCCCAATTTACACTCTCAAGTTCTCACCTTATAGTCTTATAATTCGCCTTTCCCCAATTAAATATCTTCCCGTCCTCTTTGCTCCTATCCCTGTCCATGACAATTCTAAAGGTTATGGAGCAGTGGTCACTGTCCCCCAAATGCTCACCCACCGATAGATCTGTCACCTGACCCGGTTCATCACCTAAAACTAGATCTCGTATGGCATTCCCTCTAGTTGGTCTGTCAACATACTGTGACAGGAATCAGTCCCGGACACACTTAACAAACTCTGCCCTGTCTAAACCTTTGGCACTAAGCAGGTGCCAATCAATATTTGGGAAGTTGAAGTCTCCCACGATAATAACGCTGTTATTTTTGCATCTTTCCAAAATCTGCCTCCCAATCTGCTCCTCAGTATCCCTACTGCTACCGGGGGACCTATAGAATACTCCCAGTAGAGTAACTGCTCCTTTCTTGTTCCTAACTTCCACCCATATTGACTCTAGAGAGGATCCTTCTACATTATGCACCCTTTCTGCAGCAGTAATAGTGTCCTTGACCAGTATCGCCACCCCTCCTCCTCTTCTTCCCCCCCCCCCCCCATCCCTTTTAAAACACTGAAAACCAGGAATATTTAATATCCATTCCTGCCCTGATGTCAGCCATGTCTCTGTAATAGCCACAATATCGTAGTCCCATGTACTTATCCAAGCTCTCAGTTCATCTCCCTTATTCCTGATGCTTCTTGCATTTAAGTAAATGGACTTGAGCCCATCCACTTACTACTTTTATAGCCTGTACTCTGCTTCTCCTTCCTCAAAGCCTCTCTACCTGTTAGATCTGACTTTTCCCCATCCCCTTCTTCCTCTGACCTATCCCTCTGGTTCCCATCCCCCTCACAAACTAGTTTAAACCCTCCTGAACCACCCTAGCAAACCTGGCTGCAAGGATATTGGCCCCCCTCCGGTTCGGGTGTAACCCGTCCTCTCTGTACAGGTCCCACCTTCCCCAGAAGAGATCCCAATGATCCAAAAATCTAAAACCGTCCCTCCTGCACCAACTTCCCAGCCACGCATTTATTTGCCATCTCGTCCTATTTCTACCTTCACTATCACGTGGCACTGGCAGCAATCCTGAGATCGCTACCCTTGAGGTCCTGCTCTTCAGCCTTCTGCCTAGCTCCCTAAACTCACTTTTCAGGACCTCATCTCTCTTCCTACCTACATCGTTGACACCAACATGAACCACGACTTCTGGCTGTTCTCCTTCCTGCTCAAGAATCCTGTGGACCCGATCAGTGATATCCCAGACCCTGGCACCTGGGAGGCAACATACCACCAGGGATTCATGCTCACTGCCCCAGAACCTCCTATCTGTTTCCCTGACTATCGAGTCCCCTATCACTACTGCCTTCCTCTTCTCCTCCCTTCCCTTCTGAGCAGCAGGACTGGTCCCAGTGCCAGAGACCTGGCTACTGCTGCTTGATCCCTGCAAGTCATCTCCCTCAACAGCCTTCAAAGTGGAAAATCTGTTACTGAGGGGAACAGCCTCCGGGGTCCTCTGTACTATCTGCCTATTCGTTTTCTTTTTCCTTTTCTCTCTCCTGACAGTCACCTTTCTATCTACTTCCCGGACCCCAGAAGTATCTGCTCTAAGGGGGGTGACTGTCTCCCGATGTACAGTATCTACATAACTCTCTCCCTCCCTGATGCTCCGCAGTGTTTGAAGCTGCAACTCCAGCTCATCAATCTTGAGCCGAAGTTCCTCCAGCCTCAAGCACTTATTGCAGACGTGGTCATTGTGGACCACAGCAAGGTCCACGAGCTCCCACATCAAGCAGCTGCAGCACACCACCATGTCCTCCATCTGAACTAATTCTTTTTTTTCCCCTACCTAGTTTTTTTTCCTACTTAAAAATTTATAACAGGTAAAACTTTACCTTTACTTACCAGCTACTCTCCCGCCTTGCCCCTTTACACCGAAGCCCCTTGAACCAAAGCCCAAAACACTCTGCCCCCACTCACTCAGCTGCCCGCTCTGACGCTGCCCGCTAGATATGGCAGTCGTCTTTTTAAACTGTGCGTGTGCTTCTGACTGATGTCACGCACCTGCGCAGTTACTCCCCGCTATCCCCGAAACTTAGAGAGAAAAAAAACACTTATCTCTTCAGGACTCCTCGGCTGCTCGCCTCTCGTTCCCAATATTTCTAGCAACAGTACAAATCTACGAACTCTGTTCTTTGTTAGTGATAAGGAAGCAAAAACCTTGACACTGAATCTACATTAATTTCTAACCATATGTTACTAATTAATTTCCAACACACCTACGTCCGGAAAATAAATGGTCTTGTACTAGGAGTCAGTAAATGAAGAAAGACGTTGTTTTGAAATTTGCACAATGGATCCTATGTTTGTGGCCATCAGATTTCTGAATGGTCCATGAATCCATGAACGCTACTTCATTATTCCTCTTTTGCACTATTTATTTATTTTTGTAACTTGTAATTTTTATGTCTTGCCCTGTACTGCTGCCACAAAACAACACATTTCACGACATATGTCAGTGATCATAAACCTGATTCTGAATCATTTGTGGCTTCAACTTGAAAATTATTACAATTTATGGATTAGCCTTGCTATAATTGAGAATGGTTTTGTTCTGACAACTCAATGTTTAATTTTGGCATTCTACTTTAATGGCACATAAAATGTGAATAGAACAAATCTAAAAAAGAGAGATTAGAATTTCACCTGCTGCTGCAGTAGGAAATGTCAGTTTCTACCTGTTTTGTGGCTGTGAATTGATGCCAAAATAGAGCCAAAATGTTTTGTGCTCTGCTTGTTTGCTGTGTTGGATTTTAATTTGACACTGAACGATGCCCACACCCTTCTGAGAGATTAATATCTCATGAATTTAACTTGGGCATCAACCCAAGAATTGAAAGAGGGGCTGAACTAACCCATCAGTAATGCACTTCCTGGTTTGTGTTGACATTCTTTCCTTTTCAAATTCTGGTGAAGCCAACATTTGATTTTCTTAACTTGCCAGAATGGTGGCTGAAAACTGGGTTGCCTTATTTAACCCTGCACCTGATCTTTTTTTGGTTGAGTTTCAAACATGGGATACTTTTTTGCTTTTCATTGTATCTACATTTCCTAGATATTGGGATTATTGTGTGTGTTTTTTCTTGCATATAAACTGTCTGCACTTTAGAATGGATTGTACAGAAAACATCATCTGCCACTTATTTTGGCTGAGCTATTGAAGGGTGGAAGCACCCAAGTAATATGGAACAGAAAACACTGGAAATACTCAGCAGGTCATGCAGCATCCATGGGGAGAGGAACTGAGTTGGCATTTCAGAACAATGGCATTTCATAAGAATCCATATGGTAGTGGAGACGGAAGGAAGGGAGAATATTGGAGGCATGTTGAAATGACTGGAACAGCCTCATTATGTTTACAACAGCAGATATAATTTAGTTTTGTGTGTTATTTGCAGGTGCTTTGTTTGAGTCCACTAGACATGGAGTGTATTTTTATAAGATTGTTGGCACTGATGACCCTTAAGCTTGTCAGTTAATTTTCTTAAATTTTCATCTCTTGGTTTGTTTGTGTGATGAAAGAATTAAGACTTCTTGAGGCATAACTGGCATTAAAATTATTTTAATTCCTGTAGATCGTGGGCGTCCACCGACTGAACCCCTTCCTGATGGCTGGATCATGACATTCCATAATTCTGGTATTCCGGTTTACCTGCACAGAGAAACCAGAGTAGTTACCTGGTCACGACCTTATTTTTTAGGAACGGGAAGCATCAGGGTAAGATACAAATTAAACAGTGATGTTAAATATAATTAAATTTATTTTGTTTTGCTGAGGGCAGTAACTCTTGATTTTAAAATAGTTCCATGAATCCAAGGAGGCCTCTAGGTTTTTATTCATTCTTAGGATATTAGCATCATTAACAAAGCCAAAAATTGTTGCTAGTGAAATGGTGATGATGGATGTTGTCAAGCAACTGCAGACCATATGCTTAAGTATTCTCATTTGGGCTCATTTGATGACTGTTAGTGAGCGGTTCTTGCACGTTGTAAATTTTGATCAGAGGTTAACTAGATTACAGTTGATCCCTGATTTTTTTTTTGTTGCCCTTCAGTAATCCAGGAACACAAAACTAGAAGAGCAAATGAGATGGCACGAATGGCTTGGTTATCACAACTTTGGTTTTGGGTTGAACGTTACACATTTTTAATCTTCATATTTGATTCTGTTTTCCCTACAAAGCTGTCAGAATTTAATTTTTTTTAAAAATCGGTTTGTGATACTGAAGTTTCCTAAGTTGTGTTCGAACACTGGCATCATGATAAATCTGTGATGGAGAAGGTGGAGCATTTTTTGTTTTCCACCCCTGCCAGTGCTTAGAAAATAAATTGTGCAGCAGACTTAATGGTATTTATTTTGAAGGTAGTGGATTGATTTGTAAACAGATTGGCTTGTGCTCTTGATATTTCTAGATAGAAAATAATGTATGTGTGCATCTTTGCTTAACCTCCTACTCTCCTGAGCATCTGCTCTTATCTACTGGTATTATAGGTTATGCAGCCTGCATTTTTTTTAAACAGACTTGTTCCTAATCCAATTTTGCCAATGCATTGTGACTCCACACCAGTGCTTATTTCCTGTTATTCTCCTTTTAATTATCTCAAAAGTAGCACATAATTAACATGTCAAGAAGATCACGTGTAACTTCTGTGTGCTTTCCTGTTATAATTTGTTAAGATGATCGCCAGAAAAATGTGAGGTGACACATTTTGTCTGAATCCACAGTCTGCAGGTTCTTGGCTCTTAGTTGGGTGTTGATAGATGTGCACTCGGAATAGACTTAAAATGATGTCCAGTCTTTCTGTCTTTTCAGTATTTGACGCCCTGGTTTTCATGCACTAGCTCTTCCTTCATCATAGAATATAGAACAATACAGCACAGAACAGGCCCTTCGGCCCACAATGTTGCGCTGACATTTTATCCTGCTCTAAGATCTATCTAACCCTTCCCTCCCACATAGTCCCCTATTTTTCTATCATTCACGCGTCTATCTAAGAGTCCTTTAAATGTCCCTAATGTATCTGCCCTCACAACCTCTGCAGGCAGTGCATTCCACGCACCCGCCACTCTGTGTAATAAAAAAACACTTACCCCTGACATCCCTCTTGTACCTTCCTCCAATCACCTTAAAATTATGTCCCATCATGTTAGCCTCATAATTTGCCCTTAGTTGCCTTTACTGCATGATTTCTTATATCAGCCTTGCAAGCAGTGTTTTATAAGTTTCTTTTCGTTCTGTACAGAAACACGATCCTCCGCAGAGCAGCATTCCCTGTCTACACTATCTAAAAATGAGAGACCAAGAGAGAGAGCAGAATATGGCAGCGAGCAATGGTGAGGTAACCAAAGTGACCATGAATGGAGATATGTCCCTAGAAAAAATTCAGAATGCTTCTGTAGAAGTAAATGAGGAACCAGACTATACTGCCACTGAGCAAAACTCCATCACTAATTCAGTATCTCTCAGTAGCTCAGGGGCAATGAACTCTAAATCCTTGGAAGAAAGAGAAGCCTTAGGTGGAATCATTGCAGCAGGAGCCCTGGGGCAGGTGAAGGCTAAAGTAGAAGTATGCAAAGAAGAATCTATTGGTAAGATGGTGATTCTTATCTGAAATGGAATGTGGTCATTAGAGCCAAGTATGTAACTTTTCTCTTGTGCTGAAGGTTGTGTGTGTGTGGTTGGTGGGTGGGTGGGGGGGGGGGGGGGGGGGGGGGGATGGGGGTGGTGGTAAAGGGAATTTGCTGCTGGAGATATGGGATAACTTGGCCACTTTTTTATTGCATGCTTTCAATCCTTTTTGTAAGTATTAAGTCCACATCAAGCTGTCCTGTAAGGGCAAAGCTGAATTTCAGGATGTTTAGTAATATTTTTAAGATTTTGATCTGTCTCGTGTTGAAATTGGTTTTGTGCATTATTGTAGCTGTAGGTATTATAATATGCTCTAGCATTTCCCATTGAATCTGAATAATAATGTTATTGCGCAAATTGCTTTGTGTTTGCTATTTGTGAGTGTAGAATTTGGATTATCTGACTTAGTCATAATAAAAGTATGACAAAAGCATGGTTACTGTCCTCTGATTTATGGTGAATTAAGTTCTTGTTTCTATAGCTAGTGCTGATTTCTGAAGGATGCTCCAAATCTGTGTTAGTGATGCATATAGTTAATTTGGTTTTATTCCTTTAGAATAGTATCTATTTCCTATTCCAAGCAATTTTTAATTAACTTGTGTAGAATCTTGAGGAACTTTATATGGTATATTTTATGTAGGTTTCCCAATGTACATCTAGGGACTGGCAGTATAGATAAATAAACTAGTTGTTACTTTACTGCTTTCCTTTCATTTTACTGTCAATGCAATTAAAAAAAAATTCAACCACATTTCCAGCCATTGATGAATTTAAAAAATATTTGGAAAAACGCTTCGATTTCGAACAAGTCACTGTGAAGAAATTCAGGACCTGGGCAGAACGTCGCCAATTTAATCGGGAGATGAAACGGAAACAGGCAGAAGCAGAGCGGCCTATTTTGCCAGCCAATCAGAAGCTCATTACTCTCTCTGTGCAGGATGCACCCACAAAAAAAGGTAAAAGAAATGTGTATCATTTCCAGTAACTTCTGCTTTGAACTTTGGATATCTGTGACATTTTTTTAGAAAGTGAATTTGTATTCTCTGTGAATTTGTACAGAAATCAAATGCTGACACTTTGACGCTAATATAACGATTGGACTGTTAATATGGGCATCGGTGTCTAATTTTGGAAACTGGTCTCAGTTTTACCTCCACCCACCCTCCCACCATCATGCACGCATGTGTACAAATACACCATAAGATGATGTGGGATTGTGTGAGAAAACAGAGAATTCCATTATTTCTTTCCATTCTCACCTGCTCTCACACATGCAAGTACACACACACTCACTATTCTGTCCCCCAGTCAAAGCCCCATGAGAGCAGGGAAGATCGTTTTCACCAACAGCATATTCCATTCAAGTCCTCCCATTTTGATTTATTTCATTTGGTCATGTTGTCAGATTAATAGCATGAGGGATTCGGATTAATATGTTTGTTTCGGTATTTATAAAATTTAATTTTGTCGGTGGAAAGGTATAATGATAGTTGGCCTGCTGTTTGATTTTCACATACTGAAAAGATGAGTCTTGTGTTTAACTGCTGCAGGAATGGCAACAACAGGGAATCATTTTTGTAGTCAAAACTGATACTGGTGCTGTATGAGCTCAAAATTTTGGCGCTTTTTGTGTATTTACTTGTAAAGCTCTATTCTTCTGGTCAGAAGTGAGCAGGAATTACCTGGAGTTGATGGCATCCTTCTGATTTTATTTCTGCCTTTGTGTAATACTTGGATTGCAGAATTTTTATTCCTCTCTGCTGAAGTGTTCCTTCTGTTTTCACATTACCATTGTCCAAGAAACATTTTTCTGCACTATTCTGGTGTTGATGGAAATTCAGCAGTGCCCTGCCCTGCCCTCCCCATTCTCATAACTTCTTATTAATGCCCAATGTATCAAATTCATGAATATACTTGTAGAGTGATAATCTGCACCCATTTGGAATAGCAAATACCAAAGATTCACACCCTTCTGCGTGGAAAAACTTCTCATCTTGGTTCTAAATGGGCAATTTCAAATACAGTGACTTGTGACTCATTCACCTCTCTTCTCGCCACCTCTCAGGACGAGACTTGAGAGGTGTCCAGATTGTTGTGGTTGGAGCAGAAGACTGTAGACCAAAACTGCTGCTCTTGCTTCCCGATTGCATTATGTGCTTGTGCAAGGAAGCATCTGATATGCTAATTGATGTCAAACATCTTAGAGAATTGTTTGGTGTCATTTATCCAAAATTCTACCATGCATACTAGGGCCAAGGATGTTTCACCGAACTCAAGAATTGAGGTCCACGACCACCTTTAGTTCACGGACCCAATCTTACCTGGGCTGCTGTGTGCACGACTGAGGAGCCCATCTACCTCCAGGTAGTTTTTTTTTCCCCTTGGATCAGTTCCTACCCAATAAACCTCCCAATCTTCCATTTGATGTCCTCCACCTATCCCTGTCTCAATTTTTTTTTCCCTGATTTGACCCCCTACCTCCCCAGCTCTCCCTTTGCAGGTCTGCAGTCCCTCTCCAACTCTCTACCCCTCTTAATCGCTCTCCTGTAAAATACAATTCCTGTTGTGTTTGTCTTAATTATATAGATTATAAATAGATGAGGGCCAAACATTGAATTTTGAAGAACTCCATCCCGAAAGACCATTTTATTCAAACTTTTTATATTTGTTCACCATTTCTAAATTCATGCTAATATTTTGCTTTGATTCCATAAACCAAATTTTATGTATCAACCATTTTATCAAGTCCCATCTCAGATTCTCCAACTATGTTAAATCATTTGGTTCCTTATCTACCAGTAAGTTACATACACAAAATGTGCAGGGTTTTGACCAAAGCATCAACAATTCACCCCCACCCCCCCACTCCCGATGTTGAGTTGCTGTCAACTTCCTCCAGCAGATTGATTGTTGTTCCAGTGATGTTAACCCTCCTCCTCCTTGCCCCCCTTTGACCTGTGGGAAGTTTATTCCTTTGACATTTCTGATTGGAATTGGTTTATTATTGTCCCATGTACCAAGGTACAGTGAAAAACATGTCTTGCATACCATTCATACAGATCAATTCATTACATAGTGCATTGAGGTAGTACAAGGGAAAACAATACAGAATGCAGAATAAAGTGTAACAGCTAGAGAAAGTGCAGTGCAGGTAGACAATAAGGTGCAAGGTCATAACGAGGTAGATTGAGGTAGAGTCCATATTATCGTACCAGGGAACCGTTCAATAGTCTTATAACAGCAGGATAGAAGCTGTCCTTGAGCCTGGTGGTACGTGCTTGCAGGCTTTTGTGTCTTCTGTCTGATGGGAGAAGGGAAAAGAGAATGTCCCAGGTGGGTGGGGTCTTTGATTACGCTGGCTTCTTTATCTTATCTTACCAAGGCAGTGAGAAGTGTAGACAGAGTCCATAGAAGGGAGGTTGGTTTCTGTGATGTGCTGAGCAGTTTCTTGCAGCCCCGGGCAGAGCAGTTGCCATACCAAGCCGTGATGGATGCTTTCTATGGTGCATCGATAAAAATTAGTGAGGGTTGACAGGTTAGCCTTCTGAGGAAGTAGAGGTGTTGGTGAACTTTCTTGGCCATGCCATCTATGTGGTTGAACCAGGGCAGGCTACTGGTGATGTTCACTCCTAGGAAATTGAAGCTCTCAACCCTCTTGACCACAGCACTGTTGATGTAGACAGGAGCATGTCCACTGCCCCCCCTTCCTAAAGTCAATGACCAGCTCTTTTGTTTTGCTGGCATTGAGGGAAAGGTTTTTGTCCTGACACCATGTCACTAAGCTCTCTATCTTCTTCCTGTACTCCGACTCATTATTTGAGGTACAGCCCACTACGGTGGTATCATCTGCAAACTTGTAGATGAAGTTAGAGCAGAATCTGGCCATGCAGTCACGAGTGTATAGGGAGTGGAGTAGGAGGTTGAGGACGCAGCCTTGTGGGGCACCAGCGCTGAGAATAACCGTGGCAGAGGTGTTGCTGCCTATCCTTGCTGATTGCAGTCTGTTGGTCAGGAAATCAAGGATCCATTTGCAGAGGGGGGTGTTGAGTCCCATGTCTCGGAGTTTGGTGATGAGTTTGCTTGGAATTATCGTATTGAAGGTGTTTGAAAGTAGCTGATAAGAGTATACGGTACCTGATAAGGCAAAGTTATTTCCATTGAAGGATGATGTTAAATGGTCTTTAAACCTTCTCTTACCCAGAAGCTATTGAGGTATTAAATTCCATTATTGCTGAGAAATAAAAAAGTAATCTTTATATTTTAATTGAAAATTCAATGTCTGTGGTGACCTAGGATTGATACTTCAATTTTACTTCTGTAATTGTAATGACTTCTTATTTTCCTTTTGAAGTTGGTTAATATTTCAGTTTTGCTGCTTTTCTACAAGCATGTAGTCATGGTTTACATTGATTTTACTGCTTGTTGTATATCTAGTTTTTGAAGTCTTCAAGTGGCATTTCTTTATTGTACACCAAATCGGATAATTAAATATATAACATAACGAAGTAAGCAGAGGCCAATTGTCCCACCCAACTCACTCCTGTCGATCAAAATTATCTTCAGCTCCAAAGTTGAAGCTCTAGAGAATTTATATGCCACTCTCATAATCCTCCATTTGGTCATCTTCCCATTACACTTAGCTTGAAGTTAACCCTTGCTACCTCTATCCCCAGTTCTATACGTGTTATCATACACAAATTCCACCCAAATGCTCTAGGCTGCGCTTCCACCAACTACTCATTTCCACTCCCATTCAGTTTCTGCCTCAACTTGGTTTCCCCGAGATTGCTCAGTGTTCCTGGCCCTTGAATTCTAATACTTTGTTTGACTTCTCACCAGATCTAAAACTATAGGCACTCTACCTCTGGGAGATCTCTTACTGTACAGCTTCATTAAGGGGGGGGGGGGTCACCTGTATAATATGCAGCTGTATCATCTGCAGATAGGTTGAGTTATTTACTTTTTTCCCCACACAAATTCAGTGAGAGCAAATTTTCTTCCATATCTCAAGTTTTTTATAAATTTTTGTAAGAGCGAATTACTGTAACCTGAACGGCTATAATGCAGGGGTTGCCTGTATCCTTATTTGTTGTGGTATAATGGACAAAATTGCACTTTGTAATATGAAGCTGGCCTTAACATTGACCTGTACGGTGCATAACTTAGTTATTGATTATCCTCTAGCTGCACCACAGTATTCATTTTTGTCTTATTGACTGGTGCTTCACTATAATTCCATATAATTACAAAGCAAGAAAAGCTGTGATCTAGAATATAAAAGGTGTATAGAATGACCTTGAGCGATGCAGGAAATTTGAGTTATTAAATAGACAGATTGTATAATGGATAATGAACCATTTAAAAAAAATTTTAGAAAGTAGTTCTGTATGTATTTATATATTGCATTAATCATCGTTACTGGGTTGACCATTTAATGAAAATTTGATTGAGCAAGTACGAGGCATTTATCATCAAGTCTGATTTATTTCAGAAGGGATAAATGATTAATTTAGTGGCGGTACTTAATCTGGATATTGTATTGCATTTAATGAAATGCTATTATTTAGTATTCTGAACACAATTCACAAGGGCTTGAAAGTGCTTGTGACTGAAGTTTTTGATTTAATATTCTGTAATTTCTTTGTCAGAGTTTGTCATTAATCCAAATGGGAAATCAGAAGTTTGTATACTGCACGAATATATGCAACGGGTCCTAAAAGTTCGCCCTGTTTACAATTTTTTTGAATGTGGTAAGTTTCTTTTCATGAGTGTGTTTTTAAAATATTTAAATATTTAAAAACACAAAAGCTTTATGCTCCATTTGTCTCTGAAGAGGGCAGAAAATTACACTCAAATGCTGTATTGGGAACACCTTCTCCATTGGAATTTTTCAGTTTTGGTCCTGACATATATAAATAGTACAATGAATACTTATTTTAATAAGGACTACTTCATTTGACTCGTGATCTGGTAGGAGTGTCAGAAAATAATTTTAGACACATGAAAAATGTGAACAAAATAGATTTTATTTGGGTTTACATTTGTGCATTCATGCACAAGTGTTGCCGTTAAATGAATGTGCAGCATTAAAAGAGGTGCTTTTCAGTTTCAACAGTGCTTGCAGCCTTGATTTGCAACTTAGGGATGAACATGGGAACAAGGAAGCTTGATGGGTGGTGAATGGTCTGTGTCTTCGTGGCATTGTCCATCCATTCACAGAGATGGTAACATGAAACTTGTGCCTTGGATTAGTGCCTTGATTCTGTTATTGGATTAACTACTGAGAGTGAATATCAAGATCCACATAGCTTGTTATGAAATTGAATTCCTTAAATTTGGTAATTTATGGATTGATGTCACAGAGCTGACTCAATTAAGGCATTGTCATAAAAATCCATGTTATTTGAGAATATTCAGGGGCTAGAACTTGGCCATCTTTTGGGTGACCTCCTGTTTATCCAGTGGGTCCATAGAGCTCAGTGTCTGAGCTGAATCTTCTGGCCCTTGCATTGGCAGATGGCCACTTTTACCAGTGATCTGAGCAGTGTTGACAAGAGTCAAGGCATCTCCGCTGTTGGAGTGCTGTGTGTCAATGAGACCCTGGGGATGCCTGGCTTAGTGACACCTTAGGAACAGGAGGAGGGATGGCTCAGTGGGTTCTTGGGAATAACATGGGATGGCTTTTATCTTGGTGAGACCACAGGAACAGGGATGGGGTGAATTAACTTAGTTAGACACTTGAAACAATATAATTTTTCAGTCTGAGTAGTAAAAGTTTTTTGTATCTTAAAGTAATTATTTAAAAACAATAACTGTTTATAATTTTAAAAAAGTGTATGTTTTTATTTCTATTTCCACTCTAGAATGTCCCTTGAAAATCCTGAACATTGTCAAAAGATCCACTTTGAAAACCAGTAGTGTAGGAATTAGCCATTTGGTCTGATGTGGGAGTGGATTGTTCCAGTTGTAGCCCAAGGCATTTTTAAGTTTACCTACCTTGTGATTTAAAACCTATCAATTAATTGTAGAGGCACTTTATTTATTGTTGACTTTTAAAAATGCTTACTCCAAATTCCTCGTAATTCAGACTGAAACTTGCGTGGAGAGGATGTCATTACGCACAGAGTGGTCTTGTAGTCTTTACTGGGAGAACACTGTCTTTGCTGAGCTCCCATTGGTAGCTTGACAAGGACAACAAGGAGAGAATTACACACATAATGACTGTAAGTAATTGTAATAAAAGTTTGCAACTGGCACTTTAGGAGATCCAGCCCAGGATGTAAGTAGTAACAAGTTGGTCAATTGTGAAGCCAACCTGGGATAAGCAATAAATGCAACTTTGCCAACATCTTCTAAAAGCACGTTAAAACAACTGTGTACCTGACCTAGGCTGTTTAAATTGCTCTGCCATACAACTATGGGTGTTCCACCCCACAAGCCTGTATGTTGCCTTTCTGAGATTTAAATTGTACCAATGGTTTCAATTGGTTGTGCCTTAAGTGGTTTGTCTATTGTTTACTGTAAATAACCAGCCCTGATTATTTCCAAATAAAATTAGCAATTTTACTGCAGTTATTAAAATAAGACTAATTTAAACCTGCAACTTTAAACTAGTACAGAAAGTTATTTTGTTCATCTATATCTTTTAACTTTAAAGTCTTGCATTTATTTCAGAAAATCCAAGTGACCCTTTTGGAGCCTCAGTTGTTATCGATGGAGTCACCTATGGTACAGGAACTGCCAGTAGCAAAAAACTTGCAAAGAATAAAGCTGGTAATGATTGTTCATTATAATTTAACTGCCAGTGGCAAGAGTGGAGGCAGATTCAATTGTAGTGCTCAGAAAGAGCTAGCTGTAGTAAAACCTCAGTAATTGGGTTTGGTGATGCTGGATTGGTAGATTTTTGAGACTAATAAGTAATAAGAGTTAGTCATATTACTTCCTCATACACTCATAATTAGTTTTTTATGATAGTATAATAAATTCTCCTGTGAACCCGGTAAGTTTCATGGAGAGCATCCAGTGAGGGGGGGACACATTACCTGGTGGGCCAGGTGCTGAACCATCGGGATTTTCAGATGACAGATTATTAGAGTTTTACTGTAATATCTGAAAGGAAAGAATTGGAAGACAGTTAAGGAAATGTGGGTAATTGGGACTAGATGGATTCTGTTTACATGGAGCCATTATGGACCTGACAGACTGAATGGCCTCCTCCTATGCTGTGATCGTTCAGGGCTTTCATCCTTGGAGGATACAAGCTCTTTCCAGAGAAACATTATGTAAATGAATTCACTGGCCTAAATTTACATTCTTTAGTTCAAAACATTCCTCTTCAACTGTACTGGAATTTTGAAATTTAATTTTGTTTGTACATTTCTTGTCTATGTACAATTCCAGTTAGAGTATTGTTGTCGTGTTATTTGTAGAAAGTGAACAGGTTTTTGTTTATGGGGTGTGGTTTTAAGCCATTGTGCATAATTTCTACATTTCATATATTCTTTAACTTTGCCAGCCCGAGCTACACTGGAAATCCTCATTCCTGACTTTATCAAACAGACCTCTGATGAGAAGCCCAAAGACAGTGATGAACTTGAGGTAAATACTAATTACTTTAATTCTCATTTTGTTTTGTCTGTTTTTCTATTTGCATTCTCTGCTACTCAATCAATGATCATAAAAGTATAACGTAAGAAATGGGAGTAGGCCATGCAATCCCTTGAGAGTGCTCTGCCATTCAACAAGATTGTGGCTGATCTGTTCTTGGCCTCAATTCCATTTTGCTACTTGTTCCCTATAACCCTTGATTCCCAATGGTCCAAAAATCTGTCAGTGTCAGCCTTCCACAGTTCACTGGGGTAGAGAATGCCATTAATTCCCAATCCTCGGAGGAAATTCTCCCTATCACAGTCTTAAATTGATGACCTCTTATTCTGAGACTGTGCCCCCTAGTTCTAACACGCACCCTTTGAGCCTTGTGTTTCAGTAAGATCACCACTCATTCTTCTCAATTCCAGTGAGTGTAGGCTCATCCTTTTCCTCATGAGACAACCCTTCATCCCAGAAACCAACCAACAGTGAACATTCTCCAAATTGCCTTCAATGTAAATATCTCTCCTGAAATAGGGAATTCAAAATTGTGTAGAGCATCCGAGGTTACCAATATTACAAGACGTCCTTTCTTTAAAACCCCATTGCCTTTTCAATAAAGGTTAATATTCTATTTGCCTTCCTAATTACTCACTAATATGCTTGGCTTCACGTACACAGGTTCCTCTTTGTTCTGTGGATTCCATCTAAACCATCATGTTCTTCCCACCAAAGTGGATAATTTCACGTTTCCCGACATTGTGCTGTGCTAATTTTTTTTGCCCTCTCACCCTTTCTATTATCCTTGATTATGTGTATTAGCAGCTTGCTTTCCCATCTATCTTTGTATCGTCAGCAAATTTGGTACAGTATACTCAGTCCTTTCATCCAAGTCATTAATATAGTTTATAATTAGTTGAAATCCCAAGGCTGATTCTTGTGGCAGCCCAGTAGTTGCATGTTGCCAATGTGAACATGACCTATATATCCTCATTCTGTTTTCCCTTGGTTAGCCCATTCTCTATCCCTGCTAGCTGCCCTAATGCCATGAGCTGTTACTTTATTAAGTAACATATGCACTTAGTTTTAAAAATTCACCGTTCTTTAATTATCTACAATTTATTAATTGTTATTTCACTTGATGTATGATTAGCTGTCCCATTAGTATATTTTACTGCATTTGTTTGTTTCTTTCCATATATTTTAAAATAGTCTTGTTTCAAAATTTTGTTCACTTTTAAAATCTCATCTTCAAATTGAGAAATCCTTAATTCTCAAAGAACATGCATTACGTTTTTAGCATCCTGTAGAAGCATTAGAATCCTGGGCAAATTAAAAAAAAATTTGTTGAACTGCCTGATTTTTATTTGAACCATGTAGATAAACACAGGTTACTCTCCGCTTCAAAGCCAAGCAACATTTAATATTTTGCAGCATATCATTGTGTAATGTTGTACATTATTTTCTTTCTTGGAAGTATCCCAAGTCCTGTAGTTGTTGGCTCGTGTAGCTCTTTAAATAGAGAAAAAAGGCTGTAAGTGGTGAAACAAGTATAATTCTCGTTCCTAATGACAATCTGCAGATTGTAGCATCTATATAAACAGTTTGTATGTGTGACCTATAATCGTGTACATCTTCAAGGAAGAGAGACAAGTGTGACTATGGTAACTATAGAGAGGTCTCCCTGCTGTGTGCCACGGGAAAGGTTGTCACCAAGGTGCTCCTTGCCTGTTTTCTGCTCCTTAGCTGCTCCCCAAATGCAGAGTGGGCACTCTGTCTGTCGTGAGTGGAATCAAAATCAGGTTTATTATCACTGACATATGTCGTGAAATTTTTTGTTTTGCGGCAGCAGTACGGTGCAGGGCGTAAAAATTACTATACCAATAAAAAAAAGCGCAAAGGATGAATAATGAGGTAGTGTTCACGGACCTTTCAGAAATTTGATTTCGGAGGGTAATAAGCTGTTCCTGAAATGTTGAGTGTGGGGCTTCAGGCCCTTGTACCTCCTCACTGATGGTAGTAGTGAGAAGAGGGTGTGTCCCAGGTGGTGAGGGTCCTTAATGATGGATGCTGCCTTCTTGAGGCACCATCTCTTAAAGATGTCCTCATTGGTGGGGAGGGTTGTGCCCGTGATGGAGCTGGCTGAGTCTACAACCCCCTGCAGCCTCTTTCAATCCTGCATATTGGAACCTACATACCAGGCAGTGATGTAACCAGTCAGAATGCTCTCCACCGTACATCCACAGAAACTTGCAAGAGTCTTAGGTGACATACCAAATCTCCTCAAACTCCTAATGAAGTAGAGCCACTGGTGTGCCACCTTCATGCTTGCATCAATGTGTTGGGCCCGGAATAGATCCTCTGAGATGTTGATGCCCAGGAACTTGAAGCTGCTCACCCTTTCCACCGCTGACCCCTCAATGAGGACTGGTGTGTGTTCTCCCAACTTCTCCTTCCTGAAGTCTACAATTCCTTGGTCTTGCTGACATTGAGTGTGACATTTTTGTTGCGACACCACTCAACCATCTGATCTATCTCACTCCTGTACACCTCCTTGTTGCCGACTGAGATTCTGCCAACAACAGTGGTGTCATCGGCGAATTTATAGATGGTGTTTGAGCTGTGCCTAGCCACACAGTCATGAGCATAGAGAGAGTAGAGCGGTGGGCTAAGCACACATCCTTGAGGTGCGCCTGTGTTGATTGTCAGCAAGGAGGGGATGTTATTACCGATCCGCACTGACTGTGGTCTCCTGATAAGGAAGTCAAGGATCCAGTTACAGAGGGAGGTACAGAGGCCCAGGTTTTGAAGCTTGTTGATTAGTACTGAGGGGATGATGGTGTTAACGCTGAGCTGTAATCGATAAACAGCAACAGTATGTATTGCTGTTGTCTAGGTGCTCCAAAGCTGAGTGAAGAGCCAGTGAGATTGCATCTGCTGTAGATCTGTTGTGGCAGTTGGCAAATTGCAGCAGATCCAGGTCCTTGATTAGGCAGGAGTTAATTGTAGCCATGACCAACCTCTCAAAGCACTTCATCACAGTAGATGTGAGTGCTTACTGGGTGACGGTCATTGAGGCAGCTCGCCCTGCTCTTCTTGGGCACCGGTATGATTGATGCCCTTTTGAAGCAGGTGGGAACCTCTGACTGCAGCAGTGAGAGGTTGAAGATATTCTTGAACACTCCAGCCAGTTGGTCGGCACAGATTTTCAGTACCCTGCCAGGTACACCATCGGGGTATGACACCTTTCGAGGGTTCACCCTCTTGAAGGATGTTCTGACGTTGGCCTCCAAGACAGATCACGGGGTCACCAGATGTTGTGAGGATTCGCACAGGTGTAGTGTTATTCTCCCTTTCAAAGTGTGCATAAAAGGCATTGAACTCATCAAGGAGTGAAGCTTTGCTGCCATTTATGCTGTTAGGTTTTGCCTTTGTTGGATTTGACTGTTTTAATTAGCTTTTTAACATGTATAGTGTTTAATACACCTCAAGTGGCTGCACAAGGAATGGCCACTTGCTAGCTTATTGGTTCGTCCATCAGGTGAATGTGGTTTTTTCATTGGTTGGTTTGGCCACAAGTATCTAATAGGTTTCCTGATTGGACTATTGTTAGCTAAAAAGCATCTCTTATCTCAGGTATAAAAGGTGTCGCTTTTTGTTAATCTCTCCCTTGCTCTCTTCACCCCCAGCCCGAGCTCATCTTTCTTGTTCCCTTTGTCTCGGCTCATCAAAGCTAGTGCCATGTGCTCTGTGACTGTTTCTTTGTTTTAAACTTTTCCAATAAAACTTTGTGAAGCACCAAGTTGTTTTTAACTCATTCCTGGACTCCTGAAAGAACCTGTGGATTCAAAAATAACCGGATCCAACACCTTGTAGGAAGTAATGGCATGCAAACCTTCCCACGGCTGTCGTGCATCCGATTGCGTCTCTAGCTTCACTCGGAATTACCTTTTCGCTCTCACAATAGCCTTCCGTAGGTCATACGTGGATTTCTTCTAGGGTTCTGGATCGCCAGTTTTGAACACCACCGATCTCCTGGTTCATCCAGGGCTTCTGGTTTGGGAAGGCGCACACACTTCCACACAGGTCTTAATGCATTCGGTGGCAGCTGTGGCGTATTCATTTAGATCCGATGATGAATATGGTCCAGTCCATTGATTCATAGCAGTCCTGTAAAGGCTCCTCTGCCTCCCTTGACCGTACCTCTGTGGTCCTCACCAATGGTGCTGCTGTCTTCAGTGTCTGCCTATATGTCGGGAGTAGAAGTACGGCTAGGTGATCGGACTTGCCAAAGTGCGGGCATGGGATGGCCAGATATTCCAGATTGGAGGAGCAGGACTGAGACAGAACCACGGTGTCTGTGCACCACGAAGGGTTAATCGTGAAGCAAACGCCGCTGTCTCTGCCTTTACCTGCTGCCGCCGTCTGGTCCATGGAGTGGGCATGATCTTCATGTGACAACTCCAAGAAAAATACAGGGAGTAGCATCAGCCACTGGCTTTTTTCCATCTTAGTAAAGACCTCATCAATTAGAAGAGGCTGCAGATTGCACTCCCCACATTTAATGATCCATGGAAATTCATCACTCTTATATGACTGTATGGAAGCAATGATCTACAACACAGCCAATTGAGAGAATACCAGTGTCAAGCATGACAGTTATTGCCCCAATACTCTTCAATCTTTCTCGCTTCACACTTCTTCCCCATGCCTCTCCCCCCGCTCTTCCCCCCCTCCCCCCCCCCCCCCCATACAACAGACCTGCTGTGGGAGTGGAGCTAACAGTTGAAGAGCAGTGGGAAACCATATAGCAACTACACTCCAGAACCAAAACCGTCTGAACTCATTAGTTGAGCTGCAGTGTGCAAATGATCCTTTTGCTTGCATGTACTCTTGAGGCTGAGCTCCCCAAGTCACACACAACTTTGTTCACTGAAGCATATGAGCGGATGGGCCTTGAGCTCAACATCCGCAAGACCAACCTGTACACTGCCCTCTGCCAGTGAAGGTGAATGTAGACCACTTCCCATATCTTGGATGCCACCTCTCAGCAAAGGTGGATGTTGATAATGAAATTTACCATCACTTTCACACACTCCCTAATCAAAGAAAAGGGTATTTGAAGATAAAGGCTTCAGACTTATGATCTACCAGGCAGCAGTGTTCCCTGCCCTCATAAATGCTTGTGAGATTGGACTATCTCCAAAGGTAGACACTTGAAAGATACCACCAATCCTATCTCTGCAGCATCCTCCAACTTCATTGGGAGGATGTGAACCAACATCAGTGTCTGAAACAAAAGGAAAAAAAATGGGTCAGGCAGCAATTGTCGAATGTGAAATAGTTGACGTTTCAGATTGAAGACCTTCCTATGTTTCTTCCAACAAATGCAGTTTTTAAAATTTTTAACACTGGAAGAATACATGAGCCAATGCTGATGTCTTCTCTTGGGCCAACATCGCCAATATTAAGGCCCTAATTATGGCCAGTTTGTTCCTTTTGGGCATGCTCAAGGGAAGATGTGTTATGGGAAGAGATCACCAGGTAAACAGAGGAAAAGATGTGCCCAAATCCTCCTTGACACAATATCCATGATCCCTCAATCACAATTACTCAAATTTGGTGAAGGAGTCTTCACCACGGTATTGTGAGCCTCAGAAGGAGTGCTGCAGTTTACAAACTACCCACCTATCCCATCAGCTTCCATTTGTAGAAGAGTCTGCAGTTCCTGCACTTGGCTTTATCAGCCACCTGAGAACCCACAAAGCTGGAGTGGCAGCAAGTCATCCTCGACCCCGAGGAACTAAACGGTTACTCACTGAAAATAATAACCACAGAATTATCAAAACACACTTAGCAGAGCTTAGAAAGAAACTGGTAACATCTGCTGACCTTTATGCATTTATTAATTAATACAAAACTTCCCTGAAGGATTCCAACTCCAGTAATGCAGACCTCAGTGAGTTGCTCAGTACAGCTGCACAGCTGGGAGAAATCTCTTTGTAATTCCACCAGAGATTTACTGTTCATTTTTGGAATGAAAGATGGTGTTAATATTTTCTGGGCTTCTGAAGTTTTTCATGTAATTTCCTTATGTCTACATTACAAATATAACTATTTTGAAGTATGACAAATTAGTAAAAACTTCAGAAAAAAGTTTGGTGTTCAACCAAGTTTTTTTTAATCTTTGTTTCATTGTTCAAGTTTTTTTAAATCTTTGTTTCATTGTTCATGTTTTTTGATAGTATTTGCTGTTTAAAATGAGGCACAAAAATAATGAGAGTACTTGGCCAACATGTTCCTGTAAGAGATAAAGCAACAAGTCCAAGAAATCCTGAATGCACGGGATATCGAGGATTGACCAAAGAGGCAAAAAGGGAGCTAATGACAGGTGTGGAGAACTCGAAAAAAGGAGAGTCCAACAACAATATAGAAAGTGCAGGCAAGGGTACTTCACATAATTAGGAGGACAAAGAGGGAACACAAAGTAGTACTGGCAAGTAAGAATAAGGAAAATCCCAAAGTTGAAGGACAAGAGGTTAACCAGGTCTATTTACATGTTGCATGGTTCTACGACCCTTGTGTGGAGTCAGAGGGGGTTGTTGAGATGTCAAATGATCACTTCTCATCTGCATTCACTATGGAGAAGGACTTTGCAGCTGGAGAATTTAGGTGGGACAGTAGATTTCTAGACAGGTTATTGAAAAGGAGGAAGTTATTCGAGGTGCTTAAAGTTGGAGGGAAAAAATCCCTCGAGCTTATTGAGATGCCTCCCATGGCACTCTGGGATACAAGGGAGGAGATTGCTGGAGCTCAGGCAGAAGTTTTCAAATCTTTGTCCTTGGAAGAAGTGCCAGATGACAAGAGGATGGCAAATGTGATACTTTTATTTAAGGGATAAGCCAGGTAATTGCAGGCCAATGAATCTAATTATTGAAAAAAATTGAGGAACAGGATTAATCTGCACTAGAAGAGACGTATTAATCAAGGATAGTCAGGTTGACATTAATAAGGGGAGATCCTGCTGACTAAGTTGATTGTATTTTACAAAGAGGTTACTAAGTGTGTTAATGAGGGTAGTGTTACGAACCAGCAACAAAAGAAACACTCCGAGTCATGTACAAGTGTTTAAAACTACTTTATTAATAACTGCTTATGATAATAAGAAAAATAAAAGTAAAAATGTTGAATCTTAAACATTAACCCCATAAACTAAACTCGTCGTGTGTGTGTGTGGCAAATTCCCAAACTCCAAGTCCAGGAATAGTTCTTAAACTTCAGTTCAGCAAGCCGTAAGGTGAAACGTGAGCAAAGGCTTCTGTAAAACCACCATTGACTGAAGACAAAACGTAGATGTAGAGAGAAAATAGAGCGTAATTACGAAATCCAAATGTTCCACGATGGAACCCAAACGACACCTCAGTGTTTACTCAGCAGTGACCACTCCACTGCATCTTCCTCACCCCAAAAGGCTCTCGAATCGTGGCTATCCACACAAATACCTGTTTCCTTCTACAGGTCAACAACAAAGTGAACTCCACTGCTTTGTTCCGAAGTATCTGCCACCCTGAAAAGCATCCGAGATGTGGCCGTCCACACAAATACCTGTTTCCCTCTGCAGGTTAACGACAAAGTGGACTCCACCGGATTACTCCAAAAATCCGTACGTGGATTGTAGTGATAGGCACAGTTGTTGTTTCTCATCCATTGATAGAGAAACTAGTAGGCTGGTCTCCCCCTACCCCTCCCCTCCCCTCCCCCCGACTGACTGCTTCAAAAATGTCATTATGTCCTGTTGTCATAACCACACCAACACACACACACCACTATGCTCTATATAAAGGGACATTCACCAATAGTAATCAAGTTTGTAACAGTAGTTAAATTAAATCTGCATGAACTTCAGTGAGGCTTTGGAGAAGGTCCAACGTGGAAAGCTGACCAGAAAATAAGAGGCCATGTTGACAAATTGTTTCTGAAATTGACATTATGATAGGCAGAGGATGACGGTCAAGGGCTGTTTTTGCAATTGGAAGTCGGTGACCGGTCATGTACCACTAGCATTGGAGCTGGTACCTTTGCTGTTTATTGACCTGGGTATGCATGTCCAGGATCCTTGGAAGGCAGAATACCTCTAGATAAAGGTCATTAAGGTTTTTTGGATACTTCCCTTCATTTGTTAGGGCATAGAATATAAGAGCAGGGAGGTAATGGTACAACTACATAAAACATTAGTTTGGCCACAGATGGAGTACTTTGCATAGTTATGGTCAGCACACTTTAGGAAGGACATGATTGCACTGGAAAGTGTGCAGAGGCGATTCATGAGGATGTTACCTGGGATGGAATGTTTCACCTCCAGTATATGAGGAGAGAGGCTGGGTTTTTCAGTGGAGAAGACTAAGGGGGGACCTGACTCTTGTATATAAAGTTAGGAATGGTATGGATAGACGAGATAGCAAGATACTTCCTCCCCCTTAGCAGAAGTGTCTGTAACTGGCAAGCATAGACTTATAGTCAGTGATTGGAGATTTAGAACGGATTTGAGGAATTTTTTTAACCTAGAGTGTGGTTGAAACTAGGAACACACTGTCTTGGGGGATGATGGAGGCAGGTTTTCTCATACTACTAAAAAATATTTAGCTGAGCACTTAAATGGCCACATAATGGAAGGCTGGTAAATGGTTTTACTACAGATAGACATTTGATAGCCAGCATAGACACAGTGGGCTGAAGGGTCTATTTTCATGCTACATGGTTCTGTGAGTTTATAAGTTAGCATTTGCTTTGTAAAGATGAAGTTGACTGAGGCTAAGGTTGACAACTAGGTCCTGAAAATTCAAAATTGTTGAAAAGCTTGCTTCAGTTCTTGGAAGAAGAATGTTTGAATGAAAAGTCCTCTTTTTATAAATTACTTCATCGTTCAGCCTCCCGCAACCTCTCAAATGTCCTCCATCCCTAAATATCAGCCTGTGCCCTTTGGTGTTCTTATTCAAGCCAAATAATCTTGGCTTCCTCTGCAGCTTTCTCTGTAAGTACATCAGTCTTGCAACTTCCTCCTCCTCCTAACTCTTCTGTTAATACTCAGCATTTACTAAATGTCATGAAATATCTATTAAGCTCCTAAAATAAATGGAGGTAGTTGTGTGCCTTTTTTTTTCCTTTGATCTTTTGTCCTCAGCTCTCCCCTTGAATAAAAATGGAGTGAAGCTGTTGTGTGTCTGTGGGATTCATCTTGTCATCCAGATTGGGACATTTGACTTGAAAGTATGTGGGTTCAAACAGCATGTACGTGGCAATGGTGAACAGTGAATCAGTTGTGTTCCCCATCCCTTAATATGAAGGTGCATTGATAATTTTGATTTAAATGCTGCCATACATTGGTGCGTAAGCATAAAGTTTCTATTGCTTCACAAATGAACTCTAAGTGGCATTTTATTCATTACTTTTTATATTATTAGCTGATGTATATAATGGTTCTTATGCCAATAAGGAAGAGTGAATTTAGATATAATTAATCTTTTGAAATTATAAAACCTTTGCTTTACACCAGCAGATCATGTCTTTTGGCTGCCAATTTAACGTGGCCGGTTACGAATTATATTTTGTCATCCTCCTTTTCTTGAAATGTTGGCTGACATGCTTTGGAAGCCTTGAATGCTTCACCCAAGAAGTCATTCAGCTGGACAGCAATCTACTTGAACATGAGGGGGCAAGATCACAGTGTCTTTCCTCAGCCACCATCCATAAATGCCCACTTCCCAGCGGAGGTCATTAGATAGCTGTTGAGTAGGAACCCTGCAGATTTTTCCTTCCTTTTTGTCCTTGGACATTGGAATATTGAGGTCGAAGTAGTGTTGATTGCTGAAATCACCTTTCACAGAACAAACCAGAATTGAACCTAGGCTAACTGGCTCAGTGGTACACAGAACGTTAATTGGCAAATCCATCCTTTTGGCTCATTGTGTAGCAGATGTCTTGGCTAAGACGATGAGCTGGAGACTTGCTGAGAAAGCTGCACAGCTCGTGGGAGTAGCTCCTTTACACGCCATACAATTTGCCCTGTACAACCCTCAACCTTTTGTCCCTTTTTTTTTGCACTGTTCTCTTTTTACCTTGTCTCCCCAACATTGAACTTGATTTGCTTTTTTGATCAATTTTTTTTGCTCTCTTGATATAGTTAGTCACTGCCATCTAGTGTCAGTGCTTGATGTTGCACCTTAACTGAACAATGGACTATTAGTATTAGCTGATATTCAAAGCACAGCTCAAAGTGAATGCAAACAAGCAAGGCTCTGTTTTGTGTATTATTAATGTGAATTTCATTTCATTATAGTACTTCAACCACATCAGTATTGAGGACTCGAGGGTTTATGAACTGACAAATAAAGCTGGACTGTTGTCACCATATCAAATTCTCCATGAGTGCCTTAAGAGGTAAGCCATAAAATTGTGTGCATGGTCATCTGGAGAGAACCGCAATGTTTCCTTTCCAGGTGAAATGTTGCTTTTACCTTTTGTGGCCTCGTATTGCAAGTTCTTCACTTCTGTGTGAAGAGCAACATCAGTGTAGTTCAGAGTTTATTCTAAGTAGTTTTATGATTGACCAATATGCTAAAATGCTGCGTTGATTTATTACAACCAATCACATCTAAACCACAGACATGTTTTGGGTATGTTTTCAGATTACAGTAATAGTATTACATGTAACAAAGTAGCACATTGGAAATCTTTGCAGTTAAGTAAAATAAATTTATAAATGTTACAAAATTCATTACTTTTTACACATTACTTTTAATAAACTTTGCAGTGTCAGTTGTGACCTGGTAGGATTAATCCTTGAGTCAGAGGTTGTGTTTTCAAGTTGTGCTTCAGGGACTTGACCACACAAATATAAATTGACAATCTGGTGGATTACAAAACTAATGTTAAACTGTCCTGTGAGGTGGATACAAACAACCTCATTCCTCCATATCTGCAGAAGAAGGAGCACTTGTGTTCTGGATAGTAATTATCCCTCATTCAGCATCATTAAAACTCTATATCTGATTGTGGTTTTGCTACTAACAGGAGCTTCTGATGCAAAAATCAGCTGCAATGTGACATTGAAGCACTTTTGAAAGTGCTTAGGCTTGTCCTGAAATATTGGAAATTGGTATTGAAATGTGTCTATTCTTTTTGGGAGCTGCCAAATCCAAAAAGGAGAAAGGTTTCTAGAATAGCATTCTTCTACAATTTTTCACTGTTTGAAGTCTGAATATTCAGTGACCAAAACTAAAAAGCCATGCTAATTGGCAAAAGTTTGGTTTCTTTCTATTCTTTGCTTTGAGTTCAGAACTTTGCTTATTGCGATGTGTGATGCTTTGATGCCCTCTTCTGGATTTCGTGGAAGTTCCTGTGTGGATATTTTTGGATAATCATACTTGCTCAGAAGAGATGCTTAAACAAAAGAAGCAGAACTTCCCTGAAAGAAAATCCAACACTTTGGAATTTAAACACAATTTCAACATTAAACCTTGGTCAGCATGCACCAAATCTGTTTAGAATTTCTGTTGTATCAGGATAAGTGTGTGGAATGTGAACTGATGAAGGAGCAGAAAAATATAAAACCAGGAGTATGTCTTTCCCATCCTTTGTAACTTATTTTCCTAATCCATCTCTTTTGTCAGTCCTTTCTTATCACAATTTTCTTTGAACATTTTGCTGTTTTTAATGTGTTGAAAAGAATTGAGGACTGGTCTGTTGGAGTAACTGTCCCTTTTTTACTTTTAGTATCCCACAGACAGACAAATAGTAATTACTATGTGGGTAGTGTTTATTAGCCAACTTAGAATATTCAAACTCTGTCTGAACTCTAGAATATTCAAACTATCAATGTACGTTCCAGAAATTATATCTACATTTCAATGCAGCAAGGGTTTCTGAATTTTGTGCATTCTTTTTGTTAATAAAGAGCTCACTTCTTAAACCTTACCCAAGGATTGGTGCTGGTATCTCCAACTCTTGCTTAGAAATCTCAATGTAGTCTCAGTTGGCTTGACCATAGAAAGCAGAGAGTAATAGTGGAAGGTTGTTTTTCTGAGTGGAGGCCTGTGACTGGTGGTGTGCATGGGGTCAGTGCTGGGCCCACTGCTGTTTGCCATCTATACCAACAAATTGGATGAGAATGTACAAAGCACGGTTAGTAAGTTTACAGATCACACTAAAATAGGTAGTGTCGTAGATAGTAAAGGAGGTTGTCAAGAATTACAGTGGGATCTTGATCAGCTAGGTAAATGGGCTGGGAAATGGCAAATGGAGTTTAATTTGGATGTGCAAGGTGTTGCATTTTGGAAAGTCAACTCAAGGTAGGACTTTCACAGTGAATGGTAGGGCCCTGGGGTGTGTTGTAGAACAGAAGGACCTTGGAGTTCAGGTACGTGGTTCCCTGAAAGTGGCGTCACAGGTAGACAGGGTGGTGAAGGTGGCTTTTGGCATGCTAGCCTTCATCAGTCAGAGCCTTGGGTACAGAAGTTGGTTATGGGATGTTGCAGTTGTACAAGAATTAGCAAAGCTCCATTTGGAATATGGTGTTCAGTTGTAGTCACCCTGCTCTGGGGCACATGCCATGAAGCTGGAAAGAGGGTAGAGGAGATGTTGCCAGGAATCGAGAGACTGAATCCTGGAGAGAGGTTGAGCAGGTTGATGTGTAGGAGAATGAAGGGTGATATCATCATGTTGTCCAAATTCATGAGGGGCATAGACTGAATGCACTCAGTCTTTTTCCCAGGGTTGGGGAATCAAGAACTGAAGGACATAGGTTTAAGGGGAGAGGGGAGAAATTTAATAGGAACCTGAGGGGCAACTTTTTCACACAGAGGTTGGTCAGTATATGGAATGAGCTGCCAGAGGAAGTGGTTGAGGCAGGTTCATTAACAACATGGACAGGAAAGGTTTAGAAGGATCTGGATCAAATGCAAGCAAATGGGACTAGCTTGGATGGGCATTTGGTTGGTATGGACCAGTTGGGCCGAAGGGCCTCTTTCTGTGCTGTCTGACTCTAAGCAGTGTAAGCATGTTTAGGGATGAACACCTAATTGGCTTGTGTGGTGATTTTATAGACATTAAAATTTGAGGGCGTGCGATTAAAAAGGAGGAAAAGGACAAACTTGTACTCTGCCCTTCTTATGCATTTGAATATTTTTTGTACCAGAACATGCAACACAACACAGGAAATAGGCCCTTTGGCCCACAATTGTGCTGAACTAATTAAAACTATTTTACTATAGTAAATGATACTATTTTATTACATTTTTACTGAAATGTACAAGAGAATACTTAACTAAACATCTGCAAATCAAAGGTTGTTGACATTCTTACCCCTGCTGCACAAACCACTTCCTGACAGTGAAGGCTTATGACAAAACCTGGAAAATAAGGATAGCTGAAAGCCACCTCCAAGCAAAGGCAGGCATTGATGAAGCTACCACTGCCTCTTATGTGCCAGTACAATCTTTGGCTGTCTGAGGATGAGTGAAGATCAAGACCACAAGACCCAAGTGCATGATCTACCAAGTAGCAGCTATCCCTGTGCTCCTGATGTGCACTTTCTATAACAGGCACCTCAAAGCACTGGAGAGGTACCTTCAGTGCTGTCTCTGTAAAAATCCTCCAAATCCGTCGGCAGAATAAGCACACCAATGTCAGTCAGCTCTCCTAGGCAACGGCCCCAGGACCAAGGTTCGAATTATGCTCTGCCTGCTCCAATGGGCATGCCACATTGTTTCTGTGCCTGACGCCAGGCTCCGAAGCAGGCATCCGAGTCCTGCCATGGCAAGAGATTGCCAGGTGGGTAGAGTACATCAGTGATGTCCCCGAAGCCTCTTTACGGAAAAATTTGGTATTCTCAGCACCTCGTTGGAATTCCTGACTCGATGCCTTAGTATAGCCGAAAAATATGTTAATTTTCAGAAATCATGGAATGGGTGACACCACCATTAAATCTGAGGTAATTCCTGGTAAAAACCATGATTGGGGGGTGGGGGAGGTGGAGGAAAATTCAGGGAGGCACTGCAAACCTTCAAGAGCACATGGAAGACTGAGGGGGGGGGGAGAAAAAGCAGAAGGAAGATCCATTTCACCTGCCCGGTACCACCTACCCTTCCTGTGGTAGAATCAGTGGTTACCACAAGGCCCATCAGCAACCATGGGATCCACCAAGACTCCTTAGACAGCACCTTCCAAATCCAGAACGTCTACCAGCTAGAAGTACAAGGACAGCAAAAGCATGGGAACACCACTATCTTGTAACCCTCCAAGCCGCACACCATCCTGACTTAAAATCTATCACCGTTCCTTCACCATCGCTGGGTCAGAATCCTGCAACTCTCTCCCCACAGCACTGTGGGTACACCCACATCTCAAGACTGCAGCGGTTCAAGGAGGCAGCTCACCACCACCTTCCTGAGGGCAACTGTGGATGGGCAATTAAATGCTGGTTCAGCCTGCGAAGCCCCGCATCCCTTGAATGAATTTATTTTTTTTAAATCTGGAGTGGAAGCAAATCATCCTTGATCCTGAGAAACTGTCTGAGAGAGGATGTGTTCAACACGGAAGTAAAACTAATTCAAAGCTGTCTTGTGAGTACAAAGCCAGTTTAAGAGACTGAGAGTTTCAGAGAATGTATGAATTTTTAATCTGATTCAGGTATGGAACTATATATATGCTTTCCAGATGTGGATAGAAAAATGTGGCTGTGCAGGTTTAGGATTTCCTTGATATTTGGAAAAAAAATCTGCAGTCATTTCAAAGAGCTTTTAAGTTGACACTTGCATGCATGACAGCAGTACACATTCCAGCAATGAGATCCAGAGCTACTCTGGTAGGATTTCACCCAGTGCTCAAATCCAGATGCTGCAATGACCTGGCACTACTCTGTGTACTTTTCCCATGTCAAGTTGTATTTCAGATTAAATTCAATATACTTAATGGCCCTGGGAAAATGTTTGAAAGCCACTAAACTTGCAATTTAAAAACTTTAAGGATGAGAATCTGCCATCTCTGATTCACATGAATCTAGTATGAATTATTATTTTGACTCTTAACGTCCTCAGTGAAACTAGGAATGTACATTCAATTAGTGCCTTTCAAGTGTCATCCATTTTTAAAACAAAATCTTCTCTTGAGCATTTCCAGTGTATGTTAGGAGTTCCACAAATCACTCTGCACTGTTGAATCTGCATTATGCCACAGTTAGAAATTAGCCCTCGATCTGATGTGCACCTAAGTATAAGATATAGTCATGTAGGTACTTTGTACTTGTTTCCTGAAATTCTATTCTATTGATGTCAGTAGAAGTGTTCAACACCCATACACTGCCATACCAGGTATTTACAGCATGAAGCTGAGGAAGAATTTCTACCCCATGGCCATGTATGCTTCCTGTCTAAATACAGGGCAGTTTTAAATGTATGTATGTTTTAGAGTGGGAAACTCCAAAGTTAAAGGTGCCATTAATAGAGAATGGACAATAAAATTCATGTCATTATGTATTGCTGAATTGAGGAAGAGGTGAATAAATTCATGTTTTGTTTGCAGGGTCATTGTTCATCCAGATTTCATGTGTTTCCATGACTGGAGTGTATTGAGTGTTTACTTTCCTTAGTTTGAACTTATAGAATCAGTTTTGACTCAATGCTTTAGTACAGACTAAAAATATTTTAATTTTCAGAAATCATGGAATGGGCGACACAACCATTAAGTTTGAGGTAATTCCTGGTAAAAACCAGAAGAGTGAATACGTCATGACCTGTGGCAAACACACAGTGAGGGGCTGGTGTAAGTATAGAAATGAGTGTTGTTTTCTGTTATCTCCGGTATTCTGTAATAGTTCATCCACAAAGTCATTAAGACTGTCAGATGATTTCATATAATTGTGATTACTGAAATATTTATTAAATGCATGTCCTTCCCACTGCTGTCTGTAAGGAGTTTGTATGTTCTCCCCGTGAGTTTCCTCCGGGTGCTCCGGTTTCCTCCTACATTCCAAAGACGAATGGGTTAGGAAGATGTTGGCGCCGGAAGTGTGGCAACGCTTGTGGGCTGTCCCCAGAACAGTCTACGCAAAGATGCATTTCACTGTGTGTTACATGTGACTAATAAAGATATCTTATAATGGGTGCCCAAGTCATTATTAGCTGCACTGTGGTCTTGAAGCATTGCTCCAGTTATCAGCCATTGGAAGACTGTAGAGAAGAAAGTACTGCTTCTTCTCATAACATTGCTTTCACAATGGGGTTGGGGAGGTAAGTAGGGGACTAATGTCCTACTCTTACTGATTGGCTCCTTAGTGCTTGACTTCATCAACACACGCCTGACCTAAACAACAGCATTGGTAGAACTTTTGAAACTTTTGTAAGGTAGCTGTCTGAGCAAAGACAGTTCTTCCTTGGGTTTTATTAAAGACTGTGTGGCAGCATTGTTGGAACAATTTTCTTTGATATAGTTTTATTTTAACTGAGACTTTATGAATTTGATGTCAAAATGCAATGGAACATTTGCACTCCCATGATAAATTTCATTAAAGTTTCTTTGAATCAAAAATTGCAAAAGCTAAGAAATTCAAAAACTGGAAGCTTTTGGATGCATTGTTTAACAGCCTCCCAATGATGTTAATGGATTTCAGTTCCTTGTTTTGCAAGTAGGATCATACTGTGGGATTATTTTGAAGGCCACTTTCAATTTCCTATTCTGTGCATCCGTTTAAATCACAAATTAAACTTCCCATTAAACCCAATAGATATTCCAGCATTTTTGATTTGTCGTTAGGGAATTCATGTTTTCTTCATTTGTATTGGGTGCTGTCTATTCACTGACACGTTGATTACAATTTCTGACTCCCAGTTTGATCGTTTGTACTTCATACCGAGGTTTAACTTGAAGTTTGCATTTGTGTGTTCACCTGTCTGACTTGACTTGGCTTTTATCTGATGGAGAATGGGACTGGGGATAAATTCTATTTTGCAACCTGTTATTTTTTAAATTGTAAAAATTTTCAGGTAAAAACAAACGAGTTGGCAAGCAGTTGGCATCTCAGAAAATCCTACAATTATTACATCCTCATGTGAAGAACTGGGGGTCACTACTACGCATGTATGGCAGGGAAAGCAATAAAATGGTCAAACAGGTAAATTGTGGCGTTACGGTATGAATGTAATGTTTGTTCGTGATGTAAACCTCTCCATTCTGGTGGGGGTGTGGGGGGGGGGGAGTGTGGGGGGAAAGAGTAATTTAAAAAAGCAGAGTGACAAAATATATTCAACGTGACGCAATTTTTCCAGTCCTTATCACTGCTTTCATTGAGAGAAAGTGTCTTGAGAGAAAATTAAAATGGGGATTTTTACTAAAATATTTTCGCTTATTGACTGCGGGCAATGGTGCAGGGTCAAGATTCATTCCCCTTCCTGAATAGACTCTGAGAAGGTGGTCCTGAGCTTGCCTGCTTGAACTGGCTCAATCTGCTTGGCAAATGGTCTCACATGAAGCTGTTGATTACAAGTTTGAGAAGGAGAAGCTGATAACTGGTGTATCGATATTTCAGTGGAACAAAGGAAATTACAATGGTATGAGAGAAGAGTTGGCCCAAATTGGTTGGAAGAGTAAGCTAGCTGGAGGGACGGCGGAGGAGAAATGGAAGGAATTTCTACAGGAAATAAGGAAAATGCAGGATAGATATATTCCAAGAAAAAAAGGTTTTGAATGGGAAAAAAGGCACAAATGTGGATAACGAGAGAGGTGAAGGCTAAAATAAAAGCAAAAGGAGCGGCGTACAAAGAAGCAAAAATTAGTGGGAAAACAGAAGACTGGGAAGCTTTTAAAAACCTGCAGAGAGAAACTAAGAAGGTCATTAGGAAAGAAAAGATGAATTATGAAAGGAAGTTGGCGGATAACATTCGAAAGGATACTAAGAGTTTTTTTAAATATATAAGGAGTACAAGAGAGAGACGGGTTGATATAGGACCAATTGATAACGGTGCAGGAGATATTATAATGGATGATAGAGAGATGGCAGAGGAATTGAATGAATATTTTGCATCGGTCTTCACCGTGGAGGACATCAGCAATGTGCCGGTTAGTCAGGAGTCTCATGAAATGGAACTGAGTTCAGTTAGGATTACTATAGAGAAGGTGCTAGGAAAACTAAATGGGCTAAAGACTGATAAGTCTCCCGGACCGGATGAGGTGCATCCCCAGGTTCTGAAGGAGGTGGCTTTAGAGATGGTGGAGGCATTGGTGATAATTTTCCAGGAATCGATAGATTCCAGCATGGTTCCGGAGGACTGGAGGGTCACAAATGTAGTTCTGCTGCATAAGAAAGGAGGGAGGCAGCATAAAGGAAATTACAGACCTATTAGTCTGACGTCAGTGGTGGGAAAGTTATTGGAATCTATCCTCAAGGATGGGGTTACGGAATACCTGGAGGTGCAAGGCAAGATAGGTCCTAGCCAACATGCTTTTGTGAAGGGAAGATCCTGCCTGACCAACCTATTGGAGTTTTTTGAAGAAATCACAGGTAGGGTGGATAAGGGAGAGGCGGTAGATGTTGTGTATTTAGACTTTCAAAAGGCGTTCGACAAGGTGCCTCATTAATAAGGATTAATAAGATGAGAGGTCATGGAATTACAGGTAGGATAACAGAATGGGTGGAGCATTGGCTGGTTGGCAGAAAGCAAAGGGTGGAAATAAAAGGATCTAGTTCTGGTTGACTACCGGTTACTAGTGGTGTTCCGCAGGGGTCGGTGTTGGGGCCACTCCTTTTTACCTTGTACATTAACGATTTGGATGATGGAATAAATGGTTTCGTAGCTAAGTTTGCGGATGACACCAAGATAGGTGGAGGAGTAGGGAGAATTGAGGAGACAGGAAGGTTGCAGAGAGACCTAGATAGTTTAGGAGAATGGGCAAGGAAATGGCAGATGAGATTCAATGTTGAGAAATGTGCAGTTGTACACTTTGGAAACAGAAATAAGCGGGCAGATTATTATCTGGAAGGAGAGAAAATTCAAAGTACGGAAGTACAAAGGGACTTGGGGGTACTCGTGCAGGATACCTTAAAGGTTAACCACCAGGTTGGATCGGTGGTAAAGAAAGCGAATGCTATGTTGGCATTCATTTCGAGAGGTATAGTGTATAAAAGTAAGGAAGTGTTGATGAGGCTCTCTGGGGCACTGGTGAGGCCTCATTTGGAATACTGTGCGTAGTTTTTGGCCCCACATCTTAGGAAGGATGTGCTGACGTTGGAGAGGGTTCAGAGGAGATTTACGAGGATGATTCCAGGAATGAAAGGGTTTAGGTATGATGAGCGTTTGTCGGCTCTTGGACTGTACTCACTGGAGTACAGAAGAATGAGAGGGGACCTCATAGCAACATTTAAAATGTTGATAGGAAAGGACAGAGTAGATGTGGCTGGGCTGTTTCCCTTGGTGGGTGAGTCCAGGACCAGAGGGCACAATCTTAGAATTAGAGGGTACAGTTTCAAAACAGAGATGAGAAATTTCTTTAGCCAGAGGGTGGTGAATTTGTGGAACTCCTTGCCACATACAGCAGTGGAGGCCAGATCAGTGGGGGCGTTCAAGGAGGAGATAGATATCTAAATGGTAGGGGTATCAAGGGATATGGGGATAAGGCCGGAAATTGGGATTAGAATAGGTTCCCCCCCCCCCATTCCCCATTTCTCATTTCTTTTTTCCCCTTTTCCTTGGAGCAGACTTGATGGGCCGAATGGCCTTCTACCTTGTCTTGTGATCTTGTGATGGCGTTCCAGGATAAAATTCAGCTAGCAGGGGGACTTGCAGATGGTTTTAGTAGGTTTCAACTTGCATCTAATGAAATTTCAAGTTGAGAAAAGTTTACATTTCACAAAGCTGACACAAATACCATGATATACATTTGATACACATGGGCATAATCTTGTATTGCTTATTACCTATGGAATTTAAAACACTTATTGTTCCTTTTGATATTCGTATTACTTGTTCAATATGCCGCCTATAAAAACCCTTTTTAATATGCATGTATTTCTAATATTTTGACCCAGGAAATGTCTGATAAAAGTGTGATTGAACTGCAGCAGTTTGCCAAAAAGAACAAACCGAATCTACACATTTTGAACAAGTTACGCGATGAGATGAAGAAGCTGGCACGGGACAGGGTAAAAATTTGCCTCTCTTGGAGGCTCGCGGTTCATATCCTAATTGCTTTAAAAATAGATGATTTCAGCAAGGCATGTCTCTTGTATTTCATCCTGTACAAATTCTTATAAAATTCAGGGCTGTTTGTTTTGTGTTTTATTGGCCAGTTCTTTATTTTATTCAGCATCCCTTCCCCACTGCCACCGCTCTGGTAGCGTATAGTCTCACAGGAACAAGGCAAGTCCAGTTCCTTGTCCAGTTTACCATTCGTCAATTGTGAACCCTGACAAAGAATGTCAGAAAACTATGATACCAAGTTAAATCTCTTACTCCTCAGACTTCAAAATAAATTTAGAGAAAATTTCTAGCACAGTAGAAGGCCGTGCTATCTGGAAAAAGAACTCAACTAATCTTTCCAGCTCTCAGTCCCAGCCTTGCAGATTACAGAACATCAGGTGTTCTTCCACATTTCTTTAACATGATGAGGCTTTCAGCCTCCTTCCACTCTTTCAGAAAGTGATCTCGCTTCCCCACTGCACTGGCTGAAAAATAGATTCTCTAATCCTCTGCATTACCTGAAATGTATCCTTTCTTCTTATTGAAGCCTCTGCTGAAAGATAGTTCCTTTAGAGGTTCCATTAAGATCTTCCTTAATTTTATAATTGAAGATTAAATCTCCCCTCTAGCTCCTAGACTAACTTTCCACAGAACTCACATTCTCTAGCCTTGTAAATATTCTCTGAACCTGTAAGGGTATCATATCTTCACAATGACAGAACCATCTGTGTCCCAGTCAGTATTTTGTCCTCTCTCTTGTATATCTGGACCAATAAAGTTACATATCGTTAATACCCTGTGGGGTGCATTTCAAGATCCATCTGTTCCTCAGCGTTTCCCAATGTTCTTCCACTTACTGTGTTTTCTCTCATTTTGTTTGCCCTTCCAAAGTGGCTCATCTCACAGGAATTGAATGCTACTTGTCCCTTTCATGCTTGACTCACCTTGCTACCTTCCATGCAATCTGGAGTATTTTGTTTCTATTGTCAACCGCTCAAACATAAACCTTTTTCTCTCCCACTCTCCCACAACCCCTATACACGAATGCCAATTACTCAGACTGTATGTACACCATAAAAACTGAAAGACTTAAGAATTGCATTTTCCCAGAACTGTATTGGAAACATCCTTCCAGTTGGAAATGCTCATTTAACCATTGCTCTTTGCTTTCTCCATTGAGCCAGTTTTAGGTTCAGCTTGCAATTTTTCCATGGATCCTGTGAAATTTAACTTTTCTAAAGTTTATTTTGTGGGATTGCTTCAAATGCCTTGCTGAAATCAATGCAGACTGCGTCAAATGGACGACCCTCATTGACACTCCTTTCCCTAACCTGCGTTCAGTCATTCTTGACTTGCTTCATATACCCTCCAGAACTTGAAAGTAATTATTTTCTTTTTTCCTCCTCAACCATCTCATCCCCATAAAGGAGGAAACTCGTAAGAAACCGAAAATGACAATAATGGAATCAGCACAGCCAGGCAGCGAACCTCTTTGTACTGTTGATGTGTAAAGCACTGCAAAATGGAGAGCAATAACGCACTGGACAAATTCATCCTCTACAGATATCTTTGTAATCTTGTAGAGAATTTAGGTTGCAAAATCCAAACAATTTTCAAGGTCTGCCCGTCGTAGCTTGACAGTGTATTGCTTTAATTATGCATCAGCATTTTCCATTACAACAGGCAATATATTATTGAACAGGAATCTTTACCTCTATGCCAGAAAGGAATATTAGACTAAAGGTAGAATGAGAGAATGTTGGATATTACCTCAGAGAAGAACCTTTAGACCAGTGAATTTATAATTTGATTGATTAAATTTTTAGGGTGTTTGAATTTCCTGCATTGGCCAGCTATAGAATGGTGATTGAAATATTATGCACTAAGCTGTTGGTCAATTAACCTTTATTGTACTGTGGGGATAACTTGCTGGAAGAAATACAAGAAATACTTCTCATTGTTTACGTGTAATCTGGTGCCAGTAAGAGATGGCTTTCAATAGACACAATCTTAAGTTATTTTTTTAATATGAACTTTTTTTTTGTTAGCAGGTTTTAAGCAATTTATCAAGAAACTTTGAGTAAACTACATGTTTAAATGAAGTGACACTTAGCTAGCCATTACTGAAGAAACACAAAGTTTATATGTGAGATCGTTTGAGGCAAAGGTTTGGGAAAATTGGATTTGCTTTGGAAACATTAGAACTTAAGGTACTGGCATTTTGACTAAACAGTTTTAGCAGTGGCCTTTGTAGGATGTAATCATTCGCAAATGGTTCTTAAATTGGAAAATAGTAACTACCGTGGTCTTTACTACATGGACACAATGGTGTTTTAAACACATTTTGTAGCAATTGTGACTTTGATTTCAATTAAGGAAATCTGTTAATATGCATCATTTTTATATGGAAATGGTCAAAAATCTGGATCATAATAAGTAACCATAATGCATGTTGAGACTGCAAGATACTGTTGAAGAGCTTGCGATGTTTGCCTTTCACTCTCAACTCCTGTCGTTTGGCACAGATAGAGAATATGTAATTTTGTAGCAGTAATTTAGTGCCGTCAGCTTCGGAGTTTTGCATCAGAGCTGGAATATCAATCATTTTTTTTAACTTCTGCTTCTGATTTGCAGTATTGTTTTAAGCCTACATCTTGCAAGTTGGCAATTCTAACTCGGTCAATGTTTTTTGTAGTTGGTTTTTGTTCATGTTTTTTTTAGTGTGGCCCTCTGTTTTAGTTGGAACAAATTATGACGCAAATGAACAGGTTTAATTTGCCTCATGGCTGAAGAGTTGGTAAAAAGAGTGTAATGTTTCTGCACCTAAAAACTTGCATTATAACCGGGTATACAAACTTGGAGGTTTTGAAATAGATGCTTGAAATAGTTCTCATTGTCTTATATTTACTTTTCTTGAACAACTTAGCTTTTCTACTTCACTTGAACACAATAATAACCTGAAGAGGCAAAGTACCATGACAAGCTCCTGTGTACTCTTGGTAACGTGAACCAAAGCTTAATAATCGTGTCTTATGCAAATTGACAAACTAAAACACTTTTTTAATGCTTACTGCAGGCTTCAACAGTGCTGTAGAGTGAAAAAGAAAAATGCAATAACTGCTGGAACAAAAGCTTGTATTTAAAATGTTGTGCACTGTTGTTTTGTCAAGTTTTTTTGTGTGTTTTAAATGTTTACTACACCTCCCTGTTGAATGCAACATTTCTTGCCTTTGCACATAAGCACAAGAGCTGCTGTGAGAGAGTACAGATTGTGGTTTAGCAGAATTGCATTTACGTGATCAATTTTGTGAATCATAAATGAAAACTAGTTGTCTTAGCTTCCCAATTGATTTGTACGTTTAAAATCGGTATTTGTGTGTATGTATTGTAATGTGTAAGTGCATTATATTCAATGTAGATGTCTTTTTAAAAATTAAACCACTCAACTCATTTCTGTGTCAAAGGTAATCATGAAGTAAAGGATTGTAATTTGACAACTTTTTTTTTAATCCATTTGGAAACAAGATTTGTGATTATGGAGTGTCTCTTGATTGGGCGTAGTTCATTTTTCAATTTTTTTAAAGCCTGTCTTATTGGTACATCATTGTGTACATGGTGTTACAGGAAGGAGTAACCAATTGGCCTGAAAGTAAGTTAATCTCACATTAAATAAATGATAAAGATTTAGAAAAATGTTTATTCATAAATGCTCGACAAGTACGTAAAATTTAGTGGTCATTCAAAATGGGAAAGAGCTAACACTCCAAGAACAGTATTGAAGTCTTAACACTATCAAATTTGGAAACAAAGTGAGAGGCAACTGTATTTTCTTTTTAAAGTTGCATTTGATTTGCCCAGAAATTTGAGGACAACTTTAAATGTGGATGTCAATCAATTGCAGTGACTACTGGTATTAATGTCTGAAGATATTCTAGCAAAGCTTTAATAACTAATATATTGTATGTTCAAAGTTTTTAAATGTGACTCTTTACAAACTGGCAAGGAGAGAATTAATTCCTGTGAACAAAAAAAACATTAATGGAAAACTACAATCTGACATGAGAGCATAGACAAATTCTTAGGAAGTGTGACATTTGGTATTCTTGGCAGTTACTACCTGAATTGTATGAAACAAGAACACTGCAGATGCCCCAGCTTTACAAACTGGTTCATTCTAGTGACTTGGGGCTTCATTTTACTATGGTCTTAGTCTATAGTCAACACACTATTACCCTGTTCCAGCGTCTGATTTATGAAGATTCTGAAATTGAAGTTAATTTCTTTTTTTTAATGGAAGGAATGAAGACCTTAGTGGAATTTTAAAAGGACAAAGTTAGTATCAGTGTTTTTATGATTTTTTTCTCTCTGATTTAGGAAGAAATAAGAATTATGCAGTTGCAGCTTTGCATTACATGGGAAATTTGGTCTGTTGAGCCCTTTTTTTTAAAAAAAAGTCATTTGTGTGTGATGGGAACTTGCAGTGCAAGAATGGTGCCACACCTATGAATTGTGTGCAGTTACAACAATACAAGTGCTATTTTAAGTGGCTAACGTCAAGGTTCACGTACATGTCCTTTAGCCTATGCTTGCTGCACTGCACAGCCATCTGGATATTTGTGTGTGGTCCTTTTCAAATGTAATTTTTTTTTGCGCTGTAGTTTGAAGCAATAAAGTTTGATAATTCATGATAGAATGTTTTGTCTGTTTATGAGCTCCACACTCCGGATATGAATGGGAGTAATATACTGGCATGGCATTGAGGATTGATAATGGACAGGCAATGCAGTGGGAATAAACAGGAGGTTTTAAGGTTGGGAGGCTGCCAGTGATACAAAAATGGGCGCCACAGAAGGACAGCAGTTAGTGCTGAGTGCTCTGGTTTCCTCTTACATCCAAAGATGTATTAGTAAGGTCAATTGGTTTCTGTAAAATTACCCCTATCCTTGGTTGATAGTTGGAAACCAGAGTGGGTGGGCACAGGGAAGACCATCTGGAGTGTCAAGGCATTAGCAGAGAGGGAAAAAAAAGTAATGTGAGTTGGTCTGCATTTATTCACCAGAAAAGTGAGATGCAGAACCGGTTCGATGGGTCTCACAGGAA
This sequence comes from Pristis pectinata, assembly GCF_009764475.1. Taxonomy (NCBI): domain Eukaryota; kingdom Metazoa; phylum Chordata; class Chondrichthyes; order Rhinopristiformes; family Pristidae; genus Pristis; species Pristis pectinata. The sequence goes on from NC_067421.1 coordinate 39,646,524, forward strand.
GAGCAAGGAAAGTGTACAAAAGGTGCTGGAGAAAGGGGAAAGGCAAAAAGGACGGAAAGATAATGGTGTCTAGCTCTGTGTCTTAAATAGAAACAACTGGTACCGGAATCAGAGGATGAAATAGATGACGATAACCCTCTGCTCCCTCACCTCCCTCAGCCACAGCTACAGCTACAACAAGGCTCAGTGTCACCCCGAGTACTCAGCGGGGCCGGCATCAGCCACTGCCCCACCACATTCAGAGGTTCCTGATATAACCTAACAAATGCTTTGAGGGAGTGTTTCCCCTCGCACTGTAGATTGGCATAGATACACAGAACTGTGCAAAAGGCAGATGAGGATATTAATGAATATGTAGAACACAATACCATATTTCAAGAGCATTCTGGAATAACCCTGGGGGTGGGGATGCCTGCCTTGATGAATGTTACTGTAAATGGGTTGCAACCCGGGTTAAAGGAAATGTTCTCTGTTACTTGTGTGGGATGGGAAGGCAAAGATTTAACCTTAAGATTGTGATTTGATTTAAGATTGTGAGTGTTTTGCAACATTGTCAAAGGCAGGTACAACACCAGAAATCTAAATCTGCTAAAGGAGGTGGGGACACGTTACTTGTATCAGCACCGGGGGTTACTCCACGTCAGCCAGCCTGGGGTCGGGGTAGAGGACGGGGACATCCGCGAGGGGTTTTGTTTGCGGACAGCCCGGTCACTGGGCTCCAGAGTGCCCTCGGCGCCGAGGCGACATCGATGGTTAACCCATTTGATCAACATCCCTGGCTGCCACAATAGAGGTGCCTTGCCCAAATTCTGCCTGCTACGTAATGATTTCTGAGCCTGGTATTCCCTTGACTAAATGGATCACACGAGATCACAAGACAAAGGAGCAGAAGTAGGCCATTCGGCCCATCGAGTCTGCTCCGCTACCTCACCATGAGCTAAACTATCCCTATCTAGCCCCAATTTCCAGCCTTTTCCCCATATCCCTTGATACCCTGACTAATTAGATACCTATCAATCTCCTCCTTAAACACCCCCAATGATCGGGCCTCCATAGCTGTACTTGGCAATGAATTCCGCAAATCCACAACCCTCTGGCTAAAGAAATTTCTCATTTCTGTTCTAAATGGGTACCCTCCAATTCTAAGACTGCCCTCTAGTCCTGGGCTCACCCACCAGGGGAAACAGCTTAGCCACATCTACTCTGTCCAGTCCTTTCAACATTCTATATGTTTCTATGAGGTCCCCTCTCATTCTTCTGTACTCCAGTGACTACAGACCGAGAGCTGACAAACGCTCATCGTGTGTAAGCCCTTTCATTCCAACTTGATTTTTTAATTGATACTGGAGCCACTTATTCCATAATTTTTGTTTCTGATTGGCTACTAGCACCATTGAGCAATGAATCAGTAGGCATTGTTGTGTGTCTGTTGTCTGGATGGGTAGAAGCCTGTCTGACTTGTAGAAATGATGCTGTAACTGTTGCTAAATTTTTATTACAAGAACTCATTCCTAGGTTTGGAATCCCTGAGCAGATATTAAATGACAACACATTGCAGTGTGAACATCACTTCACTTGCCCGAACCACCCACAGCTGAATGGGGCAGTGGAGCGACAGAATGGAAACCTGAAAAACAGACTGGCTCAATTATGCGAGGAAGCAGGACTGAAATGGCCGGAGGCACTTCTACTGGCCCCCCCGTAACAATATGCTGCACTTCAAACCACGTAATGGGCCTATCTCCACGTGAGATAGTATTGGGACGTCCCATGTGCCTACCAGTCATGCCTCCCCTTTCTGTCAAACAAATGGACATCCATACCATGAGTGAAACCATGTTGCAGTACTGTATGGCACCAACGTCAACTCTTAAAAGTTCTATCAACAGGTAATTGAAGCCCATTGTGTGCAGTTCTGGTCACCTAATGATAGGAAGGATATCAGTAAGATTGAAAGAGTGCAGAGAAGATTTACTAGAATGTCACCGGGTCTTCAGGAGTTGAGTTACAGGGAAAGATTGAACAGGTTAGGACTTTATTCCTTGGAGTGTAGAAGAATGAGGGGAGATTTGATACAGGTTTACAAAATTATGAGTGGTATAGACAGAGTAAATGCGAGTAGGCTCTTTCCACCTAGATTAGGAGAGAGAAGTATGAGAGGACATGGCTTTAGGGTGAAAGGGGAAAGATTTAGGTGGAACATAAGGGGGAACTTCTTCACTCAGGGAGTGGTGGGAGTGTGGAACGAGCTGCCATCTGATGTGGTAAATGCGGGCTCACTCTCAAATTTTAAGAATAAATTGGATAGATACATGGATGGGAGAGGTCTGCAGGGTTATGGACGGTGCAGCTCAATGGGACTAGTGGAATAAAGTTTTGGCACAGACTAGAAGGGCCGAATGGCCTGTTTGCTGTACTGTAGTGTTCTATGGTTCTAGAAGGTCGTGACGACTACAGATGCCATACCTACCAGCCGGGAGTTTGGGTACTCGTGAAATCCTATCGACGGAAAAATTGCCTTGAACCCCAGTGGGAAAGTCCATAGCAAGTGTTGCTGACCACGCATACTGCCACGAAGCTCCAAGGGAAACCGACTTGGACCAGGGAACCGGTGGTAGAGAAGACCCTGCGGACAACTAACTAACTAACTGAATTATTTGATCACTATCATTCCCAGTTTTAAGTAGTCATTATGTGTTTTGGGTGATAGATATTCTAGTGTGCCTGTCCTTTGCTTACGTGCAGAACCGCACCTTTTACATCTTGGTTATGAATAGTCTCTGCGTTCCAATCAGTCAAGTTGCTGGGTATGTTCTAGCATACTCACAGATTCAGCGGAAGGTGGTCCCTTGGATCCCATCCTCTTTTTTTTTCTGAAATGGAAGCTTGGCGCCATTTCAACGACAGGATTAGGAAAACACCGCGTTACCTAGTGGTCAGGAAGGGAACTGGGAAAGAATCAGGAAGGCCCAAGCCTGGTGGTATTGGGAAGCAAGGTTGGGGCGCTGGACTGCAGTCTGAAGGAGAGCGCAGACACTATCTCCCAGCGTGCAGGCACCGGCTTTCATGGGTGATATTTGCCTTTGTATAACAGGACCCTAGCGCTACCCTCTAACCCTGATGGGGCACAGGAGAGGCGAAGAATGCATCTGCCAATGGGTAAGTACCACCTGGGTGGGAAATAGTGCATGTAGACTCAACATGCAAGCTACTCCACCACCCCTGACCCTTAACAGGACATACTGGGTGCGTGACGTCAAGGCATACCCATGGTTACCTGTAGGTTGGAAAGGCTGTTGCTATGTCGCCTACTTAAACCACATTTGCACGTGCAGGGCCGCTGTCAAAGGGCCCTCACAGAGGCTGAACACTTCTGGATAATAGTGGCCCCATTCTGGGGACCTGAGAGGCTGGCTCGCAAAAACACCAATATGCCATTGGCAATGAAGAAGTGGGCTAATAAGATGATCCTAGCATTACATGATACAAGCCAGGCCATTAAAGGACATTACAGCTGAGATGGTAGCAATTCGCACCGTAGCCCTCCAGAACCGGTTAGCATTAGACTTCCTACCGGCTGAGGAAGGCAGTACTTGTGCCATTATCGGTCGGGAATGTTGTATGTACATTCCTGACACCTGAAAACATCACTGGTTTGGCTGCACACATCCAGAAGGAGGCTGACAAGGTCAGAAAGATTGGGCAGGAGTTACATAGGATCCCTCTGTCACCTTGGGGGGCCCTTTAGCTGGCTCCATTCCCTGTTGGGGGGTTGGGGCAGCTCCATCATGCATTTCTGCTGGTTGTGATATTCGTTTTTAATCCCTTGCCTAAGATCACTCTGTGGGGTGATGGCCCACAGAGCAGACATCTCCATCATGATCCAACAGCCAACTGCCCCGATGAAGTCATCACAGAGTTCCAGAAACTCTGTGTCATTGAAAGATATGTGTTGTCCTTCACAGGACAAAAGGGGGTGGGTGGGGGTGGTGGGGGAGGAGTGAGGACACCGAAGCAAGGCAAGGGTTAAGGTAATGTGCCGGCTGAGATGGTTTGCAGACAGTCTGCAGTCACCTGTGCTGAGCAGGGTCCTTGAGAGCAGAGCTCCTCTTTGCACAGCATGAGACCCAAGGTCACCAGGCCCAGCAAGACAAGGATGCAAATGAAGGATTGCAAGGCACACACTAACTATCAATTACTTTACTAACTCTGAGGTATCATTGGGCATTAACATGTAGTTTCTATTGGTCATTAACACCTGTATTAATTGAACATGATTGGTAAGTTATGCATGCAAATGAGGGATTCTAAAGTGCCCAAAGATTTTAATTGGTCAATATCTGCTTAAAAAAGACAACCCCTTGTCAGTGAACTATTCTAAAGTTTCAACAGAGGCCAGATTGTTCACCTTGTGCATAAGAAAATAAAGTGTGATTGAGAAACGAGTGCAAGTTGTCAAAAGAGCCCAATTAATCGGCAATGACTGGAAGGTTAACAATGCTGGTAGGCCAAATGCTTTCCTTTTTTTAAATTGTACTTTCTCACAACAATGAAAGTTGGGCACCAATGAGAATTGTCAAGGAGGACATAGTCACAAAGGGATACAGACAGGTGAGTGAAAGGGCAAGGATGTGATGTGTAGAAAAAATGTGAAGCAGTAAAACAGAATATTTTTAAATGAAGCAAGTCATCTGAAGTTGTTGAATTCAATGTGCCAAGATGGAAGATGAGGAACTGTTCCTCAAGCTCGTGCAGGAAGCCACAGGACATAAAAGTGATGGGCAACTGAACATTGCTCTGCAAGGTGGTCACACAATCTTTGGTTGCCTCAATGCAGAGGTGACCATATTTGTAAAGGCTCACTCATGCCATGATTTCTGTATCTTTACCGTGGCAAATGTCTGAAAGAACAAAACTGGCAAGTACTGGTACCATTAAATTAGTTTAGATTCCAGGTTTCTGGTGACACAATGCATTGTAGAATTTAGTTGCACCTCCTGCAGATGACACTCTGCTTGTGGCCCATTTTGATACGTTGGAATCCAAAACAGGAATTGTGCAAATGTCACCATGAAGCAACAGCCAACTTTAATTAACAATCCAAGATCTAAAATTAACTGATCTTTTGAAATAGTGGTGTTGACAGGCCCCTAATTATGCTGCAGCTGTATGTAAACATTTAATTGCAATGTTAATGTGCAAAAAATGTCCTTTGTTAGCTGAAGAAATAGTTTCATTGGCTGATGTTGATTCTCTTGGAGGTGGAAGTGCATTTTTAGTGCTTGTGTAACAGCCCTACGTACTGAATAACAGTCTATCGTTTGCAAGGGCAGAGGTCTCATGGAATCTTGAAAATTAACGCAATACTTTAGGAAAAAGTTTTGCATCATTATTCTCAACCAGATGAATCTTGGTCCAGGAAGCTATGATAAACCTTGTACACAATAGTGATGAGTTCCATAAAGTGTCAGATATACAAACATGCAGCCCAGACATCACTCTAGTCTTCCATCTTTTTTTTAAAAGAGCCTATTTCCTGAACAAATTAGAAACAAACCTCATCTACTGATTCATGCAATTCTGTGGTATTAGCTGAAGTGTAAAGACATCACACAATATTTGCCTCCACCCAATAAAATATCTTGGGTAACAGCAAGGTCCTACAGACTGACGTGGTGGCCAGGTTTCTGCATTGTATTAGTTGATTGAATGGCTTTAACACCACAGAGAATCATGAACAGTACAGTCAAAATTGGAAGAAATTGAGATGCAAGGTTTAATAATGGTCCTCAACCACACTGATAGAAAGCTGAGTTAACTCTATGACTGCAGCTGGCATTCACTGGTCTCTGTCCTCTCTTTTGGATATGTCAAATTAACACCTAAATCTAAATAAAAAGAACCTCCACTGCACTATTTGAAAGCAAGGAGATTCTTCCAGTGAGCTGGCCAACAATTATCCCTAAATCTTTACTGATCTTACTTCCATGTCATTACATGTAATAGAGTATCTATTAGAAAATGATCAAAACTGTAAGATACTGACCAGACTTTATTGAGCTCCAATAAATTCATACAAGGAGGGAAATACATAGCAAACAATTCAGACAGAAATCCTAATTTTTTTTAATGACCGTAGTCATATTGCTGATTTGGTCAAAACATGCATAAGTCATTAAAAATTCCAATATAAGAAATAAGTTATGCAATGCCATTTGAAATAATTAATAAAACTTGATATTTAAAATTACTGAATTCATATCCGCTTTAGCCTTGATCAGTTCAAAGTGTAATCATTCCACTCTCTCAAACAATATTAACAGCTCATAATACATGGTATGTGGGAAGAGATCGACAGCTAAGGCTCTAACAGGACGGAAAGGAGATCCCTTCACTCTGTGAGATGGGGCTCGACAAAGGCTGTGGAAAAAGGCAAAAAGTCATTCACAAAGAACACTCGTCAGATTAACAACATTGTTCATTTAGCCTGCAGTGTTGGAACCAGAATCTCAATTTACACCCCAATCCCAGAGAAGGTAAACATGCACTATTATTGAATACATGGGTGGCAGTAGAATAAAAATCAAGGAATAATTAGACCGCTTAATATTTCTAACATAGGATCACAATCACTGCACTGCATATTCAAAGAACATGTGCTGATCAACTTATTTTAAATAAATCTGTACTAATCTCGAACCTGTAGCACCACTTTCAAATAAAGAAATGGACTAATTTGGATATCTTTTCTTAATTAACTGTAATGTTTCCATTTTCATAAATTTTATACCAACATTTTTAGAAGTTGGTGCATCAAATCTATCCAAATCCCAAGCTTTCAATCCTATTAATTGGTGTATAACTTCCCATTTATTGCACTTTTCCTGCTGGGAAGCACACTCTAATCACAAATCCAGCTTTGCAAAAGCTCAGTAACTCACTCTTGAGCCAGGAGTTAATGCCAGCATGTGCAGTTTGCACATCCCCAATCACACTGTGGCCAGGTTTCAAGTATAAACACTTATTCAAACCCTAATAACAGAGCTGCAGTCAGAGAATTAAAGAGAGATACAGTATGAAAATAGGCCCTTCAGCTCACTGAATCTGCAAGCACTGTAATCCTACCCTAACTCATTCTCTGTACATTCACATCTACACAAGGGCAATTTACAATGACCAATTAACCTACCAATCTGCACATTTTTGGAATGTGGGAGAAAGCCCATGTGGTCATAGAGAACATGCAAACTCCACACAGACAGCACAGAGGTCAGGATTGAATCCTGGTCACTCTAGTACCTGTACCACTGTGTGGCCCATTTATATAATGTGAAATGGCTGTGAATTTAACCCTGTCATATGAAGTTGGTTCACAGCAGACGGGATGCTATCTGACGTGAATGTAATACTTAAGACTGCTTCCTGATTGGGAAGACAGTGTGGGGAAGATGATGTGACACCCTGCGCCTTTCTTTCTTTTTCAATCTTTTTATTAGTTTTCAAATTAATACAGATTAATATATCAATGCTTCTACGTGTAATACAAAGAGATCAGGAGAACATTCATGACGTGGATAATCATAAAGAACAATAAAGTATAAAAAAAATCTGTAGATCCAACGATCTGTTAGTGAATGAATATAATATAAAAGAAAAAGATTTATTATAAAATATAAAAAAAGAAAAAAAATCCCCAAAACAATAAGAAAAATTTTAAACAATATATCAAACCAAACTAAGCTAAAGAAAAAAAATTTAAAGAAAACAGAAAAAAAAACTGGACTAAAATTTCTCAATAGAAACAGGTCATCAACTCTGTTCCTCTAAATTGAAGGGTTATTATAAGGGGATCTATATCATGTGAAAATATTGAATAAATGGACTCCTCAAATTTAAGCGAAGGATCAACAGTACCACTCGCCCTGCCCCTTATTAAGGAACTGCACAGTATGCTCACGAGTAAGAAACTAATAGGGCAAAGCCCCAATCAGAAAAGGCTGTTAAGTTTCTTTAACAATTGCAAAACTGTATTTCTCTGTTGAAAAAGCTAAAATAGTAAGTGCATAACTTACTCCACAAAATTGTTGATAGCTGCTCGAGCATTGCAAGCAACATAAATTAACCGCTTTAGGTGTTCTGCTCTTCTTATTGCTAGCACAACTCTGGAATCTGTAATTCAGAAAAAAAATAGGTGTCAATTTTTTTTGTACTCAATGGAAAAAGGGTAATCAAATAATGAATTCAGCAGAAGAGTTCAGTATGAGTGGTTCTTACGTAGTCCTGCTCTGGGTGGGTCCACAATAGCAACCAGGTTTTGTGATGTTAAGGAATTAATTACAGTCGGAAAGAGATCTTCAGCTTTCCCACACAAGAATTCCACGTTGGTCAGACCTAAACAGAATCAAAGATTAAATAAAATTTTAAAATATCTGCAAAGGCTTCAGCTAAATATGCTTCCAACTAGTCTTGAATAGGAACGTAAAATTTCTGAAATTAAGTATCTTCAGACACAGATAAAACAAATGATGGCATTTCCAGATTACACTGGCCACTGTGTAAAACTTGTTTGATTCAAGTCAGATCAGCAACCTACAATAATCCAAGCACTGAGCAATGATGTTGTATGAATATTCTCTGGGAAATATTCTTCAAGCTTAGACTGATTTTTTAAAAAAGCCATTCATTAATAGGATGTCGATGCTGTTAAGTACACGCTTTGTGGCACACCGCTGAATGGACTTGAGGTGGTGGAGAACCATCTTGAATTGTGTGTCAATCACAATATCAAAATTTGTAAAAGAGAGTTTCGGTGCAAAGGAGAAAAATACATTGTGCTCTGTTCCATAACTTCTACGGCCATTAGCAGGTGTGAAATCCAAAACAGAAACACAAAATGTTGGAAACACTCAGCAGGTCAGAATTGAGTCTGGTGTGGAAAGTGAAGGTGTTAACATTTTAGCTCAAAGACTCTTGATCAGAACTTAAATGTTAATATTTACTCCTTCCACAGACCCTAGCTCACCTGCTGAGGGTTTGTAGCATTTTCTAGCAATCAGGCTACAATTATTATAACATAGGAGGCAGCCTTTGGAGCAATCCCAAATGCCCCATCCCCCCCTCTCTTTCTCCAAGGCCTGAAAATTATTTCCCCTGATGTCACCCTAATTGATTTTTGAAAACCAAGATTGTATTTCCAGCACAACTACGGGTAGATTTATGTAGCCAGATTGTGGTTATATAAATCTCCTCTCAACTTTGTTTCAAGGAAACAACTTTAGCTTTCCTTGTCTAACCTTGTTGCTGAAATTCCTCAAACCTAGAGATTTATTTATTCTGCACCTTCTCTCAGGCTATCGTATCTTTCCTCAAGTGTGGTGACCAGAACTGGATTCAATACTCCAGTTGTGATGCAGTTTTGACATCACCTGGGTCAAGGATGAGATTGACCTCTTACTGTTCTGCCAAGTGAAAGCACCTTAACATGGTACATGTGGGGAGCAGGAAGGGTTGGTGGTTGGAGGGAGGAGGGTTCCAAACTTGACACTGTTAACATTCATAAAACTTTTACCAGAGATTTTAAGTACCAACCATTTATTTCTGCGTTCACTTTAGCATCTTCAATAGCTTCTTGACACATCTCAATTCCAATGACTTTCTTCACATTCTAGGCAACACAATGAAGAAATCATTAATATTAATCAAGATATCTAATGTCACAGTCAGTTTTCCTTGTATCACTCTGCTGTTCCAACTAATTTGGGAATTACTGATTTTCAGTGCTGATGCTGAAATTAGCTGGCTAGTAACCTTGTGACAAACACAACTCAGTCACTCCAAGTCCAGTCTAGTCCTGATTGGAATTTTTGCTCTTTTAAAGACGGTTTAGAGATTCTCAGACTCTGACATGCCATTAATCAACAGGGAAGACATGGGGGCATCTAATACTTCACAAGAAAATACTTTTTATACAAGAAGAACACAACAATCTCCTCCCTGTCTAGCGAGAGGAATGCAAATAAAGAAAACCTCAATCCTTTCCAACACCATTTTATCTTCCAATGCACCATAAAATACAAAAAGAAAGTGAATTTGACAGTGATGGAGAATGCCAAGCGGCCTCTTGATACTGGACTACTGGCAGTATCAAGATACAGGATCGCCCTACACAGAAGCAAACATTGACAGTTGGGGAAACCGGATGTACTGAGTATGGAAGTAACAATATGGACATCAATGCAGTTTCTGTGAATGCACTGCAAGGCATTACTGTCTGAATTAATTGCTTGAGTTCTGGTTGGTATTCATCAGTTTTCTCTGTAGAATCCCACGCTGTAGAATCCTCAAACCTATGAACTACCAAGTCCTCTCTTACCCCTATTTAGTACTGGACGTCAAAAACGGAACCATATTTTCCTATAACCTTCCAAATGACCTTCCCTTCTTTGCAACTCTTTGTTATTGGTAAAGCCAAAACGCTATTGCTTCTTGATCCTTAAACATCTTTTCTCAATGCAACCTCTTACTTGCCTTTGCAAGAGAAAGCCCAATAGTTCCAGTGCCACAGCAAACATCCAACACGATACTGTCCTGGTTAAGGTTGGCCCAGTCTCCCACTGCTGAATAAAGCACTTCTGCAGCCAGGGTGTTCACCTAGATACAAAAATATTTATATTTACAGAAATAATTTTTAATTAGGTTATAAAGATATGAGTTTAAAACAGTCCTTTCTATATTTTGCAATGCAACTACACGTTTTTGTGATACTACTGGAAATACACAACTTGTAAACTAAAAATCTGCAAACTGTGCAACAAAACAGGAGAGTTATAACTTGTTTTAAACTACTTAGATGCAATTCACTTCACCTGGAAAAACGCATGAGGGGAAATTCTGAAATTAAGTCCCAGAAGCTCTTCGTATATGTACTTGTCTCCATGCACATGGTCCAAGGGCAAGTCTTCCAAGTTAGGGGATTTTCTGGAAATTTTCAAAGCAAGGTTTATTATTTCAACTAAAGGTCTTGACAACTGATGCAGTCTGAGAAAGGAAAGGATCCTGGATTGCTAAAGCCCACCACATCCCCAGGATGTCCCATTGAAATGCAGCCTTGTGGGCGATCACCTAAATGGCAATGGCCAATAACTGCTTTCTGATGGGCTGGTTGGAGATTAAACTTGGCCAAGATAATACAAGGTGTCCAAAAACAAGGGACACGAAGCTCTGTACCTTAACTTTAAGCACCAGATTCCTCCTCCTCCACCTGCCCCCATTTTATGTGACATGGGCAGCACTGGCACAGCCAGTAATTTATTATCTATCCATAATTGCCCCTCAGTAGACAGTGAAGATACCAAGGTGGGGAGGAACCCAGGGTGATATCAAATCAAATCAGTTGCATGAATAGGTTCCACAAGATAAACTTTTAACTTCGGGAGAAATGTCGATGCAGAGATAGGATGGGTTACACATGTTAAAAATGGAGACACGTAAAAGGCTGTGCCAATATAATTCATAATCTGAGTTAGTTAGGTGCGGGAAAGAATTATTTCACAGTTGAATAAGTTAGCTGTTGAATCACTCCAGCGCTGCACATGGAAAGCTTGGCTATGCAATGACAATGAAACTGTTGGTGTTTACCCCCATTACACAGTGAAATCTCCATAGATGCGTCATTTAACAGGGAACTCCCACAGCTCCTACCAAAGATTCAGAATTTCTCCACAGCGTTCTCTGGAAAATCAGCTACACTGCCAAGAATTTTAGGCACATATGAACCTGTCTTGCTATTAAATTCCATCAGAGAGTAATTTATTTTGCAGGTAGCTTGTATGTGATTTATAACTCCCTCACAATGAATAGACTTGCAAAGAGTTTCCAAAACATTGTTGATGTTTCAACTTCTACCGTGGAGCCAACGAAAGCTCCTGTCCTTACTTTTCGCTTGGAAAAATGTTTAAAATACAGTTAAAGTGTGCTGTCTTCTTCTTGGAAGAGTTGCAAGAATTCTTCAATGTGATTGGCTACTCAGCCTGCTTAATGTCTTCACCTGAAAAGAAAAGAATTTGATTTCCAGCATCTGCCAACTGAACAAAAAATGCTGGAAATAATCAACAAGGCAGGCAGCGTCTGAGAATGGAGGATAAAAACAAAAGATGCTGGAAATACTCAGCAGATCAGGCCGTATCTGTGGGAAGAGAAACAGAGCTTCGACCTGAAAGGTTAGCTGTTTCTCTTCCCACAGATGCAGCCTAACCAGCTGAGTATTTCCAGCATCTTCTGCTTTTACTGTAGATTTCCAGCAAATACAGTTTTGATTTTCTGAGGGGAGAGGAACAGTTAACGTCTCAAATCAAAGATCCTGCGCAAGAAACAGAAACAAAACTGGACCAGCCAACCCCTCTGTCATTCAGTATGATCATCCCTGATCCAATCTTGGCCTCAACACCACTTCTTCCTCTCTTCCTACAGTTTCCTTGTAGTATAAATGTCAATCTTTGTCTTGAATATAGCCAACGACTCAGTCTGCACAGCTCTCTGGGTAGAGAATTCACAACCTTAAGAAGTTTCTCCTTGTCTCCTACTGAAATGTGAGACCCTTATTTTAAAACCATATCCCTCAGATTTACACATCTCCATTAGCGCAAACATCCTCTCAGCATCCACCCTGACCATCCCCCTCAGAAGCTTGAGTTTCCAGTAGATCATTTCTCGTTCTTCTATACTTAAATGTGTATCAGCCCAAACTGCTCAATCTTTGTTCATACATCAATCCCTTCATTTCAGGAATCAACCCAGAGAAGCTTCACCACTCTGCTTTCAATGCAAGTCATCCTTCCTCAAACACAGAGACCAAAACTGAATACATTACTTCAGTGACTACTAGAGCGTCTCACCAGCAAGGCTGCACCGAAACTTCACTCATTTTATACTCCATACTTCTTGCAAGTGTTACAAACCAGCAACAAAAGAAACACAGAGTCATGATTCAGTGTTAAAAACTACTTTATTAATAGCTACTTATGATAATAAGAAAAATAAAAGTAAAAATGTTAGAATGTTAGAAGTAAAAATGTTAAACCTTGAACATTAACCCCAAAACTAAACTGGTGGGTGTGTGGCAAAGTTCCAAACTCCAAGTCCAGAAATGGTTCTTAAAGTTCAGTTCAGCAAGCCATAAGGTGAAACGTGAGCAAAGGCTTCTTCAGCAACGTTGTCTGAAGATAAGACGTAGATGTAGAGAGAAAATAGAGAGTAATTACGAAATCCAAATGTTCCACGATGGAACCGAAACGACACCTCAGTGTTTACTCGGTAGTGACTTCCTCACCCCGAAAAGCATCCGAACCGTGGCCGTCCACATAAATACCTGTTTCCCTCTACAGGTTAACGACAAAGTGGACTTCACTGGATTACTCCAAATAATCCATATGTGGATTGTAGTGACAGACACAGTTATTGTTTCTCATCCATCGACAGAGAAACTAGTAGGCTGGTGTCTCTCTCTCTTTCTCTTCTCCCTCTCTCGCTTCTCTGACTGACTCCGACTGACTTCATCAACAGCGTCATTATGCCCTTTATCTTCTGTTGATGCAAGTTCGCCACACACACACACACACACACACACAATGCCCTATCTTAAAGGGACATTCACCAATAGTAACCTAGTCCGTAACACAAGAAAGACGATGCATGTTAACTTCTTAGGTTTCATAAGAACTGGCAAAATGAGAAAACGAGTGTATTTTCAGTTGTAGAGAAAAGAATGTCTGTGTTAGGGTGAAGGCTGAGGTTGTTCAAATGGCACGTTATTTTTGATGACACTATTGTTGCTTGTTGCTAGGCAACCTGTTGAAATGACACCTGACAGCATCCACTGTCCGAGAGTGGGAAGTCCAATGCTTTTTGGACAACTTTCTATAGCAGTGAGTAACATCCCCACATTACACACGGCAAAAAAGGGGCCATTGTTATAATATCCATAGGAATGTAGCAGCAGTCAGCAGCAATGGTGACTGTGCAGCCAGTACTTGGTTCTTTGTTCCCAGCTTACTGGGCACCAAATGTAAAGATCAAAGGAGGATTAATTTGTCCAGAAGGAACAGCACAGACTCAACATCTACAGAAACTTTTGCAATATCTGACTGCTTTTATACAGATTGGTATTTCTTTTGTTACAAGATCTATAGAGTGAGATAAAAATGATGTACTGAGAGGTAACAGAAGTCTGAAGGATGTGTGAATACAGAATAACAATCAGAAATTATCAAGCAATGTGGAAGGAAAACAGGAAATCAGAGATAAAAATAAGTAACATTTCCAACATTTTTATTTCAAGCTTCCACCATTCCTTCCACATCATCAGAAGTTACCAAGCAATTATTCTACACTTACACCTCCACTAAACTTGATGCTTTACACTAAACCCCCTTTATATACCTTGTTATATTCCTGACTATTCCGGGTTCTGATGAAATGATATTGACCGAAAACGTTAACCGTTTCTCTCTCCACAAATGCCGTCTGACCTGCTAAATATTTTCAGAATTTTGTCTTTAATTTCACATTCACAGCAGCTGCAGTGCTTTACTTTCTTACAATATATTGTGTAAGAATGTTCATTTCAAGGATCACACAGAATGCCAGATTGCAGGAGCTCAGTGAAATGGAGCCAGAATAACTGAGTTATATTGTCATTTCTCATGAGATAAGGTGAAGTTCAGTGCAAGGGAGTAGTGGACTCTGCCCAATACATCTCGGGCACATCCCTCCCCACCATCAGGAGTATCTTCAGGAGGTGCTGCCTCAAGAAGGCAACATCTATCATCAAAGATCCCCACCATCCGGGCCATGCCATCTTCTCACAGCTACCATCAGGCAGGAGGTACAGAAGCCTGAAGTCCCACATCACCAGGTTCAGGAACAGCTACTTCCCTTCAACCACTTGTTCTTGAACCAACCGGCACAACCCTAATCACTACAGTTTAGCAACACTATGACCACTTTGATCACTCTGCACTACATTGGACTTTGTTTTTTTTTTGTTCTAATTGTATTCTTTCTTGTAAAAGTTGTGTATAATGTATGTTTAATTTATGTTCTTCTTGTGAATGCTGCTTATCTGATGCTATGTGCCTGTGATGCTGCTGCAGGTAAGTTTTTCATTGCACCATCAGGGAGGAGGTACAGGAGCCTGAAGACCCACACTCAACGATTCAGGAACAGCTTCTTCCCCTCCGCCATCAGATTTCTGAACGGTCCATGAACCCATGAACACTACCTCGTTATTCCTTTTGTTTTGCACTATTTATTTATTTTTGTAATTTATAGCAATTTTATGTCTTTGCACTGCACTGCTGCTGCAAAATAACAAATTTCACGACATACAAGTCAGTGTAATAAACCTGATTCTCACATGTACTTGTGCATATGACAATTAACTCAACTTTGAAGTACTTTATCTGCCCTCAGGCAAACCTTATGTTGTAACTGAATGCATACACAAAGTTATCTGGTATTTATAAAACTTATAAAGAGTCAGCCATCTCTTCAACTAACATTAAAAAGTTTAACAAATTTAAGAAATTAAAAGCACTGATCATCACTTCCATGTATTCCTTACCTCTGACCTTCTTCCGCAAAGTAAAGTGAAGTTACTCCACAATCCTTCCCTTCACCTTCTGTGAAATATTTGGCTAATTCATCCTGCACTTCTGCTAGTTCCGGTTTAGTTAGTTTCTATAAATTGTGGAAAGGAAATTAGAAGTTGTAGAAAGTCACTAAATAATGAAGGAAAATCTGTCAATGAAAGGTCAAGAGAGGCAAAAAGAACCAAGCTCCAAAAGCAAGTACTACAAATATAACTGTACATGGCCCCATAACAGAAGTTGCCATCAACAAAACTACTGTTCAGAAGTGAGAGGTCAAACCCGGGTTCCTATTCACTGGGTAGAATTGCACCTAATTTTCTCTGATGGTCAGCCTGGTGGTACGTCATGATTAAACCTTGGGAGAAAGTAATGGAGGGGAAGGGAAGTGAAATTCACACAACCAAGGTTGTGAAAATAAATTCGTAGATGCAACAATTTATCATTTCAGGTGACAATGTAAATGTCAGGCTTGTCCTCTTATAATCTACCATCATCCAAATTTGTGTAATTGTTTTAGAATAAACCTCCAAGCATAACTTCAAATGTAAATGCCAAGATTTCCCCTTCCCCTCTGCTTATAGCAGCTGAACATAAAAAATGTATTGAAGAAAACTATCATTAATACAACACAGATGCCGCAATGATTGGCTTGTTCTGCCTTGACAACTGATGAGAACTCCAAGTGCTCAGACTTAACCAGACAAATGCAATTAATTTAGTCCATCTTGATTAAAACCATTAAGTAACATACACATCAGCCAATAATTAATCTGTTTAGTGAATAGTCTATGGGGCTTAAGATGTCAAAGTTGCTGAATGTGTACATTAATACAATTCTTTATCTGTTGTTACCTTTTGCTTTATGACTAATTTGTCAGCAGCTTCCCAGAAGCAAATATTTTTGTGACTCCTTTTTTTACTCCGAAGTAATGAGTAGGACAAAGCCCCTGGGTAAGCTTCTCAATTCAAGATGTCAGTTCTGCACAACTGCAGGCTATTTCCTGAATGTCTCCAATGAGCAGATGGGACATGTAAACTCACAGGGGGGACAAAAAGACCACCAATACTGTGTAAATAGCTTAATCAGCTTTCTATAACAACTTAGACAAATACTATGTTAATTACAACAGCAGTGCAGCCCTGGTCTCTTAACTGATACTGAAGTATAAAATTACCAGAAAAAAAATGATCTGCATTTACTGACAAAAGTACCTGAGGGTTGAAGTAAATGATAGCCATAATTTGCTTGGCTCTGGAAATGCGTACAGTCAACTGCTTCCAGTGGCCTTCATAAGTTTCTGGGCTATATACAGAATAAGGAGATGACCTGCAAACAAAAATAAAATTGGATTGAATTGGAGACAGGGTAAAGAACACAGGGGGCCTTTTCCTTACATTATTGGTGGCTTCAACATGATTTTTTTTTCCAGTTCAATCCAATTTGATGACACTATCTTTTCCATGCCATGTGTAACTAAACTCGCTAATAAGGTAACATTGGTCTGGATGGTGACACTTCTGGAATGAATTTCTGCATCTGTTCTGCCTGCATGTTGTATAGCCATAAGAATGTCCCAAACAATGGTTTTGTTTGCGTGGCTACATTAACCACAGATCAACAATGACTAATAAACCACTTAAGAAGCTTTTGATGAATGTCTTTTAAACTGCATAGAGACTTCCAAAGAGAGTATTAATTGCAGTGTAGCATCTTGCAAGTGGCTGTGACATGAACACAAGGATGTTGGACTGGTATTTTGATCAGCAACAGGTATACTCAAAAGCCCAAATCTTACTCTAGAATGCTTTTGCCTTGGAAGTATTTCACCAGAATGCCGGAAATAAGTCAAGACCTGCACCCACTAAAATAAATACCATATTTCAAACCAACAGTAATGGGCATGGACCGGTAGCAGTCTCAGATTATGCTCATTTCTAGGTGAATAGGAGGCACCATTTCCAAACAAAGCAGAGGGAAGCAACAGCAAATGTGAAAAAATGCAACCAATAATACAAGATAATCATCCACTGAAATAGTGAATGGCTTTAATAACCTTATATATTTCTGAAATGCCTTGACAACTTCCTTTGTTTTGGCTGGAATATGAACAGTATCAAATGGCTCTACAACTGCACACGATCCTCCCTTGTATTTACCCAAGCGACATCCTACAGTTTTATCTTCTCCATTTGCTCCAACGCCAATTAGAAACTCGCACTTGTTACGGTATTCAGTCTGAAACAGAAAATTGCAATGCTGGAAATAAACTGGGATGGCTGAACCCATAATTAGTACAAACACCAACCTTGCACTGCTGTGGCTGCCATGTTTTACATGAATGATTGAACTTGGATAACATCCCAGTAAGGATTTATGCAAGGTAAGTAACAATTGAAAAGATGTAAAAGTGTACATGCTCACACACACGTTGAAATGAGGCAGTTAGCCAAAATAGCAACCACTTAATCAGCTACAAACCACAGTAGATCCAAAACATTCCACTTGTTAAAGGCTGGCTTGACTATTTCTACTTGGCACTTTTGGTATTCATTGTTCCAATGCCTGTATGGAAACATCTCCACAACAAAAATTAGTGATGAAAGACTCTGTAGATCACTGTGGCATTCTGCTCCTTAATCTGCACTGATCAAACAGGATCTAATCAAATCCAGAAAAGTGGATATCAATGCTCAAAGCCAAAGCCTGAACAGCAGATTTTCTGTACATTTACAGTAACGTATTTGAACTTCACCTGTCAAATTCACTGTGGTTCTGTTAACTCAAGATTCAGACTCTGGGAAACAGCTACAACAAATTGACAGTGTCACATGAAATAGTGAATGTTAACATACCTGCACTGGCGATGGCTTCACTCCCTCTAATGGGCAACAGGTTCCACCGTACATCTTTTTCTGTTGAAAAACCCAGGGCACAAAGGCTCGATTGTGGGCTCCTATTTCACTAATAGTTTTAAAAAAAAGCATAAGAGAAGCAATTACATTGAGGTAAATTAAGTTAAGAAAATAAACAGAAGAAGGAAGAAGCCATTCAGCTCATTACTGCTCTGCAACGTCTGGCTAATCTTCTACCTCAGCACCATTTTCCTGCACTAACCCCATACCCCTTAACATCTATCAAGCCCTGACTTATACTCAGCAATGGAGCCTCCACAGCCTGTTGGGCAGGAAATTCTAATGATTCTTCTTCAGTTGGGTGAAAAGGTTTCTCCTCATCTGCATCCCAATTGGCTGACCCTCTGCTCCACATACCCAAGAGAGAGGAAATGTCATCCTTGTATATACCTTGTCAAGCCCCATAAAGTTTTTGTGCATTTCAATGTGATCACCTTTCATTCTTCTCAGCTCTGGAGAGTATAGGCCCTGTCTGTTTAACTTCACCTTGTAAGACAAATCCTCTACAACTCTGCACTTCTCTATCCCAAGTGTGTTCTCCCTTAGGTAGACACACCAGACTCCAGATGTTGTCTCATCAGAGCACGATGTAAATGCAGCACAACATCTCTACTCTTCTAGTCAAATCTTCTTGCAATAAAAATTGATGTACTATTTGCCTTCCTAATTGATTATGATGCCTACTTTCAGCAACTCATGTGATCACAAGACAAAGAAGCAGAAGTAGACCATTCAGCCCATCGAGTCTGCTCCATGAGCTAAACTTAAAAACTATTCCCATACGACCCCAATTCCCGGCCGTTTCCCCATATCCCTTAATACCTTGACTAATTAGATACCTATCCATCTCCTCCTTAAACACCCCCAGTGATCGGGCCTCCACAGCTGGAGGACTCACCCACCAAGGGAAACAGCTTAACCACATCTACTCTGTCCAGTCCTTTCAACATTCTAAATGTTGGTGCTGAGGCAACATCGATGGTTAACCATTTCCGCCACCAGCCATTTGATCAAAATCCCCGGCCGCCACAATAGAGGTGCCTTGCCCAAATTCTGCCTGCTATGTAATGATTGCTGAGCCTGGTATTCCCTTGACTAAATGGATCACACAAGATCACAAGACAAAGGAGCAGAAGTAGGCCTTTCGGCCCATCGAGTCTGCTCCGCTACCTCACCATGAGTTAAACTATTCCCACCCAGCCCTAATTCCCGGCCTTTTCCCCATATCCCTTGATACCCTGACTAATTAGATACCTATCAACCTCCTCCTTAAACACCCCTAATGATCAGGCCTCCACAGCTGTATGTGGCAAAGAATTCCATAAATCCATGACCCTCTGGCTAAAGAAATTTCTTCTCATTTCTGTTCTACATGGGTACCCTCTAATTCTAAGACTGTGCCCTCTAGTCCTGGGCTCACCCACCAGGAGAAACAGCTTAACCACATCTACTCTGTCCAGTCCTTTCAACATTCGAAATGTTTCTATGAGGTCCCCTCTCATTCTTCTGTACTCCAGTGAATACAGTCCAAGAGCTGACAAACGCTCATCATATGTAAGCCCTTTCATTCCGGGAATCATCCTCGTAAATCTCCTCTGAACCCTCTCCAACATCAGCACATCCTTCCTTAGATATGGGGCCCAAAACTGCACACACTATTCCAAATGAGGCCTCACCAGTGCTCTGCAGAGCCTCATCAACACTTTCCTAATTTTATACACTATACCTCTCGAAATGAATGCCAACATAGCATTCGCTTTCTTTACTGCCGATCCGACCTGGTGGTTAACCTTTAGGGTACCCTGCACAAGTACCCCCAAGTCCCTTTGCACTTCTGTATTTTGAATTTTCTCCCCATCTAGATAATAATCTGCCTGTTTATTTCTTTTTCCAAAGTGTACAACGGCACATTTCTCAACATTGAATCTCATCTGCCATTTCCTTGCCCATTCTCCTAAACTATCTAAGTCTCTCTGCAACCTTCCTGTTTCTTCAATACTCCCTACTCCTCCACCTACCTTGATGTCATCTGCAAACTTAGCCACAAAACCATTTACTCCATCATCCAAGTCATTAATGTACAAAGTAAAAAGAAGCGGCCCCAACACCGACCCCTGCAGAACACCACTAGTAACCGGTAGCCAACCAGAACAGGATCCCTTTATTCCCACCCTTTGCTTTCTGCCTACCAGCCAATGCTCCACCCATTCTAATATCCTACCTGTAATTCCATGACCTCTCATCTTATTAATCAGTCTCTTGTGTGGCACCTTGTCGAAGGCCTTTTGAAAGTCAAAATACACAACATCCACAGCCTCTCCCTTATCCACCCAACCTGAGATTTCCTCAAAAAACTCCAATAGGTTGGTCAAGCAGGATCTTCCTTTCACGAAACCATGCTGGCTTGGACCTATCTTGCCTTGCACCTCTAGGTATTCCATAACCTCATCCTTGAGGATCGATTCCAATAACTTTCCCACCACCGATGTCAGACTAATAGGTCTGTAATTTCCTTTATGCTGCCTCCCACCTTTCTTATACAGTGGAACTACATTTGCGACCCTCCAGTCCTCCGGAACCATGCCGGCGTCTATTGGTTCCTGGAAAATTATCACCAATGCCTCCGCAATCTCTAAAGCCACCTCCTTCAGAACCCGGGGGTGCACCTCATCCGGTCTGGGAGACTTATCTGTCTTTAGTCCATTTAGCTTCCTTAGCACCTTCTCTCTAGTGACCTTGACTGAACTCAGTTCCATCCCCTGAGACCCCTGACTATCAGGTATACTGCTGATGTCCTCCACAGTGAAGACCGATGCAAAATACTCATTTAGTTCCTCTGCCATCTCTCCGTTTATCCATTATAATCTCTCCCGCACCGTTTTCCAATTGGTCCTGTATCAACCCACGGAAAGACAACCAGGTGCCTCTGAACCTCAAAACACTTCAAACTCTCTTCATCGAAGAAAAACTCTTGCCTTTTATTAAGCTATGTGGCCTATAGTTCCCTATTTTCTCCCTCGCTCCTTTATTAAGAGTGAGGTTACAAATGCCAAATCCCAATGTGTGTGAACCATTCTGGGATCTATTGAACTTCGGAAGATGATGAACAATTCAACCGCTGTCTCCAGTGCCACTTCTGTCAAAACCCAAAGGTATAGGTTATCAGGTCCTGGGGACTTAATCACATTTTTGCAATATTAATATTTCCCCAATGCTAATTTCTTTGAGCTCCTCTTCACACTACACCTATAATTCTCCAGTATTTCCAGAACATAAGAAATAATAGCAGGAGTAAGAGAATCTTTCAATATATTCAAGGAGTTATTGTTCTTATGGCTAAAGAGATCAAGGGATAAGGGGGGAAAGCAAGAACTATGATCAGCCATGATTGTACTGAATGGAGCAGCAGGCTTGAAGGGCTGAGGGGCCAACTCCTACTCTATGTGGTCCTTCCAGCCTGCTCCACCATTCATTAAGATTATGGCTAATCTCACAACTCTGTGCCAATTTCCAACACTATATCCATATGGCTCCATTCCCTTAAAATGCAAAAATCTATTGATCTGTTTAGAATGATCACAATGACTGAGCCTCCACAGCCCCTCAAGGATAGAGAATTCCAAAGATTCACCAGCTTCTGAGCAAAGAAATTTCTCACCTCAGTCCTAAAAGGACTACCCCTTATTCTGAAACTGTGCCCTCACTTCTAGACCCCTCATCCTGGGGAAACAGCTTCCCTGCATCTAGTCTGTTAAGCTCTTAAAAATTTAGTAAGTTGAGATGAGATCTCAATTTTTTCTCTCATGGCAAACTTTTCACTTCTAAAACTAGGCTAGTGAATCTTGGCTGTATTCACTCAATAACAAGTATATCCTTCCCTCGATAAGACCAAAATTGTATACAACACTCCAAATGCAAACTCACAAAGGACTTATACAAATGCATTAAGACTTTCTTACTCCTGTATTCACATCGCATCTTAATAAGTACAACATACAAATTGCCCTCAATCATCGCGCATTGGCTTTTGGTGACTGTCCGAACTTTCATCATTAAACAAATACACTACTTTTCTTTTATTTGCACCAAAGTGGATGACTTCACATTGTCCTACATCTGCCATGTTCACATCTGCTCTCTTGACTTTTCCAGATCCCCTCGAAGCCCCTTTACATTCTTCTCCATACTCACAATGTTACTTCGTTTAGCATCACCAGCAAACTTGGAAATAAGATATTTGGTCCCCTCAGCTAAATGACATTGTGAAGAGCTGGGGCTCAAACACCATACCTTGTGGTATAGCACTAGTCAGAGCCTGCCAACCTGAGAATGATCTGTTTATTCCTACTGGGTTTGTGTGTCTTCTGCTTACTTTCTTTGCCGTTGCTTTATTTTTCAATATAATTTCTCCTGTCTCAGTAAGGGACCAGATTAACTTTGGCTAATCCTTTCCTCTTGCCGTATCAATAAGCTTTTACAGTCTGTTTGTTTGTTCCTCAATAAACTACTCTCATATTCTAATTTACCTTACCAATGCCTTGCTCCTGTTTTGCTGAAATTTTCCCAATCCTCAAGTTTACTGCTTTTCATGGCAACATTATAATCTTCTTTTCTTTTGATAATACTTTTAACTTCTTAACAGCCACAGCTACACCAATTTTTCCTGTTGGATTTTCCTGACTTAATTAAATGGGATACATATTAAGTCATACATCAAAAGAATTAATACAGAGTTTGCAGGTATTTGTGGAATATGACTTCAAGGACACACCAAATGCCTGATTCTGGAAGCTGCGTGCTGGGAAGAGTGCAGATGGCACTCTCTCTGCTGCAGCTTTCTGTCAGCATGACATTGTGCCCAGAATCTGCGCCAGATACATTACGGAGAGGCTTCGATCTTTTGACACCATGAGTCTAGTCTTTTTGCTGGTCATGTTGGTGTGTGGCGAGTCTTTTGACACTTTTGTACCTGCCAACTTGAAAATAATCCACTCATCAAAATTCTGTCAGTTAATTGATCCTCTCATTGTGTTCACCTTATCCAGTGCAATAACTTTTTATGTGGCAACTTGTGCCTTTTGGAAATACAAATATATTACTTCTATTGGCAACCCTTTATTGACCCTGTTCCATTTTCAAAGAACTATTAATGAATGTTAAGCATTATTTCCCTTTTCTTAAAATAATGATTCTGCTTGATCCTGTTAACTCTTTTCCAAGGGCCATTTTTTCACACAATAAGATTCCAGGATTTTCTGAACATTTGACGCCAGACCAGCTGGCCTCCAGTTCCCTGTTTTTCCATTACCACCTTCCTTCAGTAGCAGCGCTAACTGTGTTGCTTTCCAACCTGTTTGGATATTTCCAGAATCTAAGAAATTTTGGAAGAATAGCAACCAATGCATTCACTATCTTTGTAGCTAACTTTTGGAATCCTAATTTGCAGTTCATCACATCCCAAGGAATTGTCACCATTTGGTTTCATTAGTTTGTCCAGTACATTTTCTCTTTATTGTATTAATTGTTTGGGGCAGGCATGGTAGTGTAGCAGTTAGCGTAACGCTATTACAGCGCCAGCGACCCAGGTTCAATTCTGGCCACTGTCTGTAAAGAGTTTATACATTCTCCCCGTGTCTGCGTGGGTTTCCTCCCACATTACAAAGACATACGGGCTAGGAGGTTGTGGGCATGCTATGTTGGCATTGGAAGCATGGCGACACTTGCAGGCTGCCCCCAGAATACTCTTCGCAAAGATGCATTTCACTGTGTGCTTCGATATACATATGACTAATAAACATATCTTAAAAATCTTAATAGTTCCTCACTCTTGTCCTTTAGTTATCTATTATTTTGGTATCAGGCTTTTTTTAAAATTATGCTTTGGTTCTACAATTCTCAAATCCTTAAGCTTGCTGCTACTCTTTACAATGTCACTAAGCACTTTTTCTTTTTAATACAATCCTTAACTTTTCTCATGGAGCATTTATTTATCAAATGGGGTATATATTCATTGAGAAATATGAAATATTTCTGTCCACCACTGCTTATCTACTGTCAAGGCATTTTATTTCTTAGTCTCTCTCAGCCAGTCAGTCCTATCTTTTGAAAAGCATCGTCTGCCCACCTTCAGGGCATCAAACATTCTTTGATGTGGTCTTCAAGTCATATTTCCACAGCACCTCAATACAGGCAAATATCCCAAAGCACTTCATATACGTACAAGGAGTTTAGTTTAGGTGGCCATTATGTTAAGTTTTATAATAGCTTCTTAAAAAGAAGACAGAGAGGTGGAAGGGAGTGGAGTTGGAGAAGAATAGCAATTCCAAAGTACAAAAGTGAAGTCAGCTGGAAGTATTTTGCTCAATAGCGGTCAATGTTTAAAAAAATCAGAGGGGAGATGGTGTGGTGGAATTGTGGTGGGTCAATGCCACTGATAGATTGAACACAAATATTTTTAGATTTCAGGTACTGGGATCAAGGAATCAGCAAAGGGCAGCAAGAATAGTAATACTGGCTGGAAGTTGGATTGTGCCCAAATCTGACTGATAATGCATACATTTAACGAGAAAGGCAGCAGGACACTGCACACCAATCTGCTGACCTTGTAAGAATTGAGGTAGCTATCTACGGGCACCAATCCTGGGCTCCCATGCAGCACAATAAGGCACAAAGTTCTCCCAGCAGGGTGCCATCCAAAGGCCTCATCTGCGTACATAAGTAATTCTTGGAAATTTGCTTACATACAACTATTTATTCATACTGTTATTGGACTGGTTCTTAAAAGCTAGTGCATATTATTGTATGCCCAGGTCTGGTACAGTTGTTATACCTGCAATTAATCTTAGATTTTTTTTTAAACTAACCATTTGCCAAATCCAAGTATTGTCTGTGTTTGCATGTGGATATTCTTATATATAATAAAGCTTAACATTTGTTGCTTTGCCATCACACTCAGAATCCCAAGGGGGATAACGTACATACGTGGTCAACATTCCTAAGACTTGCAAGACATTCTGCTCTTTCTTTTTCAATTGCTCTTCATATGGAACGTTCCATAAAGGTGTCACGACATCTGCAATTTGTTCACTTAAAGGTCTATCTGAAACTTCCACTGGAACAGGACGTTTCACCTCCTGATCATCATTCTCAGTGCACTCCTGCTTTCGTTTTTTGGCAATGGGATCTGCTTTTGGCTTAGCTAATCGGACGCGCAAATTCCTGTTTTTCCAAACTTGTCCCTGAAGGACTTCCATGGCTCGATCTCGATCTTTTTCTTCTTTAAAAGTCACAAATGCAAAAGGCTGTTTTCCAAATAGTTTAATTTTATGAGGAACCAGACTATTCCTGCTGAGAAATTTTCTTAAATCACTGAAGCTTACAAACTTTGGGAGGTTTTGGATTTCAATCTTGTAAATCTCAGATGTAAAAAGATCGCCTTTGATATATCGATAGACGTCAGCCCCAGGCTCATCCGTTTCCACCTGAGTTTCATTTGAGGGACTGGACTTTTCATTTTCCTCCATCGCACTTAAATCAGTTAGCTCACTCATTTCTCTTTGAACAGCTCCAGGAGATACACTAGCTCCTTCTTCAGCCATGTTGCCAAGATTCTAAAACATGAACAACATCATCATTACTATTCTACCCAACATTTCCGGCTGACACACAATAATTCATCCATCATTTAGAGTTTAGGCACCTTACTGTCAAAAACCATGAACACTACCTTGTTATTCCTCTTTTGCACTATTTATTTTTTTAGCAGTAATTTTTATGTCTTTATGTCTTGCACTGTATTGCTGCCACAAAACAACAAGTTTCTCGACATATATCAGTGATAATAAACCTGATTCTGATATTCAGAAGATTAGCAAATCAATGTCATCTCTAAGGATACACGGGAGACTGCAGATACTGGAACCTGGAGAAACAAACAATCTGCTGGAGGAGCTCAGTGGGTCAAGCAGCATCTGTGGGAGGAAGGGAATTGTCAATGTTTTAGGTTGAAACGCTGCATCAGGATCTGTTGCATATTGTTTGTTGAATATGATCTCTTATTTTTCTCAACACCTGAGGGACATTCTTCATTTATGCCAAATAATGAGCATTTATTTTTGTAATGCCCTGCACTATTAAGGGCTGGATTGAATACTAAAAGCTTTATCTCCCCCTCCCTAACAGCAACTTAGAATTTACTTTGCATAACCATGTTTCCTTAATGAATTCACTTGGTCAATGTTGTTCTGGAAAGAGCTTACAGAAAGTGTGTGTGGTACACAAAAATTTCTTTCCCTCCCTCCCTTAGCATTGTACCGTGGGTAGCACATGATTTCTGTCAGGTTTGTATCATTTCTGGTTTGCTCCCAATCCCAAAGATGTGCTGGTAAGATTGTAAATTACTCCCTACTATAGATGAGTAGCGAAAGAATTAAAGTGGAATTGATGGGCATGTACCAAGAATAGGTTGCAAGGCTACAGGGAAATAAGAAAGGGGGAAATGGGACTGCTTTGCTGGGAGCTGGCATGGATGTGATGGGCTAAAAGACCTCCTGTAATAAATGAGTACCTCCAAAACTTCCTTCAATGTTTGTGTAGGACAATCAACCTGCACTCTTCTGTGGCACAGAATTCACATGCATTATGGATTTACACGTGACCCCCCTCCCCTCTCTCCCTTACAACCCCAAACCACTTGCCAACCTACAGATAAGCTAGCTCAGCATATACAAGGTCTCAACTGCTTAGTTCCATTGTGCCTCTTTGCTCATTCTGCTAACTCAGGTAATAGTACGAGGAAAAAAAAATCTGCCCTTTATTAAGTACACAACCAAAGTTGACAGGTCCACAAATTAAATCAGACAGCACTTGGGGGGGGGGGGGGGGGGGGGGGGGAGCGAATTAGCAGCAAAAAACAACTCTTGGAGGATCTCAGCGTGTCAAGCAGCATCTGAGGAAGCAGAGATGCTTTGAATCGAGACACTGCATCAGGACTAAGGGTGCAGAGGGAAGATATCCAGTATAAAGAGGTGAGAGGGATGGCCAAGACAGGGGCTGCTAGGTGAGAGGTGGAACGAGGTGAGGTGGTGGGAGGGGATAGGAAAGGTGAACCATGGGAAAGGAAATCCAAGTGGATAGGTCTGTGGGTGATAGGCAGATGAAGCAGATGGGGGAGGTGAACACAGGGGATGTGGGTTACCTGAAACTGGAAAATTTAATGTTCATACCATTGGGTTGAGGCTACCCAAGTAGAATACGAGGTGTTGTTTTTCCACTTTGCATTTGGCCTCACTGAGGTAATGGACACCTGAGGACAGACAGGTCGGTGTGGGAATGATAAGGGAAATTAAAATGACTATGCAACAGGAAGCTCAAGATGGCTATTGTGGACAGAGGGCAGATGCACGTGAATCTCTGCCTCATCTAGAAACACTGTTTAAGTCCCTGGATGGTGGAGAGGGAGGAGGTGTTAGGAGAAGTGTTGCATCTCCTACAGTTACAGAGGAAAGTGCCAGGGAACAGGAAGGGATGAGCAGACTAGGTTGGGTGTCATAGAGCCATACAGCACTGAAACACGCCCTTCCACCCAACTTGTCCATGCTGACCAAGCTACCTACCTGAGTTAGTCCCACTTGCATGCATTTGGCCCATATCCCTCTAAACTTTTTCTATCCACGTACCTGTCCAAATGTCTTTTAAACGTATTGGTACCCACCTCCACTGGCAGCTCATTCCACACACCCACCACCCTGTGTGTGAAAAACCTGCCCTTCAGGTCCCCTTTAAATCTTACCCCTCTCATCTTAAACCTATGCCCTGTAGTTTTAGACTTGCTAATCCTGAGAAAAAGACTGTGCCCATTCACCTTATCTACGTCCCTTAAGATTTTTATATAGAAACAAGCAGTAAGGGTTTAGGGCACTATCAGGTTGGAGGTTGTGAAGGGAAGATCTCATGATGTGATGAGATCTGTAACAGTCCAGGAGACAATGGCCTGGTGTTCATTGGTGGGGCCATGGTCCAGAGGGAGATATGTGGAGGTGTCCAAGAGCTGTCATCTGGCATCTGCAAGGTAGACCACCAGACCATAATGGCACTGCCCTTGTTTGTGGATCTGATGATGAGGTCAGAATTGGCGCAGAGCGAGCAAAGAGCTGAATTTTTGGAGGGGTTGAGGTTGATGCCCCTTCATAATTTCGATCAGTCACAATCCAAAGAGTTGATGAGGGCATTATGTTTTCTCTGAAGGTGATTTTGACACCATCTCTAAATCTTTTCCTCTTTTACCCTGGTAATCTGTTACTTTGCTTGGAGGAGTGTGCCATTTTCTAATTCTGGTGTCAGACAAGTAGGTGACAAGGGCACACAAAATGCAGCTGGCTGATCTTTCCTAGAAGCTCAACGGTGGGGACGAGGCTGACAGTGTTTTGCTTATAGTGTCAATGGATGTGTAAGATTTAGTACATGGTGTTATCCCTCTAGTGTTTTCAGATGCCAGCCGTAGGAAGACCATGTCTCCAAAGCACGCACAAGAGTAGGGATTACTGCTATCCTGTAGACAACTTTTGTAATGCTGGAAACACAGCAGCCAATTTTCAGACAGTAATCTCCCATGATAACAATACAATAAATGACTGGTTAATTTGTTTTAGCAATGTGATTGCAAGATAAGTACTGAGCAGGAGATATCTATTTCATCATACCCCTCAATGAAAGTAAAAATTAAATAAATCTGAAATAAAAATACAGAGAATGCTAGAAAAATTCAACACATCAGACAACCTCTGTGGAAAGAGAAACAAAGTAAAGGTTCCAGGTCAAAGACCCTATGTCAGGTCTGAAAAAGAGAGAAGAAGAAAAGTAGTTTTAAGTTAGAAAAGGTGGTGGGAGGGATGGAAAGGATAAAGGAAATATCTGTGATAGGATGAGGCCAGGGTTGCCATAGGGATGAATTGTCAGGGTTCTCTGGCCAAATGGGGGCAGGCAGAAGGTGATAACAGAGACAGAATGTAATGCATTAGTAACCCCAAAGCTATGGGACATGCCCAACAGATCAGGTTGTACTAATGGATAAAGAAAAACTGAGACAATATGACAAATGGATGGCTTATAGCAGAAATGGCCACTTCTTTATCTGTATTATCGTCCCTTAAGTGCCGTCATTAACCCATTTGACCAGACAAATCCTCCATTGTAAACAACATTGGTCTTATCCTATCACAGTTATTCCTTTTGTCCTATCCAATTCCCCACCACTTTCTCAGCAACTTAAAATTACTTTTTTTAAAATCTCCCTTTCCCAGTTCTGGCAAAGGTTCTTTGACCTGAAATGTTAACTCTGTTTCTCTTTTCACAGATGCTGCCTATCTGCCAAGTGTTTCCAGCATTTTCTGCTTTTCTTATAGTACGATGGGGTCTTTTAAATGCTTCAGAGAGAACAGAGTGTTAATTTAACATCCCAAAACATAATGCTAATTGAATGGCAGGGAACATGTTCATAATCTTTCATTTATTCATCAACAAATAAAAAAAGTTAGATTTACTGGATATTCAATTCCCACTGCAGTGGTGACAGCCTACAAAGTTTAAAAAAAATTGGAAATATAGTCTGCCTTCAGCCAGTCACAAAGGTTCTGTAGTTTCTACTTGTCATTAATTTTCAAAACCTGCAATTTTAGATATAGTACAGAAATGTAATACAAAATAAAACATGCAGGAAATATTCAGCAAGTCACGCTTCTGAAAGATTGACAAAGTTAGAATTACAGTTAATTTAATACAAAATTGGATTTTCATTACTAAAATGTTGTCTTTAATAACTCGGCACTGACACTTAAATTATAAAATAATAATTCAGTATCCAGTACACGACAAAAAAGCAGCTTTTTTGAAAAATAATTTTATGTAAGAATTGTTAAGCATAATAAGCCAAAGCTTACAACTGATGTGACCAAATGATCTGTATGGATGGCATGCAAAACAAAGTTTTTTACTCTACCTCGGTACATGTGACAATAATAAACCAATCACACGATGTATATAGAGACCCCGTTATCTGTAACTAAATTGAGGTGAATTATTACTTAGTAGTTACCGTTGAATAAGATCAAGGGGGGAAAAATGGCCTGATAAATCCGTATACTGCATTTGGAAACACGTCACGTCATTTAAATAAACAGAAATGTATGCTACAAACTTTCAATGGAATAATTAGAAGTATGGATTATTGCAAGAATAGTTGTAAAGGAATGGTTAAGGTGAGCAGCACAAAAACAGGATTAAAAGCCAAGATGCACGTTTTTTTCCTAAAAGAAACAGCTGTTCTCAAATTTGATATTTTTTTGAGAAGGGACATGAAGTCTGACGAGGAGAAACTGATTTTCTTCCATAGGCTGCGGGAAACGGGTTTAAAATAAACACCCCGCCAATGCCCTTCACACGATGAGCTTTAGAGGGAGAAGGGCCAAACGCGGGCACATGGGACCCTCGGTCAGCATGGACCGGTTGGGCCGAAGGGCCTGTTTCCGTGCTGCAGTGACTCTGTGATTGAGAATACATCAATACACGACCAAACCACGTAAAATACCACACCACCGGACCTACTCACACCCGACCAGAGCTAAGTGAGTCTCCGACCACTGACCACCATCCGCCTTCGGGCCGCCGCCATTTGGTAGAGGCAACGCGCGGCATTGTGGGACTAACCCATCCACGCCTGAGGGCTGAGATAATGTGCTGAGAAAATTGAGTTTATGTTTTATATTTCCCGTGGACAAGTAACACGAAGCAGATTTTTAGAATAACATATTATATGTGGGTTGTTTATGCTGCATTAAGTGTGCCTGCTTGTGATTTTTGGAGGCCAGCCCTCGGTTGCTAGGGAGGCCATATTGGACCGAGGTGAAGTGGGAGCAAAATCAAGCGCGAAAGTAAAAGAGCCGGAGAAGCTTTTTATTGTTTGTCATCCACAATCTAACACCATCCTCCCTTAAAATGGCAGATGAGAGAGTAAGTATCCACATGTGCTTGAAGTTCAGGGACTCTCTTTTCCATTCAAGTTGTTATTTCTTCTGTATGTTTGATAACTAACGTTTTATTTTAAAGTGTACCAAAGTCACGATTATGCCTAGGCTGCAGTTTTATTTATTCGGGGAGGAGGGGGGGGGGGTTGGATGGAGAGGCCTCTGTCATTCGTATCGACGGTTAAGATTTATAGAATATTAGTAAACCTTTATTTGCGCTAGTTAGTTTAAACATTTTTTTTTACCTGTAAGTTTTTTTTTCTCGAGGCCCTTACTCTTTAACCTCGTCCCCTCTCTGCAGTAAAAATCCATCCCTGGTTTGGTTCACCGGTGGCCTAAATGAAGGTGAATCATTTTAAAGCCATTTAATTTGTGTTATCGTGTGATTTTATGAAAGTGATTTGTTTTGGCGCATTTATTGGATTAGTGTGGATCAAATACTATGCGACAGAGGTGATTTATAAGGTATAGTTTTTTTGTCTCTCCAGCTAGTCTAAAAGACGTGATGAGGTAACGTCTACTGTATACATTTCCTCAAGAGAAAATGTACCTCTCTCTCTCTAAACATTTTTTAAAAATTTCTTTGAAAATTACAGATCTGTCATCAAATTTCCCATGAGATTGCACTGCCTTTTTTATGTGTTAGTCTCATTAAATTTCCTTTTAAAATAAGTGCACGTTATCATTTTGTATGTGTATATAAAGTAGTTGTGTCATCCATGGTAGTTGAATTTCTTTCACCAGTTATTAAATAAATCTCTTTATATAGTTAGTATCAGCGTTTTATTTTGGGGAGCTGTTGTTTTTGCCAGCTATTAGTGAGTAATTTTCACATTGCTCTTGCTTTTTAATCACTCTTGAATTATGCATTGATAAGAGCTATGTAATTCTGTACTTGCTCCCTACTGCAGTTTTATTTTGTAGGAATTTTTGGGAGAACTGTTAACTTTTTAACGGTAGGTTGCCACAACATGCTCAGTCTTCTTTGAAGGCACATACAGTTGGCTTGGTTTCTTGGGCCTCTTAAATTTCAGTTCAAAATCATATCAATATTAATTTCTATGCTTCCATAAATGTGATTTTTAAAATTATACTTAACAACTTATAAGATTAAATTTATTTTATGGCGAATTTCTGGATTTTAAGAGAATATGAGGATAAATTTAAAAGATAATATTTGTGACGTCTAGAACTAGAGGTATGGCTTAAAGTGAAGTTAAGAAAGCAGATAACAGTATACAAAAAAATTAATTTGACAGACAATGTGTTTGTCATTTGTTAATTTTTGTTAACCAAAGATGTTGAGGGAGAAGGGGCAAATCTGTGTGCATAAGCCAGTCACCCTTGCCTCATTGAATGGGGAAACTGATTCAAGGGTGCATGTGCCCATTCTTTCCTGTTGCTTCCTTGTATGTTCCTGGTTTTTTTTTCAAGCACTCAAGTGAGTTAGTTTCTGCTTTATGTTTCTGAAATGAACTAATATTTTCTGCCTCATTCTATCTCATTGTGGACATATCCAGAGGAGGAAAAAGAACTGCATCCTCATTTATGTGGGCTGTGATGTGGAAGTGTAAAGATTTTTCTTTAACTTTTGGCATATTTGTATATTGATTGTGATTTACCTTTGCAATTGCTTGATTGTTCTCAGTCATAGATAATGGTCTCTTTTAAAATAGATAGTTTTCATGACACTTAAGTTTCCCCATTTAAACCTTCTTTCTTCTGAAAACAGTATTGTACTTAAGTATAATCTTTCTACCAGCTAAAAGGTACATTTAAATTTTGGCAGTTTTAATGCATTCAGAGATTGTATCAAATCAGAGAGTGTCTGGCATTTTCTATACTTTTTAGTTCCCCTCATTGTGACTAAGCTCTTAATTCTTGCCTAAATTGTTTGCATTATAATCCCACATTTGACTGATCAGCATTTGAGAATGAAGGCAGGACCTTTAACGCTTCATTGGAGCTAGACAGTGTGTTGTTATCTCTCACTTAGTTTGTTGGTTTGTGATATGTATTTTGAGCAATAAATTTAATAACTGCATTTTTGCAAACTATACCTGGATGTGCAAAAAAAACCTAAAAGATTGATATTAAATAACCACAAATAAATGCTTTAATCGACATGAGTTTGGTGGTAAATGATCAGAAATAAGACTGGTCATTGGAATTTAAAGAGCGGAGGAAAAGTTTGTGAAACACAGCTGGTGGTAGACCAACAATTGAGTGATTGGTGATGAGTGAAAATAAAAATTAACTGTATAATAATGACACCAACAATGGGAGAAATTGTTTCAGGATATACTTGCAACATTTTTTATGTAGTAAACTGGCTGGAAATCATCTGTGTTCTTGTCCACACATTTGTTTTAATCAATATCAAAATTCCAGGTGACTGCTGCATAGCCAGGTTGGAACTTCAACTTTTGTATGTTATTCTCGATCATTACAAGGTGGTCTATAAATAACACGTAGAGTTAAACATTTATTATAATATCCATTGCATAACAATAAATTAGATTAGATTAATAGAATGAAAATAAAAACTGCAGATGCTTGGAATTCTGAAATAAATACAGAACATGTTGGAAATACTCAGCAAGCCTGGCAGCTTCTGTGTAAAGAAACAGTTAATGTTTTCAGTATTTTCTGTTTAGATTCAAAAGAATACCTGTTTCAGTTATCTGGTGTATCTATTTCCAGGAAGCAGGAGACCATGATACTACTACAGAGAATGTGAATGAAGATTCCAACCACGATCCTCACTTTGAGCCAATAGTCTCTCTTCCTGAGCAAGAGGTAAAAACATTGGAAGAAGATGAAGAGGAACTCTTTAAGATGTAAGTAATTAATATATGAAGTACACAGTAAGTTTGCATATTTCGCTTGCAACCAGCTCAATATGATTTGTACAGGTAAGTGTATGTCGAATTGGTTTCTTAGCTTGGTGTCTAGTACTCTGTAGGTGGTTTTGTAACTTGCCCATTTTTTGAACGTCATCAATCTGGAAAAGTCGATTCACTTATTATGTACCCCACTTTTTGCCTAGTCTTGAGATCTCCAGCTGGCCTCCTGTTTTCCTCAGTCATGTTTTTGTTGTTGAATCACTAATTCTGGTTTGTTTAAAATAAAAGTAACCACTTAAAATACTTTGGCCACTTTTTTGAAATGTAGTCACTACTACTTCTGTTGTGAAACCTGACAAACCAATAAGTACAAGCAAGGTCCCACAGGAAACAATCAGATGAATGATGTTGATCTGTTTTTGTAGGATCTTTTTTAAGTAACAACTTGCTTTACCCAGCAGTCATTAAGGCCATTCTGTGATCCAAACATGGGTAAATGAAATGGCTGCCTTGCAGGTTGGGAGATACCAGGAACACTGATAAAATAATGGACAAGGCCCCGGGAGAGCACTCTACTCTTTGATGTCATTGCAATTTTTATGCCCACTTTATGGTATAGGGAGGACCTAGCTTCATGCATCATCCAATTGGCATTATTCGTTAAACTGAAGTCAGTATTAACTGAGCTCTCAGGCCCTAAAACGGTTGTAGCTTTAAGCCAAAATTTACTTGCTTTCCTGTGAAAGATTTACCATTGAGCTAAGGCAAAAGTGTAAAGAACAAAATCTTGTTGAGAGCTCCCTGCGTTTTCTTTTTTTGATCTTTTCAGCTGAAGGTTAGCTTTCATTTAACAGCTGAAAAGGCTACGAATGCAGCATTCCCTCAATAATGCAGTGAAATATATTCCCTAATTGTATCCCATATACAATTGAGAGTGCTACTTAACAAAAGTGTGTTGAACAGGTGGTGCTACAATGTGTATTCCTGGATAAGTTCTACTATTCTCAAGTATGTAGGTATCATAATAGATTAGAGGTTGCAGAGGAAGGGGTGTGTGTAAATGGATGAATTTTAATTTAAAAGTTGGTGGACTCTACCAGTATTGGCTAACGTACAATATGCTGATGGGTGAACTGGAGTTGGTAGAGTTAGAATACAGATAAGAATTTTGGGTGAACTTTGGGTTATATAGGGAGAGCACTGGGATTCTTGAGGCTGTGAGGTGATGCAAGTATAGCTGAATTTTAGCAGCAGTTGAGCTGGGGTGTGATTGGGCAGCCACTGTTAGCAGCTGTCTTAGTGAAGGATGTGTATGAGCTTAGGAGCATAGTTCAGATTCACATAGGGTGGTATGATTCCAAGCTGCCTGGTTCATTCTCGGACAGTGGATGAGACAGAATTTGTGACGGTGGGGTTGAAGGGTAACTGGTGGTCTAAAGTAATAGCCATTGGTCTTTCGAACATTTAATTGGAGAAAATTCTAAAATTTGTTGAATAATCACTGACACTATTGAATCAATGGAGGGGCTTAAAGAATGTATGCAGCTATGTTTGGGGTCACATCATTTGGGATGATGTTGCTGAGTAGTAGGATTAGGATCGTACCACCTTGAGGGAAGTCCATAGATAATGAAGCAGGAAGTGAGAGCTTTTCAGAATTATCAGCTGACTGGTTGGATAACATTTGAGCCATTGGAAGGCAATTGAGCAATGGATGAGAGCTGTTGAAGTATGGTGTGGTCACATTGCAGACACATAGTAAAAGACACATGAGGTTTTTGAAATTGATTAGCACAAAAGCTGGTGATTACATAAAATCGAAAAACAGAGGTGTAGGGACAGATATTTAATTCTTCTGATATGTTTTTCCACATGACTTAAGGACAGCTTCTAGCCCACTGTGATAAGACTGTTGAATGGTTCCCTTATACAATGAGATGGACTGTGACTTCAGGATCTACCTTGTGACCTTGCACCTTATTGCACTGTGCTCTCTCTGTAGCTGCGACACTTTACTCTGTACTGTTATTGTTTTTACCTGTACTACCTCAATACACGCTGTACTAACTCAATGTAACTGCACTGTGTAATGAATTGACCTGTACAATCGGTATGTAAGACAAGTTTTTCATTGTACCTTGGTACAAGTGACAATAATAAACCAATACCAATTACCAATGATTGGTATCTGTTAAATTTTTCAGGCATCTTTTGCTTACTCTGCATTTCTTGAATGATCCACAGGTATATTCTTGTGCATTAAACCTCAGTTTAGCTCTTTTCATCTCCAATGAAGTGACGTGTTAATGAAACAATGCACACTCTTGCTTCTGAAATGGAACAATTTGCTGCTGGTTCTCAGTTTTAACTGTTTTCCTGTGTGGTTTTTTTCTTACCAATTTGTAAACAATTCAATAATGCTCCTAACAGAATGTTTGAATACTTTCTTGGGTTGTAGTACATTACAAACTGTTACTGCGCTCACTGTTTATAGCAGATACAATGGATGCTGTAACTGAAGTTTAAAAGTACTATGATTCTAAATACTCATTTCTTTCTGAGTGTCAGTGCTGGGGTACTC
Source organism: Pristis pectinata (assembly GCF_009764475.1). Lineage (NCBI taxonomy): Eukaryota > Metazoa > Chordata > Chondrichthyes > Rhinopristiformes > Pristidae > Pristis > Pristis pectinata. The sequence continues at coordinate 39,683,530 of NC_067421.1, forward strand.
CAGTATTTGAGCAATTGTTTTCATTGTATGATAGATGAAAACTCTCACCAGCTAAAAGCAATTGTTCTTTCAAAAGAGATTGAGTCGAAAGCTATAGGACAGACTGATATCCTACTTTCACTTGGGGGCGGGGGAAGTGCCCCTAACAATCTCAATATCTCAATTCCTGAACTGCTATAAATTTGTTACTATTTTAATAAGGTCCTGCTCAATTTCGACATTTCTAAATCTTTCACAACTCTGAAAATTGTCAGTCAGTTGCTTGTACTTAAACTATACCGTTTTCTGTGATTTTTTTTTTTAAATGACTCCTTTGGTATTGTCAAAAGGTTAACATTTGCCTGATTGAGATGGCTGTCAGGAATAAATGCCTAATCTGCAGTTACCTATTGTGATTTTTAAGGAAAAAAAAACTTCATTTGGTTGCATGTACCAATGCAGCCTTCACACTAGTAAACTGTGGCACCTCCCTCCACCCCTGTAGTTGATACTTGCTTTCGACTGCCCATTTCCTCTTTGAAATACACTATAACATTCCTGGATGTGTGCTTTTGTTCATGTTTATTCCAGAGCCAGTAGTTTTGGAGCTGGTATAGTTAAAATAGTTAAAACTTCTGTGGTACCTGTCATAGCCTCAGGACATTCCAAAGTACTTTACAGTCATTGAGGTACTTTTGAAGTAAAGTCGTGTAACTTAGGAAATTCAGCAAAGAAGCAGTGCCTGACATTCTGCTGTGAACAGCGGAGTAATTATTTTTTTTTGTATGGTGTTAGTTTCTGGAGTAGTATGAACTCTGACACTGGGGATCATCCCTGCTCTTTGTCGGGTAGTTCCCTGGGACCTTGTGGCCTTTACAGGGCAATTTAACATTATGTGGAAAGTGAAATGTGGAGTTCTTTCAGTACAGATTTTTCTAAAGTGCCACTTAAATCCACAGCCATCTGATTAGGAGGCACGGGTACCCTATAATAAATTAAAGATCAAAATAGTAGTATTTGGAGGATGTTAGGGTTTTGAGCTTTTTAGGGTTATAATTGTAAGCTCTCTCTGGGGGCAAGTTTTACCTTTAAATCTTTTACCTTTTAAATGTGTTTAAATTTTTTGTATCAAAGTGGAAATTCTACGTAACCAACAGATTCAGGTGTTGTGTTCCAAATATTCAAGTCAACTATATTAAACTGACCAAGGCTCACTCATTCTCTTTTGTATCTTAACATTAACCAAGTGCACATTTTTTGCATTGTGGGAATCTTCTATCCTTGCTTGTTAGGAGCCCACCAAACCCATTTCACTGAACAACTTTTACCACATTGCAGTCCATCTGGAGGGATGATTTGCTGATCTACTTCGGTCCTCTTTTTCATGAAGTAGGTAATGATTGCAAAGTGATTTGAAAAGATTGGATGCAGGTTTTAAAATGGCCGAATTTTGTTTTTATTTCATCAGGCGTGCAAAACTCTTTAGATATGCCTCTGAGAATGACCCTCCTGAGTGGAAAGAACGAGGAACTGGCGATGTGAAGTTGTTGAAGCACAAGGAAAAGGGAACAATTCGCCTTCTGATGAGGAGAGATAAAACTCTCAAAATCTGTGCAAACCATTATCGTAGGTCACTTAACTCAAATTCCAAATGTTGTTTTCTCTTTGGCAGTTGTAATTCATTTTATTTTTCCTGGGTATCAAGATTTGTTAATCAGCTAATATTGCATTTTGGTAAACTTCTGAATGTTCAGGATAATTCTTTTTGTAACTGGATTTATTCAGTGTTTTGAATAATCCTTTGGAGCACTCGTACCTTGTATGTATTGTGAATTTGAGGTGCTACTTTCTTTTACCCATGAGGAAGAATTGCTTATCGTTTGCATTGTTGAAATACTATGGTAATCATTGTTATGAAAATCTACTGTTCAGAAGTGGGGTACTTGTTCTATTCTGTGCACGTGCATAAGATCAGAAAAGATGATAAGATAATGAGGCTGAAAAAATAGAGGAAGTTGATGGTGAATCTTTTTTGACTGATCTATACCCTGAGTTGTAGTGATGAATGGATGAAAGCATTCTACCTTGTTACTTTTCAGACACATTGTAGCTTCTCTGTTTATGTGCCACTCTAGATGATGAAATTTCTCTCCTCTGTCCTGAAAAGCTGTCCCCTTTGAAACTGACTCTGGTTCTGAAAGTGGCATAAAAGGAACATTAATAGCATGGCTATGAAGTTGGCTAGGTAACAGACAATAGTGAGTTGGGTAAATGATTGTCTTTTATATTACATGGATTGGTGTTGGGTACATTGCTTTATTTTTCCATGTTAACAACCTGGACTTCATTGTTCAAAGCACAATTTTTAATTTGTGGATGACACAAAACTTTGTAGTATGGCGATTGGCAAAGAGGATAGTGATAGATTACCGCTGAGACAAACGGGCTGGTGGAATGGGCAGACGTAGTAAATGAAATTTAATGCAGAAAAATGTGAAGTGATACAGTTTAGTAGGAAGATTAAGGAGAGGCAATATTGTAAAAGGGATACTGTTCTAAAAGTTAAGGAACAGATGGACCTATAGGTATGTGTGCACAAATCATTGAAAGTAGCGGGGTGGGTTGAGAAAGTAGTTAAAGCATACAAAATTCTAGGCTTTATCAATAGGGGCATAGAGTCTTAAAGCAAAGAAGTAATGTGGAACCTTGATGAACACTGGTTCAGAGTCTATGAGAGTTGTATTTAATTCTGGTTGCCACTTTCCAGGAAGGATGTGAAGGCATTGGAGAGAGCCCAAAAGACATTTAGGAGAATGCTTCCTGATGTGAGGGAGTATAGTTACAAGGATAGATTAGAGAAGGCTGAGGAGAGATTAGTCTGGACAGACTGAATATTGGTAGGGTGTTCTCTATGGCAAAGAGTGGAGGATCTGAGGTATAGGTTAAAGGGGAAGAGAATTAGTGACATAAATGTTTATTTTGCAGCATGTGGTTAGAGTCTGCAATGCACTGCCTGCAGATTTGGTGGAGGTAGGTTCCATCATGACCTCCAAGAGGAAAATGGATAAACGTGGAGAAAAATTTGCAAGACTGGTGGTTGGGACTAGAGAGTAGCTCAAATAGGGAGCCCTCACAGATGCAAGATTAATGAGCACCCGAGCTCCAATTATTCTATATTGATTCTCGACGCACCAGCCAGGGAAAACAACATCTCTATATTTACCCTGTCAAGTGTGTAAGAGTTTTGTAAATATCAATGTGATCACTTATTTTTCAATTCTCAATACCCCTCCTCCTCCAATGCAGGAATCAATCTGGTGAGCTCTTGTTTTGATCCCTTTCATAAGTATATCCCTCCTTGAGTAGGGAGACCAAACTTCTACACAATATTCCAGGTGTAGTCTTATTAGGGCCCTCTATCATTGCAGCAAGACATCTTTATACTTATACTCTAATCCTTTTGCACTAAGGGCCAATGTACTATTTGCCTTTCTAATTGCTTGCTGCACCTGCGTATGTTTGTGCACAAGGATTCCAATTAATAGCAACATCTTTCAGTCTCTTAGCCTTTAAAACTATTCTGCCTCTACATTTTCTACTCAAATGGGTGACCTTGTTTTTCCATCTGCTGTGTCCTTGCCTGTTTAAAGGCTGTTTCTATAAACTTGGCTACATTTACATAAGGCCTTGGTGGGATCACAGCTGGTAAGAACATACTTGGCATAAAGGGAGTGCAACAAAGGTTCAGAAGACTGCTCTGGGATGCTGGCACTGCTGTGTGAAGAGAAATACAGTGGACTAGAATTGTACTTGCTGCTGTTCAAAAGAATGAGGGAAAATCAGTTGAAACCTAGGAAATTCTGACAGGGCTAGACTGGATGTGGGAGGATAGTGGTGCTGGCCAGGGTGAGGGGTCATTGTCTCAGGTTGTAGTTTAAGTTTTGGAGCTAAGGCAATTTCTTCACATAGGGTGGTGAGCCTATGGAATTTGCTACCACTAAACACTGTGGAAGCTAAATCACAGAATATATTTAAAACAGAGATAATTGGGTAAATTAGCCATGATTGAAATGAGTGGTGGAACAGGCTTCAAGGGCCTGCTCCTCCTTTTTTTTGTATGTTTCTCTACATCCTGACAATCCAAACTGTCACCCAGCTAAGTATCAGCAAACCTGGATACATTGCACATGACTCCCTCATCCAAACCATAGACTGAAAAGCTTGGTTTTCTGCAGCAGCCCACTAGTTACACAACCTTACAACCTCTCAACCCAAATTCCACATTAATTTCTACTTTGGTCCTTTCCCTTAACCAATGCCAGTATCTTACCTCAATCCCAAGTGCTCCAGTTTTGTTCAATAACCCCTTATTGAAGGTCTTCTGTAAGTCCAAATTCACTGGATTCCCCTTCCATAAATTCATACTGACTCTGCCCTATCCTTATTAATTTCTAAGTGCCCTGCTATCACTTCTATTATAAAAGACATTTAGATTTTTTTTTGGACTACTAATGTCAGGCTAACTGGTTTGTAGTTCCTTATTTCTTCTTTCCCTCCTTAAACAATAAAGTTACATTTGCCTTTGTGTGCATGTGCTGAGATTTCAGTTCTTTCGCAACCACATAAGATGAATTTGCAGTGATGGAAATATTTCTCTTGCTGCTCAATAGTTTTGAAGTTAACTCTTGGGTTCCAGTTGGAACAAGCACAAAAACAACAGAACAGGTCTTGGGAAACTTCCAGAAATCTGCTAAAGCTTTCAGTGTGGGTGTGATGACCACTGAGACCAACTTCCAGTCTGTAGCCTTGTGCTGATTGGGCTATTCAGAAATTGTCATCTTGTATGGGCTAAGTCAGGGTCAGCATTTAGCCAGATTTGTGCTGTTTTCTGTTGCTTGCTGACCACACTTGAAAACATGTTTGGCTGTCAACTGAATAATCTGGTTTTCATTTCCGCTGGCCTTGCAGTTGAACACATGGTATAAAGTTTTCTACATTCATGCATTTAAAACAAAAACTGACTCTCAATTGAGGCAGTAAGGGCCTTGTCTCTGGTGGAATGAAGCACCGGCTCGAGAATTGAGAAGCCATTATTTGAAAGTGGCTTTTCTGTATTTTGCTGCCTAAAATTGAGGAATTCTCCTTTGGATCAAAATAAGGCCTGTTGCTCTGATATAACTTTTCATTTAAAAACAATGTAATCAGCTGCTAAAATGAAGTTTTTTTTATGACAAGCAAATTGTTTTGATGTATGGTCACTAATTTTATTCCCAGTTACACCTTCCATGGAGCTAAGGCCTAATGTTGGTAGTGACCGGGCATGGGTGTGGAATGCACCCGCTGACTTTGCAGATGAAGAACCCAAACCTGAGCTTCTGGCTATCCGATTCTTGAATAAAGAAAGTAAGTATTATACTGGAAATAAACTGTGTATGAATTCTAAACTTGTAACACAACTGAAATTATAAACCACCTTGAATAACACTTGTTGACCTGGAAAATTCAAACTCCTCTCGACCAATTCTACATACCACTTCAGTGCAGTGGTGGTGTAGCAACTAAATTACTGGGCTAGTAATCTAGAGGTCTGGTCTAATAGTCCAGAGATCTGAATTCACATTCCATCACTAAGTTTTAAATCTAGAACTTTTAAAAAAAAATCTCGTCATTGGTAATGATGACCACAAAGTCACGCATCTGGCTCGCTATAGCCCCTGCCTGATTTGGCTTTTATGTGACTCCAGACCGTCCAGTAGAGTTGTGCATGTGAGAGGTTCTATTGAGATCACATGGACATTAGGTGGATGTGTAGAATTGATAAACGGTTAGTTAAAACCATTTCTTTTTACTGAAGAACTGAAATATAAGGAATTATAATTAAATTTCTATATAGATACCACTTAAGTTTTTGGAAGGGCATTACCGACCTGGTGGTTTCATGTTGCAGTGGCTGGTTGTAATTCTACTTTTAACAAATCTGGAAACTTTTGGGCTAGCATTATGATTATCCAATGCATTTGATTTTCTAAAGTTATAACTGGTTCACTAATTTCCTCATGGAATGGAATCTGTTCTTGCCTGGTTTGATTAACATGCGACTCCAATGCTATGTTCTGTAATTGAATCTTAATTAACTTCGGGTACTAAGTGCCAGTGTCGCGTATACAGTCTCTACCATTTCAAGTTGCCTGTCAATCTATACATATCAAAAAGGCATAACTTGCATTAATGGCATTTTTGAAGTTGCTGGTTTTGGTATCTGATGTGCTCCATCTTGGGCAGAAGCAGCTCGGTTTATTCACTAATTTTTACATCGCGAATATAAAGATGAAAAAATTAGATTTCACTGAGCTGATGGCAAACAGTAGAAACAGAGGGAAAACTGCAACTTGCTGAAGTCTAAGCTACTCAGTATTTGCACGATGGGTGTTAAATCAATCAGTTCCCTAATCTTTTCACACCTATTAGCAGTTACAAGAGTGTCCCAAAACACAATCAAAAGGCTTCTTTGACCTGGATTACTCCCACTTCCTGAATATATGTATGTGCTGTGATCAGTTTCCACTGTGGTACAAATTGACAGCTTAACGGGCAATTCGTCCACTGTTGGCATCGGGGTATGATGCAGCAAATCCAGTTTTTATAGGTAATTTCTCATAAATCTGGAGATGTCTTTTTCAACTTCTTGTGATTTTTAAAATGGGGAGTACATTGCTTTGACATGCCTTGCTTCACTTATTTGTGGACCTCTATAGTCTTGCTTCATCTATAAAATGGACTTGGTCTTCAATCTCACTACCTTTCCTACAAAGAAAATAGTTACACCATCAAGACTGTTGACGTGCTTGGCAGGATCCACATGGTAAAGTTGGATACTGTCTGAATTCAGCAAATCAGTGAAGCATTAGATAGTGAAGCAATCCTTACTCGGGTTGGTGAGTTTCCAGGAAATATTAACTCAGTAGTGAAATTGCTGCACTAGACCAGGTTGATTTTTATACTTCTGTTGTGTGCTACATATTAAGTTCCCCACTTAATACACTTCAAAAGTTTCTGGTTTTAAAAAGAACTTTACTTCTGCAGTTGCAATAATGTTTTTTTTCCCACATTAGATGCACAGAAGTTTAAGGCAAAGTTTGAAGAATGCAAAGAGAAGATGAAACTAAAAGGTAATATACCTTTTTAAATTCTGACACATATTTAAACAGCCATAAATAGTCTGTGATGCAGTTGAGAAATTACTAAAAATGGTGACAGTTTGCATTTAAATTGAGCTTTCACATAAAATCAAATATTTGATCTTATTGATTTGAGGTCATGATTTATAACGTGTGAATGCATAGTTGGCCAAGACAGCAAGGCACTTTCCCATGCTGTGTTTAAGTTGTAAATTTCATTTTCTTGGAATGAACTGTTTGGAAAAACAATGCAGAAAATTGGAATCGGAAATAAAAACAGAAAATGCTTGAAATACCAGCAGTTCAGGCAGCATCTGTGGAAAGACAAACTGTGTTAAGATTTCTAGTCATCTGTTTAAAACTGCCACTCACATTTTTCTGACTGTTCACGAATCTACTAACTTTGAATCATATCTTTAATCATTCGAGAACTTGAGTTGATGGAAATATTGTAATCTGAAAGTGTGTTGAAGAGTCTGTTACTGAGAGAAATCTGAAATACACAGATGTTATTACAATTTGACTTTTTGCAGGGATCTGTTGATTTAAAGATGGGTATTTATGGCTTCAAATAGTGCAAATAAAAGACAATTGGATACTAGTGACACACTTTATTAGATCCTTAATGCTTTTTGACATTTTTTCCATCTATGTCAATTTGATCATCATTCATTTTCTATTTGTTCATGGGGAGTGGTATTTTTCTCCCTCTTTCTCTTCCTCTCTCTTCCCCTCTCCTTCCAGACCCACACTTTGCCCTCTTGTAAATTAAAGTTGTAAGAAATGATCTAGAGAAAATTTGAGCAATTATGTAGAAATTCTAGGCTGCTTCTGTCACCCCAAATGTGATTGCACACTAGAATCAAGAGCAAGGGTTTTGGACACTAAATGAAGGGATCTGGGAGGTGCGTGTGAACGTGAATGTTAGAAGATTTAAGATACTGAATGGTGTGACAGCTCAAGGATGAATCTGACCAATTTCTGCTGCTTCTGTGTATGTTGCTATGGTATCTTAATTGCTCTCTTGAGAGTTATAGAAAGAAAATGCCTCTCTTGAAATGGTACCTTTCACATGGTCATGATATCCAAAAATGCTTTGCAGACAGAATGACTTTTGAAGAGCAGTTACTATTCTGTGAGTAAATGTGGCAACCAAAGTGCAATTGGCCTTCCTATCTGTTCTAGTTATGCAGGGGCATCTCCTTTCTCTTTGAAGTAATATTATAAAGACAACTTGACACCCATTTTCACTATCTGTTTCCTATTAGGTAACAATGAAAGTGCAGATAAGGTTGCTGAAAAGCTAGAGGAATTGTCTGTAAAGGAGGATAACAAAGAATCCACCAAAGAGGAAGAATGTGAGAAGAAGGAAGGGACCAGTGAAAAAACTGAAGAGAATTAATTAATCCTGGTCCTTGTTTCCCTTTCCTTTTTTTACAGCAGACTGTAATGAACTGGGTTTGGACACAGATGAGCCCTTTTCCAGGCTCTTGCCCTGTGCTCCCAAATTGGTTATGAAGATACAGTACCTTCACAGAATGTCATTCCTCAGTCATCAGCCACCATAAATGTGCTAATGTATTCCTTGGTGAAAATTCTAGGAGTGTTAACTACTGCCTTATCTATTTACAGTCTTCTGAGAGAATAATTTAAATCTATTGCTTTAATTCCTGAAAAATTGGTGATTATAACATGCTTTACAGTGTATGACTGACTTTTTAAAATTTTGTTTTGCGAATGGGACTTATTGTCAGAATTCCCACATTGGGTAGTAGATGGTTTATAACCAAATAAAATTCAGTTAAGTTGTACATGAAAAAAGAACTCTTAGGTTTTTTTATTATTATTTTTGCCCTGCAATGGTTCTGGGCCAAGTATGACACCAATGCTGGAAGATTACATTTAAGATTTTTTTAAATTTTTACTGTAGTTTTTTTCCCCCACCTAAATTGGTAACTGACAGAATACACAATAGAAAGATTAGTGGCAAGTTCATTACAGATTTAGTTGAGTTTTATCCTGAGAACTCTTGGGTCATAAAGAGGAGAAACGGATAGAAATTTCTGTTGTAATTTAACCGTGCTTGGTTAGAGTATCCCAATGAGGAAACTGTCAAGTAGCAGGAGACTGCCGCCATGCCAATGCTCTTTAGTTGGATCTGTTTTTGGCCCAGTGGCACCCCCAGAAAAATTATAAACCAGTACAGGTCCAAATACATTGCTATCAGATCTCAAACTGACACCAAATATTGTCTGATGGTACTAATATAATGCACGAGTAATGCATGTGAAGACGGAGTGATGCTGATAGTTTCACAGTGGACTTATTTGATTTTTCCTGCTGGTGACAGCTATGCTGTGGGTGTGCGGCAGAATCTATAATGGTAGCCGTACAATTGGTATGCACATTAGTTACACGGGCTTTACCTATTAGAAAAGATTGTTCAATTTGAAAGAGAACTTGTTCTGATAAGTTTGCGTATGCTTGCCATGGACCACAAACATTTGTGTATAATCTTGTTTCTGTTGGAATGAACAAACCATCTTGATCTACTGTTTTGTAATGGGGAAACTTATAAATGAAACTGTTGAAAATTGATACTCTCGTTAGGAAATTTGCAATAAAGGTTTTTGCAAACAGCATGCAGTGCAAAGAAGGTGTTTTATAGGTTGTTTTAATTGATTTGCTTCAGTTTTTGTTTCTGTTTGCTTCCACCATTATGCTACATTTCTATTAAGAGGTTTTCCCATTGTATGTGAGTGCTGCAAGATAGGTCTCCAACTTCATCAAAACATTGAAAGCTACTTATTTGGTTCTCCCAGTATTGTATGATACACCACCGCTGTCAGATAAAGGACTTGATTCATAGCTAGGTCTTTGCTCTTCTTTGGCTGTGGTTTTGATTCCATGCTGCTAATACTTTACAGGGAATGATCTTTTCACCAGTCCTACCGTTTCCAGTTCATACATTTTTAGTATTACTGAAATAAATACCCCTTCACCCAGATCTCTCTCAAATGTCTTCAATTCTTATGTCAAATCAGCCACACTTAAGAGCAGATAGACTCCATTTTCAAAGAGACTATGAAGAGTAACTGCATCCCATCGGGAAGTTAATTAAGGAGCTCCATTTGAATTTAAAAATGTCTTCAAGCTTTAGCTAAGAAGCAGACTGGTGACCTATGGTCAGGCTCTTGCTCAATACAGTGATGGACCTTTACCTAGAACTCGATGTTTATACCAGCTTGCAGTAAATCGCTGCACAATGGAATACTCCAAATAGCAATGTGATCCTTTAGCTTTAGCCAACTCTATGAAGGCTGTATCTCCTGTCTACGTTGTAGGGCTGGCATCTCCAGCCCTACAATTCTCAAATTTCTGTACACTTCTAGTTCTTACCTCCTTGTGCTTGCCTCTTTTTTACACTTCTACCACTCATGGCTGCCTTCAGTTGTCTAATCTTTTGAATTCCTTCCTTAAACTTCTACCCCTGCTTTTAATTTGCTCCTTTAAATTCACAAGGTAAAATCTGAAGGTGTTAATTCTGTGACGTGGTTAGGAATGTGTTCTATTACGTTATGGGTGTTTGTAATGTGCTGTGAAAGTATTGAACAGTCCAATTATTATTTCCTTTCTATTATCCTGTTTCAATTATCTTATTCAACTTTAACCTATTTCGGCTTTGTTAGCTGTTGCTCTGTATTGTTGGGCTGTTGAATGTTGATGTACTTTGACTTCATCCAAAACTCTTTCATTCATTGTATTTGTGTGCGAGTAGTTGCATTCAGCTGCTGAATTTGACCTGCCTTTGTTCTACTCTGTGAATATTGAGCTTAGTCTTACTGATGAACAAAGCAGCCGGCATGTTCAGGATATCTAAATGTTTTGTGAATCTTCAGAACTGGCTGGTCAGTTTAAGCTGCTACTCACCTTAATGTTATTTGTGCAGTTCCCCTCCCAGTAATTTGAGATTTGCTGAATTGCATCTTAATGCTTCAAGTTGGAAGTGGAGTACAAGTAAATAACTTTGATGATTGATATTATGCAAATCAAGCTCTTTAGCCCAGAAAGAACATTAAAACTGTTTCATTATTGCATGTAATAAGTTGCTAGAGATTTTTAAAATGTTCGTACCTTTCTCTCTCCACGCTTGCCTCTTTCTGTATCTGATTTGATCTGGTTTTCCATTGTCCCACTTTCTTTTTCTGAACTGTTAGATGCCTGATGAACAAAACTCTTAGCATGTCCCATTGCTCAGTCAGATGCAAGTTGCTTTTGCTGCGCCATTATTATGTGTCACTTAATACAGCACCGTTAAACTTGGGGCTGGTGAGGTGCAAAGTGTAACAAGCAGCACGTGCTGTGTTATGCTCCAAGCTCTGGCTTATTCTGACACTGGTATCGTGACTTTGATCCTTGCCTCTGGTGGCTCACCTAATTGTCAGTTTAGTCAGTAATAGTTTGTGGCATAACATTGGCACATTCTGAGATCTTGCTATCAGCTTCCTTACTCAGATTTTGGGGGGGGGGGGGGGGGTGGAGGGGTGGGATTGTGCAACCCACAAATCTCAACATGGCTGAACTTGTTTTAAAACGAGGCAATCTTTTAATAAAAATAAATCTCCAAATGTGCAAGGCTCAAACAGAATAATCTAGTCAACGGTAAAGATCACAAGTGGGAAAACATCTTCCTTGAAACATTCCTGTAAGACTCATTGTCTTACATTGCCTCAATCTCTCTGGGATTTCAATGGAACATTTTGGTTGTGTGACCCTTCACTTGGTCTCACTAATAGTGTAACTTGTGGTTTCCTCTCAGTTTTCAAAAGGGGAGAGTGGAGAAGGTATGGTGAAACCTCTCCGATTACATCAACTCAGCTGAAGGAATCTTGTCTAAACTTACTTCACTGTTCTTGCCTTCATCAACTCAGACCTCTCAACCTTGGTCTCAATTTTTCTCTATCATTTTAATTACTATATTGTTTGGACATAAGCTGAAAGTGGACAAAAATTAGACAATTACTTGTGATTTTTTAAAAACTAAATCTCGTATCTGACCTGATGTCCCTGATCTTTAAAAGTTCCAGATTATTCATAAAATAGTTCTGGTCCTTGCCTTTAATTATCCTTGAACTACACAATTTAAAAATATTGTAATTGCTTTTATGACTGTTCCCTGCACCCTTCCTCATGGCTTGCCAGCTGATTAGTCAATTTTGATTTCTTAACCAATAATGCTAAAAGTTGTTTGGGAGAAAAAATGAAGACCATTTCAAGTTGGTGACCTTCCATAAATTTAGAGAAAGAAAAATGTTTAAGGAAGTATGGCAAGAGAAAAAATGAGAGTTGCAGAGAAAAGATCTGTGAAAACCAGAATGATCAAATGGAAAACATGCATGGCATAAAGGGAATGGTGCTGGTACAGTAAAGACAAGATGGGTTGAAAGGAGGTGTAAATCAGTAGACTCATTATCCACATCTATTATACATAGTTAAACAGGATTGATGCTGGATTGGGGAATTAGTCGGGTTTCCAAGAAGCAAATGGTGCTGATCTCTGTTTTGGCCACCTTCTATGGAGTTTTATCCATGGATTTGGATCCCTGAATAAGCAAAATATCAGCTTTATTTGGGAATGGGTGAAAAAGATTTAGTATCATGGGTTTATAGAATTGTACAGCTTAGAAATGGGCACTTTAGCTCACTACATCCTTGCCAATATTTTTGCCCATTCATGCTAATCCCACCTTCACACATCAGGGCCTTGTCCTTCTGCATCTTGCCTATTCCACTGCCTAAATGCCTCTCAAATGTAGTGATTCTATCTGATCCCACCACCTCCACTGATAGCACATTCCAGATACCAACTGACCTTTCCTCATAACGAGTCCTCCAATCCAGGCAACATCCTGATGCATCTCCCTTACTCTCAGCACAACCACATGCCTCCTAGAGTCTGGTGACCAAAACTGCATGCAATACTCCCAAGTCCATTGAGATGTGTTTTGTAAGGGTTGCAGTATGATGCACCAACCCTTGTTCTATTGTCGTCCCGAAATCAATTCTCCCTTTCCGTCCGCTGTAAATAACACAGTGCCATGAGGTCAATTCGAACAAATACCTTTATTAGCAGTGCACTGCTAGGAGAATTCTCTTCAGCACTCACTAAGAGTCGCTTCCCGAGTTCTCCCCGAACACAGGGCAGACAGACATTTATACAGGAATTGTCACGCACATCCCATGCAAACGGCGCCGCGAGTTTGTCAAGCTATAGAGATCCTGAGACAGCTATCACACCTTTTGTCTTAGTGTAATTGAGTTATAATCAAGGCTTTCAAAGGCAGGTATCACCCTTCATTGTTCAGACCAAGCCTTCACCTCGATGTTAATTACACCCAGTATCGCCACCATCTGACATATCGGAGTGGTTCGTTACCCAAAACAAAGGCAGTTAACATACTTAACGTTCCAACCTAACTAGTGGGTCAGCAGCTTGCTAGTCCTTGCTAAAGAAATATAAATGCCAGTTATAGGTATGGTTGCAATTCTTAACCCTTCACTTCCTCACTATGCACTAACATATGGAGGCAAATGTGCCATATGCCTCCTTCCCCACCCCATCCACCTGTGCTGCTTTCAGACAACTGTGGACTTGGACCTCCAGGTGTCTCTCTTCATTTACATTCATAGTGCCCTACCATTTACTATATATATATCCTTGCCCTATTTGACTTCCTAAAGACCTTGCACTTGTTAGGATTAAGTTCCATCTGTCAACACTCTCTCCACCAACTCTCTGTTCTACAGCCTGAGATAACCACTGGTCACAGACTTCCAATCAGAAAAACACCCACCACTACCCTCTGCCTCCTATCACCAAGCCAATTTTGAATCTAATTAGCCAGCTCACCTTGGGTCCCAGGTGCCTTAATCTTCTGGACCTTGCAGAACATTGTCAAATGCCTTATTGAGGTCCATATAAACAAGTCACCACCCTACTGTCTTCAATCTCCTTTGTTACCTCAGGAAAAAAACTCAAATCAAATTAGGGCATCAGGATTTCCCCGGCACAAAGCCGTATCCTTATTATTTAGTCACTGCCTTTCCAAATCCCTATTCATTGGAATTTTCTCCAGTAATTTCCCTACCACTGATATAAGGCTCACCAGCCTGTAGTTATCCTCCATGCTCTTCTCCTTGGTGGTTACAGACAGGAATATGCATTTAGGACCTTGCCCACATCCCCTGGATCCACACATAGATTACCCATTGGGTTACTCAGGGGACCCACTCTTTATTTGGCCATCCTCTTACACCTAATAGTAGAATGACTTGGGATTCTCATTAATCTTACCTGCCAATGATTTTTCAGGGCCTATTTTTGCCTTCCTTAAGTGCTTTCTTAAGTACTCTCCTACACTTTATAATCAAGGGATTTGTCCAATTGTAGTTGTCAATACCTGTCGTTTGCTTCCTTTTTGTTCCTCATCAAAAATTTTGTCAGTCCTTTGTCAATAATCTTTGTCATTCAAGGTTCCCTAATCTTGCCATCTTTGCCCTTCACCCTTACTGGAACATGTGGGCCCTCAACTCTTTCTAACTCTCTACCTGTCAGATTCTGTTCTGCCTGCAAGCATTTTTTCCCATCTACTTTTGCCAGATCCTCTTTAATGCTGTCAAAATCAGCTGCCTTCCAATTTAGGACCTCAACATAAGGACCAACCTTATCCTTTTCCATAACTACCTTAAAACTTACAAAATTATGGCCATTGATTCCAAAGTATTACCCAAATGACACTTTCACCACCCACCCAGTTTCATTTCCTAAGATAAGGTTGGGTACAGCTCCTCTTGTCGGACTACCAACATATTGTCACAAAAAACTATCTTGGATGCACTTAACAAATTCCACTCCATCTATACCCCTTACCCTAAAGCAATATCGGGGAAATTAAAATTCCCCACTACTATAACCTATTGCTTTTACCTTTCTGCAATTAGCTTACATCAACTGTTTCTGCTGCCTATTGGAATGCCTATAGTATAACCCCAGCAAAGTGATTTCCCCCCCTCTCTTATTCTCAAGTTCTACCCGTATGGCCTCATTGGATGATCCGTCCAGGATATCATCTCTACGTACTGCTGATCAGAAGCGCAACTCCTCCTCTTTTGCATCCTTATGTACCATGTCTGAAACATCTATACACCAGAACACTAAGCTTGCAGTCCTGCCCTTCACTCAATCGTGTTTCTGTGATTGCAGTAACATTGTAAGTCCAAGTGCTGATCCCTGCTCTAAACTCATTTGACTTATCCTTGATTCTCCTTGATTAAAGTAAATGCAGTTGAGCCTGATAGCCCTCCCATGTCCCTAGCCTGCCCCACTCTGCTCTGCTCACTGGACTGGCTTGATTTATCCTTGACATTCAAGCTGATCTCCCCAACTGCTACTGAGTTTCCCACCCCACTACCAAATTAGCTTAAATCCTCCCAGGTAGAGTGAGCTAACCTCTCTGCAAGGATATTGGTCCTGTCCAGTCCTCCTCCTACAGGTCCCACCTGCCCCAGAAGCTATCTCAATGATCCAAGTCCTCCCTCCTGCATCTGCTCTTTGGCCACGCATTCGCCTGTCTTATCCTATTTGTACCCTCACCAGAACGTGGCACGGAGTAATCCCGAGATCACAACCCTAGAGGTCCTGCTTTTTAACCTTCAGCCTAACTCCCTAAACTTGTCCTTTTCTCTGCCTATGTTATTAGTATCAATGTGTGCCGTTAGTTCTGACTGCTCTCGCTTTCCCTTCAGAATGTTCTGCAGCCAGTCCGATACATCCTTCACCCTGGTACCAGGGAAGCAACGCACCGTCACCAGGAGTTTCACTCTTGGCTACAGAAATGCCTGTCTCCCTCAATAATGAATCCCCCACCACCACCAACTCAACTTTCCTTCCCCTACATGTGCATCAGAGCCAAACATGGTGACACAAACCTGGCTACTGTGGCCATTTTCCTCAGAGACCATTTCTAACACCCCCCCCCAACCCCCCAAACAGGATCCAAAATGTTATATCTGCTTGAGTGGGGAATGTCGATGGGGGACTTCCTGCACTAACTGCCTGCACTCATCTACCCTACGTATCCGTGGTGTGACCAACTTGCTAAACTTACCATCTACCACATTTTCCACATCTTGGATGCTCCATAGCAAGTCCAACTGCAGCTCCCACTGCTCTGTGAGGTTAGAGAATAGCTCTAGGTGGACACACTTCCCGTAGGTATAGTCATCAGGGACACTGGAAATGTCCCTAATCTCCCCAAATCCTGCAGGAGGTGTATATCACTGCCCTTCCTTCTGTATACTTTATCCCCACTTTCTCCTACTAAGAAAGAGAAGATAATAATCCTTACCTGATCACTACTCACCCTCCTCACTGAAGCCTGACACTCACCAAAGCCCACACTTTGACCTCACAGCCCCTCTCAAAGATTGGAGTGATATTTCACCTTAAACGTTGGAATCAGGTTTATTATCACTGCCTTATATGACATGAAATTTGTTGTTTTGCGGCAGCAGTACAGTGCAAAGACATAAAAATCTATAAATTACAAAATAAATAGTGCAAAAAAAAAGGAATAATGAGGTAGTGTTCATGGGTTCATGGACTGTTCGGAAATCTGACGACAGAGGGGAAGTATTCTCCAGTTCTCATATTTTTAAGGTATGTTATTATTGACAAAAAAAATCCATGTCGC
Source organism: Pristis pectinata (assembly GCF_009764475.1). NCBI lineage: Eukaryota > Metazoa > Chordata > Chondrichthyes > Rhinopristiformes > Pristidae > Pristis > Pristis pectinata. The sequence goes on from NC_067421.1 coordinate 39,700,439, forward strand.
TAATCTAATAAAAAAAAGGAAAATTGCAGGGCAGGGACTTGTGCAGCAACAAGCAGACTGTGAAATGCTTGCACAAACTGTACTTTAATTACCTGGTCCACCAGTAGTAGCCTGGTTGTACTTTTTACAAACTTTGTTGCTTTGTAATTTATCATATCAGCACCAGAGGGAGCAAGAGGCTTAATTTTCTGTTGCACAGGACATTGCACCAGGACTATACTGAATTGTCAGTGTTACCATGGAGATAGAATCAGCATCCTACAGCTTAATAATCATCCCACTGACAGTGTGAGTTGATGACCGAGAGGGCCATAAGACCCGTGAAGAGATGAATGAAATTGGCTGAATAATCAAATCGGGTAGAAAAAGAGGAGGAAAGAAATAATGGATTAGAGGAGGGAACAGACAAGGAAATTGTGAATATTTAAGATTTGACAATATTTAAATCCATAAGAACCTTGATGTGATGAGACTCTAGAGTTTAAATGTTTCAGGGTAGCCACTAGCATTACATTGACAATATCCCCATTGTTTAAAGGCTACCTAGACTGCTGATTATAAGACTTGACATTCTGCGGTAAGTTTAGTAAATATAAACCCAGCGAGTTCTTGAAAATAACAGGGAGGTTGACGGAGTGATGCTATTCATGCTACATACGTTGGAGCTGAATAAATTGACCAATAAGCTCACATCAGAATCACAACTCGCATCTTATCCCTTAATCGGCTCAACTCACTGACTGATGTGCATGTTAAAGACGCACTTGTGTTATTGCTGGTGTGTTGGCACACAAACAAAGCCACCATTTTTGAAACTTTCTCCTAAAGGTTGGGATAGCAGGAAGCAGTTGCCGGTGTCTTGGTCAGTCGACCAGTTATTTGGGGGTAAACCTGCTCTCTGATTGTTGGATGGCATTTTCTGTGCGGTGGTTGTCATTGGATGAGAGCAGAGCTTAAGTTCAAACGATGCCTCTGGCTTATATTGCTGTGATCAGGACCAGTGGAGGCAAGTGAGTTGTCCCAACATTAACCAGAAGTTTGCTGAACCCAAATGCTGAACACCTAACGGATTTATTTTTATGGTTTAATTATTTAAACAGTCTATTCAACACTATTTTCTGGAGTTACTTTTTGGGGATGTTAGCTGGTGAGCTGCTTTTTTTATTATCGAGCTATTGAACACCTTGTCCCACAAAGGTCAGTTATAAATCCAGTAAGGAACTCAGGAGAAAATATCCAACACACAGAATGGTTGCAATGTGAAACATGAAATGGAAGGTATGGGTGCCTTTAAGGGGTAACTGGATAAACTCGTGAAAGAGAAGGGAATTTGTGAATCGGGTCAGATGAACATTGGATGGGAGGAGCTCATGCGGAGTATAAAACCTAGAACAGACTCATGAGGCTGAAGGGCCTGTGTCTATGCTGTAAGTTTTATGAAATTCTCTCCATTGACTAAACACCCATCAATAGACAAAAAAAACCAAGGAAGGGTTTTATAAAAATCTGCAAAAACAGTTATCAAACTGGCCTGATATCTCATCTGATTAAAGCAGTGAACGGCAGGGTCGGGATACACAGTGTGTTAGTAAGTGTTACAATTCAGAAGATCAGTGGTTTTGAATACTCGGCTGCACTGAGCTACTGCTATTGATTTCAGCTCCCTAGTGCTGGAGAGGTGGAAATTGGCCAGTGTTTTATCATCTGGTGCTGATACCTTGCTGAAGGTGGGTTATGTGTGTATTTCAGAGAAAGACAGGATTGTCTGACAACGACGGACTCCGCAGTCGATTGACCATCTCAGTTCACAGGTGGGGAAGTTAATTAGGCAGAGGAGAGGCAGGTAAGTAGAAAATCTGGAGCCTCTTCTGGGATAGACCATGTTTTCTGAAGCAAAGAAAGAGATGGGTCAGGAGAAGGTTGGAGCTGAAGATGAAATCCCAGGAGCAGCTGTGATTCCTGCGCAGTGGAGGAGTTTACCTACACTGTCAGTGGTCAGTTTTCCACCTGTGGAATCTGGCCCAAGGAATTATCTTTCGGAAGGGAAGTAAATAATTATTGCTTGGAAGTGTCATGTCATGGAAGTGAGTCTTAGAATTCCGAGTTCTTATCTGTAACTCTTGATAAATAACTTCTCGTCTACGACAGCCACATTGCAAAGTTTGGGTGCCTTTTATTCCGTCGCTGAGACTTGATCTTAATATTAAGATGACACGTACACATAACAAACAATAGTGGGAGGCAGTGTTTGTAATCCGGTCTTGGAGTACTCCGTACAGTCATTAAAGGTGTCACCCACACGAATAGTGCAGGTCACTTCATAACCATCAGGATCAGTAACGCTGCTGCCTCTTTAACCCAGAGTATTAAGACCAATGTAGCACCCTCTTTCCTAGTTTCTGTTGTACTTAATTTCGGGAGGTATTGTTAACTTTGACAGCAAGAAATAAAAACAATTCCTAATGTTTTTCCTTCCTTTTCAGTCACGAAAATTAATTTGGGCAACAGAGGAACCGGCTCAATGGATTTTATCTGGGTTTATTGTCACTGATTGTCCGACTATAGGATTTGATTCAAAGGTTAATCCCTTTGATGCCTCTTTAGATACTGCTGTTTGCAAAGGCTGTCTGGAGTCTCTGGGGCTTGTTTTACGCACACTACAATAAAGCATTGGCTGCAAAATGTAGAGTAGTAGCCCATGTTTTCTGTTTATTCCTATGGGCACTGCAAGCATTTAAAACCCATCTCTGGTGATGGTGAGCCACTTTCTTGTGGTTAAGGTATTCCCACAGCATCACTAGCAGAGCAGTTGTAACTGAGCAATCTACCTGACCATTCTAGGGGCAGATTAAAGTCAATCGTTTTATTCTGGGTCTGGTGTCACACATAGACCAGACAGAGAAGAATAGCAAATTTCCTTCCCTGAAGATCATTAATGAACCATTTAGTTTTTTAGGACAATCCAGTAGTTCCATGGATTTCATTTTTGAAACTAATTTCTTAATTCCAAATGTATTTAATTAACAGAGTCCTACCAGCTGCCACACTGGATTTTGAACTCATATCTCCAGATCAATAGTTCAGGTGATGACAGAGGCAGAGAGGTTTACAGAGTTAGTTCAAGAGCTGAGGAGCTGGGTTCTGAAGATCACCAGTGGAGGAGTTTTGATAAACAGTGATGCACAGAGGCAGAATTGAATGAATAGTAGGGAAGGTTTAGGGCAAAAGAAGATTAGAAATGAGGAAGGTTCAGTCGTGAAGGGATTTGAAGACAACATGGCATAATAAATGATTGCAAAGGTTTAATCTTACCATTTTTCCAATCTAATTTCCCAATAATCCACCCTGGGACAATTGATTGAAGAATGAGGTAAAATGCTTGTAACAATTGTTCTGTGTTCTAGCTCTGATTGCTGCTACATGATCATTACAATTTTACAGGGAATTTAATTTGCTGAAAAACTACAGACTTTTGGAAAATGAAAGGTATAAATTCCTTGTCGCTGAGGACATACCTTGCACAAGCCACCTTGATTTTCATGAGAATTAAGGGGAATAAAGTAAACCATTGGCTTGATAGAGTGGGTTCCTAACTGTTTCAGAAAATTCCAGAGGAAGTTTATGAATTATTTTTGAAATATAGTGACTATTATAGGTATAGAGGAGATGCAGGTTTCAAAATGAAGATCAAAATAGCATTTATTTTGCAAGAAAGTCATGCATTATATTACAACTTCATTGATCTTTCTGGAAAATCCAGAGTAATTTACAGGTTGCAGTACTTTCGAAGTGTGCTCATGGTACAATATAGGAAATGTAGCAATCAATCTGTGTACAGCAAGCTCCCACGTGGTCCCAGTGTGATCATGATTACAGTGTTTGATTTGTAGCTGAGAGATGAACATTATCAAAGATCTGGTGAGAACTCCCCTGATCTTCTTTTAGATCTTTCATATTCATCTGAGGGAGTAAAGAGCCTCAAGTTCATTGGAAAAGTTGCACCTCTAAACTCACACACTGAAGCTGGGTTTCAACCTGAAACGTCAGCAATTCCTCTCCTCCCACAGACGCTGCTCGACTTGCTGAGTTCCTCCAGCAGATTGTTTGTTGTTGCAGATTCCAGCATCTGCAGTCTCTTGTGTCTCCTCTACACTCACATTGCCCCTATCATACTCTACTGGACAATCAACCAAGTATGTTGAGCTCTTATTTCTGGAGGGGGACTGGAACCGTTTGGAAAGGGGCAGCAGTTGGTGCTGCCACCTCATAGCTTCAGAGCCTGAGTTCAGCCTGACCTCTGGTCTGTTTGCATGTTCTGGTGTCAGCTTCTGCTGAGGACCCCAGTTCCCTCCCACGTCCTAAAGAAGGTTAACTGGCCAGGAGATTAACTGGCGACTGTAAATTACCCTTTAGAGCAGGTAGATGGCAAAAGAATCAAAGGGGATCTGATGGGCAAATTGAGTTGCAGGGTGGCACAGTGGCTGAGCTACTGCCTCACAGCTCCAGTGACCCAGGTTCGATCCTGTTCTCCAGTACCGTCTGTGTGGAGTTTGCATGTTTTCCCTGTGACTGTGTGGGTTTATCCCGAGTGTTCTCACCTCCCAAGGATGTGCAGGTTGGTGGGTTAATTGGCCACTGTAAATTGCCCCTCTGGGCAGATGGGTGGTAGAACGAGGGTTAATGGGAAAGTGGGGAAGTTAGGTTATCGGGAATGGGATTGGTCTGGGAGCTGGCAAAGAGCTGATAGACCGAAATGGCTCAACGAAAATAAGGGAGGGGCATCGGGCAGGAGGTACAGAAGCCTGAAGTCCCACACCACTAGGTTCAGAAACAGCTACTTCCCTTCAACCATTCGGTTCTTGAACCAACCTGCACAACCCTAATCACTACAGTTTAGCAACACTATGACCACTTTGATCAGTTTGCACTAAAATGGATTTTGATTTTTTTTGTTCTAATTGTGTTCTTTCTTGTAAAAAAAAATTGCGTATAATTTATGTTTAATTTATGTGTTTCTTGTGAATGCTGCTTATCTGATGCTCTGTGCCTGTGATGCTGCTGCAAGTAAGTTTTTCATTGCACCTGTGCACACATGGACTTCTGCATATGACAATAAACTTGACTATGATTATGGGAAGGGGGGAAATAGGATTCTGTTTCAGTCCTGCCTACTGAACTGTGACTGGGACATTTAACATTGCCTTTTATAACTCTTATACGTTATTCAAAAAGTGTATATTTGGGACTTCTCTACTTGCATTGTACAAAACAGAAGAGCCTGGTTAAGGATAGGCTAGTGAGATTAAATGCTGTAATTTTAAATCAATGAAACAATTCCGCTCCAGAAAGCAAAACAATTCCGATTTCCTCAAAATGCTGAATGCCATTTATGAAGTCAAATCATTCTGACATTGTAACTTCAGTGCACTGTTAAGATTATATCTTTGGCCTCCCTTCTGCATGTAACGTTAACAAGATGATTGTTGCTTGGTTGATTAGCCACTTCCTGATCATCCACTGAGCACCAACAGAATGGCTCATGGAGTGAGAGGGGGAAATCAGCTGGGTTCTCACTCCCAGTCATTTTAACCACATGTATAAGAATTCTGATGTTAATTTAGTTTTGTAATGATGTTTAAGCTTTTTATCTCCTGTGTATATCCCTGTTATTGGAAAGACGTCATTAAACTGGAAAGTGTGCGAAGAAGATTTACAAGAACATTGCCAAGACTCGAGGACCTGAGTTTTAGGGAGAGATTGGGCAGGCTAGGACTTTTATTCGTTGGAGCGTAGAAGATTTGAGGGGTGGCCTTACAGAGGTGTATAAAATCATGAGGGGCATAGATAGGGTGAATGCACACTGTCTGTTTCCCAGGGAAAGTTTAGATGAAAGGGGAAAGCTTGAAAAGGGATCTGAGGGGCACCTTCTTCACACAGAGGGTGGTGTGTATATATTGAAATGAATTGCCACGTGAAGTGGTTGAGGCAGGTACAATAACATTTGAAAGACACTTGGGCAGGTACATGGATCGGAAAGGTTTAGAGGGATATGGGCCAAATGCAGGCAAATGGGACTAGCTTAGATGGGCACCTTGGTTGGCATGGAGCAGTTGGGCCGAAGGGTCTGTTTCCATGCTGTATGAGTCCAGATGAAGGGCCTTGACCTGAAACACCGACTATCCACTATCTGTTATTCCAGATTCCAGAATCTGCAGTCTCCACTAGATATAGGTAGGTAGTATGGATTACGGGGAGAGACTAAAGGAGCTAGGGCTGTTCTCATTGGAGAGGAGGTGGATGAGGGGAGACATGATAGAGGTATACAAGATATTAAGAGGAATAGATAGAGTGGACAGCCAGCGCCTCTTTCCCAAGGCGCCAATGCTCAATACAAGAGGACATGGCTTTAAGGTAATGGGTGGGAAGTTCAAGGGTGATGTCAAAGGGAGGTTTTTCACCCAGAGAGTGGTTGGGGCATGGAAGGTGCTGCCTGGGGTGGTGGTGGAGGCTGATACGTTGGACAAGTTCAAGAGATTGTTAGACAAGCATATGAAGGAATTTAAGTTAGAAGGATATGTGGGAGGTAGGGGTTAGATAGTCTTAGGTGTGGTTTGAAGGGCAGTACAACACGGTGGGCCGAAGGGCCTGTATTGTGCCGTATTGTTCTATGGTTCTATATCCTGAGATTATTAATTAATCCTCACTTCTCAGTCTCCAATTTGCTTTATAATGTCAAATCCAGTTCCTTTTTCAGTATTCCTTCCCAGTTTTATTCCTAACTGTCTACCAAATTATAATTTGATGTGATAACCAAACAATACTTCTCTAAGGACTTTATGTGCACATCATCTTTCTAAAAATAATTGCATTTATAAAGTACTTTGGATCCAATGTAATCTTGAGGAGGAGCTACAGTCTCAATGTATGAGACACCTCAGACAATGTTGCACAGAAAGATCCCACAAATGGTTTGACAATGATCAGATGAAAGTTGAGGGATAAGTATTGGTCAGGTTGCTGAGGAAGAAATGCCCAGCCTTTCTTCAGAATTGTGCTGTGACGTGGTTGGCACCCATGACAGCAAACATTTTAACGTCATCCAAATGATATAATTTCCATTTTCTTAATATCTCCTCAGGTATTTTCTTAGCATACTGACCGGTTGCATCACTGCCTGGTATGGAGGCTCCAAGGCACAGGATCACAAGAGGCTGCAGAAGGTTGTAGACTCAGCCAGCTCCATCACAGGTACAACTATCTCCATCGTCAAGGATATCTTCAATAGATGGTGCCTCAAGAAGGCGGGATCCATCACTAAGGACACTCACCATCCGGGACATGCCCTCTTCTCGTCAGTACCATTGAGGAGGAGGTACAGGAGCCTGAAGACCCACACTCAATGATTCAGGAACAGTTTCTTCCCTCCACCATCAGATTTCTGAACGGTCCATGAACCCATGAACACTACCTCATTACTCCTTTTTTTGCAATATTTATTTATTTTTGTAATTTATAGTAATTTTATACCTTTGCACTGTACTGCTGCTGCAAAACAACAAATTTCACGACATACAAGTCAGTGATAATAAATCTGATTTTGAGGTGTCATCACGATGGCCAAGTGATCTAAGACACTGTGTTCAGGTTGCAGTTTTCACTGGAGGTGTGGGTTCGAATCCTACTTCCGACTGTTAATTATTCTTCTTTTGGCGGCATGGTAGTGTAGCGGTTAGTGTAATGCCATTACAGCGCCAGCGACCTGGGTTCAATTCTGGCTGCTGTCTGTAAGGAGTTTGTACATTCTCCCCGTGTCTGCATGGGTTTCCTCCGGGTGCTCCGGTTTCCTCCCACATTCCAAAGACGTACAGGTTAGGAGCTTTGGGCATGCTATGTTGGCGCCCGAAGCGTGGCGACACTTGCGGGCTGCCCCCCAGCACATTTGCAGTAATGCAAAAAGATGCATTTCACTGTGTGTTTCGATGTACGTGTGACTAATAAATAAATATTTTATCTTATCAATGTTGTCTGATGTCACTTATTCAGAGAGGCATGTAGTGTTTCTGTGTTTTAAGAGAAAGCTATGTAAATGAGAGTGGCTGATTAACAGAAGGGTCCAGAAAATGAGCTGTTAAAACATACAGAACCATAATACTGTAGTGATCTGGAATACAATGTTGGAAAAGTAGCGTAAGTGCATATCAACAGTAACTTTCATGGAGATGGATACATGCGGAGTAGAGCAAGAGTGGGCCATAAGACTTTTCACCCCTATCGTTCATATTGATCCTCCACCTCAAATTAATGTTTCTGTCCATTTCCCATTCCTTTTAAAGTTTATCAATGTCAACCTTGAACATAAAATAAAAGCAGAAGATGCTGGAAATACACAGCAGGTCAGGCCACATCTGTGGGAAGAGAAACAATGTCTCAGGTCGAAGACCTTTTGTTCAAACTGGGAAGGAGCCAAAGGACAGAGTAAAACTTCAACAGTTTAGGCATTCCTGAAAAAGAAATGACAATTAATTCAGGCTTTTTGTTTTAATTTTCTGTCTTGAGTATGTTCAACCACTGAGCACTGGGGTAGAAAATTCCAAAGATTTCCAACCCCTTCAAGTCATTTCTCGTCTTGGATCCTTTATCCTGAAACTAGGTCTCCCCTTCCAGACCGTCAAGCCACCTCAGATTTACGAGGATGTTGCCAGGACTCCAGGGCCTGAGTTATAGGGAGAGGTTGGTCAGGCTGGGTCTTTATTCCTTGGAACGTAGGAGAATGAGGGGCGACCTTATAGAAATGTTTAAAATAATGAAAGGCATAGATAAGATAGACGGTAACAGTCTTTCCCCAGGGTAGGGGAGTCCAATACTGGGGCCATAAATGAGAGGGGAAAAATTTAAAAGGGACCTGAGAGGCAACTTTTTAACATGGAGGGTGGTGAGGCTATGGAACAAGCTGCCAGAGGAAGTGGTTGAGGCAGGTACATTTAAGAAGCACTTGGATGGGTACATGGAGGGGCGGGGCTTAGAGGGATATGGGCCGAACGCAGGAAATTGGACTAGCTGGGTGGACAACGTGGTCGGCGTGACCAACGTGGTGGGGCTGAAGGTCCTGTATGTGTGCTGTATTGCTCCATGACTCAGAACCCATGTGTTTCAGTAAGATCACCTCCCATTCCGCTGATTACAGCAGACCAAATTTCTGTGCATCAAGTAATCTGCTGGAAGAACTTTGTTGCTCTAGATTCCAGCATCTGCAGACACTTGTGCCTCCAAATTTCTGGAAGTACCGGCAGCTGATTCATAAGACAAAGGAGAAGAAGTAGGCCATTTGGCCCATCGAGTCTGCTCCGCTACCTCACCATTGGCTAAACTATTTTCCCATCTAGCCCCAATTCCCGGCCTTTTCTCTACATCCCCTGATACCTTGACTAATTAGATACATATCAATCTCCTCCTTAAACACCCCCAACGATCGGGCCTCCACAGCTGTTCGTGGCAACCAATTCCATAAATCCATGGCCCTCTGGCTAAAGAAGTGTCTCCTCATTTCTGTTCTAAATGGGTACCCTCTAATTCCAAGATTGTGCCCTCTAGTCCTGGACTCACCCACCAAGGGAAACAACTTGATTCCGGTGGTTCTCTGAGTTTTGCGTTGTGCCCAAGCACCGTGGTGGAAGATGAGTTGCGGGATGGTTCCGAACAGTTTTCCTCTCCAGAGACGCTGCACGACTGACTGAGTATTTTCAGCGCTCTCTGTTTAAGTGAATCCAGTAAATATACCTCGCCCAAGGCAACATTCATCAAACAAAGTGACTTTCAAAACAAAACTTTTTTTTAATTCCAAAATAAACTTTATTCTTCATAAGAAACAAACTATATACAACAATAAAACAGTGCAAAGCTTTAAAACGAGACAAATAGTTGTATGGGAGGATTTGGAGGGTTTAGAGGAGGGGAACGGGACCTTCGCCTCGTATTCCCACGCACTCGGCATGAATGGAGCAGGACGCGTGGGCGGCTCCCGCCCCCCTCAGCGCAGCCAATAGGAAAGCACTCGCGCTGAAACCGAGCCACCAATGAGAGAGAGGAAGAACCTCCGGCTCATTGTCCCATGCAAATTAGGACGGGCTTCCCGGCAGGTGGGCGGAGGCAGCGGGGCGTCCAATCAGAACGGGTCGGGGGCGGGGTCGGAGTGACTGACGCCAGCCGCCCCGCCCTCTCCGGCAGGCCCCGCCTTCCGCTCGGGCTCGGTTGCTAGGGGGGCTTTTTTTTCCTCCAACTCATTCCCGGCCTCGGCCTCGGCCTCTGCCCTGAACTTGCCGGCCCGCCTCGCCGTCTGATTCCGTCCCGTAGTTGTTGCTGCTCGGCCCCTCACTCTCTCCCTGTCGAGACTATGTGGGAATTACAGGATGCCCAGTGGAAAGAAATTTAAACCTACCAAATATATCCCGGTGTCGACAGCCGCTGCCTTGCTAGTGGGAGCCACCACCTTGTTCTTCGCCTTCACGTAAGTCCCGGGGAGCGGGGTGTGTGTGGTGGGGAGAGGGCGAGCTGGCCTGGCCTGATGGTGTGCGGTTGCTATGGGGTGGGCTGACAGGAACCGCAGGCCCCCGGTGCTGCTGATCCAGCTCAGCATCTGCTGTCCTGCCCATTGTATTTATGCACCAAACATATAGATCAATGTCACAGAGAGAAATCGGAATGCTTTGCATTGCAAATTGCATTCCACTGTTTAACGTGCGATGGTTGTGATTAATTTACAGATTTCCGTTACTGAGTATATGTGTTTTGCATGTGTATAAATGTGTGTTACATATTAATGCATGTGTATGGTGTCATGTATATGATGAATGTGTTTTTCTGCATAGAAGTGTTATATTTCTGCTCAAAGATATGCCGGTGCTACGTACGTACAAAGTGCGAGTGTTGTGTGTGTTGTGCGTGTGCACAGAGGTAGAACTGTATGGTGTGCACGTTATGGTATTTTATTCATATATTTATATATACAGAGGAATGTGTGTGTGTGTGAATTATATGATACACTGAGTTGTAGGACAGTCCTGTGGCATACCATTTGGAGCAAATTGCTTTATATCTTTAGAAATGCAGGCAGTCACAAATGTTACTGATGTGTGTGTTTAGCGATTGATGTTACATTTTAAGAAAATATAAAATTTATAATTGTAATTTTGTTAATCATAGGAAAAGTGCCTCTAGTTGGTGAGAACTGGAAAGCTTTTTCCCACTGTTCTGCTGTCCTTAAATCATTGCTAATATGAATGGTTAGAGGGTACATGATGAAAAAAGTGTTGACTGTTTAACCAAAAAAAAGTTTTTCTGCCTATTATGATTTTGAAACTAAGATTTAAGTTTTTAAAAAAATCTTTACAAGACTTTTTTTAAGTGCTGATCTGTGTTTTTTAAATTTGTATTGTTCTAAATGTTCATGGATTCATAGTAACATGTTGGCTTTAAGGTAAATCAAATCTGAAATCATAGCCTAATTTTGACAGTATTAATTTTGTAAAAAAAAAAGCTATTGCATTAAATTTCACTCTTGTACTTTGCAAGGGGTTGCCAATCTAATGTTAATGTAATTATATTTGATAAATAATTAAACTGGAACTTCTTGATCAGTTTGGTCCTATGTTGAACTTAAATTCTGTACATTTATTTAAAAGCAAGGTCAAGATACAAATGATTATTTTGATTCTAGTAAAAGAACTCATTCATCATCTGCTTTCTCAGACTGACAAGTGGCCTATAGTTGAAAAGTTAATCTACCCTTTTTCTTTATAGGTGCATCAGCATCTACTGCTGATTTTCCTTCAGTTTTCCTGTCATTGTAATTTCTTTTCTTGTTCTAGTCTCTGTTGGATTTACTGCACCAACCTCCCTTGTGTGTTAGGAGAGGCAGACTACCCACTTTCATTGTGATTTCGCTTGCTTTATTCATTTTGTTATCTCATAGCACTATGTTTGTCCCTTTTTTTAGAATCATACCTCTGTCAAAATCTGCTTTTACAACAATATTTTTCTTTCTTGTGTAGGGTTTTAGTGTGTATTCAGTTCTTCCATCTTATTATTTTGTTCTCTTGTTCTCTCTGTCATGTCCAAACTAATTGGGATTGTGCTGTATTGTATATCCTTTCTAATTTTGTCTTTTATGCATTCAGAATTCCAGTTCAGGCAAGGAATTGATACCTAACACCATACCTTTGGCTCCTCACCCCCTCATTTTAGATGCTGATTGTCTATTTTTTTGTTTCATACCAATTAGGCACAGGAGTAGCCCACTCCGTCCTGCAAGTCTACTTTGCTATTTATTAAAATCATGGCTAATTGGATTACAACCCCCCCTCTGTATTCCACTCTACATACCATAACCTCTCACCCCCTTGCTTATCAAGAATCCATCTACTTCTGCCTCAAAAAATATTCAGACGATTTGCGTCCACTGTACTTTGAGGGAAAGTGCTTTAAAGATTTGTAAAGAAACAAAAGTTAATCTAGTCACTGTCTTAAATGGGTGACCCCTTATTTTTTTAAATGTTGATCCTCAGTTTGAGATTCTCCCACAAGAGGAAACATCTGTCCACGTTCACCCTGTCAAGACCCCTTAAGATCTTGAACATTTTAATCAAGTCTCATCACACTGTTCTAAAGTCTAGTGGACACATGCCTAGCCTTTCCCAACCGTTTCTTGGAGGACAACCTACCCATTTCAAGTTAGTAAACATTCTCTGAACTGCTGTCAATGCATTAATGGAGAGAAAAATTCTGTAACCTAGTACTCCAGATGTGGTCTCACCAAAACCCTATATAACTAAAGCATAATTTCCCCTACTGTAGTATTCAATTCCACTTGCAATAATAGTAACATTCTATTGGTTTTCCTTATGACATGCTGCACCTATCTTCTGGCCTTTTGCAAGCAATGCAGTGGGACACTAAATTTCCAGCATTTGCAGTAAACTTCTTTTAAAACTTCCTTTTAAAAATTGCACCGCTGTTATCTTAAAATGCCAGGAAAGTGTAATCTTACATTTGGACATGGAATACTGTCTTGTACATCTGCAGTCCTTTAATAACATGTCTGTGAATGGAAGAGCTCCAATCTTTAAACATGGTTTGATAGGAAAAGGATTTACTTGTGCTGTGCCTGCTAGAAATGATTCTGCTGTACTACATTTTGATTCGGGTTTGGAAAACCTGCTTGGCAGGTCATTCCTGTTCACATCAATATTTTATGCAGATAGTGAAAGAAAATGCAATGAAAGTTGACAGACTTTTTTTTAATGCTGGTTGTGATTGTTGGGATTTTAAATGCTGCAAGCTCTGTTCCGTGTAAAGATTTTATTTTGGCTGTGGTAGGATGGTTTATAATGGAGTATTAATCATTCATTCTACCATGCCATATAACTGCTCCATTTCCCTTTTTATTCTCGACTATTTTTAATGCGGGATTCTAAGACTGTTGAATGCTTCATCCTCCCTAGGCCTTTCAATGTACAAACCTTGTGTCAAAAAATAGGACTATGAGATGGGATATGTAGGTCTCATTCTTGATTGCTACTTTAAAATTGGGTGGGTGGGATTGTTGCTTGGTGGAGGTGGGATTGGGTGGGAATACTCCAGTAGCAGAAATGGGGGACTGCAAGACTTCAGTTTAAAAGTTTACTGTTGTGTTGACCCAACAATATTTTACAGTTGTCTTGTTTTGAGTTGCAAATGTGGATGGAAGGCTCTGATTCCGTGCTAAGCAAAGGAATTTATACTGGTGTTGTCACAGCTGGAAATTCTTGTGGTGAAAGGTGTGGAACCTCAAAATTCCTTAAGGAATATGTGGGGTACTGTCTAATATGAAGCACAGTAACTGTGCTGAGGTAGCAAGGGCAATGCAATTGTTCTGAATCTTATTAATTAAACTCCTTGGAATGAAATCTATGGTCCCACATGGTGTGGTGTGGCAGAAAGGTTTGGGAGAATGCTGTGTAGCAATTCAGCCATGTTTACAGGTACTTCAGAACATTGAAAATAGTTTTCCTAATTTCTTTAATATTCCATAATTAGAAATTGCAATGCTATGTTAATACTGTAAGTCAGCAAATTATGTTTACATTTTTAATATAAGTAACAGCATAAAATGGTCTAAAATGCTTTTGTAAGAAGGTACAGAAATAGGAGATGATATGCTTCTCGAGCCTGCTCAAACCATTCAGTATAATTATGGCTGATATCTTATTTTGGCTTCACTTTCCTGTACCATTGCTATATCCTTGGTTCTCTTGGTTCAGACTCCTCTCAATCTTGATCTTGAGTACAGTAAGTGACTGAATGTTCACAGCCCTCTTTGGGCAGTGAATTACCAAGATTCACTGCCCTCTGTAGGAAGAAATTTATTGGTGTTGGTTTATTATTGTCACTTGTACCGAGGTACAGTGGAAAAACTTGTCTTACAAACTAATGTTACAGGTCAATTCATTACACAATGGTGTTACATCAAGTCAGTACAGAGTGCATTGATGTAGTACAGGTAAAAAAAACAATAACAGTACAGAGTAAAGTGTCACAGCTACAGAGAAAGTGCAGTGCAATAAGGTGCAAGGTCACAACAAGGTAGATCGTGAGTCCATCATAGTCCATCTCATTGTATAAGGGAACTGTTCAATAGTCTTCTCACTGTGGGGTAGAAGCTGTCCTTAAGTCTGGTGGTATGTGCTCTGAGGCTCCTGTATTTTCTACCTTGATGGAAGAGGAGAGAAGAGAGAATGTCCCGGGTGGGTGGGGTCTTTGATTATGCTGGCTGCTTCACCAAGACAATGAGAGGGAAAGACAGAGTCCAAGGAGGGGAGACTGGTGTCCGTGATGCACTGGGCTGTGTCCACAACTCTCTGCAGCTTCTTGCAATCTTGGGCAGAGCAATTGCTATACCAAACCATGATGCATCCTGATAGGATGTTTTCTATGGTGCATCTGTAAAAGTTGGTGAGAGTCAAAGGGGACAAACCAAATTTCTTTAGCCTCTTGAGGAAGTAGAGGCGCTGGTGAGCTTTCTTGGCTATGGCATCCATGTGGTTTGTCCAGGACAGGCTGTTGGTGATGTTCACTCCCAGGATCTTGAAGCTGTCAACCCTCTCGACCTCAGCACCATTGATGTAGACAGGTGTATGTACACCGTCCCCTTTCCTGAAGTCAATGACCAGCTCTTTAGTTTTGTTGACATTGAGGGAAAGGTTGTTGTCATGACACCATTCCACTAAGCTCTCTATCTCCTTCCTGTACTCTAATTCATCACTGTTTGAGATACGGCCTACAACGGTGGTATCATCTGCAAACTTGTAGATGGAGTTAGAGCAGAATCTGGCCACACAGTCATGAGTGTATAGGGAGTAGAGTAGAGGGCTGAGGACGCAGCCTTGAGGTGCACCAGTGTTGAGAATAATTGTGCCGGAGGTATTGCTGCCGATCCTCACTGATTGCGGTCTGTTTGTTAGAAAGTCAAGGATCCAGTTACAAAGGGAGGTGTTGAGTCCTAGGTCTCGGAGTTTGGTGACAAGCTTGCTTAGTATTATTGTATTGAAGGCAGAGCTGTAGTCAATAAACAATAGTCTAATATAAGTGTCCTTACTGTCCAGATGCTCCAGAGCTGAGTGAAGGGCCAGGGAGTTGGCATCCACTGTAGACCTGTTTCGGCGATAGGCGAATTACAATGGGTCCAGGTTGTCTGGTAGGCTGGAGTTGATGCATGCCATGACCAACCTCTCAAAACACTTCATGATGGTGGATGTCAGAGCCACTAGTCGGTAGTCATTGAGGCATGTTACCTTGCTTTTCTTTGGTACTGGGATGATAGTGGTCTTCTTGAAACAGGAGGGAACCTGAGATTGAAGCAGGGAGAGGTTGAATATGTCTGCAAATACTTCTGCCAGCTGATCAGCACAAGATCTGAGCATGCGGCCCGGGAGACCATCTGGGCCAGGTGCTTTCCTCGTGTTCACTCTTCGGAAGACTGATCTTACGTCCTCCACTGTGATCACAGGTTCAGCTGCGTTGGT
The DNA here is from genome assembly GCF_009764475.1 of Pristis pectinata. Classification (NCBI taxonomy): domain Eukaryota; kingdom Metazoa; phylum Chordata; class Chondrichthyes; order Rhinopristiformes; family Pristidae; genus Pristis; species Pristis pectinata. The sequence goes on from NC_067421.1 coordinate 39,716,494, forward strand.
GGCTGTCAGAGTGGATGGTGACAATCCACTTCCTTTTTGTTCAAAACGTGCATAGAATGCGTTAAGTTCATCAGGAAGGGATGCGCTGTTGTTAGCTATGTAGCCTGACTTCGTCTTGTAGCCTGTTATGGCATTTAAGCCCTGCCATAACTGGCGGCTGGTCAGGGACTCTATTTTGAGTTGGTATTGCCTCTTGGCATCCCTTATAGCTTTACGAAGGTCATACCTCGCTTTCTTGTACAGATCAGGATTACCAGATTTGTGTGCAGCAGTCCTCTCCTTCAAATTTTGCCTCACCTCAGTCATCAATGACTGATGGTTTATCTGGAGACTCTAATCCTGAGTTCTGCACAGGCAAAACAGTCTCTTGGAGAAGCTGACAAGATAGATTCTAACTTTTTAATGAAATCACTTCTCATCGAATATGAGCCTAGTCTACTCACTCTCTTGATGGGACAATGTTCTTTGTTCAGAAATCAATCCGGTGAGTCTTTGTTTCAGTCCCTTCATGGAAGTATGTCCTTCCCTCGTGAGGAGACCAAAACTGTTCACAATGCTCCAGACGTGCTCTCACAAGAGCCCTTAATATTTCAAATATGTTATATTCTAATTCCCCTAATTTGCCTGCTTGTTTGTTTACTGTACTTGAATATTAACTTTCTGTGATTCAGTAGAAGAGAACCCAGATCCCTTTATTAAGTCATTGTGAGCTGTGACTGAACAACCTATGTTGTTATAACAATTTTATTCTAAAAATGTTGTTAGAACATCATTCAAGATTTTGTACTTGTAATGCACTTCAAGAGGTACTTTATCTCTCTCTGCCCTCTCACTCGTGCCTTACAGACTGTGGGATGAACTCTGGGAAACTGTCTAGTTGAATTTATAAAAAAGATCTTGCAGCAGTGGAGCTTGATTAACTTATTAATCCAGTACGACTTGATGAGCAAAACTGTTGCTGGGCAGATTTGGGACGTAAGTCTTGTAATCTGCTTGGGTGTATGTCAGTTTTGTGGCAAAAGGCACTTTGTTATTACTGGAGTTCTATGAAAGTATGATGTCTGTACATATGTCCTCTGTTTGCTGTTGTTGCCATTGAACATCACTAATGTGGAAATTGATAGCAATTTGTGGGACCATGTTTTTTAAAAAAAAGTACATTTTTGATGTTATAGGGTCTGTCTCCAGAATGAATGGCAGTGAGGAGGATTGCATTATTGATGCATGAGTTGTCATCCGTGAGTTCATTTCACTCCAACGGTGCCAAGGTTTGGTCTTGTTCAGTATGCTCATTGTAATATTTTCAACCTGCTGATTTGAAATCTGCGAACTAGTGAAGCATGATTAGAAAGTTTTATGCATAAACAGTTTTAAACAAAATCCCTCCTGAACTTTAGCTCATCTCCCAGCTGGAAGAATGTTGGCCAACTGCATCGTTTAATCAGTTGTAGGGAGGTTACTTGTTCTATTCCTCCAACAAAAACAAATTTGCATTTGCATAGTAACTTTGACATATCGAAACATCCGCAGGCACTTCTTGGAAATATTGACAAAATAATTTTGACACTGAGCCATTAAAGGAGATATTGGCATGGGTGGCCAAAGTTTTAGTTGACAAGAAATCTGAAGGAGCATCTTAAAAGAGATGAAGGTGGATGGATTTAGGGTGCAAATTCCAGAGCAATTAAAATTGGAGATATGCCAATGGGAGCACAATTGAAGGACAAGGAAGTACCTGAAATAGGGAGAAATGAGGCCACAAGATTTGAAAGCAAATATGAGAACTGTATGGATACTGTTGGACTGACCACTGCCCAATCAGCTCTGTTACCTGCATCATATATCCCCAACTAACAGGAGCTGCAGAGTGTCTAAAATATCTGGACTGGCCTGAAATCCACCATAACTGGCACCTGTGAGTAAAATCGTAGCCTCTTTACCTGTAAACCACAGGACTGACTTGTAGAGAATGACCAGTTGGATTCATGGATTGGAAGTTTCATCATGCATCCAGTAAAAAGAAACAGATCTACAGGTACTAGAGGGTTGAGTTCTCACAGAAAACCTATGACATAAAGAACATGATGGGTGGAAAGATTGCAGGCGGTTCATTAACTTGCTGATAATGGTGACATGCATGGCCCAAACACCCAAGGGCCCATTCTGGTGTGAGCCAACAATGGAGATGAGCTTATCAAGGACAGAGAGGCAGCTAGCACCAGTTGGAAGGAACAGTTTGAAGAACTTCTCAACCAATGCTATGCAGCTGACATGAGTATCTTTGACTCCATCATACAGCAAACTATCCGGTACAGCCTTGCTGATATCTGAGGCTGACAAAAGGTTGACAAGACCTTATGCCAGCTGAAAAACGATGCTTCCTGCTGAAGTTGTAAGACTTTGGTTACAAATTCAGAACTTTGTGTCCTATAACTTAGAAGATAATCTGCCAGGCAATCACAGAGGCACTGGAATTATGAGTCTTAAAGAAAGGAAACTTAATGGATTGTGATAATTACTGAGGAGTCTTCCTGCTGTCTGCCATTAGGAAAAGTCAACACCATGTATAATTGGTTGATGCTGCTCCCTGCATTTTCCTTGGCATTGATGTATGATGATGATCATGGTCTTCCTCAACTACCTCCTCCGGATCCGGGGCTACCCATGGAGCAGTTACTCCTGAGTCAGTCCTGACCTTTGGTACTGTCTGTGTGGAGTTTGGCCATTCCCCCTGCGACAGTGTGGGCATACACATCCCAAGGACATGCTTGTTAGAAGGTTAATCGGCCACTGTAAATTATCCCTAGTAAGTGGTAGAATTGACAGGAATGTGGGAAGAATAAAATTTGATTAACATGAGTGGTTTCTCGATGGTTGGTATGGACTCGGTGGACTGCAGGATCTGCTTCTGTGTTCTGTGACTCTAATTCCTGGTGGCTATCTTCTAAATTGCATTGTGAACTCCAGAGCCACCGTGGACGTGATCTTCACCACGTATCAATGCCAAGTGAAGTGCAGGGAATGGTATTAACCAGTTACACATTGTCATTTTTGATTCTTAAAGCTCCTTGACTCTGCCAACTGCAAGGGGCAGTGGAACATCTTGCCTATCCCATTCTCTGTTGCTGACCCATACCACCATGGTATAGGCACCAAGACCCTGGAAAATAGACATTCTACTTTAATCTGTCATAGGAATAAATTACCAAGTGGAGAGAGGAAATGATTAAAGCATGTTTTCAAAGCCTACAAGGAGGTACTTCTACAAGAAGTGTAATGTACCTACCAACTCAGGAATCCATGGACCATGAGTGCTCAAAATGGGGAAGGAGAATTTGGAATGGCATTGAGAATCTCAAGTCCATTTGTCAGGACCATACAGAAGCCCAGTGTAAACAGCAAAAGGATGTCACCTCCTCCCAAACTATCTGCCTGCTCCCCTGATTGGGTATCTTCTGCCCCACCTGTGACAGAGTCTGCAAGTCCCACATCAGCCAGCTCACTATCCAGAACTGGAGTGGAGTAGTAACAAAGTCATCCTTGACATGAAGAGACTCCCTAAGAGGATGAGAACTTTCAGTTTGTGGTGGCTTTATATAGGATGGTCAGTGAGTGCAAGGGTGATGGGTGATGAACCTTGGTGTGTTAAGATATGGGCAGCAAAATTATGGAAGATGTAAGAAGAGAGGCTGGCTAAGAAAGCATGGGAGTAGTCGGCAGATAATAATGACCTAGATGAAGGTTATAGCATTGATGGAAAAAGATGATGCTATGGTTGTGGAATTTGGCAGTATTGTGATGGGGAGGATACACCATTGCCTTACTTTAACTGTATGTTCTCCACTGCATCTGAGGTCTGGGAGCTTGCCCTGTGGAGAATTGTGAATAACAAAATATTTTCCCCACTCTTTGGTATCATACTTCAGGTCTGATGTATGCTAAATATGGTACTAACATAATGAGCTCTTTCAGCTTTCTGCAGCTTGATAATTTTTCTCAGATTTTAAATAGTGCATGTGATTGTTTCACCAGCAAATTTGTATGTGGGCCACAGATTGTACACTTGGCTCATAGGACGCTGTCTTTGATTCTTCTGCTTTTAGTTATTGTTTTCTTAGAGTAGACTTGTAATTTAAATATTGGTTCTGGGAATGTTGGATGAAATAAAAACAGATAATGCTGGAAGGACTTAGCAGGTCAGACAGCAGCTGCGGAAGGAAAGACAGATTTAATAGTTCAGGTTAAAGGTTTTCAATGTTTGGTTGAGATTAGTTTGCCTCAAGATCCATCCAATCCACATTTGAGTTACTTTGGGTTACACCAGAAACACAATGTGGTTGTAACATACATTGTTTGACAAATTTCATTCATACTAGGCATGCTTCTTCAGTACTAGAATGCTAGATTTAATGTTGCTACGTTTCATTTTGTTGAAATCCTTGCATATATTACAGAATTGAGATTTTATACTACCATTTTGATATTTAATTTCTTGGTACTTTTTTTTTATTTGCTTGCAAGTTTTTGAAGTTTTGACTTCTTGTTGGCATAAGATTCCAAGTTGCCAGTGCATTTGTTCTCCAGGTAGCCATTTTTCATTTCTCCTGTTGTGATAAACACCTTTCATTTCTACTGTGGAAGGTTCATGGAGCTTAGCTAAAAATGATGGCTTCCCAGGTGCCTCCAGAGATTGCAACACATTCAAGGGCAACGCTAATAGGAACCAGACTTGGTGTTGAAAACATATAGCGCCTTCTCACAGTTTTCAGTGATTCATTCTGCCCACACAGACCAGAGAAGTACTTAGCTGGTCTCTGCAATTAGTTTCAAAATAACTCTACAAACTTGGTGATATCTTTAGGCCCTTATCCTGGAGATTTGCACCCTTCATCAGCTGGGGGTACCATCACTACAAGAACTGGAGGGGTTCACTGAGAGGGGCCGTCATCACTATTTCTGGTTACTGATGGATGGGTGGGCTTGTCCATGCTGCTTGTGTGCCAAGAACTAATATGAAACAAGTGCCCTTGGGATCGAAGGCTGTTCTGTAGCATACAGAATCTGAATTTTCAGTTGAAGTTCAGTCTGTTCTGTTCAGTGACTTAAGAAATGAAAGTACAAAATGTCACCACAATTTTGTTAACAAATAATATTTGTTTAAGTATTGTATATCTACAAGAATAAAAGTTTTTAATCTATGTAAACATGCCTGCATAGGCTCACTGCACATACAGTACGTAACAACTCTGCAATGTTTTGGTATGTTAAAGGTGCTGTATAATTGCAAGTTGTTGTTGCACATTTTTATTATCTTGTAAGTGAAACTGAGAAAGTGATGTTGAATGGATGGCACACAAACAAAAGCCTTTCACTGTAGCTTGGTACATATGACAATAATAAACCAATATCAAACTGTATTCCATTATTAACATTATTAGATCTTTAGTTTAAGGACCCACAGAAAAGATAAAATCTGGAGGAATATTCATTGAGGCAGTATTAACAATTTATTAATAAAGGCATTGGATGTTTTTGTTGTGTATTTCCAGTCTATAAATATGGTCAATTGTCACAGCTGTTACGTCTGTTTTCTGATCACCTTGGAAATCTGTAGCTCTCTTGTTATACTTCACAAGATTGATTTTTCAATTTAAAATTTATTCTTTATTCAGAGTTGTGTTCTGTTAGTTGGTCTAAGTAAGGCTTGGTTACAAATTTCCCCCATCACCCCTTTATTAGGGAGGAATTGAATAGGTTCAATTTGCTGTATAATAATTGTATTGGACTATATGTTTTGTGTGCACATGATGTGGACTATGGGTTGTGCTTGGAGGATTAACTGACTAAAAAAGTTGTAGACTTAGGCCAAACATAAGCAAATTAAATAGAAATCCGCAGCTTGCTGACCCAACAGGCTGTAATTACAAGGTTAATTGGTGTTTCCAAGCCTGAAATGGATAGATTTTTGGTTAACATGGGTAAATAAAGTTATGCAGATAGCTATGATCTCATTGAATAGTGAAGCAGGCCTGAAGGTTTGAATGGCCACTTCCTGTTACTAATGTCTGTTGGGCAGAATTAATTTTTTTGTTGGTTCCTGCAGTTGAAAAGCCCACTGAACCTAGGTGACAAAGTTTTGCACACATTGTTGGGAAAAGTGGTACCAGAAGAAGACTGTTCTTCATGTGGTTCCATGTTGCCAAAGATTTGATAGTTACAGGGGTTTGAAGGGGATAAAGTTAGCAGAGCAGAGAAAGAATGTCGACCAAAGAATGTAGATCAATCTGGATATTGCTCTACATGGAAGGAAAGAATCGACAGGGACATTTTTTTTCCTTTGAAACATCCTGGTGGCTGGTTTGGCTGACACTTGCAGAGAAGCAGTGACATTTTCCTCTGCAACTGTCTTTGCTGGGGTGTAGTTTGTGTTAATTGAGAGGAAGGTGCACCACTGAGTTTAAAAAAAATGATATTTCTCTTGAGATTTCCATATTTCTGTGTTTAGTTTTGAGACAGAACTCCAATTTACTGCTGTATTCAATGCGTTTTCCTTGAGATTTGTGGGCGCAATGGTGTTCAAGATTATTGTGCAATGAACACTGAATCTGATTAGATACATTTATAAAAATATATATACTTCTAGTTCCTGCTTGCACTTCATCTAGCATCTAATTAATCCCCTTTTACACGTGTAAAACCTAATATAGTAATTTCCAGGAAAATCGAGGTTGACTCTTTCTGGCAATGAGTCAACTTTCACTTCTCAACATCTTGCTAAACTGACTTGACCCATATTGCACAAGTGTTTCTTAATTGCTGCAGGTTTCATAGAATAAAAGAAAAAAATTGAATTGTACTTTCAGAGAATGTTTTCTAACAGTGGCAATCTGTTTTGCCCTTGGACTGTCCAACATGAAGTCGTCTAAGATGAAGTTTGTTTTCCCAGCAATTGGTCCCAACCACACCAACCCTTCCACCTGCAATCCACTCCCCCTGCTGCAACATTGTTGAGTTGCTGTGAAATCAGATCTACATGGATCTACATTTGGTGTTGGAATGAGGTGGAGTGATCAAAATTTATGGATGAAGTAGCTGAAGTACAGATTTTCTTGAAGTGTAATGGCTCCAATATGACCATGATCCACATGCAGTGTATAAACCTTTAGGTGAAATTTGTAAACTGTGTTAAATGTCCAACCTAATCACTACAGTTTAGCAACACTATGATTACTTTGCACTAAAATGGACTTTTGTTCTAATTGTGTTCTTTCTTGTAAAAATTGTGTATAATTTGTGTTTCTTGTGAATGCTGCTTATCTGATGCTATGTGCCTATGATACTACAAGTTTTTCATTGCACCTATGGACACGTGGACTTGTGCATATGACAATAAACTCGACTTGACAATAATACTGTATTTTTAAAAACAACCTTCTCGTACATTATTTTGGAAAGTACTGATGGGTATAATTTGCAACCATAGCTTCTGTTTCTCTTACTTAATATAGCTGCGGTTATGGAAATGCAAATGAAGACAAACTGGATATATGAAATATGCCTTAATTATGTAAATTTTGTCTAAGTAGTGCAGTGCTTCAGTTGTGTTCCACCTGAAGGTCTTTTTGTAATGCGGCTTGATTAGCTTTCACTGTACAAATGTCAATAACTCAACAGCTTGAATTTGTATTGCTCCTTTTATTGTAGAAAGATGTATATGGTGTGTCAGCATAATACTACAGAATAAGCAGACCTTTTAGAATTTTCACCTTCTAATACATGACTTCTGCAACTGAGCCTGCTTTAACCAGAAGTGTGAGTGGATCATTCTTGACTTGACAGTAACTGGGAAGCATTGAACTGCAGTTGCTCATGTCAGAACCACTTCTGTCTGTCTGCTGTTTTCCCACTGCTTCAGTTTGATTCCTGCCCTACATTTTGGGATATTGGTGTAAAAATGGATAAATTGCTGTCGGTTAAGAGTTACTAAATTTGGTGTTATGTCTCATGAGTCCAAATTCTATCTTACAGCACTTGCATAATTAGCTTTGTGAATTATAATCTCACTTTCCGAGTATTACTTGTGGTTTCTCCTCCTCTAGCTTCATTAGATCATTGAGGTATGTCTGTGGGTATAGAAGGATGACTTATGATAGAGGAGGGTGGTAATAATTTCTTTGGGATGTGGGTGTTGCTGTCATGCCTGTATTTATTGTCCATTCCTAATTGGTCCTGAAGGTGGTTGTGTGCTACTTTTCTTAAACTGGTGCAATCTCCTGGTGAGGATGTCTCTGCATTGCTATTAAGAAAGGCAGTTCCAGGATCTAGATCCAATGATGATCAAGGAACGGTAGTATACTCCCAAGTCAGGATGGTGTACGACCTGCAAGATGGTAGTCCCATGTGCTTGCTGTCCTTCAAGGTGGCCTTGGTGGTAGAGGTTGCAGGTGTTTTCAGAGCAGCCAGTGTGAGCAACTGCATCGCATTTTGCAGATGGTACTCTCTTAAGCCACAGTGCACTGGTGATGGAGAGAACGTTTATTTAGAGTTGTAAATCAAATGACAATCAAATGGGCTGCTTTTCCTAAATAGTGTTGAGCTGCTTGAGTGTTGTTGGAATTGCAATCCAGGGAAGTGGAAAATATTCTATCATGCTCCTAATTTGTACTTTCATAAATGGTGCAAAAGCTGTGAGATGTCAGGAGGTGAGTCACTCGCTGCAGGGTACCCAGCCTTTGCTAGGCTTTTATATGCACAATTGGATTGTCTTGAGTTTCTGATTAATGGTAATGCATTCGCTATCACTCATAGGTGGTTAGACTTCCTCTTGTTGAAGATGGTCTGGCACTTGTGTGGTGTGAGTGTTAGTTATCACTTATCAACCATGCATGAAAGTTGTTTTGGTCTTGCTGCGTGCAGGGATAGACTGCTTCAAATGGAATTGATTGTCTGTAAACACTCTGTTTCTTAGTTATAATTGTAGAAAGATTATTAATGAATCATCTGAAGATAGATGGGCCTAGAAATTTGCCTTCAAGAACTGTTTTAGCAATATCCTGGGGCTGGGTTGATTGACCCTCAACAGTTTTTGTTTAGGCAAAGTATGACTCCAGACATAGGAGAAAGTATGACTCCACACATAGGAGTGTTTTTCACTTGATGCCCATTAATTTCAGTTTTACCAAGGTGCCTTGATGCCAAGAGCATTCACTCACACTTCATCTCTGGAATTCAGTTCCTTGGTCTACATTTGGAGGTCTGGAGGTGAGTGGTCCTGGTGATGCCCAAACTGGACATCATTGAGCAGGTTGTTGGTTAGTAAATGCCACTTGATAGCACTGTGAATAACAGCTTTCATAACCTTGTCATACAGCACAGAAACAGGCCCTTCAACAAGCCATGTCCATGCTGACTGTCAGTACTTATCTAATATGCCTTAGCGATTCAAGTGCTCATCCAGATGCTTTTTAAATGTTCTGAGAACACCTGCCTCCACCAACCTATCGGGAAGTGCATTCTAGATTGGAACTGCCCTCAGAAAAATTCCTACTCAGATTCCCTCTAAACCTCTTACCCCTTACTCTAAATCTGTGCCCTCTGGTCTTAAACACCTCTGCATGTGACAAGTATCTTACTATCTATGCCTCTCATAATTTTGTATATCTCTGTCAGGCTTCCCCTCAGCCTCCTCTGCTTCAAGGAACACAATATTCTAGCTCTAGCCTAACCAACCTTTTATAAATGTATCCCAAGACCTTCCTGTTCTTATACTCTCTGCTCTGGCTAATCAAGGAGTCATCCCATGTGCCTTCTTCGATAGCCTATCTACTTATGCTGCCATATTTGAGGATCTTTTGGACTCGTACACGAAGGTTCCTTTGTTCCTCATTACTCCCATGGTGCTGTACCATTTATTGTATGTGTCCTACACTTTTTAGACCCCTCTCCCTCCCCAACCCCTCCCCCCTCCCCAAAAAGAATGCATCACCTCATACTTAGCAGGATTAAATTCCATCTGCTGTTGCCTGGCTGAACTTGCAGTCAATCAGTATAATTCTGTGGCCTAAGACTGTCCCTGCTCGCTGTTGACAACACTGCCAATTTTCACCACTGCAAGCTTGCGAATAATACTACCTCATATTCACATGTAAGTCAATTGATGCAAATAATAAACATCAAGGGTTCCAGCACCAATCCCTGCGGTGCACCGCTGGCCTTGGGCTTCCAATCTCAATAGCAACCCTCTGCCATCGCCTTTTGTCTCCTGTAACCGAGCCAGTTGTGGATCCAATTTGACAAATTGCTTTGGATGCCGTGGGCTCTAACCTTTTTTGGACCAGCCTTCCATATGGAACCTCATCAAAGGACTTGATAAAGTCCATGTGAAGCACATGAACCTCACTGCCCTCATCGATAATTACATACTACTACATGGGTTATATGCTACAGAAGCAGGCCATTTGGCCCAGCTAGTGCATGCATTTCATCCTATATATCCATATGTAGCCCTCTTTTTCTCTTCTACCTCATACTTGTCCAGCTTCTCCTTAAACATATCTATGCTAGTCACTTCAAATGAAGGGAATCAATTCCATATTCTCACCACTCTTTGGGGAAAGAAGTTTTTCTGAAATCCCCACTGGAGTTCTTCATGACTAATGGCCTCAAGTTATGCTGTGCTTTATTTTGCAAGGTGTTGGTAGAGTGGATGCAAAGAGAATTTTGTTACTTGTGGGGAAGAACATAACTTGAGACCTCCTGTTAAGTCATCTCTCAGCATTCTTTTTCTCAAGAGCCAGTAATTGTTACTGTATTGATGACATATTAGCCTAGTATATTTAAAACTATTAAATCAAATGCTGACCATCCATTCCTTCCTTGTCCATCGGAGATATGTTTCTCTGAGTATCAGGTATGATTTAAATCTTTCTTCCAGAGTTGATCAGTGCCATCAGGGTAGCTTTCAGTTAGCAAGCTGTTCAGACAGACCTCTGACAGTGCAAAACTTTGAATCTTCTCATTTGTATTGTGTAATGTGCCTCACGGCTGAGGTTCTTCATAGTTAAAGGATTATGTTGGTCATGCACCTATAGTGGTGGTTCTGAACCCATAGCCCAAGGGCTGCATGTGACCTGATCAGCACTCTGCCTCAGCCAATGTGACGTGCCAATGAAAATATTTTAAATGGGTACCCAGGAAGCAAGTTGTGTGGAGGTGTCCCATATTGACACCTTGCAAACTGTGTGGCTAATGGGTTGAAAACCACCAGTTTACAAGGTGAGGACTATTGCCTTTGGATGTGTGTGGTGTTCATGTTTATCTTCTTAACCTGAATCTCCACTCTAAAATTTAATTAGGGGTCTTTGGTGGAAGTCTGAATTCAGAAGTAAGTGACTAATATTGCTTCACTTTAAAAGTTGCCAATTTCACAAGAAGGCCTCTGTGCCTATAAAAGGCATGCATTGTTGTTGGAAATACTCAATTAGCCAGGCACCATCTGTGGTGAGAGAATTAGTGAATATTTCAGAACTATCACAGTTACCCAGCTTCTCCTTGTACGGGATAATGTAAAATCTCGGTTTGAGGGCGCCGAATAGCATATTTGGAAGCTGGTTTTAAGGGATTAATGGACTTGCACCAAAGGATTTATCTTCTTTTTTCTGATGACCCAGAATTGATTTGCAAGATGTAGTCGTGTTCCAGATAGATGGTGATAAATGCATGTTATTGTACAGACCTTGTACTGAAATATTGCAAATTTCCTTAAACTATCTTCTGCATCAGTTTTTGTCATATTGTAATCTGGCTTCTCAAGCATTTGAAATGTAGTTCTTTGTTTAGTTGTATAACCTGCAGCTAAATGGCACTGTAATTAGATCCTGATGAAATAAAGACTCCAGGGTGCAGCCACTTTCTGTTCTTAATTGTGATTTGCATTTTTTTCAGTGGTGAGTGATTTCAGGAACACTGTACGCCTTTGTGGTTTGAGAAAAGGTTTACACTTTGGAAAACAAAATTGTCTAGCTCTATGATGCACAGAATAGTGGAAGTTAATTGATAAACTGTAACATTGGCCAAGAATTTCTTGAGCAGGATATAACCAGAAAAATCTGCTGATTTGAGTTGGATGGAAAACGATGGGAGGAAGCTCCTTGTGGAGATCAAATTTCAGATCCAATCTGTTGGACGAAATGACATATATTTCTGTGCTCTAATTTTCAGATAATCTCATGGTGACCCCAATAAACTGCATTTTATTTCTTTGCCCAATCAACGCCAATTAATTTTACACTGGAAGGTGCTGGATAACTACACTTTACACCACGTAGCATATGGGACCAAGAATCTGCCTCCTTAACCAATAACATGGATTTAAATAGTTAGCAAAACTCTGTACTAGTAATCACATCTGAGTGCTCAAACCATGTTTATAATTATATGCAAGAAATCATGTAGTTCTGAGTTCCCATACTTACAGAATATGACACAGTAACTGGAATAAGGTAATGTCATTGTTAAAGTTTGAATTATTTGCTAATTCACAGAGTTCAGGAACTGAAGACAGCTGTTGCCTTTTATGGGAAAATTATACGTTAATCAATTTTAGTGGTGGTTTGCAGAAGTGAAATTTCAGTTTTTAGGTTGACTTCTGAAAGTTTTGTCTTGCTAACAACAAACAATCTGTTAGAGGAACTCAGTGGCTCGAACAGCATCTGTAGGGGTGGGGAGAGGGACTGTCCACATTTCGGGTCGCCCTGATGCAGGGTTTTGACCGGAAACATAGACATTTCCTCTCCCCCCACAGATGCTGCTCGACCCAAGGAGTTCCTCCAGAAGGTTTTGTTCTACAGATTCCAGTATCTGCAGTCTCTTGTGTCTCTGGTTTGTCTTATTAAACTTGGTAATATTTATAGTGAGTTTCAGCTTTTCTCTACCTGCTATTTCCTCCGTTTTTCTCAATTTTGACAGTAATTAATTGAACACGAGCTTGCATTTATAACATCTTGAATGCAATAAATCATCCTAAGGCTTTTCATAAGAGTGTATTTAAATAAAGTTTGACCTTGAACCATGTAAAGATATTAGGGCAGCTGGCCAGATGTTGATGATGAACATCTTGAAGGAAGAGGGAACCTGAGGTTTAGCAGGCCTGGTGTCCTGGCAGCTGAAGGCCCAGCTGCTAAAAGCAGAGCAATAAGAATTAGAGTTGCCCCTTACAGTCATAGCTGGTTGCTCACTACATTGGTTCCAAGTCCAGCAAAGCTTTAATTTTAAAATTCTCATTCTTCTTTACAAATCTTCCTTAGTCTTTCGCTTTCTGTAACGTCAAGGTGAAAAGGCAAAAGATCTCAATTCTGAGTTCCTGTGCATCTCCAGTTTTAATCACTCCATTAACACAGGCTGTGCCTTCAGCTGCAAGGGCACCAGTGACCCTTTGATGGTTCACCAAAATCTCCTTTCTGGAGTGTGAGCTCAGGTAGTCACTGAGCATCAATATACTCTGGGTATATTCTGCACTGTGATGCCTATCTGTCTTTCTCCCAACAGTGGGAATGTTGGTATTCTATGTGCATTCTTCTTTATCCCATCATTGCCTTTGATACAACTGGGTAACTCAATATAAACCAACTATCTCCTACGTATTTGACTCAATCACAGACCTTTTGACATTGACCAAGGTTATACAATGTTTGTCCATTTTTCCAAATTTCAGTGGATTTTTGTTGATGCTTAGATCAACTGAAGTATAAAAGTTTGTTGGTTGGTTCATGAATCTGGAAGAAAGATAAATTGAGTATGTTAGTTGTTCTTCCCACTATAAGCTGTTCTAACTGAAATGCCATGTCTGTCTAAGGGCGAGCACCAGGTTTCGTAACAAAACCTGGATAACTCCTCTGTTGCAAGTGAGATGTTTGCTTTCTCTAGTGTAAATACTGTAAAATGCATGTGAATGAAATGTTGCTGCGAAGCATCCCTCTTGCACAAATATCCTTGTAACTGCACTCAGCTGGTATTGACTCTATCGAAAATATAATAGCAAATTATCATTTGTGTTGAGGTGATTTTTAACTTTTGATGCAGTTTTGTTTTGGAGAATGTGGCATTATTAAGATGTCTTGGTAACTTGGATTTTTAAGATATTGCTAAAAGTTGTATGTTGCCCTTAGGTGTTCAGACTTGGCAACGGTCCAATAAAATGGCTTGCAGATGGATTTGTTGGAGGAGGGTGGGGCAGTATCATGTCTAGGCATAAAATTACTGCATGCAAAATTATTGCATTTAAACCACAAAGGGATTTGCTGCTGTGGTCACAGTGTGGACTTAATGTGCACCAAATCTGCCTCTTTGCTTACTTCTGTAAAAGTTGCAGAGTCAAATGGAATCTTTTTTTTTGTGGTATTGTTTGCCACTGAATAATTCAGTAGTAACTTCAGTGCATTGTGAACTCTTCTACAATCTCTGTGAAGAAATATGGTTCTTCCTCAAATATGGTTCAGTTTCTGGTGTGTCTACTGATAGCCATGAAGTCTGTACTACACAACTGCATCATCTGAAGTTCAGCTTGTGGACTTGATTATGCTTGACCGAGCCTGCTGGATAATAGAATATCGGCGTTTCCATTTAGAAGTGGCAGCATATCCAATAAGAATATGGTTTGAGGAAAGAGAATGATTGAACATTGATAACTATAAAAAAATATATTTTAGGCAGATTTCTCACCTGTTATTTGACTAAATCTTTCCTCCTGTTATCATTCAACTTTACGTTATATTTTCTCATGCCCTGTGGCAATTTCTGTCACCACCTACACTATCCAACTCCTCTATTTACATACTGTTTGCATTGCTTAGTGATCCCAACACAGAAAAGGAAAGCATGACTTTCAGGAATATGCTTTCAGCTTTGATAATAAAGATTCTGATAGACTGGAAAGAGATTGATGTAAGAAGCAATTCTGAAAATAACTTGGAAGTAGATCAGATGATGAGGATCTTTCTGCCACATTAAGTCTGATGTGATCACTGAAGAAGAATGGAAAAGCACATTTTTAATGTCAAGGTTGAACTGTGATGTGGAATTTTCTCATACAGCAGCCAGAGATTATTAGAATAATCTTCTGCCCATCTGTGACTTTCTTGAATTTTTCTTCTCACGTGGTATCTTACAATAGAGTTGTAGAATGGTTGCAGAACAGAAGGGAGCCATTTGGTCCATAATGTCCATGCATGCTCTCTACCACTCAACTCTCTAGATCCTTTCTCCATAGCTTTGCAAATTTTTCTCCACCATGTCTTTATCCACTTCCCTCTTAAAGGCCGCAATGGAACCTTTCTCCACCACATGTACAAGCAATTCATTCCAGATTCCAACCACATTCTGCTTAAAAAAAAGAATTTCCTCCTGTCACTCTTAATCTCTTCCCCTTTATTTCATATCTCTGACCTAAAGTCCATGAGCTTTCCACCAAAGGGTATATCATGCCACTATCCAGCCTTTCAGGCCCCTCATCTTTTTTATAAAATTCTATCAAATCTCCCCTCGCCCTTCTCTTCAAAATAAATAATCCCAAATCTCTCTAATCTATCCTTGTAACTATACTCCTTCATCCCAGGAACCACACTCATAAATCTTTTCTGGATCTTCTCTCGTGTGTTCCCAATATTCCTTTAATGTAATGAGAACTTGCAGTTGATTCTGGACCAGTGTTTTATAAAAGTTCAACATAACTTCCCTGCTTTTATGCTCATTGATAAAGCCCTGAATTGTGTATGTATTATTACTTGCTTTCTCAACCTCCCCTACCACTTTCACTGATTAGTGCACATGTACCAACCACCACCCCACTGTCCCTCCGCACCTGCAGTCCTTTTCAAACAGCATCTTTCATTCTATATTGCCTCTCCTCAGTTTTTCTACCAAATGTGTCATCTCACATTTCTCCATATTAAATTCATTCCACCAGCCTGTTTATCTTTTTGAAAAGATGATAGGCTTATAAATGGAACAATTTTTCCAAGTTTTGAAATACAAGCATCATGAAATGAAGGCTACTTTTCAAAATTGTTATTGTTTAGAAAATAATGAATAAATAAAAACACCTGCATTTAAATATGAAATATTTCCTTTTAATAGTGAAAGTAAAGACACTATTGCAGCAGCTTTCGTGACCTCAGGGTGTCCTGAAACATTGGGACATCAAATGAAGAGTCTTTGAAATGGAATTACTTTTGTAATATAGAAAATATTAGCAATTAATATTCACAGAGTAAATTCTTGTAAACAGGAATTACCAGAGAGTTATTTTATGTCGGTTGAGGAATAAATGTTGATCACTGGGGAAGACTACCTCTGTTATGAAATCTTTTACATCATTATAAGGAGCAAATGGGTCTTTGGTTTAAGGTCTCATCATAAAATTGGCATTTGCTACTTGAGTACAGAGTACAACGTTAACCTAGATTTTGTACACGAGCCTCCAGAATAGATTTCTGTCCAATAATTTCCAAGGGAAATCTTTTGTACTATGCTCTCAATGTTTTGCATGAATCATATATTCAGTCTGGAAGGAGTAAGACAAACTAGTTGAGATTTCAAGTAAAAATGGACTTGGAATGTCCAAATTCCAGACAATGCTGCCCTTCTAACGGAAGAAGAAAGCAGTTGATTCATCTAAGAAATTGGATAAATGAAGCAGAAGATGATGCTTGGTTACATTGAGAGCCACTCTTGCATTTGAGTGCTGTAGTCCAACTGACCGAGGGTATCCTTTTCTTTTAAAGATATCCCAAAGGTTTGAATTCTTTTTGGATAAAGCACTAGAAAGAGCTTTGATTTGATCAAATGTTTGGCAACAGAGCTTAACGTAATAAATACATGATGGAGCTCCATAAAACTTTAAAAATTTGATGTGATTTGTGTAAAACCCTGCTCTGTTCTATATAGGTCCTGTAAAATTTGGAGGGGAAAACATCAGAAATAATGTTTTAGAATCCCATAGTTCCTTTAACTTTTGCATAACCATCAACTGGTTCAAAACCAGGTAGGAATTTGGAATCCATTTTGTGCCAGGACACTTAGTGAGATAACTGATGTGTGCTGCTTTTTATGAAAAAAAATAACTAGCTTGATCCTGTGATTCATTCATCTGTGTCACTGGGTTCAAGCTGGTGTGTGAATTAATTTATTCTGATTATGGCCAATAAATGTTAAGTAATATAAATCAGTTAATTGCACCTCTTAGAAATTGTCTGTCAGAAGAGTTTGCAAACAAATGTGGGAAATGACCTGGCAACAACCCTATTTTTTATGCTTTTGGTAACCAACATGCTTGGTAGAAAGGAGGTAATGATATTCAACGTAGGCTTTTGTGTGATTTTTCTTAATTGGTTCAATTGCCAATTTAAAATATTATATTGAGAGGAAAATTTCTATTATGAGTGGCAGTTTGTTAAAACTGGAGTTTCTCCACAACCATCTGGGATTAAGAATGCTAAAGCCACACAACACGTTGGGTCAAGAAATTTCTCTTTGTGTCGTTCCTAAATGGCTAACCACCTATCCTGGATCCCTTGCCGTCATTCTACAATCTCCAGCTAGAGGAAATGTATGCTTAATGTCTAAACATGGATATCCAATGAAGGTGCTGTCATCTCGTAACCTTTGCTAATTATGTGTAATTTTGGTAGAATATTCTTAAAAGATTGATTGCAATAGATAACCAATATAATCTTAATCAAAAGGCATATTTAAGAGGAAAAATGATATTCTTAAAAATAAAATTATTGGATCTTATCATAAGAAAGACTGCAGATGCTGGAAATCTGGAGCAACACACAAAATGCTGAAGGAACTCAGTCCTGATGAAGGGTCTCGACCCGAAATGGCGACTGTCCATTTCCCTCCATCGATGTTGCTTGACCTGTTGAGTTCCTCCAGCATTTTGTGTGTTGTTTGTTGAATGTTGTATTACTGACCTGACACAATGCCAATCCTCTTTCTCCCTCCCTATAAGTCCTTTGCCTTATTTTTCTATGCTAATTCTCCAGGCCTTTGTTTTTAACACTGGTTACAATGCTAAACGCGATGTATAAATCGTAGAACTTGTTCATCATGATCTCCAGAACTAGGGATGACTATAGCTTCTTTTGGAAAGAGCAGATTACAGATGGTGAGCTGGATAAAGTTTTTCCACTCCAAAGTCATCTCCTGTTGAACAATAGAGGTGACCTAGTCAATGGGCACTAAGAAGTAGCTGTGCTTTAGTTCACTGCTGAACTTTGATGTTTCAGACTCGATTGCAGCCTGCATTCCCATTGACTGAATGCTATGTCTCCTTTCATCTCTCAGTTGGCCACCTTATTTGTTTTAGGAACTGCCCATTAAACTTGTTGCAAAATGTTGGCTGAAAATGTGCAGATCTGTGAGATATTTTAATACATGAATAAATATAGTACGATTAGTATAGATTCTAGAAAATTTCTGCATGAAGGTCTTAGGTTATAATGGATATTCCTTAAAAAGATGATGCCACTCTTTGGAGTGTGGCTTCATTTAGAAGAGGACTGAAAATATGCGTCTTAACTTTTAATCCACTAAATCTTACAATAAGAACAGAATTTATTTGTGAGGCTGGTTGGAGTTTCATCTGGAAATTTACACCTGGAGTTATTTCAATGTAATTGGGTGTGTTGGTTAAATATTTTCAGCCAGGTTTGGGCTTGGTGAGTTAAAATGTGTCAGAACCTGTCTTATACATGGAAAAATGTGCCATTATTGGCCCAGAGACCACCACTGGCTAGCTTTAGTGAAGGTGATTCATTAATTACTCTCTTCACCCCTCTAATTAACCAGATAATGGCACTGAAAATATTATCAAATTCTCCTGCATTACTCAACAAATTCCCAGCATACAGAGTGGCCAGCTGACCATATTGCACATTACAAGGATGGTAAAATTTCTGGGCTGGGATGTTAAATTCCAGAAGAAACTCTTGTGCAAAATTTAGGAGAGAAGGCTAAATTATTTTACTACATGATGCTTGGCCAGTTCTTTATCTAAAAGAACATCAAACTTCTGCTTTAATGAGCAATAATAATTTCCCTCTTTTTACCAGCAAAATTGTGATGGTTTAGGGTGGCTTTCTGATCAAAGTATTACTGTAAAGTCCACTGAATAAACAAATGACATTTTTAAATTGAATTTGCAATATAATTAACAGCATTTATCAGGACACTTTTTCATCTGAAAAGTTACCTCTGTTTCTCTTTCCACAGATGCCTCCTGACCGGCTGAATTGTTCCAGCATTTTTGGCTTTTAATTATACATAGGGAGGACTGTGTGTAATGTTATTTGGACTTTAAAGCAATTGTGTATTTGGACTTTAAAGCAATTGTGTATTTATCTTAAAATGGCTGATCTTACATTACAAATTCTGTAAATTTCTTTAGTTAAAAGTTTAATTGGAAGGTGGGACCAGAACATTGAATTTTATTAGTAGTAAAACATGCCTTGCTGGTTAACTTCAGCAGCACAGTGCTGTTACGATTCCAGTTTTGACTTGAACTTATGAAACTGCTATAACAACGATTTGGATAAATTACAGAGTGAATGCATGGATCTTTGTGGTATATTACGAATGTCTTGAATCATTGTTTGTTTGTACCATGATGTTTAAGTTACTTGCTCACACTGTACCTTAAAGGCACTAGTGTAGAAAATATCATCATACAACAGAAACTGGGAGTATGGAATGGATTCCTAACAGGAAGCAAATTGGAGGAGGTACTTTCAAGATAGTTGTGTGAGCCACTGGGATCATAATGAATATTGATCACTAGCCTATCCCCTGAGATGAGATGGCGATGGAAGGGAAGGGTCAGATATGGACCCTGTGAGAGGTGGAAATTGGTAGCAAAGGTAAAGTCTTTAAGCTTTCTTTTTCCTTAACCATGGTTTCCCCTCTACCATAGTTGATAGTGATCTCAATCACATCTCCTCATTTCCCACACATCTGCTCTCTTTCCAGCCAGAATGAGGATATGGTTCCCTTGTCTTCACCTTCCAACCCACTAGACTTCACATTTAACAGATCATCCTCCATAATTTCCACTACCTTCAATGGGATTCCACCACCAGGTAGATCTTCCTTTTGCAGAACACCTCCATTCAATCCACCAGGACAATCCTGAGCTTCCAGTTATGTGTCACTTTAGGCCAGGATGACAAAACTTCATCCTAAATCATTGATCAGAGTTCTAATAAATATGCAAATTCAGAGCAACTATATTTAAAGTAATACTACCAAGAGAATTTTTGTCTTTGTGACTTTGACTGATTGACAGAACTTTATTCAGAATTGTTAAGATCTGGAATTGTTGCTGAATTTATTCTATCCTTAATTTATTTTGGTCTAGTTTCTGGAATTGCCACACAGATTTTATGGTTGAATTAATGCCATTCCCTACATTGAGTTTTCTCAGGAAAAAATGTTCTTTGTCCTGCAGGTCAGTACGCTATATAAGGAAATCCATTATACAAGACATTTGGAAATTAATTCTGTCTACATCATATCTATCTGCATTTGACTCTTAATTTTAGTCTAGTTGGTCTTTATTATCTTTTGGATTACAAAAAATAATCTAATGGATATCTCTCATGCTCTCCTATGCATTATGTTATTATCAAAAGGCAATAATTTATTCTCGCGTTTACAAGGGCTTTTATTTATTGGAGACTCTGGAATCAGTAATTTGATTGAAAAGTGAAGTGCCTGAAGAAGGCTTAACTTATTGCATTGCCATTGCAAAAATATCTGAGTGCAGAGTTAAGTGGGTAGAGGGAAAAATGATGTTTTGTGAGTACAAAATTGGATATTATATTTGATTCTTCTAGTATTTATGTTTTGCTTTTGGAGTGTGGAAGAGGATGGGCAATGCTATGGAACTGTGCCCTTCATTGTATAAAAGGAATGACTTCCTAATTATTCCCTTCCAAGTCCTGGCAAGTCGCACATCACAGTTTGCTATCACATTTTTTGTTAAAGTTCTATTTTCAGTTGTGCCACTGGGGAGACTGAATGCCTCCCACAGGAACATAGTTTGTTTTTCTTGGAAATTGGGAGTTTACAGCAATGGTTCCCAACTTGGGTGTGTGATCCCTTCGGGGGGCAGGGGTGGGGTGAGAAAGGAAGGTTTGGTGCCAAAGATTACAAGGGATCTGTGAGTCTTTAATAATATTGACATACTATAGTTAGAAAATTCACAAAAGAGTAAAAGTAAATAAAGTACACTTGGCATGCTGGCTGCCTTGGCTATAAGCTGCTGGCAGTCCTGAGACAGTCCAAACTCCTTAAAAGGAATGGCCAATGAAGTCATTAAGCACTTATTGTGGGGGTGCATTTTACTGAGTAAGGACAACTGGGGCTTTCATTTCAAAAAGATTGGGAACAACTGGATTACAATTAAAAGTTGTAAAGGCAATAAAACAATATGAAGAGTAAAGCCCATTCAGTGGATTTAGAAAACATTGAAGAGAAACCGTGATTGAGAGTCATAGATTAATACAGCACAGAAACAGGTCCTTTGGCCCAAGTCATCTATATCCCTCTAAATGTATCCTATCTATGTACCTGTCCAAGTGTCTTTTATCTGTTGTTATTGTACTTACCTCAACCACTTCCTCTAGGAGCTCATTTCATATACACACCATTCGATACTTTTCAAATTATGACTTGCAATAAATAAAAAGACTGGAGTGAAGTGTGCCCAAATAAAGCAGGGAGGTCATTCATTTCACCATTATAAAGTAGACAGGCTCCAAGGAGTTACTCTTTATATTGGTCAGTTCAGCATATGCCTAATGAGGTGATTATTGTTTATCCATGAGTCAAGAAGACTGATTTCATTGGATTGTACAAACACAATGAGCATGGCTGTAGATCTGACTGATCTCGTGTACCTTTCAGCTAAGCTCTCATGCTGTCATAGTTGTCGTCGTCTTTGGTAGTTTTTTGGCTACAAGGATGACTTGTTTCCACTTGGGTTTGTGGTGATAATGCTAGTCCTGAAAGCACACCCTTCCTTAGATGGGTGAAAAACATGATGATGCTGGAGGAACTCAGCAGGCCAGGCAGCATCTGCAGAGAAAAGCAGGCGGTCAACTTTTCTGGTTGGGACCCTTCTTTTTGTTTGTCCAACTGAAAATATCTTCCTACAACAGAGCTCAGAATTCAGTTTTTGTTTCAGGAGCTTTTGAGCATGCGAATGGAGAGAAGGAGGATGAGAGGTGACTTGATAGAGGTGTACAAGATGATAAGAGGCATAGATCGAGTGGACAGTCAGAGACTTTTTCCCAGGGCGACAATGGGTAACATGAGGGGACATAATTCTAAGGTGTTTGGAGGAAGGTATAAGGGGGACGTCAGGGGTATGTTTTTTACAGAGTGGTGAGTGCATGGAATGCATTGCCTGCAGAGGTTGTGGGGGCAAATAGAAACATAGAAAACCTACAGCACAATACAGGCCCTTCAGCCCACAAAGTTGTGCTGAACATGTCCCCACCCTAGAAATTACTAGGCTTACCCATAGCCCTCTATTTTTCTAAGCTCCATGTATCTATCCAACAGTCTCTTAAAAGACCCTATCGTATCCACCTCCACCACCGTTGCCGGCAGCCCATTCCACGCACTCACCACTCTCTGAGTAAAAAACTTACCCCTGACATCTCCTCTATACCTACTGCCCAGCACCTTAAACCTGTGTCCTCTTGTGGCAACCATGTCAGCCCTGGGAAAAAGCCTCTGACTATCCACACGATCAATGCCTCTTATCATCTTATACACCTCCATCAGGTCACCTCTCATCCTCTGTCGCTGCAAGGAGAAAAGGCTGAGCTCACTCAACCTGTTTTCATAAGGCATGCTCCCCAATCCAGGCAGCATCCTTGTAAATCTCCTCTGCACCCTTTCTATGGCTTCCACATCCTTCCTTTAGTGAGGTGACCAGCACAGTACTCCAAGTGGGGTCTGACCAGGGACCTATATAGCTGCAACATTACCTTTCGGCTCCGAAATTCAATTCCACGATTGATGAAGGACAATACACCGTATGCCGCCTTAACCACGGAGTCAACCTATTGCAACTGCTTTGAACATCCTATGGACTCGGACCCCAAGATCCCTCTGATCCTCCACACTGCCAAGAGTCCTACCATTAATACTATATTCCGCCATCATATTTGACCTACCAAAATGAAGCACTTCACACTTATCTGGGACATTTAAGAGACTCTTAGATAGCCCCCCCCATTTCTCTATCATTCATGTGTCTATGTGAGAGGGAAGGGTTAGATAGATGTTAGAGCAGGATAAAATGTTGGCACAACATTGTGGGCTGAAGGGCCTGTATAGTGCTGTAGTGTTCTATGTTCTATGATGTGACCTGTTCTAGCTGATGGAGAATAATGGTCTGAATGCTGGAAATGTTTGCTTGGGAGAGAGCACTGATACTGATTTGCTTATTCTTTTAGTGAATTTGGAAGGTGTTGTGTATACAGCATTCTGATATTTTTTTCCAGTACCTTAAGATGTCTGTTGTAGAAGTCCAGGCCTCAGAAGCGCATTGAAGGGCAGGGATCACTGCTGCCTGGTAGAGCACAAGTGTTGTACTAGGTCAGATGTGACCGTACAGAATTATCAAGGTCCAGAGCAGTAGATACAAGGCACTTAAAGCTCCAGTCTGGTTGCTTTCTGTTTGCATATTAGAACTTTCTTCAAATGTTGATTTCAGCTAAGCAACTGCTGCCAGTCTTGTTTTGGATCAATCTTTACCAATACTGTTGACCTAAAAGTTCAACATGTCTTAACCAATAACAGTAAAGAGCAACAAGAAAAAACTTAGATGGAGATTTTGGATAAAGGGGCACTGCAGAGGCACTCCAGGTGAAAGTTGTAGTGGTGGAAACAATGTTAGATATAGTACAGGTAATGCAAAATGAAGCTCAACAGCTGGGGAATAGGTGCCATTGGAGCAGATCAGAATTAACTGCGCTCAGTGGTGGAAGAGTCCAGGAAGACCAGAACGCTATCTGAGATTAAATTACATGAGCAACAAAGATGGTGGACCAGTACCCAAATTTTTAATGTACCATGTGTTTGACTTTAATTTCGGGTAGAAGCTTGACAGTTAACATATCAAATAGAAAACCATGCAAACGACCTGTTGTATTTATATAACAACTGGTTTTATATAATGCCTTGACATAAACAAATCCAAGAAGTTTCATGGAGGCTGAATCAAACAAAAATAAATGCTGAGTCAAAGAAGGAACAACCAAAAGATTGGATGGGGGTTTTAAGGATTAACTATAAGACGGAAAGGTGGAGAGACAAGATGTATGCAAGTACAATATATTGTTAAGATTCTCTGAGCAGCCCTAGAAATTTAAAACGTAATGCCAGGTTTCCAATTGCTTTCTTTTGGCATCAAGCTGTGCTGCCAGGAGCTAAGATAGAGACATAAAATGCAGCCGAAAGTGTCCTGGCCCTTAATTTTAGTGGATAGAAAATTATAGGCTGTGTGCACGCAATTACTACATGTGCTTTGGCAAGAATGTACATTTGGGTGATTCACCCTATAGTTCCCACTGGTGTAGTTAATGAATCTGATTTAACATGTTCCAGAAGATTGGACATGCTTGCTTTGTTTTAGAAATAAATACAAAAAATGTTGTAAGAACACAAGAAATCGAAACAGGAATAGGCCTTTCAGCCCTACACACCTGTTCTATCATGAAGTTAGGTGATGCCTGATATTTTAAAAAAAATTTCAGCATGACTTTCCTGCACCATATCCTTTGATTCACTTTACATCTAAAAACCTATTGATCTATATCTTGAACATACTCAGTGATTTGAATCTCCATGGTCGTCTTGTGTAAAACAAAAAATCCAAAGATTCACTACCTCGTTGAATGTATTTCTTCCCAGCACAGTCCTGAATAGAGCATAGAACAGTACAGCACAGGAACAGACCCTTTGGCTCACTATGTCTGTGCCAAGTGTGATGCCAAATTAAACTAATTGTTTCTGACTTAATAACTAATAACTGACCTCTTATTTTGAGATGTGATCCTTGGTCCTAGGCAGACTAGGCAGGAGAATAATTATTCCTGCTTTTAGTTTGCCAAATCTAAGAAGAATTTTGTATGTTAATAAGATCATCTCATTGTTCTAAATTCCTGTGAGTATACATCCAGTCGGTCTAATCACCAATCCTTCTGTCCCAGGAGTCAATCTGATGAATCTTCATTGCAGAAACTGGACGTATTATCTTGGTTGCAATTTTATAACTGTAACTGGGTGCTAATTGGAGTGTGATTTGATGCATGTTATGGATGTTCAAAGACAAGTGTTGAAGTACTTTTAATAAAAGTAACACTGCATATTAACACAGGTTCTATCCAGACTTTAATAGTATAATATTTATTAGTTGAGATTACTTTCATATGTAATTTTTCTTCTTTGAAAGAATATAAGAATAGCTGTCTGATTCTTGGTTATTTAGCCTGAACTGTCCATTACATAATGAGTGGAGTATTTATTGATATGACTTCATTCATTTCCTCCTGCTTTCCACCTGATTTAATTTTTTGAAGAGGTGACTAAAGTAAGGGATAGAGGATTGTCTTGGTATATTACTTGTATATGCTTTAAGAAGGCATTTGATAAAGTCTCATAAGAGACTGTTATTTAAAGTTAAATAACAGATTTGAAGGAAAAATTTTGACCTTGGCTGAGTGTAGCTGAAGACAGAGTATGGCAAAATTGCCAGGATGTAACAGGTGTTGTTCCACAAGATTCTGTGTTAGAGTTGCAACATATGAGTTTTAACATACAATATGGTTGATTGCATAGAAAGCCACATGCTCAAATTTACTGAACTAGGCAGCATTGTAAGCAGTTATAGATAGAAGCATTAAATTACAAAAGAATATTTAATGGATTGGGGAAATAGGTAAAGACATGGCAAATGGATTTCACTGTTGGAAAATGTGAGGTCATTCCATTTGAGATCAAACAAAATGGTGCAAAGATAGAATCAGCGGATATCAAACAGGCTTAGAAGTCAATGTACATGAATCATTAAAATGTCAAGGACAGGTACAGAAAGTAATCAAAAGCTTAGCGGAATGGTGGCCTTTATATCTAGAACATTAGTGTACAAAAATATTCTCCAGTAATACAAAGCTCTGGTTTGAACACACCTGGGATATTATTTTGGATACTGTTGGGATGGCCTCTTAGGGAGAGGGTGGGGTGGGGGGCTCTATTGTACAACATGAAGGTCAAAGTCTAGGTGAGTAGTAGTGATGCAGAACTTTATAGTCAGGGGCACAGGTAGGCATTTCTGTGGCTGCAAGCAGGACTCTAGGATAGTGTGTTGCCTCCCCGGTGCCAAGGCCAAGCTTGTCTCTGAGTAGGTGGAGAACATTACGAAAGGGGAGGGTGAGCAGCCAGACGTTGTGGTCCTTACTGACGTAGTCAGGAAGAGAGATGAGGTCCTGCAAAGTGAATATAGAGAATTAGGCAGGAGGCTAAAAAGCAGGACCTCCTAGGGAAAAATCCTGAGATTACAACCCTGTGCCACATGCTAGTGAGGGTAGGAATAGGAGGATAAGGCAAACGAATGGATGGCCAAAGTGGGTGCAGGTGAGAGGGCTTCAATTACTTGGACCATTGGAATCTCTTCTGGTGCAGAGGTGACCAGTACAGGAGGGACAGCTTGCATCTGAACTGGAGGAGAACCAATATGTTTGCAGTGAGGTTTGCTAGTGCTACTCATGAGGATTTAAACTATTCTGGCAGGGGTGTGGGACCCAAAGTAGTAGTGTATCAGATGAGGAAGTTGAGGCAAATAAAAGTTGAAGCAAGTCAGTCCAGTAGGCGCAGACCAAGCAGAGAGAATGCAAGGAACGTGTAAGGTCTGAAAGGCTAAACTGCATTTACTTTAGTAGAAGTTTCACAGGTTAAGCAGATGAAACCAGAGCGTCGATCAGCTCATAGGATTGTGGTGCTATATAGCTATTATAGAAATATGGTTGATAGATGAGCACGACTGACAAGGTTCTAGGGTACCGATGCTTCTGACGTGACAGAGGTGTAAGAGAGGATAGGGAGTTGCACTATTGATTAGGGAGAACATCACTGCAGTATTTAGTGAGGATATCCCAGAGGAGGGAGAGGGGAAATATCCAGCGAGGCCATATGGTTAGAACCTAGAATTAAAGAAAGGGGTGATCACTTTTATGGGATTATATTCTAGACCCCCAATAGTCAGCAGGAATTATAGGAGCATATATGTAGGGAAATCACAGGTGTAGGAATAACAGGATTGTAATAGCAGCTAAAATTTTAACTTCCCTAATATTGACTGGGACTGCCTTAGTGATAAGGGATTTGATGGGGCAGAATTTAAGTGTCCAGGAAAATTTTCTGAAGTAATATGTAGATGGCCCTTCTAGAGAAGGCACTGTACTCGACCTCCTCTGAGGAATGAGGCTAGGCAAGTGGTTGATCTGTCAGTGGGAGAGTGACCATAATTCTGTTAGTTTCAAGACAGTCATGCAAAAAGATAGGACAGGTCCTCAAATTAAAGCCCTAAATTGGGAAAGGCTAATTTTGATGGCATTGGACAGGGACTCTGAAAAGTTGATTGGGAGAGGCTGCTTGCAGGTAAAGGGAGGTCTGGCAAGTGGGAGGCTTTTAAACATGAGATAGGAAGGGCCAGCATGTCCTGATCTTGAAGGAAAAGGCTGGCAAGTTTAGGGAAACGTGGTTGGTGAAGGATATTGAGGGTCTGGTCAGGAAAAAGGAGGAGGCATTTGTCAGGTATAGGCAGCTGGGATCAAGTGAGTCCTTTGAGTATAAGGAATGTAGGGGTATACTTAAGGAGGAGATTAAGAGGGGAAGAGGGGCCAGGAGATACCCCTGGCACATAAGGTAAAGGAGAATCCTGAAAGAATTCTATGTTTATTAAGAGTAAAAGATAGCTAGGGAGAGAGTAGGTCCGTTGTAAGGATCAGTGTGGTAACCTATGTGTGGAGCCACCAGAAATGGATGAAGTCTTAAATGAATACTTCTCATTTGTATTTATGGTGGAGAACAAAGTTCAGGGGAGGAATCGGTATTCTTCTGGAGCACATCAACATTATGATGGAGGTGGTATTTATCTGTCTTATTTTTCTAGCCCCTAGTCTCTCTTACATTTCTCTCCTCTCCCTGTTCCTTTGTTTTCTTGCTAACATTGTTCTCATGTTCTCTGTGAAGTAATAAAAATATAGATTATTTTAATTTGCAACCCAATGGAATGAACATTGAATTTTCCAATTTCAGGGAACCCACAACCCAGGTGTTTTCCTCCCACACACACATCTGTCTGTTTCGTTTTTTTCCTTGCCTTTGTTCACCTTTTCCAAACCCCTCCTCACACCTGGTTCCATCATGCCCTCCCCATCTGGTTACACTAATCACCCAGCAGCCTCTATACCCTCTCCCCCCTTGTACTGCTATTCACTGCCAGTCTTTCGTGTTTCCCCCTCAGTCTTGATGCAAGGTCTTGACCCGAAATGTCGTCTTCACCTTTTGCCTCCACAGATGCTGCTTGACCCGCTGAATTCTTCCAGCATTTTATTTTTATTCTAGATTCCAGCATTTGCGGTCTCTTTTGCTTCTGTCTAGATTATCTCAGTTTGCTTTTAAAGTTGTTTTTTCTATAAACTACTGAATGTAAAAAGGAATATGAATTAAAAATGTAACACAAGGAATTTCGTATGTTGCACAAACTCAAGTTGCGTAATCCAGAATCATTCCTACCACAGGTGCCAGCAAAATAATGGTTATTGGCTTGGGTTTTTGTGAGGAGCTGTATTTTTCAGGGCAAGGAAAGACATAGACAAATCCATAGAATAATATAATAACATTGATCTAATTTTAAAGTATTATGTTTGTGTTTTGAATTCCATAAAATATTTAAAAATAACTGCTTGAAATATTGGAATGTAAAAGGATTTTAAGGTAAATTGGTTTGGGGTTTCAAAAGTAAATCACCTTTTCCAAAGTATATGAAGTGATGCAAAACTCTAAAATGTTTTGTGCAGAATTTTCTTTTTTTTCAATCTTTTTATTAGTTTCCAAATTAATACAGATTAATATAGAACATCGATGATTGTACATGTAATACAAAGAGATCAAGAGAACAATCATGGCATAGATAATCATAAAGAATAATAAAATATAAAAAAAAACTTTAGATCTCATGATCTCTTAGTAGATGAGTATAATATAAAAGAAAGGAAAGAAAAAGATTTATTTTATATATATATAAAAGAAAAAAAATCCACAAATCAATAAAAAATTGTAAATAATATAACAAACTGAACTAAAAAGAAAATTTCAAAAAAAAGACAAAAAAAAAGAAAAACTGGACTGAAATTTCTCAATAAAAACATAGCAATATTATGTTGTCAACTCCGTTCCTCTGAATTGAAAAGTTATTGAAAAGGGATCTATATCGTGTGAAAGTATTG
This sequence comes from Pristis pectinata, assembly GCF_009764475.1. Taxonomy (NCBI): domain Eukaryota; kingdom Metazoa; phylum Chordata; class Chondrichthyes; order Rhinopristiformes; family Pristidae; genus Pristis; species Pristis pectinata. The sequence continues at coordinate 39,746,076 of NC_067421.1, forward strand.
AATAAGTGGACTCCAAATATCTTCAAATTTAAGCGAAGGATCAACAGTACCACTCCTAATTTTTTCCAAGTTTAAACATGATCTAGTTTGAGAGAACCATTGAAAAGTAGTAGGGGGTATTGGATCCTTCCATTTAAGCAAAATAGATCGTTTGGCTATTAATGTGACAAAGGCAATCATACAGTAAGTGGAAGCAGATAAATGGCTAGACCCTATCCTTGGTAATCCAAAAATTGCAGTGATAGGGGGAGGTTGTAAATCAATATTCAATACAGTTGAGATGATGTTAAAAGTGTCTTTCCAATATTTTTCCAAAAGAGGACAGGACCAAAACACGTATCAGAGAAGCCACATTCGATTTACATCTGTCACGTATAGGATTTATATGGTGATTAAAAACTGGTTAGCTTATCTTTTGACATATGGGTCCTGTGAACTACCTTAAACTGTATCAAAGAGTGGCACACATTGAAGATGTATTAATTAAATGGAGAATTTTCTTCCATGTCTCTGTAGGTAAAGATGTCTGGAGTTCACTTTCCCATTCATTCTTAATTTTGTCCAGTGATTCTGGACGTATTTTCATAATTAAATCATAGATTATTGCTATCAAGCCCTTCTGATAAGGATTAAGACCTAAATTTTTTTCCATAATTTCAGTTTTATATGGTGTCGGAAAAGAGGGTATAGTAGCTTTTAAGGAATGTCTAATCTGCAAATATCGAAAAAAGTGTGATCAAGGCAAATTGTATTTGTTAGGCAAGTTGTTCATTAGACAATTGTTCAAAAGATGAAAAACAATTATCAATGAATAAATCACGAAAACCTATTATTCCCTTCCTTTTCCATATTGAAAAGCTGAGTCAACTCTGGATGGTTGAAAGAAAAAATTAGATTGAATGGGACTTGACAAGTTAAATTTATTCAATCCAAAAAATTTATGAAATTGAAACCATATTCGTATTGTATGTTTAACTATTGGGTTAATCATATGTTTACTTAATTTGGTAAGTGCAAAAGGGAGTGAAGCTCCTAAAATAGAAACTAATGAAAATCCATGTACTGATTGATGCTCAAGGTGTACCCATTTGGGACATTGAATTACATCTAAATCTTGTATCCAAAAAGTTAAATATCTGATATTAATTGCCCAATAGTATAATCTAAAGTTAGGCAAGGCCATACCACCATCCTTTTTTTCAGTTTTTGTAAATACTTCTTACTTAACCTTGGGTTTTTATTCTGCCAAATATTTGAAAGAATTTTAGAATCAATAGTGTCAAAAAAAGATTTTGGGATGAAAGTTGGAATTGCTTGAAATAAATACAAAAATTTTGGTAAAATATTCATCTTAACCGCATTAATTCGGCCTACCAATGATAAAGACAGGGGAGACCATTTAGTAAATAATTGTTTAACATGGTTAATTAAAGGCAGTAAATTAACTTTAAATAAGTCCTTATGTTTCTTGGTAATTTTAACACCTAAGTACATAAAATAGTTACTTATCTAAAAGGTAATTGCCTGTAAATTGGGGTCTGCATATTTAATGGGAAAAAGTTCACTTATTAAGATTTAATCTATAGCCAGAAAAAACACTAAACTGATCTAGTAGTGATAGTACTGTGGGGATAGATTCTTCTGGATTAGAAATATAACAGGTCATCTGCGTAAAGAGTTATCTTATGAATCTTCTGTCCGCGAGTAATACCACATATGTTTGAAGAATCCCAGAGTGCAATAGCCAAGGGTTCCAAAGCAATATCAAATAATAAAGGACTTAAGGGGCAACCTTGTCTAGTACCTTGAAAAAGCCTAAACAAGGGGGATCTTGTGCAGAATTTTCAACAGCCATTCTTAGTGGAACTATCTTTTCTGGCAGGCATGTGCTCTGACATTACCACTTAAATTTTATTGGCAGGACCAATTTCCAAATCCCAGGAAGAGATGAGATATTTGAACTGGCAAAATTATTCAGGTGTGAATGAAATAAGGACTAAATGGCAGATTCCTGAATTCACAAAAGTAGCAGCAACTAGTTAAAACTCAAGTGTGCCTTTTATGTTTTCAATATAGGTTTAAGAACAACTAGTTCTCTTCAACCATTTGGTTCTTGAACCAACCAGCACAACCCTAATCATGACGACACTGTGATCACTTTGATCATTTTGCACTAAAATGGACTTGTTTTTTTTGTTCTAATTGTGTTCTTTCTTGTAAAAAAAAATTGCATTTAATTTGTGTTTCTTGTGAATGTTGCTTACCTGATGCTATGTGCCTGTGATGCTGTTGCAAGTAAGTTTTTCATTGCACCTGTGCATACACGTACTTGTGCACATGATAATAAACTCAACTTTGTTGTATTTTGGACAATATTCATATTGGTATGGAATAGGTGAAGCTCTTTCAAATACTTATATATTGGAATTAAAAGCTAATAGATCTGTGATTATATTTTGATATTCAGCTAAGAATCTATATATTTATTAGAAAATGAGGTACAAAACAACTCTGCAGTCTAATGAAACAATTGCAACCTAACTGAAGTTGGTGTCCAACTATATTATGATTAGTTGAACCATCTCACTGGGTAAAACTATGCCAAATATTATCACTTGAGTTAATGGGATTTTTTAAAATTAGATCTGTTTTCTATTTGCTTGTTAAATTATGTCCTTAAGCTCAGAATAAATGTTTGATCTTATTTTCTTTTTGCTTTTTACATTCCATATATCTTTCTAATGTCATTTTTTTTTTCCAATTAGACTCCTGCAACCCTGCTCTGTATTCTCCATCCTGCAAGCTTATGTAACTTTGTGGATTATTCAGTTCATATTTCAGATCATTTTTGTTCTTCCTCACACCCTGTGCACAACTTGTACTGTGTCTTCATCTCTATGGTTTTTACAAAGTATTCCTTTGTTATTAAATTTGATCACAAGCTCATCATGCTTCTTGGAAACCTCTTGGAATTGTCTTTTTTTTTTGTTAAATTCTGTATAGCAAGGAGGAACAGGAGGAGGCTTAACTGTGGTGTGCAATTCAATAAAATCACAGCTAATTAGCATTTCTTCCCTGTCCACATTTCCTTGGAGTACAAAAATCTGTCAACATCAGTTTGATAATACCCAATGAACAAGCTTCCTCAGTGCTCGCTAAAGAAATCCAAAAATTCACAATTCTCAAAAGAAATCTGTGTAAATTCCATTCTGATTAAGAGTCCTTTATCCTGAGACCCTTTCTAGTTCTAGACACTTCTTGAGGAGGAAATGATCTCTCAACATCTACCCCTTCAGGTCTTCTTGGAGCTACTGTTTTGAAGTAATCAACTTTAATTTCTCTAAACTCCAGCACTGGCCTGCCCTACCAACTCTCTCTTAATAGGGCTACCTTGTTATTTCCAGGAATAAAGTTGCTGATTTTTATCTGCACTGCTTCCAAAGTCAAGCAAATTGTTTCTTAGGTACAGAGACCAAAATTGTACAAGCACTCCAGATATGATATCGTCAAGACCTATTACTAAAACAAAATCCCATTAACTCGAGTGATATTGGACATAATTACTATTGCATCAAGACTTTTTTTTATTATGCTCTAAACCTCTTAGAATAAAAAGAGGTCATAGCAATCATAGCATTTGCCTTCCTTTCTGTTTCTAAGCATTCTGTATTACATGTAAAAGCAAGCCTACATTTTCTAGTTTTCAACCTTTCTTCAAAAAAAATAGTTTTACTTCCTCTCTGCTACCTTCTGGTTCACTCAGGAATGACACCATTTCCTCTGGTATAATAATTTGTGTAGCTCTTCAATTCACGAAGGGATTGACTCATAAGAAATTGCTTAATCTTTGATTTGTGCTAAATTAGAAGATTATTACCTGAATCTCAGTTGTTGAGATGCAGTATGTGGATGATGCTCAGAGGATGAGCTTCAAGCCATCTTGTGCCCTGAAGTATACGAGGCGATGGATCTTGCACTCAACATCTGCAAGACAAAGATCCTCTATTAACCTCCCCTGCTGCACAGGATCATGGCAAGGCCCTGGAAAACATGTACTACTTCCCATATCTGAGGAGCCACCTCTCTGGGCAGGCAGACATCAATGATGAAATTCGCCATTGCCTTCAATGTGACAGCACCGTCTTTGCTCGATTGACGAGAAGGGTGTTAGAATATTGCTAAATTTGTAGAAAATGCGGTTCTTTTGTTCGAAACACAGCTGGCGAAATGACTTTGATAAACAATCGAACTAATGCCTGGAAGGCTTTTTAAAGTAATCTCCTGCTAAATATTCCACAAAAACTTACCCAAGTGCTTATCTAGGCTAAGAGGTAATTATTAACTTGTTTTGATGGGGTCAATAATACTTATAAATATTATTTGCATAGACCAAATTAGTTTTCTGTGTGCTGTGCAAAAATCAGGATATCCTTTTTCAATGTGCTTCCCACAATGAAATTGAAAGGAATGGCAGTATTCAATTTATTCTCTGCTCAAGATGACAAATCTGAATGGCAGCCAAGCACATATGCAACTTCATATAATTTGACTGATAAATGTTTCTATGATTACGATATGCAGAACAGGAATGTACCACTTCACAAACAATATGTAAATTTAATTCACTTGTTTCTAAGAAAAACTTAATCTGTGGAGGTAACTTCAGATATTGAACATGCATGCAATTATAAGTAATGAAAAATGTAGATTTAGATTAGAGCTTCACCACTCTAGACCAGTTCTTTGTCTAAAGCCTGGAGATGCATTGCATTTTTACTTTTACCATAATGTATATATTTTTGGTCATTGATATCACACAAACTGAACAGCACATGAAAATATGTTTTTCAATCCTGAACCTATAATATTTGGTAGATCTTAACACAAAGCAATTGTACTAGAGTCTCAATCTCATGCATTTGAGCTCCTCCAGTACGTTTACACTATTTACATTCCTAAAGTTATTTGATATGCATTTACTCTAAGATTTTATTGTCTGAACTCATTTTTATCAAATATAGTTAATTATGACTGTATCAGCTGCATTTAATTCTGCCATTGTACACCCTTACATGAGCTGTTTTGCACACAGATTCCTCGGCTTGTAGGTTGGTCTCGTATCTACCTGTCGTGTTCACGTAACACATTTGCTTTCTCTGGTCTCAAGGTACATCCCTCTACTAATTTAACCTAAGATGCTGATATCAGATTGATCACTTGGTATATTTCACACAGTCATTAATGAGTAATGAGTTGTGTTTGATTAGAAGAGTGAGGTACTGTTTTGTAGTGGTTTCTGCTATTTCATGAAGTGGAAAGTCCTTTTGAAACCTCAGTTAACAATTAACGAGACAGGTCCAGGTGTCTGCTTGCCCCTTTGCAAAGTGAAAGATTTTTTAAAATCAACATGGCAGTCAAATTAACTCATTGGTCTAAAACAAGTTACAAGTGGTCACTTCTTGCTCACAGTTTTAGGCTATCTTTCTGCTCTTGGAATGGATTTTTCAACTGACACTATTAGGTATTTAAATCAACGTTTTGGGGATAAAAGCTGAAGACCACAACTGCCAAAACTTGCTTGTGCAATAATCCTTAATACAGTGTTTTCACCTATTTTATGTTATCCTGTTACAGGTTGATAGATACCATAACCTAAAGGCAACTTAGGGAGTGTAGAACTTTAGGCCATTAATTAACAGTGTTATTGATATGGTAAAACAATGGTAAACAATGCCCAAGTCTGCAAAAAGTCTGGACTAGTGTAGATTTGGCCATAGAGGTCACAAGTATAACAAGGTTTGATATTGTGAAAAATGTATTGGTTTATTATTGTCACTTGTACCGAGGTACAGTGAAAAACTTGTCTTACAAACTGATCGTACAGGTCAATTCATTACATGGTGCAGTTACATTGAGTTAGTACAAAGTGCATTGATGTAGTACAGGTAAAAACAATAACAGTACAGAGTAAAGTGTCACAGCTACAGAGAAAGTGCAGTGCAATAAGGTGCAAGGTCACAACAAGGTAGATCGTGAGTCCATCATAGTCCATCTCATTGTATAAGAGAACCGTTCAAGAGTCCTATCACAGTAGGGTAGAAGCTGTCCTTAAGTCTGGTGGTACGTGCCCTCAGGCTCCTGTATCTTCTACCCCATGGAAGAGGAGAAAAGAGAGAATGTCTCGGGTGGGTGGGGCCTTTGATTATGCTGGCTGCTTCACCAAGACAATGAGAGGGAAAGACAGAGTCCAAGGAGGGGAGACTGGTGTCCGTGATGCACTGGGCTGTGTCCACAACTCTGCAGCTTCTTGCAGTCTTGGGCAGAGCAGTTGCCGTACCAAGCCGTGATACATCCAGATAGGATGCTTTCTATGGTGCATCTGTAAAAGTTGGTGAGAGTCAAAGGGGGCAAACCAAATTTCTTTAGCCTCCTGAGGAAGTAGAGGCGCTGGTGAGCTTTCTTGGCTGTGGCATCTACATGATTTGACCAGGACAGGCTGCTGGTGATGCTCACTCCCAGGAACTTGAAGCTCTCAACCCTCTTGACCTCAGCACCATTGATGTAGACAGGTGCAAGTACACCGCCCCCTTACCTGAAGTCAATGACCAGCTCTTTTGTTGACATTGAGGGAAAGGTTGTTGTCATGACACCATTCCACTAAGCTCACTATCTCCTTCCTGTACTCCGACTCATCGCTGTTTGCTATACGGCCTACAACGGTGGTATCATCTGCAAACTCGTAGATGGAGTTAGAGCAGAATCTGGCCACACAGTCATGAGTGTATAGGGAGTAGAGTAGAGGGCTGAGGACGCAGCCTTGTGGGGCACCAGTGTTGAGAATAATCGTGCCAGAGGTATTGCTGCCTATCCTCATTGATTGCGGTCTGTTTGTTAGAAAGTCAAGGATCCAGTTAAATGTTATTTGAAAGTTGGGACATCCCCTCAGAATTTTAGTTATTACAGTGCATAGAAGCATAGAAAAATAGAACATACATTTATTTTTGTAAAAAAACCTTCAGTTTTTGCACTGGACAAAGAATATATTTAAGCTGTTTTGATTTTTGATCTATAGCTTTTAATTTGTCAAATTATATCACTAAGATCCTGCAGGTTTGTTTTAGTGTATGTTTCATGTCTATACTATGGTTTCAGAAGGGAGTTTTTCAATTTATATATTGGGACTTAAGCTATCCTGTGCTACTTTGCAGAAAGCTGGAAAAATGTCTGTGCTGTTCCAGAGTTTTGAAAGCTAGAGTACAGTAATGAATTATGACTTGGAATCATGTCAGCTTATTAAATTTGGCCACTATTTATGCTGACAAGTATTTATAGAACTGATGACGTATTTCTCCCTCGAGGCCTAATGCACAGTGGTCATCTCCTCAATATATGCACACTTGCAAAAGTTGGCATGTGGTATTTTGTATTTTTAAAATAGACTGGACTGGGAACCAGGAATGATGGTCATTTCAAATCCCACCACAACAAATTGAGAAATTGAATTCACAAAATTTGTGTAATAGTAGGCTGCCTCTTGGGGAGGTGGGAGGGGGTACAAAATGTACATCAAAGCTGTTTTAAAAAAAATACAACTGGTTCACTGACTTGCCTTCAGGAAGGGAACTGGGCACATTTAACTTACTTGGCCTAAGCTAAATGGCTTCAGTTTTGGTCACGTCCCAAGGATGAGTATTGAAATAAGTCAATAGCTATGTGTCTTTTATAAATGTTTGTGTTAGAAGTGCACAAGAGAGGTTGAGTACAGATGGGATTGGACCCAGTTGGTGACATTATCCCTGTATGAGCACTGGTAGATAGTGACCGCTTGACTGAAGCATAACATGGAGTTCAATCCAGAGAAGTGTGAGGTGGTACACTTTGGAAGGACAGACTCCAAAGCGGAGTACAAGGTAAATGGCAGGATTCTGGACAGTGTAGAGGAGCAGAGGGATCTGGGGGTTCATATCCACAGATCACTGAAAGTTGCCTCGCAGGTGGATAGGGTAGTTAAGAAAGCTTATGGGATGTTAGCTTTCATAAATTGGGGGATCGAGTTTAAGAGCCACGAAGTGATGATGCAGCTTTACAAAACTCTGGTTAGGCCACACTTGGAGTACTCTGTCCAGTTCTGGTCGTCTCATTATAGGAAGGATGTGGAGGCGTTGGAAAGGGTGCAGAGGAGATTTACCAGGATGCTGCCTGGATTAGAGAGTATGGATTATGGGGAGAGATTAAAGGAGCTAGGGCTGTTCTCATTGGAGTGTAGGAGGATGAGGGGAGACATGATAGAGGTATACAAGATATTGAGAGGAATAGCTAGAGTGGACAGCCAGCACCTCTTTCCCAGGGCACCAATGCTCAGTACAAGAGGACATGGCTTTAAGGTAATGGGTGGGAAGTTCAAGGGAGATGTCAGAGGGAGGTTTTTCACCCAGAGAGTGGTTGGTGCATGGAATGCACTGCCTGGGGTGGTGGTGGAGGCTGATACATTGGACAAGTTCAAGAGATTGTTAGGTAAGCATATGGAGGAATTTAAATTAGCGGGATATGTGGGAGGAAGGGGTTAGATAGTCTTAGGAGTGGTTTGAAGGGTGGCACAACATGGTGGGCCGAAGGGCCTGTTTTGTGCTGTATTGTTCTATGGTGGTTGGCATTGTGAAATCAATTATAAATTTGAACCACTGTGTCTCTCAGGATTTAGGTTGGGGTTCAAAAAGTTTTAGCAGGAGAATTGAGAGCTAGTTGTGCACATAATGTTTCTTTTGATCATGAGAACACTTGGTTTCTATAATGTTTATACTTCATCTCTAACTTAATTGAACCCACATCACTACACAGTAGGAGAGTACTCTGGAAGTGTTGTTTTTGTTTATTTGCTTACACTAAATATCTGCATGACTCTATCAGGAGGCTAAATTGGATGGGGCAGAATCCTATTACCAGTCAATGCTATTTCTATTTCAGAACCTCTTAATACTTAGCCTTTTATACATTGACATTGACAATTATCCAGATGTAGAAAGGCATGTCACATGAGGAAGTGGAGGGCACATGGTTCCTCGAGTCTGTTTCACCAGTCAATTAGATCATAGCTGCTCAGTCAGATATCCAAACCCAAACAATAGTCATTATTTTTTTTTGCACTGCTCTGATTGTTTTGAGATGTGCATGTGTGATGTGAAATTTTCTAATCTTTCTACTGTGATCTCCTTATTTTGTACTTAAATGCTGCTTATTAATTATTAGACAACTATTGATATTTGATTTTATTTATTGATAGTTGATTTTGTTTAACCCTATCAGAAGGCATGTTATGTTTGTTGTATATTTTGGTTTCTACAAGGCTAATGAACTCCTAGTTCCTTTAAACTAACATGGTGGAATAACATGGTTGGCAACAGGATGTGGTCAACTGCCTGTGAGACTCGCGTGATCTTATGAGTGTCATAATTTTACTTTTTAATGAAAACTGTTATTAATGTAGTGTTTTCCTATTGAGACTGGACCCTGAAAATTTCTATTAGCAGTAAATATGGGTTAACTCGGTTATATTTGGTTTTATTTTAGCTACTAGTTTAACCTGGTAAGTACTTTATGCTACATTTTCACAACAAACTTCTCTTTTATGCCTTTAATTGATTTGTAAATTGCAGATGAAAGTGGTACAAACGAACCTAAGAAATCATGATCAACTGTGGGATTGTTTGTCTAGTTCAGTACTAAATATTACAAATGTGTTGACAATGCTAGAATGCAGACCATCTCAGAGCTGTATGGTACAAACCGAAAGGTCTTGAGCGTCACAAGAAATAAAAGCTTAAAATTAGACAATTTATTACGTTATCAACACAATGTTTGTGCAGTACTTTTATTGGTTGCGTGTTCAGCCCTTAGATGGGGCAACATTCCAGTAGTTAGTATTTGAAACATTGGGCTAACACATATTTGTTTAAAACTTTTGACCTGAGTTTGAATCCATCTCTGCCTTTTGGATAGTATTCCCATTTCCTGGTTGTAAATAAAAACCTAAATAAAATAAATGTATGTAATCTTGATCCAGTTTTCAGTTGTTGATTGTCCAATGTGCATATGTACTCAGCTTGACTTGGGTGAAGTCCTGAATATGCTATGTGAGAATTTGAAATGCCAGACTGAGTTCCTTTGATCAATTGCTTTGTGTGACATTGCGATCCACCACATAGATTAAGAAGATTCAAAGTTTGATACCTGACTTGGGTCAAGTTATCTTTGTGGTATATAGTTCCATGAGCATCATCTGCCTTCTAGTTGGATAAGTACTTGAAGTAGAAGTATGAGGCATATGAGAAATGGAACGAATTGAATGGCTCTTTCAAAGAACTGGCACAGGCAAGAAAAACTGAATAGCCTTTTGTGTTGCATCAGTCAGCAATCCTAACTATTCTTAGTAGTAGAAAGTGTGGGGTGCTTTAGTTATACCATTGCCCATATGTTAAACTAACCTGGCATGGAATTTAATTTCACAAGCATTTAATTATTATTGAAGATTTTTTTTAAAGTAAATACTTTTTTGTTTTCTCTATATTGCGAATTGTGTAACTAGAAGTAGTAGCTAGAAAAAAGTAACTCTTGTAACATAGTTACTAGAAATAATAACTAGTTCTATCCATTTCCAATTTTGCTCACTAACTGTTCTTTAATAAGTTAGGTTGACGATATGAAGAGTGGCTATAGAAAAGCAAAAAAAAATTGCAAACATTAAGAGGTCTGAAATAAAAATGATGAAAATATTCAGCAGGTCAGGTAGTATCTGTGCATAGGTAGGCACATCTTCATTCAGGTCCATGGTCTTTAGAGTTGTTCTGCCTTTAACATTCAGATGCTAAATGCCCAGTAGCCTGTGGAGAACAGTGCAGAGTTTGTATTTGGGTGACAACAATATGCCACACAAAACTCCAAAGGCGATTTGTAGGAAGACCAATAAAATGTAGGCCCTCCCCAGATCATGGTTGGGTTCCATTCCTGTGGACCGTTCATAACCCAGACAGTTCACAAGTCGGAAATGCAGCCGCGAACTGAGTTCCCAGCTGGCACATGATGCCTGCAGCCCCACAGCAGCTGGCAAATCCATCCTGTTGGACTTCCAAACACTTGTTCATAAAGTACGTATGGGTCATACATAAGTCGGGCATTCACAACTTGGGGAGGACCTGTAATGGTATTGTTCACTTGACACTGACACCGCAATGTCACATGGTTTCTTAATGTGTTCAGGTTATTTGCTTTTATTAGTTTAGGCCTAAATTTCTTGTCTCTATTGGATAAGGGTAACATAAATGCTTTATAGATGTACTGTTTGCATGACTGTCAGTAAATATTCTTTTGGCACTTACTTTATTTTCTGCCATCATTTTCAGATTCACATAAGTGTATGCATTTTCCCAGGTAATGATTCCCAATTCTGGTTCCTGTTCCCTCACCAATTTTACATTGAATTACAAAGGTCTAGATTTTATCATGAGGGTCAAAGAAATGGTACTCACTCATAACCTCGAAGTAAGTAACCTACAGAGATCTAGCAGTCATTAACGCCAACTTCCCTTTTCCACGTCTGTTGCTGTCTAGCATTAATTCAGTGGGAAACCTGGCATACAACAACTTTGATGTCGTCATGATTGGCTGAGCAGCCAATCTCACCAAGAAGGACAAAAAGCACAATTTTTAGCTAAACGTTTTACAGAGCATGAAATAAAAGTTGTAGTACAAAAGTAAAATAGCTTAAAATATCCTAAATAAACTTTTAAGGGAAAATAACTAAAATTTTGAAATCTAATGTATTATGAAAGTCAGCAGAGAAAAATAATTATAAAAATTATTTTAAAAATGATATCATTAAATAATTATAGCTTAATATAGAATTAAACTCGCACAATAAGGCATTAGATTTTGCAGTCAGAACAGTAGTAGTGTCATACAGCACACAAAAACAGCCCTTCAGTTCACCAGTTCCATTCTGACTTTTATGCCCATCTGCGCTAATCTCATTTGCCCGCATTAGGTCTGTATTCTTATATGCTTTGCCTTCTTAAGAACCTGCCCAAGTACCTCTTTAAATGATGCCTGCAGCCCCGCAGTAGCTGGCAAATCCATCCTGCTGGCCTTTCAAACACTTGTTCATATCTCTTATCTCTTCCTCATATTTTGTCACGTTTTATTTCTTTGCTTGATAGTAGTTTACCTTGTTTCATTGTGCAGATTAATCTACTTTGTATGAAATGGGACCATGTGGATTCTGAAAGGAATCCCAGCTGATTCAGTTTTGCAATTGCCTTTTGAGGTCCTTGAGTCAATGCAATGGAAAAAGGGATTGATATTCAGTGGGTGTCTGTCTTTCAGAGGTGTCCAAGTGCAATATAAAAATCTTGAGGTGCAGCAGAGTTTTCCCAGCTTACTGGCCAATATGTTTCTCGCGACTACTGCCAAGAAGGTAGATTCCCTGATCAGATATTTGATTGATATTTGTGAGACCTTGCTACCTGCAAACTGGATGCTGTATTTCATACATTACAGCAATTAAATCAACACTTGAAAAGGGTTTCTTTGGCTGTGAAGATCCTTCTGCAACATCATGAGGTATTGAAGGACACATTCTTTCATGCCTTGAGGTAGTAAGGGTGAAGCTGAAGAATATCCCAGAAGTATCTGTGTATTTGTCATAAGGCCATGTAAGATTGTCACACTTAATAACTCGCTTAAATCACATCCTTGATGTTATCACTGCTCTGCATTGTTCAGGTGGTACAGTATGTTCAATTCCTTGTCAGATTTTTAATCACTGCTTGTGATCCCCAGTTGTTGACTTTTTCAATAAAATCATACAGATAAAATTTGATTAATTTGTAATTTAAGTAATTTTATAGAGAGTACTTAAACTAATATAAAGGACTAGAAGCCCTTTTAGCCCTTGTTCTGCCACACATTGCCCTTTTCAATACAGGTTTCACTTAAGCTACATTTGAAAATATTTCTTTCAGCATTAGACTGTTAGACAGTACTGACAGACTTTTTCCAATCATTCTTTGTGAGCGGAAAACCAATGTAAAATGATGCAGTGGGTGTAGAAGTGGTTCTGATTTGAATTGAATTCTGCTTTTTCCTTATTATTGATAAGTGATTTTTTTTTTAAAAAGCAAGCTTCATTTCTCTACCACTGTTGTTCCCTTTAAACTGTAGGAGATGACTGAAAGTTTGGCTGGGTGAAATTTAAGATGACATTTAAATGGATTCTATAAATAAGATTGTTGCCAGGGGATTCCCAAACTCAAATTCCAAAGGAAGCAGCTGATGTAGTTTTGGGAAAAGTGCCGTTGATGTTGATCTTTAATAATGTATGTTTCTCAAATGATTTGCAAATTAAACAAAAGTTTTCTTTATAGAAAAGCTAAGCAGGCAGTAGACATGGCTGAGGGTTTTATTTTCTACAGTGTCTGAGCTTTTTCCTGTTGTGCTCAAACTTTAAGCCTCTTGGAAGACTATTTAATATTGCTTCTTCAGGGATACAATAAAAAAACATTCCTTTCGTGTACAACTCTTTGCTGTGTTCACCATACGCATTGCAACATCACTGCAAGCAAACTATATGCTTGTAACTATATGCTTGTAACAGCTGTTCCTGGCTGCACTGAAGGGTGTGGTCATGACAATTTCAGTTATGTGGCAAAGTCATTTGAATCACTGGACACTGAAATCATTCCACACAATGATTTGGAGCAATATTAGGGAGATGGGAATCAGAGCTTGGGATTTCTGAAGTTACAAACTGATTTTTGTTTTTGTTCTGTGCTCCCAAGTCATTTTTATAAAAATTTATGAAGTACAACAACATCAGATACTAAATAACAGCCCAGTTGCCCTTCTGTCTGGACCTAAATGATACTAGGATACTTTTAAAAAAGCAGATGACCTCCCCCAGTGCCCAGGCAAATATTTAATCCTCAGTCGATATCAGAATATAGATTATCTGGCCATCCTTTTCTTTGTTTATGAGATCTTGTTATGTACAAAGTAGTTCCTGCATTTTCCCACATAACAATAGTGAATACCTTTAAAATGTAGTTTGTCATGAAAGCCACTACATAGATCAAGTTTATTTTTTTCCCCCCTTGCCCCCCTCCCCTCCTGCCCATCCTTCTCTTCCCACTCTCCTTTCTCTTCATTATAATAATGACTTGTAAAAATAATGCCAGCAGTATGTATGATCAAAAGTCTTTGAGGATCATATACTGTTGGCACAAGATTGATTTACTGTTTATTCCAATCTCACCTTGATTGGGAAATAACCTTTGGGACTTTCAGTAATAACTCCTCCTCCAGTGTAGCAAAGACCAAAGAAATGCTGCTTCACTGTGAAAACCAGAGGTAGTAATTAAAAGTCCTGAAGCTTGTACTCAGGAAAGGATCTTTATAGTATTTTATTTTCCTATGCCCCTCTGTTGTAAGGAATAAAGGATGGTGTTTGTATCCAGGTAAAGATAATTGTGACTCAACAAAACTCAATTATATTCCCTCTTAAGACAGTTTAAAAGTAGAAAGCATACATTTGAAAGTTCACTACTATGACTTTGCTATATTTAGTTCCTCCATCAGTAACTGTGTGATACTGGGATCAATGGGATCAATAGTAAATGAGCTGATGTTGCATAATGCTCCATGCCATCCACAGTATGATTGCTGCAGTGTAAGTGGAACGGGGAGATTTGCTCCTCAAAATGGAGCAATCAAGTACTCGCAGCCTTCAAAAGAAGTGTCACAGAGGTGTCATTTTGAGGCATAAAAGAATCTCTAAAAGCAGACAGCAGGTCAGGCAGCATCTGTGGAAAGAGAAACAGTTAATGTTATAGATCAGAGCTGGGAAAGAGTGAAAACAAATTTAGTTTCAGTTGCAGAGAAAGTGGGAAGGGGATGGGTAGAACGAAGAAAATGTCTCTGAAAGGCCGAGACTAAATGAGTAAATGTAGCATTTAGAAGCACATAATGCTGCTTTGTCTGTGTTAAATGTTGCTAATAGCAGAACGATGGGATATGCCCAGCAGGTCAGACTATACTAGTCGAGAGAGAATACTGTTCACCCCACCAGCCTCCACGTTCAGTGGATTGTCCTTCACATTTTCTCCCAGCAACACCAGGATTCCACCACCGACACGTTTCCCTTCCTTCCCCTTTCGGCATTTTGTAGGGATCACTACTTCATGACTTCCCATTCCACTCTTCTGTCCTCAAAGAACTCACCATCTTATGGCACTTTCCCATGCAACACCTGTCCTTTCATCTCTTCCCACCATCCAGGGACCCAATCAGTCCTTGCAGGTAAAGCAATGATTCTCTTCCACTTCTTCAAATCTAGCGTACTGCATTTGGTGTTCATAATGTGGTCTCTTCTACATTGGAGAAACCAAATGCAGATTAACTTTACAGAGTACCTGTGTTCAGAAGGAATAAAGGCATAGACAATTTTCTAAACAGAGAGTGAATTCAGAAATCGGAGGTGCAAAGGGACTTGGGAGTCCTAGTACGATTCCCTAAAGGTTAACTGCAGGTTGAGTCAATAGTAAGGAAGGCAAATGCAATGTTAGCATTCATTTCGAGAGGACTAGAATATAAAAGCAAGGGTGTAATGCTGGGGCTTTATAAGGCATTGATCAGACCATATTTGGAGTTTTGTGAGCAGGTTTGGGCCCCATATCTAAGGAAGGATGTGCTGACATTGGAGAGGGTCCAGGGGAGGTTTACGACAATGATCCCGGGAATGAAAGGGTTAATATATGGGGCACAATCTCATTGAAACCTACTGAACATTGAAAGGCCTGGATAGAGTGGACGTGGAGAGGATGTTTCCAGTAGTGGGAGAGTCTAGGACCAGAGGGCACAGCCTCAGAATAGAAGGACATCCCTTTAGAACAGAGATGAGGAGAAATTTCTTTAGCCAGAGGGTGGTGAATCTGTTGAATTCATTGCCACAGATGGCTTGGAGGCCATGTCATTGGATATATTTAAGGCAGAGGTTGATGGGTTCTTGATTAGTAAGGGCAGCAAAGGTTATGAGGAGAAGGCAGGAGAATGGGGTTGAGAGGGAAAAATAAATTAACCACGATCGAATGGCAGAGCAGACTTGATGGGCCGAATGGTCTCATTCTGCTCCTATGTCTTATGGTCTTACAGAGTTACTAGCACAATGCAAGCTTGAGGAAGAAAACCAAATCTTTCGTCGGGGCATACATCTGTAAATTAGTTCAGCCATGTTTACCCATTTGACTTCTTTATCAATTACATGCCCGTGTAGAAATGACATTCTGGAGAGATTAAAGGATGGTGCTAAAGGAATCCTCTTCATTGGTGCCCTGTGTCTGGAAATCTGATGAAATTTATGACTGGATTTTGTATTCAGCAGTGAAGGAAGAGTTGATAGCTGTCAACAGAGCTTTGAGATGAATACCTGTTGTAATCTAGCTTCTGCTTCAGTGCGGTGGCATCCTCTACAGTGGATGTGGCATTTATGAGCAGGATGATACAACGTGACATAGCATTTTTAAAAAAAAGAACCAGGAGTAGGTTGTTTAACCCCTCATGTCTGCTCCACTATTCAATAATGTTGTGGCTGGTCTTTTACCTCAGTGCCATTTTTCTGCACTAACACCATATCCCTTGATTCCCTTAATATCTGAAAATCTAGTAATCACTACCATAAATACTTAGCCACTGAGCTTCCATACCTCTCTTGGTTAGAGAATTCCAAAGGAGGCACAAGAGATTGCAGATGCTAGAATCTGGAGCAACAAACAGTCTGCTGGAGGAACTCAGGATCAAGCAGTATCTTCGGAGGAAAGGAATGTTTTGTGTCAAAACCCTGCATCAGGACCGAGGGAACGCCAAAGATTTATTTCCCTTTGGGTGAAGAAATTTCTCATCTATGCATAGTAATGGACAGTCTCTTATTTTGAGACTGTTCCAGATACATAAGCCAGGGGAAACCTCAACTCCATATTTACCCTGTTAAGCGTTTATGGATTTTTGTATGTTTCAATGAGATGATCTCTTACTCTTTTAAACTCTAGAGCCTACTTCAACTTTCATTATAGACAAACCTGCCATCCCAAGAGTCAGTAAATGTGAACCTTCATTACATTGTCTCTGTTATGAGTACATCTTTCCTTTGGTAAGAGGTCCAAACTGTATTGCAACTGTATGCAATCCCATCAGAATACTACTTAATTGGAGCAAGATATCCGTACTGTTAGAGTCATAGAAACAGGCCCTTTGGCCCATTTAGTCCATGCCACCTGATCTTCTGCCTAGTCCCATCTACCTGCACCTGGACCATATCCCTCCAAACCCCTCCCATCCATGTACCTATCTAAACTTCTCTTAAATGTTACAATTTAACCTGCATCTACCACTTCTGTTGGCAGCTCGTTCCACACTTGCAACACCTTCTGAGTGAAGACGTTTCCCCTCAGAATCCCCTTGTATATTTCACCTTTCACCCAAAACCTCTAGTTCTAGTCTCACCCAGCCTTAGTGTGAATGCGTACAGGCTTTTTCCACTATCTATACCTCCCATAATTTTGTATACCTCGAAGATCTGCCCACATTCTCCTGTGCTCCAGAGAATAAAGTCCTAACATATTCAAGATTTCCCTATAACTCAGGTTCTTGAGTCCCGGCAATGTCCTTGCAAATTTTCTCTGCAGTCTTTCAAACTTATTGATATGTTTCCTGTAGATAGGTGACCAGAACTGCACACAATACTCCAAAGTCGGTCTCACCAACGTCTTGTACAACTTCAAAATAACATCTCAACTCCTGTACTCAATACCCTGATTTATGAAGGCAAAAGTGCCAAAAGCTTTCTCTACAACCCTATCTACCTGTAACGCCACTTTCAAGGAACAATGGATCTTTATTCCCAGGTCCCTTTGTTCTACCTCAGAGCCCTATCATTCACTGTATAAGTCTTATCCTGGTTTGTCCTCCCAAAGTGCAACACCTCATGCTTGTCTACATTAGATTCTATCAGCTATTTTTCAGCCCATTTACCTAGCTGGTCAAGATCACACTGCAAGCTTTGATAGCTGCCTTCGCTGTCCACTTTGCCCACAATCTTGGTGTCATCAGCAAATTTGCTGATCCATTTTACCACAATATCATCTAAATCACTAATATAGATGATAAACGACAACGGACGGGCCCAGCACTGATCCCTGTGGCACACCACTAGTCACAGGCCTCTAGTCAGGGAGGCATCCATCTACTACCACTCTCTGGCTTCTCCTGCTAAGCCAATGTTGAATCCAGCTGGCTGCTTCATCCTGAATGCCAAGCGACTTAACATTCTGGACCAGCCTCCCATGTGGGGCTTTGCTAACGTCCACTGCCTTTCCCTCATCGACCTTCTTGGTAACCACCTCAAAAAAAAACTCTGAGATTGGTTAGACATGACACACACACAGCCATGTTGACTATCCCTAATCAGGACCTGTCCATCCAAATACCTATATATGCTGTCCCTTAGAATACCTTCCAATAATTTACCCACAACTGACGTCAGGCTCACTGCCCTATGATTTCCTGGCTTACTCTTAGAGCCTTTCTTGAACAACATTAGATATCCTCCAGTGCTCTGGCACCTCACTCGTGGCTAAAGAGGATGGGTTGCACTTGAATTCCAGGGGGACCAATATCCTGGCGGGGAGGTTTGCTAAGGCTGCTGGGGGGAGTTTAAACTAGAATTGTTGGGGGGTGGGATCTGAATTGGAGAGACTGGGGAAGAAGTGTTTGGCTCTCAAATAGAGAAAGCTAGTAGTAGGTATGAGGGAGGATAGGCAGGTGATAGAGAAGGGATGTGCTCAGACTGGTTTGAGATGAGTCTATTTTAAAGCAAGGAGTATTGTGAACAAGGCAGATGAGCTTAGAGCTTGGATCAATACTTGGAGCTATGATGTGGTGGCCATTACAGAGACTTGGATGGCTCGGACTGGAACGATTGCTTCAAGTGCTGGGTTTTAGATGTTTCAGAAAGGACAGGGAGGGAGGCAAAAGAGGTGGGGGAATGGCACTGTTGATCTGAGATAGTGTCGCGGCTGCAGAAAAGGTGGACATCATGGAGGGACTGTCTACGGAGTCTCTGGGTGGAGGTTAGGAACAGGAAAGGGTCAATAA
The DNA here is from genome assembly GCF_009764475.1 of Pristis pectinata. Lineage (NCBI taxonomy): Eukaryota > Metazoa > Chordata > Chondrichthyes > Rhinopristiformes > Pristidae > Pristis > Pristis pectinata. The sequence continues at coordinate 39,765,270 of NC_067421.1, forward strand.
CTTTACTGGGTGTTTTTTATAGGCTGCCCAATAGTAACAGGGATATTGAGGAACAGATAGGGAAGCAGATCCTAGAAAGGTGTGAGAATAACAGAGTTGTTGTGATGGGAGATTTTAATTTCCCAAACATCGATTGGCATCTCCAGACAGTGGGAGGTTTAGATGGGGTGGAGTTTAAGTGTGTTCAGGAAGGATTCTTGACACAATATGTAGATAGGCCTACAAGAGGAGAGGCTGTGCTTGATTTGGTATTGGGAAATGAACCTGGTCAGGTGTCAGATTTCTCCTTTACGATAGCACTGGAGAGAGATAGGAACAGACAGACTAGAAAGGCGTTTACATGGAGTAAAAGGAATTATGAGGCTCTCAGGCAGGAAATTGGAAGATTAAATTGGGAACAGATGTTCTCAGGAAAGTACGAAAGAAATGTGGCAAATATTCAGGGGATATTTGTGTGGAGTTCTGCATAGGCATGTTCCAATGAGACAGGGGAGTCACGAGAGGATACAGGAACCGCGGTGTACAAAGGCTATAATAAATCTAGTCAAAAGGAAAAGAAAAGCTTACAAAAGGTACAGAGAGCTAGGTAATGTTAGATATCTGGAAGAGTATAAGGCTAACAGGAAGGAGCTGAAGAAGGAAATTAGGAGAGCCAGAAGGGGACATGAGAAGTCCTGGTGGGCAGGATTAAGGAAAACCCCAAGGCATTCTACAAGTATGTGAAGAGCAAGAGGATAAGATGCGAAAGAATAGGACCCATCAAGTGCAGCAGTGGGAAAGTGTGTATGGATCCGGAAGAAATAGCGGAGGTATTTACTGAATACTTTACATCATTATTCACTATGGAAAAATATTTGGGTGATTGTAGTGAGGACTTGCAGCAGGCTGAAAAGCATGAGCATGTAGATATTAGGAAAGAGGAGGTGCTGAAACTTTTGGAAAGCATCAAGTTGGATAAGTGGCCGGGACCGGATGAGATGTACCCCAGGCTGCTGTGGGAGGCAAGGGAAGAGATTGCGGAGCTGTAGTATGGGAGGCCAGGGGTCAGATGACAGTGACAACACTACTGACCCCCGTGGTCGGATGATAGAATTGCCTATCAGGTCGGAAGCTTCACCACTGTCAATCAAGGGTCCGGCTCCGCCCCACCCATTAAGAGCACACCTAAGGATTGGCTTGTAACCCACCTTTATTCTTCACCCTGAATCATTGGCTTGTTTGAATTACCTGAGCGGGTTCCAGTCAGCTATAGCCCTATAAAAGATGGTACACATGGGCAGCTCTCCCTCTTTTCCGATTGCTGCTGGGGTCGAGACCACAGGTGAGAGGGTGCACTTCCACAGAGGTCTAGGAGTGTCCTAAGTAGATTCCCAATAGTGTAGAGCCATTGTTTGCCCAGATTCAGGGGGTTCGGGCAACGTATTTGTTTGTTTCCTGATCATTTGTACTAGCTTGTTGTGTGTGTGTGTGCGTGCGTATGTGCACTTCACCCCAGTTGCGACTGCCCCCCCACGTTTTGCGATCACCCAAGTGCGAGTGTGCATTTGTTCCTTCACATTCTGTTCCCGTCTCTGTCTTTGTAAATAAAATGCTCCGTTTTAAAGTACAAAGACTGTGTGTCCAGATATCTCTATCTTTAAGATCCAAAAGAACCTTTCTCATAACAGAAGCCTCTGACGATGATCTTTGCATCATCGATGGAGACTGGAGAGGTTCCAGAAGATTGGAAGGTTGCGGATGTTGTTCCCTTATTCAAGAAAGGGAGTAGAGGTAGCCCAGGAAATTTGGACCAATGAGTCTTACCTCAGTGGTTGGTAAGCTGATGGAGAAGATCCTGAGAGGGAGGATTTATGAACATTTGGAGAGGTATAATATGATTAGGAATAGTCAGCATGGCTTTGTCAAGGGCAGGTCCTGCCTTACAAGCTTGATTGAATTTTTTGAGGATGTGACTAAACACATCGATGAAGGGAGAGTAGTAGATGTAGTGTATATGGATTTCAGCAAGGCATTTGATAAAGTACCCCATGCAAGGCTTATTGAGAAAGTAAGGAGGCATGGGATCCAAGGGGACATTGCAAAGTGGATCCAGAACTGGCTGGCCCACAGAAGGCAAAGAGTGGTTGTTGAAGGGTCCTATTCTGCGGGGAGGTCGGTGACCAGTGGTGTACCTCAGGGATCTGTTCTGGGACTCTTACTCTTCGTGATTTTTATAAACGACCTGGATGATGAAGTGGAGGGATGGGTTAGTAGGTTTGTGGATGACACAAAGGTTGGAGGTGTTGTGGATAGTTTGGAGGGCTGTCAGAGGTTACAGCGGGACATAGGATGCAAAGTTGGGCTGAGAAGTGGCAGATGCAGTTCAACCCAGATAAGTGTGAAGTGGTTCATTTTGGTAGGTCAATTATGATGGCAGAATATACTATTAATGGTAGTACTCTTGGCAGGATCAGAGGGATCTTGGGGTCTGAGTCCATAGGACACTCAAAGCGGCTGTGCGGGTTGACTCTGTGGTTAAGAAGGCATATGGTGCATTGTCCTTCATCAATCGGGGAATTGAATTTAGGAGCTGAGAGGTATTGTTGCAGCTATATAGGTCCCTGGTCAGACCCCACTTGGAGTACTGTGCTCAGTTCTGGTCGCCTCACTACAGGAAGGATGTGGAAGCCATAGAAAGGGTACAGAGGAGATTTACAAGGATGCTGCCTGGAATGCGGAGCATGCCTTATGAAAGCAGGTTGAGGGAACTCGGCCTTTTCTCCTTGGAACGACGAGGGATGAGGGGGGACCTGATAGAGGTATATTAGATGATGAGAGGCATTGATCAGGTAGATAGTCAGAGGCTTTTCCCCAGGGCTGAAATGATGGCCACAAGAGGACATAGGTTTAAGGTGCTGGGGAGTAGGTATAGAGGAGATGTCAGGGGTAAGTTTCTTACTCGGAGAGTGGTGAGAATGTGGAATGGGCTGCCTGCAACGGTGGTGGAGGCGGATACGATAGGGTCTTTTAAGAGACTGTTGGATAGGTACATGGAGCAGAGAAAAATAGAGGACTATGGGTAAGCCTAGTAATTTCTAGGGTAGGGACATGTTCAGCATAGCTTTGTGGGCCGAAGGCCCTGAATTGTGCTGTAGGTTTTTCTATGTTTCTATCTCTGTCAGGGCCCCTGCAATTTCTGCACTAGCCTCCCACAAGGTTCGAGGGGACACCTTGTCAGGCCCGATGGGATTTATCCACCTTAATTCTCCTCAAGACAGCCAGCACCTCCTTCCATAATCTGGATATGGTCCATGACCTCGTGACTCTTTTGCCTCAGTTCTATAGTCTCTATGTCTGTCTCCAGAATAAATACGGATGCAAAGAATTCATTTAAGATCTCCCCCATTTCTTTCGGCTCCATGCATAGATGACTATGCTGATCTTCAAGAGGACCAGTTTTGTCCCTTGCTACCCTTTTGCTCATCTTCTTCTGATGCCATCAAAATTGGCCTTACTCCAGTTTAGAATCTCAACCCGAGGACCAGTCCTATCTTTCTCCATGATTATCTTGAAACTAATGGAATTATGATCACTAGATCCAAAGTGTTCCTCTACACACACTTCTGTCACCTGCCCTGCCTTGTTCCCTAAGAGGAGATCCAGTGTCCTGCTCTCTCTAGTTGGGACCTCTCCATATTGATTAAAGAAACTATCCTGAACACATTTGACAAACTCTATCCCATCCAATCCCTTTACAGTATGGGAGTCGCAGTCGATATGTGGAAAGTTAAAATCACCTATTATCATAACCTTACTTTTCTTGCAACTGTCTGCTTCCTCTTTACAAATTTGTTGCTCTAAATCCCACTGACTATTGGGAGGTCTATAGTATAGTCCCATTAACATGGTCATCCTTTTTTTTTTATTCCTCAGTTCCACCCATATTGCCTCAGTAGACGAGCCCTCCAGTATGTCCTCTCTGAGCACTGCCGTGACATTTTCCCTGATGAGTAATGCCACCCCTCCCCCTTTAATACCTCCATCTCTATCATGTCTAAACCATTGGAATCCCGGAACATTGAGCTGCCAGTCCTGCCCCTTCTGCAACCAAGTCTCACTAGTGGCTACAACATCATAATTCCACGTGTTGATCCATGCTCTCATACCCTCCTATAATAAGGCCAGAATAGTCGTATTATTTTTCAAGTGCTAAGATTTCTAAGGGTCTTGGGGAGTACTGTAGAATAGAGGGACCTAGGGGTACAAGTACAGAGTTCCATGAAACTGGCCACACATTTAGACAGAGTAGTGAAGAAGGTATATGTCACACTTGCCTTCATAGGTTGGGGCATTGAGTACAGGAGTTGGGATGTCATGTTAGAGCTGCACAAGATGTTGGTGAGACTGGTCTTGAACTATTGTGTACATTCTGGTTGTCATTACTATAGGAAGGATATGATTAAACTAGAGAGGCTGCAGATCTACAAGGATGTTGCTGGGACTGGAGGGCTTCACTTAAAAAGAGAGACTGCATGTGCTAAGACTGAAGGGTAAACTTAGAGGTTTACAAAATCATGAGTGGCATAGATGAGATAGATGGTCAGTCTTTTTCCCAGGGTCGGGGAGTCTAAAACTAGAGGACGTAGGCTTAAGGTGAGAGGAGAAAGATTTTCACATGTTGCAATTGTATGTAGAACGAACTCCCAAAGGAATCCTTACTGAGACCGTCTTACCCAGTGGGGCTTTTAGAGATGACCTAAGTAGGTGGGTAACGTCACAACAGATGGAGTACAGTGTAGAAAAAATGGAATATTGTGTACAGTTTTGGTCTCTTTACCAACAAAAGGAAAATATTTTCTGGAGAAAGGGTACAGATAATTCACCAGTCTCGTTCCTGGGATGGCAGGTCTGTCATAGGAGGAAAGGTTGAGCCAGTTTGGGCTCTATTTTCTAGAGTTTAAAAGAACAAGAAGTGATCTCATTGAAACATTCAGAATACAGTAAACCTCCAACAATCTGGTGCCCTTGGGGCTTTGTTGCTGGGTTGTCTATTTTCTACACAATTGGATATTATTCCTATTAATATCCCAATGCATTTTAATTTTTTTTTAGATGTTGTGATACATTTTGCAGTGAACCTGGTAGGTTTAAAGAGAGTGTGGAGAAGCAGGGCCCCAGTGAAGCTGATAACAAACCATCAGGATTTCTGAACAATCAGACAGCAAATTATCAAAGTTTTACTGTACTTGGAGGGTGCGACAGGGTAGCAAATGGGAGGATGTTTCCACAAGTTGAAGAGTTTAGAATTAGGGGTCACAGTCTCAAAATAAGGGATAGGCCACTTAGGACTGAAATGAGGAAACATTTCTTGTGATGGATCTTTGGATTTTCTGTGCCAGAAGGCTGTGAATATTCAGTCTTTGATTGCATTAAAAATTGCGATCAATAGGTTTCTGGATATTAGGGAAATAAATAGATATAGGGCTAAGGCAGGAAAATGTTGAGACAGAAGCCGGAAAAATTTTATTGAATGGCGGACCAGGCTTGAAGTGCCTTTTAACCCATACCTGCTCCTATTTTTTTTCCCAGCTTTGAAATTATTTTAAAATGATGTACGTATTGTAATTTAGGAAATTAAGATGGAATTAAGAGTGAGAGATGAGATAAATATATAAATAAAGATCTTAATTTTTCCAGGATTAATTACATCTGAGGGAATCCACAGTTGTAAAATGAAATGTTTTAGCTTGAAGTTAAATGTTTTGGCTATAGTTCTCGTATCTATCTTTCAATCAGATATAGCTCCAGCTCTCAGCCACTTTCAGTGCAGAACTAGTGACCAAGTACACTTACCTCACACTGCTTAATTTGTGTCCATGCCTTGTCTATCTGTGAGGACTGTAACCAATGCATCCTACGGCAAAGCAGTTATCTCTAACTGAAAATAAAACAAAAACTGCATTTGCTGGAAATCTGAAATAAAACGAAAATGCTGGAAAAAATACTCAGGAAGTCAGGCAGCATCTGTAGAAAGATAAACAGTTAACGTGTCTGATTGATGTGTTGTATTTGAAAATATTTCAATTTAAATTTTACTCTGGAATAGGTGGAGTAAGATTTGAAATTTCAGTTGGTCCCTGATGAAGGGTCTTCAAACTGAAATGTTAACTTTTTCTCTTTCCACAGATGTTGCCACAGATGTTTTCCCAGCACTTTGTTTTTATTTTGTTTCTAACAGCTATTTTGGAATTTGCATATTTAATTTTGCAAGAGATTGCTGATCAATTTATTTATTCTGGAAAGAAAAGTTGAGTGTCTGTAACCTCACCATTGTTCTTTTTGCAGATTCAGGACTCTTCTCTGGGCCTGTTATTCTGTTGTGTGCTATTTGGGAAAGGCATGTGCTTGTGTTCAGCTTCAAGCACATGCCTTTCCTTCTATTCTTGGTATTCCTTTACTGGTTGGAGGCCACCTGATGATCATTCTACCACTATGAAATGAAGACCCATGATATAAGTATCTTAGATTGACTGTCTCCATTCTTAATATTACATCAGCAGTTTAGAGTTGGTAATTTTTATTACTGAAAATGAATTGCTGAAATTTGTATAAATTTAGGAGATCAGCTAAATTCTTAGTCTCTAATATGGCTTTTCATATGAGAGTCACAAATTATATGTAGGTTCTTAATTCTGGGGAGGTCTTGAATGGTGTTGTTGTGAAACAAGTTCGTGGTCTCGAAGGGCAAGGACTCTGAACACAGCCTTAGAGTTAAATGATTTATTTACAAAGGCAAATGCAGTTAAAAGGTAACGGGGGCAACACATGCGCACTGGTGATAGCGAGCGTGGGAAAAACGCAACAAGGGTAAAATATAAACATGCACTCACAACGAACTGGGTACAAACAATCAAGGAAAAGCAATACGCTACCTGCCACCCCTTGACTCAGTGCAGGCATGGCTCCACGCCACCGGAAATACTAACTTAAGACGCTTCTAACCCTGTTGAAGCAGTCTCTCCAGCATCGTTTCACGATTCCTCCGGGCAAACAGAGACCCGACGCAGCACATGGGGCACTCTTTATAGTGCCGGGGGTGGGGGGGTCCAGCCCAGGTAGTTCAAAAGGGCAAATGGCCCGGTGCCAGCAAGGACTAATCGATCACCAGAGGCCAATGGCCTGAGGCCAGGTACAAAGGGGCCAATGGTCAGGCGTGCACTGATGGGTGGGGTGGAGCCAGACCTTGATTGATGGTGGTGTGTCTTTTGACCAGGTACTGGGCAGTGCTGTCACGTGACAGCCCAGCTCTCCACAATACAGGTGTGTTTCACATTTTAAACAAATCTAATCTGCTTTTTGCTATTCCTATGGTATTCTTTACAAAGCTTTCTCATTCTCTATTTCTCCTATTGATTTCTATACTTCAGAAGGGGAAAGTAAATGTATTTCTAGATTAGTTCCTGTGGTATAGCAATCTTACAAGAACAGCAAAACTCCCAGTTATCTTAAAATGGGGACAAACTATTGCAGCTTGGATATAAAATGTATGTGTTAGGGGATTGTTTTGGTGTTCTAAAGATCAAGCTTAAACATCCTGTTTAAAATGTCTCAATTTCCAATTAGCCTTAAAAATAAAAGTGGGTCACTATTTAACCTGTTACTTTCCTCAAATGATTCCCTAATATTTTGAGCTTGAAATCTTCATCCTTGCTGAAAAATAATTTCATACCACACATCCAACCAAACTTTGCCACTGTTATTGCTTCCAACTGCTCCCTCTATGGTTACGACACTGAGTATGCATTCAAGGGATGTGGGCTTTGTAGGCTCAGTCAGCATTTAATTGCCCATCCCCAGTTGCCCTTGAGAAGCTAGTGATGAGGGGCATCAGCAAACATCCCTACTTTTGATGTTATGATTAAAGGAAGGTCCTTGATGAAGCAGCTGAAGATGGTTGGGCCTCAGACATTACCATGAGTAACACTTAGAGTGGCTGAAATGATGGACCTCCAATCACCACAACCATCTTCCAACCATGTATGATTCCAACCAGGTTTTCCCCTGATTCCTTTTGACTCCAGTTTAACCAGGTCTACTCAAATTCTGCCTTGATGTCAAGGGCAATTGCTCTCACCTCTGCAGTTCAGCATTTTTTTTCCATGTTTGGACTAAGGCTGTAATGAGGTCAGGCTGAGTGACTTTGGCGGAACCCAAACTGAGCTACTGTGAGCAGGTTGTTTCTAAGCAAGAACCACTTGATGGCACACTCGATTATCATTTCCATCACTCTGCTGATGACCGAGTGTAGACTAATGGGGCGGTAATGGACTGGGTTGAATTTGTCCTGCTTCCCGTGTACAGGACATACCTGGGCAGTGGTCCACATTTGTTGGGTAGATGCCTGTGTTGTAGCTGTACTGGAACAGCTTGGCCAAGGGTGCAGCAAGTTCTGGAGCATGTCTTCAGTACTATAGTGAGAATGTTGTCAAGGCCATAGCCTTTGCTGTATCCAATGCCTTTAGACACCACTGCTTCCACTACTCCCCTTTCCCCCTCACCCTCATCCCACCCTGCAAAACTTCTGTGTCTCAGAAGGCCAAGCCTTTGAGAAAAATGTTACGTACACTTGAATTTTCTATCCTTATACCTTACCTCACTTCCTCGGAGCAATCTCTCATTTTGCCTTTCTGACAGGTGATCCTAGATAATCACCTACTCCTCTATCATCCTACTCTACTCGTGTACAAACACTTCTGAGTTATTTTATTATAATGGATTTGCAAGTATTTGTTGTCTGCTGAACAAATGTTTTGTTAAATGTTATGGATCAATATTGTTAAATGTGTCTGATCTATGTGTTGTCTTTGTAGATATTTGAATTTCCATCTGGAATAGATGGACTAAGTCTTGAATTTCTGTTGGTTCCAGAAAAGAGACATTTGGTGCTTGACATAAAGGTTACGCTCAATATCTATCTCGGCTGCTAATTGAGAATGCTGTCCTGTATTTATTACACATATTTTAATTTTGTTATTTATAAGCTTGCAATCCAATACCTCCTGTTGATGGAAGATCCCTAATGCTGTTTTTGTTCCATGTGTTACAGTCTGATGTGTAATTCTGTCCCATGTAATGTCCATTGTGATCCAAGTATATAACTACCTGGAAACGCCCTCGCTCTGAACACTGGAATCTCCTTAATTATCTTGTCATCAAAGCCTGAAACTGGAAGGATGTACACATCATCAGATGATTTTAGACTGTACGTCACCTTGGACCCAGATTTACTGAAAGCATCATAAGTGGGCACAGTCCTTGTGTGCATTGAATTCTGACGATTTCCATCTTTCCAAGAGGGGAAATTGCAGATCATCCAAATCCTAACTGTCCAATTCCTTATCCAGTACTGTGTTCCCTAGGTCTAGAATTTCCAGTTTTCAGGTGAGAAATTATATTGAAGCCTTGTCTGTTGTCTTGGTAAAAATTCCAGAGCAGTATTTCAGAGGAAACCAGAGGACTTGATCTATGATATCCTGCCTGCAACATTTCCTACTTTACAGTGGTAAAAACACTTCATCCTATAAAAATACTTTTTCAAATGTTTTATTGTGCCGTGGGCTAGTGGAAGACATTATAAAAATCTATTTTGTTCTTTTTTTTTCTTTCCCTGACAAAAATGAAAGTCTATGATCGGTCATCAAAAATTACTGCAGCTATGGTAGATTTCATACCACTTACTGTCAGAAGACCTAAAGAACAGAAATTGAGTGATTTTTTTTTTAGTTGTTGATCTGGTCAGCTGGGATATAGGAAAAGCTAAGTGAGAGTGTTTGCTGGTTTCAGTCATGGATTCGCAATCTTCTTTTGTGAGGCTCTAAAAGGCTGTTACAGATAGATTGACCCACATTTGGGATGAGAGGATTAGACATGCAAGAGAAAATAAATGTGCATGTTTTAATTCATCTTGTTCTATCACATAAATACTATTGCAGATATGATATCATGGAAATTACTGACCACCGTTTAGTTATAGGTTAGTGTTGATAAGCCAATATTGTTGAAATGAGAAGGATATCATATTAGCTAAAGCTTTCTGGTACCTAACTGTAGATACTCCTGTGGCAGTTGTAATGCACCTCTAAAGTACAAAGCAATTTCTTTTTTCAAGTATGTATACATTTTTAGTTGTCTCTTCGCAAATTGCTCATCATTATGTTCCTTGAAAACCACATACTCGAAGGTGGATGATGGTACCCAACCCCATGCATTTTCCAGACAAAATCTTTGGAGAGGCATCTGGAGTAGGAGCCTGGAAAACATGATTTTTCATATTTCATGCTTATGACAGAGAAAGGCCCATTGAGTCAAGCAAACCCATCAATCCAATTCCTCACTTACTTCCCTGTAACCTATTCTCCCTTGCATGCCCATCAATTCTCCCGAGTTCTCCTAACGTCCAACTACATGTATTGTGAAGAGTCATGGCTGTCACATGACACCACTGATTACCTGGTCGAAAGTCACATCACTGTCAATCAAGGTCTGGCTCCACCCACCCATTAGTCCACATTTGACCATTGGCCTCTGTAAACACCTGTGTACCTGGCCTTGGGCCATTGGCTTTTTTGAAATACCTGGGCTGGACCACCCAGCCCTCTAGCACTATAAAGTGTCACACTTGCATGGTTCACTCTCTTTGATTGCTCTGAGGAATTGGGAAATGACGCTGAAGAGACCATTGGTAAGAGTATGCACTTCCACAGGGTTAGGAGCATCCTAAAGTAGATTCCCGGTAACGTGGAGCCATGCTTTCACTGAGTGGAGGGGTGGCCGGCATCGTATTGTTTCTTCCTTGATCGTTTGTACCCTGTGTGTGTGTATGTGTCCATCTTATCCGTGTTGCGACTTCCCATGTTTGCGATCACCAGCGTGCGTGTGTGTATGTGTGTTGTTCCCATTATCCTGTCCCACGTTTGTCTTTTATAAATAAATCATTTTAACTCCAAAGACTGTGTCCAGAGTCCTCATCCCTCGAGACCCTCGAATCTGTTACATAACACTACACTAGGGAGAATTTACAGTAACCAGTTAACTTATCAACCAGCATGTCTTTGGGATGTGGAAGGAAACCAGGGCACCTGGCAGTAACCCACACAGTCACAATGTGCACACTCCACACAGACACAAACAGAGCTCAAGATTGAACCAGAGTTCCTGAAGCTGAGCAGCAGTACTGACCGCTGGCTACTGTGCTGCCCACTTTCTTTTTTCTCCCCTCCTCCTTCCCTCATTCCTCCTCAATCTCCAGCAGCAGCACTTAAATCAATAGTAGCTAATGTCACGAACCAGCAACAAAAGAAACACACTGAGCATGATTTAGTGTTAAAAACTATTTTATTAATTACTACTTATGATAATACGTAAAATAAAAGTAAAAATGTTAGTATGTTAGAATTCAAAAGTGTTAAACCTCGAAAGTTAACCCCAAAACTAAACTCGTTGTGTGTGTGTGTGTGTGACAAAGTCCCAAACTCCAAGTTCTGGAATGGTTCTTAAAGTTCAGTTCCGCAAGCCATAAGGTGAAACATGAGCAAGGGCTTCTTCAACAACCACCGTTGTCTGAAGATAAGACGTAGACGTAGAGAACATAGGGAGAGTAAATACGAAATCCAAATGTTCCACGATAGAACCCCAAACGACACTTCAGTGTTTACTCGGTAGTGACTTCCTCACCTCGAAAAGCATCCAAATCGTGGTCGTCCACACAAATACCTGTTTCCTTCTACAGGTCAGCAACAAAGTGAACTCCACCGGATTACTTCCAACTTCCATCCATGGATTTCAGTGGCAAACACAGTTATTGTTTCTCATCCATCGATAGAGAAAACAAGCAGGCTGGTGTCTCTCTCCCTTCTCTCTCTCTCTCTCTCTTTCTTCTTCTTCTGCCTTCTCCAACAACGTCATTACGTCCTTTATCTTCTGTTGACGTAAGCACGCCCCACACACACATACACACACACTCTCTATCTTAAAGGGACTTTCACTGAGTCCGTAACACTAAGGTTACATTATGCAACAATAATGAGGATCATACCTGCAATTTTACAAATTTCCAATCTGAGTACTTGGTGCAATACATAGATTTCAGGAAGTTGAATATTACTGTTCAATCTTTTAGACTCCGGTTTAGAACTTTTCATTTCTGTTTGAGATTAGATAGCTTCGATAAGATAAGATCTCTTTATTAGTCACATGTACATTGAAACACACAGTGAAATGCATCTTTTTTGCGTAGTGATTTGGTGGGCAGCCCGCAAGTGTTGCCACGCTTCTGGCGCCAACATAGCATGCCCGCAACTTCCTAACCTGTACATCTTTGGAACGTGGGAGGAAACCGGAGCACCTGGAGGAAACCCATGCAGACACGGCGAGAACGTACAAACTCCTTACAGACAGTGAACCTGGTTTGCTGGCGCTGTAAAGCGTTACGCTAACCGCTACACTACCATGCCTGCCTGAGAAACAATGTTTTAATAAAAAAAAGTAATGAACTTTATTTGTATAATTATGGTACTGCAGAATGAGAAAAGATAGAAAGAGGAAAACGTACACAAAAACCTAGTTAATAAAAAATGTGAAAAGCTGTCCAGTCATGTTTTTTTAAAATGTATAAAAATGCAGACCAGAGGCCAGTTGGCAGAACTCCCCTATTTTGTGTAAACCACGGCAGATATGGCTTATAGCTCCACTTATGAACATAACAACTGAAATTTGAGGAAATATGCAGACCTTTGATTTCTGAAGCCAGTGGGGGTAGAAAAATCAAAAGTTAGCAATGAAATGATTGGTAAAGACTGAAAATATAATTTTATGTCACTATTCTGCACATCAAGGACATTGTGTGTGATGGTAGTGAATTATATTTTAACACAGAAAAACTACAGAACAATTCAGGCCTTTCAGCCCACAAAGCTGTGCCGAACATGTCCCTACCCTAGAAATTACTAGGCTTACCCATAGCCCTCTATTTTTCTCAGGTCCATGTACCTATCCAACAGTCTCTTAAAAGACTCTATCGTATCCGCCTCCACCACCGTTGCAGGCAGCCCATTCCATGCACTCACCACTCTCTGAGTAAAAAACTTACCCCTGACATCTCCTCTATACCTGCTCCCCAGCACCTTAAACCTATGTCCTCTTGTGGCCACCATTTCAGCCCTGGGGAAAAGCCTCTGACTATCTACCCTATCAATACCTCTCATCATCTTATATACCTCTATCAGGTCCCCCTTCATCCTCCGTTGCTCCAAGGAGAAAAGGCTGAATTCTCTCAACTTGCTTTCATAAGGCATGCTCCGCAATCCAGGCAGCATCCTTGTGAATCTCCTCTGCACCCTTTCTATGGCTTCCACTTCCTTCCTGTAGTGAGGTGACCAGAATTGAGCACAGTACTCCAAGTGGGGTCTGACCAGGGACCTATATAGCTGCAACAATACCTCTCAGCTCCTAAATTCAATTCCCCGATTGATGAAGGACAATGCACCATATGCCTTCTTAACCACAGAGTCAACCTGCGCAGCCGCTTTGAGCGTCCTATGGACTCGGACCCCAAGATCCCTCTGATCCTCCACACTGCCAAGAGTCCTACCATTAATACTATATTCTGCCATCATATTTGACCTACCAAAATGAACCACTTCACACTTATCTGGGTTGAACTGCATCTGCCACTTCTCAGCCCAACTTTGCATCCTATCTATGTTCCTCTGTAACCTCTGACAGCCCTCCAAACTATCCACAACACCCCCAACCTTTGTGTCATCTGCAAACTTACTAACCCACCCCTCCACTTCCTCATCCAGGTCGTTTATAAAAATCACAAAGAGTAAAGGTCCCAGTACAGATCCTTGAGGTACACCACTGGTCACCGACCTCCACGCAGAATATGACCCTTCAACAACCACTCTTTGCCTTCTATGGGCCAGCAAGTTCTGGATCCACACTGCAATGTCCTGTTGGATCCCATGCCTCCTTAATTTCTCAATAAGCCTTGCATGGGGTCCCTTATCAAATGCCTTGCTGAAATCCATATACACTACATCTACTACTCTCCCTTCATCGATGTGTTTAGTCACATCCTCAAAAATTTCAATCAGGCTGATTTGAATCCATTAGTTATATTACATGTAGATACCTTCTACCAATTGCAATTATCTAAATCAATGCTATAAAACACATTTCCCTCTGTGTATTTATAAATTAGTCATATTTGGAAATATTGAGTGTACATGGTTAGGTTTTATATTTGACCTTAAAAGGTATTCAACAGTGGGACCAATGCTCTATGCATTAGCACTAATGCAGCAAAATGCACATAATTCCAATATCTTAAAGTTATGAATCAAAATGGCACCAAAAATTATGAAAAATTATGCTCCCTATCTACCCCTCTTTTAAGGCTACTCTTTAAAACCTGCTGCTGATCACGTTTTCCAGTCTGTGTACTACTGTATGTGATTCATTGTCAGTTGTTTGCTAATACTTCTATGAAGCACCAGAGGATATTTTGCCATGTTGTTGTCAGACTAATTAGGGTAAGGTTTGTTTATTTTGATTAGAAACAATCAACAGTAAAGGGCAGTTATTTCTGAATAGAGTAATCTGAGTCTTTATTTTAAGTCTGAGGGAACAAATAAATATATTGGCCCAGATTTTGCTGGTAAATGCTGGCAGTTCCAGAAGGGACCACTGGCTGATTAAATGAATGCAAGTCATTGGAAGGAAATTTGTGTGGCAGGAAGGAGTAGGCACCATAAATGTAAAGCATTTCATTACAGAAAGTTAGGATGAAAAGTGGCGAGGGGTTAGCAGCATACCGACACTGCAGGCAGTGCAGCTATTTAAAGCTCCAGCAACTTGAATTTGATTCTGACCCCCTAGTGCTGTCTGTGTGGAGTCACCGTCCACCTGTGACTATCTGTGTTTCCCTCAGGTGCTCCTGTTTCCTCCCACATCTCCAAAGCCGTGCTGGTTGTTAAGCAAGTTGACAACCAGAAATCACCCCTAGTGTTGGTGGCTGGCAGAAGAATCAGGAGGTTATTAATGAGCCTGTGTGATAGTATAGCTTAATGTTTTTACCTATTTTTTCCACTTCTAAAAATGTAATAACTTGTTTGAGATGCTTCAGGTTGGGATGATAAGTCTTCTGCACCTGGACCAGATTAGTGTAGTCATTGTTGACCACTGGCTCACACCAGTAGTATCTGATCTGTTATTTATGTGAATTTACAATGAATGGACACAAAAACAGTATTTTAATGGACACACAATAGACAGCAGATGCTAGAATCTGGAGCAATGCAAAAAGCACTGGAGGAACTCAGCAGGTCAGGCAGCATCTATGGAGGGAAATGCACAGTCAATGTTTCCAGTAGAGAACCTTCATCTAGACTGACCCCAGATGAAACGGACAGTTGACCCCAACTGAAACGTCAACTGTCCATTTCCCACCATAGATGCTGCCTGACCCACTGAGCTCCTCCAGCACTTTTTGTGTTGCTCTGGATTAATGGGATATATCTTGTATTATGAAAGTATGTGTTAATTCATAATGGTCTCATAAAAGAACCATGTTGTTTGCACTATTCATATAACTTATAATATGAAATATTTCA
This sequence comes from Pristis pectinata, assembly GCF_009764475.1. Lineage (NCBI taxonomy): Eukaryota > Metazoa > Chordata > Chondrichthyes > Rhinopristiformes > Pristidae > Pristis > Pristis pectinata. Next base: position 39,780,923 of record NC_067421.1, read on the forward strand.
GTCTCTTGAGAAATATGGATGAAATAGTTTTGATTACAAATTAGTTTACCTGGAAATGAATAGAAAGCTGCTTTCTAGTATGCAATTTAAATTTACATGGGTACAATTTGGATTTGCATACCTTGTGTAATAGAAAAGTATCTTCAGCTTCCTTATGAGGAGGATGACAGGGTAAAAGAAAATAGATAAAGAAAAGAATTGACAGAAACGGGCAGCAATTAGTCATGAGCAGTACAAATAAACTCACATCCACATAAGTACTACGGTGACCATGATCTTGTGATTGTAATGGGTACTTGGCGTTTGTAACTGTGCAGATTTATCCATTTTAAATGTGGGATTTTGTATATTCAAGTTACAAAGGAATAGCAGATTGCTTCTTTCCTGAATTCTAGTTGTAGAAACATAAATAGGTCAGATTTAGTCCTTAGTTTCCAGGGTTAATTTACAGCAATGCTAATTGTATTTAGGAAGTTACATGTCACAACTTTGTTTCATGCTATCTACTACTCTTTCCTCATATCAGCTTCAATGACGTACGTTTGTGCAGCACTCTTTCCAAAGTAAGGTATCCCAGGTACTTCATAAAAATGTGACAAACAAAACTTGACACCAAGCCATTAAAAGAGATACTGGGGCAGATGACCAACTGTTTGGTCATTTAAGGAATAGTTATAAAGGACAAATCCAATCTAGCTAATTACCACCCAATCCTTCCACTCTCAAACATTAGGAAAGTTATTCCTGATAGTTACTCACTCAGTCCTCAACTTCATCACAGCCTTGGTCCAAACAAAGGCTGTAAGTGGTTAGTTATATTTGTGGTACAAAAGTGCCATGCAATGCCATCACCAACAATAGAAAGTCAATCGCCTACCCTTGTCATTTGATGGTAATGCCATTGCTATCCCTCTGATCATTGCACTTGACCAGAAAACTCAATTAGACCAGTCACATTCACTTCTTATTTCAGTTTTCCAGCAATTACTGCACTTTTATTTTAAAATTTCTTAAGCTGTATAAATATAAAATATCTCTGGGATGGAGCATTCTCAGCACAAGTTCATAACTAGATCAGAATAAACGTTTCAGTTGATATGAATCCATGTATCTTTAAGCTTGTTTCAACACTTATTCATCCTGCTTGTTTTATGCAGCCTGGAGGACGAGAAAAAAGAATTGCTTGGCAATGTATTTAAATACTGGCACAAATTCATAAAGCAAGTGCAAAGTTCTGTCAATAATTTTCTTACTCTCAAAATGAATATAGTTGTGCTTTTTGTTATCAATGTCGAAAGATGAGGAGAAAAAATCTAGTATTTTAATCTGCTTTTGAGTTTATATTGGTCAGTGAGTCTAGAATCAAGAGTAACATTTTTCTTTATGATTATAATGAGTAGTTGGTACTTTACTAAATTGAAGTAGGAGTGATGAATGAATGCAATAAGCATTTCACAACCTTGGAAAGACTAGGAAAGAAAAATAATTCCTTTTTTTGTATTGGGAATATTTTTTTAGTAATGGAAACAATGATTCAAGCAAAGTGCTCAAATTTGAGTCTTAATGCTGAAGGATTAATACAAGCTTTTAACATTTAAAAGATAATGTATTTGGTTTGTGGCACCCCATAGCTTTACACTGAATACAAGTTACTATTGTGAATTGTGATTGAACTTTTCATCATGTGATTTCCTAGCATCAGTTTCCTGCCCCCACTTTCCCTCCTTTGGTTGCACAACAAACATGTCTCTGCTCGCTGTGCATGACCTTCCCACGGCAATTGGAAAGTGAAATGACTTTATTAGATGATCTTTGACAGTCCTGTCCAATAGTTTTTTTTATCCCCATATACAATAATTGTATAACTAATATTAAAAGAAAATATAAACATTTTCAATGTTTTAATGATTTTACCCCCTGGGATGCTCAGAACAGTGATGTGAATATTAGTCTTCGATGTCTGGAAACTCCAGGATAATCCTTGAGGATTGGCAGCCCTACATGAAGCCCAGACTCTGCAAATGTTCCTTGTTAATTCTAATTTAATTTTTAATTAGTATCTGTCTCTTTGACATACTTCATCAAAGGCAGGTCATGTTGAAGTTGCTTGAAAACCATGATCTGTTTATAAATAATAAATAATTGGTGTTGTCCTTGTAATGTTTTATAGAGGTCTCTTGTTCTGTATATGATGGCCTGCTGCCAAGTGAAATTCCAGATTTTCCCACTTGTGACGTTTGTATCTGAAACTGGAACATTCCTTCACCCTTTATTGTGGTCTATCATCACACACTCCTCCTCCTATCAATTTGCTGCCTTAAACTGTAATTTGCCTGGCAAATAGAAGTTGATTCCTATTTTTTCTGTGCACTGTTAATACAATATAGATCATAAGGATGATAATTGGCTATATAACTAGTTTGTTTGGTACTAGTTTGAATGTAGAAGATGTTTTTAAAAAAGGATAATTTATTTTAAAGGTATTGGCAAAAGCTTTATTTGATACAGGAAATTCTTGCTAATCAATTTCTGGATAGTAGTTCTAGAATTTGATGAGTCAAAACAAAATTAAGGTGCAACAATTGATGCTATTCTGATGTCATTATGTCACCAACTTGCTGTGGTGAGATGGAAGTAATTCCTTTTTTTTCTACCTATTGCACTTCCCAGTTGCATTGGCTGGGTAGGAATGTAACTATGTAAATCCACTTGTAATTTGAGTAAAAGCCCAACAAAAGATGTCTGTCCAGAAAGGGATAACAATTCTTCTGTAGGCAAGCATGGTGGGTTGAAGATTACGCAGGTTTGCAATAGTTTTATTGTTGTAATTTGGGTGAAGTTGGCAAAACCAGCACTAAACATCAGGGAATTTTAAATGCAAGTTATTTATTGAGTTTCTGTAGTCTTTATCAGTGATTTAAAAATAAGTTTGCCTGTTCAGCACTTCCTAAAACAAATATGATCGCAGCCCCCCCTCAAAATAATGAAGTTGATGCGTTTCTGTAGATCTCATTTGAGGAAGGGCATCAAATTGTCTCTAAACTCTTGTTAATTGCAGATGGAGGATCAGACACTTTATACATTTGTTTTGTGTGATACACCTATTTTCATCTATAACTATAGTATGTTACCCAGTCTTAAATATACCAGTAATTCAATTCAAAGAACAGGGAAGATAATGAATTAAGCTGAAAGATTAGTTCACAAAAGCTTTGGCATTTACAATTGTCTTAATGACTTTAGGTAGAAATAGTAACTGTAATCTTGTTTGTGAAGTTTCAAATGCAGTGAACGCCCAATTTCCCCATTACAGGCAAAACAGAAATTTGCTCCAAGTACCTCAGTTTATTGTGAAGTGCTCATTCAGAATCTGCACCTGTGGGAATAATTGCTTTTCCTGATTGCCTACACAGAGCAGACAGACACAGAGACATGTATTCACACAGACATGCACGCATAGACAGGCAGACACATGCAAGTGGCGAGATAGACAAGCTATGCAAGCATGCAGGCAGAGAGGCATGCATGCATTGTTCGATGCATGGATATATTGACAGATGGACATGGACAAAATATTAATGGTACTATTGAAAGTGATATTTATCCCAACCAAGAATTAGCTGAAACTTTACTATGCAAATATCTATCGGCAGGCTGAGTATAAAGTGTATTGTCTAGCCTGAATAGAAGAAAGCAGTCACTAAGTTCTTTCAGAAGAATTGTATATTACAAATTCTTAAAATTTATTAGCTAGAGGGACGCACTGAAGCTGGGTGCAGTCAATGCAAGGGCTCGGTGGGGAAGGACTACAGTTTAGGGTTCTTCTGCCACAGGAGAGGGAGGGGTGGGGTCAGGCGAGGAAGCCCCTCAATCATTGTAAATACGGGATTGGGGTATCACCCCAGGGAGACACACGAGTGGCATTGGGGCTGTGTTTTTTATATATAAAAAAGTAACACTAAGAATGGAACTGTATATGAATGTAAAATTTTGAACTGTTTTGTTATTGTATATAGTTTCTTTCATTATGAATAAGGTTTATTTTTTTTTTAAAAATTAGCTAGAAGAGGTAATTTGCTGCACAAGGAAAATACAATAGATTGATTAAATTTAAGTTCTGTCGGACCTCAGTTTGAAAATTGATCTTATGCTGGTATTTTAGTCTATTCATCTGAAAAATAGACTTGTGGAAGATGTCTCAGAACAGCCTAGGTTGATTTTCCCTTTAATTTTAATTCATCCTCCCTTCCTCCTCCTCCCCACCATTTGTCTTCCCGGATAAAACAACTGAGACAGCAAAACAGAGTTTCAGGTGCATTCTTCCAAGGCTGGCTAAAAATAACTCCTGAGTTATTGCATGGCATTGTGGCAGTTCCTGTGGAACAACTTGCACTTAGTGTGTGGAATTAATAACAGTACAAACGCAAGTAGAACAGTTACTTATTATATACAGCTGAAAAATGTTCCTCTCAGCCTTATAATGAACCTTTGATTAGCTTTGTTATGTTTTTGGAAGAGTAGGACACTAAATACTCTTCTCTTAAAGAAATAAAGTACTGCAGATGCTGGAATCGAGATGAGAAACACGATGATGCTGGAGGAACTCAGCAGGCCAGGCAGCATCCATGGAGAAAAGCAGGCAGTCAACGTTTCGGGTCAGGACCCTTCTTCAGGACTGAAGCTAGGAAAAGGGGAAGCCCAATATATAGGAGGGAAAAGCAGAACAGTGATAGGTGGACAAAAGAGGGGAAGCAGGGTGGGCACAGGGTGGTGATAGGTAGATGCAGGTAAGTGCTACCCTTTTTTTTCTTCCTTACTTTTGACCCATCCCCCAGTGGATCTGCTCTCCCCTCCTTCCCCACACCTGCCCCATATTGGGCTTCTCCTTTTCTTATCTTCAGTCCTGAAGAAGGGTCCTGACCCAAAACTTTGACCGCCTGCTTTTCTCCACGGATGCTGCCTGGCTTGCTGAGTTCCTCCAGCATCATCGTGTTTTTCACTCTTTTTAAACATTTTTCTGCCTTGCTCAGGTGTTTAGATCAGGTGACAGTGGTTGATAATGGTTGTCTAAAAGGCAAGATTCCAGGTATCAAGGGTCTGTCACCAGTTGATTTTTATTTGATAGTTTTAACAAATATCCATTCTTTGGGGATTTATGATCTTAGCTTTTAGCATTGATCTTAGCATTGAATTTCAAAACTTTGGATAACTATCATGCACATAAGTGCTTCAGTAAAGCTGTGGTCAGACATTTGGTACTTGTTTTGAGTGATTTGTTAGGTGATTGAGTCATCTTAATGTAGTGAATTCTATAATGGTGTATAGGTCATGGAGCTACAATAAAGCATTCATTAGCTAATTTATATTCTCTTATCACTAATTATAATTCAAACTTGTTTAAATTAATTATAATTGTGTGTTCATTTAATGTGGGCGTGTTTCTGATTGTGGGCACAGTGATCCATAGGTTTACAGTATCAGTATTCAAATCCAAGTATATAACAAGAACAGGGTAGCTGTAGTATTGGGGCAGTAGAAGTCCTTTGTGTTGAATGGGTCTTATTGAATTCATGTTTATCAGGACACTAACTTCCAAAAACATTCACTTCATCATTGATGAACTAACAGTGGTGTCCCTTTGTATATGATGCACTATAGCAACTCTGCTACCATTTCCTGAAGCCATGATCTCTTTCATCTGGAAGGAAAAGGCCAGCAGGCAGATGAGAAAAGGACCATGTCCAAGTTCATTTTGTGGACATATACATCCTGACTTAGAAATGTATCACTGTTCCTTCATTGCCACTGGGTGAACATGCTGGAACTTCTTACCTCCAACATGGGCTGTAGTGACACAACATGATGCTCACCTCTACTCTCTTCTGACCATTGAAAGATGATCAGGTGATCCAGCCTTGCCAGCAGGACACATGTAAGAATTATTTTAAATATGCCATAATTAATTTTCCTCTTTAAAGTCAAATTTTAGGATTTTTCTTTTCTCATTATCTCTCACAAAATAAAACATGGTAATATAACCCTATCCCCATTCATTTTTTTTCTTTCCTTTGTTACGATAATAAAAGTATGTTCATGCTTGGAATTGTGCGTCTGAATTTGGTCTTAACTTTTCCATGGGGTCCTTCAATTCTTCTTTACATGGTCTACTGTTCAGTAATATGAGCCAAGACTATGGCTAATGCCTGACTGTTGAAATGTGGGGGTGGGGGAGGCGGGGGGAAGAGGTGTACCCATTTCTGTTCTCCATTACTGCACCTCGCAACCTTCAGGCAGAGTTCATTGGCAACTAGTAATGGGGATTCAGTCTGATTTCCCTTCCACTTTCATTCTCTGAAACCTATGGCATCTTTTTATTGTAAATGGCTTGCACCTCAGCATAGATCAGTTGGTGAACCACATTAGGAATTGTGCCCAGTTTTAACTAAGCCATAATCTCCCACATTTCAACCTTCATCTCTAACTCATTGTTTCACAACTCTGGAATGCAGTGGACAAAGGGACTCCACGTAAGCTTTAAGTCAATTTCTGTTTAAAGTTCCTGCCCCTTTCCCATTCTGACCTCGACACACTACCCACAGATCTCAGTAGAAATTTGAAGAACAGCACCTCATCTTTAAAACCTTATGGGCTCATTGTTGATTTTAGCGGTTTCAGAGCATTGCTGTGGTAATTTCCCACAGCAAATACTGGTGTTGTTTCTCCTGTTATCTCTTGGTGCACCTTTACACATTTTTTCTGTACTTGTCCCATTGCTTTTGCTTTTGCTTTGCTCCATCATCCCTGTTGCCACTAACTTTGGTTTGATGAAGGCTACAGGATGAGAGTTTGATTAGTTTGGCATTGGTATAGACCCATGACAGTGGGATTAGTTTGGGATGGACACAGTGTTGTAGGGAAGGATGGGGAAAATAAGATTAATCTTTGATTGACTCTGAGATATGGGGAAATCAGGGGCAGGCTGATGCAGCAATATGGGAAGAAGCAGAAAAAGATTGATCTTGTGTTGATTGGGGCTACAAGGCTCGGGTGAGACCAGCACTGGGACCTTTTACTATTCATCATTTACTTTAATTATTTAGAATTGGATATGACAATCAAAATTTCCAAATGATCCCAAACAGTGGGTATAATGGTCACTGGAGAATAATGCAGCAAAATACAAGCAGATGTCAGAAAATTTGGAGACCTGGGCAGTTCGTTTCTGAATGAACTTTAACAAGTGAACAGATCATGTACATTGCTCTGCAGGCCAACGAATCCATTAAAAATAGGGTTCTTTGAGGAAGTGGCCAGGAAGATTGATGAGGTATTGCAGTGGGTGTGGTCTACATGGATTTTAGTAAGGCATTTGACAAGGTTCCGCATGGTAGGCTTCTTCAGAAGGTCAGAGGCCAAGGGATCCAGGGAGGCTTGGCCATGTGGATTCAGAATTGGCTTGCCTGTAGAAAGCAGAGGGTTGTGGTGGAGGGAGTGCATTCAGATTGGAGGTCTGTGATTAGCAGTGTCCCACAGGGATCGGTTCTAGGACCTCTACTTTTTGTGATATTTATTAATGACTTAGATGAGGGGGTGGAAGGGTGGGTTAGCAAGTTTGCAGATGACACAAAGATCGGTGGTGTTGTGGATAGTGTGGAGGCTGTCAAAGCTTGCAGAGGGATATTGATAGGATGCAGAGCTGGGCTGATAAGTGGCAGATGGAGTTCAATCCAGAGAAGTGTGAGGTAGTACACTTCGGAAGGACAAACACCAAGGTGGAGTACAAGGTAAATGGCAGGATTCTGGGTAGTGTGGAGGAGCAGAGGGATCTGGGGGTTCATATCCACAGATCACTGAAAGTCGCCTCACAGGTAGATAGGGTAGTTAAGAAAGCTTATGGGATGTTGGCTTTCATAAATTGGGGGATTGAGTTTAAGAGCTGCGAAGTGATGATGCAGCTTTACAAAACTCTGGTTAGGCCACACTTAGAGTACTGTGTCCAGTTCTGGTCGCCTCATTATATGAAGGATGTGGAGGCGTTGGAAAGGATGCAGAGGAGATTTACCAGGATGCTGCCTGGATTAGAGAGTATGGATTATGAGGAGAGACTAAAGGAGCTAGGGCTTTACTCATTGGAGAGAAGGAGGATGAGGGGAGACATGATAGGGGTATACAAGATATTAAGAGGAATAGATAAAGTGGACAGCTAGTGCCTCCTTCCCAGGGCACCAATGCTCAAAACAAGAGGGCATGGTTTTAAGGTAATGGGTGGGAAGTCCAAGGGAGATGTCAGAGGAAGGTTTTTCACCCAGAGAGTGGTTGGTGCATGGAATGCGCTGCCTGGGGTGGCGGTGGAGGCTGATACGTTGGACAAGTTCAAGAGATTGTTAGGTAAGCATATGTGCATCAGGTATCTACAGGTATGTGCATCATGACCCACTTTAAACCCCATAAACTACACTGATTCTGGATGAGGCAAAACAGGAAAGAACATTCTCATTCTTGGAGGGTTTTCCTAAAATTTAAAAAAAACATTTTTTTAAAGATGTGATGATTGCTCATTACGTCAATTGTATGTTTTGTTCAGGGTTAAAACTCTGACAAAGGCTGAGTTTAGGGTGATCCCTTACGCAGCACTAGTTAAACTATGGAAGAAAGGGGGAAAAGAATTGTATTCATGTGGTTTATTTTGTATGCTTAAGACATCCAATGTACTTTATAATCAATGAAATACATTTGAAGTGTGATCATCACTGTAATGTATAATAATTGATGATTTCCTTCGACTTCAAATTCCAGTACGAAGACAGAGCTACATTTGTAATTTTATATCCTCATTGCTTTAAGACTGGACCACACAAATAGTCTGTATCAAGAGCGTGGTTATTAATCACCAGTTGCATTGTTGGTAAATATTATGGAAGTCTAAGTTGATTTCTACCTATTTAATTATGATAGTTGAGATGCTGTTTACTTGCTGCCTTTTGCACATCTCAATGTAAGTAACTTGATGTTAGATTTCCTGTGGGTTTGCTGCAGTGTACACCCACTATAGCATTCTTCTAGCAAGTATCGTTAAGCCTTAACCTTAGAGGTGCATTCCCTATTGCAGCCGATATGAGGCTACAATTTACTCTCTCTGCTGGGAGTTCTCAGTTTATTGGCAGGATGCTGTTTCTGCAACCTTCTGAGCTATATTTTTATTAATAGGTTTTTAGATATTAAGAAAGTCAAAGGATATAGGGTTAGTGCAGGAAAGAAGCACTAAGATAGATGATCAGCCATGATTAAATAGCCTACTCCAGTTTATATTTCTTGCATTCTTTCTTTTCAACGCAGTATAAATAGGTTGTTATGCAGTCCACAGGCTTGAATTCCAGTTAACCAGATTGTTTCTAATTTACTTGTTAATAAAAATAGGGCAAATACATTTTCTCATTGTGCATCTGTTGCTTTTCTTACTCTTTTGAGGTATAAATGCCAAAATAATTGCATGGTGTAACATCTTGTTTCTGTGCACTCCATGATCCCATTCCATGTTCCCTCCATGACTTTCCATCATAAAATCAGAAGTGTTCAATTCCATTTGCAACTCCTCAGCAAATGGAGCAACCCATGCAGCAAGAATCAGACAAATTCAAGCATGGGCTAATAAGTTGCAAGTAACATTCACACCACAAAAGTGCCAAGCATTGACCATCTATTACAAGAAAATGTTTGACCACCTACCCTTGATATTCAGTGGCATCACCATCACTGATTTTCCCCCATCATCAATATCCTGGGGATCACCACTGTCCAGAAGCTCAACTGTACCAACCACATAAATACTGTGGCTGCAAGAGAGGGTTGGATGCAGCAAGTGACTCGCCACCTGGTACCCTAAGGCCTTTAACTCATCTGCAAGGAATGTCAGGCATGTGATGGAATATTCTCTACTTGCCCAAATGAGCTCCAACAACTCTTACTACTTGACACCACCCAGGACAAAGCAGCCTGCCTGACTAGCACCTCATCAATCACCTTAAGCATTCATTCCTTCACCACAGTGCTGCAGTATGTATCATCTACAAAGCATGTTTTAGTTACCTCCCTAGGTTCTCCAACAAAATATCCAAACACCCGACCTCTACCACCAAGAAGGACGAGAGTAGCAGACCCATGGGACCACTACTACCTGCATGTTTCTCTCCATGTTGTGCACCATCCTGACTTGGAAATACATTGTCATTCCTCCTTTGTTGCTGTGTCCTGCAACTGCCTGGCCAACAGTGAAATCAGATTACCTTCATCAGAAAGACTACAGCAGTTCAGGAATGCAGTTTAGAACCACTTTCTTGAGGGCAATCAGGGATGAGCAATAAATGCTAGCCTTGCCAGTGATTTCCCCAGATCCTGGAAATTAATTTAAAACATTTTACAAACAAAATGTGAACAAAAATGATTATTGCTGATTATCAGTGACCATCCCTCACCCCAACCATCCCGTCTCCACTTTCTTTTAATCCAACTTTATTCCTCCATTTTGGAGAAACAACACCTCATATTCCTCCTTGGGAGTTTCCAACCTGATGGCCTCAACATTGATTCTCTAACTTCCGATAACCCCACCCCTTCTTCTTCCCCCCCCCCCCTCCACTCCTTTGTCTTCCCTTATTCCTGTGGTTCCCTTTTCCCGCCTGGTTGACCTGCCCATCTCCTCTCTTCCCCTCCCCCATCCTTTATTCCATGGTCCACTGCCCTCTCCTACTCTCCTTCTACCTACCACCTCTCAGCTTATTACACCTCCCCCCCCCCCACCTACCTTTCCCCTCTCACCTGGACTTGCCTATCATCTGGACTTGTTTACCACCTGCGTGTGCTCCTCCCCCTTCCCCCCACCATTTTTTTCTGGCTTCTGCCCTCTTCCTTTCCAGTCCTGATGAAGGGTCTTGACCTGAAATGTCGACTGTTTATTTCCCTCCATAGATGCTGCCTGACCTGCTGAGTTCCTCCAGCACTTTTTGTGTATTGCTCCAGATTCCAGCGTCTGCAGAATTTCTTCTTGTCCTTTCCATTTTCTTCTTCTTTCTCCCACAATCCTCCTGGACTGACCATGGATCTGGAGGTGACCGACTTTCTTCGCCGTCTCTGCACTGACGTAGCATATGGAGAACTCTTGCCTTGTTTAAGACTGATTCAGTCAGCCCAACAGCTTGGGTCTCTTGCTGTTGATTTTCTGAGTGACAGGCCCATGACCAAATTATCACTGGCCTGCTGCACAGCCCCCACTTAATGTGGCTCTGCAGATGCCAAGAAGATCTTCACCCATAATTTGGCAATAGTTTTTGGCAGTAATAAAATTCACATCTTTGGTGTTCAAAACCCTCACCTTTCCCTAATATTGTAACTTTTTTCAGCCCTACAGTCTGACAGGATCTTTGCTCCTCCAGTGCTGGCCACTTGCACATTCCTGAATTTGATCATTCCACCATCTGGCAGCCATGCCTCCATCTGCCAAAGCTTTAAGCTGTGAAATTTCTCCCACCCCCACCCCTCCCGCACCTCCTTTAAGCTACTTCTTTAAACCCACTTCTTTGACCAGCTATCCTAATGTGATTTTTATTTTTGTGTGGCTCAGAGACATTTTGCTAGAGAACACTCCTGTGAAGCGCCTTGAGATACGTTGCAATATTAAAGGTGCAGTATCAATATAGGGTTTTTTGTGTGTGTTTAACTTCAATTTGTAAAGGCCTATGTTGCTTGACAGTATTTAGTAATTCAAAAATGTGATTGCAAGCTCTTAAAAAAAATATGAAATTTTATTAAGACAAGTTTATTGTTGGATTTTGTAATGGCTGCTGCTATATTATGCCATCCTTCATTGCTGCTGAACAAGATTTTGAACTCCTCCTGTGACTGCTGGAGCTCAAAAGAGTAGTTTATTCTAAGCTTGGTTTCAGTGCCAGACAAATTTTAGTTGTTAAGCTCCCTGAATAATTGAGTTTGTTTATTCAGTCTATTTTTGTTGGTGGCTTATTGGGGAAGGACTATATAAAGGTTGCTTTATTCTTCAGAGACAGTGTTCAGCAGACAGTATAATGATGATAAAGGGGCAAATACTATTGGCCATCTGGGCATCGATTCTGAATTTCTGAAAAGAAGTATACTTTGGCTGTTCTTCTAATAAATAAGATGCCAAATGATTTAAAGTACCATCCAGTAACTCTTAAAATTTACACATTCCACAGGTATACATTTACAGAGTATGCACTCACGGGTTTTGTTTTTATCATTGTTCCTTCTGAATGTCTTTTTTCCTCTTGTGTCTGTATCTGTCTACCTCTTAATTAAACGTTAATAAGGCTTTTAATTTCGTAACTTGAAGATTTGCTATGTCTAAGTTTGTTTTGTGGATGCTTGTATGTTTGAGGTTGCTAAGAGACTACCAGTACGCCAAGTTACTTGTTATTTACTAATTAGCCTTGTAAGATTTCATCTATCTAGAAATAATTATTTTAGTTTTAAATTTTACAAGGTATGTCACTCACTTTATTTCTCAACTTCTAGACCAGTCTCTGCTCCTCATTACAACACAGCTGAGAACGAGAGCAAATATTAATTTTTCTGCCCAAGTTATTTGTGATGACGCACATTAGTGAACAAACCTTTTTTTAAGAAAAAATATGGTTTATTGTAGTGTGTGATTAAAAAATTTGAAGTTGTTTTCTGTAATAAATAAATTTCCATCTAAGGAAGTTTGCTTGATCACAATTTGTATTCAAAAGTGTTTCCTTTTATACACTATGGAAAAATTCCCATGGTGAGGAATGTTTATGCTTGAATAAAACTGGCAGGCCTTGAACACATTTTCAGATGCATAAAATTCTGCAGGTTTTTTTGCTCTGGGAGAGATTGAGTTGTGGAATGGTTTTGGAAAGGGAATGTTCTGCAGTCCTTGTTGTTCTCTTACATCATAATATGTTTTAGACTCTTTTTGTGAACCAAGCATGTTTAAGTTTATACATTGTCACAGACTTAATTGATGGGTTATCTTTTGATGAGTTTAAATAAGATTTGTTTTCTCACTGAAATGGTTTAATGCATTGTAAGTATTTCAGTTCCTGAAGGATTTTTCCAAAGCTCCTTAGCATTTTCTTAAAACTTTTGTGTTAACATTCTGCTGTTTATAAAGATAGGCAGGAAACTGAGGAGGACACGGTCTCTGCAAATGAATATAGACAGGTTAAGTGGGTGACTAGAATATGATAGATGAACTGTAATATGGGAAAACATGAAGTATTCGACAGTTGAGGAAGAACACAAAATTAATTGAACACTTAAGTAAAATGAGACTTGGCGTTCAGTGAGACAACACAGTAATGCAGCCAGTTGAACCACTGCCTCACAGCACCTGAGACCAGAGTCCAATCCCAACCACGGGTGCTGTCTGTGTGGAGGTTTGCATGTTCTTCAGTGACTGCGTGGTTGTTCTCTGTATGTTCTGATTTCTTTTTACATCCCAAAGGTGTGCAGATTGGCCACTGTAAATTCCCTCTAGTCTGTAGGCGAGTTGTAGAGTTGATGAGAATGTGAGGAGAATAAAAAATGGTATTAATGCAGGATAGTTTAAATGGGTGGTTGATGGTCAGTGCAGACATGGTGGGCCGAAGGGCCTGTTTCCGTGCTGCATCTCTCTATGACTCTGAGATCTGGGTATCCTTGTACAAGAAACACAAAATTAGCATGCAGATACAGCAAATAATTATGATGGCAAATGGAACATTGGCTTTTATTGTGCTGGGGGGATAAAGTCGGGAAATCTTCCTACAACTATGCAGGGCTTTGATGGGAACTTAGTACTTATACTTTGTATAGTTATGGTCTCATTTAAGGAAGCAACATGTATGGAGATTGTGTAATGAAGGTGCACTAAATTAATTCCTGGAATGAGGATGTTATCATATGATTTAAACTTTCTGGCATGTAGAAGAATGCGATGCAATCTTATTGGAACATGTAAGATTCTGAGGGGGATTATAAAGTTCTTGCTGTGAATATCTTCCTCTGGTAAAGGTATTTAGAATCGGGGGCCATAATCTCAGAATAAGGCTCCAATGAGGGTGAATTTCTTCTATGAAGTTTGTGAATCTTTGGAGTTCCCAGTAGTGTTATGGAACTGCCATTAAGTATGTTCAAAGCTGAGACAGCAGAATTTTTGGTCTTCATTGGAATCGAGGGTTACAGAAATAAGGCAAGAAATGGACTGGAGCCAAGCCCAAACCACCATTATCAACTTGAACAGCAGAGCAGCTCATGTGTGCCTGTTCCTGCTACTACTTGTGTTCTTTTTCTCGTTAATTAAATACTGCAAGTTTTTTTTTAAACAAAGGGTATTGTATAATTTTTTTCCACTCTTGGACCTGCTTGCTTGTAGAGCTTATTGCAGTCAAGCTAAAAATTGACTCGTATACTGTTACTAACACATTCAGCTTCTCGGATTTGAGGTCCTTGTGTTCATGATTACAGATTATTTTCAGTTCAACCCTTCCAAGGCCCTGCTTATATTGTTCACTTTTGATGTACTTCTCTGAAAATCTCACGTAGGTGTGTGTTGGTGACCTGCCTTTATTAAATATCCAAAGATATTTCTGAATCTTGGAAGCTAATGAAATGCACTGAGGGGTGCTCACCCACTAATTTGCAAACAGTCTAAGTTGGAGAAAGATAAAGATACGGTGTCACATTGTTAGCCACCATGGCATCTCAAAGAAGAACTTACAGTGAGGCACATTGTGAATAGAAAGATGTAGCAGAATGTGGGAAGATGACAGTATATTGTAAACACAGCAAAGACTAGTTAGGTCAGATATTTCACTTTATTTTCTATTTAAATATTTGTCTCTCTTTACAATATTTTTATTAATTCCACAAAGAAAACCAAAAAGAGGATAAAAATACTACTGAATACATTGTGTTAAATCATACTTGAGATCACAATACTCTAAGTTAATAATCACATCCGATTTTTATTCGGATATATCTCCTTACTGGGACAAATGCAATAACGGAGAGGCTCCTTTAATTCACATGTTTTGGACGTGTCAGAGTCTATTTAGATATCTGTAAGATCAATAAAATTTCCACAATCTATATATCGGGGCAAGAGCATAGACAGGGAAGGAGTCAGGGTTCTCCTTGGGGGTAATCTCTTTAGAGCCAGGCGATGTGGCCGAAGTCCTAAATGAATACTCCTTATCTGTATTCACCAAGGAGAAGGACATGGAAGATGGTGAGTTCAGGGAAGGGTATATGGATAGTCTGGAGCAGGTTAGGTTTAAGAAGGAGGACGTGTTAGATGTTGAGATGCATGAGGGCTGATAAATCTCCTGGCCCAGATACAATCTATCCCAGTTTGCCGTGGGAAGCAAGGGAGAGGACAACAGGGGCCCCAAAGGAGATTATTACATCTTCATTAGCCACAGATGAGATGCCAGAAGGCTTGAGGACAGCGTATGCTCTTCCTTTATTTAAGAAGAGCAGCAGGGATAAACTGGGTAACTGCAGGCTGGTGAGCCTTTGTCAGTGGGAGGGAAAGTATTGGAGAAAATTTGGAAAAGCAGGGGAGCTGATTAGGGGTGGTCAGCACAGGTTTGTGTGGGAGAAATTCTGATTAGGTTGAGTTTTTTTCAGAAGGTAGCTAAGAACATGAAGGTAGAGCAGTAGACGTTGTCCATTTGGCATTTGAGTAAGGCATTTGACAAGGTCCAGCATGGTAGGCTGGTCCAGAAGGTTAAGGCACATGGGATCCAAGGTGAGCTAGGTAATTGAATTCAAAATTGGCTTGGTGATGGAAAGCACAGGTAAGGATTCATAAAGTCATTCAGCAAAGAACAGGCCCTTCAGACCAACTTGTCCATGCTGACCAAGGTGCCTTGTCTCATTTGACCCATATTTCTCTAAACCTTTCCTAAACATGTATCTATCCCAATATTTTTTAAACGTTGTGATTATACCTGCCTCTACCACTTCCTCTGGCAGCTTGTTCCATATATCTGCACCCTCTCTGTGAAAATCTTGTCCCCTGGGTCCCCTTTAAATCTTTCTGCTCACGTATTGAATCTATGCCCTCTAGTTTTAGACGTTCCTACCCTGGGGAAAAAGACCGTGACCATCCACCTTATCTATGTATAACCTTACCAATTACCCTCATGATTTTATAAACCTCTATAAGGTTACCTCTTGGTCTCCTTTACTCCAGCGAAAATAGTCCCAGTATATCCAATCTCTCCTTATAACTAAAGCCCTCCAGTCCCAGCAATGTACTTGTAAATCTTTTCTGCACCCTCTCTAGCTTAATCACATCCTTCCTATAGCATGTCAACTGGAACTGCACACAGTACTCCAAATGTGGTCTCGCCAATGTCTTGTACAGCTGTAACATCATGTCCCAACTCTTGTACTCAGTAGCTCGATCTATGAAGGCAAGCATGGTGGAAGGATGCTTTTCTAATTGGAAGTCTGTGACCAGTGGTGTATTGCAGGGATCAGTGCTGGGTCCTTTGTTTGTGATATATATCGACTTAGTCATGAAACTAGGATGTATAATTAGTACTTTTGCAGATGACATGGAAATTGGTAGTGGTGTTGATACTGAGAAAATTGTCTAAAGCTACAGCAGGTTGTAGATCAGATGGAAAGTTGAGCAGAATGTTGGTAGATGGGATTTAATCCCAAGGACTGTGAGGTGAATGCATTTTGGGAATTCAAATAGGGGTAGGACATGTACCGTAAATGGCAGGGTGCTAAGAAATGTTGATGAATAGAAGGATCTTGTGGTTCAAGTCCAAAGTTCCCTGAAAGTGGCAACACGGATAGATAGAGTGGTGAAGAAGGCAAATGATGTGCTCGCCTTCATAGGCCAGGGCATAGAAATATAAACATTGGGAGGTCGTTGCAAAATGCTGGCTAGACTGCACTTGGAGTATTGTGTGGAAGATGTGGTTGCACTGGAGAGAGTACAGAGGAGATTCACCAGGATGTCACCTGGATTGGAGGACATTAACTAAGGGGAGAGATGGATACACTGGTGTGTTATCCTTGGACAAGGAGACTGAGGGGCAACCTGATAGAGATTTATAAGATTAGGGGCATAGGGCATAACTGAGGGGCATGGTCAGAATCTTTTTCCCACGGTAGAGGTATCAAAAACAAGAAAGTGTAGGTTTAAAGTGAGAGGAACAAGTATTAAAGGGGATTTGAGGGGAAGGTTTATTTCTAAACAGAGAGTGGTTGAGATGTGGAACGTGGTTCCAGAGGAGGTGGAGAAGTCAGATACAATTTTAATTTAAAAGGCATTTAGACAGACACTTAAACAGGCAAGGCACAGAAGGCTAGGGACCTAGTGTGGGCAAATGGGATTAGTGTAGATGGGCAAAAGGTTTGGCATGAACATAATGAGTTTAAAGGGCTCGTTTCTGTGCTGTACAACTCTGACTCCATGACTGCACAACACTGTTTAAGGAGAGAACTTGTTCAAAAACAGTGCATTTCATAATTATTATTATTATTGTACAGTCCCTCAGGTGCTAACAGTAATGTATTGTGGATTGGATAATGCCTGTGTGCAAATTCTTTTGATGTGAAGTGGCTGTTGCTCACCAGTACCACGTGGTCTTAATAGAATGTTTTGGTCTAATGGCAATGGATCCAAGATGATTGGAGACCAGGCCCTTGCCACCTAGACATGAGCAAGCATTCATGGACACACTCATTTCTGCTCCTTCAGTTCCCCCTGCCTGCCATCTCCCACACCTTCTCATTCAGCTTTTTCCTTCTCTCTTCCTTCTCAATTCCAAACTCCACTTGCTCTCCTTTTCCCCCTCATCCCTCGGACTAGGGATAGTCTGCATGGCTTTGTGTGTGGGAAATCTTCTCTCTCAAATCTGTTAGTTTTTTTGAAGAGGTAACCAAGAGGATTGATGAGGGCAGGGCAGTGGACATTGTTTATAAGGACTTTAAGCAAGCCCCTTGACAAGGTCCAGCATGGAAGGCTAATCTGGAAGGTTAGATTACTTGGGATCTGGAGCTAGCAAAGTGGATGCATAGAATGGATGGTAGGAAGCAGAGGGTGATGGTGGAAGGTTGTTTTTCGGACTGGAACCCTGTGACTAGTGGTGTGCCACAGGGATTGGTGCTGGGGCCATTGTTCGTCATTTATATCAACAATTGTGGATGAGAATGTACAAGTGTGTTTAGTAAGTTTGCAAATTACACTAAAATAGGTGGTATCGTAGACGGTGAAGAAGGCTGTCCAAAAATTACAGGGGGATCTAGATCAGCTAGGTTAGTGGGCTGAGGAATGGTAAATGGCATTCAATTCAGATAAGTGCAAGGTATTGCATTTTAGGAAGTTAAACCAGGGTAGGACTTTCACAGTGTATGTTAGGGCCCTGGCAGTGTTATAGAGGTACCTGGGAGTACAAGTATATTGTTCCCTGAAAGTGGCGTCACAGATGGTGAAGAAGGCATTGAGTGGAGCTGGCCTTCAGTCAGGGCATTGAGTGTAGGAGTTGGGACGTTATGTTGCAGTTGTACTTGACGTTGGTGAGGCCATATCTGGAGCATTGTGTACAGTTTTGGTTACTCTGTTATAGGAAAGGTGTCATTAAGCTGGAAAGAGTATAAAGAAGATTTACAAGAATTTTGCAAGGACACGAGAGCCTGAATTACAGGGAGAGGTTGGGCAGGCTAGAAGTTTATTCCTTAGAGTGTAGGCAACTGAGGGGGGGTCCTTATAGAGATGTATAAAATCTTGAGGGACACAGATAGAGTGAATGCACACAGAGTTTTACTCAGGGAAAGGGAATCAAAAACTAGAGGACATAGGTTTAAGGTGAGAGGGGAAAGATTTAAAAGGGACCTGAGGGGCAACTTCATGCAAGGGGCGGTGAGTAATATGAAACAAGCTACTAGAGGAAGTGGATGAGGCAGGTAAAATAACAACATTTAAAAGACACTTGGACAGGTACGTGGATAGAAAAGGTTTAGAGGGATATGGGCCAAACACAGTCAAAAGGGACTAGCTTAGACGGGCATCTTGGTGTGCATGGAGGAGTTGAGCCAAAGGGCCTGTCTCCATGCTGTATTACTCTACGACTCTATGACACTTATTCCCAGTTTCCTTTCCCTCCAATTCCCCACTCTTTACCCAATGCCCACCACTCCCTACTGCTGACCCATCCTTGGGAATTTTTATTTCGAAATTCAAGCTCTAAAAGATCTGTATTGCTGGAGTTATTATTTGATCAATTTAACATTTGTCATATTCACACCTTTGGTCTTCCAAAAGTATTTCACAGCCAATTAAATTGCTTTGGAAGTGTTGTCATTATAGTAATGAAAGGGAGTGTAGAAGCAATTTATGCATCGCAACATCTCACAAACAACAGGGATAAATAACCAGATAATCTAATGTGTATTCACTTTATCTGAAATGGAGTGTCTTTGTCGATATTAAACTCACTCATTACTGCTTTGAAGTATCAGTCTGGATTATGTGCTTAGGCTTCAAGATTGTGACTTGAGCCCACAGCTTTCTGACAACGATGCAAAATCTAAATCTCTCAGCAAAGCTGTGATTCAAGATATGAATGATTGACTAGTTTTCTCCCCAATTAGGACATAATTTTGTGGTTGTAATGACTGAGAAACTGCCCAGCTTGAACTGACAAAAACCTTGGGATTTCAAGACATGCATGCTTTAATGTGGAAATTCCAAAGTTGTACGTGATTCTGCTCCTCCACAAGTTCTATACTTCTGCGGTTTTCTTTATTGTAAATGGTAATTGGATAAATTTCAGATATTTAAGATACCCTGAAGAGGTTGTACGTTGTTGCATGTAACACAGTCACAATGTGGCACTTTAACATTCCCTTTTCCATGCATGTTGGTGGATTCATGCTTCATCGTGGTAGCTAGTGATGGGTTGTGACTGACATACTGTCCATGTATTCCAGCAATAACATAAGCTCAACTGGCACTGTGGTAGATGGTGTGCCAGTCAAGCAGGCTGCTTTATCCTAATGTTGTCAAGCTTCTTGAGTGTTGTTTGAACTGCACTCTGCCCAGAAAGTGAAGAGTATTATCATACTCCTGACTCGTGCCTTGTTAATTGCCTCTAGTATGTAAGTGAGTGGTAAAATCCGGGGGAGAGTTGATGAGAATGTGGGGAGAATAACAAAAAAAAGGATTAATGTAGGATCACTGTAAATGGGTGGTGATGTCGTCATAGACTTGGTGGGCCAAAGGACCTGTTTCCGTGCTGTATGTCTCCATGGCTCTGAGAGTTGTGTTAGCTTTGAATAACTAAGCCATAATTACTTGAAGTGCTTTAGAGTCTTGTCTGCCCTCTTGTGCAAGAAACCCAGCAGCTAGTTTCTTTCTACCTGACCCCAAGTTAGTCTTGAGGATGGTATTTTTACTGAGGAAAGGAGGAAGTTAAAGCCAGATTAATCATCTGGTCTGTTGTATATGAAACATATGACACAGAAGGAAGCCATTCCGTCATTATGTCTCTGCTGGTTGATAAAGAACTCCTTAGCCTAATCCCATCTTCACACACTTGTCCCAAAGTCCTGCAGATCACAACTCTTAAATACTGTTTAAATGTTACTGAGGTTTCCTGCCTTTGGGCAGTGAGTTCCAGAACCCAGTCACCCTTTAGGTCAGAATTTTTTCCTCCCTTTTCTCCCCTAATCTTTCTACCAACTTCTTTAAATCTATACCCTTGGTTTTGACCCTTCTGCTAAGGGAAATAGCAAGGACCTGCTGGGCCTCATGATTTTTTTCCCACCCCAATTAAAATCCTAGATTATCCAGTTTTTCCCCATGACTGTAATTTTCCAGTTCTGCCAACATCTTTGTAAATCTCCACCATACATTCTCCGATATAATCACACACCTTTCTCGTAATGTGGTGACCAGACCTTTAGTCAAGCTGTTGCAGTTTGTATGCAATTCCAGCATTGCCTTCCTGCTTCTGTATTCTAAACCTTGGCTAATAAATAGAAGCATCCTGTGTGTCTTTTGAACTACCTTTAAGGATCAGTGAACATACACCAAGGTTCCTCTTTTCCCCATATTTCTCAGTCTTCCCCAGTTATTGTATATTTTCTTGCTTCGTTGCAGATACAAATTAGGAACAAGGGTAGGTCACTCAACCCCTCACTGTTAGGTAATAAAATCATAGCTGCTCTGATTATAATCTCAATTCTGCATACCTGTCTGCTTTTCACCCCTTTGCTTACCAAGAATCTATCTTTACCTTGAAAATATTCAAAACCTCTGCTTTCATCACCCTTTGAGGAAGAGTGTTCCAAAGACTTGCTACCCTGTGAACAAAAACACTTTGCTTTATCTCTATCTCAAATGGGTGACCCCTTATTTTTAAACAGTAACTCCTAGTTCTAAATTCCTGCACAGTAGTCTCCATCAACCCTATCAAGACTCCTCAGGTTATGTTTCAATCAAGTCAGCTTTCATCCATAACCCATCCATTCTAGGTATTAGTTTAGTAAACCACCTCTAAACTGCTTCCTGCCATTAATATCCTGTACACAGCATCCCAGATGAGATCCCACCAATGTCTTATACAAGTGAAGCACAAGCTCCCTACATTTGCATTCAATCCTCCTTGCAATAATGAATAATATTCCCCAATTACTTGTTGTACCTGCACACTAGCTGCCATAATTCCCTCACTTATTTCTTTTAACAATATGTCATATTTCACCCAGGCCTGGTGATTTGTCCATTTTGTGAGATGATAAACTTATTACCTGAATTAAAATAAATTTCTTATTCTATGTTTACCTCACTCAATACTTTACATTCAATTTGCCTAACTATAATATTAACATTATTCCCTGCTTTTGTGAAGATTATCACAATAATTTCAATAAAGACCTTGTCCACAGGCTCTGCCTCCAGATAGTTATCCATGTGCTCTTTATGTACTTACAAAACGTCTTTGAATTTTCATTTATTATACCTGGCAATATTTTTAATAACCTTATTTTGCTTTCCTAATTTCCCTTTTAGTTTAACTCCTACATTTTTTGTCCTCTTCCAGGCTGTATTCTACTTCTTAGGCATTCTCTTGAGATCAAGGAATATTTGCTTTCACTCCGTTTCTGAGGAGAGAAAGATGTCTAATCATAAATTCTTTAACAATGGCTACCGCAGTCTTAATTTACCTTTGTAGCGACTCACCGTCCGAGCAAGCGAACCGGCTTGGCAGTCGGGTCGCGTGTCGTCGGAGTGGCGAGGCCCAAGATGGCGTTGGGCCTTCGTCTTCCCCGAGCGACGGGGAGAACCCATGCGCGGGAAAAGTTTGATGACATAGAGCATACGTCATTTCTGTTTTTGGTGGGCAGGAAGCGTTCCTCTTAAAAGGCCCGCGCAAGGCGGGAAAATAAATCAGTTTTGTTCTGCAGCCCACCGACTAGTGTCTTGCTTTCACATTGTGGTAGCAGCCGCTACATTGGTGACCCCGACGGTCCAAATGGATTTTGGACCCGCACAATGGACGACAACGCAGCAGCCAATGCAGTGGCACTCAAGCTGCCCACCTTTTGGATGCTTCGGCCCAACGTCTGGTTCGACCATGCTGAAGCATAATTCCAGCTTCGGCAGATCACCTCCGACTCCATAAAGTACTACCACGTGGGCAGTTCTCTGAACCAGGAGACAGCCGCCCAGGTCGGAGACTTCATCCAGTCTCCTCCTCCGGAGGATAAGTACCCGGCTTTCGAAGAACTTATTCGGACCTTCGGCCTCTCCCGTCGCGAGCGCGCCACCCACCTGCTTCATCTCGACGGCCTGGGGGACAGATCCCCATTGGCCCTAATGAACGAGATGCTGGCCTTGGCTGAGGGACACAAGCCTTGCCTAATGTTCGAACAGGCCTTCCTCGAATGACTAACCGATGACATTCACCTGCTGTTGGCCGATGCCGATTTCAGCAACCCACGTGAGGTAGCTGCCCGGGCAGACGTCCTGTGGAAGGCCAAATGCAGGAGTGGGTCGTCCGTCGACCAAATGCCAGGCCGCGAGCCCAACGCCTACCTAAACCAGTCCCAGCAACCGAGTGACCACACCCCAGAAACACAGACGACGACACTGGCGACCAGCTGTGTTTCTACCATCAGAGGCGGGGCACGGAGGCCTGTCGATGCCGCCCACCCTGCAAGTTTCAGGGAAATGCCAGGGCCAGCCGCCGCTGATGGCTACGACGGCTGGCCGCCAACACAGCCTCCTATTTGTTCGGGACAAGCAGTCCGGGCGTTGTTTCCTCGTCGATACTGGAGCAGAGGTCAGTATTTTGCCCCCGACCGGCTGCGACACTCGTAACAGGCAACAAGGTCCTGTACTCAATGCTGCAAACGGCACAACGATACGGACTTTCGGTACCCATACAGTTCAATTACAATTCAGCGACAGCTGTTTTACCTGGAACTTTACCCTTGCCGCCGTCGCCTGGCCACTCCTGGGAGCAGATTTCCTTCAGGCCCACAGCCTGTTAGTCGACCCGTGAGGGAAGTGGCTAGTGCACTCCAGAAGTTTCCAAACCTACCCCCTGGGGGAAGCCAGACTACCAGCCCCGCGCCATGGACTCCGTTTCCCTGTCTGGCAACGAGTTCACCAAGCTCCTAGCTGAGTTCCCATTGGTTTTGGCACCTCAGTTTACGAATTCGATGCCCAAACACGGGGTGCAGCACCACATCATTACCACAGGGCCACCCCTTCATGCCCGAGCACGACGACTATCTCCAGACAAGCTCCGCCTGGCAAAGGAAGAGTTCCGCCGCATGGAGGAGCTGGGGATCGTTCGCAGGTCAGAAAGCCCCTGGGCCTCCCCCCTGCACATGGTCCCCAAAGCCACCGGTGGGTGGAGGCCCTGCGGCGACTACCACAGGCTGAATGACGCCACCACCCTGGAGCGCTACCCCATCCCTCACATCCAGGACTTCGCGCCGAACCTACATGGGGCCCACATCTTCTCTAAGGTGGACCTCGTCCGGGGATACCATCAAATCCCGGTCCACCCTGACGACGTCCCCTAAACTGCGCTTATCACTCCATTCGGCCTCTTCCAATTCCTTTGAATGCCATTTGGCCTTAAGAACGCTGCGCAGACTTTCCAGCGGCTGATGGACGCGGTAGGCCAAGACCCGGACTTTGTGTTCATTTACTTAGATGACATACTATTTGCCAGTTGTGACCGCAAAGCACACCACCACGGCCTACCACCCTCAATCAAACGGGTTGGTGGAACGTTTCCACTGCCATCTGAAATCAGCCCTGATGGCCTGCCTGAAAGGTCTTAACTGGGTTGACGAACTGCCTTGGTTCCTGCTCGGCATGCGCACTGCCCCCAAGGAAGATCTCCACGCTTCGTCAGCTGAACTCGTGTGCGGTGCGTCCCTGGTCATCCCAGGGGATTTCATACCCGCCCTTCGGGGCCAAGAGGAACAACCCACTGCAGTCCTGGAAAGACTGCCAAGCTGCCAAGCTGCCAAGCCTCTCGCGCATCGATTCCCACTTCGCGGCATGGTCAAGCCCCATCCTGTGAGCCCAAGGAACTACGAGACTGTAAGTTCGTTTTCGTTCGCAGGGGCACACCCCGGGCACCGTTGCAACGACCATACGAGGGGCCGTTCCGGGTCATCAGGAATAATGGGTCCACCTTTATTTTGGACATTGGGGGCAAGGAAGAGGTCTTCACGACAGAACGCCTCAAACCGGCCCATTTAGATCTACAACAACCGGTCGAGGTCCCAACACTGCGACGCAGAGGCTGACCTCCTAAGCAACGGCTAGCACAGCCCGCGAACCTTGGGGACCGTATCGCTGGTTCGGGGGGGGCGGGGGTGGGGGGGGGTGGGGTTGTGTAGCGACTCACCGTCCAAGCAAGCGAACCGGCTCGGCGGTCGGGTCGCACGTCGTCGGAGCGGTGAGGCCCAAGATGGCATTGGGCCTTCGTCTTCCCCGAGCGACGGGGAGAACCCATGCGCGGGAAAAGTTTGATGACGTAGTGCGTACGTCATTTCCGTTTTTGGTGGGCGGGAACCGTTCCTCTTAAAAGACCCATGCAAGGTGGGAAAATAAATCAGTTTTGTTCTGCAGCCCACCAACTAGTGTCTTGCTTTCACATCGCAGTAGCAGCCGCTACACCTTCAAGTAGGTGTTTCCAGTTCACTTTTGTTAAATCTCTTCTCGGTCTAGTAAAATAAGCCATATCCCAACAAAGAACATTTAGTCCCATTTTATCTTTACCTTCCACTGTAACTAAGCTATGTTTAAGTGGATTAAGATCATTACCACAGAAATGCTCTCCCAGTGATACTCTTCCACTTGTCCGGCTTCATTCTCTAAAACTAAATCTGGAATTCCAATCTCCATGTCCTCCAATTCCCCACCCTTCACATTTGTTGGGCTTGCTATATACAGGCTAAAGAAAAAGTGTTCCTGAAAGTATTTTGGAAATTCTGTATCCTCCATCCAACTTAACATCAGGGTAATTGAAAACTCCCACTATTACTGCTCTAGTGCTTTTGCATGTCAGAAATTTGCCTTCAAAATTGCTCTTCTATCTCTCTCAAATTGGAGGTGTATTGTACACTTCCAACAGTATGATGGCCCTATTTTTGTTCTTTATTTCAACAGTATCGTCTCATTGGATGTTCCTTCTAACATACCATTCCTCAGCGCTGTGATGTTTCTTGAACCAATAGTACCACCCTCCCTTTTTAATTCCTGCTCTAACTCATCAGAAAACCCCATAACCATAACATAAGCTGTTTGCAGTGACCTTTAATCCATGTTTTTATAACATTTCCAGGCATCTATTGTGTCTATCATGTAAGTAATACTGCAGAGCTTATGAAAGAGAAATGATTAAACATATGTATTTCTGTTGGAGGATTAATGTCTCAAGTTACTAATCCATCAGAAAAGTCATACTGAAATTTTGTTCTTTCCCAATAAAGTCATGAGTACGATAATGCCCATTAAACAAGAATAATGTTTTGATTCTGATTTTGTACAATAGTATTTTAGGTTTAATGTAAATTTATTTCATTGGAAAATGTAATCACTGTACTTTGACACACTGTTACACAATTAGTAACATTTGCTAAGTGCCATATGGCACTATTTCATCATAGAAACTTCGTCCCATGCATTAGCTGTAACATTCCCAGGCTATAAATAGGTTTTTCAGATGTTCCAAGGTAGTCCTAGTGGTGCAGAATGTATACCAAGTTATTTTGATATGTTGAAAATTCAGCTGTTCTGTCCCAAGCTGCTGGTAGGATAAATATATTAGCATCATTTGTTAATTTTTGAATAGTGCTATTTATTCAGCGTTACAGCAAGTACTTGAGTCTTTGAGTTTTAATTCTGAACGATAGCATACTATTATAATTTTTAAAAAAAGACTTGTTAAAAGAATCTTGATGAGAAGATTTGAACTGATAATACAGAGACTCATAAGCTAAAATATTTTTTCTTTTCTCTTAAACACAAAATAAAGCATTTAGTCTGATTTATTTCACCATTTAGAGGGGGAAAAACAGTATCTGCATTCATAATAGATGTGACCTTGGTGAATCTATTACAAAATAACTATATAGATCATTTTAGCTCTACAACATGTATACAGTAATTTCAGTTTTACACTTGTGTTAGACCTATGGAGTCTAAGCTGGATGCTGGGGCTTAAATAGCCAATGAAGACCAATATGTCACTACTTTTTTCCCAGTGTCTGCTCCATTTAATTTTGCCAAGTTTGTCTTTGACCCTGAATGCAAGGCTATGTTCAATCTATAGCGTCAGAGTCAGTACAAAGAAAAATTGTAATACCAATACTATGGTTGTAATATGAGTCTTTCCCATTTGTGGTATTCAAGCCTGTTGTTGCTGTCCTGATGGGGTTCCTTTCAAAACAAGAAATCAGAAAGACTGACATTTATACTGAGCCTTGGAAGCATTCAAAACAAAACAGAACTTGCACTTGTATTTATTCTTAAACGCAAAGACTGTTGCGTAAGCAAATATGGGAACCATTCTATGTGCAGCAAGTCATCAGCAATGAATTGAACGATGAATTAACTTATGATGGTTTTAGTTAAGGGAAGAAACTAGTGACTACTGGTTTTTTTTAATTCAATAAGTTGCATTAAGTGTTTTGATATGAACATGAATACCTAAAGGTATGGGGAACAAATGGGGTCTGACTAGAGGATCCTGTGGCCAGCAAAATCCTCTGTAAATAGCACAGAGCTGAATGACCTGTTTCCATTAGGAAATGTTGATTATTTTGTAATTACTAGTTCACTCAAATTGCATTTTTGTCTTGCTTTCCTCAAAATAGTTTGTCCTTGAATTGCAATTGTACTATCTGCACTTTAGAGGAAAAAGTCACAGTGATTAATATGGATCAGTGTTGAATATTTCATCTCAGAATATTGGTCATAATCTTGTCAATCCTCCAAAAGCTGATGAACCATGTATGTCAAATATCAGTCTTAAAGTAAGAAAATATCATTTGACCCGTCTATTATTTTTCTCTCTCCGACCATCAGTGACTCGGCCAATTTATTTACTGTACTATGGAAGGTGAAGAGCAACCGGTGATTATTGCTAGAAGATCTGAAATCTCTCCTTGGTCCCATAAGGTAATCCAATGCAATTCCAGCTCACCCATGAGCAAGGTTCAAACTAAATTGGAACCTTTTGCCATCTGGTTGATAGTCTAACTGGTGAGGCAACAGTTTGAATTGTTTGGTTTCAGCTGGTGGAATTATTGGTTTTCTTTTACCTTCTGATCAGTTTTGGAAAAGTAGAGTTGCTCAGCAGGTTACTAGTGGAAGGTAAGGACATATACAAATACAATATGGTTGAATGACATTAAAAATATAAACTAATTATTTAAAAATATATAAATACTTGCTTAATAGAAGTTCAATAACTGTCCCTGGTCATTAGCAAAGTAGTCTAATTGTTTAGGTGAAATTGGGTGCTTCTTCATAGAAATAATGTGAAGTTTGGTTTATGGATTCCAAATCTCTGTTTTCATTATTAGTCTCAAGATTTCTAATAAGAAAACATGATTTAAGTGGAGGAAAATTTGGTGGTTTTCTTCATGTACCTGTGTTCTGATCCATTCCAGTTTTATGTTACGGTTACGGAAGTTCGGGTTGCGGAAATTTGCACTTGTAGAACTCACAAATCACTGGAGAAAAATTTGAGATATGGAATAAAATTTGCTCTCATGAAATTTATGTGGGGTGAAAAAAGTAAAATCAACTTGTGTTTCTGGACACGTGCGCAGATCATGCTATGGAAAATCGCGATAAGGGCCGTCTCCTAGGAACACAATGAGGGGAGGCTCATCTGTATACCATTTCCACATGTTTCTATCTGTGGATGTGCAAAAAAAGCACAGAATTATCTAATTAATTTTTGTATTACTTCAATGCTGTTCTGATGTGAATTAGTGTTGCTTGTATTTTCCCATCCAGTTAGCTCTCTGAAAATTGTTCATTACTTGTTGGTGTTTGCAATGTGACATTAGTCACAGCTAGCATGGAGTATTTGGATATTTATCACATTAGATGTTGGTTTTGTCAGTTAACAATAATTTTGGACAAGTCATTAAGTAGTTGGAAATGATTTGAAATACTTGAAATGCTGCTGACTTGCAGGAATGTTTTAGAAAGCAAAACTAATCCTATGTCACTGTGCAAAGGAATTGATGGAAAATATTGAAATGGAGCTCTGTGACTGAAAGAAATGGTACTTAAATCTATCGTTGAACTGTACAATATGTAAGTCTCTCTTAACCCATCTTAAATCCAATTTATCTGGTAATGTTCTCTGTATTTATCATAAAGTCATAGAGATGTACATCACAGAAACATGCCCCACAGCCCAACCCATTTATGCCGACCAAGGTGCCTACCTGAGCCTGTCCTATTTGCCTGCGTGTGGCCCATATCCCTCTTAACCTTTCCTATCCATGTACCTATCCAAATGTCTTTTAAACATTGCAATTTTTACCTGCCTGTACCACTTCCTCTGGCAGCTCATTCCACTTACCCATTGCCCTCTATGTGGAAAAAATTGCCCTTCAGGTCCCCTATAAATCTTTCCCCTCTCAATGTCAAATGCCCCACTTCTGTTTTAGTATATCATTCATGCACTGTGTCTAGAACCATAGAACACTATAGCACAGAAAACAGGCCACTCGGCTCTTCTAGTCTGTGCCGAAACTTTATTCCGCTAGTCCCATTGACCTGCACCCAGTCCATAACCCTCCAGACCTCTCCCATCCATGTATCTATCCAATTTATTCTTAAAGCTTAAGAGTGAGCCTTCTATTGTCTAGGATGACAATAGACCAATGTTTTTTGTTGTATCTTGTTGAGACTGTGTGATACATATAACAGCATGGCAAACTCCTCGTATCTCAGCCACAAGTTCTTAGCGAAAGTGGGCATTAGATGATAAAATTTGCCATTGTCTTCAGGTTGCCAACATAATCTTCAGTCAATTGAAGAAAATGATTTTTGAAGATCAAGACCTCGGACCTAATGCAACATCCTGTCTATTGGCCAGCAGTGATCATTAACCTCCTATACACTTCAGAGACCTGTCTAGCTACAGAATGAGTCACCCCTTGGCATTGGAAAGATGCTACCAATGCTGTCTCCCCAAAACCGTTCAGAGTCACTTGAAGGATAAGTGAACCAACACTGGACTTCTCTCTCAAGCCAACATCCCCAATACTGAGGGCCTAGTTATGGCAATTTGTCTCCATTGGGCAGGCCACATAATTCATATGCTCAACATCAGACTCACGAAACAAATATCCTGGTTGGTCTGCCACGGGAAGAAGTTATCAGAGGAAAATGTTTGAAGAAGTGCTCAAAGCTGCCATGAAAAATGCAACATCTGCACTGGCTCTTGAGAATCTCTGGCCCCTTCTGCTCGAAGTGGAGGAATATTTGGGATAGTACGTGTCCATACTTTGGGAGCACATAGAAGCCCCGGGAGGGAGGAGCATGCCACCTCACAAGCTACCCATCCACCTGTCCCATCAGGCACCTCCTGCCTTGTCTATGGTCCCCACATTGGTCTTTCAATCATCCCAGAATCCACAGAACAGGAGTGGAAGAAAGTTATCCTCAAAGCCAGAGTTGCTTAAGGAGAAGACTGTACTGATGTTATAAGTGGAGCTAGAAAAACAAAGGGCTGCAGATGCTGGAATCTGGATGAAAAACACGATGATGCTGGAGGAACTCAGCAGGCCAGGCAGCATCCGTGGAGAAAAGCAGGTGGTCAACGTTTCTGGTCCGGACCCTTCTTCAGGACTGAAGATAGGAAAAGGGGAAGCCCAATATATAGGAGAGAAAAGCAGAGCAGTGATTGGTGGACAAAGGAGGGGAGGTGGGGTGGGCACAGGGCAGTGATAGGCAGATGCAGGTAAGAGATAGTGACAGGCAGGTACGGGGGAGGAGGGGAGAGCAGATCCACCGGGGGATGGGTCAAAGGTAAGAAGATAGATTGGAAAAAAAGGCTAGGAAAGAAGAGAAGAGGCGTGGTGGTGGTGGCGGCGGCGGTGGTGGCGGCGGGTGTTACCTAAAGTGAGAGAATTCAATGTTCATGCCGTTAGGCTGCCGGTTCCAAGACGGAAAATGAGGTGCTGTTCCTCCAGTTTGTGCGTGGAATTCTTCCTGGCAGTGGAGGAGGTCGAGGACTGTCATATCAGTGATAGTGTGGGAGGGGGAGTTGAAGTGACTAGCAACGGGAAAAGGCAGGCACGTAGTGTAGTGGTTAGTGTAACGCTTTACAGTGCCAGCAACCCGGGTTCAATTCCAGCCGCTGTCTGTAAGGAGTTCTTCCTGTGTCTGTGTGGGTTTCTTCCGGGTGCTCCGGTTTTCTCCCACATTCCAAAGATGTATGGGTTAGGAAGTTGTGGGCATGCTATGTTGGCGCCGGAAGCGTGGCAACACTTGTGGGCTGCCCCCAGAACACTCTATGCAAAAGATGCATTTCACTGTGTGTTTCAATGTACATGTGAATAATAAAGAAATCTTATGTTATGGACAGAGCACAGGTGTTCTGGGAAACGGTCAAGTCAGATAGATCAGATAAGTGGAGCTGATGTATCATCTGAGCCTCTCCAGTTAACTGCAAAGAAATCACGTCAAAGCTGTAACACTGTTTATAGGTTCTTAACCTACTTGTGAAAGCATTTTCTTGGAGCTCATTATAGCACTCACTGCTGAGTCAGAATCTTGTTGATTTATTCTCCACAATAGACTTTATTGCATAACCTAGATGAAAACTTAAGAGCAGTACTAAGAAATTTCTGAATTGTTGAAGCAAGTGTTCTCCAGAGCAGGAGTTAAATGATACAGATAAGCTCCTAGCAACCACAACTCACCAGATGGCGGCACGGTAGTGTAGCGGTTAGCATAACGCTATTACAGCGCCAGCAACCTGGGTTCAATTCCCGCCGCTGTCTGTAAGGAGTTTGTATGTTCTCCCCATGTCTGCGTGGGTTTCTTCCGGGTGCTCCGGTTTCCTCCCACACTCCAAAGACGCACAGGTTAGGAGCTGTGGGCATGCTATGTTGGCACTGGAAGAGTAGTGACACTTGCAGGCTGCCCCCAGAACATTCCCAGTAATGCAAAAAGATGCATTTCACTGTGTATTTCAATGTACATGTGACTAATAAAGAAATAAATAGATATCGTGGTTCAGGTGGATGCAAAAGATCTGTATCTGATAGAGATCTGGGAATTCTGATATCCTGACCAACATTCTTCACAGACCAAAAAATGATTAACTGATCATTAACTTGATTGTTATTTGTGGATCTTGATGTGGCTAAATTGGCAGTATTTGCATTTGTTGATAGTGACAATGACCAAAGCACTGACTTTCAAGCATTTAGTTAAATGTTTGTCCCTGTAAAATTTAAAACCTTTAGAAAAAGATTACTTTGTGAAAATTGTGACATTTTCACATTAATGATTTTCTTGCATTTTAATCTGGATATTTGACATGGTACTATATCTTTCATAACAAGTGAATAAGAAGCACGTTATATCTACTAATCATGTACATGCACAAGAGTGGGTGGCATGGCTCTCAATAAAGTCCCAATTGTTTTTATTTACCAAAGATGAATGGAGCTCATGACAACTACACTGGGAGAATTCTTTTTAATTCTGTAACAATGTCAGAACATATATAAAAAAAATTGCTGAAAATGCCTAATAGATCAGATAGCATCTATGGAAAGAGAAGTAGCTAATGTTTTCAGTCAATAACCTTTCATCAGAACATAATTGTGGTATGTTTCCAGTGCTAAAATAACTATAATGTGCACATTCAATTTATAGAATGAATTCTGACAAACTAATTTGTCACTGTAACAGTCAAAGAAAAACAGTTTATTGGAGAGGAATCACTTTTGTGCGAGCTTCACTTTATTCTTCAAATTTTGGACCCTGGAAAAGTATAAAAGGCAAATATGGTTTGTTTGATGGGCTTTACAGCAAACCATGGATCATTCATTACCATCATTTCACAACATTAATTAAATCTGAACAGCTGCAGAGGTAGAAAAGTAAGAGAAAAGCAGCTTAAATAATGGTTGCACATTAAAGAGGAATTTAAGTTGTGGGATCTTGTGATGTACATAGCACTTGGTTAAATACAAAAGCTAAACTGTAGCTTTATTTTTATTCTGGTAATGTATTTTATACTGTTAGTGTCAAAATGCTGTCCATAAAACTTAACTACATCTTTAGCAACAAACAATTTGCTGGAGGAACTCAGCAAGTCAAGTAGTATCCACAAAGCCACATGTTTCACGTCATATTAGTCAGTGATAATAAATCTGATTCTGATCTGTGGGTAGAAAGGAATTGTCAACACTTTGGGTCGAAACCCTGTATCAGGACTGAGAGTGGAGAGACGAGATGGCCAGTATAAAGAGAAGAAGGATAATGCTGAGAAAGAAGTCCAGGGTGACTGGTGGACTGAGGAGGGACGTAAGATGACAGGCAGGTTGTGCCAGATAGGGGAGGGGAGTGGTGATGGAGTTGGGAGGCAGTGGAGGGTGAATGATAGATGGAGGCAAAGAGAGAGTGGGGGAAAATATATGGAGAGGCAGATGGGGCAAGATGGGGGCGTGAAGATTGGAGACAGCTGCTGGAGGGAGATAACAGAAACACAAAGGGCTTCTAGTGCTGGATTCTGATAAGTAAAGGAGGTGTGAATGGGAACCGTTAGGGGAGAGGTGAATGGCAGGTGCAACCAGAACCAGATGGGAGTGGGGTGAACTGTGTGTGTGTAGTGGGTGGATGAAACCAAGAGGGAGAGGGGGGATGTAGATGGGGTGGGGGTGGGTGTTTGAGGGAAAGGGGACAGAAATGGGAGGACTGGAGAGGATTGGAAGGGTGGGGGTGGGGGGTGGAAACGTCCCACCAGAGGGGAGCATTACCAAAAACTGGAAAATTCAATATTCGTGCCATTTGGTTGTAGATACCCAGGCGGAATACGAGGTGTTGTCCCTCCTGTTTGCATTCGGCTTCATCCTGATAGAGAAGGCAGAGGATGGGCAGGTCAGTGTGGTATTGGGAAGGGGAATTGAAATGGTCTGCAACTGGGAGCTTGGGATGACCATTGCATACTGAGCATAGGTGCTCTGCGAAACAGCCGCCCAATCTGTACTTAGTCTCGCTGACGTAGAGGAGGTCAGATGGAGAGCACCAAATGCAGTAGACAAGGTTGTAGGAGGTGCACGTGAACCTTTGTCTCACCTGGGAGGGCTGTTTAGGTCCCTGGATGATGGTGAGGGAGGAGGTGTGAGGACAGGTGTTATACCTCCTGCGAGGTCAGGGGAAAGTGTCAGTCGTCAGAGGGCTGGGAGGGGAGGGATGAGCGGACCAGGGAGCCACGGAGGGAGTGGTCCTTGCAGAAGGTGGAAAGAGGTGGAGGAGAAGATGAGGCTGGTGGTGGGATCTCGTTGCAACTGGTGGAAATGACGAAGGATGATACGCTGGATGCGGACTTCCAGGAATTTTTCTTTTGTTTCAAGATTTTGCATCCCATGTAAATCAGCACAGCTCAGGGATTGAATCGAACACCTTGTGTGTAAGGTTTAATTAGTTCTGTGTTGGTACATCCTTTACCCATTAAGGTTGGTACTTAAAAACTTAATTGCCTTCCTGATTTTTTTTTCTTTGTTACAGACAACCACCTAATTTAGGTGTAACATTTAAGATTTGGTGTAATTATAGGACCATAAAATTTTACCCTGAATGGTGCTTGAAAAGAGCAAGTTCCATTCTTTGAAAGAACTATACCTTGCGTCCCGTTAATCTTCCCCATCACAGGACCATTTTAAACTGCTCTCTTGCAGATGGTTACACATTTCCTTTCTGAAAGCTGAATTATGAATTCTGCTTTCAGTACTTTCTGATGGAACATTCCATGTCCTAAAAGCTTTTCAAATAATATCTCTGAACTTCTCCCTTCATTTTAAAAAAAGGTAAATTTAGATTATTTTCTTCTATCAGAGTCCTCAAATTTCCATGATTAATTTTCTACGTAACTCATTTAGCATCCTTGATCTATTGGCGTGCACCCTGTCTCTTGTCTTTTTTTAAAAAAAAATTCTCTCATTGTACCTCCTGTTGTCTTATACCATCACTTCTCCCATTTATTTTTTCCTGTTCTGTTTCTTTTTAAGTGCTATTTATGTATGCTATCCTCCAGTTTTAATAAAAGCTCCACACCCAAGATCATTTATTTTATAGTGACAGATGCTGTCTTACCTGCTGATTGCTTCCAGCATTGTTTATCTTCTACAGTTTCCAGAATATGAGAGTTATTTTTACACTTCATAAATTTATGTTCTTGGAGCTTCTTCCTACACCACCCCCCTGACCTATCCTCTTCTTGCCCACCTGACCTGCCCTCTTCTTTCTCCCACCAACAGTCAGCATAATTTTGCCTGATGTTTGCATAATTTGAAATTTCCAAGCAGGGCTTCCTTTGTAGTTTTGGTCAATTTATGGTGTCACTGAGGATATGCTGGATCTGTATTCATGTATTCACCCGGAGGTGCAACTCGCCCACTTCTCCCATTCAGTATTCAATTGCTAACACATTCTGCTTCTAATTTTTTCATCCCTTTCTGTGTTCTCCTTCTAATGAGATGATTTGACTTTTAACCACAAGTTTGGCATTTTTAACCAAGATAGAGTTGCCTGTTTTTATTGCATTTTGTAAAGTTCCAAAGTTGCTCTTTTCAGGATGAAAAGTCCTCGATCTGAAACATTGATTCTCTTTCTGTCTCCTCGGAAGATGTTAACCTCTACACAATGTTCTCTGTTTCCAATGATTTTTGCTTCTTGATAATTTCAGGACAACTCAACTACATTTAAGCTTTATATAATAGTCATGACAATTCACTTGATTATTTATATCTGGTCAGATTTTACAAGCTTACTGACTGTATATACAAATTATGAGCAGGAGTGTATCACTTGGCTCCTTGAGCCTACTCCCCCATTTAATAAGATCATGGGCTGATCCAGTCTCCCTTAATTAATTACGTTGAACCTGCCATGTGAAAACACAACTAAACAGTGAGTGACATTTTGTTTATTACTTTTGTGAGATGCTCCTCTTTCATTGTATTTTTTTTGAAAAAAAATAACCAGTATTTTAAAGTTTTTATTCAATTTGATTCTGTGATTTGGTTTTTTGAATGAGTATTGGCCTGAAGCAAGCTGCTTTCTCATTTCATGTAATGAATTGCACTTTGTTTGGTGTCTCACCATTGAAATTAGGAAAGGGAATTTAGGAAGGGGAACTGAATATATGCAGAAAAGAATTCCTCTGTCACACTTCCTTCTCAACTGGGTATTGGTGTTGGTTTATTATTGTCACTTGCACTGAGGTACAGTGAAAAACTTGTCTTGCAAACCGATCATACAGGTCAATTCATTACACAGTGCAGTTACATTGAGTTAGTACAGAGTGCATTGAGGTGGTACAGGTAAAAACAGTAACAGTACAGAGTAAAGTGTCATAGCTACAGAGAAAGTGCAGTGTAATAAGGTGCAAGGTCACAACAAGGTAGATTGTGAGGTCATAGTCCATCTCATTGTATAAGGGAACCATTCAGTAGTCTTATCACAGTAGGGTAGAAGCTGTCCTTAAGTCTGGTGGTACATGCCCTCAGGCTCCTGTATCTTCTACCTGATAGAAGAGGAGAGAAGAGAGAATGTCCCGGGTGGGTGGCGTCTTTGATTATGCTGGCTGCTTCACCAAGACAACGAGAGGTAAAGACAGAGTCCAAGGAGAGGAGTCTGGTGTCCGTGACGCGCTGGGCTGTGTCCACAACTCTCTGCAGCTTCTTGCGGTCTCGGGCAGAGCAATTGCCGTACCAAGCCGTGATACATCCAGATAGGATGCTTTCTATGGTGCATTGGTAAAAGTTGGTGAGAGTCAAAGGGGACAGACTAAATTTCTTTAGCCTCCTGAGGAAGTAAAGGTGCTGGTGAGCTTTCTTGGCTGCGGCATCTACGTGATTTGACCAGGACAGGCTCTTGGTGATGTTCACTCCCAGGAACTTGAAGCTCTCAACCCTCTCGACCTCAGCACCGTTGATGTAGACAGGTGCGTGTACACTGCCCCCTTTCTGGGTATTGCTGCTGTTTTTGAGTGAAATGTTTAGAAATATTTTATAAGTGATATTTCAAACTAGAATTAAAACTGTACACTCAAAATGTTGACGAAAGCAATTAAGTTAATTTTCCTTTTGCAGCTTTAGATATGGTTGATATTTATTCCCCAGAAGGTACTGGCTTGTTGAAATGGTGCAGCCTTTGCTGCAAAGCTGCCACCATTACAACTAAAGATGATGATAATCCTTTCTGATTAGAAGGAGCCTTGGGTAGGTAAATATTCCTAAATTTCCAAGTCAAGGTGCTAGTCAGTAATCTGTGCTTGAGTTATTGAATTACAACTTCTGTGTTTAAAGCGATGCATCTGTTACCCGTTTTTCTTATGCAAGGCAATGGAAAATACAGTTTTTATTATCCATGTTAATTTTCATTGCCAGCTGTTTCAGCAGCAATACAAGCTGTTGCAGGAGACAAACTAATGTTAATACCAAGGTAATCGAAATGCTGAGCTTGATCCAGGTCTTCGAATTTGGTAGCAAATTGCTGTTGTGTGTGTGTGTACTTTGAATGGCTTACTGGTGTTTGGCACTGTAGAAACGTACAAAAAGAATTAATGAGCTTCAAGGACCCATAACTCTCAAGCACTGCAGGCATGAGTGAGTTACTGTATTTCACACAAGTAACAGAATACCTGCAGCTGCCAGCCATGCTCTCCATCGAGAGAGATGGCAGGCTGCCCTCTCTCCAGCTTCTGTTAGCAGTAGTCACGAGACTCAGCACTCTGCTGTGAAAACCAGCTAAAGATTACATCCGTAGCACTGGTGTTCCGGTGATCTGTGCCTTTTAACTGAGATCCAGTATCATATCCATTTTTTATTGTCATTCTTGTTCTTTATCTTGTCCGCATGAGCTGTGATGGGTTATTTACACCAGTGTTCTTGTCATCATCTAACCTGTGCTTCAACAAATGTTTCTCTTATCCATAAGTGTGGAGTTTAAACTGTATGTGGGCATTGCTATCGACCTTTAATGTAGTGTGCAAAAACTACACACTGACAGTTCATCATGAAAACTGATGAATTTGGTGTGATGATAGGATGTGAATATGTCAGGGTACAATGAGGGTGAAGTGGATCAACTCCAGCATGGCAGCTATAGAATTTAAAATCTGTTAATAAACCCAATAAATTCAGGCAAATTCAGTCAATAATGCTCCTGAAAAATGAATACATTAAAAATGAACTTTTTTGTGATTCCTGAATACACGTTCAGTAATGTTCACCCAAAATGAAGTAGAAGAAAAGGAGTCTTCTGAAATTTGGAAGTGTTTTTCTCATTTTAAGGAAAGACAAGTCAGTAGTGCTGGATTGTCATGAAAAATGCCCATCTGGTTTACTACTAGTCCTCCAGGTGGAAAGCTGCCATCGTCACCTGAAATGACCTTTGTGTAACTCCATACCCACCAATGTGGCTGACTACTAACTGCCCTCGGAAATGGCCTAGCAAGCCGTTCAGTTTAAAGACAATTAGAGATGGGCAATAAATGCCAGAAATGCTTGATACTGAAAAATGTATACATTTAAATAAAATAATTGCTATGTTGTCATTTATAAATACATATTCTGTGGTCTCCACCTTAAAATAGCAAAAAGGAGGCTAAGTATTTATTCTCCATTCCAATACAGCAGCAAGCAAAGAGTTAATCTGAACAACAGCACAAGTCCCAAGACTGGAAGCTTGTAAATGATAAATGTCATATTGATTTCTGCAGTTGTGTGTATGTTAAGAAATCTTTGTTCTTTTTACAATGCACGTTTGTAACTGCAATCTAATGATATACGGATGATGGAGGAGACTTGTAATCCATGAAGTGGATCCAAGAACTAGAAGGGTTGTGAGGCTGAAAGCAGCCACAAGTCATTAGTCAAAAGTATTTTACTGCAGAAGGTGAAATTTCTAAGATGAAATGGAAACTTGTGGAAATGGTCAGCAGGTCAGGTAGCATCTGTGGATACAGATACTGAATTAATATTTAGGCCAAGGAGTTTTCATCATAATTCAATAGAATCCTGCTGAAAATTGCAGGGAAATCTATAGATATGAAACATGATCCTCAAAAAACAAAATTCTTAAATGGCTTGACAGAATAGATGCAGGGAGGATATTTCCCTAAACTGAGGAATCTCGGTCGGAGGGCAGAGTTTCAGAAGAAGTGTTTAGAACTGAGATGGGGTGAAGTTTTTTCACTCAAAGGGTGCTGAACCATTGCAGTTCTCTACCTTAGTTGGCTGTGAAGGCTTGGTCATTGTGTGATCTAAAACAGAGCTCTATAGATTTCCGGACATTAAGGGAATCGATGGGTA
Organism: Pristis pectinata; assembly: GCF_009764475.1. Classification (NCBI taxonomy): domain Eukaryota; kingdom Metazoa; phylum Chordata; class Chondrichthyes; order Rhinopristiformes; family Pristidae; genus Pristis; species Pristis pectinata. Next base: position 39,820,043 of record NC_067421.1, read on the forward strand.
TAGGGAGAGAAGTAGAAAATGGTGCTGAGGTAGAAGCTCAGCCATGATCATGAGGAATGTGGAGGAGTTCATTGGACTGTACTTCTGCTCCTATTTCTATGTTCTTATGAGTAATGGATTTAAGCTGGATTCCACATTGAGTGAGTTCAGAGCTGGAAACACTTGTTCCAAAAAAGAATGTGGCAGCGAAAATGAAATGGATTCCTGCTCAAACTTTAAAAAGAAAATGAAAGGCAATGAAGATAACAAGATGCAAATCTTGTTAGAGAGAAGAGCAGAAGGTGAGCATCTCTGGAAGAGAAGAAGTAGTGAATTAATCATTAAAGCCAAAACACTACAAATGCAGAAAACAGGAAAAATAAAAAAAAACAAAAATGCTAGAATACCAAGGAGGTCAGGCAGTTTTCAACAGTGTTAGACCTTTCATCAGAGTCATTATTAGATGAGGCAAAAGAGAGGGAAAAAAGGCCACAGCAAAATCATTAACAACTGTATTTTACTTGAATGGTAGGTTATGAATCTCAGTGGAAAAGAGTTCTCCTGAGTTGGTTTTATGGCGATTTTCAAGGAAAGGAATGTTGGCACTTTTTATGAAAATTGGAGTGGGATATTACCGTCTCTAATATGTTTGGGAAGGCTATGGTTCAAATAATTCACCCACTTCTGTCAGTCTTCGTTTTTAAATAAGATCTTAATTCCATAGAATACCAGTGCAATTTGATAAAGTGAAGATTTAGGAAGTGCCCAGATGTGGTTAATGGCATGATTCATGGCTCGTGAAATGCAGCCAAACAATAAAATCAATTGTGATCCTCTTCCATCCAAATCCACTAATGTTTGGCATATTAATGTAGGGTTCTTTAAAGCATTTATGAGCCAGAATGGATAGTCTTCAGAGGTCAAGAATACTGTGGAACTGTTTAGCTGTGCTATTGGATTACAGCCTGCAGTACAGAGCATTGATTTGTTTTTTTGATCTGATGCTATCTTAATACATTACCAAACTACCCAGAGTTGTGAAATGATAATGATGATGAGTATGCTGGTTCTTTGGAAATCTCACGACCAGCTCCCCTACTTTCACCCCTGCTGATTTGATGAAGGCATGCAAATTTTCTTTTTCAAGTACTTCTCCAGTTCCTTTTGGAAAGTACTGTTGAATATGCTTCATCATCCTGCCACCCCCCCCCCCCCCCCCCCCAGGTTGTGCGCTCTAGATGTACTTGCACAAGCAGAATTAATGTTAATCTCTTTTCAATGTACAGATGAACCACAAAATTCCCAACAGGCTTGGACTAAATTCAGTGTTAATCTTAGTTGATTTGCCTGTGAGTCATAACTTTTAGTCTTTGCTTTCTCTGAGTGAGGGAAGGAAAATTAAGCAGAATTTCTGTTTCTAACCTTTTTTTGGGATTGGACTCTCTAAAAAGGTGGCTACTCCTTGGATGGTCATTTGGCAACTGACCTTTACAGGTAAATCATTACTAGGCAGCATATCGATGACAGGAACTCCCAATTTAGGAATAGCTTGGGCCAATCAAACTCCCTTCTGTGCCATTCGGTTGGGTCAAGGCTGATTTGTGTTTAGTCTATGATGCTCTGTCTCTTGATGCCGTTACCAATAAAAACCACACTCTCAAATGCTCTCAATAACCCCAGCATCCACAGTAGAGAAAAATCCAAATTTCTGCTCTGCTCAAATGGTGAACAGCACAGCTTGACAGTGAGTAACTGACCACCATCCTGACACAGCATTGTGCAGAATCTGTTTACCTCCCTGCTATTCAAACTTAGTAGTCACTGAACCTTGGATCTGCACATCTTTTCTTCTATCTCACCTCAGCTGTTCTTTGTCCCCCATGTCTGAATAAGTTTGTCAGGTACGTAATGGATATCTCTCCTCTTGTCCTTCCTACTCGACGTCTATCTCTGCCTCCGTTTTCTCTTTTCTTGACGATCAACTGCCTCTGCTCCAATTCTCAGGTTTCTGAAGTGACTGAGGTTGATGGTTAGTTTGTGAGGTGGTGCTCTCCTTCCACATTTACACTGAGCTTGTGTGTTCCTGACACGTGGACTCAGTTCTCAGTGGCATCCCGAATTCTCTTCCTTCATTTTGAGTGGTCATAGACCAGGATGCCCAGAAGTCAGTGGGGAGGATGCATTTTTTTTTAAAGAAAGCTTGAGAACATCTTTGAATCTTTTCCTTTGTCCACTTAGTAACTTCATTTCCATGATAGGGTTTAGAATAGTCTGTTTCAGGAACCTGGTGCAATGCATGCAAACCAAGTGGCCTATCCAGAGGAGCTAATTGTAATTTGGTTCACTTGCCTTTCCAATAGACTTGGAAAATTTTGTGGTAACAATGTTGGTGATATTTCTCTGTGCCTGCTATAAGTAGCCCAAATAAGCTTTGCCTTTTATTAAAGGCAGCCAGTGCATTCTGGAAGCAGTGTCTCAGAGTTACATTGCCTGAGATGTACTCATTGCTGAGGTCTTTCTGCGCCTTGCTGAATGTCTCCCATATACAGAGGGTCAGCTTATTTGGCTGTTCACATTTGAACCAGGTAAGTGTGAGTTGACTAAAAACACAAAATGTTGGAATACTCAGCAGGTTGGGCAGCATCTGTGGGAAGAGAAACAGAGCTAACATTTCAGGTTGAAGACCCTTTAAGTACGAGTGGACCATTTGTGGTGTGTCTAATCTAATTCAATTTGGCCCAGTTTCTTCTGCCCTTCCTGCCACTGTAGGTTCATTCCCCAATTGATTACCAGGCAGCTGCTCCGAAGTGCCATTGTATCTCCAAATATTAAATCGTTCTGTGTAATGTTTGATCTGCAACTGCAATAATAAGCTTATTAGGTTGCTTCAGTCCACAGATTTTCCATTAGAAGATTGCCATGCAGGAACTTTGCAGTGATTGTGTGTGAAGTAGTGTCTCTCCAAATTCTTAATTTTCCTTTCAAGAATACCATTTTTGATTAAATACATTTGATGGAAGAGAGGGTGATAGTATAGTAATGAGTTGTCGAATTTATAAAATTACTCTATAATATGAGTTTTATGAAATTCCCATTAAAATATTGAAAAGTTCTATATTAAGGCCTAACTAGCCTATTATTAACATGTTAATGTATTTTAAATATTCATTAGAAAAAAGATAGTCCCTTGAATTTTAAAATCTATAAAACAATTGGTTTTTGCAGTTATGGTGCTATAATTATCTGCTAAAATTGATCCTGTATAAAACTATAAAATAGTAAATCATTTAGTAAATGTATCAGTTTAAACTAAATCAGGGCAGTAGGCAAGAGGGGAACAGTTCATAGTTGCAAAAGGCAAATGTAGTACTGGTGTGAACAAGATCTTCTCCTAGTGATTAATACGTCAAATAGAGTTGCCTTTTGGCAGTGGCAGATAGCCAGGGATCACTTAAGAAACAGCTCAGTGTCATTATGAGGAACTATGTATTTGTAGATGGACCAACTAAGATGGATTAAATGTGTTTCATTTATCTTTTGATCCTGTGAATGATTCCTTTGTCTTCTCTTGAGAATGAAAACTCATGCTGAGATGCAGTTACTTGGGAGAGGAAACTCTGGCTCAAGTGGGTGTAGCTATGCATGTGTAAATTTGGTGAGAGCTGCTGTTTGACTCTGAAGACCATCACAGCTTTGCCTTCACCTAACACCCACATGTGATCTTTCCAACAGCATTACTTAAAATAAGAATCAAAAAATGCTGGAATATTCAGCAGGTCTGGCAGCAACTGCTTCTAACTTCTTGCGTTGTTATGAGTGGATGAGAAATTAGTTTGACCTCTGAAAGGGCAGAAACTTGGACATGGGGGACTTGCAGTGAGCAAATGGCCGTAGTTGAGAGAGGGGGTGGCCTCGCCACAGGAGGGAGTGGGGATGTGGATATGGGGGTGATGGGGGGACTGACGGGTGCAAGATGTTAGAAAAGGAAGGCAGCGAGAAAGGAGGGATATGAGAGAGAGGAAGGGAGCAAGGTGGTTAATGGGGAGGGTTGAAGAAGAGGGTGTTGGCAAGAGTATGTATATTCATGCCTGTCTGTGTACTTGTGGACAGAGTGTGAATACATGTGATTTGAGTGTTAAGCCTATGTAACATGACCTGGTCTTCAATCTTCTTGGGCCTCTGTGCCATAATGCCATGTCCATACTCTGTTGAGACCTTGTAGTAGCTGGTGTGCCACAGGCTCCCAATGTTAGAATAAATCATGCACAGACATTTTCCACTCTTCATTTACAGAGGAACCAAGTGACTCTTAGATCTGAGGGACTGCCTAAGAAAAAGAATTGAGAATAAGCTATTGACAATTTTTGTTATAAAGCTGTTTACTAAGTTCCATTATTGACTTATGAAAGATCTTCAAGCATTGGAGGTCATGTTTTAATCGGTAGTTGAGGGTAGCTATTCCTAGAACATCAGCACTGCACTTTGCCCAAGTCAGCAATGGGTTTTGTTTGTTTGTTTGCAGTTAACTGAATATCTTAATGTGTCAGATACACAATCCCATGTATGTTTAGAAGTACAATCCACTGGGTGCCATTTCACTGTCAGAATACTGAGATCATGGGTAACTGTGCAGTGAAGGCGGCAAATGTAAAATTGTGTATACTGCCTCTTAATGCTTCCTCCACTACCCATCTACATCTATTCCACTAGCAGGGAGATTAAACACACAAAATTCTAGAAATGTTCAGCAGGACAGGTAGCATCTGTGGGGAAGGGAAATAGTTGATGTTTGTGGTTGAAGACCGTCCATCAGATTTCCAGCAAGTGCAGTTTTGCTTTGATTTTTGAAAACTTAGTAGAGGATTCTCGTGGTAGCAGATTAAGTCTGCTTTCTCATTAACATAGACAACTTGACTTCATAATTGATCGGTTTAATACTAAAAAAATTTCTTGGAGAAAATGATTGACGTTGATCTGTATCTATATTCTTCCGGCCATCTCAATAGTCCCTCTTTTCCATCCCCCACCCTCCACTTTGCAGAGTAAGTTTCTCTTTCCAATGTGCAGACAAACATACAAATTAGGAGTAGGAGTGGGCTATTTGGCCCCTCAGACTTGCTCCACCTTTCAGTAGGATCATGGCTGATCTGATTGTAACCTCACTCCACACACCTGCCTACCCCTAACACCTTTCACTCTCTTACATACCAGGAATCTATCTAACTTTGCTTTAAATATTCAAACATTTATTTTGAGGAAGAGTGTTCCAAAGCCTTGAAAGATCTATCTTTTGGAAGATAGATGTTACCCAAGCTCATGGGACACTCTTCCCTTCCCAATTATTCCCCACTTCACAAAGACACTTTTCCATACTGCCATTCCTACCCAACTCTTCATTGTTGCTGCTTTCATTAGTTTTCAAATATCTCTGACATTCAGACCTTTGCTTCAATTTTAATAGTTATTAAATGGAAAAGATCCTAGAAATAATTTTAAAGAGAAATAAAGATAACTAAGAACACAGAAATAATTTAAAAACACTAAACTGAATAAAAATGATTAAATAACTTGCCTTCCACTTTACCTCCAATTGTACTGGTCCAGAATCTCAGTTGAAATCATTGAGGATCTCATATCTGAGAGCCAATTTCCCTAACGCTGATGCTGAGGAGTCCCAGCAAGACTTGGCTCCATGAATCTGTGTGAAACTCCCTGGGTCATAGCACAAACGTGTTAGTCAGGGGCTCACCTCTGCTTAAATGGCTGATTATCATTTGTGGAAGCTTGCATTGAGCAAATTGTCTGCCACATTTTCTGTCATGACACGGCTCCACTTCAGAAGCACCAAATTGGCTGTAAATATTCTGAAAGAGCAAGAGATATTATAGATAGCATTGTAATTTTTCAAGTCTTTGTTTATGATGTACAACCCCTTCTTGCTGGAAGAGTGGCAGTGTGGAGACCAGTCCTAAAATGAATGTTCAGAATCTCTCCCCTTGTTGAGGGGTCTGCAGAACCTGGGGCTTTCATTGTAGATCCTGTACCTCTGGCAGTAATCGGGATCACCTCTAAGAGAAATGCCAGCAAAAGCAGCAGAGCAATTTCTGAACTAAATTTTGAAATATGAGAGATTACACAGCAACAGCCAAGTTGTAGCCTAGGGGCATAAAAATAGTGAATGCGTTTGCAATCATAATTTACACCCAACTAGATTGCTGCTTACAGCATTATTTTAGGCAGGTTTTGAGAGAGTCGTGAACATGATGACAACCATCTTTCTGCCTGGTAAGTCAATAATTATTTTGTGCATTCTTGCACTGTGAAGGGATGAAAACAAACCAGTAATACTTAAGTATACCATGAGCTGGCATTCTGTGGCATCAATTAGTGCTGCTGACTCACTGCTCAAGCACCCAGATTCGATATCCAGTGTTGTCTGTGTGGAGTTTGCACATTCATCCTGTGATAGTGTGGGTTTCCTCTGGGGGCTGTAGTTTCCTCCCATGTCCTAAAGACATCCTGGTAGGTTAATTGGCCACTGTGAACTACACCACTGTAATGGATGTCAGGAGAATTGGGTTGAAGGAGGGAGTTAATGGGCAAGTGATAGAGAATCACTTTCAGAAAAATACAGGGCAAACAAGATGGGAAGGAAAGCCAGCAGACACCCATGGGGCCAAAGGATCACCTCTCTGTCAGAAGGGAATATGAGGCAGTGTATTCACCATTCCTTGCTTTGCTTTGTCTCAAAGTTATCACACTAGGTGCGGCTGTCAGCTGCAAAACTTAGAGTACTGTGTCCAGTTCTGGTCGCCTCATTATAGGAAGGATGTAGAAGCATTGGAAAGGGTGCAGAGGAGATTTACCAGGATACTGCCTGGATTAGAGAGTATGCATTATAAGGAGAGACTAAGGGAGCTAGGGCTTTACTCTTTGGAGAGGAGGAGGATGAGAGGAGACATGGTAGAGGTGTATAAAATATTAAGAGGAATAGAAAGATTTGACAGCCAGCGCCTCTTTCCCAGGGCACCAATGCTCAGTACAAGAGGGCATGGCTTTAAAATAATGGGTGGGAAGTTCAAGGGAGATATCAGAGGAAGGTTTTTTACCCAGAGTGTGGTTGGGGCATGGAATGCGCTGCCTGGGGTGGTGGTCGAGGCAAGTACATTGGTCAAATTCAAGAGATTGCAAGATAAACATATGGAGGAATTTAAAATAGAGGGATATGTGGGAGGAAAGGGTTAGATAGTCTTAGGCGAGGTTTAAAGGTCGGCACAACATTGTGGGCTGAAGGGCCTGTATTGTGCTGTAATATTCTATGATTCTCTGTCACGTTACAGCAGATGAAATGATTTCACTGTTTATGTCATATAATTGTTTAAAAAAAATTAAGGGAAATTTCAGCCATTTATGCAGTTGTGTGCAAACTTAATTAAATTTACACAGTCAACACTTCTGTTCATAGGATTTTCCCAAAGCTGATGAAAATATTGCTCCACTGTGCACTGGTGGATGTTGTAGTACCTACACTCATTGTCAAACAATCTGAATAAAACAGGCCAAGGTAAAGATCTGCCTTATACTTGCAAGAAACTATTTAGATATGCATAAATTTCAGACACATGAAAGGAGAACTTTTGTGGTGGCACATGTTTGTTTTGGACTATAGGAAAAATGTAGTGAGGTAATTGTGAGAATAGTTAAGCTATCTGCTCTGTTTCTGAATGATGTTTAATATCATGTAAACATTTTTAATATTTCTTGTCAAGACATTAAGATGCGAGCCAAGCAAACTAAGTTGCTTGTGTAAGATATTGCCTTGCTGTCAGTGTACTTTTTAAGATAAAGTCCCACTAAACCTTAAAAACTATATCTCTCAACACATTATCACTGAAAAAATATACAATAGCTAATTTTTCAAATGCTGTTTTGAGTTTCAGTAAATGGCAGTCAGTTTTCTACATAATTGGTGGAAAGGCTAAGATTGTGCTTGAAGGTTCAGTTTCCCGCATTGTGGAACATTTTTTGTTCTCTACTGTGAACATTGGTCTTGGTCTTTTTCCAGAGGAGAGGGAAGGAAATCTCATGAGAAGGTATTCCAAGACTTTTCTTAAAAAAAACAATATGGTTTCCCATGTGCACTTTTTGACACCTGCATATTTTTTTGTTGGCACGAGTGAGGAAAAGTGAATGCAGTTATTTAACAGCTGTCCTAATGTTGGCATTGTATAATGGGAAATGTACTGAACCGTACTACATAATTTCATATTCTAATTGTTAAGGAGTAGAGAGCCATAGTCAGAGGGTATATAATTAATATGGGAACCATTGATGTAAGCAAGAACTAGCCTTCAAACTACTTACAAGCAGTGATCCATTTTTGAATCGTCGTAATATTCTAGCTGTGGAAACAAAAGATTGCTCATCAGCTGGAACATTACAAAGAAGGCAGCCACTTGATACGAGTGATCTGGAAATTGACACCTTGTAATCAATGCTAACAATGATTGGTTCCTCCTTTGCAATTAATAAGTATAAAATTTGATGTGTTTGATTTTCAGGGAGATTTCCCCTGCATGTATGTTTGTACTAGGATTGATTGAATAAACTCTTGTTAAGTCCACAGTTCCAGACTCCAAGTGGCTCTTCTGCTACCTCACTGATATGGAAATTGGAGGCCTTGAAGAGCTGTAAGAAGCACATCAAGCTTGAGGACTGTGGTCTGGATGATGTGAAACTTAAAAGGGAACTTGCAGTGTGTGGTTTTTCTGTGCATCTTCTGTCTATGTTCTTCTTGCAGGTAGAGATCTTGGGATTTGGGAGGGTCTGTGAAAGTAGCCTGAGTGAGTAATTGTAACACATTTTGTTGATGTCACACACTGCAGCCACTGTGCGCTGATGACGGAATGAATGCTTAAGTGGTTGATTGCTTGCCAATCAAGTGGGCTGCTTTGCCCTGCATAGTGTTGAGATTCTGGAGAGTTGTTTTTGGGTTTGGTTTATTATTGTCACATGTACTGAGCTACAGTGAAAAGCTTTTGTTTGCGTGCCATCCAGACAGATCATGCCATTAAGTGTGGCATACAATGATTCTTTGCTATCTACTAGTCTCTGTAGTTACAACACTATATTTTGCATTCTGTTTTTCTTTTCACTACCTGATATATATACTTGCGTATGGCGAAGTATATCAGGTAGTATAAAGGAAAACAGAATGCGGAATATAGTGTTGTAGCTACAGAGAGAGTGCATTGCAGGTAAGCAAATAAAGTGCAAGGGCCACAATGAGGTAGATGGGGAGATCAAGGGTTCATCTTTACCATGTGGGGAAGTCCACTCAAGACTCTGATAACAGCGGGATAGAAGCTGAATTTGAGCCTGGTGGTACGTAGTTTCAAGCTTTTGTGTCTTAGTTGGAAGGTCCATTCAAATGGAGAGTATTCCCTCACAATGCTGACTTACGCCTTGCAGATGGTAGAGAGGTTTGGAGTGTCAGGAGGTGAGGCATAACCTTAGGGTACCCAATCTCTGATCTGTTCTTGTAGTTAGGCTAGTCATGTGGCTTGTTCGCTTGAGTATTTGGTCACTGGTGACCCCGAGGATGTTAATAGTGGGGGACAGTGGTGATGGTAGTGTCATTGAATGTCAAAGACAGGAGGTTACATTCCCTCTTATTAGTGATAGTCATTGCCTGATATTTTTGTGACGCAAATATCATTTGCCAGTTATGAAACTATGCCTGAGTATTATGTAGGTCCTGCTGCATGTAGGCATGGGTGGCTTCATTTGCTAAGGAGTTGCAAGTGGAATTGATCTACATGGACATTAGCAAACATCCCCACTTCTGATCTTATGATAGAAAGGTCATTGATGAAGAGCTGAAGATAGTTGGGCCAAGGTCACTGCCCTGAAGAACTCTTGCATTGATGTCCTGGGGCTGAGTTAAGTGACTTCTGACAGCCACAACTACCTTCCTTTATGTGAGATATGATTCCAGTCTTTGGAATATTTTCCCCTTGATGCCCGTTGACTTTTGACCAGAGCTCTGTAATGCCACATTCATTCGAATGCTACCTTGTCAAGTGGAGTAAATCTCACCATGAACTGCAGCTAATCCTTTAATTTCCTGAGGGGAAGTTTTACAGGCTTTCTCCATACCTTAAAGGAAAATCAAGCAGAACTGCAGAATAGCATGTAACCTCACATCTAACATTCTTTTTTGATTTCTTGGCACGAATAAGGAATTTCTACGGGGGAGTTCATGGAGCAGAAATTTGCCTCAGGCAGTGGGGTAGTGATGTCATTATCAGCCATTTGTTATGTATTCTGATATATTCTCACATTTGTAAATTTTGTTTATCATCTAAGCATTATAATTTTATTACATATTCCAGGGGCCCCCCTGTAAACACAGACGTGATTCCAGGGGGCCCCCCTATAAACACAGGCGCTGTAACCGCGAGTGTACAGTGCAGTGATTGGTGCGGGACCATAGTTGTCATATATATAAATGATGGATGAGAATGTAAGTTAGCTAATTAATTAGTTTGCTGATGACACACAAATTGGTGAAGTGGTAGATGGCGAAGAATCATTGTATTTCTTTATTCATTTAAAGGATATGGGCCTTGCAGGCTGAGCCAGTATTTAATTGCCCTTGAGAAGGTGCCGGTGAGCTGCCTTCTTGTAACTCTGGCAGTCCACGAGGTGTGGGTATACCCATAATTCAGTTAGGGAGAAAGTTCTAGGATTTTGACCCAGCAACAGTGAAGGAACGGTGATATATTTCCAAGTCAGGATGTTGTGTGGCTTGGAGGGCAACTTCCAGGTAGTGGTGTTCCTACGCTAGCTGGTAGAGGTCGTGGGTTTGGAAGGTGCTGTCTAGGAATCGAGGTGAGTGGCTGCAGTGCATTTTGTAGATGGTACAAACCGCTGCTACTGTGCGTTGGTGGTGGAGTGAGTGAATAGTTTTGGATGGGGTGCCTGTCAGGAAGGCTGCTATGGTCCTGTGTAGTGTTGAGGTTCTTGAGGGTTGCTGACGCTACACTCATCCAAGCAAGTGGAGAGTATTCTGACCTGAGCCTTATAGGTGGTGAACAGGCTTTGGCGAGTTACTCGCTGCAGAGGGTGCAGGTCCAAGGTGAGGGGGAGAAAATTAGAGATCTGAGGGGTAAGTTTTCCCCACAGAGGGTGGTGAACGATCTGCCAGAGGAAGTAGTGGAGACAGATGCAATTACAACATTTAAGGTGTTTGAACAAAAGGAAAGCCATTGAGTAATGCAGGAGAATGGGATTAGTGTAGATGGCCAGCATGGACGAGGTGGGTTGTGAGGGCCTGTGTCTGTGCTGTACGATTCTGATTTGATGATTTGATCTGTCCTTCAAATTTCTCAACCTGCTACATGCATGAATTGTGAGAACTTTTTTTTTGCTGCTTGTGCCTAACCCATTTTTGACTTAATTGGATCGGTGATTCTTTACCAACGTTTAATTTGATTTAAACTGTCAGCAAGCCTTGGTGACCAAAATGCTCTTGGAAACTTTGCTTCCTTCACCAAATATCCATAACATTTTGCTAGTAATTGAACTATGCTTGAAAGTGAAATGTAATCAACTGATATTTCAGTCAATCAACCTGAATTACTGGTGCTTAATTTTCTTCTGTTTTATTTTGCAATAATGTAATAAGGTATTTATTATTTTACATTTTGTCTGTTTGTGGTTAACCAAATTGTACAGCAGAAAGGGCTAGTTACAGTAATTGAGCTAGGTTTGTTATTGAAATCTCAAAAACATTGTTTGCATTGATTATAAAATCTCTAAACAGTAATTCAGGAGAGTCACAGGCTCTTTAATCTATAAAAGAAAACATTACTTTATAAATCACAACTCTTCTCAAATCAGTAACCTGGATTGAAATAAACAAATCTCCAGTTCATTTAGTACATTTTTGTGAATTGTCCTAATCTTATTATAGTTTAATCGCTTCTTAAAAATATTTTTAGTCTTGTTTTGGAAGACAGAATATTGAACTATACTAAAACAGTTGAACTTTGCCAGTGCAGGAATAGAACCAATCTCTTCTAATAGGTAGCTTTGATAATCAGACGGCACAATTGCATTACTTAGTCCATCACTTATGTAAATGCAAAATTGCTAGGAAAGCTATTAATTTCAAAATTGTCAAACTTTGGAAAAGTGCCTATCTACATGACACTGCTTGCAGTTTGCCCATTTTAATTTTGAGTGATGGAATAAAATGTTCATATTTTGCTTGAGCATTTGAGGAGCAAGCATAGACATCACTCTTGTCAAAGCCAGTTTAGACCAGCTGCACATCTTTTCCATTGACAGAGGAAATAGTGCATCAAAAAAGAGAAATACTTAAAACTAGATGGCCATCTGACTATGTTTTGCATCGCTAATTAGTCAAGACTTATTAGTGGCAAATGAGCAAAAATACAGCTGGTATTAACGTTGTCTATTAGAGATGAAAGCAGTATTTGTGAGATTACAGAAATTGAAAATTGATTGAAAATTTAGTTTCATGCACTTGAAACAGGAATATTGTTGGAATTAAAAAATATTAATTTGGTCCATGGTTTAACCAGTTGCATTTTTTTAGTGCATGGACATTATGACTAATATTAGTCTTCTGTGATTTTTTTTCCTTTTATAGCTGCAATGTGTTTTTAAGAGTGATACGTGATGACTGTACAATGCATAATGGTGGTGCATCAACTCATGAATGAGCAATAAAAATCAAGGTTTAATTTTTAACACAAAAATAGCAGCACTTGACAATGACAGTATATGACTATTAACATGAAGCTTTTTATTTTAAGATTTTTATTTTAAAGACTTACTTATTGAATGTACGCACTGGTTGTCTTGCACAAGATAGCCAACCTCAACAGTGATGGGCATACAAGTTTCTTACCTATTCTTTCCATTATTGAGCATATGTGAGCCACTAATGCAACATTAGCTAATGATCAGAGATTGTTTTTGAATATTTGCGCATGTTTTTTTTGCCACTTCTGATACAATAAGAAAGAGTGAGTGAGTTACCCAAAGTTGTAGAATTTGACATTGAGTCCAGAAGGCTGTAATGTGCCCAGATGGAAGATGAGGATTCGTTCCTCAAGCTTGCATTGGGCTCATTGTAACAATGCAGGAGGCTTTTGACAAAATAATGATCAGAGTTTGAGTCGATTGGTGCATTAAAGAGACAGCAACCAAAAATTTAGGGTTATTCTTGCAGACTGCTCTGCAAAGCAATCACTCAATCTGCGTTTGAGGTGGGAGATGGATCCTGTAGCTTCCTTCTCTGATTATTGTTGCCTCTACTCCCTCTCTTGCTCTCCTGCTGCTACTTACCTCTTGTGATCCTCCTCCACCCTGTGTTGTAATATTGTTCAATGTTCTTTCAGCATAGGAGCAAGACTGGATCATGTTGAAACAGTCCTATCATATAGGAATAGTTGCTTCCAATGGCATTTGTCCTGAAGTCCCTAACTCCCAACAAGTATTTCTTGCTAGTGGTTTATCAGAAGAAATCTTCAATACACTACCCAGTCTAATCCTATTTTCCTGCTGCTCCCTCCTGTGTGAAACTTTTGGTCTTGGTTCCTTCTGCCTGTGACCATCTCCACATTAGGTCTCCACATGTCCGCTGTTGTTCCCTATTCCAATGAATCCTGCCGGGCTTGTGGACTGCTGGATAAATGCCATCCTGCACCAATGCAGCATGGGTCTAGGGGTTCCCTTTTGTACTTCAAGACCTCCCCAGTGAAAAAGAGGTAGATGTTCACCCTGATACTGCATCTGATTAAAGTAGTTCTCTGTGGTAGTGAATCCCAGTAAGGTAACAGTATTTCCAGGATTAGGGCGCATGGTTTGGGAAATGACTATTTAAGATGGAATGTAAAGATTTTATTCACAGAGAGCAGCAATATTATGCTTACTGGAACCTTACTGTGACCTGAAATATCTTGCAAGTTACTGTAGATGATGCCTTACAGTTACTTTCCATGAAGTATAGAGCAAAAATCATTTTAAAAACTTGATTTTAAAGAAAAAGACTTTTATTTATGCAGCACCTTTCATGATCTCCAGGTGTTTCAAAGCAATTTGTAGCCAGTAAAGTACTTTTGAAGAATAGATGCTGTTGTAATGCAGTAAACATATCAGCCAATTTGCATGTAGCAGCATCCCACAAACAGCAATGTGATGACGATTTGATTTTTTTTAGTGATTCTGATTGAGGCATATATAACTCCGAGGCTCTTATTCAAGCTTGCTTAATGTTATAGAAACATTTTAGATCGACCTTATTTAATTATCTCTCTGATGGTCTAGCATTCTCTCAATACTGCACTGGAATGCTAAATTTAGAAGTACTGATGCATGATTTTTTTTCCCGGTCAAATAGCTCATCAAGATTTAATCTCTACTCTCTTATGTGTGGAGGACATTTTAAGTGGGGAGATACTGGAACTAAGAATATTTGGCACTACCCAAAGCTGGCAGTTCTTTCACATGCAATTCATTTTGTTAAAATATCTGATTCATCATACAGACAGGAGGCAATCTCACATGGTTCAGCATTTTTCATGTTAGAAAACACTGTAGAGGTGGCGATCAAAGCTGTGAATGCTGGAAATACACAGCATCTCCATCGGTGTCTAGAGAGAAAGATTGTGTTAATATTTAGATGCAGAATCTTCCCTCAGAGTCTGAGAATTGATCTTCCCTACAGATATGAATGGACCTGTTTACTTCCAGTGATTCAAACTCTTAATTCAGATTTCTTATACTTGAAGATTTTTCTGCTTTACTTCTATAACAGTACTTTAAGTTTATATCTTGTACAATGACTAAGTTTTCTTAAAAAAATGAAGTATTTATTTAGCACATTTCACATTTTCGAGTCGTGTTACACAGTTAAAGTGCTGACCAAAGAATGGTCATTGTTGCTTTCTTCTTGGGTAATCCCTCAAGTATGAGGACGATTTGCTTCCACTGAAGTAGGGAAGTAGATTCTGTCACAGGTGGGGCAGGAGTGCTTGATAGAGTGAGTGGCTTGGTGCACTCCTTCTGCTGTTTAAGATGGACTCCTGTGTGTTCTAGATGTGTGGCCATAAGGTTCCCAATGTCATTCCAAATACTCCGTTTTGAACAGTGATAGGTCAGGCAATCCCAGGTGTGGGAGACATCATACATTTTAAAGGAGATTTTGAAAACATGTATGAATGTTTTCCTTTGTCTACAGTAATCCCAGAAGTAATCTCTTGCTATGACGGAGCTAAAAGTGGAGTATCTGTTTCAGGGTCTGATGTTGCTCATGTGAATGACATGGCCTACTTATTAGAGCCAGCTGAAATAAATAGGGCCCCAGTGATATTAGAGTTTGCCGATGACACTTGAATATCAACATGTTCAGAGAATGCTGATTTTGGATTGTTAACCCTGCCAGTGGATTTGGAGGATCCTGTTGGTGGTATCTCACCGATATTTGAGATGTCTACTATAAATAGGTCATGCCTCAGTAACATACAGGAGATGAAGATCACTGCTGTAGAGAATTTCACTTTCACAATGATGGCTTCTGTGATGTGGGAAGTGGTCCATGTTTTCCTAGTTCTCATAGACCCAATTCTGCGTTCTTTTCTCAGTCTTTCTTGTTACGGTGCTGCATCCGTCAAGCTTCCTACTGGAGTGGTGCTACTCTATAGGTCAAATGGGAGACTGCTCACCATTTCATTAACCAGGCAACCAATTTGCACACAGCAAACTCTCACATACAGCAAAGCAGTGATGGCCAATAGTTTTGTCAGTAATGTATCTTTACGATCCTCTGCCGCCCTATAACTATCCAGTGATGTCTGTGTCTCTACAGAATCCTTGAATGGTTCTATCATTGGTGGCTGTGATCTTGAGGATTCTCTCTCTGAACCATTCTATCTCTGTACCTCTCGCTCCTCTTTTAAGTTGCTCCTGGTGCAGATTTTGGTTATCTGTCTAATATTTCCTCATTTATCTTTCTGTAAGGTTTTTATCTGAAGCCATGGAATGTTGATCACTATTTGTAAGAGAATTTTATTATGGAAATTATTGGCGAAAGCAGTGGTGGCTATCAACTTTGGTTTAGCAGCCCATCCAAAAAACTCTTCGGACAGCACAGCATTCCTTCAGGACAACACTGGAGTGTCAGCCTGGATTTTGTAGTCTAGTTTCTGGAGTGGGACTAAAGCAAATTCAATCTTTGTTCTTAGAGAGTGGGTTTACAATTTACAATAAAAGGCACTGAGAATGCAAAGTCATTGTCATTCAATGTACTGTGAGTAAATCAGCATTGAACCATAAAATATTACAGCACAGAAAGAGACCATTATAGGCTGTTCTGGCAATATTTTGACACATCTGCTCTAATGCACTCCTGCTCATTCCCATTTTCGTTGAGATTACTTTTGATCCAAGTGCCCAATTGCTTTTCATAATACCAACCACAGACTGTTTCAACAATTATTTATAGTGGAGAGTTCCACATTCTAACAACTCGTATAAATAGGTTTCTCTAAGCTCATACTTTTTTGTGGTTTATTTCTTCTGTTTAATGTGCTTGCAATGTCATGTTTTAAGTCCCTTCTCTACTTTTAAAATCGGATTATTCACAGAGCATTTCCTTTCTGTATTGCTTCTGAATTATTACATCATATATTTCCAGAGAACTTTATCTGCCACCTCTCTGTATTCTGCATGATGCCTTGTGCAATCTTTACCAATTTCCTATGGCTCCCCAATAAAGAAAAAGAAAGGAACAAGCATGCATTTATGTAGTATCTTTTGCATCTTCAGGTTGTCCCAAAGTGCCTTGCTGCATTGAATTACTGTTTAAATGTGTGACTGGTGTTGTTTTGTAGATGAACAGGCAATCAATTTGCACAGCTTTGTGTTATAAACAAGCCTCAAATAAGTTCTTTCTTTCAACATTTCAAGTGCTCACAAAATGACATTACTTGTTTCCCTATTGTATGATTCTAATACACCAACCATAACACACTCATTTACAACTAATCCCATTTTACCTGGGGAAACTATTCCCATTGGTTAGGGAGTTCACTACCAATCGGTACAGCCAGGTGTTCCTGGGATGAAATTGGAGAAGCAGTTCAATTAGTCACAAAGCCAAGTGGTACTAAAGCAGGACAACATTGTTTTGTGAAAATATGCTGCCATTAGTCAGGCATGGGCTCATTAAGCAATGATTTGTTGTGATCTCAGAGTGCTCAATGCAGAATGGAAGATAGGTTTGGCTGCCAAGGTCAGCTAAGTGCTCAATCATGTATTCACTTTTCCTTTTAGTGCACTTTAAATGACTGATCAATGCAGTTGTCATTTACCACAAACAATAATATTAATGACTGCCTCAGCTCCACCTTTAAAGAGTAGACAGCTTGTAAGAAAACGTGGAACAAAAATCCCATCTCACAGTTGTGCTCAAGACCCTTCATCGGGACTGGAAAGGAAGAGGGCAGAAACCAGAATTGGCTTCTGCCAGAAGCAGAAGCCAATCTGCAGATTGGGTGACTGCTTCATCGAGCACCTTCATTCCATCAGCCGCAACAGCCAGGATCTCCCAGTGGCCAGCCCCTTTAGTTCCACTTCCCATTCCCATACTGACATGTCTATCCATGGCCTCCTCTACTGCCACGTTGAGACCAGCCGCAGGGTGGAGGAGCAACACCTCATATTCTGCCTTGGTAGTCTCCAACCTGATGGCATCAACATCAATATCTCTACTGGTAACCCCTCCCCTGTGTTTCCCTCTCCCCCTGTCTGTTTTCCTTCATTCCTGTGGGCCCCCTCACCCCCGCCCTCATGGCTTCCCCACCTCCTTCCCCTTATTCCATGGTTTACTGTCCACTCCTACCAGATTCCTCCTCCTCCAGCCCTTTGCCTCTTCCACCTATCATCTCTCAGCTTCTTGCATCACTCCCTTTCATCCCCTCCCCCCTTCCCCTTCCCCCTCTCACCTGGACTCACCGGTAACCTGCCAGCTTGTGCTCCTCGCCCTTCCTCTATCTTCTTATTCTGGCTTCTGCCCTCTTCCTTTCCAGTCCTGATGAAGGCTCTTGACCCAAAATGTTGACTGCTTATTTCCCTCCATAGATGCTGCCTGACCTGCTGAGTTCCTCCAGCGTTTTGTGTGTGTTGCTCCACTTTCCAGCATCTGCAGCATCTCTTGTGTCACAGTTGTGTTCCATATCTTTATTTATCTCAACTCTGTTGGATTAACTGCCGTCTGAGTATGCCAGCATGATAAACCTGAATGTCAACTGAGGTGATAGCACTGAAGATCATTGGATCAAACCTACTCCAGACCCTCGAGAACCTAATCCACATTGACATTTCAGTTTACCATTGAGTGGGAGCATTGTACTGGCAGAGCTGCCATTTTTTTAGATAAAATGTTAAACCGAGACACTGCCCTCCCAGTTTGATGTTTACAAAAGTGTGCAGGGAAGTTTTCCCAGGAATCCTGGCTAATATTTAACTTCAGCCACCATAACTAAACACCGATTATCCTGTTGTTATCTCATTACTGTTTGTGAAAGTTTGCTGCATGCAAATTGGCTAACAAGTTTTCTAAATTACTGCTGCAGCTATCCTGAAAGAAAATACCAAGGAGCTGCCCCATGCCGTGAAAATTTGTTCTTTCATATGTGTGGAGATTTGATCATTTATTATGTAAATCTAGTGTTGGTGTTTTTGATAATGAATTGGAAAAATGTATTCTATTCTAAGCAACTCACTCATAAAGAATTGAGCAATTTTGTTCCAATTTCTTGGAGACAATTGCACAATGTTCACCAGGACTCCTTAGGCAGTGTGACCTCTACCAGTTAGAAGAACAAGGGCCGCAAAAGTATGGGAACACCACCACCTGAAACTTGCCTCCCAACCCAAATACATAGAACATTACAGCACAGCACAGGCCCTTCGGCCCACTATGTTGTGCCAACGTTTTATCCTGCTCTAATATCTATCTAACCCTTCGCTCCCACATAGCCCTCCCATTTCTCTATCAGTTATTTGTCTATCTAAGAGTCTCTTAAATGTCCCTAATGTATTTGCCCCCACAACCTCTGCCAGCAGTGTGTTCCACGCACCCACCACTCTGTTTTAAAAAAAAATGTGCCCCTGACATCCCCCTTATATCTTCCTTCAATCACCTTAAAAGTATGTCCCCTCGTGTTGTCTCCCTGGGAAAAAGTCTCTGTCCATTCGATCTATGCCTCTTATCATCTTGTACGCCTCTTATCATCTTGTACACCTCTATCAAGTCACCTCTCATCCTCCTTCTCTCCAAAGAGAAAAGCCCTAGCTCACTCAACCTATCCTCATAAGACATGCTCTCCAATCCAGGCAAAATCCTGGTAAATCTCCTCTGCACCCTCTCTAAAGCTTCCACATCCTTCCTATAATGAGGCGACCAGAACTGGACACAATACTCCAAGTGTGGTCTAACCAGAGTTCTATAGAGCTGCAACATCACCTTGCGGCTCTTGAACTCAATACCCTGACTAATGAAGGCCAACACTCCATACACCTTCTTAATAAGCCTATCAACCTGCGTGGTCCTAATTTGGAAGTAAATCCTCATTCTTTCACTGTTGCTGGGTCAAAATCCTGGATCTCCCTCCCTCACAGCCGTGTAGGTGTACCCACACCTCAAGGACAGCAGCAGTTCAAAAAGGCAGCTCACTACCACCTTCTCAAGGGCAATTAGGGATGGGCAATTAAATGCTGGCTCAGCCTGCAAAGCCCACATCCAGAATGATGTTTTAAAATTACATTATAATGACACTGCTACTTGAATAGCAACCTAGAGACTGAATTTAAATTCCACCCTGGCAACTCGTGAAATTAAATTTGGTAATTCCAGTAATATGTGAGATGTCACAGCTGGTAGAGCTGCCTCTCAGCACTCGTCTCCCACTTTCCATGTTCTCCCTGTGACCACATGGGTTTCCCTGCATACTCTAGTTTCCTCCCACATTGCAAAGCAAGTGGGTTGGGAGGTTAATTGACTAGGTGAGTGGTAGAATGTTGGGGGTGCAGGGACTGGGAGTTTGTTGGGGGTGGGGAGTTAGAACATAGAACAGTACAGCACAGGAACAGGCCCCTCAGCCCACAATGTTGTGCCGAATTAATTAATTAGTAATCAAATTCCCAACTAAACTAATCCCTCTGCCTGCACAATGACCACATCCCTCCATTTCCTGCACATTCATGGGCCTAGCTAAGATCCTCTTGAATGCCTCAATCGTAGTTGCCTCCACCACCACTACAGTGCATTCCAGGCACCCACCACTCTGTGTTTTTAAAAAAAACTTGCCCCGCACATCTCCTTTGAACTTACCCCCTCTCACCTTAAATGCATGCCATATGGTATTAGACATTTCAACCCTGGGAAAAAGATACTGGCTATCTATGCCTCTCATAACCTTAAACCTCTATCAGATCTCCCCTCAGTCTCTGCCGCTCCAGACAAAACAACCCAAGTTTGTCCAACCTCTCCTTATATCACATGAGCAAATGCCTTCTGATCCAGGCAGCATTCCCAGTAAACCTCTCCAAAGCCTCCACATCCTTCCTGTAATGGGGTGACCAGAATTGAATGCAATGCTCCAGATGCAGCCTAACTAGAGATGTTATAAAGCTGCAACATAACCTCCCGGCTCTTGAACTCAATTCCTCGACTAATAAAGGCAAGCATGCCATATGCCACCTTTACCCCACTATCAACCTGTGTAACAACAGGTTGATCGGAATGTGGGGAGAATAGGTAATGGAGAAAAGTAAGGGGAGAATGCGCTCGCCCTGTGAACTGGCATGGACTCGATGGTCGGAAATAGCTTTCCACGTTATGAAGAAGTATGGGAAAAATGACTATGAAAGCTTCCAGGTTGGCATTAAAACCTACCAAGTTTACGATCCTTGAGGAAATCCTCCACCTTCAACACTGGTCTATGTATATTGAGTACATAAAACATAGTTAGCTCTTTATAGAGGAAAACAGAGGCTCTGGCTAAAATTTTTTAATCCTCTCAGCATTGTTGCTGGAGGATTGGAGGACTACCAATTTTGTACAGATGTTTAAAAAGAGGGAATTAGGGATAAACTAACTAATTACAGGCCAGTTACTTTAACTTCAGTGGTCAGCAAATTATTGCAATTCATTCTAAGAGACAGAATAAATCATTTAGAGAGGCAGACAGATAGGGACAGTCAGCATGGATTTGTTCAGGGAAGGTCAAGGGACTAGATTAAATTCTTTGAGGTACAAGGAGAGCCAATGAAGGAAGTGCATTTGATGGAGTCCATGTAGATTTTTAATAAGGCTTTTTTTTGAGGTCCTGCATGGCATGCTGATCAATAAATGAAAGCTCATGGGATCCAAGATAAACCTGCATATTATTTCCTTTGACTGAACCAGTTTTGGATCTAAAGGATAATTGATGGCTGGAAGGCTGTTGACAGTGGTACTCCATAGGGCTCAGTACTCAGTCCCTTGGTCTTTGTAATGAATTTAGACTTGAGTATAAGAAGATATTATAAAGAAGTTTGTAGATAATGAAGAAATTGGTTATGTGGTTGACAGTGAAAAGGAAACTTTAAATGGTTTGTTCAGTTGGCAAATGAAATTTATGCTGGACAAGTGTGAGGCAGTGCTTTCAGAGAGGTGGAGCAAATCAAGTGAATATGCAGTAACTGCAATAATATTAAGTGATATGAATAACAGAGAGAACTTTGAGTGCATGTCCACAGATGTTCAAAGATGGTTAAAAGGACATTAGCTGAGGAATGAGGTTGTGCCACAGCTGTGTACAACAGTAGTTTGACTACCTTGTGTATTGTGTTTGGTTCTGGTCACCACATCACAAGAAAGATGTAATTGCATTTAAGAGGGTACAGAGGAGATTTACAAAGACGGTGCCAAGTCTGGAAAATTGTACCTGTGAGGAAGGATTGGACAAGCTAGGGTTGTTTTGTTTGAAACGGAGGAGACAGAACTAATTGATGTGAATAAAATTGTGTGGTCTTTATAGAATATAAAGGGACCTGTTTCCCTTAGCAGAACCATTAAAAATCAGAAGCGTGGATTTAAAGTAACTGAGGGAAGATGATAGAAAACATTTTCAACCAGTGGATAGCAGGGATTTGGAATTCTCTAACAGTGAAGGTTGCAGTGACAGAAAGCCTGAACATATTTGTATAGTACTTGGATGTGCACTTGAAGAGCTGTGACCTGCAGGGCAATAGCCAAATGGTAGAAATTGGGATTAAGCTGGAAAGTTCTTTTTCAACCCGCACAGATATGGGCCGGATGGTATCTATCCTGGGTTGTAAGTTTTCTATGATTCAAATGAGGTGGCCTCATAAGTCTTGAATTATAATGTTCATTTCCTATTCAATACTGCAAGGGCTGGGCAATAAAATGGCCTTGCCCAGCCTTAAGAACAACCTTGAAGAGATGGAAAGAGGAAACTGTGTTGTATTTCAATTTGGACAATGGGGGTGGGTGGAGTGTGTGTGTGTGTGTGTGTGTGTGTGTGTGTGTGTGTGTGTGTGTGTGTGTGTGTGTGTGTGTGTGTGAGAGAGATTATCTGAAATGGTTAAATTTACTATTAAGTTCCAAAGACGACGACAATGCCCAGAAGATTGTGCTTTTCTTTGAGCTTATGTTGGGCATTGTTAGAGCAACTTAGGAGGCTGAAAGTAGAGAGGCCCCTGCAAAATGGTCACCCAATTTCAATGGAGAGGAAATCCCATTGCAAGAACCAAGCGCAGTAATCAAAAGGAGTGCAAGTGCATTGCTGCTTCACCTGGAAGGACAGTTCAAGTTTTGTTCCAATATCTGGATTGTGCTGTGTTGAGTGAAGGTGCCAAGATGACAGTGGGTGACACAAGCGCAGGATGTTTACATGGATTCAGGGCTTTGTTCAGCATTGGTTTAGACTGTGGTGATATCATGCACGGAAAAAACCTTTTCTGGGACATTAAAACAGTGGAGCACTCCTTATGCAATGGAGTGCTGCCAATGCCCGTGGGATTCTGACTTGGCTAATTTGACCTTTGGGATGAGGATCGGTTAGGGAAAGCTTCTATCAGAAGGATGTATTTATTGTAATAGAGTGATCTTTATTTAGATGTTAGTTATTGTACAAATATGTTTTTTAAAAATATAACTTGTATTTGGAAAATTATTAGATGCTACTTAATTCAATTAAATATAATCAGCACAGCATTAATTCCTGTTAATTGCACAGATTTTGACTAATTTGGACTTCAGCCATTTCACATTTCCAACATGAAATTGCTATAAAGTGGTGAAGTAACAATAAGAAGATATTTGTGTGGCTGGCAGAAAAGCAAGTTAAAATTAAACCACAATATCTGATTTCCTGAAAATTACAAGCAGAGTTCTAAGTCATGTGTGAATGATGAGGTAGTTTAAATTTTTACGAAGAAGCTGGTCTGTGCAACGCTGAATAAATGATGAGCTTTGCAAGCCACATTCAGAAGAGACTCATAAAATTTGCATATTTTATAGAGTCTGGCCATTAGTTTTATTCTCAGTTTAAATGTGCAGGTTGATGGATGAATAATATCTTTTTATTGAAAGAGTGGAGGAAATACAGTTTGGAATTGTATGTTACTATTGTTTCTCTCAGTAAATCACAAATAATATTGTCCTCATCATCATTTTGCATGTGTACCATTTTTTTTACCAAGGGACTTGCAAGAAATCAGAAAACTGGACACCTGGTAAAAGCATGGGTGATGCAAATGTAGAATTGACGAGTGGCTTTTGAGGATTGTCACGAAAGGAGAAGAGGTCTGTCCTCATCAGTTTGGTTCAACCATCTCCTTGAGCGCCTTTGATAGTCTAGTCAGTCTTTCAGTTCTGTCTGTCTGTCAGTTCATAGGATACATTCAAGGCTGAGATCAATAGTCTTCTTCACACAAGGGTATCAAGGAATGCAGAGGTGATTTACAAAGATGTTGCTGGAGCTGGAAAGTGGTAACTGTGAGGAAAGGTTCAATATAGAAGGGAAAGTGGAGACTTAATTGAAGTGTATAAAATTTGAGGGGCCTAGATGGGACAACCAGGAAGGCCCTATTTTCCTTAGCAGGGTTGTCAAAAACTAAGGGACATTGAACTAAAGTAATTGGTAGAAGGATTAGAGAGGAGATGAGGAAAAATGCTTTCACCCAGAGGTGGTAAAGGTCTGAAATTCACTGCCTGAATGGGTAATAGAGCAGAAACCCATAATTCATTTAAATCAAAGTTGGATGTGTACTTGAAGAGCTGTGACATGCAGAGGCATGAGCCAAATGCTGGAAGGAAGAATTAGGCTAGAGAGCTTTTTTAACTGGCATGGACATAATGGGTTGATTGGCTTCCTATGTTGTAGATTTTCTCTGATTCATTATGGGGATTGGATGGAAACGTGGACAGAGTGGAAAATCAACAGAGCAGGTTCAAGTGGCCATATTTAAAGGATTAAAGGATGCATTCTCAGGTGTAGCAGTAAATGAGAACAAAGACCAGTAGGTGAGATCCTTCATGTGAACCACCTTAGAACATAGGACAGTACAGCACATTAAGGGCCCTTCGGCCCACGATGTTGTACCGAACTATATGAACACCCCCCCAATGATACCCTTTCCTCCTGCACAGCCCGTAACCCTCCATTTTTCGTACTTCTATGTGCCTATTTAAGAGTCTTTTAACTGTCCCTATTGTATCAGCCTCATCAACCACGCCCGGCAGTGCATTCCAGGCACCCACCACTCTCTGTGTAAAGAACCTATCTTTGACATCTCCTCTGAACATTCCTCCTCTGACCTTAAACGGATGTCCTCTGGTATTTGCTATTACCGCCCTGGGGAAAAGGTACTGGCTGTCTATCTATGCCCCTCATAATCTTATGCACCTCTATCAAGTCACCTCTCAACCTGCATCGCTCCAAAGAGAAAAGCCCTAGTTTGCTCAACCTTTCCTCATAAGACATGTTCTCTAATCCAGGCAGCATCCTGGTAAATCTCCTCTGCACCCTCTCGAAGTTTCCATATCCTTCCCATAATGAGGTGACAAGAACTGAACACAATACTCTAAGTGTAGTCTAACCAGAGTTTTATAGAGCTGCAACATTACCTCATGGCTCTTGAACTCAGTTCCCTGACTAATGAAGACCAGCACACCATACGCTTTCTTAACCACCCTATCAACTTGCACAGCAACTTTGAGGGATCTATGGACTTGGACCCCAAGATCCCTATGTTCCTCCACACTGCTCAGAATCCTGAGGTTAACCTTGTACTCTGCCTTCACGTTCCTTCTTCCAAAGTTTATCACTTCACACTTTTCCAGATTGAACGCCATCTGCCACTTCTCTGCCCAACTCTGCATTGTGTCTATATCCTATTACAACCTATGATAATCTTCTAGACTATCCACAACACCTCCAACCTTCATGTCATTCGCAAACTTACTAACCCACTCCTCCACTTCCTCATCCAAGTCATTCATAAAAATCATAAAGAGTAGGAGTCCCAGAACACCATTAGTCACCGATCTCCAGGCAGAATACTCTCCATCTACTACCACCCTCTGCCTTTTGTGGGCAAGCCAATTCTGAATCCACGCAACCAAGTCTCCATGGATCCCATGCCTCATGACTTTCTGGATAAGCCTACTATGGGGAACCTTGTCAAATGCTTTACTGAAGTCCATGTACACCACTTCCACCACTCTACCCTCATCTATTTGTTTTGCCACCTCCTCGAAAAACTGAATTAGGCTCGTGAGGTACGACCTGCCCCTCATAAAGCCATGCTGACTATCCCTAATAAGATTATGCTTCTCCAAATGCTTGTAAATCCTGTCCCTAAGAACCCTCTCCAATAGCTTGCTCACCACTAACGTAAGACTCGCTGGTCTATAATTCCTAGGATTATCCCTATTACCTTTCTTGAACAAGAGAACAACATTAGCCATATTCCAATCCTCTGATACCACTCCTGTGGCCAGGGATGCAAGTATCATCGTCAACGCCCCTGCAATCTCTTTGCTCGCCTCCCGTAGTAACCTGAGGTATATCCCATCGGGTCCTGGGGACTTATCTATTAGTCTTGCTGAAATATGCCAACCATCCAATGGTTGATCACAAGATCACAAGATAAGGGAGCAGAAGCAGGCCATTTGGCCCATCGAGTCTGCTCCAAGGAAAAGGGAAAAAGAAATGGGGTGGGAAAAAAAGAGAGAAAATAAAAAAAAACTATTCTAATCCCATTTGCCAGCCTTATCCCCATATCCCTTGATACCCTGACTATTTAGATATCTGTCTATCTCCTCCTTGAATACCCCCACTGATCTGGCCTCCACTGCTGTGCGTGGCAAGGAGTTCCACAATTTCACCACCCTCTGGGTAAAGAAACTTCTCCTCATCTCTGTCTTGAAACTGTACCCTCTAATTCTAAGATTGTGCCCTCTGGTCCTGGACACGCCCACCAAGGGAAACAGCCTAGCCACATCTACTCTATCCTTACCTGTCAACATTTTAAATGTCGCTACGAGGTCCCCTCTCATCCTTCTGTACTCCAGCGAGTACAGTCCAAGAGCCGACAAACGCTCATCATACTTAAGCCCTTTCATTCCTGGAATCATTCTCGTAAATCTCCTCTGAACCCTCTCCAACGTCAGCACATCCTTCCTAAGATGCGGGGCCCAAAACTGCGCACAGTATTCCAAATGAGGCCTCACTAGCGCCCCGTAGAGCCTCACCAACACTTCCTTACTTTTATACACTATACCTCTCGAGATGAATGCCAACATAGCATTCGCTTTCTTAACCACCGATCCAACCTGGTGGTTAACTTTTAAGGTATCTTGTATAAGTACCCCCAAGTCCCTTTGTACTACCGCACTATCAATCTTCTCTCCTTCTAGATAATAATCTACCCGCTTATTTCTACTTCCAAAGTGTACAACTGCACATTTCTCAACATTGAATCTCATCTGCCATTTCCTTGCCCATTCTCCTAAACTGTCTAGGTCCCTCTGCATTCTTTCTATTTCCTCTATGCTCCCTACTCCTCCACTTATCTTGGTGTCATCCGCAAACTTAGCCACACAACCATTTATTCCATCATCCAAATCATTGATGTACAAGGTAAAAAGGAGAGGCCCCAACACCGACCCTTGCGGCACACCACTAGTAACCGGTAACCAACCAGAACGAGATCCTTTTATTTCCACCCTTTGCTTCCTGCCAACCAGCCAATTCTCCACCCATTTTGCTACCCTGCCCATAATTCCATGACCTCTCATCTTATTAATCAGTCTCTTGTGAGGCACCTTATCGAAGGCCTTTTGAAAGTCTAAATACACAACATCTACCGCCTCTCCCTTATCCACCCTACCTGTGATTTCTTCAAAAAACTCCAATAGGTTGGTCAGACAGGACCTCCCCTTCACAAAACCATGTTGACTAGGTCCTATCTTGCCTTGCGCCTCTAGGTATTCGGTAACCTCCTCCTTGAGGATAGACTCCAATAATTTTCCCACCACTGACGTCAGACTAATAGGTCTGTAATTGCCTTTTTGCTGCCTCCCACCTTTCTTATACAACGGAACTACATTCGCTACCCTCCAGTCCTCCGGAACCATGCCAGAATCTATCGATTCCTGAAAAATAATCGCCAACGCCTCCGCTATCTCCACAGCCACCTCCTTCGGAACCCGGGGATGCACCTCATCCGGTCCGGGAGACTTATCAGCCTTAAGCCCCTTTAGTTTTCCAAGCACCTTCTCCCTATTAATCTCAATTGAACTCAGCTCCAATTCGTGAGACTCCTGACTAATGGGCACATTGCTTATGTCCTCCACGGTGAAGACCGATGCAAAATATTCATTCAATTCCCTTGCCATCTCACTATCATCCATTATAATACCTCCTGCACCGTTATCAATTGGTCCTATGTCAACCCGTGTCTCTCTTTTATTCCTTATGTATTTAAAAAAACTCTTAGAATCCTTCCGAATGTTGTCCGCCAGCTTCCTTTCGTAACTCATCTTTGCTTTCCTAATGACCTTCTTAGTTTCTCTCTGCAGATTTTTAAAATCGTTCCAATCTTCTGTTTTCCCACTAATTTTTGCTACTTTGTACGCCGCCCCTTTTGCTTTTATTTTATCCTTCACCTCCCTCGTTATCCACATCTGTGCCTTTTTTCCATTCAAAACCTTCTTTTTTCTTGGAATATATCTGTCCTGCATTGTCCTTATTTCCTGTAGAAATTTCTTCCATTTTTCCTCTGCCGTCCCTCCAGCTAACTTACTCCTCCAATCAATTTGGGCCAACTCATCTCTCATACCTTTGTAATTTCCCTTATTCCACTGAAATATCGATACACCAGTTATCAGCTTCTCCTTCTCAAACTTGAAACTAAACTCAATCATATTGTGATCACTTGTTCCCAGTGGTTCCTTTACCTTTAGTTCCCTAATCACCTCGGGTTCACTACACAGCACCCAATCCAAAACAGCCGATCCCCTGGTGGGCTCCTCAATAAGTTGCTCCAGAAAAACATCCCTTAGACATTCCACAAACTCACTCTCCTGAGTACTACCGCCTTGCTGCATTTCCCAGTCCACCTTCATGTTAAAATCCCCCATAATTATCTTCACATTGTCACTCTGACATGCTTTTTCTATCTCAATCTGCAACTTATGGTCCACTTCCTGACTGCTGTTCGGGGGCCTATATATGACTGCTATTATTGTTCTTTTACCCTTGCTATTTCTCAGCTCCACCCATAAGGATTCCACCTCCTCTGACCCAATGTCCTTCCTTTCTATTGATTTTATATCGCTACTAACCATCATGGCCACACCTCCCCCTCTGCCTACCCTCCTATCCTTCCTATATACTGTATACCCCTTGACATTCAGTTCCCAATCACATCCATCATGAAGCCACGACTCAGTGATTGCAACGATGTCATATTTATTAACCTGTAGTTGTGCCACTAGGTCATCTACTTTATTCCTGATGCTACGTGCATTTAAATATAGTATGTTTAGACTGGTATCTGCTATTGATTTTATTGTACCTCTATTGATCAGCAGATTATCCTGACTTTCTACCTGTCCATCCTTCTTACTATCTTCGCTACCTACTATCTTAGACATGTTCGTGTAGACCTCATCCCCTATCCTAACATTCGGTATCCGAACATCCTCATCCCCGATCCTAACATTCTGTATCCTAACATCCGGATTTGTTGTACTTCTATTATTCAGTAAATTGTCCTGACTTATCACCTGCCTGTCATTCTTGCCATCCTCAATGGATTCGTTTCTATACACTTTCTCCCTCACCTTAGCATCTTGTAACCTAGCATCCTGGTTACCATCCCCCTGCCAGATCAGTTTAAACCCTCCCCTACAACTAAATTAAACATTCCCGCCAGGATATTGGACCCTTTGGAGTTTAGATGCAACCCATCCTTAGCAAATAGGTCTTGCCTCCCCCAAAAAAGGTCCCAGGTATCCAAGAATCTGAAGCCCTGCCCCTTGCACCAGTCACTCAGCCACGCATTTAACTGCCAGAGCTTTCTATTCTTCCTGTCATTGATACGCGACACGGGTAGTAGTCCTGAGATTACTACCCTTGAGGTCCTACTTTTCAACCTTCTCCCTAATGCCTTGTATTCCTCCTTCAGGACCTCTTCTCTTTTCCTACCTACATCATTGGTACCTACATGTACCAAGATTTCTGGCTGCTCACCCTCCCCCCTCAGAATATTCTCGACACGGTCTGTGATATCCCGTACCCTGGCACCAGGGAGGCAACACACCATCCGAGACTCATTATCGCTATCGCAGAATCTCCTATCCATACCCCTTACTATCGAATCCCCAATAACCACTGCATGTCTCTTCCTCTGCTGGACCACAGTATCAGACACGGTGCCAAGGTCCTGGCTGCTGAGGTCTTCCTCTATGAAGTCATCCTCTCCAACCGAATCCAAAATGAGATATCGGTTTTTGAGGGGGACTGCCACTGAGGTGCTGTCTACATAATCTTTATAACTCCTGTCTATCTCCTGCTCGCTCTCCCTAACCAACGTTGAGAAGTGGTGAATCAGCTACTTGCAATGGGAATTGTCAAACTGTGCATATATGGTTTGGGTTTGATTTCACAAAATTCACTTGACTTGCCCCTGATTTAAGAGAAATTACCATATCTAAGTAAAAGCTGATTTTCTGTGAGCATTTTTGCATCAAAGTACTCTTGCATTATTTTGATTCATTGTAAACAAGCAACATGTTTAGCAAAAATTCCTCTTTTGTCAACGAGTTACTTGAGGGTTGTAACATGTCCTTGATTTATTTTTCTCTTTAAATAGGTTGCACTCAATTTTAGCTTGAGGTCCTGACACAGCCTTCAAAATATTTTAGCATTAACATGGGCAACCTCTCAGTCTAATAGAAGATTGCCATTTTTGTTTCCAATGCTCTGTGCTATACATGACACAAAAATTATTTCAATGCAAGCGGCAGGATTTTCGATTATTGCTTTGAATTCTCCCACGCTGATAGAGAGGAAGAGTTAAGTGTGCAGCAGAACACAAAACATGAATACAGAATTTTAAAAGTAACAACCTCATTCTGTCTAGTGTAATTAACAGAATTATTCATGCAAATTAAAAACTAATTGGGCACAAAGTGTTGCTTTAAAATTTAACATTGCACAGAAGGCAAGTTTCTGACTTCAGACAGGTGTTATTTTTCATTTAAACATTTTATTTGGAAAATGATTGCTTATTGAGTCCCTTTGAGTTCTCATTGGGAAGATAATGTTGCCTGTTCTGGTGGGAAAATGGGGTGTTTGGGAGGGAGTGTGGGGAATAAAGATTGAGTAATTCCTTTTGGTTAGGTGTATGATTTATCAGCTTTTCTACCCTATTGTGCCGTTGAGATGTCAACCAAGAGCTTCAGACACCAGAAGCTTGAATCAATTTGCACAGTGAACAAAGGAAAGAAGATGAGGGGAGGTTTAAAACAAAAAGCAATACAAGGAGATAAAATTAATTCGAAAAAGGAAGAACAAGTTGTTAAAAGAAATTAAGTCATATGGTATCCTTTTCTGTATAATCGAGGCATTGTATACGGTGGCACAGAAATCACCAGTTGGGCCTCAAGTGAAGTGTTACGAGAGAGACCAGAGAAGCTATATATAATCTTAAAGAAGAGAAGATTAAAGGAAGATTTAATAGAGTTTTTAAAATCATGAAAATCAAGTAAATAGGATCAGTACCCAGAGGACACAGATATGCTGAGGGAAAACAACAAATGTTGTACTTTTTGTTGCTTGTAGCTGAATTGTGCTAAATAGCTTCATACTTTGGTTTTGCTGGTTGCGTTTCCTTCATATCTGTTCACCTTTGTATTTTCAGTCATAAAACATTGACTTACAACATACTGGCTGCACAGATGCTGACCGTTACAGTTTTGAGGTCTTTAAGGAGTTTCAAATTGAATAAATTTAATTGGTTTAAGAAACAATTCCTTCATTTGCATCAAACACAAACTCAACTGTTTTAAAAAGAGTGAAAGCCAAATGGAAAAATATTATACGCCTGAGTTATACTTGTCTACCTTTCTGTTTTCCTCACATCAATTATATTGAGAAATTGGTGTTTGAGCACTCATATTTTCCTTACTCAATGTGCATTGTTGTGTTCATTAGATGAGAGTTTTGAGAGTATGGAATCAGTATAGCTCAGCCATGGTCTAAATGAATAGTTTTAAAGATCCAATGACTGAATGGAATCCTATTGGTACAACACAGCAAAAAAAACTTCTTTTATCCGTCGTGTACCAGGGGACTTTGCAGATGTGCCTTTCAACTGGAAAGTGCCTCAGCTAGGAGGGAAAAGAAGTTTGTAAATTGTTCTTGGGAAAAGGCTTTGGAAACTTTTAGCTTACTGGGAGAGGGGTAGGAGAAGGAAGAAGGATTTGAAAATATAAAATTCTGCTTCTGTCGACAAAGTGACTGCTTTCCCAAGTAAAGATCAACCTGTTGGGGTGTGGTCCATATGGTGCTGGTAGTTGGTAATTCCAGAATTGTGAAGTAGATGTGGAAAACTGTGTAAGTAGATTGATGTACCTCTGAAAGGAAATGGTTTGATTTCTATTTATTTAGATCCATTACATTTTCTTTTGTCTTTTAGTTACTGATGATATTATCATTTTCAGATTTTATTATTATTGCCCCAAAGCTAACATGTCCATTGAAGCTGCACAGCTTCAATCTGTGCTCTCATTCATTTGAATGGTTCTCGTGTTGCTCAAACCAACAGATGTTGGTATTCTCTCTACAATTCAGTCACTAGCTGGTTAACTAAGTAAGTAAAGGTATTCAGCAAGCCTTTGGGATCATTAAACCTGAGTAGGGTGAATGAGCAAATTCAAATGCTAGCACGTGTTGCCCAAGTTGTTTGGCTTTCTCTCCTTTTTCAAGGCACGCTGGTAGGTGGCTAGTTTAACAACCACCACCTAATGCAGAACATCACTGTTTTTTAGTTTGATGACATCTGTTGTGCTTTGAATGATTCACTAGATCAAATACAACTCAGACTTTCAACAATAGAGACAGATGTCTTGGCCACAGAAAGAATCGGCCCAATGTGGAACAAATTAAGTGGGACATGTGGCCAAATGTCATGGTTCTGGATGTTTTTTCTAACCATGTTTTTTTTATAAAACAAAGATATTCAGATATTTTTGATATCACTGATTTCATCATTTCTAAACAATACTTAGGTGGCCTTTGAAGACTGACTTATTTTTATAATGGCGACTAGATTTCCTGTAGTGGAGCTCACAATGTGTTCAGGCTATACAGAATCTTAGCATCATTTTTAGAAAGAAACCATTTGACCCAACATGCCTTTGTCAGCTTTTTGAAAGAGCTATTTAATTAATCCCAATTGACTGTCTTTCCTGATAGCTGTCCAATTCCCTATTGAAAGTTACTATTGAATCTACTTCCACCACTATAATGTGGCACCATTGATCCCCTGCCTGCAGTTGCCTCTCCTGTTGCTAACAAACGCAATAAAGTCTCCCTGCTGCCTGTCACGGGAAGGGCCTCTCGAGATTCTTCCAGTGGCTGAAGAGCCACTCCCTGAACCACAGTGCGGATTCTATCCATCAAGATGACACTGTGACATCACATTTATCCCAAGATAAATGCAAGAAGCACCAGCAATGCCACATGTGGTCTTTGTTGAGGTCTAAGTTGGTCCTCACTGGTCACTTTTTTACTGTGTTTTTGGTTACAAAGATTTTATGGAATCAGTACACCCATAGAGGGAGAGAGATGCCATTAAGCCCATCATACCTGAGTTATCCAAGAGTTCCACTCTGGACCAACAAATTTTCCCTCTGTTGAATGCGGTCTTAAGTAGTTTATTTTGTATATAAGTACCTGACCTGATTGTCACAAAGTAGTTATATCCATAATAGATTTGAGGAAAGCTTATGAAAAATGTAGATGTCCAGGTGAAGGGTCTCGAACCAAAACGCCTACTGTTCATTTCCCTCTACAACTGCTGCTGGACCTGCTGAGCTCCTCAAAGTTTGTTTTTAGATAAAGATGTGTAGTGTGTTGGAATCCGTAAGTAAACCAATAATTGCACATCAGAACATTGTTAGTATTTATAGCATAAAATGTGAAGAAATGATAAAAATCAATCCTGGAGAATAGATTAAACTTTACAAGTGAGTTATTGCAAAGTGACACTGGAGTAATTAGCATACTATATATACCTTGAAATTCATTCTTGATTGGAAGCACTAGCCATAATATATCAAAGTGTCCACACATTGTACTCTGTCACTGGAATTTATGCTAATGAAATCAACGTAATGAACTTTTGAAGGCTGTATTTAATGCATCGATGCTACCATCTAGTCTGTTCACTGCTACTGACAGAGGATAACTAATTAGACCTTGAGTTCTTAGTACCATTGCCATTAAATGCCACAACTTTAACAACTCCTTCATTGATTTGATTTACCTGGTTTCCTTTTCTACTCAATTTTGATGCTGTTGGTTTCCTGCACTATGGAATCTACCCTTTCATTTGGAAGAGATTCTTTCTGGTTTTTGTTTCCATACAAATAGCACAAAAACATTAAATTTAGAAGTAGGATTTTAAAAGACCAAGACTCTATGCAAGATGACCAGGCTGTTGTTGCAACAGATAAATCTTTATCATAATAATGAACATGCCTCACTTCAGATTTCCAATGTATAGGAATGTAACGAAATAACATCTGATCTGCCCATCTGCCTCAAGCCTGCCCCACTGTTCAGTATGATCATGGCTGACTATGTAGCTGCCTTTCAAATATTTATCTATCTCCATATTAAACATATCTAATGATCTGGCCTCCACTACCTGTCAGGGCAGAGAAATCCAGAGATTCATTACCCTCTGAGAGAAGAATATTTTACGCATCTCAGTTTTAAATGACCGTCCTCTTATTTTGGAGCTATGTCCCCTTGTTCGTGATGGAGAGTATTGGTGAATAGTTTTTTTGGACTGAAGAGAACTATAAAGTGGTACACCTCACACAAGGTGGCACAGCTAATAGATCTGCTGCCATACAGCTCCAGTGACCTGGGTTCAGTCTGACCTCTGGTGTTGTCTGTGTTGAGTTTACACATTAGGTTTTCTCTGACTCCTTTTCTCCCACATCCCAAAGACATGGAGGTTCATAAATTAATTGGCTGCTTAAATGTGTAGGTGAGTGGTTGAAAGATGCCCAATTTGTAGGAGTGCATACGTCTTGGAGGGTTGTCTGGCTGAGTGAGATTACTGAGAGAGTGATTTGTAAACAAAAATGAGAATATTTAAAGTTGAGGTGCAGGTCAACAGACCTTGATTCCTCTTGAATAACCTAAAATTTCATGGTAGACTTGGGAGGCTGGCGAAGTCTGTTTGGCCAGCCACCAAAGGCATGGATAAGTGTTTCCTCAGATGATCAGCTTAAGACAGGGATGGAATCAGACAGAGCTAGAGGCGGAAATAGATAGTCTTGGTGTTTGTACAAATTGGTGGTTTGAGCACAGGGGTCAGATATTACACTAACATTCTGAGCCATCGGAATCAACCTTCGGTGCCAGGGAGAGTGGTAATGGCTAGGAATGGAATTTGCAGTAGGGATCAAAGTCAGTGGCTTTAGTCATTCCATTATTTGGTTGGAGGAAATTTCTACCTTAGTTTGAGCAGTGTATGGTGGAGAATTGAAGAAACTTAATTTGTCACATCAGGATAACTGAGGGATCCTCAGCGTTGTACACAAGTAATTCCTGCTCCTATTCTTAATGTGTATACAGGAACTATCCTTATTCCTAATATGGTTGTATTAACATTTTCTATTTAATTCTCGTGCTAATACTTGTGATGTGGAGCGTAATATTGGATGGAAGTGGTAAATGGATTTTTTTAATGCCAGTGTGCTTTTAAAAATATTAATTGAACCTGTCAGTGACACCTGGTGTCACAACACAAGAACTGCAAAGTTTAAAGTAAAATCCAAGTGCAATACCTTTACTGCAGTTGTTTGTTTAGCATCTGGTCATTGGAGTCACATCTTACGTAGTGAGGACCCACCTCAGCACTTTCATGGAACACATGAATGACGTAGAATTTACAGTGCTGAACTAGGTCATTCAGCCTAACCATTCAATATCCATGCTTATGGTCCATATGGGTCTCTTCTTCATCTTAACATCACCCTCTATTCCTTTCTTCCTGGTATGTTTATCGGATTCCCCTTAAAATCTCTGGAAATTATTAATAGCTGCAGGTTCAAATTTTTAACAATTTTAAAAAAAACAGCACCCTTAGAAATCTAGTCCTCAGAGTAGCATGATGTATAGACATGCTGTTTAATCTGCTCCAAAAATCATTAGCTATGTTGGTAGGCAGTTTAATTTGAATACTTTGACTGTCCGAATAGAGTTTACTTGTAGTGTTAATCATCCCCAATTTAGTCAATTGAACCCAGTATTTTCCAGTAGGAGGTCTTTTTTTAATTCTGTCTAAACATGTATTTATTTGGCCAATACTGCCAGTTGCTCTATGCATCAGTTTACTGGTGTAGATCAACTCACATCACAAGCTGGGATCCCACTTTGTTGAAACAGAGATAAATAAATCTGCTAATTGTGGGTTAGTAGCGTGACAAAATTGTCGATGAATATTATTAGAGAAAATTCCCTTGCCTTTTTGAATAATGGCTTGGGATCTTTGACGTTCATCTGAATTGACATATAATGGCTCTATTTTAAGAATAATGCATCTCACACTGCAGCAGTCCCTCAATGAAATGTCAATCTGCATATCAAACCTTAGAATGGAGTACATTACTTCTTCATTATATCATTTTTCACAATGTACATTGATCTTGACATTAAAATGCACAACACCAGCAGAGCCACTTGACAACTTAAGAACTCTTAACAAATCATTTGCATTATTATTGATCTAGAAATTGTTGGAAGTATTGTTATTTAAGGTCAATAAAGACCACTTTCCTGCCAATCCCTACCTGTATCCATCTCATAAATAGTCTCACAGTCATATAAATAGGTAATGAGTCAACATCCACTGTGCCATGAAGCTGAGAATTCCAGTTTTACCAAAATTTTATTGACAGGAGTTTAACACAATTTTAAGAAAATGGGTGGTCCTGTGGTCTATAGCTCCAACGAACTGGGTTCGATTCTGACCTCCAGTGTTGTCTGTATGGAGTTTACACATTTCCCGTGCTTTCCACTTTCCTCCCACAGCCCAAAGATGTGCTGGCTATCAGGTTAATTGGTGACTGTATATTGTGCCTGGTACAAATGGGCAGTAGGAGAATTGGGGGTGGTGTGGGAGGCTTGCATGAGAGAATAGGTTACAGGGAAATGAGGGGGGAAGTATTTGATGGGCCTGCTCTGATGGCTGGCATAGACTTATTGGGCTGAATTCCCTCCGATGTCATTAGGAAATATGAACTCCAAGATATTTGAGGAGAGATTTCTTCAAATCTTTGGAGTTCTTACAAATCTTTGATCCTTTATTGTGAGACGATGCCCCCTCTTCTTTGACTCACTAGCCAGAAAAACCTCTCCACAGCTGCTCTGTGAAGTCCCATCAGAATCTTTGTATGTCTCAATGAGATCATCACTCATTCCTTTAAACCAAAGAATAAATTCATTCTACTCGCTGTTTCCTCATATAACAGCCCCTTCAACCTAGGACCTGATCTGATAAAAATTTGTTACATTCAACACGGCAAATATATTCTTCATGAAATAAAGTGACTAAAACTGTACACTGTTCTAGGTGTGGTCTCGCCAAAGCCCTGTACAATTGCAGCAACACCTGCATGTTCTTGTATTCCAACCCCCTTGCAATAAAGGAAAACTTGCTACTTGGCTTCCTAATTGCATGCTTTGTCTATAGATTAACTTCTGTGATTTTGTAAATGGGAACAATAAAGCTCTGATTTGAATGGTATTACTCCCTAACAATTACATTAGAGTAACTAAAAACATTCAAATATTCCAAGTTTTTTTTTTATGGTGTTCCTGACTACAGCAGTTGAAGGTAGTGAGCTTTTTTTTAGTTATTTACATGACATCGTCATATTTATCCCAAAGAGAAGAAATTATTACTTGTGGATTACAACATTTGTAAATAGCAAGTGTCTTCAAAATTATAGCCTTGGAGCACTTCTGGTCTTCAAACCTGCTATGAAGCCCGGGTATTGCATTGCATGTATTTCTTACTCATTATTTTGTTTTTTTTAACTTGTATCTTTGGAAGTTTAGAAGGAAGGTTTTGCTCCAGTTTTGCTATGGGAGAATAAATCTTGTGTATCAGCAACTTGGATATATATAAATTAATCAAAACATTAAACTTTGAGTGCCACTCACTCAAGAATTTGCAGTATGCATCTAAATAGTTTGGAAAGATAAAAAGGTTAGATATAGCTGATGTGCGTGGTGTGTGAAATAATGAATAGAGAAACTGTGGAGTGAACCAAACTAAACTGGAAATTTCAAGCATCATGAAATGTGGATAAGTAAATTCAGTGATGTAGCAGTTTAACACAAGAAGCAGGATTCCACAATGACATGAACCAAACCAGGAGGGATGGGCTCAAGCCATCGTCACCTGCCACTGTTCCTTTACTAGTTACGACCAGCTGCACTGAAATTAGTCATTGGAATTTGAAGTATGTAGCATCTGTGTGTTCCAACCTATTCCAGTCCTGCAGAGTCCCACGACAGTGGTACCAATGTCATTATTGGGTTACATGTGGACTGTAACAGCTGTGAGAGATTGCCCAGATCCTGTAACTAAAAAGAGGGCACTGGGTCACTAGTGAAATCTGTAAAGTATTGGCATGGAATTGTTCGTTCAGTGTGGAGTGCATAAAATGGATACTACCATTAAATGTGATGCTACATTACTTTATAAGGTGCTGATTATAACCAAAACATGCTGTTTATTAGAAGGATCTGTTTTATCTTGTTTCATGTTTTTGTCTTTTAGTTACTCTAAACTTTGCACCTTGGGCCAATTGGTCTATTTTTTAAACACCACATTTGTGAAACTGTCAGCAAAGTAAAAGAGCCCAGTGGTTGTACAGAGATGAAGCTTTTGAAATTCCAGAAACCTTCCAATTTCACCATGTAATTATACTGTGCCTTTGCTGCACAGAGCTATGACAAAGGATTTTCCAAGGCTGAGCAGAAACAAACCCTGCAATGAACTCACTATGTCCAACAGCTTGCATTTAATTGGTAATGTTAATGTAGTGAAGGGCCCTGAGGCACTTCAAAGCAACGTTATCAGATAAAATAAAAACAGAAAATGTTAGAAACACTCAGCAGGTCAGACAGCATCCTGGGAAGGAGAAACAGGTAACATTTCAGTCTGAGACTCTTCATCTGAAGAGTTCCACAACTGCTGAGTGTTTCCAAAATTTTCTGTTTGTGGATTTCCAGCATCTACAGTTTTCCTAATTCCCATTATCAGATAAAAACCTGCATCTGAGACTCCTAAGTAGGTACTAGGACAAATGACCAAAAGCTTAGATAAATAGGAAGATTTTATTAAGTGTCTTTTATGAAAAGAAAGAGGTTGAATGAGGGAATTCAAAGGGCTCTGGCTGTTGAAGACTTGACTACCAATGGAAGCAAGCAACAGAAGATGGTATTATTATGTTATGCAGATGACATTAATGAAACATCAAACTTTTTAAGTTCTTGAAAATGCTTAAATCATCATGGTCTGGGTTTGTGACAAAGAAGCAAAGAGGCTTCACGCAGATACAGGCAGGCTAAGTGAATGGGCAAGGGTACAGCAGATGAAATATAACGTGAAAAATTAAAGAATGAAAAGATAAAAAAAAACTGAGTACCTTTTTTAAATGGTGAGAGTTTGAAAGATAATGGTGTTCAGAGGAGTCTCTGGCTACTAAATGTCATCGCATTTTCATTTAGTAATTTTTTTCTGATTACTGTTTAGGACATTCATTCACTTTATTGTGTTAATTCCTCTTCTTGTTGCTTGTAGCTCAGGATGAGTGTCATAATTGCATCTGTAGCCAGTAGTTATTTGTAGCACTGTGGCACGCGCTTGAAACGAATAGTGAATGTTGAAGGGTGATTAATCACTCCAGCAGTAATGACTGTATAGAAAACAAGAGTGAAGAGCCTTGGTTGACTCCTTCCCTGACCTGCATTTTCCTTTCTTTCCGATAGGTGTCCTTGGTTAACAAAAGAAATCTCTCCGGCAATTCCAGTCTACAATGGCGTCGTGTTTCTTTTTGTTTTGGCAAACTTCAGCATGGCAACATTTATGGACCCAGGAATCTTTCCACGAGGTTAGTGCGCTAAGATGACGTGACTACAGTTTGCAAGTTCTCAGAATTTTTAAAAGAGTACCTAGTTAATCAGCGCAGAACTTGTGATGTACCAGTCATGTTACTTTGTGGGGAGACATGAAGGACTGCAGATGCTGGAATCCGGAGCAAAACAAAAAACTGCTGGACTCAGTGGGTCAGGCAGCATCTGTTGGAGGGTAGTGGGGGGAGGAACTGTCAACGTTTCAGGTTGGGTTGTACTTTGTAGGAAATTCTGCAAGTAGCTCAGTGGCACAAAATACTGATCTAAAATTAAAATTTGTACATAATATTATAGACACTGAGATTTTGTTAGATATAGTAGCAATAATATAAACATCTTTCTTTGGTGGGAGGGGAGCAGATTGGGTGAGAATTTAAGCCTGCATTATTTGCAGCAGCTTTGGGGTTACTTTTCTGCCGCTTTCAATATTGTCTTCTTGGGCCTGAATTGTGCTTGTTCACGGATCCCTGAAGATGGCAGGATGGACAGGTAAGTTGCAAACAAGATGCTTGCTTTTATTGGCTGAGGTACAGAGTACAAATGCAGGGAAATCATGCTATAATTGCGTAAAATATTAGCTTTATGTAATTCAAGTCTGAACTGTGTGCATCACTGTATAGGAAGAATGCAATTCTTGGGGTGCAGAGATGTATGTATGTTGCCAGGGTTGGAGAATTATACAATAGGAAAGATTTATTTCCCTTAGCAGAGAGGAAAATAATTAAGATAAGATATCTTTATTAGTTGCAGGTACATTGAAACACACAGTGAAATGCATCTTTTTGCGTAGAGTGTTCTGGGGACAGCCCGCAAGTTTCACCACGCTTCTGGCGCCAACATAGCATGCCCACAACTTCCTAA
The DNA here is from genome assembly GCF_009764475.1 of Pristis pectinata. Classification (NCBI taxonomy): domain Eukaryota; kingdom Metazoa; phylum Chordata; class Chondrichthyes; order Rhinopristiformes; family Pristidae; genus Pristis; species Pristis pectinata. The sequence goes on from NC_067421.1 coordinate 39,860,944, forward strand.
CCCATACATCTTTGGAATGTGGGAGGAAACTGGAGCACTCGGAGGAAACCCACGCAGACATGGGGAGATCATACAAAATCCTTACAGACAGTGGTCGGAATTGAACCCAGGTCGCTGGCGCTGTAATAGCGTTACGCTAACTGCTACACTACCGTGCAGTCAGTTGTTAATCATCAAAGGCAGAGCCAGGCCTTTCAGGATATATCCAGGAGAGCTTCTTCACACAAATCGGTTCAGCCCTGAAGCCGATGTGAATGTTGAGGCACCTGACGTGGTATAACACCCTCCTCTTACACCACCCTATGTGGTCTGGCATTGTTGACCCTGTCTGACTTTGACCCATCCCATGTGACATGGTTGAGTTGCTTTACATTTCTCTATGGGCAGAGTGACCTGCCACCCGCTCTCCTTGTTACATTCTTGTTTTTACTCCGCTAACCTGATTGCACCACAACCCTACCACCCACCAGTCACCATTGGGTTAGTCAGTGAAACAAAGGTATTTTTAATCCAACGGTGTTTTCTTGTCTTTAGCTCAATGGGACGTAGAATAAGTTAGTTGGTAGAAGGATTAGAGAAAAGTTGAGGAAAAATGTTTTCACTCAATGAATAGTGGGGATCTGAAACTTGAGACCTGAGAAGATGGAACCTGGAGCCTTCACACTTAACTGTACCTGAATGAGCCCTTAATGAGCTATAATAAGACAAGATAATAAGATACCTTTATTAGTCACATGTACATCGAAACACACAGTGAAATATATCTTTTGCTTCAAGTGTTCTGGGGGCAGCCCGCAAGTGTCGCCACACTTCCGGCGCCAACGTAGCATGGAATGTGGGAGGAAACCGGAGCACCCGGAGGAAACCCACGCAGACACGGGGAGAACATACAAACTCCTTACAAACAGCGGCCGGAATTGAACCCGGGTTGCTGGCGCTGTAAAGCGTTATGCTAACCGCTATACTACCGTGCCGGCTACACTACATCTATGGACAAAGAATGTCTATGGACAATGGGATTATCCCAAGGAGGCAATTTTTGTCTAGAGTGGCCATCTATGCTTTACATTTAAATGTTTCTAAACCTAGCTATATATAATGATCTGATGTTCTCTGTGATGGAGCACTGATTTTTGAACCCTGGTATATCACTGTTTCCACTCCCAGAATATCACACTAATTCACATCTCGTCCTCACTTCTGGTCTTTGCCATTCTAGCCTTAATTTTTATCCAGAGTTTTGCTGGCTTGCTCCCCAAGCCTGATCCATTTGAAGCTCTACCAACTGCATCCTCTTCAATACGAACTCCAACTCACTCAATTTCATCAAGCTGGACCTGTGGCGCAATCGCACATAAGATAAGATATCTTTATTAGTCACATGGAAACACAGTGAAATGCACCTTTTGCATAGAATGTTCTGGGGGCAGCCCGCAAGTGTCGCTACGCTTCCGGCACCAACATAGCACGCCCACAACTTCCTAGCACACTCTTCCTTGTTAACCTTAGAGTTGTAAATTTCTCCATTCCATGTAGACTTATCTCTACAACTTCTTTTAGCCCTTTCTCCCAGTTCCCCTCTCCTGAGATCTGGGTGACTTGATCATGTCCTCATTTGTGAAAGAGCTTTTGGCTATCCTGATCTGCCTAATCAGGCTATCATGCCCTATTTTTCCTAACCACTAAACCCACATGTTCAGCCCTGTTGCCAAAGCATCTTTCTTCCATTGCTTCCATGTCTCTTTTGTGAAGAATCTCACAATATGATCACTAAATTAAAGTCAATGTATTGCCCACCTCTAGAATAGTTCCTACCTGTTGTCATAGTGATTTATAACAAGTCTGCTAAAGGGATTAATTTAAAACTGACCCACTGTTCAGTTATAAATGGATGCAGTATTATTGTAATTAACATCAGGCAATTGAATGCCCCTCTGAGCACAAAGGAACCACACTTTTTAACTGTGATTTTTGAAAATGTACTATTCTTTGAATAGAAAGCAAACAAACCCCAATGCCACTAGTACAAGAAGCTTTATTTGCTTTGATTAATATTACTGCCCCAATACTTTTCGTTTCACTTTTTAATTCAGTATTTCAGTGCTGAAGTATACAGCTTGAAATTTAGCAAGCAAATTGAACTGCTGCTAAGCATTTTTTATATACGTGCATAAATTTTGTGCGAGTTATTGAGAACTATAATTGCTTTTGCTTGATTTAGCTGTGTTCTAACCTGTTGTAATAAGAAAAGCAAAATACTAGAAATGCTCAGCAGGTCGGACAGCATCTGTGGAAAGAGAAACAGTTAATGTCTCAGGTTGATGACCTTTCATCAGAATTGGGAACGAAAAAGAAAGTTGGGGGTGGGAGGGGGGAAGAGGATGGTCCTTTGGTCATAAAGGTTATGAAATAAGGGCAGTTAGACACTGAAAGCAGAGATATAAGAATGCAAGAGCTGTGAAATGTGGGGTGTAGGACATAACCTACGAGTCAGGGTGTTAAATGGAGAAAGAAAACCCAAGTCAATATCACAGATGGATAACTTAGCCCATTTCTGACAGAGACAAGAGAAAGTGAATTAACTGAAGTTGTACGATTAGATATTAAGTCCGAGAGGTGAGGTGCTGTTCTCCACACTTGTACTGGGCCTTGTTAACAGTGCAGGAGGCCACAGACAAATAGGTCAGAGTGAGAGAAGCATGAAGAATTAAAGCTGCTTTGGCCTGTAGATTAAGATGTGAGACTACAATATGAACCAAGTTACCTTGCCACTGTCAACTTGATTGCACTTTCAACTCCTGCATTCTGTCTTTGACTGTAAATACTTCCATTACCAACATCTGGCAAATCCTCCATCAAGAAGGCTTGTGATTCTGCCTGTAATCTATTGGCTGATAAAGAATCTCATAAAAGTGTAAATTATTATGGTAAAATTATGATGTGCAGTTCAGCCAAAATATTCAATATTCAATAACTCACAAAGTAAACCTCCCCTCAATTGTTTATTGCTCATTCCGCAAATTTAATCATCTATATTGATACCAGCTGTGGAGAAAGGGGAGGTTTGGATAATGTACCTACAAATTTCATTAAAATCCAGCTGGTAAACCAGCATTAAATTCCTTCATTGTTATTGGTGTATTCTCCAATATTACATTTTTACAAGCAGCACAATTGGAACTTTGACAAATGTAATGGCAGATGTATTTTACAGCAGAGTAGAAGATCTTTCTTAGGGAGATAAAAATCTGCATGACATTGTAACTTTTGCAGTTAACTTCTGAGTAAATCACAATTAGGTATTAACATTGAGCCAAAGTGAGATTCCTTACTTAAAATATTATCAAATTTTTTGCATTTACAGTATAGACAGTAAAACTGAGAAAACAGCACAAGATTATTTGCTCCAATCCCAATCTTGACTTGAAGCAAACTGTAAACTGTGGTTTGAAGCAGAGACACAAGAGACTACGGATGCTAGAAGCTGGAGCAAAAACCAAACTGCTGGAGGAGCTCAGTGGGTCGAGCAGCGTCAGGGGAGGAATTGTCAACATTTCGTGTTGAGACCCCTGAACCAGGAGAGCAGACTTGGAGATCTGATCATTTTCTTTGTTGCATTTGGTGGAATGGAGATATTGGATAACAACGTTCTGAAAGTTAGGACTTGAACAAATCAAGTAAAAAGCTGAAATAGGGGAGGGAATGACAAGCAAAGGAACCATTTAGAAATTTCATCTTGGCAGTTTTCTAGTGTAAGTGGACTGATCATGTGATCTCTGGTCCACTTTTCGTTATTGATTATTGAATAATTTGGAAGAACTGCACAATGTGGTTTTACTACAATAATTTATCTTTGCAATGCAACAAACATCAGCCAAGTTTCTATCATCAGCTACATCTATCTTATGCTTTTCATTAGTTGGAGTTTTCATTGTGAATGATGAATGGATTTTGTACTTTGTGAAGGTCTTTGTAAAGTAAGGAGTTTTCACTAGCAAGGAGTTTAGAAGCTTTAAGATGATTAGTAAAAGAGCCAGAGGTCAGGTGAAGAATTTTTTTCCCCTCAGTGAATTATGATCTGCATGATGATGCCCTAAGCAGCAGTAACTTTCAGAAAGGAATTGATGAACACTTGAAGGAGAGAACATTTCAAGGCTATGAAGAAAGAACAATTGGTTAGACTGCACTTGAAGTGCTGTGTACAGTTCTGTCACACCACAGGAAGTATGTGGTGGCAATAGAAAGAGTGTAGAAGAGGTTCATGAAGTTGTTGCCTGGAATGAAGAGCTGCAGTTATAAGGTGAGATTGGATTAGACCATAAGATATAGGAGCAGATTTAGACCATTCGGCCCATCGAGTCTGCTCCGCCATTCAATCATGGCTGATGTTTTTTAACCCCACTCTCCCACCTTCTCCCCACAACTCTTAACCCCCTTACCAATCAAGACACCCAATGACTGGCCTCCACAGTCCTCTGTGGCAACAAATTCCACAGATTCACTACCTTCTGGCTGAAAAAACTCCTCCTCATCCCCTTATTCTGAGGCTATGTCAGATGCTAGACAGATAGGCTGAGTTTATTCTCACTGGAACATAAGAGGCTGAGGGTAACCTAATAGGGGCTTATAATAGAGGGATGTAGATAGCATAGTTAGTCAGATCTTTCCCCCAGGGAACTAGAGAGCACGGGTTTGTGAAGGGGTAAGTTTTTCACATAGAGGGTGGTGAATATCTGGAATGAGCTGCTAAAGGAGGTGGCAGAGGCAGGTACAATTACAACATTTAATAGGCATTTGGACAGGTACTTGGATAGAAAAGGTACAGATGGATACAGGCCCAATGCAGACAAATGGGATTAGCATAAGCAGTGTGGACAGGGAGGGTACCAAGGCCCGTTCCTGTGCTGCATGATCCTATGAACAAGAGACATGTAATTGACTGGGCATCTCCGAAAGAGCTAGAAAGTAGACAGTGGATAGAATACTCTCATTGTGAGTTTATGATTCTGTTATTTGTACTCAAGCTAACCCATTTGTACTAACCCAAAACACTGTACATTTAAAGTGTTTTAATGTGCTTGTGTCAAAGGATTACTGACCTTATATTCAGCAACTTCTGTCATTCATTTTGCTTTAGCTTAACGTAATTCAGTGTCACATTGCTTGAAATTGATGCACAAGATTCTTCCTTAGACTAACCACCTTAGTTAGACCAGAGCAACACAAAGTGCTGGAGGAACTCAGTGGGTCAGGCAGCATCTTTGGAGGGAAATGGACAGTCAACGTTTCGGGTCAAGACCCTTCATCTGCACTTTCCTGTCAGCATCTGCAGTATCTTGTGTCTCCTGTTAGACAGAACAGTCTTTATTAAAGCACATGTCTGAATTGTAGGAACTGAGTTGGAGAATTATTTAGAATTGGAATTGTGAGGAAGACCAAAAGTTGTTTGGTTTTGACCAGATTTAAGTAGAGAATATTCATCTATCAGCAACTGAGGTTTTACAAGATTGTAGTGTGTGGCAGCAGAAAGTAAGTATAATTACAGTTGCCCAAGGTAATCTTGAAGTGATTGTTTGAAGTAGAAAACTGGTGTCAAGGCATTACAACTGTAAGTCCACAACTTGTAGAACAATTAAAATCAGAATAATTAAAATTAGAAAAAGAGTGCAAGTTTTATAGATATTCATGTAGCCACTTTTTTAAAAAAAAGATTTTCCAACCACCACTTTTATTCACCGTACATGACAAATTGATTTTTTCGAGGATTAGTGCCATGTTGAGGCACTTCATCACAACAAAGAATTCAGATTTATTGAACGGAAGATGTGGATTTTAGACACAGTTGCATAATCATTCAAGATCACAATACTTTAGTCTGAAATCTGTGTGATAGAGAAGATATTTCAAATTCTAACATGATTTCTGTTGGTAAAACAAATTGATATCTTTCAGCTCATGAAGATGAGGATAAGGACGATGACTTTCGAGCTCCACTCTACAAGAATGTGGAAATCAAAGGAATCCAAGTACGGATGAAATGGTGTGCAACATGTCATTTTTATCGGCCACCCCGATGTTCTCACTGCAGTGTGTGTGATAACTGTGTTGAGGTAAGAGATGCTGTTGTTACAATTGCTTATTAACTTGGTGCTAACATGATGGCACATTTGAAGTTTTCTTCTTTATTTGCCTCACCAATTATTTTCCCCTCTCCTAAAGACACTGACTCTTTGGCTATGGCTCTAAAGATGCTGGGAACTTTGCTCAATGCCCACTACCCCTGTGTGAATCTTGATCATGAGCGTTGGTAATCTGTTTGACCATGACAGCAAAGCTTGAATCTTCAATAGTCAAGGCCCCATACATGTGTTTCCAGTGAGCTCTTTGAACAGTGATCAGAACTCAGACTAATGGATTGTTCCCCTCCCCTGCAACTTCAATGGGTACATTTGAAAAGTTTAAATGAGTGGATCAGCAATCCAGAGATCTGAACTAATATTTCAGAGGCACGAGTTAAAATCTATTGGCACAGTAGAGAAATTTAAATTAATTAATTAAATTGCATGAAATAAAAAAAATCTGTTGTGAATAATTGTGACCATTAAACTTATGGATTGTTGCAAAAAAAAGACATCTAATTCACTAATATACTTTGAAGGAAGGAAATCTGATATCCCTGCCCATAATGGTTAATACATTGACTCTAAACTAAGATTTGAAATGGCATCACTACCAAAAAGGAATTAAATCACTCATTGCAAGGGGAATTTGGAGTGGGGAATAAATACTGGTCTTGCCATTGATCTGTCCCACAACCTGTGAAAGAATAAACCTAGTTCCCATGTCAGTGAGATTGATTGTGATCCCTTGACTACCATCCTGATTTGTATTGGCCCATTCTGCACAGACTGGTAATGAACTTAAGCCTTTCACGAATCCTAAAGTCATGGAATTGTTGTAGTACAGAAAGAGACCATTCAACCTATCGAGTCCCTGCCACTTCCTTTACAGAGGAATTCAACCAATCTTGTATGCTTCATTCAGACTTCCTTTCCAAATCATTTATATAAATTGTAAAAAGTTGAGGCCCCACCACCGATCCATGTAGCACAACATTAGTTACATCTTGCCAACCAGAAAAAGACCCATTTATGGGTATTCTCTGTTCCTGTTAGTCACCCAGCCTTGTGTCTACACCAACATTTTCCTGTTACACCATCAGCTTTTACTTTCCACAATAACTTTTGACTTATCAAATGCCTTCTGGAATCTGTCCCTAAAATATTTCCCTACCGTTTAGATTAACACTCTATCCTGTAGTTGCTGGGCATGTCATTGCACCCCTCTTTGAATGAGGCTGTCACATTTTCCTCCTCTAGTCTTCTGCTACCTCTCCTGGTGCACATGGCTCAGGCAATCTAAAGCTGCCACTACTGATGGTTGTCCTTCTGTAAAAGCATTTTTTCCCACCTTGGATAAAAACAGAGTACGTTAAAGAAAGCTTGCAAAATTAAATTGTGAACTAACATCTCAAATTACAATTAGTTGAAAATAGGGTGGGGTCCATAAAGCATTTGGGTTGTGCAGAATCATTTGACCTTGGTGCTATTTTCTTGCTTGTATGCCATTCCAAGGTGTTTTCATTGACAATTTAATATCACAACCAAATAATTGTTGAACATTTGTGAACATAGTTCAGGCCTTGCATCACAGCCATCATCAACTAAATAAAATCTCTAAGAAACCAAAAAGCTTTTAGCACTACATTGGTACTTGGGGAAGAATGGGGCACCTGAGACCGATTTGGGTTACAGTTCCTGCTGTTGATTCTCAGAACAATGAGAAACACTCAGATCATAACTGAAGAACATCTGTACCCATCACTTCACAGAAATTGCAACCTGTAATTGAAAAGATTTCATATGAAATTTTGAGAATGCTTCACAATAGGAAATATTGTTACTGAATTCTTTGTCTTGCTCATTTTGTTTCCAGGATTTTGATCATCACTGTCCATGGGTGAACAACTGTATAGGACGAAGAAATTACCGCTACTTTTTCCTCTTCCTCCTCTCCCTTAGCACGCACATGGTTGGAGTGTTTATTTTTGGGCTGATTTATGTTTTAAATCATATTGAAGAGCTTTCTGCCCCACGTACTGCCATCACGTATCCTTTGCTGTATTAATACATTAAACTTTTATTCAGTTTTCAGTGACCTCCTTTAATATGTAACAAAATAAAGTTGTGTTCTCTGCACATATAACATGGGTAAGTAAACAGCAACAATTTGCATTTAAACAGTCCCTTAGGCATAGTAAAGATCTAAAGCATTTCACACAAGTGCACCAGACAAAATTAGACATTGAGCCAAGTAAGGAAATATTAGGACAGTTTTTGTCAAAGACAGATTTTAAGAAATATTTCAAAGGATTAAAAATGTGGTGTTTCTTTCTTTACAATTGAGATATTTTCAAATTTATTAAGCATCTCTGAAAACTACAAATGTACAAAGGTGGGCCTTTCAATCACATGTTATTTTTCACGCAGAGGGTAATGGTTATCTGGAACAAACTGCCATGGGAAGTGGTACAGGCAGTGACGATTACACTGTTTTAAAGGCATTTGGACAGGTACTTAGAAAGGAGAGGCATAGAAGGATATGGGCCTAGTACAGACAAATGGGAATAGCATAGATAAGTATCATGGTCAGCATGGATGAGGTAGGCCAAAAAGGCCCCTCTCTATGCTGTACAATTCTTTGATGCATCCTCCACAACATACAAAGATGAAACATCATTGGAAATCTGACATCATTACAGAAAATGCTCAGAAATACTCAGAAGATCAAGCAGTATCTATGCATAGCAAAATAAATTGTTGAAAGGGCAGCAACCTGAAACACTAACTTTATTCCTGATCCTCCACAGAGTATTTACACCATTTTCTGTCTTTAATTTCCTTAAGTTTTCACCAGTCTGTGTCCTCAGTAAAATTCATCCAATTTGCCTGTCATAAATTTCAATTTTCTCATTTAACGCACTTAGGCCTTAACATCTTGTCCTATCACCTTGAGCTGATGCATAGTTCCAGTTGCCACAAATCACTTTGTGGTCCCAATTTCTTTGTAGCGATTTTTCCTGTTACACCTTGACACTATTTGCAATATTTCAGTTCTGCATTACCACTAACACCTACCTTCTTATCCAAAACATTTAGTATTTGTATGAGTCTGTACATGAATTAGTAGTTTTTGAAAGAGATGTGGGTGTGTTAGATCTTGTGTCAAGTCTATGGGATATCAGGATAAATGAGAAGAATGGCGAACCATTCTCAAGTTAGTGGAATTTGAGTCAAGGGGATTTTGTGTTGAACTCCATGTTCATGTCACACTCAACCTTGAAAATTGTCCAATTTTAGTCAAATAGATGGAATATTTTCTATCCTGGAAGCCTAAATTATGAAGGTGAACCGAGATTCATTGTGTTAAGAAAATGCAACAGAAGGAAGGCTTTTTTAGCATATATAAGGCACTGAAGAGCATAGGAAAGGCAAGTCCAAATCACGATTACGAGGTAGGACAGGACAAGTGAAAATCAATGGAAACTGATGAAAGGAGAATTTAATTCTGATGTCAAGGAAAGGATTAGCTAACCACAAAATCTAATCCTGATAATCAGTTGTGTGCAAATGTAGAGCTTTAAGTAAAGCTTTAAGTTGAGGCTCAGTGATTAGGATTCTTGCCTGTCATTTAGAAGATCTGGTTCCATCTGAAGCATGAAATCTAGATGAACATTCCAGAGCTGCACGAAGAGAGTATAAAGATTTCATGTTGCTGTTTGAAGAAGTGCAAAGGAAATCTTCACAGTGTTATTGCCAATGTTTACCCTACAATTAACATTAATAAAATGTTCTGTCAGTATCTAATTTTGTGCATCGAATCTTGCTGCATGCAGATTCCCCACTGCATTTCCTGTATTGGAAAAGTGACTGCATTTCAAATGCACCATATTCAGTGTTAAATATTGGAACGAGCTGATGGTTATCATTTTGAACCTGTTGGTTCGACATCAGTTAAAGAAGAAATGCTGGAATCTGCAGTAAAGGATGTGACATTAATAGACAGAAAATTATAGTACGATTGAGTGGAGTCAACATGGATTTATGAAAGAGAAATACAATTTTACTAATCTTTTGGAGTTCTTTAAGGATGTATCTGGTGAAGTCGATGAGGGGGAATCAGTAGATGTGGTGTATTTGGATTTTCAGGAAGTTTTTGATCAGATCTCATAGAAGAGCTTAATGAACGGGAATTAGAGCACATGAAATTGAGGGTACTGAGTGGATTGAGAGTTGGTTAACAGATAGAAAACCAAGCAGGACTAAATGGGACCTTTTCAGGGCAGCAGGCTGTACTGAAGTGATCTGTCCTTTCATCCAAACTATTCACCATACATGTGAGTTATTTAGTGGAGCTGCCAAATTTTGCCTGTCTACGTGTTCTGATTCCCAAGAATGCAAAAAGGCTTCAAGGGAACATAAACAAACTACTTGAATGGACAACATGACAGATGGAGTACTGTGTGGAAAAATTTGAGGTTATCCGCATCAGTAGAAAAATAAATGCTGAGCATTTTTAAGTGGTGAGAGATTGGGAACTGATGATGTTCAGAGAGACCTGAGGTTCCTTGTTCATAAGTCACTGAAAGCTAACGTGCAGGTGTATCATAGAACAAAACAGCACAATACAGGCCCTTCGGCCCACCATGTTGTACCGCCCTTCAAACCACTCCTAAGACTATCTAACCCCTTCCTCCCACATATCCCTCTATCTTAAATTCCTCCATATGCTTATCTAACAATCTCTTGAACTTGACCAACATATCAGCCTCCCCCACCACCCCAGGTAGCGCACTCCATGCACCAATCACTCTCTGGGTGAAAAACCTCCCTCTGACGTCTCCCTTGGACTTCCCACCCAGTACTTTAAAGCCATGCCCTCTTGTATTGAGTGTTGGTGCCCTGGTAAAGAGGTGCTGGCTGTCCACTCTATCTATTCCTCTTAATATTTTGTACACCTCTATCATGTTTCCCCTCATCCTCCTTCTCTCCAATGAGTAAAGCCCTAGCTCCTTTAGTCTCTCCTCATAATCAATACTCTCTAATCCAGGCAGCATCCTGGTAAATCTCCTCTGCACCCTTTCCAACGCCTCCACATCCTTCCTATAATGAGGCAACCAGAACTGGACACAGTACTCTAAGTGTGGTCTAACCAGAGTTTTGTAAAGCTGCATCATTACTTTACGGCTCTTAAACTCTATCCCACGACTTATGAAAGCTAACATCCCATAAGCTTTCTTAACTACCCTATCCACCTGCGAGGCAACTTTCAGTGATCTGTGGATATGAACCCCCAGATCCCTCTGCTCCTCCACACTGCCCAGGATCCTGCCATTTACCTTGTACTCCACCTTGGAGTTTGTCCTTCCAAAGTGTACCACCTCACACTTTTCTGGATTGAACTCCATCTGCCACTTGTCAGCCCAGCTCTGCATCCTATCAATATCCCTCTGTAAGCTTCGACAGCCCTCCACACTATCCACAACACCACCGATCTTTGTGTCATCTGCAAACTTGCTAACCCACCCTTCCACCCCCTCATCTAAGTCATTAATAAATATCACAAAAAGTAGAGGTCCCAGAACCGATCCCTGTGGGACACCACTAGTCACAGCCCTCCAATCCGAATGCACTCCCTCCACCACAACCCTCTGCTTTCTACAGGCAAGCCAATTCTGAATCCACACGGCCAAGCCTCCCTAGATACCTTGGCCTCTGACCTTCTGAAGAAGCCTACCATGCAGAACCTTGTCAAACGCCTTACTAAAATCCATGTAGACCACATCTACTGCACTACCCTCATCAATCTTCCTGGTCACCTCCTCAAAGAACCCTATCAGGCTAGTGAGGCAAGATCTTCCCTAACTGTAGTCAACAGTTAGAAAGGAAAGTGATATGTTGGCCTTTATTTCAGGAGGATTTGAGTACTAGAGTTACTACAATTATATTGGGCTTTGGAGGATAGTGTACAATTTTGTTCTTCTTGTCTAGAGAAGGTTATACTTGCTGTAGGTTCGCAAGACTGGTTCCATTTTGGACAGAAATGAGGAGATGTTTCTCTCTCAGCAGGAGGTGAATGTTCAGAATTCTCTACCCCACAGGGCTCTGGATGCTCAATTATCGAATGTATTCAAAACATAGATTTCTGGATATTAGAGGGATTATGGGATATAGGGATTGGGTAGGGGTATGGTCTTGCAGTAGATAAACCTGTTGGATGGTGGAGCCAGTTTGACGATCTGCATGGCCTACTCCTGCTTGTATTTCTTACATTCTACATGAGTAAACAACAGAAGGACCTACAGCTGTAAGTAACAACAAACCAATACCAACACTTACTGTCTGTAAATACCAGGGCAGTGATTATGGTGGAAGTAACTTGTATGGACCAGCTTAGGTTCTCTGTGCTGATTGTAGCCAGAACTTACAGACACCCTGAAGAATAAAAAAGGAAACAAAAACTCTCCTGTTTCCTATTCCTGATCACTCGCTTTCACAGCAAAGTGAGTACAGGCGCGGTAGTGTAGCGGTTAGCATAACACTATTACAGCGCCAGCGACCCAAGTTCAATTCTGGCTGCTGTCTTTAAGGAGTTTGTACGTTCTCCCTGTGTCTGCGTGGGTTTCCTCCGGGTGCTCCGGTTTCCTCCCGCATTCCAAAGACGTACGGGTTAGGAAGTTGTGAGCACGCTATGTTGGCGCCGGAAGCATGGTGACACTTGCGGGCTGCCCCCAGAACACTTTTTTTGCGTAGATGCATTTCACTGTGTGTTTCGATGTACATGTGACTAATAATGATATCTTAAAAGTTGTGTGGAACTCAAGATAATAAGATTCAATCTGGCTGTCATGTTCCCATGATCAAATACCACAATAACAATTGAGTAAACTAATGTGTTGGGTCAGAGAGTCTGTAGAGTTCGTGGGGACTATACACCATTAAGAATCAATTGAGAAAATATGGAAAAATTTGATATGAAAATAAAACTTATTTAAGGTGCCTCTGGAACGTGACAATTTCACGACTAATAGTCAAAGGGAGGAATTTTACCATTCATATTTCAATAAGACCAATTCACAGCAAAGCATGAATTTCAAGCCTCCTGCTTTTAAAAGTATTTTTCCAAAAGTTACAATATTTTATACAAAGTATCAAACTGAGAAATAGTGCTGATAAACTTACAAATCGTTGCTTTTTGATCCAGAAATGATTTTGGATTAAAGTTGTTGAGAAAAACAACTATTGATGTTGGTTGCTGATTCTAGTTGTTATGGAGCTAAGTCTTCTTTTCCTTGACCAAAGTAAAAAGCATGGCTGTCATGTGTGTAGCAGGTCTTTTCTTCATTCCTGTTGTGGGTCTAACGGGATTCCACATGGTTTTAGTTGCCAGAGGGAGGACAACAAACGAACAGGTAGGTTGATCAGACATAGTATATATAATAGAGTATGTGTGTTCTGAAGCATTAAAGCTTCCAAAGTAATGTTAGTGTTTTAGTTTTGCTCACCAGTACAGTTAAGTTAATGATTTATGAAACCAAAATAAAGTCACCGTGAATATCCTTAATATTTAATTTTGCCATTGCCAGTCAGGCCATAGAGTACTGAACTGGTGTATTAGCTGTATACTAAATCCGCATTGTACATCACGCAGGTAACAGGTAAATTTCGAGGTGGTGTAAACCCATTCACCCGCGGATGCTGTGGTAACGTGGAGTATGTACTTTGTAGTCCTTTAGCTCCCAGGTAGGTGTTTCTATTGCATTTCTTGTTGCTCAAATTAATCATTTTTAAAATGACAAATCCAATATCTAGCTTCTATAAATGGCATATTTAATGGAAGAGTGAAATTTTAAAATTCTTTGATAAATTTAAAATGTTTAAAAAATACAGAAAATTTTTGTGGTACAAGAGGGGAAATATCTAAATTAAATTTGTTGGGTAGATTGTGCTGGATAAAGTGAAGGTTTTACTATTACTGTGAAGTTTACAATAGGGCTGTTGAACATTGCAGTTTGGCATCTTAAATTTATAAAACATTCGGCACATTCAGTAGTGCTTCAGACTGCATCTAAAATACAACTTACAGTCACTCCTGTTGATTACTGGTTGGGGCTCAAAACAGGCTACTGTTCTGAATTCGGCAGTTTGGACCATTATAAAACTAGATGCCCACGACAGTTTATGTGTGATACTCTCTTTTCCCTTATGTGACAATCCAGTTCAATTCTGCTTGTTTGAGTTAACTTTAATATAACCATATAATTAATGTTTTACCAAGAAGCCTGCTTTTGTTTCTGTGTTTTGTCCCAAATATAATGGATTATGTGTGGCCACACGCTTTGCTTTCTCCATGCTGTTTACAAATGACTGAAGTTCTTTTAACTTTAAGCAAAAAACAAACTGCTGGAGGAACTCAGTGGGTCAAACAGCAACTATGGGGGGAAGGAGGGGTGGTGGTGAGGAGGGGATTGGAAAGAAAATTCCTCCAACAGTTAGTTTTTTGTTCCAGATCCTCCAAGCTTATGAACCAGATTACAATGGGACATCATTATTTCCTTTATTACTTTACTCTGAAACAGACCCATCAACCCAGTAATTCTTTAAATTGACCTAAAATTCCCTGCTTAGAAGGTGAGGCACGGTTGTGTCGCGGTTAGCATAACGCTACTACAGCGACAGCGACCCGGGTTCAATTCCGGCCGCTGTTTGTAAGGAGTTTGTATGTTCTCCCCATGTCAGCGTGGGTTTCCTCTGGGTGCTCCGGTTTCCTCCCACATTCCAAAGACGTACGGGTTAGGAAGTTGTGGGCATGCTATGTTGGCACCGGAAGCGTGGCGACACTTGTGGGCTGCCCCCAGAACACTCTACGCAAAAGATGCATTTCACTGTGTGTTTCGATGTACATGTGGCTAATAAAGATGTCTTATTTATAATACAAAGAGAGTCCAATTACATTAGTGGACTTTAAGACTATCTGATTAACCTTTTCTGTACATTGCATAATTTGCTTCCTTGTGAAGGGTTTCTTAATGAAAGTTATCCATCATTATGCTTGTAATATTCATTGAACTTTGTGATTTGATTTGATAAGTTTTTAAATTTATCACGGATGTATCGTTGGGCATGCATTATCCAACAGTGTGGTTTAAGCACAGTGATATCAGTCTGTTGTAATTTAAACTCTTCTCTGTATAATGTAAGAGGTTATCTTCAATACCCCTTTTATTTTAATCTTGTCCCTAGGTACATAGTTGACTACAAAAAGAAAGACTTGGTAATGGTGAAATCTCCTTTTGTTAGACTTCAGTTGTCTGAAAAACAAATTACACTCAAGATAAATGATAATGGAATTCAGGGCAATCTGAATAGGACCAAGGTAAGAGATGGAAATTATGTTTTTAAAAATGTTAAATATTTGTATTACTATATCCATTTATTTAAATGTTGAGCTTTATAAACCTTTTAATACTTTTGCACTTTCAATTGACTGCCTAGGTTTCTACAACCACAAGAAAATTCAATGCGATAGAATTTGTATTTTGCAGTTCTAAATGTTCCCAACAGTTCGGTCACATTGAAGTCTGGCATCTTAAGTTTATAAAACATTCATCACATTCAATAGTGCTTCAGTTTGCATCTAAACTACAACTTACAGTCACTCCTGTTGCTGCCTGGTTAGGGTGGTTAGGCTGCTTATCAGTTTCACCACTCATGATATTATCCTAGTTTTGTGTTGTTATCTCAACCATGTTGCTGGAGAGAGAGAAATTTGTAGCAAGGGTCTCTAATTTCCTTTCTGTACCTGTTAGTAGGTGGGTGTCCAAACCATTTTTATTGGTTAAAGTATATGTGATTAGATTTTGGGGATAGGAAGGTGGGAAAATTGAATTATAATTAAACAAACCTGGCCAGTTAAAATACTTAGTGCAGTTACCAAAAAATTTCCCATTAGCAAAATGTCTTCTTTTTACATTCTGTTAGCTAGTGAGGCATTCCAGCCTGATAAAGGTATTTAAACAGAGGTATTAAGTAAAGCACTGTAAGCAGTCCGAGCAGATTTAGATTGGTAGGCAACCCATATCATTCCATTTATATGCTATCCTGTAACATTAGTTCTGTTGGTATTTCTTTGACAACTCTGCTGTGACCATCATGATTCCGTATTGCAGGTTTATTGATAGTCGACCAAATGCAGCTTTTCTTCTGGCTTTTGACTTTTGAATTTATAAAATTCTCATCTCTCCTTTGTAGAATGTACAAAGAATTTGTAGAATGTACAAAGGATCAAAATTACACATTTTCAATCAGGTGCATGAATGTATGAACAACAAGAGAAATTTCTGACCTTAAAAATCAAGGAGTTAAAATGGTGCCTGTGATATTCCAAAATAAGACTTGTATTTCTTTTCTCAACCATTCTTTTAGTCCAAAGGAAGTTTGGAGGCTTTGGATGTTCAATCAACAGAAGTCGAGCCCCCGCTCCCACCTAAACTAGGTCCAAGCAAATATGCAAACCTTAAAAACCAACTCGGTACTTCAACCAACGAAGGTAATGCACTCAGCTGAGACTTAGCAAAATAATTCTGCTTAGAGCAAGTATTTAACTAGACAGTGTTGTTTCTAGATCATGAGATGTTTTAAGTGTTTCATGTTAGATAATAAGTATTCTACTTTCTTGAAATTACACATCTTTACTTTAATTCTTGCCCTTCCACTTGTGATGCAACTTATTTTTATAGTCTGAAAAGCAGAAAATGTTGGAAACATTTGAAAAGTCAGGTAGCATCTGTAGAGTGAGAAACATAACATTGCAGAGAAAAATAGAAGCAGCACCCATTTAGTGTTCACCCTGTCATTCAATAAAATCATTGCTGATCTTTCACTTCAACACCACTTTCCTGCTCTGACTCCATAACTCCTGATTCCCTATATCCCTATCCTGAATGTGCTCAGCATGTGGCCCTCCACAGCCCTATTGAGTAGCAAATTCCACAGATTCCTCATCTGGGTGAAGGAATTCCTTCAGACCTGTATGGCCAACATCTTATTTTTAAACTGACACCCTCATCCCAGAAACCCCATCCAGGGAAAACATCAGTTCCTGTCATGCCCTGTAAGAATTTTCAAAGTTTAAATAGGATTATTTGTTATTTGTTAACAAAGAGAATGCAGGCCCAGTCTATCTAATCACTTCTGACATACTGGGAATCAGTCTGGTGAACTTTTGCAATAGTTCCTCTATCACAGGTATATCAGTCCTTGCTCAAGGAGACCAGATCTGCACACAGTATTCCAAATGAGGGTCTGACCAAGATGCAGTATAATTGGAGCAAGATGTCTGTTGTATTCAAATCCTCTTACAATTAAGGCCAAGATACTGCTTACCTTCCTAATTGCTTGGTGAACCTACATATTAATTGTCAGTGATTTGTGAACAAGCACATCCAGATCCCACTGAACACCTATTCCTTTCAATCTCTAACCAGTTAAAATATGCTGTACCTATTCTTTCTACCAAAGTGGACATTTTTTTTCATGTTGTATTCCACCTGCCATTTTCTTAACTATCTAAAAGCCCTGAAACCTCTCTGCATTCTCCAGCTAGTTTTGTATTATCAGCAAGCTTAGATATATTGCACATTATCCCCTCACCCACATCATTGATAGAGCTTGTGAGAATTAGGCCTCAGCACCAATCCCTGTAGCATCTCACTGGTTTTGCCTCCCAACCCAAAAACAGTCATAGACCTGAAAAATTAGCTCAGATTCTCTCTCCATTATGCTGCCTGACCTTCCAAATATTTCCAACATCTTTCATTTCAGATTTTCAGCATTCGTAGTATCTTGATTCGTAGTATATTGTTGGGAGCTTTGTTTTTTCACCACCTTAGTCATTGCATCTTATAAAACGAGGGAAGGTGTTTTTATCATTACTGTAGCAAATTTGTTTGACTACTTTTTGATAAGCAACTTTGAGTGGAAGTTATGCAAATGTTAGAAATCCAATGAGGTGCTACTGACCAAAACATGAACCCCTGTTCTCTTTTTAGATACTGACAGACTTCTTTCTTATTTCCAACACTTATAAACTTTTGCATAGAGGGGATGATACAAGAAGAGGTAGTCATTCAGCCCCTCAAGCCTGTTTGTTATTCATGGCTGGTTTGTAATCTAACTCCATACCCCAACCTTTAGTACCTCTTATTAACAAAGCTTGAGCCAGCTCAGATTTAAATATAAATCGATACATTTAATAAAAGTGAAATACACTTTTAATTCTAATACGATTAGAGTGTGAAATTTTCATACATTTCCTCCCCCCCCCTATTCATTTCTTTCAGTTACTTCATCTCTGAAGCATAATCTTTTTTCATTGTTCAGTGATAGCTTAAGATCATCATTGGCAAATAGAAGTTGTTTGTCCATAATCAATTGATCATAATGGAAATTTTCTTGTGCTCATGGATAGGACACGTTAAGATCCACAATATCATTGCAGTGTAAATCTCTGTTGTCTGGTTTAGTTTTCTTTGCCTTACACTGGCAGATCAGGTGTTTGCCCAGTGGTTCTAGGTAATTCATAATGTGCCATGTAGCTGAATAATGTGTGCAGTTAATAAATACGGCATTCATTTTACTGTGAACTATTCTGTTTGTCCCACAAGTGTTTTTCTAGTTGTGTTTAAAGTATGTGAAAGGATGCTTCTTTTCTTATTTGTTGTGAATATACATAACTTTGAGTGGAAGGCAAGAAATTGTTGAGTGGAGCTGTCCCATGTGTAAAAGGAACAGTTTATATGGCCCATTTTGATGCGACAGTCAGCTCTGTAGTTGGAGTGAACAGCACTGAATTGAGATGTTGAGATTTGTGACACATTAGACTCAAATAAGGCTTTTTTTTCAGCTGAATTGCAAGCACAGGATAGCAGTATGAGCAGGACTGGTTCAGGATGCTGGGAGGTGATATATGTTGTTCTGAGTGGTGATTTCTGGTGAAAATTGCTGCTTGTTTAATGGTTGTGTAAAGTGATCTATTGAGAGAGATTCTGATATTTGAAAATGTAGCAGGAAGAAAGAGATGGTGGGACTATGATTTAAATCCAACATTTGTGAAAGGTATTTTAGAAAATTTAGAATGAAAATGATTAATTTAAAATAAAATGCAGGTTACACAGGATAAAATTTATTATGAAATAAAATATTTCTACCAAGTTCATCAAACACTTGGTATCCAGTACATTGTTCTAATGTGTGACGTTGCAGAGACTATGTTTATGCTGGATGATCCACCAATCTACCTACCCTGAGTTGTAATTAATGCTCCCATTATGTTAACTGCTTCCAATTTTTTTTTATTCCTGTTTGTCGTCTTCTCTCCTCCATACCTTATCCTTTCCTTATGATTACTGATATCTTGCATAGTTCCTTAGTTAGCAATGGCTGACTTTCTCAAATGACGTTCTTTGACAAGTCCAGAGAGTGAATGTTTGGGACGGCATAGATGTTCATCGAAGCCAAACCTGCTCTAATTATGTGTGAATATCTACACATGATCACCGGTTAATAATCATGACCAGGAATTCTGGTTAATTATTCTCTGTACCTTAAACAACCATCAGGATCATCACCTTGACTGAAATTGTCTAACCTGACTTTAACTTGGGGTTTATTTGATGTAATCAACCTTGCCACACCTTATAATATGTCTGTTCTTCCAATTCCATGTGTATACTTTAAGTTTTAGAATGCTAGAAGTAGGGATTTAAAAGTGTGTTTTAAAACAATCGCGGTGATAAAGATTTATAGTAAAGGGAGGTCCACATAACTGTCTTTGTGCTGATGACGTGCTTGTAATTATTCATAGACAATCTTACTATAACTGTAAAAAAAAGTTTTAATGTTTATGCAGAACACTGAATTCATAGTGAAACATCTTGCAGTTCAAGTTACATAATAAACTCTTTTGAATGCTGATCTTTTTTCACACTCTGAAATATTAACTTGTGGAGAGCAATAAATTGTGTTCTCAATTGGAGCTTTTTGTGATGTAATATAGAAAAAACGTTTATGATAGATTGGCTAATATTCCTTTACATATGTGAAAAATTACAATAACGGTTACTTATTTAAATTCTCTTAAGTGGAGCATAAATACTACCTCAGTATTCAAAGGGTTTATTATTGTCTACCTATTTCCTGAATACACCCCACCCTCATTATATTCTGATCTGTCATAAGGCTACTGCAATTTTGCATTCAATTTTCATGTTTATGTTACGGAATGGGATCATTGAGTTAAAGCGCACATCTGGTTCCAACGTGCTTAAACTCCTGAAAACTTTATAATAAGGATGGTGTGAACCTAGATTCCTCAGATGTTTCCCTTCTGTTGTTTTTCAGTAGTTAGAGTGTACCTTTGTGTCTGTGTGTACTGCTGCCTGTACTACATTGTCGTTGTCTTATTGCAGATAGTGGTCTCTCATCCAAGCCCATCAACCCACCCACTCCTGCCATGTTTAAGTATCGACCAGCACTCAGCAGTTCAGGTGCAAACCCCAAAGTTCTCTACCATGCTGCTAGTGAGAAGGTGAGGAAATGCAGGATTCGGTGCTAGACAATAATCCTTGGGCATTGCTTTCTGTTGGGGCATTTTTCTTTTGTTTTAGGTAACTTGGTTAGGATGGAAAGAGTTGAGTAGAGAAGTAACTAAAACTCTTAAATCAGCACTGAAAGAACACATTCATCTTCTGGATTCATCCTCTACAAGCCATTACATCTCCGTGGAATGTCAAGAAGATTACCATTAATTAAATAAATAGTTTTTAACAACTGATTTTTGATTGCTATAGCATGTGCCATGTTTTAGACATTAAATAACCAAGGGAACCAGATAGAACCATATCCTGTTGTTCTTGAAGTGTTTCAATGAATTTCTTTTGTCACTCTGAGTGTTTGAAAAGGAACTGGGGACTTTGCTATAAGACTGATTAACTGGAAGCTCACTGTGATTAACATTAATATTCTTTACAGTCTTGGTTAAAACCCAAAATGTTTTGATATTCTTTTAAAAGCAAAACTTGGTTCATCTTATAAAAGTACCAAGTGGAGAAGAGTCTGTAATCTCACACATTGCGTAAGGAGACAATGGAAAATCAGTGTTTATCAATCAGCATGGTTACCAAGGGAAATTGTTGGAAAGGAATCTTTCAATTAACTTCTTGCTATTAATGTGGGGGAAGCAACTTACCATTAAATATGGTTCACTAATTTGGTGTTGAAGTGGATTTTTGGTGGAGATTGATTACTGCCCTAGCCATCAGTCTTTTTATCAAATATTACCTGTCTTGAAATGACCAAGGGCCTCAAACAAAAAACTCTGACTGGTATTCTGATAATTGGACAGAATGGCAGCTTTCAACATTTCTATGAAAGATAAAGCCATTTTGCAGTGTGGTCCATCTTTGGGTAATGCTTGATTCCATTGCTGTTACATGCACTACCCTGGATATTGAATCAGAGAATCAAAATGTATGCAATCGATCTAACAGCATTTGTACTGTGGTTTCACTAAGAAATGAGAGTTATCAGATTGAGCAACGGTTGAGCCGTGTGACAACCTTTTGAGGAATTAGTTTATTTGCTAAATTTTAGTGGTCCTGTCTGTGAAAAGAGGAAAGATAGAATAACCCAACACTGAAACAAGCCCTTCAACGCAACAAATCCATACCAACCATCAACAACCATCACAGTTTTATTCTCCTCTCATTCCCATCAATTCCACCAGTCATCTACGCACTAAAGGCAATTTACTAATGAACTTACCAACCCGCACATCTATGGGATGTGGAGGGAAACAAAGGAAACCCACACAAAATCAGGTGCAAACTCCACGCAGACAGCACCAGAGGTCAAGGTTGAACCCAGGCCACTGGAGCCACGAGGCAGCAGCTCGACAAGCTGCGCCACTGGACTGCCCTTCAAAAGCATGTATACATTTCTACGGTGCTTTTCGTGACCTCAGGCTATCCCAAAGCAATTTTAAAGTCAATTAAGTACTTTTGGAACCTAGACCGTTGCAGCGAAGGAAGTGTGGAAACTAATTTGTGGCACAGTAAGTTCACAAACTGCAATGTGATTATGCTCATGTAGTCCATTTAAGTGATGTTGATTGAGGGATGAAATGAGCCAAGACAAATGAAGAATTTCCCTGCCCTTTTTCAGAGCTGTACCACTGGAATTTTTCTCTTGAGAGAGCTAATGAGATCTTAGCTTAACATCTCATCTGAAAGTTGCACTCCCCACTGTGATGCAAGGATAGATTTTTGTGCTCAAGTGTCTGCTGTGGGATTTGAACCCACAATTCTTCCATTTCAAAAGGGAAAGTAGTACCAACTGAGCTACCACTGACACATCCTTTGTCCTTCAAATTTAGCACCAAAATTACTTGTAACTTAAGCAGGGTCGTATAGAATGAATCAACTGAATAAAAAATAACGTCGGCATTGGCTGTGACTATTGACTGATGAAAAATTGATTAATTTTAGTAATTGTCAAATCTCTTATCTTAAAGATTTCCATGCAGGAGGGACATAAAGAGGCACCTATTATGGAGGAGTGCAGCAGAGCCCACGACTACAGGTCCGAGCCAAATCTCGATATCCCCGACTACCGGTCGCCATCACTTCACAAGACTTACCAGTCATCACTGTTTCAACTTGACTCGCTCTCTGTTAGCTCTCGCTCTCTGAGCCTGAAATCTGCCCATAGGAGAGGAACGGACAAGGCTCAGTTGCACCAAATGAAGTCGGACTGCTCATCTCCCAATCAGTACAAAAATATTTTTGGTCTGAATTCTTTGTCCAACAGAAATGGAAGCCTATCCTACGACAGTTTGTTGAATCCCCCTTCCACTCATCCAGGGGTGGATTCTACAGCACATGCTGGGGTTCCAACTGTAGGGTACCATTCACCATATTTATCAGCCAAAATGTGCCAGATTCGAGGGGCAGATCTCCAGCGCCAAGCTGTGCAAGGTTATAGCCCGATACATAGAGGCTCATCTCCACAGCAACGGGAGCCATCGCCAGTTCGATATGACAACCTATCTAAGCAAATCATGGCCTCCATTCAGGAGAGAAAGGCAATGGAAGAGCGTGGGAAGCTCAGAGCCTCGCCTGATTCAGTGTTTCTAGACTCAGGGGCATATGATGCGCCCGGCTCGTACAACGTGCAACAAATGAACACTTTCTCAGAGGACTCGAGAAGGACAACCACTGGCATGTGTGGTTCTCGAGATAATCTTATGTCTGCTGCTACCTGCAGCACAAGGAGCCCTCTGCTGCGTGCCTCGGCTTCCTCCCTGTCAAGCACAGTGTCAAGGGTAGCAAGGACTTCTACAAGTTCTCTCCACGCAGACATAGCAAATAACAATGTGCAGTCCAACCACACTTTGCAAAGCAGATCTGTTGAGACCTCGTATAGGTCTCCAGGACATCAAATCCCACCCTCCTCGTTGATCAGATCCCCTACTTATGGAAGCCAAAAGCCTCTATCCTTCGTCACTGCAATGGAAATGTCAGAAGGAGTGCCTCAGCCTCTGATGACTCCACGGTAGGTAGACTCCTCAACTCTGAACCTTTGTAAAGCTGTAAGAAACACTTGGAATTCAATCACATTTTATAATTGACAGTCATTTTTTTTCTGGAGTGAAAAGTATCAATGGTAATTTTGTAAATTCAGCTGGGTGTTTCTTAGCATGAGTCACCATTGGACCCTTTGTATGACTTCTGCATCGGTCACATATGGGAACACAACATTCCCCATGCAGTATGTTTTCTGGAGCATTGCAAAGGAACTTAGACCATGTCGTCCCATGGACAACTATGGTTAGGTGCTGCCAGGGTAACTAGGTCCTCATACCACTGCACCTGATTGGGTTGCCTGTAAAGTAAGCCTCCTACATATTTTTATGCCCTATCCCCACCGTGCCTCCCTACCTTCCTCCTAAGGGCTGGTCCCTGACCTATTGATCTTATTGATCTTGACTGATCCTCCCGACTCTGTGAACCATGAGATCCCTGATAGTGGTCTTAATACCCAGTGCCCATCACTTTTCTGATTGGTTCCCCAGAGTTCTCAGCCCTAACTCTGGGCCCAGATCATTTCTCCCCACCCCACCCTTCCCTCTCCCTTGCACCCCCACCTTCCCCTCCCTCCCCCCCCCTCCCCCCTCTCTCCCTTCTCCTGACCTTAGCATAAGTCCTGCTTAGACCTGTGGCCCCCGGCCCTCCTGATCTTGGTACTGGTGAAGAGTGGTCATTCGCACTGCTCTGCAGAGGACTAGAATTTGTTGGTGATGATGTGTTAATGGGGAGCTTGGCTGCAGAGATGACACAATTAGTTCACTTTGGTTCATGACTGAATCAAAACTGAAATTTATTTTATTGCCCCTGTACAATAAACTGTGTTATAACCTGGGCAGCTTTTTAATTGAGAAAGTGGCCTTGCATGTTACTGCCCCAGGAATATATGTGGATTGAACGAATGCACCAATTGCCTTCCTTCTATTTTTCAGTGATGAGGTTCAAATGAAGACTGCTCACAGCAAAATTAACGGACAGCCAAAACGTTTATCCAGGGTGGATAGCCGGCTAAGCTCAGCTTCTATTTCCCATGGTGCTACAGTCAGTCCCACCAGACAGTCTAACGTAAAAAAGGTGTCGGGTGTGGGCGGGACCACTTACGAGATTTCAGTGTGAACAGCCATCGACCACGGCAGCTGTAAAGTTGGATGCACTGTGAAGACTCTGTCGCAGCAGCTCTTGTGTGTTCTTGCCCAAACAGCTGCAGCCTTATTTCTCCAGAGGTAGTAAAATCAAATCAGAAACATGGTTTCAATCCAGGGCTGGCCCACCACAAACTTTTGCTTTTTTTTTACGCTCTTCTGCACCGTAAAGTGACATTTTAGCATCTTGTAAAGGAGGTATGGTTTTTATTGAAACCACTGTTGTGTACTTGCCTATCTATGGGAATCTTGCATAAAAGTTCATGCAGTGTTGGATTAGTATTAACCTGGACCTCTGCAATGATTTTATGGTGGTGAAGAGTTTGGCCTGCCATTCAAACTTGACAATACAGTTTGACAAATGAAATACCTTTTATTTTGTGTTAATGGACATTGGCACAATTGTGTGGCACCAAAGCTTGTCAATTCCCTTCCTCCTTTGGAGGAAGCGATGCTCGTACATCAGCCAAAAGATCTTTTAAAACTCTCCTCTAGGATGAGACTTAATGCCATTAGACAACCTTGTATGTGAGTGTTGTGTGTGTGTGTGTGTGTGTGTGTGTGTGTGTGTGTGTACACCTGTGTGTCTAGTAGGGCTTGTATGAAGTCCAAATGGGAGTGTACTGCTTCAGGCCACAAGACCCTCAAAGCTATAAGGTTGTTTGTAAAGATAAATAATACGATTTATTAAAAGATTAAAGATTCTTATCAGTAATCAAAAGTTGGAATTGACAGTTTTATAGATACCAAGAAGAGGAGTGATCACATCTACTGGGATAAAGATGAAAGAATGTTACGAACTTTTCTCATGTATGTAAGTCTGGTGAATCCATCTGTAGATAGGTAGGGTATCAGAAATCAGGTCATTTTCACACTGCCACAAACAGTTGAACATGGGGGTTGTGTACCCATGATTCACCAACATGGCAAATTTTTGATTGTTGCCATAGTTTTATTGGGCTGGTGAGGTGAGCCTACTTCACCTTGCAGGCAGACAGAAACCAAATCAGCATGTATTCCTCCTGCATCTTGTGTCTGATGTTGATGCAGGACTGGGAACAGGGTTCCTGCTTCTCCATTCTTGGACTGGAGTGGTAGTTGGAGGTAGGCTGCAACGGAAAAGGAAGGAACCAATCAAAGCCAATGTATTTCCAATGCAGTGTCTTGCATATTATTTTATGAGTTGCCAGCAAATAACTCAAATGTATGTTTGTCATGCATTTTTAAGCTAAAGTGACACGTTGTGATATTAACCACTTAAATGGACCTTGGTTTACGAATGCCAAAGTAAGCCAGTGAGCTGCACTCGTGCTGACTTGCCTTGCGGGTATTACAGCTTTTTTGTTTTTAATCCAGATCATTTTGATTCTTGCTTTTCATCCTTTTGACTTAATAACTAAAGCAGGTCTGAGGTGGAACAATCAAAGGTTTTATTGTGGAATAAAATTCACAGTGTGTCAGATTTTATTATTTTAAGGAAAATGCAGCCATTTTTTATTCTAGTATTTAATTCGATAAGGATGTGCTCATCCCTTAGAAGCCCCTCAGTAGCTATTAGCCTGAGATTCCAAGATCCCTAAAACCAATATTAATAATCCATTCCCAGTTATCTTGAAGAGAGGACTAAATGTTGATTGTTTATGACATCAGCCATGGGCCAGAGGCTAGTACTGTCACCTCCTGGGTGTATTCGATGTTCGAGCCTATGTTAAAAATGTGAGCAAAAGATCTAGATTGACGCTCCAGTACTGAGGGAGGGCTGCATTGTTAGAAGTGCCATCACTATTAAACCAATGCAAGTGGATGTAAAAGGCAGCATGGTGTTATTTTGAAGATGACCAAGGGAATAATGCCCTGGAGTACAGTCACTATTTACCTCTCACTCAACATTACTCCATGAACCAGTCAATATGCTATTTGAAGGAGTTTGATACATTTTTCTACTTTAGAATCATAGTTGCACTTCTAAAGCATTTCAAAGTGCTTTTGGACATCATATGAAAGGCACTGTAGAAATTAATGCCTGAATTTGAAATCGACATTTAGCCGATCAATGTTTGCTGTCGGGGACCCAAGCATCCACTCTATTTCCTCACTCCACAACCCCATTTTCCTAGCTCTTTATTGCAAAGCAAAATAGAGATTTCTTTTATAATATTTTTATGGGGTCAACTGCAGTCCAGACATTTAAGTTTAGGCTAATCCTTCAGCTTCATCTCATTAATTTCTCCTGGCTTTTATTGTGTATCTGTTCAACCTAATCATAGTTCACCTCTATAATTTTGGATAGGAACAGGAATAACCCTTTAGTCTCTGGGGCTTGTTTCACCATTCAGTGAGAACATGGATGATCTAATTCAATTGACCCATATCCCTTGACCCAGCATCAATCATTAGATGTAGAAGAGGGTACCACATTTCTACCGCATGTGCAAGTGTTTCCTATCTTCATTTACTGAAAGACTCGGCTTTATTTTATATACCCACCAGTGAAACTAGTTCCTCTCCTACCAAATCTGTACCTTGTAGTATCTTGAAAACCTCAATGAAATTCCCCTTTCTAAATTCTAGCAAATACCACTCCACTCTATATATAATCTCTCCTCATTATTAAACTCTTCATTTAGTTATTATTTTGGTATTGGTATTGGTTTATTATTGTCACTTGTACTGAGGTACAGTGAAAAACTTGTCTCGCAAACCGATTGTAAAGATCAATTCATTACATGGTGCACTTACATTGGGTTAGTACAGAGTGCATAGATGTAGTACAGGTAAAAAACAATAACAGTACAGAGTAAAGTGTCACAGCTATAGAGAAAGTGCAGTGCAATAAGGTGCAAGGTCACAACAAGGTAGATCATGAGGTCATAGTCCATTCATTGTATAAGGGAACCGTTCAGTAGTCTTATCACAGTGGGGTTGAAAATCTGTACTACACTTCATCCAAGGCTTATATTTCTTTCCAAAGTTGTTGTGCCCATAATTTCTCCAAATTTAGTTAACCATGACATTAAGTAGCCTAACCTTTTGGTATTCTATCTTCCAGATATAAAGACTAATGTTCCATTTACCTCTGTTCATATTTTCCAAGCTTACATACATTAAGCTCTACTGTTTCTGGCTTTCATTTCAGAAGCTACACTGTTCATTTAGACAATGCTCTGTTTCGTCCTTTTTAGGTCCAAAGTAATTGATCTTTCATTTACCTGTATTTGAAATCCATTTGGCATGATTTTGCCCCTTTGCTTAAATTGTTCATTGAATGCACTCAGCTATACTGTTTACAGTGCTGCTTATCGTTGTGCCATCAGCAAACTTGAGTATATGGCATCATCTAGCTCATCAATAAGCACAGTGAATTACTGAGATCCCAAAATCATTGCACGCCATTGCACTGTTCACATCCTGCCAATTGGATGGTGCCCCAATGTCACGATTGTGTCCCTGGGATTTGTCCTAATCCATCTCCTTTCCCCTTCCCAGTCACTCCATCCTCAAAATATTTTTTTTGGCATTTCAAAGTTAATTTCTACCCATTTGTTTAGTCTATGAACAACTTTGTGAAACTTTATCTCATGATACAGAAATCATTTCTCCCCATCACATTTTGATGTAATCCTTAAGTGTAGGCATTGGACTCCCTCCAAAAGTCACTACGTAACTTAATGTTACAACTCAGTTGAAAGAGGTACCATTACTCTGTAAAGTTTGGTAAGTTACATCACAGCACAGTGGCTTATGCAAAATCCCCTCGAACCTGAGTACCAGATTCTCATGAAAACCTCATTATGACAGGATGGTGTTCAAACCCCTCCATGGTCTCGCCCCTCCCAATCTCTATAATCATTACCAGTCCCTCTGAGATTTCTGTGATCTTCCAGTTCTGACTTTCTACAACTACTCTCTCCTCCTTTAACATTATCTTACCAACCCTTTTAGTTATCTGTCTTAACATCTTGTGATAATGTCAAATCTTCTTTGATAATTATCACATGAGACTTGTATTTATTCTGTGCCTCTAATGTAATAAAACTATTTTTAGATGCTGTCATTGTTGTTGCAAAGCTTTGTGATGCCCTATGGTTATAAGGGGTGCTATATAGTTGAAACTATCAGTCTAAATGAGGCAAATAGTACAACGGTTGGTTAGGCTACAGTCAGCCTTGTAAACAGATCAGTTCATATCGAGCTGATATTATAACCAATTCTCAATGCAACACTTTAAACAGGAGGAATATCATAACTGCCCAGACATCAGGCAAGTCATGCTTTTGCTGATATTCCTACAATAATAAAAAAAAGCATAAAATAATAGAACTAAGTGACTCCACAACCAATGGATCAAATCAAAGCTCCACACTCCTGCTGCATGCATTTGTGAATGGTGGGGGATAATTAAACAGGATGTGGCAACTCCAAGAACACCCCTACCCTCGGGGACGGCAGGGACCGGCATGTTAGTGCTAAAGACAAGGCTGAAGCATTTGCAGCTGTGTTCAACCAGAAGGACTGAGCAGGATAATCCATCTTAAACGCCTGCTGAGAGCCCCACATCACAGAAGCTGGTCTCCAGCCAGTTCAATTCATTCCATGGTGATGTCAATAGACTACTGAAGACAGCAAATGTTTAGGGACCAGACGACATTCCAGCTGAAATTATGAAAATTTGTGCTCCAGAACTAGCTGCATCTCTCACAAAGCTATTCTGGCATAGTTACAATAGTGGTATCAACCTGCCAGTGCTGTAAAATCCCCAAGTGCATTCTGTTCAAATCCGATCCCACTGATTACTGGCTAATCAGTCTACTTTCAATCATCAGTAAAGTGACGACAGTTCAGTCAAACAGCAGTTACCCATCAATAACCTGTTCACTGTTGCCCAACTTGAGCTTCACCAGCAACACTTGGCTCCAGACCTCCTCAGCCTCAGTCCAAATGTGGACGAAACAGCTGGATTCCAGAAGTAAGGTAAAATTGACTGCCCTTGATATTGAGGCAGAACTTGACCAAGTACAGCATCAAGGAAAGAGTCCTTGTAAAATGTAAAGTCAATGGGCATCGGGAATACACTCCAATGGTTGCATAAGGGGTAATGGTTGGTCAATGCCAGCCTCTGCATCACTCTAAGAATTCCTCAAGGCACTGTCCTAAGGTCAACCAGCTTCAGCTGTTTCATTGATGCCCTTCTTCCATCATTGGACCAGAAGTGGGGATATTTGTTGCACAGTTTTCATTCCGATACAACTCCACAGTGAATGAAGCAGCTCATAGCTGCAGGCAGTAAGATCTTTCGGGCAATGAGCATTTCCAACAAGAGAGAGTCTGTCCAACTGCCCTCGGTGTTCAGTGGCAATGCCACTGGACGTTCACCACGGTCAACACCCTGAGGTTCACCGTTGTCCAGAAATTCAACCATCTGCACAAATACCATGGCTACCACAGCAGTTCAGAGGCTGGTTATTTTGTGGTGAGCAACTCGCCTCCTAATATTCCAAAGGCTTTCATCCACATATAAGGCATGAGTCAGGAGTATAATGGAATATGTATCTGGATAATCACAGTTCCAAAAATTCTCAAGACATTGTCCAGGGTAAGAATACCCACTTGATTGCTGCCCCATCCACCAGCTTAGACATTCATTCTCCTCATCACCAGCACACCATGACTGCAATGTGGACCATCATTGTACCTCCTCACTTAGGCTGACAGTGCCTCCCAAACCTGTGAGCAAGTGCATGGCAATATTCCTACCTGTACATCCTCCTCCAAGTCCTGCACCATCTCCATGTCGAAATATTTCATTGTTCCTTTGTCATTACTCGGTCTAAAACCTGGAACTTCCTAGGCAACGTTAAGGGAGCAGCCCCACCAGAAGATCTGTGTTAGAAGGTAGCTCAAGAAGCTGAGTCAGTCCCAGCTTCCCAACAGGGAATTAATGATGGAGGCAATAAATGCTGGCATCTGGGAAAATGAATAAATAAAAAAATCCTCATACCTCTGCACCTTTAAAAAAACACATGATTTATGCAGTGTCCTCTTCATGTGGCATTATATAATATGCCTATCAATGGTGACCTACGTGTTTGAAATTCCTGTTAATTATGCGGCTGGGCAACATTTTAAAGTAATTAGCATGAGGTTATTTTCAAATCTGCAATACAGTACTCAGCTGATAGTAGAAGTTAACACAAGTCTTTTTGAACTATTTGAGTCAAGCAATGACTAAAATGCTTGTGTCTGAAGTACATTTATAGTACTGCTACTGCCTCTGTTCCCCAAATCACCACAGATTTTGAATTCCTGTCCCAGCACCACCAGACAGCAAGACGTGTATTGCGAAACAATACTTCCATCGACAACCTCAAATCAGAGTTAAACCAAATCTTTCAATAGAGTGTGATACCACACAAGCTGGGAGCTGCCCACAGGATCTGTGGGTACTGAACGTTCAGCACAGCAAACTTAAATGTCTTCTTGTTGGAACATTTCCAAAATATCAAATTGGATTTTTCATTCTTACATCTCAAGCTCTCTTTAGAAAATAGCACAACTCCAACCCTTGTCTATAAACAGCCTCTTCTAATCCAAGAGTTTATCATGGGAATTTCATTTCCAAGCATGCAAAATTTGATAAAATTTTCTCTTGTAAAGAATATTCCCTTGAACACAGTTTTACAGCCCTCTCAATACTTTGAAATCTCTCTTATCCTCCACCTCCACTGTATTTTTTTCAGACCTTTGAAAACAATGTGCATCATTCTACAGTGTACATATGGCAAGGCTTTCCCTATTTTTTGTGTGGAAAGAGCATGGGTTGACTGGTGTAGTTTGGTGTAGTCCCCAGGTGTGGAGAGGGTTGGGACGTAAGCTTCATTAAATGGCTTGCTGGAACTTCAAAAATCAGCAATTTTTTTTTCTTTTTGGTCTTGACTCTGAAAGCTTTTGCATAAGAAATCATCTTGAATTTTAGTTGATCTGTGTTTTGGAGGAATTGTCCTGCACATGCATATATATATGTGTGTGTGTGTGTGTGTGTGTGTGTGTGTGTGTGTGTGTGTGTGTGTGTGTGTGTGTGTGTGTGTGTGTGTGTGTGTGTGTGTGTGTGTGTGTGTGTGTGTGTGTAGTAACCACTGAGTCAGCAAGCTATAGGTTCTAATCCTACTCCTGTGTCCAACACACAAGCTAAAGGCTGATACTCCAGATGTAATAGAGATACTGCACTGTCAGAGGTCACCTTTGGGATAAGATGTTAAAACATTTGAAAGATGAGTAGGTTCCTGATGCCCTGATCAATGTTTATCACCCTTGGTCAACATTATTAAAACAGATTATTTGCTCATTTAACTCATTACTGTTTGTGGGGCTTTGTTGTGTCCGAATTGGCTGCAAATGATTACATTTCAGAAGTTTTTAATTTGCTGTGAAGAATTTTGGCATATTCTGAGGTGGTTAAAGGTACAATATATACACAAGTCATTTTACTATTCAATAACCTTACAATAATCCTTCTAATTAACCTCTAACTTGAAATGCCTTTTTTGCTTCCCCTACACTTTGAATCAGCTGATATCACATTGCCATTGATTGGGTCCCCTGCTTGTTCTAGGTTAGAGTATATTACAAGTAAGTAATTGGATATATAAACTACAATGTCAAAGTAAAGTTTGTTCAATTTATCTTAAGCAATTTAGGCACAGTTTTCTTTTGGTTTTCAGTTTGGATATTATTGGACAAGTTCCTATTGTCACAAACTTCATTTGAACTGAAGTCCAAGCATATCACTTCAACAGAATCTCTTTGTGGGATACTTCTGCATCGATTGCCACATTGGCTTGCACAAAAACCTTTCAAAAGGAATGTGTTAAGTATTTAGTTGGGATCACAGACCTGTTAAGTAAATCATGAAGCTAATGGATTTGGTTCTCTAATATCCTTTACCTGGCATCCTTACCCAGTCTGTCTTAACTCAGACTCTTAACTGCTCTGGCAGCTCACTCCGTTCAAAGACAATTGGGGGAAAATGGGCTAACTCCAGAGAAACCATCATAATTCATGTCCAGTTGATAATGGGTAAATCAAGAACAGTGTAATGACACAGCATGTTGGACTCCAGTGAGTAGAAGGTCCACAAGTTCACATCAACATTTTCTGAAACCTTATTATTCTGATATTAACCATACTTCCATTAAGCTATTTTCCTTGTTCACCTCAGGAAACAGATTGGAGGCAGATGTTCAGACAAGTGTCTCTTGGAAAGAATCCATAGAGGATCAAAGGGACTATTCTTAGCCAAAAAAATACAATATGATGTGCCACATTTAGATAGCAGTAGAGGTACAGGTGCTGTCAGAGTTCTCAGAGCCAAAATTTCCAATTGTATTGTCAAGGAGATCAAGAGCAGAGGAGGTCTCATTGAATCTTACAAAATCCTCACAGGCTTAACAGGTTGGATGCAGGGAGGATGGTTCTCCTACCTCAGGAGTCCAGAACCACAGTTGGCAGCTTTAGATAAGGATGGGCTGTTTAGGACTGAGATGAAGTGAAATTTCTTCATGCAAATGTTAGTGAATCTTTGGAATTCTCAGTCCGAAAGTCCTCTGTCCTTGAGTTCATTCAGAGATGGAGAGATCCCTGGATATTTAAGGGAACAGGTAAGGGGATAGAAAAATGCCTTTGAGGTAGAAGATCAGCCCTGATCTTGGTGAATGGTGGAACAGGCTCAAAAGGCCAAGTGACTTCCTGATCCTGTATTTCACTTTCTCATGTTTTTAGGTTTGTTTACCATCAGATGTATGATGTCATAAAATACAGGGAAATAATCAACAGGTCAGGCAGCATCTGAAGAAAGAGAAGCAGTTAAGATTTCAGGTCCGAGACCCTTCCAAAGAACTGACAAGTATCTTAGACCTAAAATGCAAACTTTGTTTCTCTTTCCACAGATGCTGTCTGACTAGCTGAGGGTTTCCAGCATTTTGTTTTTATTTCAGATTTCCAGAATCTGCAAGGTTTTATTTTGATATTCAGTCGTCAAGAGTCCTTTGATGTTATTCATGTCACTGTAAGTATTTGCCTGAACATTGACAGATCCCATCTCTTCCTGGAAATGTCAAAATGACAGGCTCTTCCCTTGCTTGTTACTTTCGCTATTTACAGCTTTGATCTCCTCTGGTCTGCTGTCTAGTTGATCTAAAAATATTAGAAATAGGTTTTTTTCCTCAAACCTAAAATCAGCACACACTACTGGAGAGAGAATCCAGTACATAAGTCTTGGGATATTTCATTGATCTATAGTCCATCAGCCACAAGAATTGCATGTTGTACCCTCCACGTGCCCCCTCCTCGCCAAACGTAGCCAACATCTAGCACGTAAGAGCAAGAACAATTCAGATCTCTGGCGACGTTAGATCAGATAATTCTGGCAAATCACTTCACATGAATATTTTGGTCAAAACATCCTGTTTTCAAGTTATTGGCTAGAGAGGTAAGTTTGTGCAAAGGGAACAAGGATTTAGAAAGAAATTCTGCAAGGGAGCCAACTCATTGTTTGGGAATTACTTTGGCAGGCACTTGTCTTCCATTTTCTGTCAGAAACCTTGACCTCCACTCCTCTTCCAGGTTGACACTGGATTCTGTAGTTCTCTGACTTTTATTTGCTTGGCTATAACAGAAGGTCCAACGTTTCTGTTGGCTGTGTTTTCCCTTCCCACCCACCCACCCATCAAAGCTTTACCCAGATTTGAGTACCAATGGAGGAGTCAGATATCTGCTGGAAAGTTGTGGTGCCGGGCTAAGAAGATGGTACATGTTGGGGCAAATGAGTTCCCTCTCCATTAACGTGCAGGGCTCAATGTTCCACCTTCTGTTTCCTTCTGTGGCTGTTGCTCTATTGCTCTGCTGAGTATAAGCCTGGTTCATGATGCTCATCCAGTCGTAAAGCTCAGTCAGTTACCTCTTTTACCTTATTAAAGGACATTTGAAAATTCAGATCCATGCAGCATCTCACAACAGTTTCTACAAACTGTCACTTGTCAGAGGGTCTTAAACCCTATTTTT
Source organism: Pristis pectinata (assembly GCF_009764475.1). NCBI lineage: Eukaryota > Metazoa > Chordata > Chondrichthyes > Rhinopristiformes > Pristidae > Pristis > Pristis pectinata. The sequence continues at coordinate 39,895,903 of NC_067421.1, forward strand.
TGGGGTTCATCGTGCAGAATAATTTGGATCCAATCTGCATGTCAATTGCCACTTTTAAATTATCAGCTCTGGTGCAGAACATCTCCAGTGTTAAACATCTAGTATTGTAAACACACAATGCACTTCATTATACTCCTTCACTGTTGGTGCTACATAACCAAAGGGACTAGACAGATTCTTAAAAGAATATGGTGGGCTTTGTCATGAAAATGGTTTAATAGTATGGTTGTTTTGAAGAATAAGAAATGGCTGCTAGTCTTTTTAAGATAAACTTGCTGCCTAGGATTCAGTGAAATCAGCACCAGATTCTCCAGATAATGGAAGTGGAACAAAAATTTAAAACCTGTGTCTATTTTTTTTCCTTTCTTTAAAAAAAAGTGATTACTTGTGTTGGAAACCTAAATGAACGACTGAAAATTCTGGAAATACACAGCAAGTGTTTCCACCTCACTGAGGAGGAAAGATGGTCTACAGGTTGGCACTTTCTCCTCCTCTGATCAAGGTGTCAATTTATGGACTGAAGTCAAAAGAGCATTGGTGCAAGTCCCACCACAAAGAGTCAAGCACAAAGATCGTGGTTGACACTCTTGTGCAGTACTGGGTGAGTGCTGCACTGGCAGATGACATCTTCAGATTAAATATTAAACCAAGGCCCCGTCCACCATTGCAGGTGGAAACTAACAATCCCATGACATAATCTTGAAGAATAGTGTTCTCCCTAGTGCCCTGATGTTCATCGCTCAGTCACCAGGCCACTCAGAATAGATTTCTACTTGTTGGAGCTTGCTGTGGGCAGATTGTCTGCCACATTTACATCATTGCGACAAAGACTGTACTTCAAAAGTACTTTGTAGTCTGTAAAGTACTTTGGGATTCCCTGAAGTTTCTGTTCCTATCCTTGTCTGAAAAGGTGCTGACCCTGCCTTTTATTTCCATGTTTTATGTTTCTGTTTCTCCACAACACAGTTTTGAGTTTTTCTCCCCCCAGTGAAATTGATATGAATTGCTCAGAGAGAATCTTCCAGGGGAGAAAAATGCATAGACTTTCACAACTAATCTACATTTCTGGGAATGTGTTCTGTGTGCGTGCTTGTAAATAAGTTTGCATGAGTTTATTTAAATGTAAAAAAAAATAGAAAAATATTTATTTTCACTTGTATTTAAGCACAGAATGGCTACATTTATCTTGTAAATCTTTGATAAAGAAATATCCAGCTGTTAACCCCTCTTTCAAAATTGACGTCTTTGTTCTGTACTGTTATTCCCGTCCCACTTAACTGAAATAAATGTTTTCTGTGTTTTATGTATATCATGTTTTCTACTGGAATGTAATAGCACACATTTTTTTTCTATGAGAATCAAAAACATTAGTGAAATGAGCAGGTTTTTTTTCCTTCTGTAGACATTCAAATTGTTTTAATTGGTCGAGTAGTGGACTGATCTTTAACCAACATTGTCCTGCTGATGACGTTCTTAAATGTTAACAGTTGCATTTTAGTTTTTGTACTTTTTACAGGTAGACCAATGGATATTAACAACACTTGGTTCATGCAGTTGCCTCTCTTTCTCTCTGCTCACGAGTTTCCTAGTTACTTGGATGATGTGATAGTGGATGGATAAGCAGCCACCAAAGAGTATTGCATTAATGTAGCAGTTTGTAACATTGTTGAAGAAAATATAAGCGGGGAAAAATGAATTGCTGCACCATTTCTTTCCTATAGTCAGTATTCTGTAAAGCTAAGCAATTGGAAGTGTACATTTTGGTTGAAGGTGATGCTTGTCAGGGTATTTTATTATCCACTTACCTAGCAGAGATATTTTCACTAGATTCGGAAATTCTTTGCAGCTTAGCAGTAAGTATCCGTGAGGGCTGAGTCACTTATCAGGAAGACCCCAGGCATGATCCTTGGACCGCACTGACCTTGCCCGGAATGGCCTTCAGGGCATTTGGCCTGACCTCATCATTTCTGGCCAGTGATGGGGGCAGTTTGGAGTGACTTGGGCTGTGTTCAAATCGATTACCATCCAATGATCCCTGTTTGAAATGGGTACCCACCGAAGACAGGATCGAGTTGCTTGTGTTGAAGCACGTGGCCAATTACCCCAATGTCTACAAGGCATGCTAAGGCAGGGTGAGGGAAAAGGTATTCAGGCATCTGGTAATGACGCAGTCTGCCTTCTCGAAGAGCTTTTTGTGTCATTTCACTACTAGAGTTGCTGAAATCAAATCAAGAAGATCAAAAGAAAAATTATTAGGCATGATCAGAGGGGAAATTTGAAATGATGAGTAAGTGGATAATAATATGATTCCAAGCCTGCCGTGTAATTCATGTGGATGTTGCACTTAAAGCGCAAGTAGGTACAGCTGGTGGGTTCCATTCTGCCTGATATCCCTCCTTAACCACCTGATTATTGTATTTAGCAGTAATATTAAAGTCTTGTTTTATTGTAGAAGCCATTACAAAAGACAAGTCTATAAAATCTTTATATTTTCAGAACTTGCTTTTAAATAAATTTAACAGAAACCCAAAACATTTCAAATGACTTCTTCAAAATAAATATCTTTTGTGCCGGGTATTATTGCATACAACTTCAACATCAGTTAAAAGAGAGCATTACTGAGCTTGTTACAAACTCTAGGTTTTTCTAAAGATCACAAAGACACGTGTAGCTGAAGAAAGCTATTAGCACAAGTAGCTCATCTTTCCAGGTTAACTGAAACAAAATTTGATTCCTGGCCCTAAAAAGGGTTTTCAAGATTCCCCTTTAATTTTAGGCAGCCATGTCCTGAATATCTTTAGGCAGCAGACATTAGAAGGAAATAAGCAATGCTTTGTCTTTTTCTTTCCCCTGGTGTATTCCTGTTGAACTCTTCCAACCTTGACTCGATAACTTGCAAAACAAAGAACAACTGCTTTCATCACAAAACTGGCTTACCATTTCCAAACGTGGCCACAAACACGGGTCAAGAAACACAAATCTTATTTATTCTGTCTTTTCAGCAAACGCCCAAATCATAACACCCTTTCCTGGATACTCCCAACCCTGAAGAATTCTGCAAATTGGCAGCTTTAACCCTTTCATTAAGTAAAAGAAACCATATGTGATTAACCCCAATCTTTCACATTATTGTTTGTGGAACTAGAGTATTTTACAAAACCTCTAGCATCATAATGGCTAAAAATAGACTTTGCAAAGAAGAGCCCCACAGTCCCCCTGGGTTTCTGGCTGATATAAAATCCCTCGACCAGAATCAATAAAGAAAAACAGGAACCAGCCATTATCACATTGCTGTCTCTAGGAGCTCGTTGTGTGTAATTTGGCTTCCACATTTCCAGAACGGTGCCTGTACTTCAAAGCTACCTCATTAGTTGCCAAGTTGTTTTGGCATGTCTCAAGGACACAAAAGGTCCTAGATAAATAGAAGTCATATTTCCCTTGAATGGCCAAAAGGTTTGTCCTTGTTGTCCTACCCAGAGGCACTTGCAAGGAGCTCTTGGCAGATAAGTGGTTCAGGACTTCATTCTCTCCCTGAGCTTACAATCATTTTGTGACTCCACTTCCCCAACCTTAATTTGAAATGGTGCTTTGGATTTAAACTGTGTCTTGTAAATCTTCCAAAGCTTCCCCCGGTGACTTCCATCCGAGGCTGAAGGATCAAAATATCTCTGACCTTTCCTCCTGTCTGACTGACTGGTGCTGGGCTTCAGTGCTTGGACAGTCCACCTGTGACCAGAACATAACACGGCACTCAATGTCCCAGGTATGGGACTGATCAAAACACCCACTGACTACAGCACAATCACAGCTTGCAGTTTCTACTGAAGCATTTTAAGGTGGTATTTGGGATTATTTGATGTAATACATCCACCATCCTTTGCCCTACTTCTCCTGAAGCGTTGAGTCCTCTCCGGACTGTGGTTCTTTTGGAATCTGCTATCTTCTCAGTGAGTTTTCCTTATGTCTGGAGCATGGTGTTAAGGATCAATTGATGTTTCCAATGGACAACACCAGCAGAGTCCAAATCTCCATTAGATGCTGCTTTAAATAGGTTTTGAAGGTTGGAGAAGGGGGACACATACATTTCTCTTGCCTAATCCAATAGGTCAACTGTTGTACCCCCATACCCAGTGCCACCCAGGTCAGGAAATATAATCCAGGATTTTCACTTTCCGTGCACCTTTGCTGGTTAAACTTACTGAACTAAAACTGTAAGGATGAGCAATGAATGATAGACTTGCCAGTGATGCCCTCGTCAAGTTTTAAATGCCAAAAATTTTAGAAGCTAAAGAACAAGTTTATTTAAACGCATGGCATTTTGCTGAAAGTAGCCATTGAGACAATATTCAATATAAAAGGGAATAAGAAAAGTGTTTGGACAGGAAAATAAATGTATACAACACCAGGGGAAGATAAGTGCCCAGTGAAGTGGGCTGATGAGATGGTTATTGTCGTTTGGATTTAGTTTCACCAAGAAGATAACAAGTTAGAGGGGTTCTAACTGTGGTGTTTAACATTACTACAGAAATTGCTATTAACATTGGGAAAGCTTAATGGACAGAACCAGCTGGTGGTGGAACGTGCAGAAACTTTATTTTTCTTGGAGCCTGATTAAATTGTGGATCGTTGTTCTAGATAGGCATCTGAGGTTGAATCATGTCAGTCCTGCAGAAAGGCATTGGATACTTTTCTGGAGAGCTACAAGAGCAAAGCAGGAGGAAGGTAAGATTTTGGGAAATGATTTGGGGTTATGGCCATCTCGGGCTTGCAGATGCCTTTACCACAGTGGAACTTGAGAGGTTTCCTGAACTTCCCGTAGGTGTCCACGTCTCTCTGAGGAGGTTGGCTGAGTGAAGGGTGGGGGACGGGAGTGAATTCAGAAAGTTTGAGCTGACACTATTTTGTCATTCTGAATACACAACAGTCACGGGACTGATGGGATTACTCAGCTGGGAGACGGCATGTACCTCATGGGCTGAATAGCCTCCTTCTGTTCCACAATAAGTAAAGGAGGGCTGTAGTCTCTAGCTCCAATTGAAAGCCAGCACCACTCAGTCCTCATGGTCACAGAAAGCTGAGGCCACTCCTGTCCTCGTCCGACATCCCCACACACACAAACAGCTTGGGCTTGGAGTGTCTCACAATAAAACAAGTAAATCAGACACCGAACTAAGAGTTGGGAGAGGTGACTGAAGATAAGATGGAACAAACTGGTTTAAAGTCTCTTGAAGTAGGGAAAGATGAGGTGAATTGTTCAGGGAGAGAATTCGTGAGTGCAGTGTCCATCACTGAGAGATAGGATTTCTGACACAACTCAGTTCATAAGGTCTCTCATAAAGATTTTTGTGGAGGTCACTAATCCAGAGGTTATTGTGTATACAGAGTCTGGGTCAAGGGAGGTTCCATGTGCTGGAGATGTGGCTGGAAATGAGGGGGATGTCTCCCACAACACAAGCAGGGTGGGGGTGCTTTGTATTTGGATCCTCGTTAATTGCAAAGCCATTTAACTTGATCTGACCAGAAGCATCTATATACTAAACGGAATTTAAAATAATGAAGGGGGATCTTATTGCAACATATGGGGCACGACAGCACGATGTGGTAGAATCTCAAATGATGGCACGTGGTTACAAGATAAAGGAGGTGGTCATTTAAAACTGAGGTACTCAGGAACTACTTCTCGCAGAGGTGCTGAATCTCTGGAGCTCTCTACCCCAGAGGCTTGTGGAGGTTGGATCACTGGGGTTTTTTAGAGAGGAAACAAATAGAATTTGAAGATCATCAAACTGAGAGCTCAGTGGAACCGGTACAGGGGAGCGGATGAGCCCTGGGGCAGATGTCCTCATCATCGTATTGAACAGCAGGGTAGGTTTGAGGGGCTGAGTGTCCTGAGTGTTTTTATGTGTAGGTTCCCTTGCATTTAGTTTAGCTTGCATTCAGGTTGGTCCACTCTTCAAAGGCCTTTGAACCAAGCTGTGAGTTGGAGCTCATCTTTGTCTACCAGAGGAAAGCATTGAACTCAAGGAAGTTAGAGGAGGGTCCACAGGGTCATTTGGGTGATTGTCAGTTGCTGGTTCCACACACAAGCTGAGTTATCTCTCAGCTGTTTTTATTCTTGCACCACTGTACTCAAACACATGGCAAGCAGGAACAGGACACCAGCCAGGTTTAGTATCAATAATGTTGGCAAAACTAATTGTTTTTTTGTATATCATCTGCTGAAACTTATATAGTTTGATGTGGCCTGACCACTCCTGCTGTATGATGTTGACGCAGCATGTTCCAGTTTTCCTGCTTTATGTCCAAGGGATTCTAGAATTATTACTGAGTATAGTGTTAAATGCTCCTCTGCAGCCTGCCATTCAAATCATCACCAAGGTCATTTAATCTGTTTTTTTTCAAATATTGAATGTTAGTTGCCAAAAATTATGGAAAAAAACATCAAATTCAGGCTCGGTTTCAAATACTAGCCATCCTCTCAAAATGGGAGTACGCCAAACAATCCAGTATTTGCTTAAAAAGTACCAGCTCATTACAAATTTAATTAAAAAAATAGCATTATATCAGAGGAGAAAGGTAATGGGGACAAGACTCTCATTTTCAACAAACAGTCATGAGTTTCCAATAGAAAATGTACTTTTCATTGGGCTGTAAGAACAGATTGTGGCATTATACAGTAGACCCTGGTGTAGACATTGTCAGTCCTGAAGAAGGGTCCTGACCCGAAACGTTGACCAACTGCTTTTCTCCACGGATGCTTCCTGGCCTGCTGAGTTCCTCCAGCATCATTGTGTCTTTCATCTCGATTCCAGCATCTGCAGTCCTTTGTTTCTCACTCCAATTGTCTTGGACGGACATCATGGCTCAAGTCAACCAGAAACAATCAATCAATGAATTCATTGGTAAAAGCCCTCATAAGGAATTGTGCTGAATAACAGCAGCCAATCCCTCAAAACACAAACAGATCTGTATAGTAAACAGTCACCATTCTCATACCTGAGGCTAGTCGAGAGGAGAGGTAAATTGGCAATACTGATCCCTTGATCAGCTCTGCAAAAGAAAAGGTTACCCACAGTTCCTGCTTTACAACAGAGGCTACACTTTCAGCCAATGAAGTTCCTTTGAAAACATTGAAAGAATGTGAAATGACGTGCAAGTTTTTTTTAGTCTAATACTGAGAACTAATGATTATAAATGGCATCAACAGTCAATAATATTTTTCTTACATTTTCTCAGACTAATTAAAGAACTGAATTAAATAATTCACACACATAGGGATGGTAAAGGAGGCATATAGTGTGCTTGCCTTTATTAGTCAAGGAATTGAGTTCAAGAGTCAGAAGTTACGTTGCAGCTTTATGAATCTCTAGTTAGGCCGCATCTGGAGCATTGCATCAGTTCTGGTCGTCCCATTATAGGAAGGATGTCGAGGCTTTGGAGAGGGTGCAGAAGAGGACGCTGTCTGTATTAAGAGGGCGTGTGCTATAAGGGGAGGTTGGACAAACTCGGGTTGTTTTCTCTGGAGCGGCAGAGGCTGAGGGGAGACCTGATAGAAGTTTATAAGATTATAAGAGACATAGATAGAGTTGACTGTTGGTATCTTTTTCCCAGGGTTGAAATGTCTAAAACTAGAGGTCATGCATTTAAGATGAAAGGGGGTAAGTTCAAAGGAGGTGTGCAGGGCAAGTTTTTTTACACAGAGAGCAGTGGGTGCCTGGAATGCACTGCCAGGGGTGGGGGTGGAGGCAGATACGATAGAGGTGTTCAAGAGGCTCTTAGATGGACACATGAATGTGCAGGGAATGGAAGGATACGGACATTGTGTAGGCAGAAGGGATTAGTTTAGTCGGGCGTTTGATTACTAATTAATTAATTCGGCACAGCATCGTGGGCCAAAGAGCCCGTTCCTGTTGTTCTATAATTATCCGGGGAGTTTATATTTGCTTTCTGTCATCCTATATTTCAGTACATTTTACAAAAGGCTCTAATTTAATAATAATGAGTCTCAGCAGTAATTCAACACCATTAATTAGAAATTGCTAAAACCTTATAATAAGAAATAAATAATGTTAGGTAAAACACTGAATCCAATTATTTTGCACTCACAGGAACACCAAGGTGTTTGATCTTGGTAAGATAACAGAACAGGAATTGGAGCAGGAACTGCCTCACCTGGCAGGATGATTCGGGTCCCTGGATGGAGGGAGGGGAAGCGTAAATGAACAGGTTGTACAGGGGACTGCAGTGAAAGGGGTCCCTGATGAAGTGGAAGAGTGGCCCATGGAGTCACCAAACCAAAGCATGGTCCCTATGGAACGGTGAAAGGGGAGGGAAGTAGGAGGTGCATTTGATGGTATCTCACTGAAGGTGACGAATTGCTGAGTCCAACCCACAAAGTCCCTTCCAGTGAAGCATCATTTGATTTGCACTCCTTCCAATCTCTGCATTGGGTGTTCAAAACGTGGTCTCCTCTACAATGGAGAAACCAAATCCAGATTGGGTAACTGCTTTGTGGGGCACCTTTGTTGAGTCTGCAAAAGTGACAATGAGCTTCTGGTTGCTGCGACTTTAATTCTCCAGCCCATTCCCACTCTGATATCTTTCCGTAACCACCTGTAAAGTTTCAGCAAGTTTGAGGAACAGCACCCAATCTTCTTCTGGGCAGGTTGTAGCCTTCAGTATCCAGTATCGAATAGGTAACTCACTCTCTCTGTATCAGGCCAGTTCTATTGTATGAACATCCAGCTGTAATAGTAACTAGTTTTCCTCTCTGCAAGATCCTCTTCCTTGATGCACCAATGGGATTGAGTAGAATTCTGGAACATTAAGATAGCATTTACAAGTTTCTGTGAAGGGTGAGAGAGTGAGAGGGCACATGGTTACACAGGATAGAGTACTCCTGCTGACGCTAACCCCACACTGAATTTTATCTGGACGTGACAGTCCAGGTCAGACGTTAAACTGCGGTCTCATCCCCCTGCTTGCTTGGATGTAGAAGATGCTACTGCAGTATTCTGAAGAAAAGGAAGCAATTTATCAGTGGTACCCTGCCCACTATTTATCCCTTAAACAATGTCACAAAAAAAGTGATGATCTGTGCACTAGTCGAGTCACGCTATTGATGGGAGCTTGCTGTGCACAAATTGGCAGCTGCATTTCTTAGCTTTCAGCAGTGACTGCATTTCACAAAGGAGCCTGAGTGAAAGGTGCTGGTTAACTGAAAGTCTTTCTTTGTATTGACTGGGGCCCGAAGGCTGTGTGTGATGTTTATGTTGTGGTTTGTTTGCTCTTTGATATTTCTTATCAGCTTCAGTTATCTCAACCACATTTATCCAAATTCATTTTCTGCAGGGTCCCTCCTTCCTTCTATTTCCCTGTACAAGGAGCAGGAACACTCAGCCCTTGAGGCTGTTCCGACATTCAGTTCCTCTCTCCACAGACGCTGCCTGGTCTGCTGAGAGTTTCCAGCATTGTCCATTTTCTTTCAGGTTTCCAGCATCTGCAGTGTTTTATTTCCTTGGGGTGAACAATCTTGAGCCAAGGGTACAGTCTCAGGTCTGAGGTTTGACATTTATAAAGCAGGGGTGAGAAATTGCTTGTGCTTCTTTGAGGCTTTGGACCTCAATCATTGTGTACATTCAAGGCCAAGATTGGGGGGAAGTCACATTCAATTTTATTGTCATCTGCACAAGCCCATGTGTGCACAGATGCAATGAAAAACTTACTTGCAGCAGCATCACAGGCACAGAGCATCAGATAAGCAGCATTCACAAGAAATAAATGTAAATTATACACATTTTGTACAAGAAAGAACACAATTAGAACAAAAAAAGGCACTGCCTGTGTTTCTGCCTCATGGCTCCAGCTTCGATTACAACCTCCAGTGCTGTCCGTGAGGAATTTGTTCTGTGTGTGATCTTGTGGGTTTTCCACAGCTCTTGGCTTCTTGAGAGGAACAGAACCACATGCTGGTAGGTTAATTGGCTGCTGTAAATTATCCCAACTACAGGTAGAAAGAATCAAAGGCAGTTGATGGGACAGAGTGATTTCCGGGAGTACAGTAGGTGGAGTAGGTAAGTAGGCGGAGAAGGATTGTTCCCATAGTTAACAGCAGGTAAATTGGTTTATTATTGTCACATGTACTGAGGTACAGTGGAAAACTTTGTTTTACATGCCATCCATACAGATCATTTCATTACCACAGTGCGTTGAGGTAGTACAAGGGAAAATAACAGAATGCAGAATAAAGTGTTACAGTTACAGAGAAAGTGCAGTGCAGACAGACAGTAAGGTGCAAGGGCCATGACGAGGTAGATTATGAGGTCAAGGGTCCATCTTATCGTACTAGGGGACCGTTCAATTGTCTTACAACAGCCTGGTGGTAGGCGCTTTCGGGCTTTTGTATCTTCTGCCCGATGGGAGAGGGGAGAAGAGAGAATGTCCAGGGTGTGTGGGGTCTCTGATTATGCTGGCTGCTTTACCAAGGCAACGGGAAGTGTAGACAGAGTCCATGGAGGGGAGGCTGGTTTCCATGATGTGCTGGGCTGTGCCCACACTGCAGTTTCTTGCAGTCATGGGCTGAGCAGTTGTTTATACCAAACCGTGATGCATCCGGGTAGGAAGTTCTGTGTTGTGTACGTAGAGTAGACTTTCAGACTAAGGGCACGAGAGCCTGTGGTGTGGGGAGAGGAGTAGGAGTAGGAATAAGGCACAAGATGAGAGAATGAAATGATCACATCCTTGAGATCTCTTTGTTCCCACTAACAGACCCGCAGGTGCAGTGACCTTCAACTTGTCCCCTCGTAAAGTATTAATGGGTGGAGTGAGAGATTTCTCGGCTGTGGCTGGTGTTTTCCCACAACAAATCCATTTTGCTGCATGACTGCACCTCTGCACATTAACTCTGCTTGAGCAGCTCAGGCTTAACAAGGTACTGTGTGTGCTTAATGTGTTGTCTTCTCATGCTGGGCTGCAAGAAACTTTCTGTACTGTGAGCGTGTTGTTACACAAAAGAAATATCTTCAATGTGTTTCCGTAATGTGTCGGGCTGTTTTTAGACTTGGATTTTGGTCACACCTTCACCACCCCAGGAAGTCCCTGGATGTGTTACAGACACTGAGTGCTCAGCTCAGCTCAACTCTGCACAGAAACGTCAGCAGAGGTTTTTGTGCTGAAGTCTTGGGTTTGACACTTTAATCCACAACCTTCTGACTCTGAGGAACCGGTTAAACCTGCCATAACTTGGAGAAATGGGAGACTCCAGATGCTGGAACCTGGAGCAAAACACCGCTGGAAGAACTCAGCACGTCAGGCAGCATCTGTGGAGGCAGAAGGGTTGGTTGATGCTTGGGGTTGAGACACTACATCAAGACTGAGAGGGTAGAGGGGAGATGGACAGTATGTAGAAGTGTCGGAGAGGGCTGGGACAGGAGCTGGTAGAGGGGGGAGTGGGGGTGGGGGGTGGGGGGGTTGGGGGGATGGAGTGGGGGGGAGTGAGTGGGGGTGGGGGGTGGGGGGGTTGGGGGGGATGGAGTGGGGGAGGGGGTGGGGGGGGTGGGGGGGAGTGGGGGGAGGGGGGTGGAGGGGTGGGGGGAGGGGGTGGGGGGGTGGGGGGGAGGATTTCGGTGCAGGATTTGAAGGACCTTCCTGCCGCTCCCGCTGGCGGCCGCCTGGAGGCGACAACGAGACCCGGGCGCCGCGCAACCGCACTTCGACCGCGTCCGGCTTCCGTACCCGGAAGTCTTGTCCGAGACCCTTTGGTCTTCCCGAGGAGCGAGGCGCCGGGTTTTGGTTCCGCCGAGCATGGCGTTCCGCAAAGCCTTGCAGGTGGCCTGTGGCATCGCGGGCTCGGCGGCCGTGGTGGCGGCGGCGGCCGCCGCTACACAGCGGCGCGGCGACGGCGTCCGGGCGGCGTCCGTCAGCTGGAGCCCCGGCACCGGTACCGGTACCGGCGGCTGGGACTCCAACTGGGACAAGTGAGTGGGGCCGGGGCCGGGGGAGCGCCTCCGGGGCCGAGGGAGCGCCTCCGGGGCCGAGGGAGCGCCGCCGGGGCCGGGATGGCGGGGCCGAGGGAGCGCCTCCGGGGCCGAGGGAGCGCCGCCGGGGCCGGGATGGCGGGGCCGAGGGAGCGCCTCCGGGGCCGAGGGAGCGCCGCCGCTGTGGGTGGCGGGGCCGAGGGAGCGCCGCCGGGGCTGGGATGGCGGGGCCGAGGGAGCGCCTCCGGGGCCGAGGGAGCGCCGCCGGGGCCGGGATGGCGGGGCCGAGGGAGCGCCGCCGGGGCCGGGATGGCGGGGCCGAGGGAGCGCCTCCGGGGCCGAGGGAGCGCCGCCGGGGCCGGGATGGCGGGGCCGAGGGAGCGCCTCCGGGGCCGAGGGAGCGCCGCCGGGGCCGGGATGGCGGGGCCGAGGGAGCGCCGCCGGGGCCGGGATGGCGGGGCCGAGGGAGCGCCTCCGGGGCCGAGGGAGCGCCGCCGCTGTGGGTGGCGGGGCCGAGGGAGCGCCTCGCTACAAGGTCCCGAGGGTCCCTGAGGGCGGGCGGTGAGGGAGCGCCGCCTCCCTTCACTGAGCATCAGGCGGCGCTCCCTCACCGCAGTTCTGCCCCCAGAGTTTCACCATCGGGGCGTCAGAGCAACAGACAACCTGCTGGAGGGACTCGGGGGGTCGGGCAGCGTCTGTGGGGTTGGGCAGAGGGATGGCCAGTGTTTTGGTCAGGACTCAGTCCACCCCTTTCCCTCAGCCTCGCCCACTGAGTCTCTCCAGCAGTTTCCCTTTGCCCTGGATTACAGCATCTGCTCTCCCTTGTGCCTCCTTTTCACCAGGATATTGTGTGGGATGAAATGTGGTCAGGTGGGACCCGTGCCGCCCCCCTCGGGCGGTCAGGTGGGACCCGTGCCGCCCCCCTCGGGCGGTCAGGTGGGTCCCGTGCCGCCCCCCTCGGGCGGTCAGCTGGGTCCCGTGCCGCCCCCCTCGGGCGGTCAGGTGGGACCCGTGCCGCCCCCCTCGGGCGGTCAGGTGGGACCCGTGCCGCCCCCCTCGGGCGGTCAGGTGGGTCCCGTGCCGCCCCCCTCGGGCGGTCAGGTGGGTCCCGTGCCGCCCCCCTCGGGCGGTCAGGTGGGTCCCGTGCCGCCCCCCTCGGGCGGTCAGGTGGGACCCGTGCCGCCCCCCTCGGGCGGTCAGGTGGGACCCGTGCCGCCCCCCTCGGGCGGTCAGGTGGGACCCGTGCCGCCCTCCTCAGTGGAGGAGCGTACCTGAGTCACAGAGTCACACAGCACAGAATAGGCCCACCAGGTCCACACTATCACATTAATCCTGGATTAATTCAATGTTCTCATCAACTCTCCCTAGATTCTACACTGACCTACACACTTAGGGGCAATTCACATGGCTAATTAATCGACCAACCCACATGTCTTTGGGGTGAGGGAGGAAACCGGAGCACCCGTAGGAAACCCACGCGGTCACAGGGAGAACATGCAAACTCCACACGGACAGCACCGGAGGTCAGGATCGAAACCAGGTCTCTGGCGCTGTGAGGCAGTGACTGTACCCGCTGTGCCACTGTGCCGCCCAGGTACAAAAATAATTCAGAGGTGTGGATAAGGTAGATGGTAGGAAACTTCTCCCCATGCAGAGATGTCTGGGACTATGGGCATAGTTTTAAGGTAAGGGGGAAGAGGTACAGTGGGGATCTGAGGAAGAATTTTTCAGTGGTTAAAATATGGAGCTCACTGCCCTTGTGGGTGAAGGAGGCAGCTACTCTCACAACCTCAGCACTTGAAACACCATGGCACAGAAGGCTACAGGCCAAGTGCTGGAGCTCAGAACCAGAATCAGGTTTAGAGGGAAGAGGGCATGTCCCGGGTGGTGAGGGTCCTCAGTGATGGATGCCACCTTCTTGAGGCACCGTCTCTTGAAGATGTCCTCAGTGGTGGGGAGGGTTGTGCCTGTGATGGAGCTGGCTGAGTCTACAACCCTCTGCAGCCTCTTGTGATCCTGCGCATTGGAGCCTCCATACCAGGCGGTGATGCAACCAGTCAGAATGCTCTCCACCGTACATCTGTAGAAATTTGCAATAGTCTTTGGTGACATTCCAAATCTCCTCAAACTCCTAACGAAGTAGAGCTGCTGGTGTGTCTTCTTCATGATTGCATCAATGTGTTGGGCCCAGGATAGATCCTCTGAGATGTTGACGCCCAGGGACTTGAAGCTGCTCACCCTTTCCACCGCTGACCCCTCAATGAGGACTGGTGTGTGTTCTCCCGACTTCCCCTTCCTGAAGTCCACAATCAATTCCTTGGTCTTGCTGACGTTGAGTGTGAGGTTGTTGTTGCAACACCACTCAACCAGCTGATCTATCTCGCTCCTGTACACCTTCTCTTCTGCCAACAGTGGTGTCATCTGCGAATTTATAGATGGTGTTTGAGCTGTGCCTAGCCACACAGTCATGAGCGTAGAGAGAGTCAAGCAATGGGCTAAGCGCGCATCCTTGAGGTGCGCCTGTGTTGATTGTCAGCGAGGAGGGGATGTTATTACCGATCCGCACTGACTGTGGTCTCCCGATAAGGAAGTCAAGGATCCAGTTACAGAGGGAGGTACAGAGGCCCAGGTTTTGAAGGTTGTTGATTAGTAATGAGAGGATGATGGTGTTAACGCTGAGCTGTAATCGATAAACAGCAACAGTATGTACTGCTGTTGTCTCGGTGCTCCAAAGCTGAGTGAAGAGCCAGTGAGATTGCATCTGCTGTAGACCTGTTGTAGCAGTAGGCAAATTGCAGGGGGTCCAGGTCGTTGCTCAGGCAGGAGTTAATTGTAGCCATGACCAACCTCTCAAAGCACTTCATCACAGTAGATGTGAGTGCTACCGGGCGATAGTCGTTGAGGCAGCTCGCCCTGCTCTTCTTGGGCACTGGTATGATTGATGCCCTTTTGAAGCAGGTGGGAACCTCTGACTGCAGCAGTGAGAGGTTGAAGATATTCTTGAACACTCCAGCCAGTTGGTCGGCACAGATTTTCAGTACCCTGTCAGGTACACCATCGGGGTATGACACCTTGCGAGGGTTCACCCTCTTGAAGGATGTTCTGACGTTGGCCTCTGAGACAGAGATCACAGGGTCACCAGATGCTGTGAGGATTAGTACAGGTGTAGTGTTATTCTCCCTTTCAAAGTGTGCATAAAAGGTGTTGAACATCAAGGAGTGAAGCATCACTGCCATTTATGCTGTTAGGTTTTGTCTTGTAGGAAGTGATGGCCTGCAAACCCTACCACAGCTGTCGTGCGTCCAGTTGTGTCTCTAACTTCACACAGAATTGCCTTTTCCCTCTCACGATGGCCTTCCGTAGGTCGTAGCCAGACTTCTTGTTGGGTTCTGGGTCGCCAGGCTTGAACACCACAGATCTCGCCCTCAGCACACTGCGAATCTCCTGGTTCATCCAGGGCTTCTGGTTTGGGAAAACTCGGCATGTTCTCAGCAGCACACACTCATCCACGCAGGTCTTGATGAAGTTGGGGACGGCCGTGGCATATTCATTCAGATGGCAGAGATTTTACTTCCTTCCATTTAGTCACTGTTTAAATAACTGCAGAGTTACTTCCTTTATTATAGAGTAAAACTCCAATAATCCTCTATCTGACTGTTCAGAAATTCTGATAGTTCAACATCTGAGTCAAAGTCGAGTTTATTGTCATCTGCACAAGTCCATGTGTGCACAGGTGCAATGAAAGATTTACTTGCAGCAGCATCACAGGCACAGAGCATCATGTAAGCAGCATTCACAAGAAAAACATAAAATAAATATAAACACAATTTTTACAAAAAAGAACACGATTAGATTAAAAAAATGTTCATTTAAGTGCAAGGTGATCAGAGTGGTCATAGTGTCGCTAAAGTCTAGTGATTAGGGTTGTGCCGGTTGGTTCAAGAACTGAATGGTTGAAGGGAAGTTGCTTTTCCTGAACCTGGTGGCTACCTCCTGCCTGATGGTAGCTGTGAGAAGGTGGCATGGCCTGGATGGTGAGGATCTTTGATGATGGATGTTGCCTTATTGAGGCAGCTCCTCCTGTAGATACTCCCGATGGTGGGGAGGGATGTGCCCGTGATGTATTTGGCAGAGTCCACTACTCTCTGTAGCTGCTTGCATTCCTGTGCATTCGAATTGCCGTCCCAGACCATGATGCAGCCAGTCAGGATATTTTCAACAGTACATCTGTAGAAATCTGTAGTACATCTGACTCAATAGGTAATGTTTCCTGTGCTCCCTTTCACTGGGGGCCGGTTCCCACACTCTCAGGTTCACGGGTAGATTTATTACAGTACTGTGTAACATTTTTTTAAAAATTCTATTAAAGCTGTGTTGTGGTATGAACATCCAATAGTCAGAAAATCTGCTATCTACAATTGTAGTGTAGACTGTTGATGTGTAAACTATGGCTTGCAAAGACTAGGAGAAGGGGCCATGATCTTAAAGTTCAAACTGTCCATTTGGAATGACGTGAGGCAGCCCTTCACCAGCACACAAGAAATCAGGAGCTTGTTCACCCTCCTAAAGGTTCTGCCTCAGCTGAAATATTTTGTAGGGGCAAGGTATTGTCGGATAGGAAACAAAGTCTAGGAAAACCGGTTGAGGAATTAATCCACAATCTAACCAAGTAGCAGAAGTGGCTGCTTGTGTGTTAGAACTGTAAAACATTTCACAGCTGCAGTCCCGGGTTCGATCCTGACCTCCAGCTCTGTCTGTGCAGAATTTGCGTGATCGTCCCGTGACTGCGTGGGTTTCCTCCGGGTGCTCCAGTTTCCTCCCACGTCCCAAAGGCGTACGGGTTGGCAGGTAAATTGCCCCCTGGTGTGTAGGTGAGAGGTAGAATCTGGGGGAAGTTGATGGGAATGTGGGAAGAATTTTTAAAAAGGGGATGAATGTGGGATTAGTTTAAATGAGTGGTTGATGGTTGGCTTGGCATTGATGGGCCGAATGGCCTGTTTCCATGCAGTATTTCTCCATCACTCGTATGTAATTGAAGGTGGTTACACTGCTGTCCAATGTATGCTTCTGGTTTTAGCCAGTATAATATTGTAAAATCTGAAATGTGAGTGTTGGTAACTGTTAGAGTCAAATGTACAAGACAGAATGAGGCACTTTGGCTCTTGGTGTCTGTGCTGGTTTGAAAGTGAGCATCTTGGCTGAATCCCACCTTCCAGCTCTTGGTTCATTCTCCCACTTCCCACACAAAGGAGACACAAGAGATCCTGCAGATACTGGAATCTGAAGCAACACACACACAAAATGCTGGAGGAACTCAGCAGGTCCGGCAGCATCTGTGGAGGGAAATCTCGACCCGAAACGTGGACTGTTCATTTCCCTCCATAGATGCTGCCTGACCTGCTGAGTTCCTCCAGCACTTCCCCACACACAGGGTTGTCTCAGGTCTGTGGTCACATGTAAACGGTGCTGGTGCAGGGAATCAATGATTGCTGGGTGTTTAACCAGTTCTTGGCTGGGTAACCAGCTACCAAGGGGGATTAGAGCACTGGGACGTGGATTCTTTGGCAAGCCATGAACGCCTCTCTCTTGTTTTCAGACGCGAGCCGATTTCTCTTATGAAACCCAACCAGAAAAATAAAGAGGCCTCTGAGGACTTTACCGCACAGCTTGAAAACTACAAAGTCAAAGCCACGAGGCACATCTTCCTGATCAGACATTCCCAGTATGAACTGTCGGCCTCGACAGACAAAGACAGAGTCCTGACGTCGTTGGGTCAGTATATCCTGCAGTTGCTCTGCTATTAGCAAAGAAATTCCTTTGTATTTTCTGGGTAGTATGGAGGAACAGAGGGATCTGGGGGTCCGTATCCACAGATCCCTGAAAGTTGCCTCACTGGTGGATAGGGTAGTTAAAAAAGCTTATGGGGTGTTAGCTTTCATAAATCGTGGGATTGAGTTTAAGAGCCATGAGGTAATGATGCAGCTCTGCAAAACTCTGGTTAGACCACACTTAGAGTACTGTGTCCAGTTCTGGTCGCCTCATTAAAGGAAGGATGTGGAGGCGTTGGAAAGGATGCAGAGGAGATTTACCAGGATGCTGCCTGGTTTAGAGAGTGTGGATTATGAGGAGAGACTAAAGGAGCTAGGGCTGTTCTCACTGGAGAGGAGGAGGATGAGAGGAGACATGATAGAGGTATACAGAATATTAAGAGGAATAGACAGAGTGGACAGCCAGCGCCTCTTTCCCAGGGCACCAATGCTCATTACAAGAGGGCATGGCTTTAAAGTAATGGGTGGGAAGTTCAAGGGAGATATCAGAGGGAGGTTTTTTACCCAGAGAGTGGTTGGGGCATGGAATGCGCTGCCTGGGGTGGGGGTGGAGGCAGGTACATTGGTCAAATTCAAAAGATTGCTAGATAAGCATATGGAGGAATTTAAAATAGAGGGATATGTGGGAGGAAGGGGTTAGATAGTCTTAGGTGAGGTTTAGAGGTTGGCACAACATTGTGGGCCGAAGGGCCTGTATGGTGCTCTCTTTTCCTCAAATCTCTTTAAACCCTTGGCTGTGAAAAAATCAATCTCATATTTAAAATTAACAACAGAGAAAGCTTCCACTGTGGCACTGGCAGGAGAACTGCTGGGTGTAGAAGTGTTCCTGACATCACTTGCAAGAAGCTGACACAAATTTCCAGACTGCCCTCAGTCCTGGACTCCGTAACCAATGGACATGGATTTTGATGCGATTCCAGCCTCAGACATGCCTTCCCCTCCCCTTCCACTGTTTTGAAGGGACCGTTGCCTTTGTGAATCCCTGCCTCCCTCTTCACCAAGTATTCCCGTTCTTACAGCCCTTCCCCATGCAGTCTCGGGAGGCTGAACACCTGCCAGCTCATCTCTTCCCTTCCTACCATCCAGGGACCAACGTTCTTGCAGGTGAAGCAGCGATTCACTTGTACTTCTGCCCATCCAGCAGACTGCGTCCTTTGTTCACAAGCTGGTGGCCTCTGCCTTGGTGAAACCAGACACAGATTGGGAAATCGCTTTGTGGAGCACCCGCATTCAGTCTGCAGCAGTGACCTGACCTCCCTGCCATCGAAGACATCTTCAAGAGACGGTGCCTCAAGAAGGCGGCATCCATCATGAAGGACCCTCACTACCGGGGACATGCCCTCTTCTCGTTGCTACCATCGGGGAGGAGGTACAGGAGCCTGGAGACCCACACTCAACGATTCAGGAACAGCTTCTTCCCCTCCGCCATCAGATTTCTGAATGGTCCACGAAACCATGAACACTGCCTCGTTATTCCTCTTTTGCACTATTTAGTTTTTAACTTGTAGTAATTTTTATGCCTTGCGCTGTACTGCTGCCGCAAAACAACGCATTTCAGGACATATGTCAGTGATAATAAACCTGATTCTGATTCTTCCAGTTGTCTGTCACGTTAACTGCCCATCCCACTCCCACTTTGACCTGCCACTCTGTGACCTCCTGCACTGCTATAACAAGGCTCAACATCAGGTTGAGGAACAACACCTCGTCTTCCATCTGGGCACGTTGCAGCCTCCTGGACACTATATTGAATTCATCATCTTCCACTAACATGGTTTCTCTGTCGGTTCTGCTTTGGGCCAACCGTCAGTAGTATTGGCTCAGTTTGTCTCTCTCCTCAGACACTGACTGACCCACTGGCGCTTTGCTTAATTTCTGTGTTTTGCAGCTTTTATGTTCCTTTGTTTTCTTTTTCCCCGACATCCCTCATTAACCTATCAACCAGACGGGTTTTCACCATGGCACCCCAGGAATCGCCCTATCAAAGACATTCCCTTTGTTCTGTCCAGTCCTTCCCACCGCCTGTCAGAATCAGGTTTATTATCACTGTCTTGTATGGCCTGAAATTTGTTGTTTTGAGGCAGCAGGACAGTACAAAGACAACGTGACTATAAATTACAAAAATAGTGCAAAAAAAAGGAATTTACAAAGTTGTGTTGACGGGTTCATGGACCGTTCGGAGATCTGATGGCGGAGGGGAAGAAGCTGTTCCCGAAACGTTGAGTGTGGGTCTTCAGGCTCACACTCCTCCCCGATGGTAGTAACAAGAAGAGGGTATGTCCCGGGTGGTGAGGGTCGCCTTGAGGCACCACTTCTTGAAGATGTCCTCAATGGCGGGGAGGGTTGTACCTGTGATGGAACTGGCTGTGTCTACAACCCTCTGCAGCTTCTTGCGATCCTGTGTATTGGAGCCTTTATACCAGCTTTTATTCCCTTTCCCAGTTCTGATGAAGCGGTTTCAACATGAAACGTCAGCTCTGTTCCTCCTTCCACAGATACTTCGTGACCTGAATGTTTCCCGCATTTTCTTTGAAATAAATACCATTTAATACCTTGACAGCTTATATCAAATCATCCGAAGGAGAAGTTCCAGGGAATACAACCAAAGTCAGTCATCACTCTTTTTAGAGGGGAATTATCATTGTGGTAAAATCACAGTATGTTCCCAATGTGGCCACTGTATCCAGCTTGAGTTTGGCACTCACATTATTCCAGGTCAGATGTAACGATGTGCAAGGAGCGAGGGTTTACTCTGGGTGGGGGCGGAGGGGTGGGGGTTTACCCTGGGTGGGAGCAGAGGGCAGGGAGTGAGGGTTTACCCTGGGTAGGAGCAGAGGGCAGGGAGTGAGGGTTTACCCTGGGTGGGAGCAGAGGGCAGGGAGTGAGGGTTTACCCTGGGTGGGAGCAGAGGGCAGGGAGTGAGGGTTTACCCTGGGTGGGAGCAGAGGGCAGGGAGTGAGGGTTTACCCTGGGTGGGAGCAGAGGGCAGAGGGTGAGGGTTTACCCTGGGTGGGAGCAGAGGGCAGTGAAGGCTGGGCGGTGGAGTGAGGGTTGTTGCTTCAGGGAGTTTAGGGAAGGATGTTTGCCTCTGATAAAGGGGCATTGTTGATGGCTGGACATTGAACGTCAGTAAGTTTAATGCATCCCGTATAGTATTTGAGAAAAATTCTGTACAGATAATTGCGACTAGTTTGAAGCTTTATAGCCAGTGGTCTGGGTTTCGCTTGTTGATGGAAGTTTATTTCTTTCCAGGCCGTGAACAAGCTGAACTGACAGGTCAGCGACTGGCAAGTCTGGGTTTGAACTACGACATCCTGATTCACTCCAGCATGACCAGGGCGAAAGAGACGGCGGCGATTATCCGTAAATACTTGCCAGGTGGGTCACCTTTGCCCGGTGCTGTCTTCTATTTACTTTATCAACTACTTTGCAGGCAGATGCTTTTGAACAGTTTGGGATCGTTATTGTGCTGTGACTATCATAGGAACTGTACCTGCTGAAAGTCTCGAGCAGCTCTTGGTGACAAGCCACACTGACTTTACATTAATGTGCTTCTCCACTTTGAGATAGAACTAATATTTTGGGATCGAGTGTGTGAAGGATTGTGGCACGTCACGAAGCGTGTTTAGCTTGGGAGGGCGGGTGTTATTTCTCGTCTTCCGCCAGGGATTTCCTCACTGACAGGATCCGATAGAGATTGTGGGAATTGGTCACAAACTCTCTCAACAGGTCATGGAGTGAGGCGGCCTTTGTCCTACCAGACTGTTGGCCCGGATGCATAAGTTTAAATTCTACCAGGGACTCTGTGGAAATTCTGTTCAAATAATTGAAATAAACAAGTTGGTGAACCTTTGGGGTTCCTGTAAAGATCAGTTTGATTCACTGATGTCCTCTAAGAAGGGAGCCTCTCCTCCAGTCTCGCCTGTGTGTGACTTCAGATTCTCAGAGGGATGGTTAACCCTTAACCCACCTCAAGTGTCCAACTAAGCTGCTCAGTTAGACATGGTCACGGCACCATAAATAAACATTTATTTGTAGTTGAGGCACAAGAGATTCCAACGCTGGAATCTGGAGCAACACACAAAATGCTGGAGGAACTCAGCGGGTCAGGCAGCATCTGTGGAGGGAAACGGACAGTTGATGCTTCAGGTCGAGACCCTTCATCTGGACTGGAAAGAGAGGGGATATCGCCAGTATAAAAAGGTGGAGGCGAAGGGGTGGACCCAGGTGGTGGGGGTTGATAGGCGGGTGAGGTGGGGGGGGGAGAGAGTGGGAAAGGTGTCAGGAGCTGGGAGGTGAGAGGTGGAAGTGACAAAGGGCTGAAGAAGATGGAATCTGATAGGAGAGGAAGGTGGAGCCTGGAGTAAGGGGAGGGAGGGGAACCAGTGGGAGGTGGGTGGGTGATAGGCAGATGGACGAGATCTCTTCATTAGTCACACGTACATCGAAACACAGTGAAACGCATCTTCTGCGTAGAGCGTTCTGGGGGCAGCCCGCAAGTGCCGCCACGCTTCCGGCACCAACGTAGCACGCCCACAGCTCCCTAAAATGGCTGGCCGTTTTAATCTTGAAGCGGTCACCCAATCTGTGTCCGGTCTCACCAATGTAGAGGAGGCTGCGATGGGAGCACCAGGTGCAATAAACAACACCGAGTTTGCTGCTCAGGGTTATTCTAAAGATCAGTTTGACTCACTGACACCCTTCTCCAGTCTGTATTTTCTTTGTCTAGTCTGTGTGTGACTTCAGATTCACAGCAGTCAGGTACTCTGGTTTCCACCAACGTTCCAAAGACATGCAGGTTGGAACGCTAACTGGTCACTGTATATTCCCCTTAGTGTAGGGATTGACGGGAGAAGTGAGGGGGCGTTACCAGCCACGTGAGGGAGAATAGGTTACAGGGAATTAAGCGGGGTAATAGTACTGTAATTTATACAGTTCCTGTAGTGTAGCCCAAGTTCCCTGTGGCTCTTTGCATACAAGTTGTCACTGTGTCACCAGGAGATATTCAATCTGATGACCCAAAGCTCGGTCACAGAGTTTGAGGATGTCTTAAAGGTGGAGAGGGAGATTTAGAAGCAGAGAGTTTAAGGAGAGAATTCATGTGCTTAGATCCCTGGTAGCTGTATACATGGTTGTCATTGGTTGTACAAGAGACAGTAAATTATGCAGAGCAGAGATTTTGGAAGGTTACAATTACTAAATTAAAGGGTTGTTGCAAATCCTTATATGAAGTGTGAAGATCTTTATTGGGAGATTAAAGTGCAGGTGGGAAAGACGATGGAGAAGTGTGAAAACAAGGTGTGAATTTTAAAATCAAGGCAGTACTGGCAGATTCAGACTTTATCACAGAGTGGCTTTTATAACTTCCTACTAATTAACCAATAACGTAAAGTCTAGTAACTGTTGGAAAGACAGCAAGTAACTTGTGTGCAGTAGTAAAAGAAGAATCGTGATGCAGTGAAATGGGGGAGGTGGTACAAGGGAGACAGTGGCGGTGGGCTGATGCCAGTGAAGCAGAAACACCAGCACAGGCTGATTGGGCCACAGAGCTGCTTGTGTTCTGTGTATCCTATGTAACCCCGTGTAGGTCAGGCAGCATATTCACAGAGGAAAAGAGAGTTAATGTTTCAGTCAATAAAACTTCTAATGAAAAGCCATCCATTTGAAGCATTAACATTTTGTCTTTCCTTAGATGCTGC
The DNA here is from genome assembly GCF_009764475.1 of Pristis pectinata. Classification (NCBI taxonomy): domain Eukaryota; kingdom Metazoa; phylum Chordata; class Chondrichthyes; order Rhinopristiformes; family Pristidae; genus Pristis; species Pristis pectinata. The sequence goes on from NC_067421.1 coordinate 39,919,405, forward strand.
CTGACCAGCACTTCAAATTCTGGTACGTCTGTATGTGGCCTGGTGACGGGTTTTGTTTAGAGCACCCGTGAAGTGCCTTGGGATCTTTTGCTGTATTACTGATGTGATATAGCTCCAAGTCGTCAGAATGCTGGGATGGGGATAGAATTATGGTACATGGTTGTGTGTGGATTGTGGCACTTCACTGTTCTTAACTGCATCTTTGAAGGAAATTCAAGAGCGTTGCCCAGGAATGTGTTCGCAAAAGGAAAATGAGGATAGGTTTAAGTATCGTGGAAAAATAAGTTCTGATTTTTTTAATATAATGGCTGTTCACGCTGAGCGCATTCGTGCTGTGATTCTAGGTCTGGAAGTGATGAGCTGTGACTTGCTGCGAGAAGGTGCACCGATTGAACCTGACCCACCCGTCAGCCACTGGAAACCAGAGGCCATGGTAAGAGTCAGCAGAACAGGAACTGGCCCATCCTGTCTGCACCAACCGTGACGTCAGTCTAAATAATCCCATCTGCCTGCACGTGGTCCATATCCCTCCATTCTCCGCCTGGTCATGTGTCTGTCTAAATTCCTCTTAAATATTGCTGTTGTATCTGCTTCTACCCCCTCCCCTGGCAGCACGTTCCAGGCGCCCATCGCTCTCTGTGCAAAAGAAAAACTTGTCTCCTTCCCCCCCCTCACCATAACCTACATCCTCTGGTATTTGACGTTTTCACCCTGAGGAAAAATACTCTGCTGCCTCTCAGCTCCAGAGAAAACATTGCTAGGTGTGTCCGACCTCTCCTTACGGCTAATACTCTGCAATCCGAGGAAACTCCCGGTAAACTTCTTCTGCACTTTCTCCAAAGCCTCCGCATCCTTCCTACATTGTGATGACCAGAACTGCATACAATACTCCAAATCTGGGCTGAACAAAGTTTTATACAACTTCAGTGTGACTTGCCAGCTTTTATACTTGGTGCCCCGACTGATACAGGCAGGCATGCAGTACACCACCTTTACCACCCTACATGCTTGCGTTGTCACTTTTGGGGAGCAATGGATTTGCACCCCGAGATCTCTGTACATAAATGCTCCTAAGGGTCCTGCCATTTACTGTATACTTTTCTCTTGTATTTGCCCTCCCGAAATGCATCACCTCACACTCGTCTGGATGAAGCTCCATCTGCCATCTCTTCACCCAGATTTCCAGCTGATCTGTGTTGTGCTGAATCCTTTCACAACGTTCCTCACTAACCATAGCTCCACTACAAATTTGCTAATCAGACCACCTACATTTTTGTCCAAATCATTTACGTATTGAAGTTGCACTGTCTCTTGAGGCTGCAGTTGTAGTTAATATTTGAATTATTTAACTTCCATGGTCAAAAGTGATCTAATGGACTTGATTTTAGGAACTAGATGCTGCTGTCAAACCACTGCAGAGTATTTGTTTTCACTCTCACTGGTTTCTCAACACAGATGTGGTTAATACAGAACCAGGAGTGAAAATCAAAACTAAAACTGCAGATGTTGGAAATCTGAAATTAAAGCAGAAAATGCTGGAAAAACTCCGCAGGCCGGGCGGTGTCTGTGGAGAGAGAAATGCTTGATGTTTTGGGTCAAAACTGAGAAAGCTGTCGTTCCAAACAGGAGTCGTTCCAATCGGCTCCCGAGTCTGTGTCGTCAGCATCCTACCTCCTCTTGCTCACCTTGACTCCACACGCCCTCGGTCTATCCATCTCCAATTTAAAATTATTGGTTACTGCCAGTCATTGCAATGTATAGGAAAGATTTCTACACTGTAATATTCTTTCTGAAAATAACCTTTTCCTAAAGTCTCTTCAAAATGACCGGAGTCTGACTATAATGACAGTAGGAACAATATTATTGTCAATGCTTCTGCTTAGATAATTAATTCCTTGACCACGATATCAGCTCATTTCTTCCAGTCCACACTTCCACACCAACAGAAATATGTTCCTCTGTGCCCATTTCCCCAAATTCCTTTCAAAATCCTAAATATTTCAATCAGGTTGCACTTCAACTTTTCTGGGATTACAAGCCGGGTTTTTGTAATAATTGTAGCTATGGACACCAAGTAAGCTAATGAATCAACCCTGCCTGTCTTCTCAGGCTGATGGGTCTTCTAACTGTAGTTTAACCATGGCATTTAGAGACACATGGAAGCAATTCCAAGGGGCAGAGTGTGAGGGAGCATTGACGAGGGCCACTCCATCTACTGACGAGCTGATGAACAACATCAAGAGAAACCTTAAGAGTTTTAATACTGTATTTTTAAAATTAAAACTGTTATAATGAAGTGAAATGATAGTGTGTCACTGTGAGTCCCAACAGTAATTTTTTGGAGACCTTTGGAAGAAAGAACAGGTTTAAAATTGCCAGCAAAATTCAAGTTCAAGTTTATTGTCATAGGCAGGGTACACAGGGTAGAAATGCCATGAAAGTTAGTTTCTTGCAGCAGCAGCACATGACAAACACAAGGTAACATAAATTACACATAACTTACACAACAATATAAACATAACAACACTTGTGCAACTTGAGAGAGAAAAAGAAATCTAGTCCGAGATAGTGTTAGGGCTTTTCAGGTCAGTTCAAGAACCTGACGGCAGTGGGGAAGAAGCTGTTGTTGAACCTTGAGGTGTGGGTCTTCAGGCTTCTGTACCTCCTGCCTGATGGCAGCATCGAGAAGAGGGCACAGCCCAGATGGTGGGGGTCCCTGATGATGGATGTCGCCTTCCTGAGACGTCGCCTCTTGTTAGATGTTTGAAAAATCAGCTGATATAAAACTCGAATGTCATAATGTATAGATATATTTGCCCTTTGAAATAATTTTGCAGTATTTTTCGGAGGGATTTGAGTGCATTCTGAGCCTTTTAATCATTGGCTGTTTGTATGTGAAGAGTAAGAGGATAAGATGCGAAAGAATAGGGCCTATCAAGTGCAGCAGTGGGAAAGTGTGTATGGATCCGGAAGAAATAGTGGAGGTATTTAATGAATACTTTACGTCAGTATTCACCACGGAAAAAGATCTGGGGGATTGTAGTGAGGACTTGAAGCAGGCTGAAAAGCTTGAGCGTGTAGGTATTAGGAAAGAGGAGGTGCTAGAACTTTTGGAAAGCATCAAGTTGGATAAGTCGCTGGGACCGGATGAGATGTACCCCAGGCTGCTGTGGGAGGTGAGGGAGGAGATTGTGGAGCCTCTGGCAATGATCTTCGCATCATCGATGGAGACTGGAGAGGTCCCAGAAGATTGGAGGGTTGCGGATGTTGTTCCCTTATTCAAGGAGGGGAGTACGCATAGCCCAGGGAATTATAGACCAGTGAGTCTTACCTCAGTGGTTGGTAAACTGATGGAGAAGATCCTGAGAGGCAGGATTTATGAACATTTGGAGAGGTATAACATGATTAGGAATAGTCAGCATGGCTTTGTCAAGGGCAGGTCCTGCCTTACGAGCCTGATTGAATTTTTTGAGGATGTGACTAAACACATCGATGAAGGGAGAGCAGTAGATGCAGAGAATATGGATTTCAGCAAGGCGTTTGATAAGGTACCCCATGCAAGGCTTATTGAGAAAGTAAGGAGGCATGGGATCCAAGGGGACATTGCAGTGTGGATCCAGAACTGGCTGGCCCACAGAAGGCAAAGAGTGGTTGTTGAAGGGGTCGTATTCTGAGTGGAGGTCGGTGACCAGTGGTGTACCTCAGGGATCTGTACTGGGACCTTTACTCTTTGTGATTTTTATAAACGACCTGGATGAGGAAGTGGAGGGGTGGGTTAGTAAGTTTGCGGATGACACGAAGGTTGGGGGTGTTGTGGATAGTTTGGAAGGCTGTCAGAGGTTGCAGCGGGACATAGATAGGATGCAAAGTTGGGCTGAGAAGTGGCAGATGCAGTTCAACCCAGATAAGTGTGAAGTGGTTCATTTTGGTAGGTCAAATATGTTGGCAGAATATAGTATTAATGGTAGGACTCTTGGCAGTGTGGAGGATCAGAGGGATCTTGGGGTCCAAGTCCATAGGACGCTCAAAGCGGCTGCGCAGGTTGACTCTGTGGTTAAGGCGGCATATGGTGCATTGTCCTTCATCAATCGGGGAATTGAATTTAGGAGCTGTGAGGTATTGTTGCAGCTATATAGGTCCCTGGTCAGACCCCACTTGGAGTTCTGTGCTCAGTTCTGGTCACCTCACTACAGGAAGGATGTGGAAGCCATAGAAAGGGTGCAGAGGAGGTTTACAAGGATGCTGCCTGGAATGCGGAGCATGCCTTATGAAAGCAGGTTGAGGGAACTCGGCCTTTTCTCCTTGCAGCGACGGAGGATGAGAGGGGACCTGATAGAGGTATATAAGATGATGAGAGGCATTGATCAGGTAGATAGTCAGAGGCTTTTCCCCAGGGCTGAAATGGTGGCCACAAGAGGCCACAGGTTTAAGGTGCTGGGGAGTAGGTATAGAGGAGATGTCAGGGGTAAGTTTTTTACTCAGAGAGTGGTGAGTGTGTGGAATGGGCTGCCGGCAACGGTGGTGGAGGTGGATACGATAGGGTCTTTTAAGAAACTTTTGGATAGGTACATGGACCTGAGTAAAATAGAGGGCTATGGGTAAGCCTAGTAATTTCTAGGGTAGGGACATGTTCGGCACAGCTTTGTGGGCCGAAGGGCCTGAACTGTGCTGTAGGTTTTTCTATGTTTGCATTTCATGCACTGTGAATGACAGTGCTAGTGCAGAGTTATCTCTATATCTCTACTTTTGCTTCTGCATGTCTCTCTTTGTCTGCTCTTGTGTTTTATCAATGGAACAAGTTGTTTAGACAAAAAAAAACATTTCCTTCATGGCTGGCTGCTTTAACCCAGAGCCAAATACAGGCATTAAACTGAATGACATGAGCAGTGTTTATTTGCATATTTGCCATTAAATGGCTGTCTTTTCACATTTATCAGATTAATGCTTCCTATAATATTCATGTGCTGAAGCTCTTGCCTTTACAAAGCAGCAATAATAATTTGACCTTCCATGGGCAATATTGTGGGGGATCCGTGGGGATTTAGATTAAGGGATTGCAGCAGAGATTTCTGTCTGTAACAAAAACTGTAAATATGCTTGCAGTTCCAGTAATTCACTCAGCAGTTTCTGCACTTCAGGCAGGTTTCTGAGTCACAGTAATGACTAAGGAAACAAGGGCAGCTGTTACACAAATGATTGAAAAATTCTCATAGTCTTATAAGCACAGAAATTTGTTCTTCGGTCTATCAAATCTCTAGAACTGAGCAAAATCAGGAAAGGATTGGCAAAGAGCTTTAAATCTGGCATTTACTAGAGTAATATTTTGGCCGCATGCCAACATTGTAATGAAAAATGTGATGTAATAGAGCAGTCTCATGTCCTGCGGGACTGCTGCCCCTTTCCAACACTGGCAGAGTAGTTTGTGCAGGTGGTTTAGTAGGACACCCTTTGCGCACTTGATGGCCTCTGGTGGAAGGGACATGTTGTTTGCAGACGACGCGGCACTGGCAACACACTCTGAAGAGCAACTGCAAAGCCTCATGGACAGCTTCTCGAGAGCCTGCCAGGACTTTACGTTGACCATCAGCCCGAAGAAGACAAACGTCTTGGGTCAAGGTGTTGAGCACCCCCCCTGCCATTACCATCAACAACTACGAGCTGGAGGTAGTCCACGAGTTCACGTACCTTGGTTCCGCCATCATGGACAATCTCTCCCTAGACTCTGAGATCGACAGACGGATCGGACGAGCAGCCTCAACGTTGGCCAGGTTGGCAAAGCGAGTCTGGGAGAACAGAAAGCTGACAACACGCACCAAGGTTGCAGTCTACAGGGCCTGCGTCCTCAGCACGCTGCTTTACAGCAGTGAGACCTGGAGCCTCTACTCCAGACGGGAGCGGCGTCTTAACGCCTTCCACCTTCATAGCCTGAGACGCATCCTGGACATCAAGTGAACTGACAGAGTCACCAACGACGAGGTCCTGACCCGCGCTCAGATACCCAGCCCCTTCACCCTGCTTCAACGACGCCGTCTCCGCTGGCTGGGCCACGTACATCGCATGCCAGACGGGAGGATCCCGAAAGACCTGCTGTACGGGGAGTTGGCCTCCGGCAAGAGAGCGCAAGGACGGCCCCATCTTCGCTTCAAAGATGTCTGCAAGAGAGATATGAAGTCACTGAACATGAACGTCAAGAGGTGGGAAGAAATTGCAAGTAATCGCTCTCACTGGAGGCTGGAACTACACAGAGGTCTGACATGAGGAGAAGAGAAGCTGAGTCTAGCTGCTGAAGAAAAGCGCACTCGCCGGAGAAACAGCACCAAAGCAACACAGGAGGACAGCGCCTTCAAGTGCAGTCGCTGCAGCCGAGACTGTCGCTCCTGTGTAGGCCTCGACAGACATAACAGACACTGCTCTACCACTACCGACTGAAGCAAGACTCTCCATGCGCAGATCCACGGTCTCGCAAGACCGGCAGATGCCACCACCACAATAGAGCAGATTTTGAAGGGACGTGTACCGTGACCATGGAAATCCTGAACGTTGATCATTCTTTGCCAACCTTTTCCGGACTCAGCTCGAATCTTGGACTCCCCATGGAGTCCAGTGGTGACATACGTTTGCTGAGGAATCTGCCCGTAGGACGTCGCCTGGGTTACACCTGGTGCAGGACACTGTCCCATTCATTTCCATGGGAAGGGTCAATTTCAAGGGACCAAGGCAAATATTAGAACCTCACATTATTTCTATGAATTGATTTTTGTTAAATATTTTTAATTGTTTAAACATTTTAATAATTGTTCTGGAGAGTTTTAGATTTTAAAAAAATTTAACCACTTGATTAAGTTCATTATTAACATGTCAGAAACATTGAATTTTTGGCAGATTTGACAGTTGGCAAAGCCAGGGGACTCAGTTTGTTTCAGGTGTTTACGGGCAGGAAAAACCTATTCTCCCCACCCTCCCCCAACCCCCATCCCCACCCACCTTATTGAAGATTGAGATGACCTGAGTGCATGTGGTAGACTTTGATCTGCTAAAGGTAAGTTCGCACTTACCACATTAATCAGTGGCAAATATGGGCAGGAAATTTTGAGCCAGTCTTTGTAAAAAAAAAACCAGTGCATCCTCCAACTTATCACAGACCGTGTCCTCGCTGACAATAAGTGTGATACATCAAACATTCCCTGCTTGCTTTATTCCACGATTCAGGCTCAAATTTTTGTCAAATATTTTGAAGTACAAATTAAAGGAACAGTGTCTTTTGGTGGTACAGAATAAAACTTACCAGGAATTGAAAATCCCCGTCTCTGAGCAGCACTGTCAGTTCCAGGAACTGGCTTCATCTGACCATGTGACCAGGGATTGACAACCACTTTTTTTTTGGGGAAACTAACTTCTTCTGATTGATCTGCTAGAACATAGCTGAAGCTTGTGGACTTATGCCTCCCTCTAGAAGTTTTAGTCCATGTAGTTCTGAGGGAGTGCTGCACTGTTGGAGGTTCTATTTTAAAATTGTTGTCCTGCCCAAATATCACTTCAGATGTCTATAACATCCCCTGGTTACCTTTGATTACCAAAGCAGAAACTTTGGGTATTTTGGCCAATGCTTATCCCTCTCTAGCTAAATTCTGGTTATTAAAGCAACTAATTTTTGGTTATATCTATGAGTAGATGTACTGTTAAAAGGCACATGAGATTCACACGTGTCTCACAGTATGCTGACTGAGTGTAGTTTGGTATAATGCATGTAGAATTTATTTCACTTGGAAAGTTATTGTGAATGGGGTCTAATTTACCTGACTTTTACTGGCCAGTCTCTGTGTGTGTTTCAGTGGTTTACATGTGTCTAAATGTCTTCAGCAGTATCATGAAGATGGGGCAAGGATTGAGGCTGCCTTCCGTCGCTACATCCACAGAGCTGATTTGAAGCAACAGAACGATAGTTACGAGATCATTGTCTGTCATGCAAATGTGATCCGCTACTTCGTCTGCAGGTAATTAATGCTCTGTGGTATTACAGCTAGAACTGAAAAAGTTTAGATTTTGCATAAGGCTATGTATTTAATAATTAAAGGAGCTTTAACACCATTTTCCTGCTCTATCCCCATATCTGTTGATTCCTTTAATATCCAGATCACTCTTTCTTTTGAAGCTACAGCTTCCACAGACTTCTGGGATAGAGAATTTCAAACATTTTTCCTCCTGTCCATCCTAAATGGCCAGGACCCTGAGACAGTTGTCCCTAGCTTGTAGACTTTTCAGCCAGTGGAACATCTTCCCTGCAACAAACTTATTGAGCTTTCTAAATGTTGTGTTTGTTTCAATGAGGCCACCCCTCATTCTTCTAGAGAACAGCGACTGATCTACCCTGCCTGATCTCTCCTTGTACACAAACCTGCAACAAGCCTGGTGAATTCACTGCACATGTGTACCCTTCTTTAGAAAAGGTGACCAAAATTATGCAGAACACTCTGTATAGATTCACTAAATTCCTATATAATTGTAGTGAGACATCCCAGTCCTCTCTGCAATAAAGGCCAACGTGCTATTTGTCTTTGTGTTGCTATTTGCATTTTTTTATATTCATTTTTGAGATCTGAGCAGGGCCAGCATTTATTGTCCTCTCGAAAGGCCCTGGAGAAGGTGGTGGGGAGCTGCCTTCATGAACTTCTGGAAGAGACTCCCCCAGTGCTGTCGAGGAGGGAGATCTGGCGATGTATTTCTAGTTCAGGGTGGTGCATGACTTGGGAGGGGATCCTGCATGTGGTGGTATTCCTCTGCACCTTTTGCCCTTGCTCTTGGTAGTGGAGGCTGTGTATGGGTTTGAAAGATGCTGACTGAGTAGCCTTGGTGAGTAACTGCAGTGCATTTTGTAGATGGTGGTGCACGCTGTAGCTACTGTTGCTGGTATTACAGGGAATGAACATTTAGGATGATTGATGGATTGCTAGTTCTGGATGGTGTCAGGCTTCTTGGAGAGTTGTTGGCACTCATCCAAGCTTCCTTTGACTTGTATAAAAGGACTTTCAGGTTCCTTTGAACATCAGCATTTCTGTTTTTTCTGTTGAAGTGGATGACCTCACACTCTACTCCAGCTGCCGTAGTGTTGCTCACTCCTCAAAGCCTCTTTATGTTCTCACTACTGCTAATCCTGCCACTTCATTTTGTCTCTTCAGAATTCTTGGAAATGTTATATTTAACCCCTCGAATGTGAGGATACAGATTGTGAATGGTGGGTGGGGGTCCCTGTGGTAGCTTACTGGTTACAGCCCGCTAAAGGGGCAAGGACACATTGATTCCGCTCTCAGTATACTTCCATATTACCTACTAATTCCATGTGCTGTAACCCTGTTCACCAGTCCTATCTGAAAATCCAAATGTACCACATCCACCAGTTTCTCCCTCAACTACTCTGCTAGACCCATCCTCGAAGAATTCTAATGGACTTGTCAAACATGATTTCCCTTTCATAAATCTATGTTTACTCTGCTCAATCATGTTATCATTTCCAGAAAGAATTTCCTAAAAGAATTTTTGCAAAGTCAGGACTGGGATATAATCAATGTTGTTTCACGTCAGCTGATAATTTCCTGAAGGCTCCAGTTTAGCTTCCAGCATATTTCCAACAGGCTTAATGAGCTGATAGGTCCTGCTTTCCCTCTCCCTTTTTCAAATAGTGAGGTCACATTTCCTACCCTCCAATCTGTCAGGACTGTTCCAGTAAAAGATTGAGGAGGAATTCAAAACCTGTGATGTTTGAACTGGTGGTGGGGCCATTGATAAGGACGGTCACAATTTATCATTTCATCTGGAAACACCTCAATGAGTGTCAGCTCAGCGTCTGAGACTGTAGAAAGGGCAGTGGATGGCCATGTGACAGCTTGCTACTGCTCTGCCTTTCAGTAAAATATCAGGCAATCCTTGACCTTGACTCCCTACCTCAGTTGATTTGTCTTTGTCTGCTGTGCCTATTCTTTGAAGGTGTCAATATAACTTCACAATATTTTTTTATAATTCTTGGTTCAATTATTTTTATCTTCTCCCTTTGCTGTAGAGCGTTGCAGTTCCCTCCAGAAGGATGGCTGAGAATGTGTCTCAACAACGGCAGCATTACCTGGCTCACCATTCGCCCCAATGGGAGGGTTGCACTTCGAACACTGGGAGACACAGGCTTCATGCCTCCTGACAAATTAACACGTTAAGAAATTGTTCGGAAAGCTCGCATGCTTCACTTGTCACTGTGCAAAATGTTTGCCTAATACTTGAAATGATATCCGTGGCTGTTCTGTTGATTTGCAGCAATATTTACAGATCTTTATTTTTGTGTTGTTTTTAATTTGCATTTTAGAATCATGTTCCAACAGCTGAGAAGGTGGGATGGTCCTGCAGTGGACGGGAGTGGGATATAATCAATGTTGTTCTATGTCAGCTGCTAATTGATGCTGTGCTTGACTGTGTCATCTCCTGTAGCCTTGTTTTTAAAAAAATTTCAGGAGATTATCTGGTCCTCTTGGTATCTGAATCTTCCTGCCAACTTTTTTTAAAAAAAGAAAAATTTTAGACTGTAAAACATCTGCTTCTCTCCAGCTCAATACTCTGATTGTCAATACAGTTCATGCAGTCAGTGTTTGTTCCGTGAGATGTGTTAACTCAGGGCATAGAGAAGACTTGAGGAAGGGTCGTTCTGTTCTCCGTGGGTAGTGTTGGGTTGGATGTTCAGTTACAGGAGGTGATGAGGGGCAAGGCGGGTGAGGCTTTCCTTCTTTCTCCCCCTTCTTGTAATTCTCTAACAATTCTTGCTGCAGTAGTGGAGCTGATTACGTTGCCTCTACTGAACAGTCACCAAGGCTCACAGATGGAGCACTGGATTGTGAGACAAGCCATAAAATAGCTAGCCCATAAAATACAGCATAATTATAATCCAAAGTGCTTCTCAACTATTTTAAAAATAATTTGGTTATTAATGTGCGAGTTAGGATGATCATGGGTATAAATCCAGGTTATAATCAACAAGTTATCTGTGTTAGTTTTAGTAACTGGTGACCAGATTTAAAACTTGTATCATGTCACTGTATTAAGCAGTTTACCTGATTGTCACTTCTTTCCAGCTCGTACATCAATGCAATATTCAAAAGTTGAATACAGGGTCCCATGAATAAACTTTTTTTTAACATAAACTTGTCATTTGAGCAGCATGTCTATTATTATCATATGCTATTGCAACAAAATATTTAATCCAGCAAATGGTGATTTTTTTTCCTAACCTTACAGTAACTGGCCCTTCAGCCCAGCTAAGCTCATCCATGTAACTGTTCAAATGCTTTTTAAACATTCTAATTAATTGAATTTACCACTACCACCTTCTTTGGCAACTCTTGCCCTGTAGATCCCCTTTAAATCTTTCCCCACTCACCTAGTCCTCTAGTCTGACACTCCCCTACCCTGGGATAAAGACTGACTATAGATAGATACACCTCTCATGATTTTATAAACCTCGAAGGTCACTCCAGTGGAAACAGTCCCAGCCTTTCCAGTCTCCACTCATAAATGAAGCTCTCTGATCCTGGCAGCATCCTTGTGAATCTTTTCCCCACCCTCTCTAGCTTAATTGCACCTTTCCTATTCTGTGGTGACCAGAACTGTAGGCAATACTCCAAGTGCTGTCTCACCAACCTTTTGTATAACTTTACACCAAATTTATTTACTGATCTTTTCCTTCACTTTCCCTCCCTTCATTTCACAGTATACAGCCTTTTAGATAAACACTGTTTTTGTTTTAAAAAGTCTTATACTTCTAAATTGTTAAAGTATAATTTATTGATAGCACTTGTTCTCTTAACAACACTCAACTTTAAATCTTACAGCATTTATCATCCAGGAAATCTCTGCAGTTAAATGGAGGCCAGGACTATGGCTCGGTATACGCCCACTGGCTGTGCTTCCAATAAGGCAGAACAGCAAGGAGGCTACCACAACATATGCTGAATTTAAAATTAGATGGTAGAAACAGACAAGTCTCATCAGCTTCCTGTCCCCATTTAATAGGTTTATTTAAATAAACGCAGAGGGATTCTTTTGTACAGAAATGGTCATTAAATTCACTATCTATCATTAAATTCACTATCTACTTAGGTTCCTTTACAAATATCATGTTTTCATCCAATGAAATTAAGAGGGCCAAGAATCTCCAGCTGGAAAGCACAGTACCTTGGACTCAAGGGCATCACAAGTGGGAATTTAACATGGGCAAAACTCTAATGATGTTTGCACTTCAAGTCAAAGGACATTGAGAATCCAAAGCAAACCACATCAGGACAGATTAACGAACATTCACAATTCACTACCAATTAGAAGAATGAAACAAGTTTTAGTTACACACTGTTAAGAGACTACTTAATTTACCTGGATTTGCACACTGAAGACTTTCAATACATCACTCAAAGCCTTAAGATGTGCTGAAACACTGGAATAACAATTAAAATGCTTTCATTTTGTGGATTTTTTTGTTTATTCTTTTCTCAGCAGTTTATCATTTCACATTTATGCAATAAATGTACTGTAAATATGTACTAGATCCCAGATGTGCTGTGGGAAAGGTCAGAGTTAATAAGACCACATATTTTCACATACCTACACGCACCTTGCACGGACGACCTGCTCACACTCCGAGAGGTGACGGTGTAAAAGCCACTTTGTCCTGGGACTAGAAAATTACTTTCAGAGTAAACAGCTGCTCCTATGTGTCTGCAATAACAACATGGACTCAACAATTGCTGGTCTCCACCAATGAAACAGTCACCAAAACCTATACTTGCATATTCTACATGCTGGATTTAATTACATTATAGGCAACCGTAAAGGTAGTTCACAGCTCATTTAAAAAGACTTTTTTTCCCAAAAAAAGGCACTAAAAAGCTTGCCAAAGCTATAGATACAATTTTCTTGCAACCAATAAATAATTTCTTTTAATAGAATTGACAAACATACTGAGAATACCTTATGGTCAATGCAATCAAGGTGCCAAAACAACAGATTCATTGTTATACACCAGTTACTTGTTTCTTCGTCCCACTATGCAGAACCTGCACCTTTTTATCATTGTAGCACCCAACTTATGAACTTCACTTCCAATACAACATTTTTTACATTAACAATCCACAAATATATTTCTCAACATTAACTAACAAGCTTCCTTTCTGCTGTTCCCAGATCAATGGACTTTTACAGGAATTTCACAGAAATTATAATGAAAAACATTACTGATAATCATCAGTCTGGATGCTGGGTTAGGATAAGGTTTATTTTTAATCCCTAGAGCCACTCTGGTTACAAAGTTCTCTACCAGACCCCCAACCTCTCACCAACCCCCAGTCTGGGCTCCTTTTGGGAAAGTCTAAATATGAGACATTTTATTGAAGTAAAGTTTAAAAAGTTAAAATATATAAATTTTTGGATGAGCAAAAGGCAAGACAAATCAGAATGAACATTGATTACACAACTGAGGAAATCGAGACATTGTAGCAAGAGTAAAGAAATGCAATGAAAATTGATTCACACCAACAGAATCAAACAGCACGCAGTATCCATTGTACATTGTAGACATATTTAGGAAACTACAATTTATCTTAAATATAAAACTGAATTCCCCCTCTAAAGTGGGGCAAAGCAATGGTATCACAACCCTAAGTGTTAGAGCTCAGAGGGTTCAATGAAGTGCAGAAGTTGTTGCACTTGGATATGGCTTGCGTACGCTGGACTATAACGCCCTGGACTTCCAAACTCTCTGTAAGGGGAGCTCCCAAACCTTCCAGGACTATAGCTTTGTGGATTAGGTCTCCCAAGAACGGAGGCACCAGGGCTGCATGGAGAACTCGGTGTGATGGACTGTACCTTCGGTTTCCCTTTAAGTAGAGCAGGGCTCGGCCAACTGCAGAAACAAACAGAAGGTTTATAAAAACAGTGGCATGCAAATTTACTTTGTCCTCTTGCCCAAAGAATTCCTAACACCATGCTTGCTGATTAAACTCAAATCTGCTCCTACACATACAACAAAAGGCAGCTACTTTAAGGATCAATGTGTTTTTTTTACACACAGAACAACTATAACCAGAACTACAAGGTGTTAACTACAGGGAGCCTTGGTCAACACTGCACTAGTATAAAGACTGCAGCACCATTTTGTCTAAAATACAAACACCCCACTGCGTTGGCAAGCATCAAAAATACCAATGTGTGCAAATGACCATAAAAGACCCGTTCACTTTATTGACTGTTTTATTCATTATCAGATTAAGTGCGATGCCACAGTTTGCTTTTAACTATGGCTCAGGGCTTCCGCACGTGGTGGGGAGCAGGAAGTTGAATAAATGAGAGTGTAAACTGCAGGAGTAAATTGTTAAAATAATGCATTCACTGGTCCACCTATAATCTCCTGTCCAACCGACTGAAAAGGTCTTTAGTTTGCTCAGAATCTCGGCAGTGTAGCTCAGGTAACTACAAGCCCACAGGTTCTTCAAACCCATGGTGTCTAAAACATACGGAATTTTTAAAGTTACTGTGCTTTGGGTGGAACATTGATTGAGTAGAGGGGACCACAGGGGGTTTGAGGGATTTGTGATGATACCACTTCAGGAAGGAAGAGCAGGAGATTTCCCAGAGCGTCCTGGCCAGCATTTCTCTCTCTCAGCCAAACACCAGAAACAATACTAACTGCTCGTGCTTCCTGCAGCTGAGAAATCAGCTGTAATGTTCGCTGACAGAAGTGTCTGTTCTGTGCTCAAGGACACATGAAATGCTCTGCCCCTTCTCCAAAAATTGAGATACAAATTGTCCTGTTTCCCTCCTATAAGCTCATAATATTTGGGACACATTACAAATGAGCAGTGCTTACATAAACATAATGAAAGTACTCAGGTTCTGCTAATCCTGATTTTAAATATCAGAATTATTAATACTTCACTCAAAATTATTTGCATAGAATTACTTCAAGGTGCTAAATACATTTTTAATGAAATATATATTGTAACAGTTTTATTTCAATTTGGATCATTTCTGGTTGTGGAGGCAATTCCTGGTCTACACCAAAGGATAAAATTATTAAGCATATTTCACAACAGACTGTCCCAAAGTACTCGACAGTCAATGAAGGTGCAGTCACTGCTGTATGTAGGAAAATACAGGAACCAACTTGTTCACAGCAAGGTTGCAAAAAACAACAAACTGAGTGACAAGAAAAGTACTTTTGGAGATGTGCAGGCTTTGGAGAGGGTGCAGAAGAGGTTCACCAGGATTGGAAGGTATTAACTGGAAGGAGAGTTTAGACAAACTTGGATTGTTTTCACTGGAGTGTCGGAGGCTGAGGGGCGACCTGATAGAGGTATAAAATTATGGGAGGCATCGATGGTTAAGTCAAAGTCTTTATCCCAGGGCATAAAGTCATAGAGTTATACAGCATGGAAAAAGACCCTTCAGCCCAACTTGTCAATGCTGACCAAGCTGCCTACCTGAGTCACTCCCATTTGCCTGTGTTTGGCCCATACCCCTCTAAATCTTTCCTAACCATGTATCTGACCAAATGTTGTAACTGTACCTGCCTCCACCACTTTCTCTGGCAGCTCGCTCCACATACCCACCTCCCTCTGTGTGACAAAGAGGGAGTCCCCTCAAGTCCCCTTTAAATTTCTAGACTACCCTGGGGAAAAGACTGCCCATTCACCTTATCTGTACCCCCATGATTTCATAAACCTCTAGAAGGTCAGTTTAAGGTGAGAGGGGGAATGCTTAAAGGAAATATATGAAGCAACTTTTTTTTTACACACAGAAGGTGGTAGGTACCTAGAACACCCTGCCAGAGAGGTGGCAGAAGCAGATATAATAGTAACCTTTAAGAGGCAATTAGACAGATACATGAATAGGCAGGGAATAGAGGGACACAGACCATGTCCAGGCAGATGAGATTAGTTTAGACTGGCATCATGGGCAGCGCAGACATGGTATTTCCAGGATTCCTTTCATTCATGTTCATAGCATCTGCAGTTCTCTGCTCATCCATTTAGATTTGGTGGACTGCAGCCAAACCTAAATAGACACTAGAACAATACAGAGCTTCATCTTCTAAATTCAGTTAGTAAAGACCACCTAAAAATGCAGAATTCATCTCCATATTATGAAACATGCCCAAGAATCAAGAGCAGACTCAGCAATGGCATTCTTTCACATCAAGAAATAAAAACAGTAAAAAGATTGCACCATTCTGTCAGGAGGGCGATGTCCTAGGATACCAGCCTCTCACTCCACTGACTGGAGATATCCTTATGCCAAATTTCTCATGGCTTTGGATTCAATTCACTACTGGCTTGCACTTATTAGATCTCAGAGGATTAGTGGGGAAAAGAATTTGCCTCATTATGGCATTTAAACCACTAAGATGATAAATCTGACTCATAGGCTGTGTCGAGTTACTTTGTTCTATCAGCAATAGTTCTCCTAGAATGGCAGAAGGAAGTTCAGGGCGTGACTTCCAGATCCTGAACTATGATGGGATAGGATTCAATTCAGCTTCAATCCACTTCTTCGACTTCCTCTGTGTTTGACAATCACCCATTGATAATTGAGTGAAGTAGTTAAGGTCTGTCATCAATACACCCTTACATCAGCAGGGTTGGTGGCTGGTTAGTGCTGCCAATAACTACACATTTCTTCCTTACATATTAAAGTTAATTACAATCTAATTTTAATTATATCTATCATCTTAATATAGTACAAGATCTTCACAAGTGTATCACCCAGAACTTTACTGCAGAACCTGAATACAGATACGAGATCTCACTCTTCAACATAAAAGCTAACAGTTAGTAACAAACACTTGCTATTCATCATAACAATTTGGCTTCAATGGAAACACTTAAGACACAACTTGGAAACAGATGCATCATTACAGCAGCCTAATATTCTGCTGAGTGACAACTGCCATGCTGGTGACCACACAGGATTACATGACTAACTTCTACCTCAACTTGATCACCTAAATAACATGTCCATTATTTTTTGTTAGCATTTCTGCAAAATTTAATCCATGAAAAAACACAAAATATGCTGAAAGTAGCGAGTTCCACAGCAAGTATTTGGAATCAGGGATTAAATCCTCCTGGAAATGTAAAAACTACAGCAACTCTCACAAGCAATACTTCCTTTCAAATCAGTTGGCCAACAAAAAATGCTGACATTATCCTAGTAGCTGGCTTTCAGCCTTGTTCATCTGAAAGTGGTGGCTATCTCTTGAATACTGTGCGATGGGTGCCTACAGCACTGCAGCACTATGGAACTAGCCCTCGCATGTACAGACTCAGAACAAACATTAGCAGCTGGCACAGCTCTGAAGACAAAACCATCAGCTCCAATTTTCCAGCTTGACAGACACAAGTACATCACCACAGGATCAAGGATCTGCATTCAAGAATAGGAATATAATCCTTCCCAAGTGGAAGGAGCTGGACCTGAGGTCGGCATCAGACACAAGAAAAATTAGCACAGCAGGCAAAATAAAATCAAACAGAAGATTCAATGGTCTTCACGACTTGATACTGGGCTCTGGGAACATTTAATGCATCAGATTATTTGAGTTATGAATTGTAACGGTTATGGCACTGGAAAAATATCCTAGAGGTTCAGCTTTAAAGTTGCCCCATGACAAGATATAAAGGTAAATTCAGTATATCTGGTCACTTGTGGGAGATAGCAGGACCAGTAAAATATAAAAGGCCGTGAAGGATGCCAGACAATAAAATTTAAAACACTTTGCTAATGTCCTGCTTAGGAGGGAATCTGCCACTCAGCAACACCCTACCTCCCTTCGCCCTGAAACATCTTGCCTGAAGTGCACTAAAAACCAGTCACATACTGTGTAGTTGGTTCATAATGCTCTTATAAGGCCACTACCAAGTGCCACAGAGAGCTCACCATCACCATCCAAAGACAAGTACTGAGTGCCAGGCTTACCTGATGTATTTTAATTAATATTAATAATGTATAAGTAGGTCACGATAAGATACTTCTGCTATTTAAGAGAATGTGGCAATTATATTCTTGATAATTACATGTCTCAATGTGTGTGACTATTTTCGCTTTCAAAACCCACCTCTGCATTTCTGACAGAGAGTAAGACTGCATTCGGTTCTTCCATCGATGTAAGCATGGGAACTTCTGTGGGTCAATAACAACACTGTTCAGTGCAGCCAGGACATCACTGTCTAGCTTAGTTGGTTCATCTCTGGAGGGGAGGAAAGAAGATTGTTGACACTTCGAAAACAAAAAAAAATCTTTAAGTAAAACACACAATCTTACAAGCAAAAATATTATTTTAGTACTCCCTCCTTCAAGCCGCATCGCTTGTTGAATTGTTTCCCCTAGCAGGTCTCCATCTCTCCAAGCACGTGGAAATGTTATGTCTCAACACAGTAGGTGAAGCCTTTTGACTCTGCAAATCATTGTGTTCTGGCCTGGTGTCTGAGTGTCATTCAATAGTAGTAATTTGAACCAAGGCTAATTTTTCCCCCACAACCACCCCAAGGTGCATGAGCCTGTCTGAGGAACGCGATTAGACTCAGGAGACACAAGAGACTGCAGATTCTGGAATCTGGAGCAACAAACAATCTTCTGGTTGCAACCGTGCATCAGGATGGACTGAAGCAGACCAATAACTGCATGGGTCCTGATGCAGGTTTTTGACCTGAAACATCAACAATTCTTTTCCTCCCACAGATGCTGCTCGACCCGCTGAGTTCCTCCAGCAGATTGTCCACGAGACTCAGAACAGGTTGGTCAGCATAGATTAGATCAAGTTCCAAAAGGAGGAAGGGAATCATTTTAAAACTGCTTTTTTAATTGTCTATAATATTTTGCTACAAGTTTGCATGATTCGCACAGAAAAAGAATGCAGATTATAAATGTGCCCGAGAAAATATACCTACAATTCGAAATAAACAATCTTCCAGGTAGATTCCAGTAATTGAAACAATGGATTCAGACATTGAACAGTGCAACAGTGGAACAGAAATTGGCACATAACTCAGATTAGAACACTCCCTTTCAATCACTGCCATTGATTTGATTTAATCAGGATTAGCAATATCAGTGACGTGAAGGGGAAGAGCTCATTCACTCTGGGCATCGGGAGTCAGCACTGTGCACTCACACCACCCAGGAAACTTTGCCCAAATAAAATGCTTTAATCTTTAATAAAGCACTAGTACTTTGTTTAGCTTTCAGGATGCGTTCCCGGGAACAAGAGCACTAATGGAATCACCAGTAAAGGTGGACATTTTAGCATTGTATATATGGAGCTGATGCATTACTGACAGCAGTGCTGTCCTGGGAACCTGGCGTGAACCCAGCAATGAGTTGGTGTGGAGAGGCTGCCCATTACAGTGGGTGTTGGGTGGACTGGAGCAAGGTGCAGCAGCTGATCAGGCTGAGATGTGGGGCTCAGGACTACACCCTGGCCAGTGCTGGAAGCTGCCATCTCCATTCTCTATGCTTGGCTGCACAGCTCTGGGCTGGGGAGAGGTGCAACCAAGGAGACAGAAGTAACAGCATCCATCATACCTAACAGGAGGTGACTGATGGGAGAGACTATAGGATCAGAGCTGTCTGTCAACACACAGAGCAGGTGCTGCCAGTCTCCAGCAATGGCCTGCACTCGCCGTATGGGCCAGGGTCCAGTCCTGAGCCCACCTCAGCACTGAGCAGCTGTACTGCTTGCACTAGCCCACCCAACACCAGCCCTCACCGGCAGCCAAAATGGCTACCAATTCATTGCTGGTACCGGCAGGGATTGGCACCAGGTTCCTGGTACACCAATGCTCAGTAGTGGGGAGGACAGTGGCTCCTGCAGGTACTAAACACAGCAGCACACAATCCATGTGGATGGATTTTAAAGTACAGGGTACTGGGGGGGGAAACGGTGTATGCACCTGGAAGTGTTTCAGTGCTTGGATTGAAGATGCAAGAGAAATATGAAGAATCCACACTGTGGGAGAGCACTAAGCCAGATACCAGTGTATTAGATTTTCAGTGGATAAGCACGTCACATAGTAAATTCAGTCTGAGGGAGGGAAAACCTGAAATTGTGCCTGATCCTGCCGAATGATAAAACTTTTATTGCAAATAATACAAGAAAGAATTTAAAGCACAAAGAACTGAAACAATAGTGTGTTTATACAAGTCCCCAGGGGAATCAGTCCACCTGGCTACACACAGTTTGTTCAGTTACAGCTTCCTTCCTGGAGCTTGAAGCCCACATTTAATGGTATTTTTGTATGGCAGAATAATTACTGCATGTTTGCTGACCATTTTGCAGGTGATTACTAAGAATATTTGATGGATGGTGTCCTTCTCTTATTAACTGACTGGATTTGGGGCAGTGGGTGGCCCCTTTCACAAAGCCTCAGTTTCCTTGAGCTGGGACTGGAGGACATGCCCAAGACCCTATAACCTCTGTTTGAACATCTGTGCATGTATGAAGATATATAGCAAGTTGAAGACAGTGTCAAACTTGACCTGGTTCAAGCTCATGAATACAGAATGGGCACTTGGCAGAAATGCTAAAGTGCTTTGTAACCTACACTTACTCCAACAGCTGAATTACTACACATTAGTAGTAATTTACACTACAGGCTAGGATTCTTGGATGAATGGAGTTAGAGTAAGCTCAAGTAAATAACAGCAGGAAATAGTGTACTGGATTGTTGCAATGCTTGCAAAAATGATAGAAGGAAGTTCCTGCATTTAACGTAGGAAAATACCAAAAGGTAGGGTGGGCTTTTGTTGAAACATTCATACCAAATTAAAATATTTGATTGTGTTCAGTATCCAGGAAATGCCCTGCACCTTTACCCCCACCAACAACACATTAATATATATAGTTCCTTACCCAACTAGAAATATCCCCTTGGTAGTTCCTTTCCTTACATATCCTGGAGCATGCTTTGGCGGCAGCTGCTGTCTATCTTCTGACGAGCTGCAGAAGTTTTCCAACTGCATATTGTACCTTGAGTTTAGTTTGTGTTGAGGTACACCGGATTCCTGTGTTGAAAAATGTGCAGAAACCTCCCTTGTCGAAGCAGGAAAATTATCTGTTCTACAGTACAAGCTGCTGTGTTGTGCGTAGTTCTTCTTGCTGTCAAGCTGTAAAGTAGCTATCTTTGATGTACATAATGACAGTGGATCAGTGATTTCATCGCCACCTTCCACCACAGGCTGCTGCCTTGGTCCCGCCTTGAGTAATACATCCTCTTTGTTCAATCCTATTTCCGTCAGCTCATCACTCTCAGCTTTTATACGTTCAGCACCCTGCTTCCACACAGAGCCTTTGTCGTGAGCCATCAAACCCAAAGTGTTACCCTCCATTGGCTTTGCCGTTACTTCAATCTCATGTTCCTCTGGAGATTCTATGAGCCTGTCGGAAGGCAAGTTTCTCTCTCTGTCATCAAGCAGTGAAAGTTTATCAAATTCAGCCATGAGATTAGAAATGGGGAAAAGATCACCTGCTGAACCAGGGATGGTAAATGAACGAGGACATCGCCCCACAGGCTTTTCGTCAATGGGAGAACAAATTCCATTTAAATTTGACAAAATCTCTTTGTCAGGATTACTTAGATTGTCCATGGAGTCAATAATGTCCGTTGTGCGCTGCACAGGAAGTATATGGCACCCATTTTCTTCAATGGCACCAAAGCTAATTCCAGGCAAAACTGCTGATTTGCTGACTTTCAATGCAGCATTTTGTCTATTTTTTATTTCTTCAAAGCTATCCAGAAATGCACCAACAGAGACAGAGTTGCTGTATTTACTGTTTTTACCTATGTTAAGGAGAGGAAAAAAATGAGTTTTGAGTGCATTTTCCTGACACAAATACCTCAGCAATCTGAGAGAGTGGTTTGATTTTAGTTAAAAATATTAGACTTCAATATTCCCTTCAACATAAGAGAAAGGATCAGAAGTTGGCTATTTGGCCCTTCAAGCCTGTTCTGCCTCTCATCAAGATCGTGGCTGATCTCCTACCTTGGTTCCTTTTTCCTGCACTATCCCCATATCCCTTGATTCGCTTATTATTCAAAAATATATCAATCTCCACAGTGTTCTGGGATAGAAGATTCACCACACTTTGCAGGAAGGAAACTTTCCTCATCCAAGTCTTAAATTGCCTATCCCCTCTTCTGAGGCTGTGGCCCCTGGTTCTAGACACCTGAACCAGAGGAAACCTTCCTTACATCCAGCCAGTAATCATTTTATAAATTTCAATGAGGATTCTTAGGGATAGGATTTATGAGCATTTGGAAAACCATGGCCTAATTAGGGACAGTCAGCATGGCTTTGTACAGGGCAAGTCATGTCTTACTAACTTGATTGAGATTTTTGAGGAGGTGATTGATGAAGGTAGAGCTGTGGATGTTGTCTACATTGATTTTACTAAGGCGTTTGACAAGGTCCCTCATGGAAGGCTAATCCAGAAGATTAAGATGCATGGGATCCATGGCGAATTGGTCATTTGGATTCAGAATCAGCTTGCCCTTAGGAAAGAGCGGGTGGTGGTTGACGGGACTTACTCTGGTTGGAGGTCTGTGACTGGTGGTTTTCCGCAGTGATCCATACTGGAACCTCTGCTGTTTGTGACATATATATACATAAATGACCTGGATGAAAAGGTAGATGGGTGGGTTAGTAAATTTGCAGACGATATGGAAATTGGTGGTGTTGTGGATAGTGTAGAAGACTGCCAAAGGATACATGTTATAGCTCCCTGAAAGTGGCTACACAGGTTGATAGGATGGGAAAGGTGGCATATGGCATGCTTCCCTTTATTAGTTGAGGAACTGAGTTCAAGAGTCAGGAAGTTATACAAAACTCCAGTTAGGCTGCGTCTGGAGTATTGCATTTAATTCTGGTCATCCCATACAGGAAAAATGTGGAGGTTTTGGAGAGGGCGGGGGAGAGGTTTCCCAGGATGCTGCCTGGATTATAAGGAGCCATAAAGAGAGGTTGGACAAACTTGGGTTGTTTTCTCTGGAGCAGCAGAGGCTGAGGGGAGATCTGATAAAGGTTTATAAGATTATGAGAGGCATAGATAGACAGCAGTATCTTTTTCCCAGGGTTGAAATGTCTGATACCAGAGGACATGTATTTAAGGGGGTAAGTTCAAAGGAGATGAGTGGAGTATTTTACACAGTGGTTGGTGCGTTGATATGCATTGCCAGGGGTGGTGGTGGTGGGAAATACGATAGAGATGTTCAAGCGGCTCTTAGATAGGCCCATGAATCTGCAGGAAATGGAGGGATATGGACATTGTATAGGCAGAAGGGATTAGTTTAGTTGGGCATTTGAATATTAATTTGTTTGGCAACATCATGGGCTGAAGGGCCTATTCCTGTGCTGTACTGTTCTATGTTCTACCTCCTCTCATTCTTCTAAACTCCAGAGAATGCAGGCCTAAATGATATAATCCTCAACTCATTAGCTATTTCTCCTCAGTCTCTTCTCATTGCAAACCTACCATCCCTGGAGTCAGCCTGAAAAATCACTGCTGCTACCCCTCTATGGTAAACGCATCCTTTTTTTAGGTAAGGAGGCCAAAACCGTATGCAACAATCCATGTGCCATCTCACCAAGGCTCTCGATAACTGCAGTAAAACATCTTCATTCCAGTCTCAAATCCTCTTGTAATGAAGGCCAATTATTTGCCTTCCTAATCACTTGATGCACCTGCGTGTTGGCTTTTAGTGACTGCTCTACAAAGACATCCAAGCTCCTTTGTTCACCGTTTCAAAAAAATACTCTACTTTTCTATTTTGTGCATCAACTGGTTAAGTTCACATTTTTTGACAGTACCTGTATCCCCTTGAAGCCTCTTTACACTTTCTATCTTTCCCACAACTCAACCTAGTTTTACGTAAACGGCAAATTTGGAAATGGGACATTCAGTTGCCTCAGCCACATGCTAATACAGATAGTGAATTACTGGGGCCCAAGCACTGATTCCCTCCATACCCTACTGGTCATAGCCTGCCTGTTCATTGTTTTCTTTGTCCAATAATCAATTCTCAATCCATGCCAATATATTATCCCCCAACTCCACTATTAAGGTTAATAACGATTTCAGAACGATACAACAAATTTTAAAAGCACTGATGGAAAGATTGGTTCCACAAGATATGACGCTATGATAAAGGGCTGTTTATCACTAGGAGAACCTTTTGTTATATTGTGAGCTATTAGAACATTGAGCATTGCAATACAAATAGCTAGTGAGATGGGGATTATATCATTTTAATCTGCACCAGAGGATTAAAGAAAAGAACACTAATATGGTGTGGTCAAATTAAAACAGCTAATCTAGAATTAAGCCCAACACTGGGGACACAGTTTAAACCAAACAATGATCTTTGTAGAGAGTGCTGGTGTGCACATCAGCAGATGCTCTCCCCCAACTCTCCCACCTCCACACACAAACATATTTCATATGATAATTAACAGTGCAAAATGTTGCAGTCTCTCTTTCCCAAAGTTTGAAATTCTGGCACGAATTTTCCAGACATAACCCACCCAAGCAGACCTTCTAAGCTTTTACCAGCAGCTATGAAGTGATACATCAGCTTCTTCAAAATGACTGTTGAGAAGGCTGACCCTCTAAATGACATGAACCAGGCCTGCCATGCTCTCAGTGGCTGGATGTTGTTCCCTCTCTGCCATACTTGAACTGCTCATTATTGATTACGCTATTGCCCTGGAGTTAATCTCACTGCATTCAAGTTGATCACAATGAGCGCTACCTTCCCCACGTAATGTTGCTGTCGCCTCTATGGTGCTGAATGGAACTATGGCACTTGGCTAGCAGCTAACATATCAGACTATTATCACAGGGACATCACTAAGTTGACTCCTTCTGCGTGCAATATCAATGATTCCAAGGTATTTTTGTACTTACCACTTGGTGGAGAACTTTTGAGTCTATTACAGATATAGATGTCTCCTCCTTCCTGTTCAGATCTTCTACTCAATTCTTTTTTGCTCAAATATTCTTCTATTTTTCTGATTCCTTCTGGTGCCGCAAGATCAATAAAACAGCCAAGAAATTCCCAGTATTCAGCCCATGGATGCCCCATTTCATGAGCTAAATCCCTGAAACAAAATGTTATCGCATTGCATATGAACTTACAGAAATCTTAACCATGAGAGAGTTAAAAACCTTTTTTAGGAAAAAGTATTTTCATTTTTCTGTAGCTGAATTTCTGTTATTTAAATGATAGTTAATGGAACTGAAATAAGTTACAAGTGTTCACCAGACAAATTATACATGCCCTACATGTATGTAGTGATTCTGCAATCCCCTCAGGGAGTTGAACTTGGCAAATTCTCCCCCCAGTCTGAGCTCATCGTTCTCCTGATTGCTTCATTTCTATTATATGTACTATTTGATATCTACTGCTAAGATCTTTTGGGTAACTCATCACAGTTTACTTCCTCTCAGCACCAACTTGTGTTTCGGTAGGGTTCAATAGAAGTATCAGTGGGCTAGTTAACTGCTGAAGAAATCATATCATGGTTTGACAGGTGACTAAGTAATGCCCCAATGTGTAGTCATTGGCACTCTGGTTAAAGTCAATTGATTCATAAGTTTACTTTCTCTGAATGGAATAGTACAAATAGGAAACTGAAGAATGAAATAAAAAACTTTCATTATTTTAGAAATAGCTCATCTTACTCAGACAGTGGTTTCATGTTGCCTCCTTGAAGATCCATGGTGTAACACTTCCTTACTACAATTCTTCATTGTGTCACCCTTACCTTCCAACTCGTTCGTAACCTCGTTCAACATCAGTCTTTTTAAATTGGCTTGCACTCTCCCGGGATGGAGTTTTCCATATTCGCCGAAATTCAGTTGCCTAATTTAAAACAAAGGGAAACATTGCAAGGGTACTAATAAACTGAAACTGCTTGAAATTAAATAAAAATCTCTCTCCCCACCCCCCCTCCCTTTTTTAGTCCCTAGATGAACCAATCATAAACACTACAGGTTAGAGATCCTTGCTGGTAAAAGTCCCTTCTTTGAAAATGATCCTGTCTTTGAAGATTCCCCGGCTAAACCAGTCTCAATTGATTGAGTTTCTTCAGGGTGATGGGAGTGGCAAAATGTTATCCCAGTAAACCCAACAGTTGAACATTTTGCAATGACGTGCACAAAGCAACTGATAAACTCTTGTAAATCTGCTTGTATGAGAGTTGAGATAATAGTAACTATAATATTAGCTACTGAAAAGTAAAGATTTATCATATTTGATGATAAATACAGCTCCATAAAGATGACATTTAAAAAAAAATTTAAATGTTCAGAATCTGTAAAAACTTAGTTTCATCTAAATCTTTCACCTTCAATGGAAAGCCATTGACCTGAGATGTTAACTCTGTTTCACGGTTACTTATAGTAACCTTTATGTATTGCACTGTACGGCTGCCGCAAAACAACAAATTTCACGACACACGTCAATGATAATAAACCTGATTCTGTCTACAAGTGCTGCATATTCCAGTACTTGCTGTTCTTACTCCCCTTATACACTGACCTTTCCTGCTATTCCTTCAGCTGCTCGTCAAGCCATAATACATAACCCCTGCCAGCAAGGATATAGGGAGAAAATAAATGAAGAGCAATACAGGAGAAAAACTTGCAAATGGCCAATGAGCATCATGCAAAGAAGTTTATTTTGAAGCAAATCACATAAAGAGATGCAATAATTCCTTGCGAGTATAGATGCAGATCTATAAAAACCCAAAAATCTGCATATCATATTTATGTGAACCAACAAGAAATATTTTAGTTTCTTTGGTCAACATGTATTTGAACACGAGAAGTGTAATTTTTAAAAATACCTTGCAAGGAGACATTGGTCCTGCAAATGCCCTAACTGCCATAACTGGATCCTTAGGATTCCCAGTGTGCTTGTATAAAGATGTGCAGAGAAGCTTATCTGCTGGATCAGGTGACCAGGGAGGACCAATGACAGGCGGGGATGAGTTGCCGATATCTCTTAGCAATGGCACATAACATCGATCTGAAACAGAGCATTGACAACTCAATCCTGGCATCAGTAACAAATAATACTTGTTGTAAGTGAAAATCCTAAAATAGAACAAAGCAGTTAAAGAGAAAACAGAGACTGAAGGCACCCAAGTTAGAGAGCAAGGTGCTGAAAATGGGGAATAGAATAGAGACAACATATACATTGTAGTTACTGTGATTAAATTTTGCAGGTCATTACAATCTCTGGTCAGCATTTAAATAAAATTAATGGGTCATTGTTTTTTCAGAGTAAACAATTCTACAAAATCACTTAGACCTGATCAATATTTTTTAAAGCTGAAAGGGAAACAAATGGATCTGTAAGCTGGGACCTGCAGAAATAGCAGCACCTTCTGGGGTGACGTCAGTACAACTGGAAAGTTTGCACCTATTAAAATTTTGCAAATCATTGGCCCTAAATAGTCCTAAAGTCATACTGTATAGCACAGAAGCAGGCCATCTCCACCCCATTCTTGCCAACCATCAAGTACCCATCTATACT
The DNA here is from genome assembly GCF_009764475.1 of Pristis pectinata. Lineage (NCBI taxonomy): Eukaryota > Metazoa > Chordata > Chondrichthyes > Rhinopristiformes > Pristidae > Pristis > Pristis pectinata. The sequence goes on from NC_067421.1 coordinate 39,947,019, forward strand.
AATCCCAATTACCACCAGCACTTGATCCAGAGCCTTCTATGCCTTGGCGATTCAAGTACTCGTCTAGATACATCATAAACGCTGTGAGGGTTGCTGCCTCTGCCACCCTTCTCAGGTAATGCATTCTAAACTCCAACCACTCGCTGGGTGAAAACATTGTTTCCTGTACCTACTCTAATCTTCTTGCTCCTTAAACCCATGCCCTCTAGTTATGAACCATTCAAGTAATTAAATAAATTGAAAACTTAACGGTTACCACAGAACAACCAGATAGTTATAAAACTTTAATAGGTTTCGTAATAAGCTTCAGGGAAGGAATCTGCCAACCTTACTCAGGGAAAAGTTTACTACTGTTTACTCTATCTATGCCCCTCATAATTTTGTACATCTTTATTATGTCCCCCATTGGCCTTCTCTGCTCCAAGGAAAACAAAACCAGCGTATCCAGTCTCTCCTCATAACTGAGAGCTCCATCCTAGGCAACATCCTGGTGAATCTTAAAGGGCAATATTGCTCAGGCAGTCTTCACCCATGCCACCCCCCAGCTTCTCAAAAAAGACAAGAGAGAAAGAAGACAACAATTGTTAGCAGGTAAAGCTTGACAAAAGACATGGCCCCAACTTGAAAGCCATTACTTACAAAGCAAATTCTATGCAGGTAAGGTTATTAGAACAAAATCAATCTACAAGGACAAGCAACCATTCCTCCAGATCACAATACAGCAAATTTGAAAATTATTCCCTTTGTGTCTCTCCCCCACCAGAACTTTTCAACATATGGTGCATCCGACAAACTTCCCTGAAGTGAAAATATACGCCATCAGAAGCACTACTTGCACATAAAATCTAAAAAATCTAAATTAAAAATATGCCAAATGGTAATTTGCATTAAAAGGTAATAAAGGTTTGGGGGGGAATACTTTCTCGACAATGTACTCCCATTTGCCCCAGTTTGGAAATGTGTTGGAAATACTTAGATTGTTTGATTGTGAACAGGAATCTAGTGAAGGATGCCATTTTTGGTCTCCATCACTCCTTAGTTGCTCTAGTGACTTGTGTTCCTGCAAACCTCCAAAATACCTTCATCATTTTAACAGGTCAAGCTTTCAAACTAGTCAGAGAGCAGATCAAGAGCCATACAATTTCATAAGCCCCTTCGAGGACACAAAGACTATATAGTATAATAATCATTGTTGTGCACAGGTACACAATTTTTGTCATATCTTTGGTGACTAACCTTGTAAATATTCTCTGATTTTTTCCTTTAGCTCCTCAGATTCAGTTTTATTCCGTTCGCAAATAACCTGAAAGCAAAAAATTATCAAACTAGAGACGGTGAATGAAATTCAAGTTTGGTATCATTTATGGAGCAAAAAAAACCTGAAACTTTACCTCCATAGGAGTAGACCCATACGCATTCTTCGAAACTTTGCAGATATCAGGATGAGAGCATAATACATTAACCACTTCTGCATGCCCAAACTTACAGGCAAAGTGTAACGGTGTGTCAAAGCCCTGAAAACAAGACCAGAGAATTTTTGCAAGTTTATTTTCCAATATTTGTTTGTGGGATATGGATATCAATGATAATGCTAATATTTATTGCTCATCCTATACCGACAAGACAGCTATGAGTCAATCATGTGTCTGCTGTTACACATTAGTAAAGATGGCAGATTCCTTCCCTGAAGGCCATTACTGAACCAGTTAAGGTTTTATGACTATCTGGTAGTTCTGTGCTTACCACTAAGTTGTGGATTTATTTAATAACTTGAATGGTACTACTGCTGAATTCAAAATTATGTCTTAGAATTAATGGTCTGTTCAGTAGATTAACCACTATGAAGCTGTATTCTGTCAGATGTTTCCTCATGTAATACTTTGAACTGAGCATGACTGACCAATGCATCCACTTTCAGCTTACAATATTTCTTGTTTATGAATTGTAAAAATAAGGATTTTAAGTGGTTTGGTAGGAAACGTTGTGGCTTTTTAAAAATCAGCCAGTGTAGAACATTCTCCAAGTATTTTTACCTTTTTAAAAAAAATGTACCAATTTTTAGCCCCATTTGCTGTCAGGATGCAATTAATGGCGGTAAGGCCCTTCTCCTTCAACTGCTTCAGTTCTTATGGTGAAGATGCTCCCAAGATGGTGTTAGATAGGGAATACAAGGAATTTGATGCAACAACATAGAACAAACAGAAATGCCAGAGGCAGAGGCATGGAACACAGAACAGAACTTGGAGACAAAGGTCCTTTAGTGTTAACTCAACTTTTAAGAGCCACTGCTCCCAATTCAATGTAACCAAATTTAATTAGCCAGTCATTTTATTAATTGAACCATCAATATTTATATTTAATTGCAAACAAAGCACTATTGTTTATTAAAAAGAAGCTTTTGAAAAATATTGTAAGTCACAACCATTAAGAGAGAAACTGTAATACCAACCCTTTTATCAGGTGTGTTGAGATAAAGGTCAACTATGTACTTAATGCGTTTTTGCAGCATAACTTCATCATCATCTGGATACATCAACAACATAAATTCAGGATTCTCCAATGTCTCCAGCAGAAGCTGACAAATTTGTGGCTGATTCTCCTTGGCAGCCACATGCATAGCATTGTACCGGCATCCTTCCTGCAATTAACACGAACATATTTGCTTACCCTTAGGAATCGTGTGTTCTGGAGCTGAAAGCTGTTACCTCTCCAGTGACTCCAGCATCTCCCTTCCCACCCCAAATATGCACCGTTCCCTAACCCAGATGTTAGGTAGGTGTTTGCAAAATAAACAGCTACAACAGAACATTCAGAGCAACCCTGATCCTAAATTATGCAAACTGGGCACCTTAACCTACCTCTTCCTTCAAAACCTTATCCCTTTCGGAGGCATGCACACATTGCTGTGGGGCATCTGTCCTTGCTCTGGAAAAAATTTAACATTACCCCTGCCTCCTATCCGAAAACAGGAGACTTAAATGGGAATCAATGCACTGATGGAGAAGTCCTCCCTTGTTGCACAACATTCAGTAAATTTGTAACTAACAGATAGGCACAGGCAGTCAACCTGAAATTATCCTGGGTACCATCACAGCCATGAGACAACTGCATTGACTGATTCCTCAGATGAAGGGGTTGTCTTATAGGGAAAGAATGAGCAGAATGGGCTTAAACTCTCGGGAATTTTAAGGATGAAAGGTGATCTAACTGAAACAGGGTTGACACTAGGAGGACATTTTCCCTGCTGGGGAGTCTGGAACTAAGAGGCATAGACTCATGGTAAATACTAACATGAAGAGGAATTTCTTCTCGGAGTGAACCTTTGGAATTATCTATTCTGGAAAGTGGTGGAGGCCAATTCATCACATTCAAAGCTGGATGGATTTTTGGACTACACGTGAATCAAGGCTTATGGGGATCAGTCAGGAAAACCAAAGATCACCTAGCCATCATCTACTCAATAACAGAGCAGGCTCAAAGGACTGTTCGTATTATTTTCTTATGTTTATATTTAGTGGTTCTTATGAAACAAGCTTTCCTGCTTATCGAGTTTGATTAAACATTCTCTCAGGCTTGAGAGAATGAAATACCAGTGGGCATTTGTAATTAACTACTGAATGAAATATCAAATCACTAGGATCAAAACCAGCCAGCCCAAATTACATCCAGCCAAAGGAAACCCACACAAACCATAAAGCATCAAGATCACTCGTTAAACCAATGTCACCGCAGTGACCAAGCAAAAACTTCCATTCCTTGTGCTCAAGACTGTACTTCCTGTAACCACTATATAAACTTGTTCCTTTTAGTTATACTTATTACCACATTTCCCTCTTAAGATCAGAAGTACAGTTCATGAAGGTGAAAATAATTTCCTTCACAGTTCAAACCTCTCAGTGACGAGATCTGGTAGTGAGCAATAAGCTACAATAGAAGCAACGAAATAATCCAAATTGATCTTGTTTATGATTCAGCTTTGTAAGATGGTCTGATCCTCAAACCTGTAGTACTGTAGGGTTGTCTCCAGAACCAATGAGATAACGTGGATTACTCCACACAAGTTCAAGAAAGGTAGCTCTGTCTCCTTTTTCAACAGCCTTCCGCAGTTTGGATGTTAAGTCCTGAGAGCGTGGACTTTTGTAACTGTTGGCTCGCTCCCTGTTGGTGCCTTCAGTTTCCAGAGAACCCATGAAATCTGACAGAACATTTAATTAAGCAAATAAAAGTCAAACATTTTACTTTGACCAGAGGAAGCCTCTTCTATAATGTTCAAAGCACCCAAATAAGTCATTAGTGTCCCTCTATCTCATCAAATGGGGAATTCAGAAAATACCAGAATGCTGAGGATATGGAACTCAATGTGTCATGGGTGAAAATTAAAGGCAAACTGCATAGATGCATTTGAGGGTAGGCAAGATAGGTATGACGCGGATGAAGGGGATAGGACAACATCGACAAATTTAGAGAAGGAAAGATAGGAAAGGCACAACATCAGCAATGGAACGTTGGATCCGAATGCTGTCTTGTGCTGTATCTTCTTTGTAGTTCTATGCAATACTACCCTGATGAAATGTTCATTAATGTTAAATTTTTTTTTTAAAAATTCACACCAAAGTCATGGTAGAGTTCTCAGAAAGAGAAAATCTTGCAACACAAGACAAAGCAAACAATGCTCTTTCAGAGGAAAGTGTGGCAACATAGTATGGTGATTGCAAATAGCAGAACAGTGGCTAGAAGTCTTTGATCCTACAGCTCTCCATGGAAAACCTACATTGTGGGAAGGGAGGGGAAGCTGGAGGAGAGGAAAGAAAATTGAGACAAAGAGCACCCTCTGACCATTGCTCCTGTTAAAAAGCACAGCAAACACTACTAAACTGGCATGAAAATGGAACGGCACAAAAAAATTCTGTAATACTGCCTGACATTGAGTTAATGAATGCTCCTCTCTGGGAGCTATACATTCCATGCATCAGAAATAATACTTTACAATAAACTGAAACAAATATGTTATCAGAAATGTCACGGGTTGTACTTCAGTCCCTTCTAATTACAAAGCTTTACTGATAATGGGTGTATTTCCATAGTTTTGTCCCGAGATTTCAAAAACTCTCCAAAAAAATGCAGGGTAAACATGAAAATGATACAACAGTTAATTTTTTAATTACTTTGTTCCATATCCTGATATTCATAATCTTTGGGTTTAAAAACTAGAAACTTGTCAGAAACTTAAGATCTGTGGAAAGAGAAACTGAGCTAATACTTCTGACAGAAGACCCTTCATCAGGCAGATCTTTGTTCTGAATATTGCCTCTATTTCACTTTCCACAGGATCTGCTGAGTATTTCCAGCATTGCCTATTTTTATTTCCAGCATCTGCAGTCCTCTTAATTTTCAGAAACTGAAGAGCGATCTATTGTCTTCATTTAATATATTAGATGCAGTTTCTCTTTCTGGTCTCAGAAATCTGTTTATGAAGGTCAGTCCAGTGGAAATAATTGTCCTAAGTAACAAATATGCTTTTCGAAAAATACCAAAAGCTATTTTTTACATGCACAAGTCAAATTTATGAAGTCACAGGGAAAAACTCCAAACTCCAGAATTTCTCATGAAAGATGACAACAAAAATTTACCTCTATTATGGATCACACCACCTTTCAGTGGAGATACACAGGCAGAGGATTTGGTTGGCGAAGGGTAGTAGTCACAAATACCTTTGGCAAACTTTTCAGCATCTTCTTTGTTGGTGAAAGCTTTGAACCGTGACCCTTTCATCATCTTTACAGCTTGAAGAGCTTCCTTCTTATCCAAATATACATGCACTTTATCTATTTGGGGGAAGGTCAGGAAGAACAGAAAGCAATTACAATAGGAGATTGTTATCTGCTGAACGTGGCCATTGATCAATCACTACAGCTCTGTGTCTCTGAGTTCATTGTTATGGTTATCATGATGGATGAGGAAACCATTTCCCCTTTTAGGCTTGCAAAAAAATGCAAGTGCACAAAGACAAAATCTAAATTTTACACGCTGGCACTACTGTGCATGGAGATGGCATTATGAATGGTATCTTACCAGAAACTTTAACTCAAAACAAGACTTGAATGAGTGTATAAATTGTGATGATCCCCCAGTTCACTTCTGGACAACTATCGGACACTTTCGGAGAACAGCATCAGGACTGCAGTCTAATCTGAATATGAGCAAACTTAACTGAAAAAAAATCCAAACCTTGTACAAATCCCCCAGTTCTCACAAATAATTAAAATCCACTCACAAATAATTAAAATCCACTGTCACGTACATGGTGATAATGAACTACCCAGAACAAACCAAATCTCTCTCTCTTTCTCTCTCTGAGAAATTCTGCCCCCATGTGGAGGCCAATCTTAAGGCTCAGATGGTGAAGGAAACTGCTCTGATTTGCTTTGATAGTTTTCTTTTACAGTAACCCAACATTCAAATCCAAGTTGTATCTTTGGTCTTAAGTCAGATTGCAAGCAGTCCTGCTGGAAACCCATTAGGTCAGTGATGCCTTGATTTTGTTCTGTGAAGGTTTTGGAGATGATTAAGGGAAAATTACCCAGGGGAAAGTCCCTCAATCATCTCCAAAACCTTCATAGTACAAAATCAAGGTTAGAGAAAGAAAGGATCTCTAGCTCATCAACACACAACCCTGTACCCTGGAACCGATCTTGGCATTCTACCGGTGCCTGGGAATTCTACGTAAGTAGATAGGATATTTTCTGTAGATTCAAAAGCGCAGAGAAATTCTTGCATTTGCTGAAATCACAACCAGAATTTTAAGCGGGGTTATACATCAAACTGTAGTTAACTTTCATTCTACTCAAAAACTCAAAAGGTTCTTATTCCCCATCACTACCTGAGAAAAGTCATCACTGTATTGCTTTAAAAGGTAATTACTTTGAAATGTGATTAATTTTAAATTATGTTTATTGCTGTCCTTTCTGAATGAACAGAATAATTGATTTGTTATAAGCAAGTGATAAGTACAGCAAGAGCTGCAGGGAAAGTATAATATGAGCAACAATGGCACTACAGCTAAACAAATGGGGTTTGTGGATGTAGTTATGTAAAGCCAAGGCTGTACATTCAAAGGGTAAATGTAGAGGGCTACAAAAATGAGAAAATGGTTTTAGTTGAAACGCTGGAAATCTGAATTTAAAAAATGAATACTCAGCAGGCCAGACAACATTCTGTACAGCGAGAAAAAGAGTTAGTATTTCAGGTCAATGACTCTTCATCAGAAGGTGGTTTTAATCTTGATCCCTTGTCTCAATTGATTCATCCAATCTGAAACCAGCTGGCAGTAGGCATTGAAACTAATTTCAAATGCTCCTCAATGGAGGAGAGGAAGAAAGATCTGTGACTTGGCTCCTGCTCCTAATCACCGTATCACTGTCTGTGATGACCTTCCCAACAAATAGCACATTCACATTTACTTTTTAGACTTAGACAAGAAGAGCAAGCAGCATTACTAATGAAACAGTAATCTATTCTAACAAGAGAGAAGGGGTAAGGAGTGAAAATGAGAGATGAAGAAATAAGGATGTGGTAAAGCTAGCTGAGAAGCACTGCAAAACCTATTTTATGGGATGGATTGGATGCAATTGAGGAATCAGGCCTTGTATGCAGCTTGGTTTCTCTCTTAGTTCAGACTTTAGGTTCAATAAGTATTTCAATGCTTTCATTTTGAAAAGACAGGCTAATTCTAATACAATTGCATTTCCTGAGAAAGAGGTGATGGGGAATAAGAACCTTTAAAACTCAGAAGAGTAACTTATTTGGCCCTAATAGCCTGCTCTGCCATTCAGAGAGGTCACTGCTGATCACCTACTCTATTCCATTTCCCTTAATACCATTATTTTTAATATAGAAAGAAATACTATTTCAAAGTCTCTTATCTCGCAGGACAGGCACTCCATCCCATCTTTGTGACCGCCTTCAGTTCACTGTGCCAGAACACATCTTCAGATTCAGAGCTAAATATTGCAATTGTCCTTCAAATCCTTGACAATTAGTGAAAATAGTCTTTGTCACCTTGAATTTTTTCATTGAAATATCTGCTTGTCATCCTCCATTCTTTGAGTCTTTTTCTTGCTTTTTTAAAAAATTAATCAGTAGACAGTACTATTTACTTCCAGTGTCAGGAAGAGTATATAAACAGACCAGGCTTGAACTAATATGAAATGAGTATTGCTTGACTGAAATCAGCTTGACCACAAGTACAAGTAAAACCATCACTGCAAGGTTTTTCTGACTAAATTGGCCTGTAACCTCTAAGTTCGGTTGCTCTGTATTTAAAAAATTGGTGACTAGAATCACTAAATTCCAGTTTATCAACGTAGCTATGGATTACAAAATGCTGGATAAATGTGTTAAATATTCACTTTTAGGATTATTACATGGATAAGCTACGATACCTAGCATTTGAATGTGCCACTACTGTTTAATGGAATTGGTACAAACTCCTCATCCAGGCACCTAAACATATCCGTTTTATTGCACAAGTTCCAAAATCTACGAATGATGCTGGCTCAAGCTGTCAGCACCATCTTCCACTCTGATGCTTATGCTGCTGGCTGCCTCTGCGCTGTCGGTGGACTTCTCATGAAGTCTAATGGGCAACACAGACTTTTACAGATTTTCCAAGTCGCAGTCTGAGATAATGAGCCTTAGTCAGGTTAAATCAGGCACAAATACAACATCCCCAGTAAAATCAGTAGGTAAAAGTAGCTGGCCCCAGAGTGGTAAGTAGACCTTTTATCTGAATCAATTCAGTTAGTTTAAATATGTGATTACAGTTTTTTTTTTACAAATTAGTATGTACACTTTTAAGTACTATTTTTAATACTTCCATGGATTTTCAAAGACTTCCACATATATCAAGTTTAAACAACAGCTTTCCACAACTGTTGAGTCAGATGGGAGAAAGTGCTCTTGCTGACTGTTGAGGTCTTTCTGGGAGTGTAAAGCATGAAGAGTCTGCACTATGCTGTACTGGATCCCATCAAACATCTGGGAGCTGGCCTTCAAGAGGCAGACTGTACCTGAGACCACACTGGAAGGCAATCTTGTGGTCAGTGGAAGATCTGCCCCAATATTGCTTTATTGCATAAATGACACATCTTCACATGTTTCAAACACATATTCCCTTCTCTTGACATTGCTTTGCCCAACCCCAGTCCCACAACATCACCCACCAATCTACATTACACATAAAAAGTGCATATAACATACATCAGTACCTATACCTTCACTCCCACATCATATCCATAATGGTCATCAGTATCAGTATCACTTGGCAAATGGGGGGTTTCTGAACATGTCATGGAGCTGCTGTCAGATCCATTAGTGGAATGGCTAAACAAAGTACAGTTGTCTTCAGGTTTTGCAGAGTTACTGGTCAGCTCAGGTGGTCAGCCTGCTCCTTTCCAACAAAGCCTGGGCTAACTTCTTCTCAAACATGTGAATACATAAACAGGTTAAAAACTCAAAACAAATAGCAGATGAGGAGCAGCAGAAACTTGCTGTCCCCTTCCTTCTTCCTAGGACGGGATGTAAACAGACACAGATGTATTTTGTTTGACATTCTCAATGAGAATGTTCAAGAATAAAAATCAATTCATAAGCAACAAGATGGGTCAGCAGAAGGTTGGTTAAGAACGAGCTAAGAAAATAGGGTAACAGAATTTTTGTTTTTAGTGATCATTTGAAGGTTTGAGCTTATACTGCAGTGCTTGAATCACCCTCTGGATAAGAACTACTCCCACTGATACTGGTGCCAATTCAGAAGAACTTAAGTACTTTTAGACTGCTAAAAGGAAGATATATTTTGAAATAAATGTGACCACTATGTGTAAGACAATGCACAGATTTAATATACTGTTTTCTGAAATGTACACTTTTGCTTTCAAGTAGTCTGATTTTAGCAAACTAGAAATGTTAAGGTGGTGAGGCATTAGCTTAATAAATTGCACCCTGACATGTGAAAGTTCATCACTGCACAGGCATCACTTGTCGCTCTGTTTCAGAATGATTGGAACTGATTGTCATAAATGCAAAGTGAAAGAAGTGTAAAATCAGTATACAGGCAGTCTCTGCAATGACAAGCTAGTGAGAATAATCCCAATTAGAAATCTCTATCCTATTATTATGACATGTATTTGAACCCAGGTCCCAGAAGTTAAACAAAAGCATCATAAACCACCTTGCTACTATGTCAGTCAAGTGTAAATAACCTCAGGAGATCAATTAATGTTGATGGGGATGTTACAATACTTCAAATTTAATCTTAACTGTAGCTATGATCACTAATGCAATACCCAATTATGGTTAAATTTAATAAAAATATAATACTTAGAGACTTACCATTCCTGGACAAAATGTCATCCAAGACAGGACAAACTCCATAGTACACTGTAGCAGAGGCAGCTGATTTTTCTGAAGTCTGTTCAATGTTGTTCTGTAAACTACTCACACCTACAGTTTTCAGCGAGTCTGACAATGCTGCCTCATCTGGAGGGTTCACTCCCACATCATATCCAAAATGGTCATCTTTATCAGGCAAATAGGGAGTTTCTGAACATGTCATGGAGCTGCTGTCAGATCCATTAGTGGAATGGCTAAACAAAGCACAATTGTCTTCAGGTTTTGCAGAGTTACTGGTCAGCTCAGGTGGTCGGTCTGCTCCTGCTCCTCCCTGGCTTTCCAACAAAGCCTGAGCTAATTTCTTCTCAAAAATAAGACGGGTTGTTGAAGTTATGGGTCCACAGTTCAACCCTGCTCCAAGAATTTCTTGTCTGAGTTCAGCAGGGGTAAGTTGCCTAAGTCTAATCAAAATAGCTTCCATCCTGCTTTACCTGAGGGAAAGAAACACAAAGCACCTCTCATTAAACAAATGAGTTCAACATGTCAGCTTTGCTCCTTTAATAATTCTTCAGGAATCATTAGATTTGAGTATAATTTTAAAACTATCAATCTTTTGTACAGCATAACATACAGAGCACTGCAGTAATTTAGCTGTTATCAGAAAAAAGGTAAAATCTACCGTTATCACTATTCTCATGGAATTTAATAAAATTCAGCTGCATCCCTTTCTGTTTGATGATATCATTCTGCTCAAGGACAGAATTTTCCACTTACGGATTCTGGGATAATAAAACAAGACTTGTAAAATTCGGAAAAAATTACGATTCTTTTATTTTCCATCCTCAAAGTCCATGCTGATTCACACCAAAATTCAACTCTTCATTCACAAAGATTAACTTCTGATTGAGAAGCTCTCGATCAGCTTCTCCAAAAAGCCCTGGATTTACAGTACATCAGAAAATCATATTACAGCACAAAAGGCAGACTTTGTCTCATCACAACTGTGCCAACTCTTTGATACATACAAATTAGGAGCAGCAGGAGGCCACTCAGTCTCCACCATTCAATCAGATAATGGCTGATCTGATTGTAACCTATCTACCCACTGTAATCTTTCACTCCGTTTCTTATCAAATAGCTATCCACTTTTAATCAAAGACTCTTCTTCCATTGCTAAAGATTCATGGCCTACTGAGAGAAAAGGTTTTGCTTCATCTGTCTTAAAAGGCGGACTTTTTTTCAAGATTCTCTCAAAGAAGGATACATCCTCTCCAATATCTATCCTATCAAAAAAACCTCAAGGATCTTATACGCTTCAATTAAGTCCCCTCTCATTCTTCTGAACTCCAGTGGACACATTATACGATAAGACACAGGAGCAGAATTAGACCATTCGGCCCATCGAGTCTGCTCTGCCATTCGATCGTGGCTGATTTATTTTTCCCTCTCAACCCCATTCTCCTTGCCTTTTTCCCGTAACCCTTGACACCCTTACTAATCAAGAACCTAGCAACCTCTGCTTTAAATATATCCAATGACTTGGCCTCCACAGCCGCCTGTGGCAATAAATTCCACAGATTCACCACCCTCTGGCTAAAGAAATTCCTCCACATCTCTGTTCTAAAGGCACATCCTTCTATTCCTCTGGTCCTAGACTCTCCCACTACTGGAAACATCCTCTCCACGTCCACTCTATCCAGGTCTTTCAATATTCGGTAGGTTTCAATGAGATTCACCCCCCACTCCCCCATCCTTCTAAATTCCAGCAAGTACAGGCCCAGAGCCATCAAACACTCCTCATGTGTTAACCCTTTCATTCTCAGGATCATTCTCGTACACCTCCTCTGGACCCTCTCCAATGCCAGCACATCCTTCCTTAGATATGGGGCCCAAAACTGCTCACAATACTCCAAATGTGGTCTGACCAACACCTTATAAAGCATCAGCATTACATCCCTGGTTCTATATTCTAGTCCTCTCGAAATGAATGCTAACATTGCATTTGCCTTCCTTACTATCGACTCAACCAGCAAGTTAACCTTTAGGGAATCCTGCGCTAGGACTCCCAAGTCCCTTTGCACCTTCAATTTCTGAATTCACTTCCCTTTTAGAAAATATTCTACACCTTTATTCCTTCTACCAAATTCCTTCCCTACACTGCCACTTCTTCACCTATTCTCCCAACCTGTCCACATCCTTCTGCAGACTCCCTGCTTCCTCAACACTACCTGCCTCTTCACTTATCTTTGTATCGTCCGCAAACCTAGCCACAAAGCCATCAATTCTGTCATCCAGATCATTAACACATAACATGAAATGCAGCACAACACCGACCCCTGCAGAACACCACTAGTCACCGGCAGCCAACCAGAAAAGACCCCCTCTATTTCCACTCTTTGCCTTCTGCCAGTCAGCCAATCTTCTATCCATGCTAGCACCTTTCCTGTAATACCATGGGCTCCTATCTTGTTCAGCAGCCTCAAGTGTGGCACCTTGTCAAAGGCCTTCTGAAAATCCAAGTAAACAACATCCACTGACTCTCCTTTGTCTATCCTGCCTGTTACTTCCTCAAAGAATTCCAACAGATTTGTCAGGCAAGATCTCTCCTTAAGGAAACCATGCTGATGACTTCGGCCTATTTTATCACAAGCTCCCGTAACCTCATCCTTAATAATGAACTCTCAACACAAGTCTAGACTGTCTAACTTTCTTCATAATATAACTTGCCCATTCCAGGTAGTAATCTGGTAAACCTTCTCTGAACTGCTTACAACATACTTACATCCTTCAATAAGGAGGCCAAAACTATAGTGTAGTCCAGACCAGGTCCCATCAATGCCCTCTATAACCCTCCTACTTTTGCATTCAATTCTCCTATGACAATTACAACATTGCAGGTTTTCCTAATTACTTGCTGTGCCTGCATATTAGCCTTTTGTGAATTATCCATTAGATCACACAGACCCCTTTGCATCTCCCACCATTTAGATAACTTTCTTTATTTTTCCATCTGGTCCAGACAACACCAAAATCTAGGTGAACGCTCCATGGGATATTGTACTCTTAGAGGTGCAGTCGTTTGGATGTGACATAAAATTAAGACCCTGCAGTCCCTCTGCTTGACTGGACACCCTAATCTCTGGTACCATTCTAGTAAATCTTTTCTTCAGTTTTGTTTCTTAAGTGTGGTACCCAGAACCAAATACTGCATTCCAAGTAAAGTCTGACCAATGATTATAATGCTTTTGTTTAATTTATTTGCTTTTGCACTCATTAATAACACCAAGCACATTAAAAAGGTTTTATTTTCAGAAATAAAGCATCTGAGAAATTAACACTATGTGGCATAAACCAGTCGTCAAGAGCCATCCTTTCTCACAATGAATGTGCCCAAATATAATTATTAGGAATCCTAGTTTTCTTCTCAAGAGTCACAAACCATTTCCAAAACATGGGATATCAATGCAGCTCTTGCAACCCACATACATTTTATAAACAGCTTAATGTTTCAAGTTTTCCAAAATTTGCCACCTACAATTAGTCCTTCATCCAAGTTATACATTTAAGCAAAACATTTTCTCTTCTGAATTTAAAAAAAATGCATTACTAATTCTTTTTGTATTAACATAAATGCAGTCTGTAATATTTAATTTTGTTTTATGACTAATTTGAAAAGCTATTTTTTAAGAAATTTTGTGTATAACAATACTAGACGTTTGAAAAGATGCATGCCTTCATGGACTATTCATCCAAGTAGAAAACTTGTTCATTTAAAATCGAACGCATACATTCTTGTGCCTTTTTGTTAAAGAAAATGGGATACAAGTCCTAATTTCATTACTCACAAGCACAAGACGTCAAATGCAATCCAACTCACAGCAAACAGGATTCACCTCACACCACAGGAGGGCTCTGGAAGAACATCCAATGTTTACCAACACCCTTGAGTAATACACGGTCGACCTGGCAAGTGCATGGATTCACGGATAACAAGTCAGCAGATAATGACGACAAGTTGTACTTTGTTAACTAGATGTCTGACAAGACAATTCTATTCAACTGGTCGACCTTCTATTATGAGCCAGGTTGCTATTGGTGAATGACCATTTAAGGCACCTGGACACAGTAGAGCAGTAATGTGTGTGTGGCGTTATCTCCAAGACAGCAAGATTATAACAACATGCTGGCTGTTTTGCACAGAGAGTCGGGGGGGGGGGAGAGAGAGAGAGCGAGAGTGAGAGCGAGAGAGAGACTGCTGGTCTCTGTATCGATGGATGAAGAACAATAGCTGTGTCCGTCACTACAATCCATGTATGGATTTTTGGAGCAATCAAGTGGAGTCCACTTTGTCGTTAACCTGTACTGGAAAGCAGGTATTTCTGTGGGTGGCCATGTATCGAATGCCCTCGGTGTGGCAGATACTTCGGAACAAAGCAGTGGAGATCATCGGAGATTGAGGTGTCGTATGGGTTCCATCGTGGAACATCTGAATTTCGTAATTTCTCTCTATATTTTCTCTTCAGTCAACAGTAGTTTTGCAAAAGCCTTTGCTCATGTTTCACCTTATGACTTGCTGAACTGAACTTTGAGAACTATTCCTAGACTTGGGGTTTGGGAATTTGCCACACACACACACTTTGAGTTCATTAGTTTTGGGGTTAATGTTTAATATCTAACGTTTTTACTTTTCTTATTATCACAAGTAGTTATTAATAAAATAGTTTCTAACACTTATACATGGCTCATTGTGTTTCTTTTGCTGCTGGTACATAACACTTCTGCCTCGTAACTGCCTCTCACTGGATAGCTCAGTTTATCATTAGACTACATTTTTCATTAAAGAATGCCAAAAGGGAAAATAGCAGAGTGTAGAGGTGTGTACCTATTCCAGATTAATCTGAAACCTAAGGACAGGCTTAAGATTTTAATTCACATCCTGCATCTCACACATTATACCTACTTCAAAAGAAAGAGTTTGTCTTACACTTTTGGATCGGTTCCATTTCAAAACCCACTAGCCTGATGGGACATCAGTGTCAAGCAAGATGGAAAGCCATTCTCCCTTGGTGTACGCTAATGTATTAAGCCACAGATCCCACATTCAGTCTTGCTCTCTACTGTACTTGATAGAAGCATTAATTAAGTACTGTGTTTTGAGACTGGAGAGGGGAAATTGGTGATTGCTCCCATTTCTGTTTACCATCCAGTAATTGCTACTGAAAGTCCAAGTGCAAGCCCTTTGTAAAGACATAATTGACCTCAGCTTTGGGATCTCCATCGTCAGATATCCTGGCAACAGGCTTAAGGTCACAGTTGAGGAAGTGAGTTATTTAGATACAGGAGGATTTCTAGCAACTGTTAATATCTTTGAATGGTGAGGGCAGAAATCTGACATTGTTTCAGATTATTTTATTAACAAGGTAACTCCAGCTTTCCAAAATCAGCCATTTTGCAACAAAGGTAAAAAGCTTGAAAAAATGTTGATATTGTTCTGTTTTTGATTTTGACACTTCATTTTAAGTTTCAACATATCCAAGGCTGCAATAGTCCATCGTTACTCTCAAAATATTTAGCCTCATGACACCAAAAAAATTAAACACGACTTTCTGTTGTCGATAGCAAGCTTTTTTTTTTGAAGCAACAATTAGAAGGAAAAGACCAATATTTCAGTAACACTTCTGATAACCTCAGGGCTTTTCAAAATACTACACATCAAGCATGATCTTTTTGAAGAAGTGCCAATGTTGCACTGCAGTGAAGGTGGTGGGAATTTGAGCACCATGAGATCAGTAAAATGCAAAACCAAATAACATGGATTATTTTTGGTTGTGCTGATTGAGTGTTAAATATTGATCAAGAAACCAGGGAGGATCCCTAATCTTCCAAAGCTTTGAAATGCTACTCAGATTGTGTGCTTAAAACTCAGACTTGGCAAGTTTATTGGGAGCTCCAAGATACACATGAGAACAAGAATTACTTTGGATTCACTGGGGCCTACCTGGATTTGCAACTGGCTTGAATATTGTTTTAACTGTGTGTGCATTGTTTAGTTCAAGTGTGGTTCAACATTTTTGCTATGCATCTCTTTCCTGTTCTTTTCTTGCCTCTTATGTAGCTTCACCTATGACTAAGCCTCCATCTGCTGGGAGTGTGGCAGCAGCAGTCCCAGGGAGGAGTTCAGGGCTTAAGTAATTTGAACAAAGACAAGAAACCTCAGAGGAGGGAAAATATCACTAAGGCAGTGGATCATAAAGCAAGTAGAAAGCAGGAGATACAACTGCACACATTACCTGGCTATTGTGTGGGAAAAAACTCCATGATCTCACTAGAGGCTCTCAAAGCCTTTAATAGGATCACCAGGGTTCATGTTTAAAGGCACCAAGTGCCAACATGTTGACAAGGATGTGTCTTAAGAAGAGAGTTGCTCCTTATCAGTATTCATTCAGAAAAGCTCACAATAAGCACCACTGGAAGAAGGACCATAGTGAAAACAGAAGGTACACAAACACAGGCAGATATGACCTGTTCAAACTACAGATTATTGGGAATCTATTAATGTGTTCATCCACACATTCAGAAACAGTGTGAACTGGGGTTGTTCAGAAGAATGAAGGTGGGAAGATGACACTCTGGGCAATGCTTGGTTTCTCATTATTCAAGATGGGATAGAATTGGTGCAGAGGGCTTTTAGAAGGTGGCAGGGAACAAGTACTTGCAGTTCAAGACTACACAATCTGAGCAGCTTTCAACTGAATTTGCAGTTCACGACTGGGAATCTTTGGCCCAGAGAAATCAGAATGACAATGCTGCTGAGATACCTAACACCACCTTAGAACATCTCCATATGATATGATAATTTCATTGCACCCACGACCTTATCTCTCTCATGTGGTGTTTTAAAATTCCCTTTGTACATGTTGTCATGCATTAGGTCACAAGTTCTAACTACTTTCTTCAAGAAACTAACTCCAGGTGGTCTGTTGCCAGAGGACTGTCTAACTGCTTTCTCATCTCTATTTTTCTATAGGAGGAAGGATAGCTTAGTTAATTCAACAATCCCTCCCCTCTTCCTCCAAACAAAACTTAGAACATAAAACAGTACAGAATAGGAACAGTCCATTCGGCCCACTATGTCAGTGTCGACCATTGTGCCAACCGAAACTAATCCCATCTGCCTGCATGTGGTCTGTATCGCTCCATTCTCTGCCTGTTTATGTGCCTGTTTAAATGACTCTTAATCATTGCTATTGTATCTGCCTCCACCACTTCTCCTGGAAACATGTTCCCGGCACTTACCACCCTCTGCATAAAATTACTTGCCTTGTAAGCCACCTTTAAACTTTCCCCCTCTCACCTTAAAGCTATTCCCTCTAGTATTTGACATTTGTACCCTGGGAAAATGACATGTCTACCCTATAAATGCCTCTAATTACTTTGTATACCCCTTATTAGGTCACCCCTCAGCCTCTGACATGCCTGAGAAAACAATCCAAGTCTATGTTCTAACCTCTCCTTATAGCTAATACTCTCTCTAATGTAGGTAACATCCTATTGAATCTCTTCTGTGTCCTCTCCAAAGCCTCAACGTCCTTCCTGTGATGTGGCAACCAGGACTGCACACAATATTCCAAATATGGCCAAACCAAAGTTTTATGCAGCTGCAACATGACTTCCCTGCACCTCCACATCCCCCTTTAGGCATGCACATGGTGCAATGGCTCTGTACCCAGAGAACCATATAATTCATTCTGCAAAGAAGCATACATCATCTATTTT
Organism: Pristis pectinata; assembly: GCF_009764475.1. Lineage (NCBI taxonomy): Eukaryota > Metazoa > Chordata > Chondrichthyes > Rhinopristiformes > Pristidae > Pristis > Pristis pectinata. The sequence goes on from NC_067421.1 coordinate 39,965,184, forward strand.
CCCAACCAATACATTTTGACAATCTTACTGAAAAAAATGTCACTTGCATTGAGGTAGAAATTATCAAGGAAAGGATATCATAAATATTTAACTAGTAGAGAATGTATAAAATTCTTGAGAAACAAAGGACTGCAGATGCTGGAATCTAGATGAAAAACACAATGATGCTGGAGGAACTCAGCAGGCCAGGCAGCATCTGTGGAGAAAAGCAGGCAGTCAACGTTTCGCGTCAGGACCCTTCTTCAGGACTGAAGATAGGAAAAGGGGAAGCCCAATATATAGGAGGGAAAAGCAGAGCAGTGATAGGTGGACAGAAGAGGGGAGGTGGGGTGGGCACAGGGTGGTGATCTGTAGATGCAGGTAAGAGATAGTAACAGGCACGTGTGGGGGAGGAGGGGGAGCAGATCCACCGGGGGACGGGTCACAAAATTCTTAATGAATTTGCCATGGCAGATATGGGATTGATGTTTCCACTCACTGGCATCTCAAACCAGGGATCACAGTTGAAAAGTAAGGGGTTAGCCATTTAGTACAAGAAGAAATTCCTTCACCTGGAAGGTACAGGGTCTTTGAAATTTTCCACCCAAAATGGCCATGGATTGACATATTGTTAGATAATTAAGGGAATCGAGGAAAACTGGGTTAGTGAAAGAGGGTGGCATTGAGGCAAAAGATCAGCCATAATCTTACCGAATGCTTCCTTCCCTGGTCTAATATAAAGAGCATCTGCTAAAAATCAAGTGAAAGTCAGGGAGTAGAAGAATAAAATATCTTTAACTATTGAAAAAGTAATAAGTGCTGGTGAATATAAGATATGAAGGTTAATGAAATGTAACAAATTCATGTAGGCTGAAAGCTATTAGGAAGACATTTGGTAAGTCAGCCTTCAAACAAGAGGATGGTGGAAAGGCGGCAAGTGGGGGCAAAATTGGAATGCAACCATTAGGGAGTCTTTCTATAATTGTGTGGGCTTTGGTGAAACCACATTTGCAATATAATGTAATTTTTTGTCTCAGTACCTAAGAAAGGATGTATTTGCCTTGATATCAATGCAGACTAGATTGAATGACAGAATGACAGATTTATCCTATGAGGAGAGGTCAAGTAGGAAAGGTCTATACTCAGGAGAGTTGGAAAGTAGAGAAGTGATCTCACTGGCACTCTTAAAGTTCTGAGAAGGATTGACAGGGTGGTTGATAGTTTGGATGTGGTCATTCATGACTGGGATAAGAAGAAATTTCTTTACCCAGAAGTTTATAAAGTCTTGATATTCTCGAGCTCAGTGAGTGGTGGGGTATATTAAAGACCGAGAATGATACCTTAAAGACAAAAATCTATAAAAAGATGTGGAGTTGGTTGGGAAAATAGATGCGGTATTGGATCAGTCATGATGCTTTTAATGGCAGAATAGGCCGTATTTTTCTTTTAAATTTGTTCACATTTTGGGATCTAGTCATTGCAAAGCCAGCAAGAATCATCCATGCCTCATTGCTCTTGAACTGAATGCCTTGATAGATCATTTCAGGAGGACATTCGTAAGCCAACAACATTAAGAGACCATTTGGCCTAACTTGTTATTCTTAAATTATTTTTTCAGTCATACCCTGCTTTCCTCTTAGCTTGTATATTTGGTCATCTTAACTGCAGAAATTTGTTAGGTCACCTGTCGTGTGTTAAAATAACAGCCTCTGCCACTTACAGATTGCTTCATTTAAAAACATAACTGTTGGGGCAGTGCAAAGCAGTGGTAATAAAATAACAGAGCAAGGAAACATATTTGACAGGTTGCCACACTCTTTAAAAGGTGGCGTATTTGATATCAATACGAGGTTCTCGAAGGTCCATTAAAACAGAATGCTGATTATGCCTAATATATTACCAGTCATTTTTTTTCTGTTTTCAGTATCTCCTTCAATTCTACTTGCTTGGATGAATACATGCAAAGGTTAGAACATGAAAAAATGTGGGCCTACTGACCTACTGATTCAGCCTTTACAGTAGGTATAGTCAATTATTCATAAAAACTAACAAAACAACCTTGATTTCCTTTACAAACTAAAATGTGCTGAAATCTATTGATTAAAAAATTGCAGCTTACAAAATGCAAATAAAGCACGAGAAAATCAACAGAACCAGATAGTGGTCTCGGCACAAAGTGAACCCTCAGTGACGATACTGATAAATATTTAGTTATCATAGTTCTAATATATCACATTTGCAGAATACTTCCCACACTTAGCACAAAAGACACTACATTTCATGTACACCATATCAGAACCGTTCTGATATAGTGTACACCAGTAAACATTAGTGCACTTATGGTCTATGATTTAGGTCACCAAATGCATCAAATCAAATTGAGAGTAAAACAAATTTCAGCCAGCCTTTTCTTTTTACCAGAAGTGTTGTACGCAGGAACCCTACAACACCTTTGTTTTGTGACTCCATTGTTTTGCAGCCTGACAAGACCTGAACAGTTGGCGGGGGGGACAGATTGAGAACTCAGGCTGCTGAAATTATTATTTGGATCCAACTGAACTGTTTTCGTGAATGATTCCATTTATAATTTACCATCCAGTCATCGTAGGTAACGCGATCACCCCACCCCTCACAGGTAAACCCAGCGTGTGGAGGAGAGGAAACTGGAGCAGGGGGCTGATTCATGGGAGAAAAAGAGCTTCCCTTTGAAGCACAAATCTAAATAGTGAAGGTCGCCGGGTGGAGAGGAGAATAAAAGGGAGGCTGCGGGCCGGGGCCGGGGGTGCGGGCCCGGGGCGCGCCTGTGCACCGCGGCCTGGCAGCGGCTCTCCGTCGGGCGACCGGTTTGACTACCCGGGGCCGGGCGCACGGTGTGCGGTGGAAGGGAGGAACCGCCGGCCACCTCTCGGTTCCTCCTCTGACTGAGGAAGCGAAGGAAAGCCGTCACCCACCTGCCGAACATCCCGCCGCCGCCGCCGCGTCTCTCAGCAACCGCGGCCCGTTCAAACGGCCGGCCGCACAGGACCCCTCCCCGCCAGATGTGACCAGCGCGGTGCCTGCGCAGGGCAACGCATCCGGGAACCGGGCGAGGCCAGTCACCGACCACGCCCCAAACCGACCTGGGGCGCACGGCTACTCCTCCCACCGCCGGCGGCGCTGTCACTGCCCCTGGCTGAAGCAGCACCAGCGGCTGCAATAGGGTTACAGCAGAGAAAACTAATGTTTTTTTTAAAAAGTTGCTGTTGCAATGTAGGCTATGCAGTAATTTGTGCAGGAGCTGAGTCCCGTAACAACACTGTGATAACCAGATTATGTGTTTCAGTGACGTTCACTGAGGGAGGAAATAACAGGATGTGTGCCTGTGGTGCTGCAAGTTTTTCAGTGCACCTGTGTTCACATGGACTTGTGCAGATGACAGTAAACTCGACCTAAACTTGAGCATTAAGGAGAAATGCTAACGTATTGGCTTTAAAACTGTGCGAGAAATAGTTGCAGAGAAATGTAGGTCAGTATAGATAATTCCAAGGAAGGAGAATCATGCAGAAAGTGGCCATTTAGCAGAGCACGTCTAGGGAGGCAGAAAGAAACAGAATTTGTGTCTAATAAAAGGGGCCAATGCTTGAGATGATGCTTCCTCGGGCTGCAGAAAATAAAAGGCACGAAGAATGGTCTAACAGTAGATTGAGGTATAACGTTGTGTAGCAGTGATGTTCTCTACTGCACAGCGCTGTGGCTGTTTAGTGTTTGAGCACAATGAGGCAAGGTCAATTGATTTTGTTTTACATTAGGGGTAACAAGGGATGCACAGAGGGAGTGATTTATTCATGAAATAAAGGACCAGTCCACATTTCATTGAGTGGCACAATATGTCTGAAGAAGCCACTGCTCGTATTTCTGATATAAAATCTAATAGGAAATTGAGAGAGTTGAAAACGTGGAACTTGCTGCTTAAGTTTGCTTCACCACGTACCGATAAGATGGCTTTTCTTTCCCCTCAATGCCATTTTCCAGCACTATCCCCACAATCCTAGATTCCCTTAATTTCTAAATCAATTGTTCTTTTTCACATCCCCCTCCTGACGGTGCTGCTACTATCTCAAACTCTTAATTCTACCTCCATTTTTAATTCCATTATTGTCACTTTAGCATTTCTTTTTGCAGTACTACAGCCTACACTACAACCTTTGCACCATTCTGTTGTCATGCATTTATCATTACCCTATATACTGTTCACTCTGAGCTTCACACTAGCAAGGAATTTCATTGTCACATATAGCAGGAATGCAATAGTTATTCTGAATGAACAATGACTGAGCCTCCACAGTCCATAAGGGAAGAGAATGCCAAAGGTTCACCACCCTGTCTGAGGACATTTCTCTTCGTATCAGCCCAAAATATTCTATCCCATATTCTACAATTATGCTACCTGTCCTAGATCCCTCAGCCAGGGAAAGAATCTTCTCTCATTCTTCTAAACTCTTTAAATTCATCTGTGGTCTTTTACAAAGTTATAAGAAGATTATAATAAAGACGAATAGAAGGAATATCTGAGAATTAAAGAACAATGTTCTTATTCCCCTACTGTGACAGTGAAGGCTATTCAGCCCTTCAGCTGCATGCTAACTCTCAAAAGAGCAAATCATTAATGTTTTTGCCCCCTCAGTCCTGCAAATTATTCTCCCATATGTCCAATACTTCCTTTGCAAATCTTTTACCGCTTACCTACACTTGGGAGTAATTTACAGTCACTATGAGTGGGCATTTAATCTACCAGCACATGCCTGGAATGCAGGAGGAAACCAGAGCACCCAGTGAAAAGTTACATTTATGTGGAGTTTGCACAGAGAGGATGAACATAAGCTGAACTTCAGCTATCACGCTAATCTATAATGAATCATGGTCCAGTACTTGATTTTAAAATGCTCATCCTGGTTTTTAAAAAAGTCTGCTCCCACCCCCAATTTTAAATCATTCAACCACTGGATTAAACACCTTCAGTGTCCTATATTCCAGCTCTGGGATTCCTTTTACCAAATTCTGTAGAATTCCTTAAAAAACCCACTGCTTTAACCAAGCACCAGCAGAAGACACAACAAGGTCCACCTGAGTGAGGACATTTCTCTTCCTATCAGCCCAAAATATTCTCCCCCATATTCTATAATTGTGCTACCGGTCCTAGATTCCTCAGCCAGGGAAAGAATCTTCTCTCATTCTTCTAAAGTCTAGAAGACAGTCCTAAATTTCTTCCCACCAGAGTGTAAATTCTACAGGTGAATTCAAGGATTTATGAGGTCCATGTCCAGAAAATTGAGAGTTCTGCAAGCGGAAGTAAAAATCACATCAAACTGAGTGGTTATGTTAACACCCGTTGTGACAAAGCCTTTATCATCAATAAATTAGTTTGGTATTGGTTTCTTTAATTTGATTGCTATGCATCGAGGCAGTTGCTAATGAACATTCAAGCTCAGTTAGGAGCATCTGTTCTCATTAGTGTTCATCATTCAGTAGGTCCCCAGTTAATTTAAATAAAAATGTGATTTCTCAAAATATTTCAAAAGGGAAATGTAATTTAAACTCTCCACTCCACTCACCCCACTTCCCACCCCAAAAAAGCTGATTTCCAAGTTTATAAATCAGGCTTTAAAGAAAAATACACAAGATTACTTCAGGACAGTAAGAATAAAAACAGACTAGATAGTTTAACATGGAGAATCCCTTACCCTTTTACCGTTTAAAAAGTTTTGTTTAATAGTTAAGGCTGAAGTTCAGTGCCTTCTAAAACAAAGTTAAAAACAGTGGTTGAAATAAACCATGGGATTTGCTGTTCATTCCACAGGCAAGCTACAAAGTAGACCTCCGAAATCTTTGACAATGAATTCCGTACCTGTTTAGACAATGAAAGAACCATCGCTCTTGCTACAATAGTAACATTTTCCTTTAGCAGCCAAAACTTCCAGTTAAATACAGGATTCCGAGGAGTACATCAATTGTTGCAAAACACTGTTTAACCAGAGGAGGTCAGACACCACTAGAATTAGAACTTCCATTATGTAAAATGTAATATGATTTCATTAGGAAAGAAATATGTGAAAACACTTAAATTGCAGTACACTCATCAGCTAAAAACAACTGATTCACATATCATCCTGATCCAAGAACAATTTCTCTAGTAATTATCACTCACTTTTTCCACTGTGACTTAATTTCACCCGATTGCAGCAGTTTGTTAGAACCTAAACAAATGCCGTACAGAGATGGGCCTTAAACTCAAGTTGTGAATGTAGAGCACACTACATCATCTCCGTCAGTGCCAAGTTCTCCATTTTGTACCAATGCTAAGAACTTGTAGTCTGGTTCTGGAGTCCAAGCCATACTTTGCATTGGGGGGGGGGGGGGGGGGGGGTCCCTTATTCCAAATTACAGTTCCAGAGTTGGTGTGAAGTGGTGAAGCTTGATGTAGTAGAAAGTAACTAAGTCTTAGTTAAAAATAATAATGCTTTGGGGGAATCTACACTCAAGTGGTTTAGTCAATAAATAGTCCAAAACTTAAATAAACTTATTTTGACCTATATCATTGTACGCAGAACATCTTGGATGCATAAGCAGTCTTGAGTGATGACTTGCTTCAAATAACCATAAGGTTTCCATACCACTTTATCAAGATATTTGACATCTCTTTGCTTTGTACTTTTAACATTAAATGACAAAATGTTGAGTTAGCTGTACAATCCCAGTATTGGTCACCGTCTTGTTTAGCTCAGTAAAGGACAGGGTTGATGACAGCAATTCTCTTCCAGATCTTTCAAGACAGCAGATCTGGTCACTGGACACAGGCTGCTTTCTTGATTGAGCTGTTCAAGCCATTTGAGACACTGGCATTTAGAACTAAAGCAGCTTGGGAAATAACAGCTCACCTTGCATCATTTGCTGAAAGGTCTAAAAATACATTTTGTACTTAAATCATTGGATGGTACACATGTTGGGAGGGGTGCTATCAAGCAAACACCATCTTGGCATCTCTCCTTAAATTTTAGGAAGTACAATACTTAAAGAATAGAACTATAATATAGGAAAAATTTGAAATTTATGATTGCAAAAATACTCATTACAAATCATTAAAAAATTGCAAAAATATTTCAAATTGATTTGCCAATATTTATCAAAGGTATACATATATCAAAGATTAGAGACAAAAGAAATGAAGTAATTTGGATTGAACGCTGTGCTTTTCACACTCAGGACAACCTGAAGACCTTCATGGCTAAGCACTTTCTGAAATATTGTAATACAAGGTAAATTATTTCAAAAACTATTGAGACTTTATCCCAAGACAGCTTCACCAATTTCGTTAGGCATTAATAGTTCTGATCTTTTGCTCATATTTTGGCCTCAGACAATATCTAAAGATACAAAGATGTACATTTGCAATTAAAATTATTTTTAAACGGGTTGTTCAAAATTTCACAAATAAATACTGAAAACAAATTCAAGTAGTTCTTCAATACATTCACAGTGAAACAAGTAGCTCTTTCAAATGTTACTGTTGATGTGACACAAATGCAAGGAATGGCTATTTACGAGTACAAATGCTGAACATGGTACCGGGAGTAAAGTTCATTTTTATTTCCGTAGTCTTCAAATGTAAACAAATTTTGTACTAAGTCAGGGTGGCTGTGTGCCATAATCCCTAAACCACAAGGAAATTAATTTCAACTTAATAGAAAATAAAAACTGAAAATGCTGGAAACAATCAGATTAGGCTGCATCTATAGAAAGGGAAACAGTTAACACTTCAGGTTGAAGACCTTTTGTCAGACAAGGGAAGAGAGAAAAGAAGCCAAGAGAGATGGGTTGGGGGTGGGGTCGTCTCTGATTGGGTAAAATTGGGGTGACGAAGGGGATAAGCTGTTAACAAGGTTATTTGGTCAATGAGTGAATGGGTGCATTCAGCCCACGGGGGTGACCGTGCTTCCTGTTACCTGCCACTTTAACTCGCCATCACATCACAACCTCTTGGTGTGTGACCTCCTGCACGGATGCCACAGCCCAATGCAAACTTGAGAAGCAACCTGTCATCTTCCATCTGGGCACGGTACAGCCCTCCGGACTCAATGTTGAATTCTGCAGCTTCAGGTTACTTCATTTCTCTGTCTGTATTAGTCGCTCATCTGAAATTTGGCTCAGCTTGTTTCTATTTTCCCTTTCTTTTCTTTTATTCCCCCCTCCCTCTGGAAGTGCAGATCAGTTTGAAGCGTGACCTGCCAAGCACATCTTCCTGCTCCGCTTTTCGCAACTCCTACGTGCCTTTCTCTATGTTCTCACTCTCTAATTGCTCCCATTCACTCACTGACCAGATAGCCTCATTTACAGCTCACCCCCATGGTCACCCCAGGACTACACTGAGGGGGCGCCCCCCACTCCCTGCAACATAACAAGCGTCTTTTCTCTCCCTCCCAGTTCTGACAAAGGGCCTTCATCTATAAACATTGTCTGGAACATCCGGATAACAAAGACACCTCGGTCAGATTCCTATTTATTGATTATAGCTTCACCTTCAACATCATAATTCCAAACAAGCTCATCTCCAAATTCCTGGACCCCTTTCTGCAACTGGATCCTTGACTTCTTGGCCTACAGACTGCAATCAGTAAGGATAGGCAACATCACCTCCTCTACGATTATCCTCAATACCAGCACCCCAAAAGGCTGTGTCCTCAGGCCCTTACTATACTCTCTATACAGTCACGACTGTGTGGCCAAGTTCTGCTCTAACTCCCATGCAGATGACACCCATGTAGGAGGCCAGATCTCAAACGGCGAAGAGATGGAGCACAGGAAGGAGGTAGAGCGCCTAATGGCATGGTGTCAAAACAACAACCCTTTCCCTCACTATCAACATAATGAAGGAGTTGGTCACCGACTTCAGGAAGCGGAGTGGAATACACACCCGTCTGTGTCAATGGTGCTGAGGAGATGGTTGAGAGCTTCAAGTTCCTAGGTGTAAATATCACCAACAATTTGTCCTTACCTAGCCACAAGGACACTACCGCCAAGAAAGCACACCAACGCCTCCACTTCCTCAGAAGGCTAAGGAAATCCAGCATGTACCCTATCACTTTACCAATTGTTTTCAAAAAAAAACATACACCATAGAAAGCATCTTATCCAGATGCATCACAACTTGGTGTGGCAACTGCTCTGGCCAAGACCACAACAAATTGCAGAAAGTTGTGAACACAGCCTAGTCCATCACACAAACCAGCCTCCTATCCATTGACTCCAGCTACGCTTCCCACTGCCTCAGGAGAGCAGCCAACAAAATCAAGGACCCCTCCTACCCTGGTAATTCTCTCTTCTCCCATTAGGCAGAAGATAAAAAAGCTTGAGAGCATGTACCACCAGGGTCAAGGATGGCTTCTATCCCACTATTATCATATTCTTGAACAGACTGCTCTTTCGCTAAGAGATGAACTCTTGATTTCTCAATCTACCTCATTATATCTACCTGCACTTTCTCTGTAACTGTAGCACTAAATTCTGCAATCTGTTTTCTTTTTACCACCTCAATGTACTTATGTATTGCATCTATCTGGATGGCATGCAAACAAAAACTTCTCTTTTGTTTTTTTTTTAAAATGATAAACCAATACCAATAACACCATTTCTCTTCCCACAGATGCAGCCTGACCTTGCTGGGCATTTTCAACTTTTATTTTAGATTTCCTGCATCTGCAGTTTTATTTTGACCTTCAACTTAATAGTAGACAGGAAAGCCTTTTATCCATCCCATCAATTTGATCTCCATTACATTTTCAATTTATTTTGGAAATCCTTCAGATCCCTGTCATATATAAAGAAATCCTTTAGCAATAACAGCAGTACACTAGCTTTTAATAGTGAAAATGCAACACTTCTCCACACCTTGGTTTGCTTGTCAGGAATAATGTGACAGGTTAGCAATAGGCATTCAGATTCTAAAGTACACAAACATCAGCAGAAGCTGCAGAAATCTTTCATTACAGAACATTTTATTGAACAAAAGAAGGCAATTACCGCAATAGCTATGTAATAGTTTTAAAAAGCTCAAAGAATGCTCTTTAAAAAAAAATTCCAAGAAATATTGAACAAATTGCAAATTCTCCAGGGAGGTGAGAAATAATCTGTGTAGTGATGTCAACTAAATTGACTGGAATAATTTTTTAAATTACAAAGATTTCATTATAAGAAAGACATCCCTCCTGTCCAAGATGTTAAATTAATAATTTTAATGTTTTAAATAAAAACTATAAAGACACAGACAAACAGTAATGTGTTTAAACCAGATGCTTTGTAGGGTTGTCAAATCCTGTCAGTGTCTGGGTAGTTGTACTATTTTTGAATATATACACAATGGCCAAAACTTCTTTACAATTAATTACGGAACAAACAACTTCAGTAATGTTAAACAACCCTGTAAAGAAACAGCACGTCTCACCAAGGCCATACACCTGCTGTCTAGTGCAGGCACAATGACTGAACTGAATAAAAACTCTACAGTACAAAATTTGCAATACATGAAGAATAAAACAAAATGCTTTTTTGTTTAAATTCTCTAGGATTCAAGCATCGATTTCAAGCAGCCGAAGGTTTACCTTTGCTAATTGATGTTAAATGCTTCACAATTATTTCCTTAGACTCAATTATCCTCATGTAGCGATTATTTTCTGTGCATCACTTGGCCACACAGGTACATATTATTAGATTGCAGTTACTTATGGGATTGTGGAATAAAAGTGAGGGGATGCAATTAACTCTTTATATTATTCTTCAGCTTTATGTTTTACACAAAGCTGCATTATATCTATAATCTAAATTGATTATGCAGATGACTGAGCATGTTTAATTTGCATCTCGCATGCATGTTGAAAATAAGTTGAACCAATAACTAAAAAGTAAATATAAAAGTAAAGCATACATGAAAAACCATTACCAAAAATAGTTTATTGCACATTGCTCTCCAGCAATATAATGCACAAAGTTCCTTAACATGCTTACAGTTCTTTCATATTGTACAAGATAGTCTGTTGTAAATGGGTCTCCAGAGTAAAGGCAAACCAAAAAAAAATGAAGCCAAAATTAAACTGAACAGTGCGTTGTTAACTGAGCAAACTATTTCAGCATCTCCAGACAGTAACAGTTACTGAGATAGAAACAATAATTGATGTAGTGCACAAACGTTGATTATGGTCAAAGCAGCTCTAGTTAGCCTTTCCATTACTCCAGCTCAGCTTTTACGTTACTGATGAGAAAATAAAGGTGTTTCTAAGCTTACTTGACAATTGTATAAACATGCCTTTTCTTCAATAACAAAGCACGGAAATGACAGTGGGATTTTCTGTTACATATAAACATAATTTTAAAAAAACTGTAACCTAAGGTCCATACATATATAATTTCTTTCTCATATCAAGGCTGCCAGCATATGAAGCACTAGTCGTTTAAGTAATAACTTGCAAATATTCCCAGGTGACAGGTAATTATAGTTTAAAGCTCCTTTTACACTGATCAAATCAGTGAATAGTCCCACCTAGGAAGCTTGTGTAACACTTCCGTTTGACTGAGCCCCAATGTGACCCAGGGGACATTGTGTACCGTAAACTCTTACCCATTACAACTGAGTTCAAACTTTCATTCACCCATCTCGTACAGCTTCAAACCCAGGGTGTTAACTTTTGAGATCTGATCCTCTATCATTGTTGTAAAGAAATGTAAAAATGTGATATTTAAATGACTCCATGTATTAGTGCGTGTGCAGAAGCAAAACCCAACACATTCAAGAGAGAATTTACTGCTGAGGTTAGGTCAAGTTATATTATTTTGGCTTGCCTTGGCTCCACAAACTTGGAGATTAAAAGGTGCAACGCACATTTTTTTAAACTATACTTTTTTTTTAAGGAAATAATAGATTTTGTAACATTCAGACGAAAATGTACAAACCACACTATTGACTTACTCAGTACCAACATAATGCTGCTCAAGTCTTAAACTCTTAAATACACCTCCAACTTCAAATTAAATTGACAACTTTTAGAACTCAAATACAAAAAAGTTACAACCAGTTAAGGTAAAGGTAATTTTAATAAATTAGAATCAATATTTTTAACCTTTTAAGCCCTTCTTGAATAAAGACAACTCACCTCATGTTCATTACCCACATCCTGAACCAAGGGTTGGGACGCATAAGTGATGAATTTCTCCCAGCTCAGTCTATACCATTTCATGGTTGATGGACTTGCCTCCATAAAGATAAATAAAGCTAATCCCTCCCCATCTCTTCCTTCCTCTTCCCCTTCTCTTAGTAAGGACCCTGTAGCCAAATAATAATCACAAGGCATGTGGGTTTAAGCTACAGATGTAAAGCCATAAAAGGATGGTGTGAAGGGGATACCTTAACTACTTGCTGATGGGTTGACAAGAAAATCAGAACGTAAATAAATCACGAGGTCTGGAAAACATTCTCACTCATCAGCATTGCTGAGTGTTTACATCTGTGGCAGTACAGAAATTGTTCCCTATTGAGCGCTCCCATCCACGTAGTTAGTATTTGCACTATTGCTGAGGTCAGTTGCTATACTATTGCTGGACTGTTCTGCTGCTGCCACGGAGCCGTCAGCAGTAAGTTCCATCAACTGCCCTTCGATCTGCGTCCATGACGACATAGACTGGTGTACAGTTACTGTGTGCTCCTCCATCTGTCGCTGTAAACTGTCCATCTCTTGCCTTTGGATGGAAGCAGAAAAAAACACCTTTATATTATAAATGCAACTGCCTTGTCTTTGCCCATAGATAATACAGTAACCAAACAGTCCCATCAAAGCCAGTGCCTTCATCATAAGACACTTAAAGCAGTATCACAATTTGCACAAGGTGAAGTATGACTGCACTAATACCAAAAGACACAGCATCTTAGTGATCGTAACTAAAATACTGACACTTAACAGGATTAGTTCAAGATAGGAGGCAAGTCTGTCTCATCTCTGCAAAACTTCTCATGTTCATATTCAAAGTCTCACAATGGATTTGCAGAACTTGCTTCAGATGCAAACATTATTTTACTCTTCCCTCCAACCTGAAACCTGTTACTACACAGGATTTAGATGATTTTAAAAAGAATTTGTTCGTCCTCCTTACTTCCCACTGTGAATTTCAAGTTCTTATTCAAGCCGTCCTTGATGCAGCACTGCACCAAGATGTGTCACTGTACTGCTCATCTCCAAATTTCCATATCTTGAGATAGTCATTTGCCATGATTCAAGTTTGGCCAACAAACCACCTAATGGACACTGACAACAAGAACCTACCATTGAAGTCTCTTATAAACCTTGTCTTCTGGCCCTGGCAAAGAGAGCAGCCCCAATAATGAAGAAAACACACAATGGCCCATTAAACTCTATCCGCTCTAAATCCTTAATTATATTAAATCATGTAAAACTTTGCCAAAATGTAATACCTATTACCCAATTATTCTCAGGATTTGCAACATTTTGTAGGGAAACATAATGATCTGTCAATTATTTCAATTTGTGGGCTTGGATATTTTTCAACTATATATTCAACGGGATCAAAAATCCAAGACTGAACACACAAAAGGTTTGGTTTTTGATTGCTTTCTGATGAAAACTTTCCTAATGTGGTGGCCAGAAGCCTGTACTTAACCCTCCTGCCCTTGAAAACCAGCACTTCTCCCTCCATCAAACTCTTCGACTCCAAAATCCCCTAATGTGTTCTTGCTTTCCAACTCCATTCCCATCTTCCATACAACACACTTGAATCAGCTTTCTCCCCCCGAAATCAGCCTGATCAAAATCACAACTGACGTCCTCTACCCTCTACCCCTCCTCATCCCTTGAGGATTCTTTGACACAGAAGACTATATAATAACCAATCCATCTGCATTCTTCAGTTCAATTGCACTCCCACACCTAGCTACATCCATATCTATCCAAGGGTGGGCAGAATCTTCAGCCACAGCTTTGGTATCTTTCTCAGGCATCCCTCCCTTCAACTCTAGCCTTTAAGTTTTTTTCCGGTGTGGCTTTTTTGTTTAAATTACATACAGAAAATTAGACATTCTGCTTCCCAGGCAATATTACGTAAGTGTACAACATTAGTAACGTCAAGCAACTTCCTTTAATTATTCACTAATCAAAACTGGTGATTTTAGAAATTGACACTAATTGGCTACAATGCTGGAAAATTGGTAAAATAACTAACTCTAAATGTATAGCACACACACACCCCCAGTGTCAACAGCAAAATAGCTTTAAAGTATTAAAATGGAAAGGCTTCTTTTTCATAAAATGAACCTTAATGTTATCCGTATCCTATTGCCCAATTTTGAGACTATGAAAAGGAGACTGATAACAGTTATAAAATCTCATTAAGCACACAATGTCAAACCATGACCATAAAGCTCAAATAGTCATCATCGCTGCTTTCAGCCAGTGGTATTGTAATTCTTGGAGACACATTTATAACTAATACATGGCACATTCAGGAATGGATTACTACGAAGTACTTCACCACACACATCACCACACTTTGTAGTTAACTAATCAGAGAAATGACTATTTAAATAACAACCAGGTTACAGATGGAAATGCAAGAAAAGTAGTTTTACTCTGGTGTTACTGTAGTCAGCTTTTAGCATTTAAACCATTAAATCAAATTCGCTCATCCAAGGCACATGCTCATAAATGCACACAAAGTGGGAGTAACAATAACGTTCCTGGATTTAGTGGTGCAAACACAGAAGACAGCTCACTGAGGTTTTCCAAAACAGATGAAACTAGAATAAAGTTCGTAGTCTGACATTAAATGGTGCATTAGCTTGACCAGCAATAACCCTTCACAACAAAAGTGAGAGGGATGGTCTGACATTTTGGATATTCAGGGTTGATTAGACTCTAGTCACAGTAGATTCACCATGATATGGATACATGTACATGTGACCATAAAACACGAGATGTGTAGCAGCCTCCATATATACACACACACACATATATAGTCATACAGCATGGAAACAGGCCCTTCAGCCCAACTGGTCCATGTTGACCAAGATGCCCCATCCAAGCTAGTCCTATTTGCCAGTGTTTAGCCCATAACCTTCTAAACCTTTCCAATTCACATGCCTGTCCAACTGTCTTTTAAAATGTATTGTACCTGCTTCAATCACTTCCTCTGGCAGCTGATTCCACATAGATACCACCCTTTGTGGAAAACATTACCCCTCAAGTTCCTCTTAAATCTTTCACCTCTCACCTTGATACCCCAACTCTGGGAAAAAGATAAGTGCATTCACCATACCCCTCATGATTTTATACACATCTATAAGATCACCTCTCAGTCTCCTACGTTCCAAGCAATAACGTCCTAGCCTGTCCAACTTCTCCCTATAACTCATTCCCTCAAGTCCTGGCAGCATCCTTGTAGATCTTTTCTGCACTCTTTCCAGTTTAATAACATCTTTCCAGTTTAATAACATCTTTCCTACAGCAGGGCAACTGAACACAATACTCCAAGTGCGGCCTCACTAGCATCCTGTACAACCGCACCATGACCTCCCAACTTTTATACTCAATGCCCTGACTCATGAAGGCCAGTGTGCCGAAAGCCTTCTTCACCACCCTGTCTACCTGTGACTCCACTTTCTGTGAACCACGTGCTTGTGTTCCCAAGGTCCCTCTGTTCTACAACACTGCCCAAGGCCCAGCCGTTCACTGTGAAAGCCCTACTGGATTTGACTTTCCAAAATGCAACACCTCGCACTTATCCAAATTAAACTCCATTTGCCATTCCTCGGCCCCCTTACTCAGCCGATCAAGAACCCCTGTAATTTTTGATAACCTTCTTCATTGTCCACTATACCACCTGTTTTAGTGTCATCTGCAAACTTACTAACCATGCCTTGTACATTGTTATCCACAGCCCTCGGTTCTACGTAGCTCAAAGATGTATCTATCTCAACACTGAATGTGATTAATGACTCCACATTCACAGATCTCTGGGGGAGAAATCCCTCCTCATCAGAATCCTAAATAGCCAGCCCCTTATCCTGAGGCTGATCCCCCTAGTTCTAGGCTTTCCAGCCTGAGGAAGCTTCCCAGTGGCATCCATGCCATCAAGTCCATTAGCCACTTATGTTTCAATGAAGTCAAATGAAGGTCCAGAGGAAATAGTCCTTCAGCCAACAATGTTCGTGGTCAGAGATCTCCCCACAGCACTCTGGTAATTCAACTGTGATCTGTCCTCTTCAGCAATGCAGCAAGAGCATCGCAACCCAAACCATAGAAGGTCATGACAGAGGGGAACCTTTTACATCGATACACTGAGGTCTTCTCTGTAACTAGAGTCAAGCTAATGATCAGCTCTATCTCCAAAGGGCAAATGCTTCATCATTAGCCAAGACTAGGGCACCACAACACAGAAGAAACTGGTGATAGTTTGGAAAGACACAATTAGCACGGAAGGAGTTAGGAGCAAAATGTAGACACAAGAGATTCTGCAGATGCTGGAACCTGGAGCAACACACACGTAATGCTGGAGGAACTCAGCAGGTCAGGCAGCATCTATGGAAGGAAATAAACAGTTGACATTTTGGGTCGAGACCCTTCATCAGGACTGGAAAGGAAGAGGGCAGAAGCCAGAATAAGAAGGTCAGAGGAGGAGGAGGAGCACAAGCTGGCAGGTGATGGGTGAGTCCAGGTGATTGGTGAATCCAGGTGATTTGGAACCAAATTTGGTTATAAACAGAATTGGAACCACTTTGTGTTGGTTTAAGCATTACATACACCCCATCTTGGGCCTAGCAACCAATGTGTGAAACTTAAAACTGAAGGAGAGATTGTTTAGGTCATTCTACAATGCCAAAATCACCTCATCTCCAATCAATGCCACAGTTGACCCAGGTGACCAGTAATAGTGTGTCTGCTCCGTGCACAATTGGTGGGGAGATTTAGTGGGGTGGGGGGGGGGGGGGGGGGGGGGGGAGGGGTCAGAGGGATTCAAGGGGAAGAAAAAGCCAAAACCAGCTCTTGATAAGGAACTTACCTGAGCTGCTTTAAACAACTGTGCAGGTTGTTCAGAGGTTCCTTACTCACAGCTGTTGGTGGCCTGAGCAATTCCTCAAGGAGGGAGGCAGGTACAGGACAATCAGGGATCTTTACCGGAGTTACAGGGTTTGATGAAACAGCATCTCCTTTCAACTCTATTCGCTGTTCAAAACAAAGTTTAGTTATTTAGAAACAGTTTATCATAGAGTGGGAACAAGCAACAAAGTCTATACTCATGGTTATGCTGCCCAAGCTCCTCTCACCAAATCCTTCATTTCTTTTTAAATTTAACTTCTACCTAAATGCATCTATACATCAAATAAAACTAATTGTTGTACATAATACACACAAAGAATCCTGACAATCCAGTTAAAGGTAACACACAAGTTTATATCATGCTGTCTGAATAACAAATCTATCTAGTTTACCAGTCTTAATATTATTATTCAATATTCTTCAGAGGAACATCCAAAAAAAAACAGAACAGTACAGCACAGGAACAGGCCCTTCGGCCCACAATGTCAGTGCTAAACACATTGCCAAGTTAAACTAATCCCTTCTACCTCCACATCTCCCTCCAACTCCCGCATATTTGTGTGCTCATCTATAAGCCTCTTAAACACCACTATCGTATCTGCTTCCACCACCGCCCCTGGCAGGGCACCACATTCCACACATCTCCTTTATATTTTCCATCTCAAAGCTATGCCCTCTACTATTTGACATTTCTACCCTGGGAAAAAGATTCTGACCGTCTGCCTTATCTGTGCCTCTCATAATTTCGTAAACTTCTATCAGGTCACCCCTCAGCCTCCGACCCTAAAACGATCTAAATTTGTCCAAGACAAGAGATTCTGCAGATGCTGGAATGTGGAGCAACAAACACAAAACGCTGGAGGAACTCAGCAGGTCAGGCAGCATCCACGGAGGGAAATAAACAGTCGACGTTTCGGGTCGAGACCCTTCATCAGGACTGGAGAGGAAGAGGGCAGAAGCCAGAATAAGAAGGTGGGGGGAGGAGCACGAGCTGGCATTTGATGGGCTAGTTCAGGTGAGGGGGAAGGGAGGAATGAAAGGGAATGATGCGAGAAGCTGGGAGGTGATGGGTGGAAGATGCAAAGGGCTGAAGGAGGAGGAATCCCATAGGAGAGGACAGTGGACCATGGAATAAAGCGAAGGAGGTGGGGAACCAGAGGGAGGTGATGGGCAGTTTGTGAGGGTGGGGAAGGGAAAAGGGGGCCAAGGGAATCAGGGAAAACAAAAAGGGGGGGGGTAGGAGAGCGAGAAAAAACAGACGGGTGGGGTTACCAGAAGTTGGAGAAATGGATGTTGATGCCGTCAGGTTGGAGACCACCAAGGTGGAATATGAGGTGTTGCTCCTCCACCCTGCGTCTGGCCTCAAGGTGGCAGCAGAGGAGGCCATGGATAGACATGTCAGTAGGGGAGTGGGACGCAGAATTGAAGTGGCTGGCCATCAGGAGATCCTGGCTATTACGGTGGACGGAGCAAAGGTGCTCCACGAAGCGGTCACCCAATCTGCGTCGGGTCTCACCGATGTAGAAGGGGCTGCACCAGATGCAATAAATGACACCCTCAGATCCATAGGTGAAGTGCTGCCTCACCTGGTAGGACTGTCTCGGGCCCTGAATGGCGGTGAGGGAGGTGGTGTAGGGATAAGTGTAGCATTTTGATCAGTTGCAGGGATAAGTGCTGGGAGGGTTATCAGTGGGGAGGGATGAGTGGACAAGGGAGTTGCAGAGGGAGCGATCCCTGTGGAAAGCAGAGCTTGGAGCTGGGGGTAGAGGAAGAAGGGGAGGAACGTGCCTGCTGGTGGGATCCCTTTGGTGGAAGTTGCAGAGAATGATGTGTTGAATATGGAGGCTTGTGGGGTGGTAGCTGAGGGATAAGAGGAACCCTATCCCTGTTATGTCATGGGGGAATGGGTTGAGGGCAAATGTACAGGAAATGGAGGAGATACAGGCGAGGGCTACATTGATAGTGGTGGAAGGGAAACCCTATTTACTGGAAAAAAGAGAGGACATCTCAGATGTCCTGGAATGAAAAACCTCATCATGAGAACAGATGTGGCGAAAAGGGAGGAACTGGGAGCAGGGAATAGCATCCTTACAAGTGACAGGGTGGGAAGAGGTGTAGTCAAGGTAACTGTGGGAGTCAGTGGATTGTAAAAGGTGTTGGTGGATAATCTGTCTCTGGAGATGGAGACAGAGAGAGATCAAGAAAGGGGAGAGAGATGTCAGAGATGGACCAGAGAGGCCAGGGTGGAAGTTGAAGGCAAAGTTGATGAAATAGATGAGCTCAGCACAGGTGCAGGAAGAACCAATGTAACGGAGAAAGAGTTGGCAAGCAACACTGGTGTAGGCTTAGAACATGAGCTATTCCACACAGCTGATGAAAAGACAGAGTGCAAAGTGCCCATGGCTACACCTTTGGTTTGGAGAAAGTGGGAGGAGCCAAAAGAGAAGTTATGAGGGCGAATACCAGTTCTGCCACTTGGAGGGTGGCGGCAGTGGAGGGGAATTGGTTGGGTCTGTTGCCAAGAAAGCAGAGAGCCCCAAGGCCTTCCTGATGGGGGATGGAAGTGTACAGGGACTTGACATCCATAGTGAAAATGAGGCGGTCAGGGCCGGGGAACTGAAAGTTGTTCAAGTTTGTCCAATCTCTCCTTATACCCTCTACAGGAAGAATGTGGAGGTTTTGAAGAGGGTGCTGAAAAGGTTTACCAGGATGCTGCCAGGAGGATTTGATGGTTAATCATGTGACGAGAGGTTAATTCAAGACCTCAGGGCAGATAAAAGCACTGATACTAAATTTTAAAACTGGAACAGATTTGTCAACCGAAAGGTATTAATGAATATGGGACAAGTAGATGGGTCACAAATCAATCATGTTTTCACTGAATGGCAGAGCAGATTCAAGGAACTAAATAAGAACATAAGAAATGGCAGATGTAGGCCATTTGGCCCCTTGTATCCCAACTTCTATCCCACTGTTATAAGACTATTGAACAGTCCCCTAGTATGATAAGGTGGACTCTTGACCTCACAATCTATCTTGTTATAGCCTTGCAGCGTCTGCACTGCACCTTCTCTGTAACTGTAACACTATTCTGCACTCTTTTCGTTTTCCCTTGTACTAACTCAATGCATTGATGTGATGAAATGATCTGTATGGATGACATGCAAAACAAAGTTTTTCCACTGCACCTCAGTACACGTGACAATAATAAACCAATGTATCCGTTTCACCATTCAGCAAGATCATGGTTAATGTTAAGCATGACTTCCCTGCACTAATCCCATATCCTTTGATTCCCTAACATCCAATAACATTAATTTTAAATATTCATTTCTGGGCCTAAGCATCACCAGCAAGGCCAATATTTATTGCCCAGCCGAATTGCCCTTGAGAAGGTGGCAGTGAGTGGTCTTCTTGCACCACTATTGACGAAGGTGCCCCCAGTGTTGCTGGGGAGTGAGTTCTGGGATTTAGACCCAATGACAATGAAGGTAGATCCTTGGGGTATAAGGAGGCGAGTCACACTGCAGGATACCCCAGGCTCTGACCTGCTCCTGTAGCCAGTGTACTTGTGTCGTTGGTTCAGCTGAGTTCCGAGACCATCCTATTTACCACATTTATATTGCCACACAACACAACAGAAAATGTCCCAGCATGAAGATGGGATCTTGTCTCCACAAGGACTATGCAGTGGTCACTTCTACCAATTCCATAATGCACAGATAGATTGCGAGGATGAGGTCAAGTAGGTTTATCCCTTGTGCTGGTTCACTCACTGCCTGCCACAGACCCTCAGCTATGCCCTTTAGGACTTGGCCAGCGCAGTCAGTGATGGTGCTACCCAGCAACTCCTGGAGAAGGGCAATGAAATCTACCCTCTCCTCTCCAAGTACATGCTGTGCTCTTGCTATTTTCAGTGCTTCTTGCTAAATTGGTTTATTACTGTCACATGCACCAAGGTGCAGTGAAAAACTTGTCTCGTATACTGTCCATACAGATCAATTCATTACAACAGTGCATTGAGGTAGTACAAGGTAAAAACAATACCAGAAGGCAGAATGAAGTGTTAGTTACTTCTTCCTCCCTGTTGAAGGACTATTGGACCACTGAGGCAGTACAGTGGGCAATCATCTGGAGGAGTTTTCCTTGCCTACTTTGACCTAATGCTATGAGACTTCAAAGGGTCTAGAGCCAACATCAAGGGATTCTCTCTCTCTCCTGTGCTGCTAACCCTGATGGGTTAAGACATACACAACAATTACAATGGAGGAGTCTACACGTTGTCTGTGATGTAGTACCCTAGGAGCATGATTATGTCAGACTGTTGCTGGAGTAATCGGTGGTACCTTTCTCTCAATTTAGACACCAGTCTCCAGATGCTTGTGAGGAGGACTTTTCATAGGTTTAAATAAAAATCCAAAGATACGCAACACTCTGGGTGAAATTTCTTCTCATCTCTGTTCTTCATGGCTAACCCCTTATTTTGAGATTGTGATCCCTGGTTTTAGACACCCAGGTATGGAAAACATCAATTCTTTATCCACCCAGTCAAACTCCAAGGATTTTGTACGCATCAACAAGACCATCTCTCGTTCTTCTGAACTCAAGAGCACAGGTCCAGTCTGCTAATCTCTCCTAAAATGACGAATCTGCCACCCCAGGAATCAATCTGGTGAATCTTTACCACATTCCTTTCATAGCCTCTTCCTATTTCTCCCACACAGAGTTAGGCCAAGGTCACATCATACTTAGCTATTCAAACATCTGGGCTAAAAGATGTCCAGGATACAAATTACAGTATTATTTTATCCTGTAATTGCCCACTGACCTTGAGTGTTTTTCTCTGCTTGAGGTCCATCTTTAGCTGTTGGTTTTGCTGCAGTAATGTCTTCATGCTATTTCTTAGTTCCGTCACCTTGGTTTGGAGCATGAATTTGTCCTTGCGGGTTGCTGCAAGTTCCTCCTGCAGTTCCTCCAAATTAGTTTTAATACCCTGAAAAATACAAAGGAAAATTTGCCTTAATTAATTGATAGTATTTGTGTCAGTCACTGTCCACTAAAAATGCTGGATGATAAACCTTGTTTAATAATTCTACCAAAATAGTTAGAAATTCTAAAAACCTGCAGAAAATGAAAATAAACTAGTGATCTTGAAAGTAGTTTCCATTTGAAATTTCACTGAAAATGTCTAAATGAATTAGAACTAGAAACCAAAGCTACTTTCCATCAAAAAGGCAAGTTGGCATAGAATGACATTCTTGCTTTAGTTACTAGAGAACAGTTGCAGAACAGACTAGGCTGAATTACCCCTCTTATTTTCTCTGTACCAAGGTTTGGAACTTACTGTAAAGTTCAATGCAAAGTCTGGTGCACAATCACTGACATTTTAAAATAATATCAAGGCGTTACAAGTCCACACTACACACATATTCCAGGAACACAGCACATGTACTCAGCTAGTTCCTCAAATGCAGTAATGGAGATTATCACTGTGCTGAATTTTTCCCCATATTAAATTGCTATTTCATTTTCTAAATCTTCAATGTAATGGATTTTTTTTTAAAACAAATGGTTAAGGGGAAATCTCTTTCAAATGCTAAATATCTCAGTTCATCCACCAGGCAGTATTGTATGGCAAGTTTCATGTGAAAAATGCCTAGTATTTAGCCAGGGAGACTCCTACACATGGCTGTCCTTAGTAACATCTCCCACCTGCAAAGCTTCCTGGAGTCCTTCCAACTCTTTCTGACTTCGCTGCTCAGTCATTGAGAGTTGCTGCCTTAAGGCTTGGAGGTCTCTTTCCTTCTGTTCAACTTCCCATTTCAAGTCCTCCACCTGCGAAGAAGAAAATTTACTTTCCAATAATCACGACAATCCATGCACTGGAAGCATGCCCCAAATCAAGTCCCTTGTTGCCCAGCCGATGCTAAAGGGACAAATGGCCAATCGTACAGATGTCCTGCAGTGCTTAATACCATCTGCAATTAAGATTAAAACTTTTAATAAATTCAGTGCCATAACATTATTGATGGCAATAAAATACAAAATTAGGCAAAAAACCTAAAAGGGAAAAAGACGCTGCAACTACTTCAATGAGGACTCAGCATCCTTGTAACGTGCATTTGTTCCTTTGATTGAAGAGACCCTCCAAAAACAGAACTGTATGAATCCAGCAAGGATCTTGCTGCTTTTCTTTTCCCTAAAACTACTTCATGAATATACAAGGTAAGATGTACACCCTGCTTAGTGGTGGAAGAATAAGGATTTATTAGAATGATTGCAGAAGTAGAAAGTTATGCAAGTGAGAAATTCACCAAGTACCCTGGAGTGCTTTGGATGTGTGGGGAGAGAGGCATTTTGACTATTTGTTACATTTATCCAAACCCTCAGATAGGGCTTAATATAATTTATGCAAAGAGCATACAACAATGCAGCACTTCCTCAGTACTGTGCAGGTATGTTACACAGATGATTTGAAGGAGTGTGGCTTAAACTCTCTCAGGAGACTAGTTGCAAAGCTGATGAAAATGAAAGCACATCAGAAGGCAACTGAAGACAAAAGGTGACTAAAGACAAAATTACTTTCATACACAAGGACTTCAAATTCAGTACAGTAAGGGTTGAGTCCTACATTGAAATCAATTTACCACAACGTCCTAGATATCATAATGACCACGTACAGCTTTAGGCTCAGGGAACGTTTTACCTCCTGGTTTACAGCAACAGGTTTGTTGAGCTGCTCATCCAGCTGATTCTGCAGTATTTTCAGCTGAGAATGAGCTGCAGCCAATTCCTCCTGGAAACGTGCTATTTCCTGAGAATGTTCCTTATCCTGGGCTCTGCGATACAGCACAAAAAAGCAAGGTTAGATTAATCCAATCATAACATAGCAGGGACTCGAGATAGCATTGACAATTCAAATCATTTAAGAGGTACAACCTGTATCTAGCTCAAGAGATGGAGCCAAAGATGCTGCAAAGCTATAAGTAGTATTGTAGTCACTAAGCAACTGTGAAGCTGCTGTAGATTCTGTTACCATTACTGTATATAACATCAGGTCCATATCAAGTATGTGTTTTCAAATATTAACTGCAGAAAACAGCCAGTCTGAAAAAGTAGGAAATACTATGAAAATATTTACTTCAAAGAATTACTTTTCATCTTAGAGAAATTATCCCAGGACTGAAGACCGTTCAACCCATTGTGTCCATACTGGCTCTACAGAGCAATCCAGCCATTCCCACTCCCTCTCCATTAGCCTCGCAAATTCTTTCCTTTCACATACTTAAATAAATCCTTTTTAAGTGTGACAACAGAACCTCCCCTTGCTAATTCCCTTGCCAGTGCATTCCAGAACCTAGCCAACTTTCAAAAGTCCAGCATGTTCAGACTTCCTTGCTCTTGTGCTCTTTGCCTCAGTTTAAGCAGCCCAGGATACCACGTGAATTTTTAAATCACATTCTCAGCCTACCCCACTACTTTTAAACACAATATGTACAGAGTCCTCCATATTGCTCTCTTATACCCCTTTTAAAAATTGTGCCCCTTAATTTATTTTGCCTCTTCTACATTTTCCTACCAAAATCAACACTGTACAATCCTCAGCATTAAACTTCAGCTATACCAGCTCATCAACACCTCCTTGGAGTTACTAATTGCACGGTTCACCAAACTGAAAATTCAGGGTTTGTTACTCATCCAGATCATTAATGCGTATTTAAAAATCGAAGTGGTCCTCTCTATAGAACAGTTCTAACATCACTACCACCATCGGGCAGCAGGTACAGGAGCCCGAAGACCCACACTCAATGATTCAGAAACATCTTCTTCCCCTCTGCCATCAGATTTCTGAACGGTCCATGAATCCAACCTCGTTATTCCTTTTTTGGCACTTTTTATTTTTGTAATTTATACTAATTTCATATCTTTGCACTGTACTGCTGCCGCAAGACAACAAATTTCACATCATCTAAGTCATTAATAATCAATCTGATTCTTACCAATCTAAAAAGCATCCTTTCACTACCACTGTGTTTCTTGTTACTTAGCCAATTTTTTTTATCCTTGCTTCTATGCTACCCTTTCATGTCTTCAATCTTGATGACAAGCTTATTGTGTGCCGCCTTATCAAACATCTTTTGGAAGTCCATATATACCACCTCAACTAAATTTCCCTCACCAATCTTCCCAAAAAAAGTTAGTTGGACGTGATTTGCCTTTAACAAATCCCTGCTGACTTTATCTAATCACTCCACACTCATCCAAGTTACTGCTGATTCAATCCCCAATTGTTTCTAGAACTCTCCTACTGAGGTTACACAGACTGGTCCACGGTCTCCATCCCTAGCACTTTCCCTGCAACGTAGGAGATGCAACACCTGTCCCTTCACCTCCTACCTCACCACTATCTAGAGACCTAACTGCCCTTCCAGGTGAGACAGGGATTCACATGCACCTCCTCCAACCTCATCTATTGCAATTGGTGCTCATAATGTGGCCTCCTCTCCATCAACAAGACCAAGCGAAGGAGGCCGTTTTACAGAGCACCTGTGCTCTGTCCACAACAGCCATCCTGAGTTTCCGATTACATGTTAATTCAATTCCCTTTCGCATTCCCACTCCGACCCATCTGTCCTCAGCCTTCTCCACTACCACAGTGAGGCCAAATGCAAACTGAATGAACAACACCTCATATTCCTTTTGGGTAGCCGACAACCCAATGGTATGAACATGGAACCCACACCCTGCGTTCCTTTCCCACTCCCACCAGGCCACACAGGTTCTCTCTTCCTTTGTTCACCTTTTCCATCTGCTCCTCATTACCAAAACTCTTCACACTCCCCCACCTGGTTCTCTGTCCATCACCCACCTATCTACCCATCTGGGTTTCTCCCTTGGTTCACCTTCTCCCACCTGCCCATCATCCTCTTCCCCCCCCCCCCCACCATTATCCAGTTCCACTCATCACCTACCAGCCACGGTCCCACCCCTCCCTCTCACTTCTACATTGGTCATCTTCCCTCTACACTCTCAGTCCTGATGCAGAGGCTGAACAAGAATTGTTGACCACTATTTTGCCTCACGAAAGCTGCTTGACCTGCTAAGTTCTTTCAGCAGATTTTTTTTATTCTCTGGTTACTGGGTTTATGCCTACATGTTTTGTTGCACACATGTACCATTTGCAGTTTTCTTGTCCTTGGACACCACCCCTGAATCTATAGATTTTTGGAAAATGATGGCCAGTCCCTCTGCCATTTCTTCCCTTACTTCCCTCAGCAAGTGAATATCCCCCACCTGGAACAGCTTATTGCTGCTTGAAGGGAAAAGCACATATGGCTGAACTACATTAGATCCTAGAACTGCTGCAACGGAAACAGGTCACTTGGCTTCAATATACACCAGAGTTCAGAGTCCAAATACACTTACTCGCCCAGATGACTATCACTTTCTCCAAGTACAAAACTAGCAGTGACATGTGCTCTGAATCAGTATGGTAAACTGCTATACTTATCCTACTATTCCAGTTAGTAAACAGTAATAGAAAAATCCTACTTGCGTCTACCCCAGCGAGTGTATGAGGTTGCCAGTAAGATTTCTAACTTGAGAAATTAAGTCAATCTGGCAGAGATGGATAATTCCATGGCCACCCACAGACCGGATATTGTGAGGGAAGGGCAGAGAGCTGTGGTAGGAGAAACTCCCACAGAGCACATCAAACGGGGGAGTTAACTCCAGTTTCAATATTCCAACCAGTTAGAGTAAATCACGTCAAACACTAGATGACAGAAGTATCTGCAACATTTACTACCAGATTGCCGACTTACTGGAGCTTATCAGCTTCTGCCTGCAGAGCTTCTACCAGCTGTTCTTTGGCTTGCAGCTCTTTTTTCACCTCACTAAGTTCGAGGGCAGCTGCTCTGTAGTGACGGCGATTGTGTCCAGCCTCAGCCTTGTTTGCAGAAACCTAAAGATAATTTACACAAAAAAGACAATAAATAAAACCATACTTTCAGCTCATTTAGGGAGATGGAAATTGTATTCTTTCAGGATTTCCATTTCAGACTTCCTTATTTATTTTTAACTCAGCAAATCTTTCTCATGCAGTTTAACAAGTGTTGGCAGCCCTTCAGCAGCCTCACAGACATTCTTTGATAGTGAGAGTCAAAGCCATTATCAGGACTACAGAGCAGCCTGCTGCCCTCATCCAAACCCATGCATGCATGTTCCAACATGGATCACTTGGAACACTGCAGCTAAATTATCTGTTCATTTGTCAGCCAGACAGATTCAAATCTACACCGAGTTCTGTCTTAATCACCTTTTGGTACAGAGGAGCTGTAGACTAAACCAACTAGTTTGATATGTTTTGTAACAGTTTTCAATATAAAACTTT
The DNA here is from genome assembly GCF_009764475.1 of Pristis pectinata. NCBI lineage: Eukaryota > Metazoa > Chordata > Chondrichthyes > Rhinopristiformes > Pristidae > Pristis > Pristis pectinata. Next base: position 39,992,682 of record NC_067421.1, read on the forward strand.
ATTCACTTTAAGACTATGGTATCAAATGGCTGAAGCAATTTATTTTGCAGTGTGCTAATTCAAATTGGTCACATAGTTGGTGTTCAAATTCAAAATGGATTTTTCTAACTTTTTGCACATGGTTATCTTTTCAGGTTAAATCTGAGAAGTAAACACCCAGAGAATCGGGCTGTTTCCCCTTTCACCACCACCCCACCTCTACTTTTGTAGAAAAAGTACTGAAACACTAACAACAAAAAATGATTCAAAGTTTTTGACTGCTACCCTTGAAATGAAGGCATGAGTCACCATTTACCTGCTGTTTTAGTTCATTTACATGTTCTTTCTCCTTTTCCAGTGCAATCTGCAAAGCTTGTATTAACTGCTTCATCTGCTGGTCTTCCTCTTCCTTTCGTTTTAAAACGGCTTGTACCTATGCCCCACCCCAAAATAACAAAAGTGTTTAAGAAATTTTGTTCTACGGGCTTAATATTAAAGCAATAAAGTGACCCACAACATTTCAAAAGTTACAGTGTCAAAAGAGCAGAAACTGGGATCAGTAAGGTCAAATGACTCCTTATTAAAAAGGAACTCCTTCTGTTTATATGGGTTTCCTCTGGGTGCTCCGGTTTCCTCCCACATTCCAAAGATGTACGGGTTAGTAAGTTGTGGGCATGCTATGTTGGTGCCGGAAGCGTGGTGACACTTGCGGGCTGCCCCAGAACATTCTACGCAAACATGTATTTCAATGTACATGTGAGTAATAAAGATATCTTATCTTACCTGGAGGTTAAGCTGCACTAGATCTGCTTCTCTCTTGGACAGGGCAGTCTCCAAGACGTTGGTGTGCTCTTTTAATGCAGCATGGGATTGATTTAAGCCAACCAGCTTCCCTCGTTCATGTTCCAACTCTAGAGTCAACTTTCTATTGGCTTCTTCCAAGCGTCTTATCCTTTTCCTAAAACCTCTCGACTCCTGAAGCTTTGTGGGAGGGAGAGAACCAAAACCATTACAGTGCACACGTAATTTGTAGTAAAAGAAAATAAAAATCTTATGTGCAGTGTTTTATAAAAGGCACATGGGGTCAGATTCCCTTTCGAATTTACTTTCACTATGCAGAAATATCTCCAAGACTTTAGTTCATGACAGTGAAAGCACATAAAAATATTTTTATATAGTACAACATTGACTACATTTCAAGAATACTTTTATTTGATCCAAAGTGCTTTTGGATGACCCAAATTTATGAAGGGTACTTTATAAAAGCAAGATTTTCAGCTTTAAAATGTCAAGAGCCATCATACCACAGGAGTTGGACGGAAGTCTAGAAGTTACTTACAAGCCAAGATCAACTTGTTTTAATACCATGTTCATTATCACTTAAGCTTTTGACTTTTTGAGGTGGCACAGGGAGAAGGGAATACAAAGATCGCAGAATTACTCCATGAATTTTTATAGTACTTTATGCCTTTAAGTAAATTATAGAGAAATTAATTCACTAATGACAATCTTGATAATATTATAAACCACATGAAATGAAATCTCAGAGTTTGCCTAAGGGTTATGCACATACTTTGAGAAAGATTTAGTTTTTACCTCATCTTCTAGCTCCAAAACCTTTTCTCGATAATCCTCCAGTTCTTGAGTGGTGAGAGAGATCACCTCTTGCAGTTCCTTCTCAAGCATGAATTTGCTGTGGTTCACTGCCTGCAACTCCAGTTGCAAAGCCTGAACCTGCTCCTATTAACAAATACAAAGGTGGGAAGAAGCTTTGCAGCACGATTCAAGAAAGATCGCCGATAGTAGTGCCAAGACCCACATTATAAATTTCACATTTCTACTGAAAAGTAAACCCCATGGACAAGAGTGTTCTTGGTAAATGCTGCATTTTGGCACCTTACCACCCACTCCAAACAAAAACATGGCAAGGTATGTGGAACTTTCACCAAGCTGAGATGACTGCTTTTTCAATACCAGAGTTAGAGGCATGAAGGACCACTCTGCCAGAGATGCAATGATCTGGCCTGCAAATTTTAAACATCCCTTCAAGTCAAAGCCTGTCTCTATTTCATGTCTTATCTACTGGCCTTATCCAAGATCAAGTGTTTAACATGCGAGAGAGTGTATTAACGGAAAGTTGCTTCTCATTAGTCTGTCTCTCCAATGTACTAGACTACTCATCATTATTTATTTCATCTACGTTCTGGGATTTTACAACTAAGTGGCAACTCAAAGTTCATTACTATATTACATGGTGTGACTACAGTGATGTAAAAGTCACACTAGAAAGAAAGGTTCACCTTCATGAAGGGGATAATCAAACAGGTGGGCTTCAATGATAACAATAGTTTATATAATCAGAATTACCATGCTACAATCGGATTTGACTCTCAACTTCTGGTTTGCTAATCCACAGTCATGACCACAAAGCCCAAATCACTTTATTAAAATAGTATTCAAGATTCAGCCTCACTTCATCTGTTGTTTCTTCTCACTGAATTCCTGCCGTTGACAGTTCAGAGGTGTACGAAAAAGAGAGGAGGTAGGATTTATAGGAAATGCCTTTTTCAAAAGAACCAGGACAACCATGATGCACTGAATGACCCAGCTGTAAAAATGTTATCAAATTCCTTTGTCCATTTAACTCTCATTTCCTAACTTTATTTGCCTCAAATATTGAACTGCAAATTAGTCAATGTAAATATATTAGCAAAGCAGATTTGGTATTCAGGAAGGGTAACATACTTGCAGAAAATTATTGCCTCCATCCTCTATGACCTGATCTTTTAGTTTGTTGAGCTCCGCCTCAGCAGTCTCTTTTGCTGAAAGGGCCTCCTGGAGGCGACGGCTCAGGATGCCAACAGCATTTTCATAAGCTTTATGTTTGGCTTTCATTTCTTTCTGTGCAGCGGTGAGATCTGTGCCAAGTTTCTTCATTCGAGTCTTCTGTTCAGAAATGCCCCTGGGGGAGAAAAACAAATTAAATACAATCAGGAAAATGAAATTCATCTTGAACACAACAGTTCTTTATCTGTAGTTCCAGAAGGACAAAGAAAAGGGATAAAAGTTTGTGTTGAGTCTTCACAACAAAGTTGCACTGAATTTAAACACATTGCGAAGGTCGTGCAGTTTTACAGGCAGGACCTTTGTGATTACACTGCATAAATTTGAAGTCAATAATGAAAGCTCTGGATGGAAAACAGGAATTGCTCATATTAAAATGATATCCAGATAAACAAAACCAAACCTTGAATAGTCACATTCTCATTGCATTTCTATTTGCACTTTTTTTTAAACAAAATCTAAGAGTTAATTCTGGATTGTGCCAATAATGCAAAGATTGCAATGCAAATGCTAGAGAAAGATGTTCTTATTTCTCACGTTAGCTTGTGAGAAACAATTATGCAAATAAAACTAGTGTACAGGAATTATTAGGAAGTCCAAAGGCAGAAAGTGTTAATGATCAATATTTGCCATTGTTGCCCAAGTGTTAAATTTGTAAATTTCTGAATAAATAAAATACATTAATAAGAACTGATCAAGTTTAAACAAAAGCTTTCCTCACTTTTTAGTTTCATCCTGCATCTGCTCCACTTGCTTCTTAAGCTCTTCATTTTCCTGAGAGAGTGACACGAGCTGGTTCCTGTCAAACTGCAACGACTATTAGAAAGTACAACATTAGAGTTTGAATTGGCTGTTGATAAAAGCAATGAAATTAAATAAGGTTAGTTCATTAATACTAATTTTTAAAGGACAAGGAGGTTGACACGTGATTCATTACCTGAAGCTCTGTGTTCAATTCATCTCGTTCTTCCTGTGCCAACTGAAGTTGGCTTTCCAGATCAGTCATTTGTTGATGGACACGAGAAATCTCCTTCTGCAACCGCACATGTTCATTTTGTGTGGATTTCTTATCAGTCTGCAGCACAACAACTTCTTGCTTCAACTCTTTCACCACTGACTCCAGCTTCTTTTTCGCTGATTTTAACTCGTTTATTAGTTGATCCTTTGAGTTTGCATCACGCCGATATGCATCCACCATTACCTGAAGGAAGATGTGCCATTAACAGCAAACAGATCATTGCTCAGTCCCCAGTAAGGTTAACCCTCAACTTAGAGGAACAGGTGTATATTATGAGCCAGATAATACTTCAAGTGACCAGACTACATCCCACAAATCACTGGAACATTTACCTTCTGTTGAACAAGCTGTTCCTTCAGTTTCTGAGTCTGTTTCTTAAAACTGGCATTCTCTTGTTGCATATTTTCTATCTATAAAGAGTAAATCAATAGCATAAACTGATGCCTCATGTAAAAATACCAAGAGGCAATAATCTAGATATTAAGAAATGCAAAATTTCTTTTACAACAACCAGTTAATGAAAGGTTATCTACCATAGACATTAAATTTCTCTTTCCACAGAGCTGTTGAGTTTTTCCCCAGCTTACGTTTTTATTTCAGATTTCCAGTATCTGTGGTATTTTGCTTAATACTTTTTCCCAACCACAAGCCAAGTTTCTAACCTTGCATCCTCTCCACCGCCACACAGAGTGTTGTGTGCTGTTATGGTGGCCACACTATAGGTTGTGGTTGCGCTGGAGCAAGTACAGAGGAGATTCACCGAGATGTTGCCTGGATCAAAGGACTTTATCTACGGGGAGAGATTAGATAGGCTGGGCTTGTTTTCCCTGGAGCGAAGGATGCTGAGGGAGTGACATAACTGAGGTTTATATAAAATTATGAAGCACAGATAGGATAGACAGTCAGAATCTTTTTCCCATGTCCAGGAGTTTCCCAAACAAGAGGGCATGGATGTAAGGCAAGAGGAAGGAATTTTACAGGGGATTCGTAGGGAAAAATGTTTTTTTTTTAAATAAACAGTAGTTGATATCTAAAACATACTGCCAGTGGAGGTAGTGGAATTAGATACAAATCATTTAGGAGACATTTAGACAGACACCTGAATAAGCAAGACATAGAAGGATACAGTACTAATGAGGGAAACTGGAATTAGTGTCGATGGGGAAAAAGGTCAGCATGGAGGTGATAGGCCGAAGGGCTCATTTCTCTGCTATATGACTATGACAAAGAATGCCCATTTCTACCTCTCAGACACCTCAGGCCGTGTGCTACTCAACCCCTGACATAGTTTGTCTCTTCCAGAGTTGATTGTTCCCGATCTCCAATCCTCCACTTTGAGTAAACCAGCTCATCCAACACTCTGTCAGGGTTCTGACCCACATGACAAGTTCTCCAAATACCTTAAGATGTAACATTCTCATAATTTAGTGCAAATTCATCCATGGGTTTACCCCGAACCCCACTAAAACCTCTTCATCAACCTAATGTTCGACTCATATTTGATAAAATGTACACAATAATAATTAAAAAATAAAGCTGCAGTACTGCCAATGAAAAGCCATTGTAACAGAAGCAATGGTTTACATCCTATCTTTATATAACCTAGGGCCAAAAATATCACCTGATAGTACATCAAATAGAAAAAGATACAACTTGCTATAAACTATATTTTTCTTTAAAAAAGAGCTAGATTAGATAAAATCCTTATTTTTCCAAACATGGTACTTCGCAGAACTGTTAAACTTCCGTTACCTGCCCAGTCTTTACAGCAATTTCCTGACGAAGCTGTTCTAGAATTTCAGACACCACTTCAGTTCCCTCCTCAAGCCTTTTGGTTCCTTCCTCCAGCACACCTTTATCCATCTTTCCCGTTTGTAGGGCCACTTCCAGAACAATTTTCTCATTTTGCAAGAACTGGATTGCATCATCTTTGGCATTTGTTTCGGTTTGAATCTCTGCTAGACGGGTCTCCAGCTCATCATAACGTGCCTGCAATTCATTCAAGGATTGGTCCTTGGTATGCAAGGCCTCTTGGGAGTCCGTGAGCTGTTTCAGAAGTTCCATTTGTTCCTGTCGCAGAGTTTCTAATTGGAGTTCTCGCTGATGCAGGGTTAACTTAACCTGAAGACGAGAACACACTTTCAGCACGTTCGTGAGATAAAATAATAAATGCAACAACATTAATAAGTCACCATAGGGTACATTTGCCTTGCAGCAGTTAAATTACCATAAGACCACAAGAAATAGAAGCAGAATTAGGCCATTCAGCCCATCGAGCCTGCTCCACCATTCAATCGTGGCTGATTCTTCTTTTCCCCCCTCAACCCCACTCTCCTGTCTTCTCCCTGTAACCTTTGACGCCCTCACTAATCAAGAACCTAGCAACCTCCACTTTAAATATACCCAATGACTTGGCCTCCACAGCCGTCTGCGGCAATGAATTCCACAGATTCACCGCCCTCTGGCTAAAGAAATTCCTCCTCATCTCTGTTCTAAAGGAACGTCCTTCTATTCTGAGGCTGTGCCCTCTGGTCCTAGACTCTCCCACTACTGGAAAAATCCTCTTCACGTCTACTCTATCAAGGCGTTTCAATATTTGGTAGGTTTCGATGAGATCCCCCCTCATCCTTCTAAACTCCAGCGAGTACAGGCCCAGAGCCATCACACACTCCTCACACGTTAACCCTTTCATTCCCAGGGTCATTCTCGTAAACCTCTTCTGGACCCTCTCCAATGCCAGCACATCCTTCCCTAGATGTGAGGCCCAAAACTGCTCACAGTACTCCAGATGTGGTCTGACCAATGCTTTATAAAGCCTCAGCGTTACATCCTTCCTTTTATATTCTGATCCTTTCTGCTAACATTGCATTTGCCTTTCTTACTACCAACTCAACTTGCAAGTTAACCTTTAGAGAATGCTGCACTAGGACTCCCAAGTCCCTTTGCACCTCCGATTTCTGAATTCACTCCCTATTTAGAAAAGAGCCTATGCCTTTATTCCTTCTACCAAAGTGCTCTATGCTGTATTCCATCTGCCACTTTTGTCCATTCTCCCAATTTGTCCAAGTCCTTCTGCAGACTCCCTGCTCCCTCAACACTACCTGCTCTTCCTCCTACCATTATATCATCTGCAAACTTGGCCACAAGGCCATCAATTCCATCATCTAGGTCACTGACATACAACGTGAAAAGCAGCAGACTCAACAACGACCCCTGAAGAACACCACTAGTCACCAGCAGCAAATCAGAAAAGGCCTCCTTTATTCCCACTCTCTGCGTTCTGCCAGTCAGCCGATCTTCTATCCATGCTGGTACCTTTCCTGTAATACCACGGGCTCCTATCTTGTTTCACAGCCTCATGTGTGGCAACTTGTCAAAGGCCTTCTGAAAATACAAGTAAACAACACTCACTGATTCTCCTTTGTCTATCCTGCCTGTTACTTCCTCAAAGAATTCCAACAGATTTGTCAGGCAAGATGTCCCCTTAAGACTGACTTCGACCTATTTTATCATGTGCTTCCAAGTACCCCGAAACCCCATCCTTAATAATAGTCTAACATCTTATCAACCACTGAAGTCAGGCTAACTGGCCTATCATTTCCTGTCTTTTGCCTCCCTCCTTAAAGAGTGTAGTGACATTTGCGATTTTCCAGTCCTCCAGAACCATTCCTGAATCTAGTGATTCTGGAAAGATCACTACTCATGCCTCCACGATCTCTTCAGCTACCTCTTACAGAACCCTGGGGTGTAGTCTGTCTAGTCCAAGTGACTTATCTACTTCAGACCTTTCAGCTTCCCAAGTACCTTCTCCTTAGTAGTGGAGAAGGTACTTGGGAAGCTGAAAGGTCTGAAGTAGATAAGTCCTCACTTCTGCCCAAGTCTGGAGATTATTAGAGCCACAGTGAAACAGAGGAAGAACAAAAGCCGATGTTACATCTGTCAAAGTTGCTTCCAGCCCATTCAACCTTGCAAAGTCCTCCTTGCAAATGTTTGTGCAATGCCATCTAAGTTGAGAGAACAATATAACAGAGTAGTCAAGCAATAGTCTGACACAGTCATCAATCACAGTATCAAACTTCAGACAACGGACCAGACTCTTCCATCATAATCCCTAGGTAGGTCCTGCATCATTGACCACCAGAGAAGCAGATTTGTACAGAGGCAGGACGGAATACCTTTGGGTGTCCACAATATTGACTCCAGCCTCCACAAAGCCTTATGGTATCAGGTCAAATATGGGCAAGGAAACCTCCTAATTACCACCTTCTGCCCTTCCTCAACTGAAGGAGCAGTACTCTTCTATGTTGGACAATATGTGAAAGAATGATGAATATACTTCTGCTGCTAATGGTCCACAGTGTCTCATGGATAGTCAGTAAGGAAGCAATGGCATTGGGGGGGGGGGGGGGGGGGGGGTCTTCTTCAAAGTCCATCAGCAAGAGTGGTTTGGTAGTACAACCACTGAGCTGGCCAAGCCCTGAAGAACATGCTTCCCTGGTGGGGTCTATGGCAGGCAGCGAGTGAACCAACGAGGGATGAACCTACTTGACCTCACTCTCACCAATCAACATCTGTCAGGATAGCTGTGGTAGAAATGACCATTGCACAGTCCTACAGGAGACAAACTCCATCTTCATACCAAGGATACCCTCAACACTACAATTGTGTTAAATGAGAGAGAACAGATCTGTTAGATCAAAACTCAATCAAAATTGGTTTAATAAGGGCAGATGGGCATGACAGGAAAGCACTGAGCATCTCCAATCTGATGAAGCTGCAACACTGGACAATCTCACAACCAATGGATGTGACCAGAAGTTCTGAAGTCCTGCCACAAATAGTTGTGAGTGGCAAAAGAATATTAAACAGTTAATAGAGGCAGCATTTCCAAGAACATCCTCATCGATGCAAGGTCCAGAATGGGAATGCTGAAGATAGCTTGCACATCTGCAGCTGTGTTCAGCTGCAAGTCCTGAGTGGATGATAGATCTTGGCTTACTCCTCAGGTCCCCCCCATCACAGAAGTCAGGTCTTCAGCTAATTCAATTCACTCCACAATTTCAAAAAAAAATTCAGCAAGGACTAGAAATGCTAAAGACCACAAGACTGGACAACATCCCAACTACAGCACCAAAGACATGCACTCCAGAAATAGGTGTGCCTTTAGCCAAGCTATCCTCATACAATTACAACACCGGCATCTTGAGAACTACCTACATAGGACAAATCCAAATACTGCTAATTATCACTTAATTCACCTACACTAAAAGAGCTGAATTCCAGAAGGGAGCTGAAAGTGACTACCCTCGATACCAGGGCAGCACTGGATCTATTATAGCATTATAGCACTGGTAAAACTGAAGCCCAATGGCTAGAGTCATATTTTGTACAAAAAAGATGATGGTTGTGGATGTTGAAGACCCCAGCCTCAAGAAATCACTGCAAGAGTTCCTCAAGGGCAGTGTCCAACCACCATCAACTGCAATAAACTTCCCTCCACCATGAAGTCGGAGATGGGGACGTTCAATTCTATTTACAACTCATCAGCAAATGAAGCAGTCCTTGCCTGCATGCAAGACCTGAACAACGTTCGGGCATGGGCTGATAAGCTGAAAGTAACATTTACATGTCATAAGATATGTAGATTTCACCTCATACAAGACAGTGATAATAAACCTGATTCTGATTATGCCACAAAGGTGCCAGGCAATAACCATCTCCAATAAGAGGCAGGATAATCACCTTCTGATTACATACAATGTCATTACCTTCACAGAGTTTCCCACCATAACATTTGGATCAGCCACGTAAATACAGTGGCCACAAGAATCAGTCAGAGAATTGGTATCCTGGGGCAACTGACTCACCCACTGACACCTCAAAGCCATTCCATCATCTAGGTACAAGTCAGTGTGATGGAATACTCTTCACTTAACTGGATGAGTGCAGCTCTAGCAATGTTCAAGCAGCTCTACCCTATGCAGACTCAGTGCCCAATTAACTACCCTGAACATTCATTCCGTCCATTACTGGCACACAGTGGCTGCAGTGTGTACCATCTACAAAATGCCCTACAGTTACTGCCCAGGTTATTCTGACAGCACCTCCCAAACCCATGACCACCAAGGACAAGGACAGCAGGTGCATTGGGACACCACCACCTCCAGGTTCCCCTCCCAAGCCACACAGCATCCTGACTTGGAGACAGAACCGTTCCTCATCTTCACTAGACCCAAATCCTGGGTCTAGGGATGGACAATAATAGTGGCCTTGCCAGCGATGCCCAGATCGCCAAAATAAATGTTTTTAAAAAGTTCAAAATTGCACCACTCATTTCATATTGCCTCTCCACACTCTGCCTAGTGAAATGTTTCACTACACAGTTCAAAGTGTAAAATTTTGTGCGTCATGTCTAACCATTTTGCTAGTGTCTACAGCCTTCTGAGGTTTGATCTCCCAACCTGAAATTACCCCCTGTATATCAATTCCAATCCATCACAAAAGAGTGCATTGGTCCCAATTCTGACCCAAAGCTGTGTTCTGGAACTACAACTGTTCACTACCATTATTTTCTATCCCTTAGTCAATTTGTTTTCTCCACAGACTCGCGGTCATTTTAATCCTGCAACCTTTAATTCTGCAAGCTAATATGTTACATGGCACTTTGCCAAATGCCTTTTGAAGGTCTGTATAAACATCATTTGCAACACCTTCATTGACACTGTTAGCTCAGCAAACACACATTTTACAAAAGGAAATAGCCACTTTTTATACAACAAGAGCTCCTTACCTCCTCAAGCTCTCGTTCCAATGCTGAAGCAGAATTGGCCAATTTCTGAAGGTTCTCCCGCTCTTCCTCAAATTCTTCAAGTTTCCTTGACAGATCATCTTCCACCATTGCTTTTGCCTCTTGGATCTGATGAAAAGCTTTTTCTTGGTCCAACATGTCAACCTATCATGGAACATATTGTTTCTAAACACCAAAATACATCAAAAATCATTTGCTGCCTTAATCAAGCAGACTTAGCTGGATCATACTTTGCTTAGAACTTGTTTTATTAACAGAGGTTCAAATACAAAATCATTCAATAATGGTTACTCCACAATGACCAAGACCAGGCTCTGTCAGCCGGTATGCCTTTAAAACAAAAGGTAAAAAGAGTTTTTACAATCCATTCTTCAACACAATGCAGCTGTACAAGAGACTGGTTAAGGTCCCTATTTTTGGGTAGGTGAAGTCCATGTTGTAGCTTTTAAAGGATGAATCAGTAAAGGTGACTTCATCAAATTACATGTATCCATAGGGAGCAAGCTTCATATTTAATGAAGCTCAAAAAAAATTTAGAAAAATGATAAATAAATCCCCATTGTTCAGGAGGATGCATTGAAAATGTAAACAGTGCACAGAACTCACTCATTTTTGTCTCCACATCAAAAGGTATGAGAAATAACAACTTTCATTAATAAAACATGCTCAACATAAAATATCATTATAGAAGTGGTAAAACTGGCATTAGCCATAAGAGAAAATGAGGGTAGATGACAAGCAGCGATGGGTTTCATGAAACAAGTTTACAAAAACAGGAAGATCAGCCACAAGTATAATGACATGTTATCAACCACCAGGGAGGTGTTGCCTGCCAGAGTTAGGCTCTGATTTTAAAAAGGTTTTACATATTTTAAAAATCTGATCGCTGCCAGTTGAAAGCAGCATTAGGATTCTACTAGCAGCAATAGTACAATCCAAGCATGAAACTTTCACAGATCTGATGCACTCATTAAAAATAACAGGAGGAACAGGATCATACTTAAACTTCTTTGCAAATAATTGCATTCCTCAATTGCCACACAACGATAATCTTTAGTTATTACCTCGATGTTTTGCAGGTGGATTGCAATGCGCTCCTTTTCTTTGATGGATCTCTGCTGAGTGTCCGTAAGTTGTTGAGACAAAGATACGTTCTCTATTTTCAGATGCTCCAGCATTGCTGCTTGAGTCATGTGACCAGCCTATGATTTTTTTTTAAAACTTGTTTTAATGATGATTCACACATTATGGAAAACACTAAACTTACCAGAAAATAAAAAGTTTATGGTATTCTTTACTTTGTTCCAAAAGTTGTAGTTTATTTGAGAAACTATTTTCTAAGAATATTTGTAAACTAAGATTTTTACACATTTATAAACAGTCCAAATTAAAATAACATTAGCCAGACATTGAACTATGCAATTGAAGTACTCAATTAAATAATACAATTCAAAAATTGAATCTATTGCAGATGAGTGCTAAACCAAGAACAAGCAAACAGGACCAATTTAAATTTACATTCACAACTAAACGTGACTAACTACAACAATAATAACTAATTATATAGCACACTTAATATAGTATGATGTCCCTGAGTGCTAGATGTCACAAGGAGCTATAAGAAGGGAGAAGAGGGAGGTGGAGAGTTTTAGGTAGGCAGTCAACGTTGACCCCAAGATTGTAAACAACCTGGTTCAGCGAAGGATAGTCAGGCCTAGGAAAAAGAGTTTGCAGTGGAGCAGAAAACACTAGATTAGTCTTCCCAATATTCAGCTAGAGAACATTTCTCCTCATTGGTTGTGGATATTAGGAATATTGTGTGCAGTTTTGATCGCCACACTTTAGAAAGGACGTGATTGCACCGGGGAGCGTGCAGAGGAGATTCACCAAGATGTTGCCTGGGATGGAAGGCTTCAGGGAAGGCTGAGGGGAGTACCTGATAGGGCAGATAGCAAGGTACTTTTCCCCGTGGCACAGGTGTCCAAGATCAGAGGGCATATGTTTATAAGTGAGCAGCAAGAGGTTTATAGGAGAACGGAGGAAGAATATTTTTCTACCCAGAGGGTGGTTAGAATCTGAAATGCACTCTGTCTGGGGGTGGTGGAGGCAGCGACTCTCAAAGAGTAAGCAGCATCTGGATGATCATTTGAATCAAGTCAGAGTAGGCCATGGACCAAATGCTGTAAATGGATTAGCATAGATAGGTACTTAATGGTCAGCATAAACATGATGGACCAATGTGCTGTATGACTCTATAACTGACAAATTGGGGACAGTGAAGGAATAGAGAATGCTGATGGCAAGGCAGTACAGAGAGTTGTCAAAAATACTTGGAAATTCATCCTGTGTGCCTATTTCTCTAAATGGTGTCCAAAAGCACTGTAGTTTCCTCTAAATTAAACATAGATGCTCTGCAAATTCTGCAAAATTACTGTAGTGGCATACCTGCACATTGGCCATTTCACTCTGTAACCGAACCCTTGCCTCTTGTGCCACTGTCAGCTGTTGCTGGTACCAGTGCCTGACCTGCTGCAGAGAAGTTATCTCAGACTGGGATGCCTTGAGCTGGCTCGTTAGTGTGGAACGTTCCAACTGTGCTTGCTGAAGCTGGTTCTGAAGGACTGCCATTTGTTGCCGAACAGCCTGAACTGGAAAAATATACAAAAACTTTTTTGATATTTTGTGAAGAAGTTTTCTTTTATGCAAGTTACAGGAACTTGTATTTGATCTTGACAAGGGAAAACGATTACATAACTCTGAAAGAAAAGTGAAAGGTTATCAGTGCAAAACATTAACTGTTTCCCTCTCCACAGATGATGCCTGACCTGCTGAGTATTTCTAATAATAGTTAAAAAGTTACTAGAAAATGTAACAGAACCCCAAGCACATTCACAAAATGATTTAGAATGCACTTACCGGTCAGTTTCACCAGAATGTAAAACCCTTGTACTTAAAATTTTTTGTACTTAAAATCAATACAATCCAGGATGTATGAAAGACTAGACAAAGTTAGTAAAAGCAGCTATAAACCAACCACAACTTAAATTCAATGGCACCTTTAAGCAACAAAGACGGGATTCACAACTTCACAGCTGGGAATCACCTTATCCCAGCAGTCTAAGAGATGCATTTCCTAGAGATGCATTATGTACTCCAATATTTCTAAGTGACATAATGACCTCATGGTTCAGGAACTAGAATGGGTACAAAGTGGGGAACAGAAGGCAATGGCTCCTAAATTCAACCACTGGTTCCTGTAAGTGCAAAATAAAGGAGTATGTATCTTCTTCGATGCCCTTCTGTGTCAAATGGCCCCAAAAGATTGTCTAGGTTCACATGCTAAGGCATAATTATGGATGGGATACTGCTTGGATCGAGTACCTGTGAAACTGTATCCAGCAAGACTTAGAACATCAAGATGGGAGAAAATTAAAAACAAAAAGAGCACAACATTCTGTCCAGAGCAGATTTAAACAAGGACATACCCGAATTATCTCTGCTCAGAATTGCCTGCTGCATTTCCTCAACTTTTCCCACCAGCCTCTGATACTGCTCCTCAGCCACCTGAAGATCATTGTTTAGCCCAGCTAAACTGGCATTCTTGGCCTCGAGGTTGGTCTGAAGCTCAGCCATGGCCTGTTCTAGACTGGAACATGTCTGACGCAAGGTGCTTACTTCCGAGGTCAACGTGTTTTGCCTTTGTTCACTGAGCACCTTCTGCTCATCCTGTGCCTGCAGTTGTGCATTTAAAGCTGCTAACTGGGCCTGTAGTTCAGTCTTCTCCTTCAAACCCTTTTAAGTGAAAGAGAACGGCAATGATTATTTGTCATTTACTAAGGAACATTTGATGTCTTAATTATTGACATCAAAATCAGAACTGCTGCAGATGAACATACAACTTCCTCTAAATATTTAAAAATCCACTGATTATTTAACCAAGGGGGATATTTTGAATTTATACTTTGCACGTAGCAACTGTAAATGGGTAGAAAGTACTGCCACAAATATCTCTGCATTACCAAGAGCCTGGATTATTGCAGATAAACAATGATTATCAAAGTCACATGGGCAGACAGACACATATTACAAGCTTTCGTGAATTTAACATGAAGTACAAATTTGCAGTTCAAGTGCTCTTCACTCAAAAGACAACATGGGCTTTCACAATTTGAAGAGCAGTTTTGGAAATTTTAAAAAGTGCTATAATTTCCACTTGATTTTTATTTTATTAGATTCAACAATAGATCTGGTGGATTTAAGAAATTTAGCTTAACCATGCTGTTCAACTGGTTTGCATTAACAATGAAGCACCAAAAATGAAAAGCTCACAAGGATTAAAGAAAACAAAGTGGAATAAGTGAATCCAGGACTACATTTCTGTAATGTTTACTGTAATAATCATTGCCAACTGCATTTTTTCTGGTCCCAAAGCCAAGCACAGATCAAAGTAATAGTTTTCACCTCATTAGCTTCAGAGGATAGAGCTTCCAATTGACCCTCAAGCCGCATTTTTTCTTTAAGAATCTGCATTAGGTCCTCATGGGATTCCAGCACGGAGCTTTCCATGGAAACACTGCATAACAAAATTACAACACAGCTGACCTGAACACCCATACACAACATGGTCACCACTGAACAAAAAAAATGTAATCTATTTAATCTGTAATTCATGCATGATCTGCAAATTACGTGCACTAATTTGTGATTTTTTTTGTGGTAAATGGACTCATCTACTCCATTAATGAAACTAATTTTTTTTGTTATTAGTTATTCTCAAAGCAGTAATGAATATACCGTCAATATCAAAACTGATTGAAATATAAACCTACCCACTGATGCTATCAGCAACACCAGTTCAGCTATTATTTCTCTAACACAAACTAGCCATGTGCTGAATCAACATTATTTAATTTCCACCCCCTTCTTTACTCTTTGAACAAGATAAACCTCAAACCTTTTTATAAAAAGGTCAGGTTAAATTAGGGAATTCTCACTGGATGTATTTTTTTGACAATGCTACAAGTACCTTTATTACAGCTCCATTTCTGTCCTATTAGTATTAAGAATGTCACAGGGAGATAAAAACTGTGGTATTATTCCATGCCTTGCATCCAACAAGTCTGAATAATTCTGGATTGTCTGGATGGAAATAGGAAATTGATGAGAAATTGGTAAAATATTAATATAGAAAGAAATGTTGATGTGCTGACCCATGAAATGCAGCAAGTTAGTGCGGTATTGCAAATATTCATGAAAGCAAAAATACGTTGGCCATGGAGCACAGAAGTAAGAAACTCTTGATTTTATGGGGTTTGGCAGACCACATTTAAAATATTGCACTTTTGGTCTGTGTATCCTAGGAAACATATTTGGAGTCAGTCCACAGCAGATCCACAAGATTGGATACTGGGATGAGTAACTGTCCTATGAAGATGATGGCCTTTATGCACTTGAGTTTAGAAGAATGAGTGGTGATCACCTCAAGACAAACAAGATTCTGAGAAGGAGACTATTTATTCTGTATTTACTCTGGCTGGGGGTGCCTACAACTAGAGGGCTGTGGCATCCAGAACTAGGGGCATACTCTCAGGATAAGAGTTTAGGGGGGAAAAAATATCTTCTCTATGGAGAATCTTTGAAACCGTCTACCTCAGTGTTGTGGGTGCTCAACCACTGAATACATTCAAGACAGGTCTCTGCACACCAATGTCATCAAGGGATATGGAGAATTAAGTGGAAATGTGAACAAAGCACAGAATTATGAATTAGGTTTGTTGGGCTGTATAGCCTACCCCTGGTTCTAATTCTTATGTTTACATGCGATAAAATCGGTTCCTTGAAAAATTCATCAGTAGTCTACTCCTTTGCTGATCTAGTATTTTGCCTTGCATCCATTGAATATCAAACGGAACTGTCAAATAAAAAGGCCATAAAACATTATTGATATACTGTCATTATTGATCTACTGTATCCCGTAGAACTGTCCAGTTATTGATGAATAAAGACCGATTTGGACCAAAGAACACCCAATAATGCAACAGAAACCAATTCCTGAATTTACTTTGAGCTGCTCTGATGCAAAGCTACTTTAATTCTATTGAGCAACATATTTACCTGCTGGATAAACTGTCTCTTCGGCTCCGCACTGCTCCATTCACTTCTTGCTGCTCAGTCCCGTGTCCTGCTGTTGCAGCTGCTGCAGCCTCCAGTACCTCTCCAATAGAAGGGAAGTGCCCTATATCATCAGATGAAATTTCTTGTCCCTCAACAGTGTATGTGGTTTTTTGCCTAGCATCCAGTGAGGGCATGGTCCCATAGATGCCAGTAGTAGATATACTGCTATATGAAGAACTGTCACTTTCATTCTCATCTTGCCTTGCTCCAAGTTCAATGGCATCAATCTCAGAGTTATTGTCCTCTGTGTGCAATGAAGTCTCCAATTTATCATTTTCTGATGCAAAGCCTATTTCAGATATGACAGATGTAGACGAACCAGTCCTATTTTCTTTCAGGGATCCTAGTGTTTCAACACTGGAAGATCTTCCTATACTATTTCCAGCATCTGAACTCTGAGTTCTATAATCTGCAAGGGACCTTATTTTGCTGGATTTTGAACTCTTTGAAGTCTTTTCATCTTTGGAAACATTTGGAATTCCAAGGCTGCCAACTTTGGGTCCTCGTGGAACACTGGTCCTCAAGAAAGTGTATTCCTTGGTCAAGGCGAGGGTACTAGCACGTGGAAGTAGATCGGGATGGAACATCAGCTCTGGGTCCAAAGTACTGGAGAGTTGATTTTTTGGTGTTGATTGTTTAGACTGAAAAATAAAAATAGGCACACTCTCCTACAAGGCTGTTCCTCAACAAATAGGATTTGTTATGCAAAATACATAGGTGAGACTCCTCAGACATTATCTTTCATGCTCTAAAATAGAAATTTGAAAAGTAATTGCAGTTAGCACAATAAGTAGGAGTCACGTGTAAAGTTTGACTCAGGCATTCAATTTGTAGAAGAGTTTCTCAACCCTCATCCTTCACAGTTCTGTCCCACCTCCTGCTCCACTAACTTCAGTGTCACAGCTCTAGTGACATGGGTTCAATCCTGAGCTCGGGTGCAGTCTGTCTGGAGTTTGCATATTCTCCACATGACTGCCAGGATTTCCTCTGGATGCTCGAGGTTCCTCTACATCCCCAAGATGTGCCTGAACTCTAATTGGCTCCTCTGAATTGCACTTAGTGTGGGTCAACAGCAAAAGTTGATGGGCATGCGAGGGAGAACAAGTTACAGGGGTAAATGAGAGATAAGGAGAGGGGGAAATCACATGGACCTGATGAGCCAAAAAGTGCCTCCATCCATGCGGTTATGACATATTACTGCCTTCACTTCTACCTTTGATACATTTACTCGAGCATAATTTCGGCTTCATAATTTACCACTGGCATCAGGCAAACCATTTCATATCCTCTACAATAAATCCCTCGGTTCGCCAATAAAAATTTAATAAACATTTTTCCTCCCAAAGTTTTGGTATCCGGCAGAAGGTTAATTTGAGACGTGATACATCTTAAGTATACCTGATTTACATCTATTGGCCCATGGTCCCAAAAGCCCTCCAGGACAAGAGCTTTCCTCACTACCTCTCTGGTATGACAAATTAGTTTGTCTAACAACTCCAAAACTTGTCTCTTGTGACTACCATGAGAGGTGGTGGTGAACTAGGTGTACAAGTCTTACTTGCTTTCTTAAATCAGTCCCTTCAAGCTATTTCCTCCATCCCCATTATTAATGTGCCTTTCCGCTGTTCTACACCTTATGATTACAGCTCTCCTCGAGCTAACGTAGCCCAATAGTCATAATCCCTTTCAGACTTACAACCTAGATCACACCACTCACTCCTGTGACTCCTTCCTTCTCTCTGCTCCAGCAGTGGCAGCATGTCCAATGATCTTCTGAAACCACAGTCTTTCCACACTCACCCAAATGGGGCCTTTGTACATTATTGTACATGTCCTGTACTGCTCCAAAATGGAGCGGGACTTGTAGTCAGTGTTTTGGTGTCAATGAGGGCCGTTACTGAACTGGGTTAACAACTTTATTACAATTTATGCAAATAACAGCTAAGTAGAAACAAGATGATGTGCCTTTCGTCTCTCTGCAAATGCACTTACCCTTTGCTGATGCCTTTGGACTCTGTACTGTTTGAGCTGCTCTTCAAGATGCCGTTGAGCCTTCGACCGTATTTGTTCTTCATTCTGCTCTTTCAAGGATGGATCCACAGTACCTGAATTCAAAACAAAATAAATTTTAATTTCATCGGTCTACCCAAATCTTTTGGTTAAATTACAACAAAGACCAGGAGAGCAGTACAATATGATTAAAAAAAAAGATCTTTCTTTACACTGCTTAAAGTTTTGTCAGGTTTGCAAATAATTTCCCAAAGCTATAATCATTTAGTTATTAAAGACCTACCACCTGAAATATACTCTAGTGAATCCTCTGCATTTAATGTTGCTATGGAAACTATTTCAGTCTAGACTTCAACAGCACATTTAAAGACAACTAGATTCAATTGATTTAGTCACCTTCCCCCTGTAAAATAATCCTTAGTTTCATTACAGTCACCTCTCCATTTCCATCCCATTCATCACAGAAGCCCATTTCAATTTCTCTCCCTATGCCAGTCACCAAGAGATCCAACACACAACTGAAGACCGACATTCCGCCAGATTCCATCAACACTCCCATTCCACCAATATTTTTTCGGTAATTTATTCTATTGCCTTTTAAATTGCTGTGATTATCCTAATTCATAACTCCCCGGATTAAAACAAACATTTCCCATTTCTTTTGCTAATTACTGTTAAAACTGCAACAATCAAGATGGCAGGTCACCAACACCTCCTCAAGGGCGATCAGGGATAGGCAAGAAATCCTCGCCTTGCCAGAAATACCCTCACTTTCACCTTTGGGTGGATTGCCAACCCTACCAGGCAAATAATAACAAAACAATATTCTGAACAGAGACTGCAGCAAAGACTAAATGGCTCCTGAAAGACAACGTGATTACTGCAACTAAATCCTATAATGTACAAGGACCAATTCTTAGCATGCACTATCACAGCTCGCTACCCCACAGCAAGGAGGAGCAAATTACAATTGGACTCAGCTCAGAGTTTTGGAATAGGAAGAGAGGAATACAATTAGATGGCTACATTACTGAATTACAGTTAATTGACATCTGTGGAGGCCAAGTGAGAAAATGGTGGATTCAGCTGTAATATCCCCTCATGAAAAAATTAGCTGGCTCCATTTGCAAAGCTGTGTTGTGGGCAGACAGGTAAATAGGGTGCCAGCAATAATCAGCAGAACCTAAAATGCAGGTGGAACCAGCCTGGAGGACATACAGGACCTGTCTACATTGAGACAGGCAATTTGAAGTTTCCTTCCAATGACAAAAGAATGAGATAAAGGATGGCCACGTCCTGAGAAAGGGTCCGTTAATAAGCTATAAAGTCTAATCAATCAGAAAATAATTGCACAAACTGAAGTGACCAAAGTTGCGTCAGTGGCTGCCCCTTCCTTAGTAACCTTCAAATCCCTGCTGTAGCTAGTCTCCAACATGGTCAAGCAGGGATCAGAACGCCTCATTGTGATAAGACAAATGCCACACATCGGCCAAAATGAAGATATTGGTTCCACACAAGAGTAGGAGTAACAAAAAAAAAATTGATCGTTTCCCCTTAAAGAGCCGTCTACACTGGCTTATGCAATACAGGTGATCCTGCATTATGGCAATATGGGAAACTGAAATTTGCCCCAGTGGAATTCACAAATCACTACCAAAAAATCTGGGATATGGAACAAAAAGTTTGTGGGGGAAAAAAAAGTAAATAAACAAAATTTTTTCCAACTTACAGTTCTTGACACATGCACGGATGACACAGCTTCACGTATTGGAATGCTTTCTAGGAATGCACCCACCCATAACATGGGTGTCGCTGTATATATAAACCAGTAGAGTGCAAATTTTGCAATCCTGTATGCAAGCTGAACTTGGCCAAAGAAATTAAATGGAATCTTTAAGCATACTGCAATGGATTTAGTACCTCAATAGCTATATCGCCAATCTGTATGCAAAGTTTTTTCATTAATACCAATACTAAAGTCACTTTCACACAAACAATTTTAGAGCACTTTGCAAAAGAACTGATGGAGACATCACTTTTCAGGAGCAGCTGTCTAGTCATTTTTACCCCAAAACAAAACAAACCAACCACATTCATGTTTCTTTTGAAATGCTCTGCTAATTCTCCCACATTTCCATTTCCTTCACCTGACAATGGATGGCAGGTAGGAAGTTCCACAGCACCATCCTGCAATCTAAAAAGGCAAAGTATGTTATTCCTGCAGGGAGGAGCTGGTCTTGTAACCTACTTGCTTCCCTGGTTCCATGATGAAACACCACATGCCAGCAAGGCTTCCATAAAAAAGCTCCGCAAACTGCAAAAGGCTCCAGGAGGCTAAAGAACACCCATATCTGTAAACGTGCAAGTTTCAAAAAAAAATTTGTTTTGCTATCTAACATTTTTCTTTTTAAATTATAGGTGGATTGCACTAGAAATAATCAGACTATATCCAAATTTATTCTCTACAGATTTAGGTTGTATGTCAAGTTTTATTACATTACACTTTTAATTGCACACTTCACTTCATTATACCTGTTACTTAAAAAAAACTGAGCAGACATAAGATACAGAAGAATAATGCCCAAATAGTACAGCACCATGCACTTGCAGAAAAAAATCTGGAAAATGCAAGTTATTATATCTTAATGCAGGTCACTACACAGTTAGAACAAAGTTAACATGAGGCATCATAAAACATCATGCACGATTGCAAACCTAAAATTGCAAGTTATATATACTGCAGCTATCACAACGTACTGGAACGCAAACCTTAATTTATTTCAAAACTATGCCCCCCCACATAATCACATGAAACTCCATCCCCCTTACTTCATCAACCCAAATTAGTTCTCTGTCATAGGACAGATTTAATTACAAAATGTCCAGAGCTCAATCTGTACTGTGCAGCCTACCTACTCCAAACTCCTCTGCAAACCTGCTCGAGGAGGAATGGGGGGGGGGGCAGATTCTTAAGGTGTTTCTAGGTGGAAGCAAGGACACAAGTTTGCAAAATACTGAACGAAGATTGACCACAGACAAATTACTTGTGCTGAACAATACCTGGATGCTGAAACAGTTAATTTTACCCTACAATATACACTACTGCACTCCTAGCCTATCCATCCCCCTCCAGAGATTCACACCCATCTAATCCCTTTGGATCTGTCAGAGATCACCTGATATTGGTAAATTTAATTTTTTTTTGGCTACTGACATTGGAATAAAAACACACATATCCCAACATTTTCTTGTAATACATTCTCTATGATAGCACATGCATAGAAAGAGACAGCACATGGAGTTGCCAGCTTGATCAATTAAGCTTAGAAAGCAAGCCAATTTTGGCAGAGAGGAAAGTTCAAAAAAATAACAGGAAGGCAGGTGGAAGAGCCACCTCGGTAAATAAATGCTTACGCAAATCGGTTTCTTGCATAGGAAGACTTAGAATGAGCGACTGCAAAGCTTCACTTTTTTGAACAAACATCTCAGATTTAGTTCCCTGAGACTTCCTTAAGTTGCCATGGAAACCATCCACACCTGGGGAAGGCTCTTTGCTCTCATCTGATCTGCACTTTGGTGACAGACTTTCAGGTGAGTTGGAGACAGCCTGGGGAATGCCAGAAGGCCCAGTGGACCTGTAAACGGACTTGGATCCATTCTGACAACCGTCTCCTTCACCGCCAGCACTTTTAACACTGGAAGCGTACTGCTGGTGGATCTTGCCCTCATGTTTGCCTGTGACATTGCTGCCGTCCACTGCTGTTCCACTGTTTGGCACTTTATCAGTACTGTTCACACAGGCACCTATGAAAAATGAAGGACAGTTAGCAACTAGAACCACCCTATTCTACAACTTAAACTTGTCACTAGCTGAAAAACAGATCTAGTCTTATTTTCTTAGACTTTGGGACATTGGCACTTTACTTAAATGTTATTCCAACATTCAAATCACTTTAGCAATATGAAGGGGATTATCAAGAAAAAAAAGAGGAAATCAATGCTAACTGAAGGAAGCGAAACTAATTTCCTTTCAGCTTTAAACTCACCAGGCCACGTTTAGTTTTGTTGTTTGAACAAGGATTACAAACCCAAAAGCCAGTTGTCGCTTATAATTAATATAACTTTGAAAAGGAGTGCAGACTTGGAATAAATTATTTTGTTTTGCCTCAAAATGGTCATGTTGCACACACACACACTGGAAGGTACGTAATAAAAAACAAAGCTTGATGCCACGTTGAAACATCTATTTTTATAGCAATTCTGATTTACAACTTCCTCTTAGCTTGCAATATAGACAAACAAGTCAATGACTTAATATTGACTTTCAGTGCCAGCACCACTCAAAACAAACATCATAAAAAATTGGTGCCAAAGTCTGGAACTACATTATTTGCTGTTGTCATGGTGAGTGGCCGTATTACATTAGCCCAGAGTCACACATTGGTAATTAATTACAAATTGAGAACACAAACGTTTCCATTCCTTTTGAGAAACACCACTGACATTTCTAAACTGTCACAATTAGACTCTTCAAAACAATTTAAAAAAAATTAAAAATAACATGTTCACTAGTTAGCTGCACTTCTGACTACACCCAATGTCAAATGACCAATGCTAAATTCAATTCTCCCTTCAGCCTCCCTCCCTCTCCACCCCTCACCATCAGCCCCTCAAATACTTCCAGCTTTCAGTTTTCCTTGTCCAAATACCAAAAGTGAGCATGCAACAAATTATTTTTTCCCAGGGTAACACATACACTATTTAGACTACAGGAAGGGCTGAAACAGTAGCCTAAAATACCCCCTCTTTAATTTTCTTCTTAACCCAAGCAACTCGTACCCACTCCCTCCATCCCTCCCATCAGCAGCTGCATGAAAAACGTCCAATCTTTGAACAGCAAATTTCCCCCAATGATATAACCAAGGTCAGCAGTTGGAAAAACTGCAAATGTGAATCCACCATTCAACGCAGTACAAGTTTTTAAGTGCTAGAATGAATATTCACAAACTGAAAGGTATATGAGGTTTCAAGTCTCTGAGATATTAACAGTACAAATTTATTGATGCAGGATTTCCAGACTCACTTATTCTCAACCAAACTTGAATTCACAAACTGACATGGCGGGATTTGAACTTGTGCCCTGTGGTTAATGGCCCAGTAACATTACACTACTGTAACCCCATTTGAAGGAACTGAACAAATGGAAACCAAGACCCAATCCTCTAATCAATCTTTCCATTCATCATCTTACTGTGGACAAAAAAAAATCCAAGAAAAAAAAAGTGCACTTTTCCTATTCACTACAATTTTAATGTATTATAATTTCTTAAAACTTCTAGATACTTCTGCAAATTCTAGCTTAAATACTGTGCATTCTGCCAAGCAGAAACCTTTCAGTACAGTGAATACACCAATTCTCTACTGTACATTAATGCATACAGGACAATAAAACCAGTTTAACATGCCCTCAAACTGTATATACAGTTGTCAGACATGGTAGCTAATGTAAACAGAATTGTTCATTAGTCAGTGCCAAAATTCTTCCCATCATGATCGTTTTTCTTCCATTAGCTCCATTCAAACGTTCTTGATGTCATAACAGTGCAACTTCTAACCAATAACTTTCACACATAATGAATAATGCAGTTAACCTTTGTGATGCACATTCTAAAGTGATGCATAACGAGTAAATAATCAGCTTGAAAATGTTTCCCAAGAAAAATGAAATTAGCCAGCAGGTGGATCAATATCATACACCTGTACAAGAACTTCAATGCTCAACATTTGTGTAATGGAGTACTTTCAAGCAGATTTGCAATGATTGCATTTCAGAACATCCTATTACCTGCTTTTTCTCAAGATGAAAAAAGCGAGATTACACAAGAACCACTTATTCAATTATTTGATACGTTAAAACAACTATTCCAAACATGAGCAACAACGTAAAGGAAAGAATTTAATAGCAGGAATAACAAAGCACAGGAGAAGTGGAGGGAGGGAAATCACAGGCACTTATGACACAAAAGCATCAACAAAACCTGGTGTGATATTTAAGTGATTTGCTAACTTTTTTTTTAAAAAGACAATCTATCAAGGACAAATTATACTTACTATTATACTGAGATCCAAAAATCAAGCGCCAATTATTGCATCAGTACAAAGCAGTTTGGTTTACTACCAATACTAAACTCATAAATCCAATTAAGAGTTGGAGCCCTACACTACTACTTTCCACAATATGCCTATTCAAGAGGCAAAAAGATTCTTTTCCAGCTACAAACTGCTTTTCTCCATAATTCTTTGCATATAGTTTATCTAGTATTGTAGGTTTTTGAGCATTCCTTTAAAAAGCTAAACAACAGTTAGAGGAAATCTCCATGGGGAATGAATGTATAATACATGGAAAGGAACAGATGCGAGGGAAATATTTATATGGATTTCTTGCTTTGTTGGTGGAGTGGTCACTGGTCAAACAACCCACAGGTGGTGGTCTATTCCCAACGGGGCATGAAGTGAAAACCAATTCAAAAAAATAATAAGTTATGGCTTTACAGCAAATTAATAATCATGAAAGCTTCCAGGTTACCACACACCCAACTGGCTTACTAATGCCATAGAGGAAAGGGAACAGGTGAGCAATTACGACTTACTGTCTGACTGGCCCATTATAGGTTTTTAAGCAAGCGTGGGACATAATACAAAAATAAAAACAAAACTACTGATGCTAAAAATTTGAAATGCAAGAATGCTGAAAATACTCAGCATATCTGACAGCATCTATGGAGAAAGAAACTGAATATTTCAGATTGATGACCATTCATTAGAATTGATGACTATTCTGATGTTATGTCATTGATCTGAGATATTAACTGTTTATCTCTCCACAGATGCCATCTGATCTGCTAAGTATTTCCAGCATTGTTTTTTTTTTATTTTAAGAGGCAGGTTGATTCTGTAGAACATTTACAGCTGAGACCTCTAGGCAACTCATCACCATCATCTTTTCCATGCATTTGTAATTCCTGCAGCCACAGTAGTGTCACCCATATCGAGTAAATAAGTGAAAACATTATTTTCCTCCACCGAATAATTTTCATGAACTAGCTTTTTAAAAACAAAATCAATTCAAAAAAGACTTGCATTTATATTAAAGCATATTTCACACCCTCAAAATGTTCCTAAGGTGATTTGAAGCAATGAAGCATTTCCAATATGTAGTAACCTTTGGAATGCAAGAAACGTGCAGCTAATTTATACACAAAGCTCCCGCAAACATAATTATTTTAAAATAAGTTATGTTGATTAAGAAATAATTGAAGCAGATGAACAAGGGAACTGCCCTGCACCAGGTTAAAATAATGCCACAGGTTCTTCCACACCCACCTGAAGGAGAAGACAAAGCATCTAAATTAATACCTCACACAAAAGAATGAATCTACTATGATGGAACGCAGACTGACTGGTCAGCCAAAACACTGTGCTCCAGTCTATTGTGTCTCACACCAGAAAGGTACATGGGGATACTTTATACTTAGCTATATTCAGCTTTAAGACAGTTAACAAACAAGAACTATAAATCCAGCAATGCCCTTTGGATCTGGTCCAACCATCCAGATGAATGAGACACAAAAACAAAAATTCAGCAGGTGTTAGATTAAAGCCTGCTCCCCTCCACAGAGTTCCGAAAGTCCACAGCTCAGGTAAACACCAGAGAATATTGCATTCTCTGTGCGAGGCCAAGTTGAAAAGGAACTGTGGCACATCACGGTTCTGAGATCAGCCACTATAAGAACATCGCATAAGAAAACAGGAGCAAGAATAGACCTGCCCCACCATTAAGTACGATCATGGATTGTCTGCCCTGAGCCAGTTCTCCATAGCCTTCAATTCATAATCTTTCAAAAAAAGATATCTACTTCTCTTTAAGTAACCCCAATGATCCAGCTTCCACTAGCCTCCAGGGTAGAAACTTCCAGAGATTCATCACCCTCTGAAAATACATTCCTATGCAGCTGAGTTTTAAATGACCACCATCATCTTTAAACTACATCCACTTGTTCAAAATTCTTCCACCGGCGGAAACTGTTTCACAGTGGTAAGAGCATAGAATACGAGGTGAACACAAAGGGACAACATCCTAAACATAGCGTCATCTGCAGTTTGAATAGATTTGCAGGTCTGATTACGTCACAGTTTGCATACTTCTCTATGGTTCCCAGAGGTTGAAACGTGGCAATTTTTAAGAAAATGGAAAGACGAAACACAAGCAACTACTGACATGTTAGCCTGAAATCAGTAGTAGGAAAATGCTGCAAGTTATTATTAAGGAAGTGATAGCAGAGCACTAGGAAAATTATAACAGGATTGAGAAAAGTCAACATGATTTAGGTAGGGAAATCATATTTGATAAATCTACCAGAAGTTTTATTTTGAGATTGCAACCAGCAGAATAGATAGAGGGGAAATCAGTTGATATGATGTATTGGACTTTCAAATAGCCATTAATAAGATGCCACACAAGAGGTTATTAAACAAGAGCACATGGGACTTGATAAAAGATGGAAGAGTAGGAATAAGGACAAGATGGATGAAAATTGCTGGATCTCAGGTCATAGTTGCGGGAGCTGGTATTGCTGTTGCAGCAGCCGTGAAAGAGCAATCACCATTGTTTCTGGGCATCACATATGACCCTCACTGTCAGTGAGGCCATTTGCCTTTCTTGACTTGTGATGCATCAAGCGAGTGTCCTGCTATTATAGATTTGTCTTCAAGGTTCCTGTGAAGGATATTTGAGAGATCCAATGGTCTAGAGGAAGGAAGGCTGTTATACAATACCACTTTGTAGAATGAGGGAGCGAGGCTGCCAGAAAGCCAAGAGCCAGGCCTTTAAGCAGTTTGTGCGAGGCAGAAAATAACATCTCTGCTTTTGCATTTGTTCAGCTACACTGCCTGAAGATCAGTTGCGAGCTCATCAAATAGAAAAATTATCAATTTCATACAACATTTGTTAGAAATGCAGATCTTCAAATGACATACCTATTTTGAAACTGAATTTTTTTTTTAAAAGAAATGGCTAGTACAACTGCTGGTTATAGCACCATCTTCACGAAGGTCATTCCAAAACGACTTAAGAAAAATACAGGAGCCATAAACTGAAATTTATTCATCCATGTGGTTATCAACCAAGATTGGTTTAAATTATACGAACAATGTTAAATTCTGTTCACCTCCATGAAGTTCTTAAGGATTGGGCCAATGCAGTGATTATACTGAAAATTAAGTCAAAAGGCAGGAATCCCACCAACAACATTTTAAAAAGTTACAGAAAATTTTATAGTTTATTAAAATGAAGCAGAATATCATCTCCAGACTCCCAGCAGTCACCTCAACAGCAACAATGCTTCCCCACTTGAAGTTCAGGTATCCATCTCACTATCGAAAAGCACTTGGAAAACACAGACAGGGCTTGTGAAGTTTGTATGAGCAATCAAAAGCTTAGTTAATAAATGCTTTTCGGAAAGGATTTTATTTAACAATATTTAATAAAAAGAGGGAGTGAAGTAAAGTTTGAAACAGAAAATTCCAAAAGAGTAAACTCAAGTAGTTGTTGATCCAACTGAAAAGGGAGAAAAAGGCAGAGGAGAGAAGTCCCAATGAAGGGTCTTGGCCTGAAACTTCAACTGTTCATTTCCCTCAATAGATGCTGCCTGACCTGCCGAGTTCCTCCTGCAATTTTTGTGTGTTACTCCAGAGAGGAGACTACTGAGACAGAATAGAATGAACTATGGAGGATGTTAAATGCAGAGCTGTTACGTTCAATACATCAGAGAAAAGGAGCCAGTCTAGATCAGCAAAGATGGGGACAGTGAGCAAGTACAACAGGGTACACTGAGCTGAGCTTTGAACAAGTCAGTGGATGAGAGTCCAGCAAGGAAGTTGTCAAGTGCAGTGGCTGGAATAGAGATGGCCAATGAAGTGAAAATATATGGCCTTTAATAAAAAGGGATATAGAGTCTGAAACTCAGTGTCTTGCACAACTGTAAGCTAGGATTATGAACAGTTTGGTTGAGGCTAGAAATACAAGTTGAAAAGGAGGCCAGACTTAGAGTTTTTGGCAGCCAGATTTCTTAATGGTTAATTAGAGAAATTTATTTAACAGCAGATTGACCAAACAAGTCTGTCAGAACCACTGGAAGTGCAGAACAGAAAGAACAATTCACTTGTGCGAAAGCAGAACCAGCCCCATCTCCATGGGTAATGTCACTCTGGATGTAGTTGAAGAGGGCAAAGGAGAGATGAGGAGTTGTGGGGCAAAGGGATGCCAGAAAAAGGGAGCAGGAGGCAAGTTAAAGATCTTTGAAGACCAGAGATGAAAATACCAGTGAATATCCCCTTCAATATTTAGTTCAAACAGGCAGTGTTCATAACGTCATGATCACCTGTGTAAACCAGAAGTGACATCTACACCTGTGGGGTATTGACTCCATCCCCCAAAGTTAATTTCATTTAATCACATTGTCGGATTCTGCTCATCATTAGTATTTGTTGCATTAAGAGCTGCTACAAAATATTAAATAAGAAGCCTGATAAAACCTGGGCGGCTTTTGAATCTATATTTCAAAGAGCTCGAAATAGAGATTCTCCTCTTAAAACCATCACTCAAAACCTCTCAATAATTTAGGAACAAAGTGCCGAGAAAGCAGTGAATTTATAGACACAAGAACTTTAAAAGGCATAGGGCCATTTCTAAAACAAGCAGCACATTCATCTCTTCACCACACAAAATGCTGCAACAGCAGTTCTGACCAACCTGATTAGATTCATCTTCACATTTGTGGACTTAACATTTTAAATACTTTAAAGAGGGTGCAAACAAAACACTCTCTGTCAAGCTAGGAAGTACATTTTGAGAGACACTTTGAAGGAATTTTACACTGGTACACATTACTCACCATTCATATCAACTTCCATGATGGATGACCCAGACACAGCTGCATCATCAGGAATGTCCTCTTTGCTCTCAGTGGCGTACATTGAATTAACCAGCAAGACATCCTGTGCATTAGACGGAGCTTCCATCATCTTACATTCGCGGCAGTAAACAATGACACTTTATAGGGCTTCTCAGAGCAAGCCGAAGGTTGCTTCTTGCCATTAAAATGTGTTCAGCTCGGTGGGCAGTTCAAGAGATTGTGTAATGTCTGAAATGCAGCAGCATGACGTCAACTGAGAGTTGTTGCACTTGGCAAATCCCAACACATCAAGGAATGGGCCTTTCCGGCACAACCCGAGACGGAGAAATTACAGGCGCTGTGGAAAGACAAGTAATATGGGGTTGAATGACATCAGGATTTATATCATAACAGTCAGAAAAGATACATAGCAAGGAAACCAAATGCAAGTGGGCCTGACTGTGGTGGCCACTCTCCTTCTTGAGTGATTGAGTGGTGGAAGATAACCCAAAGCATTCAAAGTTCACTAATTTTGACCAGTGTCTAAATCCTGACATTACACAATGACAATACTTCAAATATCACTGGCTGTAAGGTGCTCTTTGATGGTTCAAGGTTGTGAGAAGCACCAGAAAAAGATGAGTTTTCCATTCATTGCCACAAGCTACAAGTTAGACAGCAATACTGCTCTTACAATAAACACCAAGTTCAAGTACAGTACAAGTTAAACTGCTTTTAAATTGACTGAGTAACAGAAGCTTTTTTTTCGTCTTTTGTATCTAAATATATTAAACAAAATTCAGCTGTGGCATCCAACATGTGTCAGGTGTACTGACTAAATATATTGCCCCAAATTACATTTGATCTGTTTGAAATCACATTTAACACTGACAAATCAAGCTTTAGTACTTGGTAACATACTAACACAAAACATGCTAAATATTTATAACAATGACAAACAATACCTCAACACTAATTATTTTCAAACATCAAAAGCTAGTTATTGGTACCAACACATTTAGTAACAATTTATGGACTTTGCAGCAAAAATTCTTTGGCTGGTAGTTTTTGCATTTTTCTATCAACATATTCTTCCCATTATGAAATAATCAATCATAAATTAGAAAACTGATATTGTCCAACAAGGCAGCTGCACAAGTACTCAATATGTTGGTCAAACGAACTTCTATTTACAGGATGACTTTACATAGTAAATTGGACCAAGCAACTGCAAAAGGAGCATTTTAAAAAGAACATTTAAGCTGGATATGTGCAAATGACAGCAACCAGAATTGTGGACAGTGTTATTTAATCACTGCCTTTCACTCCCTCATAAACCTTTGTTTTATTTTCCTTCCCACCCTCTCTGCCAATGGTCAACATAGATCAGTGATGGCACTTGAACACTAGGATACAAGCAGTAAAGTTTTAGCAGAGCTCCAGTTTACAAAGTGGGCAAAGATCGGAGGCCAGCCAGCAGAGTAGGAGCATGCCCAAGTCTATTGGTAACTAAGGGATGAAGGCTTCACAGAGGAGCTGAAACAGAGACAAATATTGGCTGCCACACAGAACTAGTTTAAAATGTTCTTCAAACAGAGGATTGTTACTTCAAAAGGGACTCTTTGCAGACTTCTTTCAAATGCTCAAATTGAAAAAGATTAGCCCAAAGCACTGGTAAAACTGGTTATCATGTCCTTGTGTCTTTTAAATCTATTGCTATGGGCACAGTGGGATGTAGTTTACAAGCTTGTTAGATGGCAATGTATCTGCTTTGCATTGCGGGACAGAAACCTGCGGACTAGCAACGTGAATGCAGCAGCCAAACACATCATCGCTAAAGCTCACTTCTGATAACTTAGTCACTTTGCCACTTAAAGGAGAATTATGTCAACTATTTAAAATCAAGCAATTTAAACAATGTTAAGTGAGGGTTAAATATTGATAAAATGAATTATAGGATGGCATTAATGAAATGACCTTGAATCAAGGGCAGAATATAGCTTTTAGACAGGACAGTCAGTTCATTGGTCTGGTCCCACCCATATTTACGTAACCTATTTTGTGACCTCGTGTCAGCCCAATTGCTTGGCCGCTAATTAAGCATGTTTGCACTGTAATGAAGAAAACATTAATACACAAACCTGATAGAGAAAATATGCTTCTTGGTTCAAAGAGGGAAACAGGAGATCCCACACAACTGCCCAAAATAACAACTGACATGGTCCTTTTGGTCAAGTTTCATATATTTCACAATCATCAAGAAATTCCAATCTGGTGGGCCCCACAACAAATAATCAGCTATTTTGTGTTGACCATGTTAATCAGGATTTCTTAATAAAATTTGAGATCATTTCTGAACTATTACCATTGGAAAGTTTTAATTATTCTTTAACTTTATCCAGTAACTACCCCAGCCTGTGCAGAGTCTGTTGATAACTGTCAGCATGTCAATAGGAAAGTTTTTCCCAAACTCCAAAAATTACCCTACTGGGTGGGCAAGATCCAGGGAAAAGAGAGGTGAAGTGTCTTTGTAGTCCAAGGTTGGAGGGACAATAAAGCTTACATCTGACAGCATGGTCTAAAACATTTCAGAAAAGATTTTCATTGTCTAAATTAAGAGACAGTGGACATCCAAATGTGTTGGACCAGCTAATACTCCAAGGCAGGTGGAATTTTTGGAATGCAGACCAAGAACATAGAGCCAACAATTGCGAGGGTCGGGTAAATTATTGAACAGTTTACAGGCCAAGAGAAGTTTATAAAAGTATGAGAGGAACAGATAAAGTAGGGAGCTGGTATCTTTCGCCAGGGGTCAAAATGTATGTACAACGAAAATGAGAGGGGGAAGTTCAAAGGAGATGTGCGGGGCAATTTTTTTTAAAACTACACAGACAGTGGTGGGTGCCTGGAATTCGCTGCCGGGGCAGTGGTGGAGGCAGATACGATAGAGGCATTTAAGAGGCTATTAGATAAGCACATGAACATGCAGAGAATGGAGAGATATGAACCATGTGCAGACAGAAGGAATTAGTTTAATTAGATGTCACTAGCTTAATTAGTTCAGCACAACATTGTGGACTACAAGGCTTGCTCCTGTGCTGTATGGTTCTATGTTCTGATGTTAGGAAGTGGAATGGCAGTGAGAAAAGTATCCTGTGTTATTCTTAATATGAAAAGAATTGAAGTTGCATACAATTCTAATAGAACTACAATTAAAACATAGGTGGAAAGATATCTTTAGGCAAGTTGTTTAGGAGCATAGTGTCCATTCAAGAACATTTTTCTAGTGACCTGTAGCACTAGCGGCCTGATCACCAGTTGTACTGCTTCTAAGAGTAGAAACCAGAAACTGCATTGAAGAGAGAACAGGCTCACAGTGTTTTCAAAGGAAATCATTGGCAGAGTCCAAAAGATCAAAAGACAGAACACAGGAGTTAGAATAGAAGGCTGAAGCTTACATTATTCTAGTTAAGGACAAAACATCCCAGTTGATATGATTTCAGTGCTGGCTGGATCAGAGATAATGCTGATAGTAACCACTGAAGTCATGGGGGGGTGGTGGAGGTGGTGGTGGAATTAAAAGTTTGCTTGAAAATCAAATTACAGCAGAAAAAAAAAATCAAGAAATGCAACAAAAAAAAGCAATGGGGCTTGATCTGTTTAGCAATTCAATGAGATCAAAGCCAATTCTGCATCGAGTCCACCTTCCTGCCTGAATTTCACAATCCTTAATTTTTTTTTTAAGTAATCAAAAATCAGTATAAGTCTCAACGATCAAATACCCAGAGATCCCTGGGACAGAGATTTACAAATGCGAGAAATCTCCTTTCATCTCAGTCCTAAGTGAATGACTCTTTTACCCTGAGCTTGTGGCCCCTATTTCTAGGCCATTCTGCTGAGCGAAGCAGCTGGGGAAATTTCTTTCAAAATGTAATGTTTTTCTAAATATCATTCTTATTTTTCCAAGAGTACAAGTCCATCATAAATCATCACTCATCATTATTCAACCCTGTTAATCCAGGAACTAAATGTCATGAACTTTTACTGCAGTGTGTCTTTCCCCTAGAAACAAAAGACAAATGCACCATTTGCCTAACTTGCACACTGTATCTGCAAGTTAACTGCCAGGTTTTATGAACCGGTACAAGGTCCTGCTATACACCAACATTTAGTAGTCTAACATTTCAAAAACTATCCTTCCTAACATCAAATTTTTCCCCACATTATATCTGTGAGCTCCTAACCCACTCACTTAACCTATCCACATCCCTTTGTGGACTCTGCATCCTGCCAGCTCACTTTCTCAGCCAGCTTTATATCATCCACAAATTTTGAAAATGTTATACATCAAACTGATTACTACAGATCTAAACAGCACAGCAAGCACATTAGCAGATATCTAAGTACATTGGATGATACATTAGGAAGCATGAGCAAATAACTAAAAGCAAAACAAATTACCCAGCAATTTCATCCAAACAATCTTTTAGCTTTTTAAAGTCATCTAAACACAATCATAACAGTTAACTTTTTCCTAAAATTAACTATATAGACATATGAAACAAGCTTAATATACAAAAATAAATATGAAGCAGCAGCCAGGAAAAAAAACCCTGGAGAAGTAGAAATCCAAACAATGTGATCATTTACTAAAAACAGATCTGATGACAATCACACGAGTTTGTGGGAGCTTTCTGTGCACAAAGTGTCAGCTGATTTCCTACACTCCTGCATATTAGCTACAAGTTTTGGAAAATCCTGAAAGGGTCGTGAAGGCGTTTCACAGCCCTCACAATACTTCTTCCTTTTCCATGTCTGCCTTTTCCAGCCTCAAGTATTTTTTTTCTTACGGGGAGAAGAGGAAACGCAGAGTAGTGAGTCCCAGGGGAGGGAAACATATGGGGATTGGGGAAGAGAACCAGACCTGGAGGGAGGAAGTCCAGGGGAAGGAGAGGATGAAGACGACACAAAAGACCCAGGAGGATGAGGAGTACTGGAAGATGAGGAGGAGACACCCAGGGGAAGAGAGGAGAGGAAGACCCAGAAGGGGAGGAGGAGAGGGGAAAGAGAGGTGGTCCAGGGGGAGGAAGGACAGGAGTATTGTAAGATGGGGAGAAGAGACCCAGGGAAGAGAAGTGAATATGAGGAGGAGAGGGACCCAGAGAGGGATAGGTGGATGGAGAGGAAGAAAGGAGAAGAGAGAGACTGGGGAAGAAAGGAGGAGAGGAGTATTGGAAGATGGGGAGAGATGGGGGAGGGAGGCAAGGATGAGGAGGGGAGGGAGACCGGAGGAGGGAGGGAGGGGGGGGAGGGAGGGAGGGGGGGGAGGGAGACCGGAGGAGGGAGGGAGGGAGGGAGGGAGACCGGAGGAGGGAGGGAGGGAGGAAGAGTGCAGAAGCAGAAGGAGACCCGAGAGGAGGGAGGAGAGGATGAGGGGGCAGGGAGGGGGAGTATTGGAAGGGGAGGAGGTGAGACGGTGGGGGGGGGGGGGGAGAGAGGAGGCCAGACGGTGGGGGGGGGAGAGAGAGGAGGCCAGACGGTGGGGGGGGGGGGAGAGAGAGGCCAGACGGTGGGGGGGGGGGGGGGAGAGAGAGGCCAGACGGTGGGGGGGGGGGGGGGAGAGAGAGGCCAGACGGTGGGGGGGGGGGGGGGGAGAGAGAGGCCAGACGGTGGGGGGGGGGGGGGGAGAGAGAGGCCAGACGGTGGGGGGGGGGGGGGGGGGGGGAGAGAGAGGCCAGACGGTGGGGGGGGGGGGGAGGGGAGAGAGGCCAGACGGTGGGGGGGGGGGGGAGGGGAGAGAGGCCAGACGGTGGGGGGGGGGGGGGGGAGAGAGAGAGGAGGCCAGACGGTGGGGGGGGGGGGGGGGGAGAGAGAGAGAGGAGGCCAGACGGTGGGGGGGGGGGGGGGGAGAGAGAGGAGGCCAGACGGTGGGGGGGGGGGGGAGAGAGAGAGGAGGCCAGACGGTGGGGGGGGGGGGGAGAGAGAGGAGGCCAGACGGTGGGGGGGGGGGGGAGAGGAGGCCAGACGGTGGGGGGGGGGGAGAGAGAGGAGGCCAGACGGTGGGGGGGGGGGGAAGGAGGCCAGACGGTGGGGGGGGGGGGGAGGAGGCCAGACGGTGGGGGGGGGGAGAGGAGGCCAGACGGTGGGGGGGGGGGGGGGAAGGAGGCCAGACGGTGGGGGGGGGGGGGAAGGAGGCCAGACGGTGGGGGGGGGGGGGAAGGCCAGACGGGACGCTGGATTGTCCACCCCAACACTCGGGACCCGACCCCCCTCCCCGGCCCAGGCCCCCCCTCCCCTCCCCTTCCCTTCCATCCCCTCCCAGGCCCCGGCCCCGAGCGCCCCCGCCGAGGGAGCGGCCGCCCCCCGCCCCCCGTTACCGTGCGGCCCAGCAGAGGCGGCCCGCCGGCCATACGTGGCTTGTTTACTCCGTCAGCATCTCGCTTCCCCCGGCCCCTCGGGCTGCACGTCCCCCGCCGGCCGCCGCTCCCAACAAACGCCGCCGCAAGAACTAACTAACCAGCCGCCGCCGCAGCCGGCAACAGCCCTTCGGTCACAAACCGCGTCGCCCGTTTCATGAAGGATTCGTCCCTCTTTTTCCCCGCACTCACCTGAGAAATTCCAAGCAGCCCGGCTCGGTAAAAAGGACGGACCTTCCGGTTGGGAGGAGCAGTGATTGACAGATCCTCAGGAGCCCAGATCCTGACCTTCAGTTGCAATGGTAGAGGGGAACTTCAATCACTTTTGTGTGTCTCACCGCCTCAGGAATCACCCAGACACTTTGCAGCTAATGAAGTGCTTCTGACATGTAGTCGTTGGAAAAGTAATAGTCTACATATGCACAACAAGCTTGCACAAACTCTACTATTTCAGTGCAACAGACAACCTGCTGCAAGAACTCAGTAGGTCAAGCAGCATCTGTGCTTCCCTGGGACTCACTGCTCCGAGCTTCCACTTCTCCCCATAGGAAGAAAATGCTTGAGGCTGGAAGGGGCAGGCATGGGAAAGCTGCACAGAGCTGCTTGATCCGCTGAGTTCTTCCAGCAGATTGTTGGCTCCTCCACATTCCAGCATCTGCAGTCTCTTGTGTCTCTCTACTATTTTAGTGATGGAGAATAAATATGGTCTAAATATTGCTCTGGTTATTCCCTCTGCTTCTTCAAAATAAGTATCACAGGATCGTTTGCAGCTACTTAACAAAGAAGACAGGGCCATGGTTCAATACATCAATCAGGCAGAAGATACAGGAAACTGAGGGCACGTACCACCAGACTCAAGGACAGCTTCTGTCCCACTGTGATAAGACTATTGAACGGTTCCCTTATACAATAAGATGGACTCTTGACCTCACAATCTACCTTGTTGTGACCTTGCACCTTATTGTCTACCTGCACTGCACTTCCCTGTAGCTGTGACACTTTACTCTGTATTCTGTTATTGTTTTTACCCTTGTACTACCTCAATGCACTGTGTAATGAATTGATCTGTATGAACGGTATGCAAGACAAGTTTTTCACTGTACCTTGGTACAAGTGACAATAATAAACCAATACCAATACAAAAGTAAGGCAGTGCACAGAACTCCCTCTGCTGTGCCAGCCTCACTCTCTTAAACAGCACGGAAGGAGGTAATTTAGCCCTAATGGTCCTTTGCCAATTCTCAGCAGGGCAATCCCATCAGTTCCATTCCCCCTCTTACTTCTCTGTAACCCTGCAACTCATTCTGTCTCACGTGCTTTCATTCTTCTTTCATTCTTTTGCCAATTATCTATACTAAAGGGTAATTTATAAAAGCCAATTAACCTAGCGGCACGTATGTGG
The DNA here is from genome assembly GCF_009764475.1 of Pristis pectinata. Classification (NCBI taxonomy): domain Eukaryota; kingdom Metazoa; phylum Chordata; class Chondrichthyes; order Rhinopristiformes; family Pristidae; genus Pristis; species Pristis pectinata. The sequence goes on from NC_067421.1 coordinate 40,030,285, forward strand.
GATGTAGAAGGAATGGGGGCCACCTGGGAAAATCCCACACAGTCACAGGGAAGATGTAAAAACTCCATACAGGCAGCATCCAGGGTGAGGATCAAGCCCAAACATCTTCCATCAGGTAGAAGATACAGGAGCCTGAGGTCATGTACCACCAGACTTAAGGACAGCTTCTACCCCACTGTGATAAGACTATTGAACGGTTCCCTTATACAATGAGATGGACTCTGACCTCATGATCTACCTTGTTGTGACCTTGCACCTTATTGCACTGCACTTTCTCTGTAGCTGTGACACTTTGTACTGTTATTGTTTTTTTTTAACCTGTACTGCATCAATGCACTCTGTACTAACTTAATGTAACTGCACTGTGTAATGAATTGACCTGTAAGATCGGTATGCAAGACAAGTTTTTCACTGTACCTCGGTACAAGTGACAATAATAAACCAATACCAATACCAGGTCACTGAAGCTGTAAGGTAGCAACATTAACTGCTATAATAATAAAAGCAAAATGCTAGAAATATTCAGCAGATCTGGCAACATCTGTGGCAAAAGAAGTAGAATTTTAGATCCAGGACCCTTCATCAAAACCTTAACTCTGTTTCTCTTTTCACAAACGTTTCCTGTTCAAGGTGACTTTCTCTGTTATCTCCTCAAACCAACATGCTCATCCTCTCCCCCATACAAACTAGCTCAGTTCTTGGAGGCACCAGAGATGCAGATGCTGGAATCCGGAGCAAAAAAACGAGCTGCTGGGGGAACTCAGTAGGGCCAGGCTGCATCTGGGGAGTCAAATGGACAGTATCTCCACCCTTCTCTCCCTCCCTGGACTGCAATGACTCCATCTGCCAATAAATCCCTCCTCACCTGAATCCACCTATCACCTGACAGCTCTTACCCCACCTCTCCCCTTCACCTCTTTATACTGACTACCTCCCCTCTATCTTTCAGTCCAGATGAAGGGTCTCGACCTGAAACCATTTCCCTCCTCAGATGCTGTCTGACCTGCTGAGTTCCTCCAGCAGCTCATTTTACCCAGTGCTTCCTCTACCAACCTCTTTCCCTTCATATATTGAGACTCATTTGCTCACTTCAATATCCCCTTCAATGACCTTCATCTCTTACTTTTACTGACATCCATTTGCTGCCTTTTCTCTCACATTCCTTCCCCTTTCATTCATCTCTTCTCATATCCTTTCTGCTGTACTTGAAGTGACACTGCACACTGTAGATAGAGTTTCTGTTATCACAGGAATTTCCACCTTCAAGAAGTGTCACACCAGCAGTTCCCTGATATCAACATCTCTGGATCAACTTAAACAAAATCAGCAATTAGGTGTTGTTTGGAACATTAAAATATTGCTCATTTTTCAGCACAGGCCTCAGCAGTACATATATTAGTGACTTCCAATTTATCCAAGAGCGTATAACCCGAGAGCTGGACCAGTTTCTCTCTCTCTCTCTCTCACACAAACACACACACCTATATCATCAAACATATGCACATAGACACACACACACACACACACACACACACACACACACACACACACACACACACACACACACACACACACACACACACACACACACACACACACACACACACACAGAGTGAATCTCACCAAACTTGAATTAGTAGTGGCAGGAAATAACAACATAGAAATTTTACGCAAACCCCAGTCATCTTTGGTAGGAGTTCAGAGAGAATCTTCATGGAAATTCAGGTCCAAGTTTTGCTTAACACAAGCTGAGTTAGATTTCAGCATCATTTCTGGAGCAACCATAGAACCATACAGCACAAAACAGGCCCTTCGGCCCACCATGTTGTGCCGTCCATCCAACCACCCTCACACTATCTAACCCTTTCCTCCCACATATCCCTCTATCTCACATTCCTCCATGTGCCTATCCAACAAACTCTTGAACCTGTCCAATGTATCTGCCTCCACCACCACCCCAGGCAGTGCATTCCATGCACCAACCACTCTCTGGGTGAAAAACCTCCCTCTGACATCTCCCCTGAACCTCCCACCCATAACCTTAAAGCCATGCCCCCTCGTCTTGAGCATTGGTGCCCTGGGAAAGAGGCGCTGGCTGTCCACTCTTTCTATTCCTCTCAATATTTTATATACCTCTATCATGTCTCCTCTCATCCTCCTCCTTTCCAGTGAATGAAGCCCTAGCACCTTAAGCCTCTCCTCATATTCCGTACGCTCTAATCCAGGCAGCATCTTGGTAAATCTCCTCTGCACCCTCTCCAACGCCTCCACATCCTTCCTATAATGCGGCGACCAAAACTGAACACAGTACTCTAAGTGTGGTCTAACTAGAGTTTTGTAAAGCTGCATCATCACTTCGCGGCTCTTAAACTCAATCCCACGACTTATGAAAGCTAACACCCCATAGGCCTTCTTAACTGCTCTATCCACCTGTGAGACAAAGTAAAAATTGTAAGCATTTTTGCAATATAATACTAGTTAATTTTAATGAGTGTGTGACAATACCAATTGAATTATTCTAATATGTAGAAGACATAGAAATTTAAAACTTTTCAATTAGGTTTCATCAGTCACACCTGAACCATTTCCATTATTCTAGTTGTTTTAGTTTGAGTACTTTGTGAAAAAAAAAGGAATTAACTATCACTTCACACCTCACCATCAACCAAACCTCAAATGAGCAAATAAGTTTTTCATTGCACCAGTGCACACATGACAATAAACTCGACTCTGACTTTGACTTTGAAATGGAAAAGCTGAGAGATCTGTGTCCTCATTGAAAGGAGCAAAGAAAAGGGAATTATTGGGAGGCAAATGAAATATTGCTATGAAACAAACTTTCTTCTGAGTTATAGATAGATACCATAGTCATTACAGAAGACTTGAGAAGTATCTGAGTCCAGTTCAACCAAATCTCAAAGGCAAGTGGAAGAAAGGCAAACATTGTGACACATCGAGGAGCAGAATGTTCCTCTTAGGGTGAAGGGTAAACCTGGCAAGTTTAGGGAACCCTGGCTGATGAGAGATATTTAGGCTCTGGTCAAGAAAAGAAAGGTCGGGGGTGACCATAAAACGATGAAGAATACTCCTAAGAAGGAAATCAGGAGGGCAAAGGGAGGGTACGAGATGGATCTGGCAGGTAAGGTTAAGGAAAATCCCAAGAGATTCTATAGCTATATGAAGAATAAAAGGGTGGCTAGGGAGAGGGTAGGTCTCCTTAGAGATCAGCAGGGCCGCCTATGTCTCAAGCTGCAGGAGATGGGTGAGATTTTTAATGACTATTTCTCCTCAGTTGCTCCTGGTAATACGAATGTTCTCCAAAACATCTCTACTAGTGAAGTATTTGCAGCCTTACAGCACATTAAGGTGGATAAATCCCCAGGGCCTGACCAAGTGCATCCTAGTACTTTGTGGGAGGCTAGAGGAGAAATTGCAGAAGCCCTTGCAGAGATTTTTGCTTCATCGTTAGCCACTGGTGAAGTTCCCAAAGACTGGAAGGTGGCTAATGTTGTTCCATTGTTTAAGAATGGTAGCAAGGACAAGCCAGGGAACTACAGGCCAGTCAGCCTGACCTCAATAGTGGGGAAATTACTGGAGGGAATTCTGAGGGACAGGATCTACCAGCATTTGGATAGACAGAGTCTGATTAAGAGGAGTCAGCATGGCTTTGTGTGTGGAAAGTACTGTTGAGCACTGTGGACAGTTTTGGTCACCCTGGTATAGGAAAGACGTGGTTAAACTGGAAAGAGTGCAGAAAAGATTTATGAGGATGTTGCCAGGACTCGAGGGCCTGCGTTATAGGGGGAGGTTGGCCAACCTTGGAGCATAGGAGAATGAGGGGTGATCTTATAGAAGTTCATAAAATCATGAGGAGCATAGATAAAATGGATGGTAACAGTCTTTTCCCAGGGTAGGGGAGTCCAGAACTAGGGGGCATAGGTTTAGGGTGAGGCGGGAAAGATTTAAAAGGGACCTGAGGGGCAACTTTTTCACGCAGAGGGTGGTGAGTATATGGAACGAGCTGCCAGAGGAAGCGGTTGAGGCAGGTACAACAGGATCATTTAAGAAGCACTTGGATAGGTACATGGAGGGGCAGGGCTTGGAGGGATATGGGCCAAACACAGGAAATTGGGACTAGATGGGTGGGCACCGTGGTCGGCATGGACTGGTTGGGCCAAAGGGCCTGTATCCGTGCTGTACTGCTCTATGACTCTATGCTGTGGGGAAGAAGTTCAGATGACATGATAAGGTTCATGTGTTGAGAGCTCCAAGTAGGTCAGAGATGAGGACAAGGGATATCAGAGTGATGTGGAGATAAAGGGTTCCAAGAATTGTGAGAGATGGTTCAGGTAAACCATTTCATCTCAGCCCAAAACACCCAAGAGAACATTAAAGAAAAGTTATGACTTTGAATATACAGCTATGCCACGTCCAGAATGGGGGATTCTAGTTGCATGAATCAGCTGGTTGCATGAGAATTGCTTCAAAAAAATTTACTGTACATCATAATCTATGCATTAAGCTTTAAATAAATTGCCAGACTACATTTCAACTCCTTACCCTCTTAAATAACACTGTTTTACACTGCAATTCTATATTTTAAGACTAATTAATATCAATTTAAAAAAACAACAAAAATAAATCAAGTGAATGACTTGAAGCAAGTGAGCCGTCCTTGAGAACAGACACACAGCTCTGTGATTTTCATTTTTCCACTAGCATTGGCCCTGAGATACGTGCACCCTCTGATCTCTTTAAGGAAAACCAGTCACTTCAAACACAATCAAGATCATCAGGCTTTGCAGTGTGCACTGTAAGGTGCTTTTCAATACTTCTGTCACTCTCTTTCAGGAAGAAATACACAGGAATATTGCTGATCTACACATCACCCGGTGATTACTGCTCCTCAGTGTCCCACTGATACATGGTTCGATGGACCCAGCTCATTCCCCAAAGCCAGATCCTACAGAGTCTCCTTCCTTGTTGGGTTAAATACAGATGATCAAGGATACAGCAAGATCCCCTGCCCCCTCCCCTTTGCTCTTTTCTCTAATATTGTTTTATCAATGTTGGTAAGTAAGTACTCAATCTCACTGTGTTTGTGTAACTCCCCTGCAGACTTACTCCTCAAGCTCCTATGTGGACTGGAGAATATCCACAGAATCATTGTAAGTCCCTCCTTACTTTAGTTACTTCTCAGCTGTAGCAGAGTGGATGCCAATCCAGGACACCCTCCCTCACGAGCACCAGTATTTTCCTTCATTATTACCACCGCAGCAACTTTGTTTCCTTCTCTTTCTTTTCTGAGAACATTGAGCGCCACCGCTTTCCTTTTTTGAGCCATGTTTCAGTTATTGCAATCGTATCTTAATTCCACTAGCTCTTCGTAGGTTTACCGACCCACAGCTCACCAGTTTTATTCATTGCACTTTGTGTGTTTACACACATGCATCCTAAACCTGTCTCTATATTCCTTGTAGTCTCTCTTAGTTTGGTCCCATCACGGACTGTGCTGATGGCTGATGGACTCCTGACCTCACAATCTACCTCGTCGTGCCCTTGGACCTTATTGTCTGCCTGCACTGCACTTTCTATGTAACTGTAACACTATATTCTGCATTCTATTATTGCTTTTCCCTTGTACTACCTCGATGCACTGTTGTAATGAAATGATCTGTATGGATGGCATGCAAAACAAAGTTTTTCACTGTACCTCTGTACATGTGACAATAATAAACCAATTTACTAACTTCCTTCTCAGTTCCTATCCAATCCATGCATTCCTCCCTTATATAACAAGATGCTGATGTCCATCACCCACCAATTTAGTTGAAACTCTCCCAACCGCATTAGCCAACCTCTCTGCTAACTCACTGGTCCCAGTGCTGTAAAGGTGTAGCCCGCTCACCTTGAATGGTCCCTCCTGCCCCAATGCTGGTTTGCAATGCCCCTGATATCCAAAGCCCTCCCTCCTTCCCCATGTACTTTGTCACACAGTAATCTGCTTGGTCTTTCTCTGTTCTCACCCACGTGTGACCCTAGGAATAATCCATAAATTACTAACTTTTCAACCTCCTGATTCCCAAAAAAATAAGTCTGTAGGATTCCAATACCTTCCTCTCTTTTACATTGGAACCAGAGCTTCTGCGCACTCTTTCCCCTGTAGAACACTTTGCACCTTCTCAGTGATATCCTTTACACTGGCACCAGAGGGGCAACACATCATGTTCATAGTTGCAGACATGCCTGTCTGTCCCTTTAGTTATGGAATCCTTTGTGATCACTGAGCTAAGTTTATAAAATTATGAAAGGCAGAGATGGGGTAGACAGTCAGAATCTTTATCCCAGGGTAGAAATGTCAAATACTAGAAGGTAATGCTTTAAGGTGGGAGGGGGGAAATTTACAGGAGATGTGCGGGGCAAGTTTTTTTTTTACACAGAGAGTGGTGGATGCCTGGAACAGGCTGCCAGGGCTGGTGGTGGGAGCAGATACGATAGAGGTGTTTAAGAAGCTTTTAGATAAACACAAACAGAGGGCAAGGAAGGATATGTATGGCTCGTGTGCAGGCAGAAGGGATTAGGTTAATTTGGCATCGTGTTTAATTTGGCATCATGTTCAGCACGGACATTGTGGGCTGAAGGGCCTGTTCCTGTGCTGCACTGTTCTATGTTCTATACTTTACTGCTCCCCAGTTTTGGACTGCACTCCTAAGAACTCATTTGGGAGCGGCACACACTTGGAAGGCTCCTGGTCTTTCTGCCCCTCCCTACCCTTTGCTCTCTTGAACCCTTCCTACAATTTACAATCCAGGAAAATCTCAACTTCCCTCAACCACCTCAGCAACCTCGAGCTTCAGCTCTGCCAATTGGGACTAACTTGCCTCCAGACATGGTCCCCCAGGACACACAAAGGGCAATTGGACAGAGTACTTGGCCCATTAATTCAACCAATTAAAATTCACTTCTGTAATGTTACAACTCTGGCTTTAGACTTTGAAATGCTCTCCCTACTTTGCTTATTTAACCATTGTTTCCCATGCTTGGTCTATTAATTTTCGCAGGTGTAAAGGATATCACACATATGTAGCAAGACTCTCTCCAGATTAAAGCTCTCCCCACAATCTGGATCTTCACTGAGTGGTGACCTCACGAGGAGGGAGGTTTGTTCACCTGCTCTCCTGCCTTTTGCCACCAGAGGCCGCTGAATCACCCTCCTATGTGGTTGTAAGAGCTGGTAAAACGTTAAGGATACAACCCCTCCCCGGGTTACGAATTCCTGATTTATGGACACCCCATACATAGGAACGAGTGTTTGGGAGACTGTCGGGATGGATAGGGATGGATTTTCTGGCTGCTGCGGGGCTGCAGGCACCTCCTTCCTGAGGGAACGGGGCATTTCCGTGTGACGTCTCACCTGAGCCACAACAATCAGGGGCTGGGTGGAGCCAGGCAGAGCCGGGAGCGCCGAGAAGGCTCACTCCCTCACTCACTGAGTCAGTGAGGCCAGCTGGCAGCCACTTCTCCCGCGCCTGCTCGCTCCCCCGTCACCACTGTCTCTGGGATCCTCTCCCCTGCTCGCTCCCCCGTCACCGCTGTCTCTGGGATCCTCTCCCCTGCTCGCTCCCCCGTCACCGCTGTCTCTGGGATCCTCTCCCCTGCTCGCTCCCCCGTCACCGCTGTCTCTGGGATCCTCTCCCACACTCTGTTGTTGTTTCATCTCGGACTTACAGACAGTCCGGGTTCCGGACAGTTCTCAGGATCAGAACCTGTTGTAACCTGGCGACTGCCTGTATATTGGGAAACAGGCCAAGAAGCCAAATGCTCCGTTGTGTCTGGTCCGCCATTCAGTGAGACCACGATGATCTTCTCCCACAACGCGTTCACAGTACAGTTGCGCAGTACAGCTGCTGCATCCCAGCTCTGGTGACCCAGGTACCATCTGTGTGCTGTCTGTGTGGAGTTCGCATGTTCTCCCCTTGACTGTGTGGATTTATCCCAGCTATTCCAGTTACCTCCCACATCCCAAAGACATGCGGGATGTTAACTGCCCCAAGTGTGTAGATGAGGGATAGAACCTGATGGGAATGGGAAGAATAAACTGGGATCAGTGTTGATGGGTGCTTGATGGTCAGCACAGTGTGGATGGGTGAAGGGCCTGTTTCTGTGCTGTGCGACTCCGTGACTTTCCCAAACGAATATCTGAAAATGCAACCATCTTACTCATTATTATAACTGATGAAAATCAGGATTTAGAGTCACAGAGTCATACAGCACAGAAACAAGAAGTTTTTGTTGAGCGTGGGTGCAAAATGGAAGGGCTGCAGACAAGTATTGGGACAGTTGAGTGCTGGAGGGATGCGGACGAGCATTCTGTGTCAGGCACAATGACTGGACCATCTGCCAGTGGCTGTTTTCAGAATGAAATGGGCAGCGTTCTGGAAGCAATCAGACACTGGAAAGGGTAAAAACTTTGCAAAATCCAACAATGAAACGTTGTAGTCGCCCTGCTACAGGAAAGATGCCATTAAGCTGGAAAGAGCACAGAAAAGCTTTACGAAGATGTTGCCAGGACCTGAGGGAGAGGTTGGACAGGTTAGAACTTTATCCCTTGGAGCGCAGGAGATGAGAGGTGGTCGTGTATAAGATCATGAGGGGCGTAGATAGGGTGAATGCACAGAGTCTTTGTCCCAGCATTGAGGAATCAGGAACTAGAGGGCATAGGTTTCAGGTGAGATGGGAAAGATTTAATAGGAACCCGAGGGGCAACTTTTTCACAAAGAGAATGGTAATCTACATATGATGAGCTGCCAGAGGAAGTGGTTGAGGCAGGTACAATAACAACATTTAAAAGGTACTTGGACAGGTACATGGATCGGAAAGGTTTAGAGGGATATGGGCCAAATGCAGGCAATGGGACCAGCTTAGATGGGCATCTTGGTCGGCACGGACCAGTTGGGCAGAAGGGTCTGTTTCTGTGCTGTATGACTCTGTGACTCTATAATTATTTTGAATTAGTCCTTTCAAATTTATTAAGCAACATTAAATTGCTGATGATCATTGCCCAAACTGCTTAACCGTGTAATGAGACATCTGCACTCTTCCTCCCTCAGGGTGAAAATCTCATTCATATAGATGCACAACACAGTACACAAGGAAGGACTACAGACTCATTAAGGTCTGACCCACTGTCTCACTGTTGACATAACAATTAAAATCTCATTCACAAAGTTCCAGAATTTATAAAATATTTATTAGTTGGCTGGCGGACAAGGAATGATGGTAGAACCAAATAAGAAAAGATTTCAGTAAAAAAGGTTACAGCAACATTACAAGGTTAATGACAAACTGCATTTTCTAGTCAAATTGTTACGAGATCAACTTTGGTCACAGACAATGGGAGATAATGAAATCTAAAGGAATCTCTGTGTTTTGGGTGGGGATAGTCAGATCTAATCAGTTGGATGAGATTTGGCCTCTCCCAGGATGGGCAGGGTTACCGGAGGGGGAGGAGTGTCAGGGCCGGTGCTGGGATCTGCCTAGTCACGGCCTTTGCGTTGTTGTGAGTTCGGGCCAACTGTTTATGTCCTGGCCGTCATTTTTCAACGTTAGTAAAAGGTGGGACCAAGATTCAGATGTTAGAAGTAAGTGTAGAAAGATGGCTGTACCTGGTATAGCAGGAAGAGGAGAAAAGGCTGGAAATATTCAGCAGATCACGCAGCATCTGTAGAGAGGGAAACAAGTCAATGACCTTTGCCAGCAAGGCCTGGTAATAGAGGAAACGCTGAGATGTTAGTAATGGGAATTGAACATAAGAATATAAAGAAATAGGAGCAGGATTAGGCCACTCGGCCCCTCAAGCCTGCTCTGCTAGTCAATATGATCATGGCTGAGCTGCCCCAAATCTCATCTCTTCCTCTGGGCCAGTTCCCCATTGCCCTCAATTCTCCAATCTTTCTAAAATGTATCCTCTTTAAATCCTTCCAATGATCTAGCCACCACAATCCTCTGGGATAGGGAATCCCACCCTCTGCAATAATAAATTCCTATCCACCTCAGTTTGAACTGACTGCTCCCTAATGTTGAACTATGTCCTCCGATCAAGATTCTCCCACTAGTAGAAACATTTCAAGATCTAGCTTGTCACGTTCCCTCAGGATCTTGTCTGTTTCAGTAAAATCACCTCTCGTTCTTCTAAACTCCAAAGAATCTAGAAAATCAATATCTCAGACCTCTGAGTCATTTTCTTTTTGTTTACATGCATCGAAGGTCACAGGTTGCTGCACTGGCAGATGTGAAAATTAACATAAGCAAAGAAGGAGGTATTGGCAGTAAAATGTGAAATCTCCCAGGACTAAGTGATGACTCCATCCCAGAGTTGTGACAATGCAAGATTCACTTGATTCAGGGTACTTAGACGGTTAAGAGAAAATTTGATCAAAGTTTCAAGATGTCAGTGGGAACTGTTTTGGTAAATGGAGAGAATCCAATCCTGCTGGTTGGGGAATCCAGGACTCTGGCCTTACCTAAAAATTTGAGGCAGGCCTTTCGGGAGGGAAATCAGTGGTTTGGAACTCTCGCCCTCAAATGGATGCTGTTGCTAGGACAATAGTTTTAAATCATGGAACCAATAGAGTGCAGAAGCAAGCCATTTGGCCTATTGAGTCAAGGTTTTCATTTTAAACTATAAGGATAGAGCCACACACCAGCCACGTGGTTAAAAGGGATTAAATGGCCTCCCCCTAATGTCTGGAGACACAAGAGAGATTTGATGCTGGAACTGGACCATATACCTGCTTCCTGCATCCACAATGAAGTTCCAAATTCAAAATGCTCTTATATTTTAGGAGCAAAGTATTGCAGATGCTTCAAATCTGAAATAACACAGGAAATGTTGCAAATACTCAACGTTACAGGATGTCTGTGGTGAGTGAAATAATTCTATTTGTATTTTGTCCTATTGGCTGCCACGAAGCAACTTGTGACATCACGTTGTATTAAAGGATGGAATGTAAATGATGGAAGGAATTTGTTGACAGTGCTATCAGGTCAACAGCCTGCTCTCTGATGCCCAGCTGATGTGTCATCAGGACCACTGGGCTCCAAACCTCATCACAGCCTTAGTCCAAATATGGGCCAAAGAGCGAAGTTCCAGAGGTGGAGGAAGACGGACTGGCCCAAGGCAACATTTGACCAAGCGTGACATCAGGGACCCTGGTAAAACTGAAATCAGTGGCAATGAAGGTGGTTGGAGTCATACTACACACGAGCAAGATTGTGTGATTGTTGGAAGTCAATCACCCCAGCCCAAGGACATCACTGTGGGAGTTCCTCGAGGCAGTGCTCTAGACCCAATCATCTCCTTCATCAATAACCTTCCTTCCATTATAAAGTCATAAGTGGGGATGTTCGCTGATGACTTCCCAATGTTCAATTCTAATTGCAACTCCTCAACAACTGAAGTAGCCCATGCCCACATGCGGCAAGATCGAAACAACATTCAGATGTTGGCTGGTAACATTCATACTTGTAACTGTAATTGTAATTGGTTCATTATTGTCACATGTACTGAGATACTGTGGAAAAACCTCTGTTTGTGTGCCATCCAGGCAGATCAAACCATATGTAAGTACACCGAGCTAGTAAAAGAAACCAAAATGCAGAATATAGTGTAGCAGCTACAGAGAAAGTGCAGTGCAGGTAGACAAATAAAGTGCAACGGCCATGATGAGATAGATTCGGAGATCAAGAATTCATCTTTAGCATATGAGAGGTTTGTTCAAGAGTCTCATAACAGCGAGATAGAAGCTGTCCTTGAGCCTGGGGGTACGTGCTTTCAAGCTTTTGTATCTTCTGCCCGATGGGAGGAGGGAGAGGAGACAATGACCGGGTGGGAGGGGTCCTTAATTATGTTGGCTGCTTTCCCCCAGGTACAAAGGTGTCAGGCAATGACCATCACCAACAAGGGGGGAATCTAACTACCTACCCGAGACATTCAATGGCATAATCATTGCAAAGTACCCCCCATCAATATTCTCGGGGTGACTATTGACCAGAATCTCAACTGTTGCCAAAACAGCAGGTCGGAGGGTTGGTATCCTGCAGTGAGTGACTCACCTCCTGACATCTCGAGGCTTTTCCACATTAGAGAAAACAAGAGTCAAACGTAATGGAAAACACTCCACTTGCCTGGATGAGTGCAAATTCAACAAATCTCAAGAAGCTCGATGCCATTATCCAGGACAAAGAAGCCCATATGGTTGGTTTGCCATCCAACTCCCTCCACACTGTGGCTGCAGTGTGTTCCATCTACAAAACCCGAGTTTCTCTGACAACTTCTCCCAAACATGAGCCCACCCCCACCAAAAAGGACAAGTGCTTCGGTGTGTGGGAATATCACTGCCTGTATGTCCCCCTCCAGCTCACACACCATCCTGACTTGGAAATATATCACCAGGTCCATCGCTGGGTCTAAACCCTGGAACTCTCTCCCCTACGGCACTGTGGGAGCACCTTCACCAGAAGGACTGCAGTGGCTCAGGATAGTTTACCCCACACCTCCTCAAGGGCAATTGGGGATAGGCAATAAATGCTGGTCTTGCCAGCAACACCCATCAAGTGAATCAGGTTGTGTTTGCTGTGGGTCCCACCCTCTACTGGCGTCAGGTAAATTAACAAACATAACAACAAGGTCAAGCTCCTGGACGCAATGTGACAGACTGTAAACATATGAATAAGATTGTGACAGACTGTAAACACAAGAATAAACACAGAAAAAATGCTTCATTTGTCACAACTGCGAGAAAAAAAATTATCTTGAAATATGTGAGTGCAATGGGAGCAAAAAGAGATCTCCAGTGAACTTGTCTCCGACCAACCTCCGCGGGTCTTCTGAACAGGCGGGGTGAGAGCTTACTCTGTCATTGCAAACAGACTGTTGCCCTTTTAAGAAAAGCCTTGCTCGATGCGCGGACCCGGACGCCAAACTCCCCATCTGCGAGCGAGCGCTCGCGTGTGCGCGCTCGGGCTCTCCAGAGCGCGCCTCAGCCCGCGCACACAGGTGAATAAAGTGGCCGGATCCGCCAGGACGGGGGCTCGCTGCCCCGCCGCTATGGCGGGGAAACTGGTTCGGATCGCGACTCTGGTGACAACTTGTAGCATCTGGGCTGCAGCTCGCACGGTAGGTGGACAATACACAGTAGCTTTAGACAAAACTGTAACTCGGAACACACGTATTAATCATATGTTTTAAGTGCACGTCCCACAATCTATGCACCGTTGCACAGCCAGTTCAGTTGTACAGAAAGGTGCTGTTAAAGGGATAACTGCAACTATCACGTTTAGTGGAGGGGCTTTTTCATCAGTTGCAAGCAGCCAGTTGCAAACTTTGATCAGCATTTTGAAAAACGAAAAGTATTGTTTCACCAGTGGAAGGAAATAAAAACAAAAATCTAGTTCGCGACTTAAGAGTTGTCTGTTTACATTGGAACAAAGTCTGCGTATTCGAGCACCTGGGGAAATATATATTTAACTGTGGAGGGAAGATGGTGAAAAGCTCGGCAAGTAAAAGCACAATTGATCTATTATTGATCAAATCCCGTAACTAAGTTATATTTAAAATAAATCTCCTGGGGCTCAGTTCATCATTTCCATTTAGTCTTAAAATTAGGGCTTGCTTTTGGCTTTAAGTAACTATTTTCGTTCCTAGGGCGTCTCTTTTAGTCATCACAAATACCATTCGGAGAGCGGGGAAGGTTTTAATTACTCCCACAGATTGGCTCATGGGCTGCCCAACATCTGTAAACTGTGAGTCAGCGTCCAGGCTGGCTCTTGTCCGTGACTGTATTGACAATGATTGTTTTCACGGAGCCACGATGAAACACACACTGGCCTGTGAAGTGCCCGGCATCCCGTCTCTTGGTAAACCCTTCCCGGACCAGGAGGGGAATAACTCCCCGGGCTCTGAAGGTGTACACATCTGCCGCTTCTGCTCCTTAATAAATGGAGCTTTTGTAACAGCTGAGCGGGGTCATCGTATCAAATGACCCAGTTTTAATGGCCTGCTTTGCTTTTACCATTTAAAATACCTCCTCCTCCTCTAATTACTTGGCTGAAGGGGCTGTGATAAATGTTACCTTTGTTTCAGTTACATTGAGATCTGAGGGCTGGTTTTATCTCTGGTCATCCACCCTCCGTCTGCCCCTCCCGTGTTAAATCCCCTAACGTGCAGAACACGGGGAGATGTTGATGACAATATCGGCATTAGGATAAAGCTGCTGCTATGGAGATCCACTTATCCCTTCCTGCCCACTTCCAGCCGCGTTGTTTTCCTGAACTGATCTCATTAAAAAGTGAGAGCGTTTAATCTGTTCAAACTGGGTGTCGACCGGTCCTAGCACTGTGCAGTCATAAACAGTAGATCTTTTAAGGGTGTAAAATGGTCCATACACAATTTTTTTAATTCCCAATGGGAATGACTGGTAACAGCGTTTGTCGTCTGTCCCCTAACTGAGAAAACAGTTAAGAATCAGTCAGCTGGTGGACTTGAAGTGCCGTTTGGACCAGACTGAGTGAGACCAACAGATTCCCTCCCCTGAAGAACATTAATTAACCGGAGGGGTTTTTCCATAATCTGCTGGTTTCAGGATTAACATTACTGGGACTTTTTAAAATCCAGATTTATTTCTATAGAATAATCCTTTCAAACTTCGGTTTACTGGGATGGATGTTGTTTTGAAAGGTTTCTGCGGTTTCCAAACGGTACGATACAGTCCAGGAAGGTTAACCGGAGCTAAAACCTCCTTCCCTTCATTCCATGGTCTACTGTCCTCTCCTCCTCCAGCCCTTTGCCTCTTCTACCTATTGCCTCTCAGCTTCTTGCATCACTCCCTTTCATCCCCCTCCCCCACCCACCCACCTTCCCCTCTCACCTGGACTCACCTGTCACCTGCCTGCGTGCACTCCTCCCCCCTCCCTGACATTTTTATTCTGGCTTCTGCCCTCTTCCTTTCCAGTCCTGATGAAGGGTCTCGACCCGAAACGTCGACTGTTTATTTCCCTCCATAGATGCTGCCTGAGCTGCTCAGTTCCTCCAGCATTTTGTGTGTGTTGCATCTGCAGGATCTCTTGTGTCTAAAATTGACCTTTGCAGCAAAATGATCCTGCAATGGGAGATGTTGACACACACCAACTTACCTGTAAAGGAAGTGAGAACTAAGAGGGACAAAAATACTTCTGTGCAATGACTTATGATCTGGGAATCACAGCCTGAATGGGCTCTGGAAGTGGATTCAAAGTTAATTGAACATGCACTCAAGAAGAAAACATTTGCAAGGGTCTAGCAGAGGCAGTATTGTGGCAGAGACATGAACATTAATGTAAATTTGTCCACTTTTGCATGGGCATTTTAACGGATGCATATTGTGCCTATATGGGCATATGTGGGTGTCCACAGTGTGCTTTGTGATTGTTTGGTGAGAGGGGTAATTCCCCTGCTGTACTGTACACACCTCTGGACAGGGAGGTGTTTGGGGTGAGGGGTGGGGTTGAGGAACCAGTCCTTCACAGAATTGGACAAGAGGTTGCAGATGCTAGAATCTGGAACAACAATCTACTGGAAGAACTCAGTAGGTTGAGCAGCATCTGTGGGGTGAGGGGGGGGGGGTGTGTGTGTGGGGGGGAAGGATCTGTAAATGTTTCAGGACTGATGCAGGGTTTTGACCCAAAATGTTGACCACTTCTTTTGCCCCACCGACACTGCTCGGCCCACTGAGTTCCTCCAGCAGATTCTTCACAGAACTGGCTCGGGCATGATGTGCTCAGTGGTGTCCTGTACGATTCCCTGATTTATAATTGGACTGACTTATTCAGGAGTGTGTATAACAGTGTGTTACATAATTAAAGAGACTAAGGAGGGGATAAAAATCCCTGGAAGAGAAGGTGCTTGAGAATTACATTTTCCAGTCCTACACTAATGTAGAGACACTGTCTTAAGAGATATCAGTTGGCTGCAAGTAAAAGCAAGGGTATTAAATTTGCTGAAAATCTAAACTTAAAAAGATAGAAGATGCTGGAAATACCTGGCAAATTGGGCAGGAACCGTGGAGAAAGAAAGCTGCTTGAAGTTGCAATAGGCTGCAAGTTTTGTAATTCTGCCCCTGAACTTCTCTGTCTCTCCAACTCTCTCTCCTTCTTGGAGCTCCTCCTTAAGCCCATCTCTATGGCCAAGACATCTGTCCTCGTATCTCATCATGTGCTTTGGTTGCTTTGGGGCACTTTAATGATGGAAATGCACATTGTTGTCGCTTGGTGGTTTGTAAGGCTCTGAATTATAGTTGGTTAGTGGATCAGAAGAGTGTTTTGGAGTGAAATGATATTTGAATGAACCTATGAAAGAGTTGGTTCCATGTTAGAAATAGATGACTGAAATCATTCAAAAATCTCCATGGATCTCAGCATTGGAACCACTGAATCTCATGAATGCCAATGGCCAACCAATTGTAAATACTGCTTCTCACACATGGACAGCACCAGTTACCAACCACAGTCACTGGTTTACCAAAGCCCTTCTCTTTGACATGAGAGGTTTACCTGTTTCTTGCCTTGCGTCTTTTATTCCTAGCTTGTTATGAGGAGGATGTGCTGAGACGACAAACCAAAATGTTACCCAGCTGTAATAGTTCTGTGTCAACAAAGCCACAAAACATGTTTTTTCTCTCTCTACCCAGACTTAAAGGCACAGTTAAACGCATCCTGATTTAACTGAGCATTGCTGTCACTGGTAACTTGCATCTATGCCAATTCTGTTTGTCCTGACCATCCTTGGCCAATCTTCTGTTACCGAAAACAAACTTATGTTTTTCTCTTTTCCAGTCTTGATGGAGGATCCCAGACCTGAAGCATTAACTATGTTTCTCTTTCCACAGATGCTGCCTGACCCTCTGAGTATTTCCAATATTTTCTGTTTTTATTTCAGAATTCCATTATCTGCAGACTTTTGATTTCCACATTGGCTTGGAGCTGTTATAAAACTATTCAATGGACCTCTTGTATGATAAGATGGATTTTTGACCTCACAATCTACCTCGTCGTGGCCTTGCACCTTATTGTCTGCCTGCACTGCACTTTCTCTGTAACTGTAACACTAGATTCTGCATTCTGTTATTGCTTTTGCCATGTACAACTTTGATGTACTGATGTGATGAAATGATCTGTATGAATGGCATGCAAGACAGTTTTTTTTACTGTATCTCAGTACATGTGACAATAAACCAATTTACCAACCTGGACCAAGGAAAAGAGCTTGTTGTGAGAATAATGGCAATGCCTTTGGTTTCACCAGAGATTGAGTTTAGTCTGTTACTGGATGTTGTACAACAGAACAATCAAACAGAGGGAGGTGCAGAGAGTGCTGGCACCAGTGTAGATGATGAGAAGGTTGGCAGGCTGGATGTTACGGTGTGGCAGCAGGATGTAGTGAAGTGGGTGCAATGGTGTGGGGAAGATGGATGATCGGTTGGGTGAGTATGTAACCAAGTGAGGGGTCCCACAGAGAACAGGGTTAGGGATGGTGTCAATTGTCTATAGTCCTGGAACTTGTAGCTTCTCAAATGGAATTGCATCCTGAGAGAGGGTTGATGCACGTGTTAGCAATGTGTGTGTGCTAAATGATGTGGTAACTTTGCAAAACAAGAGGCCATTAATTAAACTGAATGCAATATGCAAACAAAGCAAGTAGCAAACTAAGTAATACACTACTTAACCTAAATCTGAATGGTCTTTGATACAATCTTTTCATAAATCCCACTTGAATTTTTATTTTGGAACAAACATTCTTTTAGTGACTTTATTCTTTCCTCTGGCTTTGATGGAAATTATGTCAACAAAGCTGAAACAATTTACTCAGACCACAGACTCAAAACAAGTCCTTTTGAACAAAACTGTGCATGTGTGAGAGGAGTTGGGGGTAAAATCCCAGAACTGGGAGGATTTCCAGATTAGAATTAGTGCTGGTTTTGGGGGGAAGGAAGGGTGGGGCTGGAGGTTTACATCCTCTGGAATGAAAGATCTTTTCTATGGTGACTGAGGGCATTTTCTAACCGTTGGAAGTTCTTGATGGGCATCTCCAAAGAACAGATTGTGTTCTGCTCCAGAACCAAGGCTGAAACTTTTATATTTTCCCCTCACTCAAAAACATAAAACCTACTTTTGGGAATAAGATGACGTCAAGGGTGATTCTCACAGACTGATGGGATTTTCATTAATATGGTGCAACTTTTGCAAGTTTTTTCCATTGTAGAGTCTTTGTACAAATGGGTTTTATCAGAGTTGGTTCCACAAACTCAAAGTCTGGTGGTTTAAAGCTTGGTTCAGTATTCTTGTACACTTTTGGTCTGGCGTCTCTTTGGTTTATTGAGCTACACTATGAGGGTGAATAGTATCATCCAAGGGCATGCTGGGTAGAAAGTATGCCTCTCAGATAAGATGAAGGCAGGAGATGGGCACGAGCTGGTGAGGGAGGGACATAATCCCCTCCAATTATAGGCACAATGTAAGGTTACAGATGCACGGACTTGGTTTGCACATGTTTCTCCCCCTCCCACCACTTATAAAATTATAGTGGACATTGGACATTGTGTAGGCAGAAGGGATTAGTTGAGTTAGACATTTAATTACTAGTTTAATTAGTTTGGTACATCACAGACCAAAGGGCCTGTTCCTGTGCTGTACTGTTCTATGTACCATTAAAGCCTGTCAAAGAATGGTCAATTTAAATTCCCCCAGATGCAGAAAGATGTGGCCTGTAAATTCCAATGTGGGTCCATTGGGCGGAATGCTCAGTGTTCCTGCTGTAAATCTATTTATTTCCTCCAGAAACTTGCTCATGGAAGAGGCGAGGACTCCTACAGCTGTTACTGGATCCCCTCTTCTCTGCCTTAATCTTAGTGTCTAACTTTGGAGCTCAGGCAAGTCCACACCGCATGCTGCATTCACTCTGGTTTGAAGCTGGCGATGTGTAAATACAGTGCAAATCAACCTTGTGGAAACGTGGTTTACTGAACATGCCACTCTCCCTCTGATCTTTGCCAACGTGTGTGCAACAGAAGGAGTCTTTGTAGCATTGTGTTTAGACAGTAACTCCAACCCTTGGTCTGCAACCTTTCATCCAAAGTTATTTCATGGCCTTTAAAACCAAGTAACCTGAACAACCTCTCTCCTGGCAAACACGGTTCACTTCAGAGAAACAGATTTGCTTTCAGTTATTAACATGCAGACTTACTGCAGTTGAAATGAACATTAGAAGCTGGACACATCAAAGCAAGCACCTTTGACTGGACTCCAGTCATTAGGCTCTTTTAATTGCGCTTGTTGGCTTGGTCCATATTAATTGGATGTTAGGAGTGCTTTGTGGGAGATTTATTACTGAGTCCAGTTATGACCTGCAGTTAAAAACTCTGGTTTATTCATTCATGGGATGCAAGGTTGTTGGCAAAGCTTGTACTTATTGCCCAAGCCTTTAGAAGGTGGGGTGAGCAGCCGCCAACTACTGCAGTCGTTCTCCCACAGTGTCTTGGAGAAGGAGTTACAGGATTTAGACCCAGTAAAAGAAGGAATAGTGATATATTTCCGGAGCAGGACTGTGTGCAGCTTGGAGTAGAAGCTGTGGGCGATGGGGGCATGCTTACATAACGATAAACTACCGGACTAATAACCCAGAGATCCGGTCTAAAAATTCATTTATGAATTTGAATCCCAACAGAACAGTTGCAGAATCTAAATTTGTCTTGTTTTTAAAAAAAGTGCTTGCTATTTTTTTTAAAAAGTAACCCACTTGGTTCCCTAATGTCCTTTAGGGAAGGTGACCTGCTGTCCTTGCCCAGCCTTGTCTGTGCGCGACTCCATGTCATCGCACGTTGACTCAAAGTGGCCTTTTAAACTGGCCCACGAGCCACCTGGTGACATCAAATACCCACATCAAAACTGGGGACTCAAAGCATTTTGTAATGGATACAGAACAGGTGTGGCAGCGCGGAAGGCAGTAAAAGCTGCGTTACTATTTGGGACACATTCTTCATCCGTCTTTCCCTGATGTTAACTCTTGTAACGCTTCCCAAAAACTCCTCCTTTACCAGTAAAACCTGCAGCATGAAAAGTTAACCAGCTGGAAACCAGGAGTGCCCTCTGCTGAGTAAAGCAGGGCAAGGTTGGGCAGTCGGTTGTCGTCAATGACTTGCAGCGAAACGAATGTGCCGAATATGTCGCAGATCTGCTGCCACATTCCTTCGCTCCAGTGTGGGGGATGGAAAGAAAAGGGTCGGAGATTTGAATACAGTGTCCGTGAAATTTTATTTAAGATGAGCCCTACACCTGGCTTGTGGGATATTGAGTTGACAGGTTGTAGTTGCTCAGACTTCATACCTAGGGTGGCTGGGACTCGACGTACCAGTGCCCCAACCAGGAAATGTGGAGCCCATCAGGGTGTGGAGGAGCGTTGGCCGTGTCTAACCCCCAAGAGGTTCCGGATTTTGAGGAGATTTGTTTTGGTTTGTGTCCATCAGACTTTAACTTCCTTGGACAGGTGGTCACCTAAGAGATGCCCCTAATGATGTAGGCACAGAGCAGTGTTATTTTATCCCAGGCAACACCTTGGTTTTAAAATTCACAACCTTGTTTACAAATCCCTCCATGAGCTCCCCACTCATATCACTGGAATCCCCACTGGCCCTGCAAACCTCTGGCGTCCCTGTGCCGCTAAGTCTGGACCTTTGCGCATCCATGATTTTTCTTGCACTGCTTTTGATAGCCACGCTTCAGGTCCTGAGCTCTGGAATTCCCCCTGAACCCCTCTGCCTCCCCAATTATATCATATAAGGGTAGGCAATTGGTTTACTGTGTGCACGCCAGCAAAAAAAAATAGTTTAACCCACTTCCCATCTCCCAGCCCATCACCCTACAGATTATGGCTCTGCCTTTCTCTCTCTATTCCTTTTGACGTTCCCTAAAACCTACCTCACTGAACCTGGTGTGACTCGGTCTCTGTCTGTTGCCCCAGTGAAGCAGTGGCTGTGTTTCACCATGTCACTGCTGCTGTGGTTGGAAGTGATGTCTCACTAAACTCTTCCCATATTGGACAGGTCTGGCGGAGTTGCCAGCACCTACCCAGGAAGGTGGGGTCCTGGGGTTGGTGTTCACTCTGCACACTGACTGGTTTGGCCCAGCGCTGATGGAGGACACACTGTTTCAGAAACAGTGGCATTTTTGTCAATGCCACACTGTTGCTCAAGAATGAGAAACAGACCAAACTGATTCCTATTTGTGCAACTTGTTTTGGAAATGTAGGCTAACCAGAGCTGGTTATTATCTCGGCAAGATCAGAGAACACTCCAATTCCTCGTTGAAGCCAGCCCCTTTAATGTGGTGACAAATGGTTTAAATTAAAACGAGACTTTGAAGGAACTCTGGCATGCTTTAAGACTGAAGATTAAAGTTGACACGCTGAGTTTTGTTCTTTAAGAGGTTTCCCACCACATCTGTCACATCTGGTAGTCATAAACCCTTTAAGTAGGGTGACATTTTAAAAATAATCTTTTGGGGAGGGCAAAATGTTAATAGTTTCAAAATGCTTTTCCTTGCAAGTTTGCGTAAGTTTCACCTCTGCTTGTGTGGTAATGGAGCGGTTGCCAGGTTACTGGCTGCACACAAGGTGTCATTCCCAGTGGTGGGGTGAACGCGCCCGTGGTCATGAGCACGTCCACACCCAGGCGTCGCAGGCCTCGCGAGAGGGGGGAAACGAGGATCTTCTGCCGTCCAGATGTTGGGAGTGTCCACCCAGCCTCACCTACTGCACTCAAACCACTGGATGTTGGTCCAGAAGTCTGAAGCACAACCCTGGCCTCCAGCTGGTTGGGCTTCACCCTGTCGACAGTGCACTGTTGGCAGAGGGAGTAAATCTTTTCGAGCAGGCTGCTTTGTCCAATCAAAAGCAATTCTCTCTGTCACACTGAGCCACGTGTCAATGGTGGCCGAGAGCTTTGGTGTGAGCAGAGCCGGTCTGAACAAGGGGCCAGTCCCAGAGGTGAGGCTGCACTGATGGTGGCAGACAGGAGGGGACCCTCTGGGCTTCAGCCTCTTCCTTGCCTTCTGCATTCTCCAGCCCACCCGGGGCTCTAGGATAACTAGGAGTGGAGTCGGCTTCTGTTGTGTCCAATCAATAATGTCAACTCTTCTCTGAATCAAACTCCAATATCAGTAATATGGACACAGAGCCATCGGATCGTACAGCATAGAAACAGCTCATTTATCCCACCGTCTATGCCGACCATTATGTCTATCTATACTAATCCCACTTGGCCACCTTAATTCCATATCCCTTTCTGCCCTGCTCATCCAAACACCTGTCCCCATGTCTCCTAAATGTTACTGTTCCTGCCTCCCGCCTCCTCTGGCAGCTCATTCCAGATACCAATGACTTTACCCCTCAGATCTTTAAACCTCCTCCCTCTCATCTTAAACCTGTGCCCTCTAATCTTGGACACCCCACCACGGGAAACAGACACTGGCCGTCCACCCAACCTATTGCCTCTCATAATTTCATAAACCTCTATCATGTCACTTCGCAGCCTCCTTCACTCCAGGGAAAACAAACCCAGCTTGTCCAGCCTCTCCTGATGACTCAAGCTCTCCAGTCTCAGCAACGTACTTGTAAATCTTTTCTGCACCGTCTCCAGCTTAATCACATCCTTCCTGTAGTGCGATGGCCAGAACTGCTCACAATCCTCCGCCTAACCAATGTTTTGTACAGCTGCAACATGTCATCCCAACTCTTGCACTCAGTGCCTCAGTCGATGAAGGCTAATGTGCCATGCACCGTCTTCACCACCCTGTCTACCTGTGTCACCACTTTCAGGGAGCCATGTACTTGTACCCCAAGGTCTCTGTCGACAACACTCCCCAGGGTCCTGCCAATCGTTGTGCTTGTCCTGCCCTAGTTTACACTTTGCACTTATCTGAGTTAAATTCCATCTACCATTCTGTGTCCACTTTCCCAGATGATCTTTATTAACCACCAAAAACAAAATGTGCTTTGAACCCACCTGGTTTATCTCCTGGCAGGGGCAAAGTTTTGAGATTTTGGGGGGGGGGGTGGGTGAAGTCTGGGGAGACTATTCTCCAGCCTCTCAGCTGGTCGGTTCTAATCCCAGAGATCTCCCCGGCCCTGAAACCCCTTTGGTATGAGGTGGGAATGTGTCTCATTCTTCTCCAAAGAAACTGGACAGTGGCCTATCGTGGGCGCTCTACCGGTGACCAGGTCTGGAGCTGAAGCAGCCAGACTGTATCGACCACGAGGGAAAGCCATAATGGTATTTGTATTCTCCATCTCCACCCCCACCAGCTTGTTCTGTGTTAAGTGCAATTCATGAAAACAACCCAATAACCTGTTTGTGTAAGTTGGAGCTGGGGAGGTGTAATCGCATCATGAACTCTCTGGGTGACCTACTCCAATGCTTTGTCTCCAGGTCTATTATTCCTGTGGAGCTGTGGTCGATTCCGAAGCTCAAGGGGTTATCCTGTCGCCTGGCTTTCCCACAAGGTACGCTCCGGGCACACACTGTGTCTGGCAGTTTTTCATCCCGCCTGGAGTTCGTCTGGATTTGGAGGTTTTTGACTTTGATGTGTTCGAGAGCCCAGGTAATGACAAAACCCCACCGAGACACCATTCAGCCCCTGGGACGGTGAGTCAGAAGAAAGGTGTCTCCGGTTCTGCAGAGAATGGCGTCTTGGCGCAGGGCAGGGAGTCCCCAAACCGGCATTCCCCCGTGAAGGAGACCACTCAAGGTGGCAGAATAAAGATCTTGTTCAATGAAATAAATGCATCAGACTCAAAATCTTTGAAGGTCGACCACCTGGGCACCTCTGTGAAGTCTGAAGACAAACAGGGTGTGGCACAGAAAGAGTTGGTTAAGGTGTTGCCCCAGATGGACAATTTCTCAGTGACAGACTCCCCACTTAGTGAATTGGTTGAGGCTGATTCTACGAAGTCCAACTTGAGTGCTGCCCTCACTGGTTTTGGCGATTACAGAGACATCCCCTCGAACCCACAACCCAACACGGAGCAGCAGGGTGGGGAGAGGCTAGAAATGGACCAACTCAAACTGCCTGAGGGAGAGGATTCCGCCGGAGCAAAGGTACTGGCCTCCGTACCCCCTGAGGTTTGTCCGGATGATGTTTTGTATATTTCCGATCTGATCACCTTCTCCGTTCGTTTTTGCGGTGCCAACTCGCCAGTGAACAAGACGTTGACCTTTGGCTCTCCCCTGGAGATGGTGGAGGTTGTGGTGGAGCTGATCACCACCACAGACCAGGGCCGGGGCTTTCTCCTGCTCTACCATTTTGAAGGTGGTCTCGACGTTGACCTTCGGAACCCACTGAAGCTCAGAGGTCACGACAACCTGATCCATTTCCTGGTCATCGGGGGTATTGCCCTGTTATTGGCTGTTCTCCTGACCGCCGTCTGCCGCACCTGGAGGTGAGTTTAAATTCCTCTTGGATGTGTCACCGGAGCCTACAGACATGGAGGATTGGTACTGGAAAGGAGACCAAAATTGTCGGTGTTTAACGGGGTCTTTTGGGGGGTTTAGATTAGGGCTGTCAGTCATGTATTCTATATAGTGTCACGAACCAGCAACAAAAGAAACACATCGAGATGTATAAGTGTTTAAAAACTATTTTATTAATAACTACTAATGATAATAAGAAAAATAAAAGTAAAAATGTTAGAAGTAAAAATGCTAAACCTTGCACATTAACCCCAAAAACAAAACTCTTCGTGTGTGTGTGTGTGTGTGTGTGTGTGTGTGTGTGTGGCAAAGTTCCAAACTCCAAGTCCAGGAATAGTTTTCAAAGTTCAGTTCAGCAAGCCGTGAGGTGAAACGTGAGCAAAGGCTTCTTCACAACCACCGTTGTCTGAAGATAAGACGTAGATGTAGAGAGAAAATAGAGAGTAATTACGAAATCCAAATGTTCCACGATGGAACCCAAACAACACCTCAGTGTTTATGGTAGTGACGTCCTCACCCTGAAAAGCATCCGAATCGTGGCCGTCCACACAAATACCTGTTTCCCTCTACAGGTTAATGACAAAGTGGACTCCACCGGATTACTCCAAATAATCCATATGTGGATTGTAGTGACAGACACAGTTATTGTTTCTCATCCATCGATAGAGAAACTAGCAGGCTGGTGTCTCTCTGCCTCTCTCTGACTGACTTCAACAACATCATTACGTCCTTTATCTTTGGTTGACATAAGCTCGCCACACACACACACACACACACACACACACACACACACACACACACACACACACACACACACACACACACCTATCTTAAAGGGACATTCACCAAGTCCGTAACAATAGGCATGGTAGTGTAGTGGAGGCATGGTAGTGCAGTGGTTAGCGTAACGCTATTACAGTGCCAGCGACCCGGGTTCAGTTCCGCTACTGTCTGCAAGGAGTTTGTACATTCTCCCCGTGTCTGCGTGGGTTTCCTCCGGGTGCTCCGGTTTCCTCCCACATCTCAAAGACGTACGGGTTAGGAAGTTGTGGGCGTGCTATGTTGGTGCCAGAAGCGTGGCAACACTTGTGGGCTGCCCCCAGAACACTCTACACAAAAGATGCATTTCACTGTGTGTCTCAATGTACATGTGACTAATAAAGAAATCTTGTATCTTCTTAATTAAAATTTGGAAAAAATTTCATCTAGGAGTGAAAGAAAATAATTTGCATTGTTAGAAACTGAAGCAGGATCAAGCTGTTGGCCCCTTTTACCTGCACAGCCATTCAATCAGACCTTGTCGTCATCATCAGATCTTTCACCTTGGCTCCACTTTCCTGCACTAACCCATACCCCTTGAACCCAGAGACCTGTTGACTGTTGATTATCCTCAGCAACAGCCTCCACAGCCACCTTGAGTTGAGATTTCCAAAGTTTTGTTTTCTGGGTGAAGAAACTTCTTGTCTTCTCTTCCCTGATTGGCCAGTCCCTTATCTTGAGATTGTAACCTCTGGTTCTAGACTCTCCAGCCGGGGGAAGCATCTGTAGTGATTTTGTGTGTTTGTGAGTCCATCTCTCATTTTGCTAGAGAGTTTTGGCCCATCTGTTTAACCTCTCTTCATTGGATAAACCCCCAACCATCCCAGGAATAAACCTGGTGAACTTTCATCACACTCCATTACCAGTGTATCCTTCCTTGGGCAGGGAAAACTGATTGCACACAATATTCTGGCCACAGTCTCGCTTAGGCTCTGTATAATTGCAGTTGGATGCCTTTATATTTGGGTTCAAATCCTCTAACAATAAAGACCCATGTAGCACTTGCCTTGCTAGTTGCTTTCAGATAAATATTGATGCGGGACACCTATTCTTTGAATGGATAGCAGGCTCGTAACGTCCATCCCACATACAAGGTGGAGCTTTGGTTCATTCTCTTGCTGGGAAGACCAGATCTGACAGTGCAGCACTCCCTCAGTATTTCTTGTAGGCCTGGATTTTGTGCTCGTGTCATGACCCTCTGGCTGAAGAGGTGACAGGGCTCCCAGTGACTCTAAAAGAGACCCCCTCGACCCCCCCCCCCCAATAACTCCAAAAAAAAAAAGACCCCTAGTTGGGGTCATTACTGTGAATGACTACCAACGTATGGCCTTTTAAATATTGGCACAAATAATTAGGCAATTATTATCGGAACACATTGAATTATTACTAATTCAGAACTTTTAAGGTGGATTGGACTCTGCTACAGTGTTGTTGATTTGCACAATCTCATTTTGGTGAACAGGTTTGCCTTTTTTTTTAATATACAAATGCACCAGTTGCTATGTTACTTTTCAGGAGCGCTGTTGGCTCTGTAACATTCTTTTGCTGGATACCTCTTGACCACCTGGGGGAAGGATATTCAGACCTCAGCAAAGCCTTGTGCTTTCAGCCAAAGGAAACCTCAGTGTGACCAGTTTATGTATTGATTATGATTTCTTTAAGGGGCCACCTTGACTCTTGTCTGGTCCCTCCCATGTGTGAAGGTCCCTCCCATGAGATCTGTGGTGAATATTCACCTTTATCCCTGCTTGAGTTCTGTTCCCACCCAACACTTTGACACCTCTCCCAGCTCACATCTCTGCTGCCACCTTAACAATATAGAACTGGACAAATTTTATTTGTCAATTGAATTGGGTCTGGAGGCAGTAGATGGTTTGAAAGGGAAGAGCAAGTTTCTTTTCTGGACACGTCTCTTTCGAGGACATAAAAGCTCAAAGAATGGAATGTTTTTCACGGTAACTTTTTAGCAGAGATTGCAGCAGGAATCTCATTAGAACCCCACCAGATACCCAGGCTAGAACATGATGGTGACCTGAAACTACTGGATTGCTGGAAAGTCAGATGAACCAGTGTCTGTAGAGAAAGACTCTGTGACCTTATTTGGTTGAGCCAGGATGTGATACCAAACCCCTATAGACTGGTTGACTCTCAACTGGCCTCTGAAACAGCCCATCAAGCCACTCAGTTCTGGGACAATTAGGGATGGACAATAAATGCTCACTTTGCTAGCAACACAACCATCCTGTTTATGAATTTGAAGAAAAAAGTCATTTTTCTCTCTACCACCCCCCCCCCCCCCCAAGTAGAAATCTGCCCAGGGGTCCTTTGTTGCTGGTCGTGTCTCAGTGATGCTTGTCTCGGCCTTTGGAACTTCACATCACAGGTAGTGATGGCATCACAAGAACTTCGTGCTGGAAGCAGCATGTCTAGACCTAAAACTCGGGTGTATAACTCTTCCAGGCACTAATCGCCATCAGCATTCTGAAAAATTAGGCCTTGGACAGAGGTTAACTGAGTCCAGATGGAGTAGTGTCCTGACCACCACTGGGATTTAGGTCGTTGATTTTTGTTTTCCTTTATTCCCCCCCCCCCCCCAACTTGCTCCAAAGAAAACAATGCAGAGGTTGCGCAGCCATCTGAGCAGGCGCTGAATGTCACAGCTCAACGGGATAGCTACAGTAATGTCCTTTGATCAGCAAGGCAGTTTCGAGATATTATAATTAAAACAGTGTCTAAATACAAAATGGAAACAAACCTCCACAGTTCAGGAAATTGTTGGAACCAGATGAGGCCATTCAGCCCTTTGAGACTGTTCTAGCATTCAATGAGATTATTGGCTCACCTGTGTCCCAACTCTACCCTCCTGCTTGGTTGTGGTACCTTAATGGATTTGGTTAGTGAAAGGCCATCACTCCTGGGGTGATTGCTTGAGGCTGCATCTCCTGCCTTTTTGTGGGAGAGAGTTCCTCTCTTCTCCTACCCTTGGCACAATAAGTATATCCTAAATTCTCTCCCAAATATTCTCCTCTTTCCAACCTAAAAATTCCTTTCAAAATCCTGAACCATTCAAGCCTGGTTTGTTCGATCTCCACACACAATTTAACCCTCGGAGCCCTGGTAATCCTGTTCCAACCACTAAAGTACAGTTCCCAGACTTTACCCACTACTCCAGTTGTTATGTACCTGAGGCTACATTTTCTCCCCTTTTGTATTTTAGCTTTGTTATTGCTTCCCACTTTCCTCTTGCATTCTTTTTCCCAGATTTTAGCAACTAGAATGCACAGACCTTGTAACCTCTGTACCAGAGTTTTATCAAAATATTCTGATCTATTTCTTTGGGCAATGGATAACCAGATATTCACCAGCCAATCATTTAATTAATGCCCCTTTTAAAGTTTTATGCACTAATTAATAACCCACCAATCTTTGTATTATTGGTTAGCTTGGAAATGGCACCTGTAGTATTTTGCTTTTGAATATGTTGGGTCT
Source organism: Pristis pectinata (assembly GCF_009764475.1). Classification (NCBI taxonomy): domain Eukaryota; kingdom Metazoa; phylum Chordata; class Chondrichthyes; order Rhinopristiformes; family Pristidae; genus Pristis; species Pristis pectinata. The sequence goes on from NC_067421.1 coordinate 40,059,147, forward strand.
CAGCTTTGTGGTCAAACTGCTTAATAAGTAAAGTGAACAGAATCCACCACTGATCCACGTGGGATCCACACCAGTCACTTTCCAAACGGGATGCAGATTTTGGAATGCAGCTGTTCTGTTGGTCACTAACAGCCCAAAGGGTTAATTTATGATCCAAGGGGCTTTTGGGAACCCTTGTCTAGGATTCCAGATAATCCTTCAGGCCAACACCCAACAGGTAGAGAGGTCGTAGCTGGGCAGATTTGACAAATGAGGAGGGGTTGAGGAAATAAAATAGAATCAGGGAGCTTTTGTGACACATTTGGTCTGTCAGGTGCCTATTAAGCCCCCGTTGACTCTGTTTCCATTACTCAGTAAGATTTGAGATGGATAAATAATGGAAGGGAGAATATTTCTGTGCTGGTGTGGAATCTCTGGTTCTGCAAAAGGGCGCCACGGCCTCTTCCTGTGCTGGAACATTTTACGGAAGATAGGGATGCTTCCCAGTGTCTGCTGCTCTTTGTTTTCTATGGTTCCCTTGCCCAGGGAAGCTCGGGCCTGCTTTTGCCTCCCCAGCCTTGGGTGTCAGGTTATTTGCTTGCATTTCCAAGAAGACCACGTGGTTTGGAGGTGGGAGTGACTGTAATGTGATGCAAAGGGATCACTATTGTCCAGGACAGGCGAGGAGTCACTTCCTCCTCGGTGAAAAGATTGAGAATTAGTGATTCCAGTATTGATGCAGCACAGTATTTTGGGCACTTTGTGATGCTTTGTGTCAGTTCCAACTCTGCACTAATGGAACTGAATCATCAATTCATGCAGATTGCTGCAAGTCAATTCTCAATCAGCTAAATATAGACAACCAATGTGTCAACCCTCGTCTGATACATTGTGTTCTCTAAATGCAAAAGTAGTTTGTCTTTATTTGTGTATTTTTATTCCCAAAAAGCACCCAGTCAATCTCTCTACAAAGTTTCCAGTGGCGAATGTGCTGTTCCTTCAGGTCTGATGTGGTACGTCTGTTCCACACCAGCCTCCTTACTCCCTCCTTCTTCCCCACCACCATCTCCTGCCATTCCTTTCTCTCCCACTTTAACCCAGTTTCCCCTTTTAAAGGCAACTGTCTCAATCCCTCTCCAGACGTCATCAAGCTGGGAAGAGTGAGAAGAAGATTTAGGAGGATGTTGCTGGGACTTGAGGGCCTGAGTTGTGGGGAGAGATTGGGCAGGCTAGGACTTTATTCCTTGGACTGTGGGAGAATGAGGGATAATCTTATAGAGGTGTATAAAAACATGAGGGCCAAAAACTAGAGGGCGTGGGTTTAAGGTGAGAGGGGAGAGATTTAATAGGAACCTGATTAGCAACTTTTTCAAGCAGATGGTGGTGTGTTTATGGAACGAGCTGCCAGTGGAAGTGGTTGAGGCAGGTACAGTAACAACATTTAAAATGCATTTGGATAAGTACATGGATAGGAAAGGTTTAGAGGGATGTGGGCCAAATGCAGACAAGTTTTTTTTTATTATTTACAGCGTGGTAACAGGCCCTTCCGGCCCAACAAGTCCGCCCCGCCCATTTTTTAAACCCAAATTAACCTACCCGTACGTCTTTGGAATGTGGGAGGAAACCGGAGCACCCGGAGGAAACCCACGCAGACACGGGAGAACGTACAAACTCCTTACAGACAGCGACGGGAATCGAACCCCGATCGCTGGCGCTGTAATGGCGTCACGCTAACCGCTACGCTACCGTGCCGCTTTGGAGTAGTTTAGATGGGCATCTTGGTCAGTATGGATGAGTTGGTCCAAAGGGTTTGCTTCTGTGCTGTATTACTCCATGACTCTTGGTGGGAGAGAGTTTCACCTTCTCGCCACTCTCCTGAATTCCTTCTTGGATTAATTAGAAATTATCTTTGTGGAAGTTGCCTTGCTCTCTGGGTCTCGTCTTACTAAACCTTTTATTAGAGGGTCTTGAAGACTTCTCTCGGATCCCCAGTTCTAGGATCTCCCACAAGCAGGGACTATCCTCTCCACATTAAGGGTGGCCAACTCTGACCCTGAGGGTTTCCTCCGGGTGCTCTGGTTTCTTCCCAAAGACGTGCGGGTTGGTAGGTTAGTTGGCTGCTGTCAACTGCCCCTCGTGTGTAAGTAAGTGGGGGAACCTGGGGGAGTTGATCAGAATGTGGAAGAAATGACAATGGGATTAATGTAGGATTATTGTAAATGGGTGGTTGCTGGTCAGCACAGAACCAGTGGTCGGAAGGGCCTGTTTCCACGTTGTGGGTCTCTGACTTGGTGACCCAGCTCTGCACTAATGGAACTGAATCATCAATCCATGCAGATTGCTGCAAGTCCATTCTCAGTCAGATAAACATAGACAACCAATGTGTCAACCCTAGTCTGATCCATTGTGTTCCCTAAATGCAAAAGTAGTTTGTTTTTATTTGTGTATTTTGTATTTTTATTTCCAAAATCTCTGTGATATCGGCTGCAAATGAACCAATGTGGGCTGTCGACTTCAGTTTGCTGTAAGGACTCTGTAAACCAATGAGATATCCTGGACGGGCAATAATGGTGCCCACGCCAGCAATGTCCAAAGCCTCCGAACAAATTTAAACACACTGTTTCTGCCCAAGTTCCCAACTGTTCAGCTGGGCAAAGCTTTGGAAGAAGATAGAGGAAGGTCCCTGTCCACCATGGGAGAAAACAGTTGAACTGTGTCAGTGGGGAGCAGAAAATCTGAATTCACTGTCAAATTCCCAACACAAAAGGTTAACTCAGACAGCAGCTGCCTGAGCTGCACTCTGAGGCACTGACTCTCGAGTGAAATGTTGTGTCTGCTCCTCAGAATGCAGAAGGTTGTTGGGTGGAAGAGTAGGGGGGATGTTCCTGGAGTCCAGCTCAACATTTAACCAGCGTTCATCAGAATCCGGTTTATCATCACTGACATATGTCGTGAAATTTATTGTTTTGTGGCAGCAGGACAGTGCAAGACGTAAAAATTACAAGTTACACAAAAATAAATAAATGGTGCAAAAGAGGAATAACGAAGTAGTGTTCATGGACCGTTCAGAAATCTGATGGTGGAGGAGAAGAAGCTGTTCCTGAATCGTTGAGTGTGGGTCTTCAGGCTCCTGTACCTCCTCCCCGGTGGTAGTAACGAGAAGAGGGCATGTCCTGGATTGGGTCCTTAATGATGGATGCCGCCTTCTTGAGGCACTGCCTCTTGAAGATGTCCTCGATGGTGGGGAGGGTTGTGCCTGTGATGGAGCTGGCTGAGTCTACAACCCTCTGCAGCCTCTTTCGATCCTAAGCATTGGAGGCTCCATACCAGGCGGTGATGCAACCAGTCAGAATGCTCTCCACTGTACATCTGTAGAAATTTGCAAGAGTCTTTGGTGACATTCCAAATCTCCTCAAACTCCTAACGAAGTAGAGCCACTGGCGTGCCTTCTTCGTGATTGCATCAATGTGTTGGGCCTGGGATAGATCCTGTGAGATGTTGACGCCCAGGAACTTGAAGCTGCTCACCCTTTCCACCGCTGACCCCTCAGTGAGGACTGGTGTGTGTTCTCCCGACTTCCCCTTCCTGAAGTCCACAATCAGTTCCACTGTCTTGCTGACAGAGTGCGAGGTCATTGTTGCGACACCACTCAACCAGCCGATCTATCTCACTCCCGTACGCCTCCTCATCGCCATCTGAGATTCCGCCAACGACAGTGGTGTCATCGGTGAATTTATGAATGGTGTTTGAGTTGTGCTGAGCCACACAGCCATGAATGTAGAGAGAGTCGAGCAGTGGGCTAAGCACGCAGCCTTGAGGTGCGCCTGTGTTGATTGTCAGCGAGGAGATGTTATTACCGAAACATCATGTGATATGACCAGGAACAAAGAAACTAATCAGGCACAGGAGGAGGCCACTCGGTCTCTCAAGCCTTCTCCATCACTCAATGACATCATGGCTGGTTTGATTGTAACCTCAACTCTGTACATCCATCTGCTCCCAGTAACCTTACAGCTCCTTGCTTTCCAAGTATAAAGCTACCTCTGCCTTAACAATCTTCTTCTACCCTTTGAGGAAGAGAGATTGTGCTATCACCTGCCACATTTCCTATGTTACAACCGGGATTGCAGATGGGAAGTGCTCTGGGATGTTCTATGGTTGTGGAAGGTGATATAGAAGTGTGCCTGTTTTGTCAAATATCCTGAGTCTCTGCACGCCTTTCAGTGTCTGCTTTAATAATAACGTTTCAGCTTATTTACTGAATTTTTTTTCTTGCTTTAGGAGAAGGACTCATTATAAAAGAAGGTGTTCCCATTGCTCAAAGAATCGCGAGGTAAATATCACGGTTTTATTGAGGAAAACTGGTAGGATTTGGAACCGACTGCCTCGTAAGTCAATGTAAACTGAATTAATAGCAGCTTTCAAAGGAAATCGGATTAAATCCTTGACAGAAAGATTGCAGGGTGACTGGAGTGGGACTGATTGAAGAATTCTTCAAAAGGGCCGTTGCAATCTTGGTGGGCTGATTTCCCTCCAGCTCCTTCAGTACTGCATCATTCCGTGGCTCTGAAGCCAAATACTGCAGCATGTCAGAAATTAGAATAAACGTAAAAAGAAATTCTCAGCATGTCAGCTGACAACTGTGGAGGGGAACTGCTTAACTTTGGATCAATAACCCTTCTTCAGAACTGGTAGATGCTGGAACTTGAACAGTGGTAGGAAGAGGAGATCTGTAATGGGACAGAAGACAGGAGAGGTTAATGACAGAACTCTCGATGAGATCTCCTTTCCCTGCCACTGTTCAAGTTATTGCCAACTTGGATTGCTCAGTTTAATCACAGGACCACCCCCACCATCACTAATAGTTTTAAATCTATGGAATAAGTGTCCAAGCCAAATTGACAAAAGTTAACTTTTAAATGCTTCAGATATTTTTCACCCAAGACCTCCGGAGACCTGTCTTTAACTCCTTTCAAAGCTTCCAACTATCTCTGATTGTTTGGAGCCAGGAAGTGGAAGGGAATGACCTCTGTTTGACCTCCTCTCCACTTTCAGCTGCAGTAGCCCTTGGATGGAGCCACCAGGGTGAATCGTACCCCAGCATCTCCTTCCACATTGGCCAGGACTCTTTCCCTCCTGCTGGTCAAAAGGCTCTAGCTAGGCAGGAAAGACTAGGAGTTGTCTGGATGCTGGTGGTGCTGGGATCTGGTGACCTCCACTTCCTTGCCTAGTTCTGGCTTCTTCCAATCTCGAGTCTCTGTCACCATCTATTCAAAAGGGAAACGTTTCAGCCTCCATTCTGGAAGGAACAAATTGCCTTTTTGAGGCTTAACTATTGTCTCCCTACCAATGGGAGTTGGTGTGAGTTGTTTCTTTTATATTCCTTCTTGAGACACAAGTGACATTGGTGAAGTTTGGTACCCACTGTCCATCCCTAATTGTCCTTGGTACAGTGGTGCTGAATGTGTTTCCACTGGGCACCAGGGATTTGAGCCAATGACAAAAGAATGTCCATGTGTCCAAATGGTGGCCATTTGCCAGCATTCCCATACGTCCACTCTAGGTGAGGAGCGTTGAGGGTTGAAGAGGAGCTAACAGAGGAGCTTTGGAAGGTGGCGACACTATATTTCTGGGATCAGCACAGTGGCAATGCCTCCTTCCCCACCCGATTCCACATCAGAATTCCAGGGCTACGTGGGATGTTGACCCAGTGTTGAAATGTTTAAATGTCCACCTTCACTTTTGTAGAACGGGATCCAGAATTCAGCAGTTGATATCGGGGAGATGCAGCTCGTGGCCAACAGGACAAATCAGGATGTCTTGACTGAAAATGAGAACAACAATCACAGCATCAGCCTTGGAAGACCGGGTCAGTGCTGGGTGGCGATTGCTCTAAGTTGCAAAGGGTCTGTCCACCTTCAATGAGCGCAATGTAAACCTTCCCAGAATTATTTCACAGTGAATCCTCTGCCTTTTGTCAGTGAATATGGACCCCCTTCACCCAAGCCTCGCTGAATCACCCCCCCACCTATCTGCTGCTGTTCCCTGGGCATTTGTTAAACAGCCCTCTGCCCAACTTCAGCTCCCACTCCCTGGTGGGAGAAGTACTCCCCCCCTCCCCCCCCCCCCCCCCCGGTTAAACTCCCTCCCTTTCTCCCATTTCCATATTGGAAAAGTTATAGGATTGTGGAAGTGAAGAATTTTTAAAAATTCCCTTGGAAATATTTCATTCTTAAAGTAAAATGAAGAACTAATGTGATCATGAGTTCAGCACCTTTCAGATTTGACTGTAATTCATCTTGTTCCCCCCCAATGTGGTATGAAGCTCTCTAAAGATGGATGATTATTTACTAAACTATCGTGATTTTTCTTTTCTCTATAAAATTGCAGGCAATGTGGGCAAACATTTTACTTTTTTGTTAAATAATCCAAAACTGACCAAATTTTGAAATGAAGGGGTAAATTTTTAAACTGGCTAGACAGCTGCCTCTGTGCAGTTGTAGCAGCAAGCTACAACTGGTCCACTTTCACTGCTCTCCTGACCTCTTGCAGGTAATTCCCTCCACACTGAAATGGAAGTCACCTCCACTGAGTCAGCAGTGACGGAGTCCGGGAGCGACGAGATCTTTGTGATTTCTGCTGGTCCCAGCGTGGGAACTTTGCATTTCTCCAGCTTTAAGACTAAGGTACAATGGGAACCTTGGCCATAACACAGGAGGGGGTGGGAGGAAGTACAATCATCAGCTTGCAGATTGTTCAATCTCCCAGTACAAATATTCTTTAATACATGTCTTTTCAAGTTTAATTATTATTTATTGTAATCTGTGAGATTTCCTATCTTGCTGCTCCTAAAATCGCCATTCACCACCTACACACTGCAGTGGGAATTTTTGATCACCAGAATATTAACTTGGCCTAGCCCCTTGCGTCTCTTCCAAAAGCCTCTCAGATGTATATATATTTCAAGCTTCAATCATCTGCATATCCTCTTGACTCTTATTTAAATACATTCTCAGGATTTGGGCATCAACAAGATGCCTTCAGAAATTGGTGTTAGAACTAAATGACCTGCTGCTCAGTCAGTTAATTATGGTGGTGCAGGGGGTTGCAGTTGTGTAAATGTAATGGACCCAGAATGGGTAAGGATGGCAGAGTTCCTTCCTGAAATGCTGCTTATGAGAATTCAATCAGTTAACGATTCCTCTTTCTGATATCACCCTTGTACTTCTGACTTGTTTCAAAACCAACTCAAACTCTGGATCATTAATCCAGGTTTTTGGCCTTGGCATTACCATTCCAGTAAATCCACAAGGCCACCTTTTCCCTTGGTTCAGTTATTGTTAAGAAAAGGCTTTTTGCTGGTTAAATAGATTACTGAAGTGTCCTTTTAAAGATAATGTTGTACATAAACTTGACATGAACAAGGGATCCTGTGAAATATTCATTGCGGTCAAAGTCAGGCATTGTGGCTCCTTGCCTTGACATCAGTTCAAGCTGTGCAATAAAGTGTGGAGAGCTTGTGAACTTGGCACAACACTAAGTGCCTGTTTTGGTTTGTAATGTTTGTCTAGACAAATAAGCTGCAGTTCTTTGTAGGGATTATCTTATTCTCCGGTGGGAAAACAAAGATTAACCATAGGTTTTCTGTTTTAGTCAAGAGCTCTTTATCAAATGGTGTACTACAACAAGAACAACAACACGGAAGACTAAATATGTATAACAGCTTGCAAAATGCCCCAAAATGATTTGCAAAAACGTCACCATACAATGTGGACAGATGTTTGAAAAGATGGCGCAAAGCTTAGTTATAAAAATAGATCTTTAAAGTGCTATTTAAAGGAAAGAAAGGCTATGATATTTAGGAAAGGAATTTCAGAGCTGGGGGCCCAGGCAGCTGAAGGTACAGCTGCCAGTGGTGGAGGACTGCACATGAAGATTGGGAATCAGAAGAGCTTGTTTTTGTTTACTATTCACGTGAATGACAGGCTGGTGATAGAACAACAAACTCCTGCACACAGCCTGCAGCATCACAGAATGCAGTGGGTCTGCACCATTATTTCTTTTGGTTATTATACTGCTGCAACCTCAGCAGAGGCACTGAATCCTTATCCCAAAACTGGGAATTTTTCTGACTCTGATAGATTTGCAGTTTAGCAACTACAGTTCTATTGTCAAAGGGTCAACTTCTCCAGGTTAGCATTTGTAGTTCAAATCCAGTCTGGAGCCATCACAAGGAAATCCACTCCCAGTACAGTAGTGAGGGAAGTGCTGGACTGCCAGAGGCACTACCTTTCAGCTGAAGCCATGTTGTCAATGGCTCTCTTCGGTGGATGCAAAGACCTCTTGGCTGCTGCTTCAAATAAAAAAAACAAAAATTTAAAAAACAGGAAGCTCTGGGTCATTTGTCTGGTGACTAACAGCTGAAAAGAGATGATCTGGTTATTATCACATCACTGTTGTGCACACTTGCTGTGTACCTATTGGCTGCTGAATTCTTGCATCACAATCCTTCAGTGACTACAACATTCAGTTCACTGTGAAGAGTGATATAGAGATGGGATTTTTGTGACTTTACAGTTGGTCAGCCATAGATTAGTTATTTCCCTGCTGTATCTGAGCTGCACCAACTATTCTTGCTTGATATTGATTCATGATTCTATAAAACAAATTGGCAACTTTCAGACACCTTGGTTTACAGTGAGCTTCACTGGAGTCATTTTTCAATCCAGCTGTGGCCTGCTTCCCACCTTGTCCCCTCCATTAACCTGAGCCCATCCAAGACTGCTCTGTGCTCCAACTTTCACCTGAATTCCATTTAACAATTGTTCCTCCAGGATATGAACCAAATTGTCTTCCAGCTGAATTTAAATATTCTTGTGCTTCTTTTCAAATCCTTCTATGGCCTCACTCCACCCTACTTCCAGAACCTCTTACGGTCTTCCACACTCTGTGTACTTCCACTAATTCTGGCCTCCATCACATCCATCACTCAAACACCGGTGGCTGTGGCTTCAGTTTCCAAGGCCAAACACTCCTTCATTCCTTTGCTCACTATCTGTTTCTTAAAGATGTTCTCTTAAAATCTACTGCTATAACCAATCGCATGGTCATCTGTCCTACCACCACCCAGTATGTCTCACATAAATGTTTGCTTAATAAAATTCTGGGACGTTTTACAAATTTAAAAAGGTGTTGTACAAATACAAACTATTGTTGTAGACACAAAGATTATTGAGAAGGCAGATATACGACCTCACTGACTCCCTCTGCGCACTGGCAGACTTTATCTGGGCTCTCACCAACCATCTCATTCACAGGTCCCCAAGAGAAGCCCAGCGAGTTCACCTACTGTCTGCGACTGGCTGGTGCCAGATCTCCCACCTTCTTATGGGGAAAAACCACCGATGGCTCAAACTGGAAATGGCAGAAGGGACTCTCCAACTGGGCAGCAAGGATGCAACACCCAGCAGGATGTTCTGAGGCCATTGCCGCGCGATTGGTGTGGCTGGACTTCAACTGGACCATTTGCTAAGCTAGTGGGGAATTGTGTGAGTATATCTAACTAAGGAGACACTGTGCACAGGCATGTTCCAGGTCCCATTGAAGGCACTAGTGAAGGTAGGAAGTGTAGCAAGACCATAACATTTAAGGATGGGCTAAGGTGGTTGGTTGCAGTGGATAAAGAAGAAAATGGGATGAATAGAAAACAGTGAGACAGGCAGGCAGACCTGTGTCAACATCGTCACAAAGTTTATCTTGAAGTGTAATCATTGTAGTAATTAAGCAGCCATGTCAGATTGGGACACCACTCGGAAGAATACAGCGGCACGGACTGGTTGTGGCAAACAACTTGTTTTTGCTTGTAACTTCTACATAGCTTCATTAAGCCTAGAAGAAACAATATGGCTGCAATTTTGTAGTGAAAGACAGACTGCAGAATGTTCCAAGTAGAAGAATAGACTGTCGGAGGAAACTGTAGCCACAGCAAGCTGCCAGACTGAATAATTTATACTTCTCTCTCCCTTCTCCTGCCACCCTCCCCCCCCCCCCCCCCCCCCACCCGACATTGGAAAAGATTGACTGGAAAACTGGGGAGAAATACCATTCTCTTTGTAAAAGTGTGATGGAATCTTTTGTGTTGAGTTAGTGAATAGAAAGGGGCAGCACTTCTTTAATACTAAAAAAAAAATTAGAAACACTGGAAATGTGAAAATGCTCAGCAGGTCAGATCACAGTTAATGTTTTAGGATGAAGGCCCTTTATCAGAACTAACAAATTAGTTCCCAATTGTGCTACAGGGTCCTCAATCTAAAGCACTGTTTCATTTTCCACAGATACTGCTCGACCTGAGTATTTCCAGTGTTTTCTATTTTAACTTTTTAGTAGTGGTAGTTTGGGATCTGTACACTGGTCTCCAAGATGGGATTCAAATCCATAACCTTCTGACTCAAAGCTGAGATGCTGCTTACTAAACCAAAATGAATAAGAATGGGAAAGCAACCAACATATTCAAAGACCTCTGCCACCTCAGCCACACTTTTACCCCCTTCCATCAGGCAGAAGATACAAAAGCCTGAAAGCACGTACCATCAGGCTCAAGGACAGCTTCTATCCCACTGTTATAAGACTCCTGAATGTATGATAAGATGGACTTGACCTTGCAATCTACCTTGCCACAGCCCTTGCAACTTATAGTCTGCCTGCACTACACTCTCTAACTGTATCACTTTATTCTGCATTGTTATTATTTTTCCCTTGTACTACTTCAATGTACTTGAGTTTCGAATAATCTGTCTGGAAAGCATGCAGACAAAGCTTTGTTATCTCAGTACATGTGACAATAATAAACCAATTACAAAAAAAAATAGGAGTAGGCCTCTCAGCACCTCAAGCCTGCCCCACCAGTCACCTTGTCTAACCCAGGCCTCCAACTATGCGTTGGTTCCCCTTAGCTGTCAATTCCCCAATCTTCCAAAAAATTTATTGACCTCCTCCTGAAGTACCCCCAATGATCCAGCCTCCACAACCCTCTGGGATTAAGAATTCCTAGAGATTTACCACTTCTGTGAGAAGTTCCTACACACCCGTTTTAAGCGACCGGCCCCTAATCTTGTAACTGTCTGACGGAGGTGCTCCCACTAGTAGAAACATCTCCACCTCGACCAACAAGAAACAGCTACTCAAAAACAAAGCAGTTGTTAAACATGTTAAATCTGGTGGGGTTTAAGATGATTGAGCTGTGAGTCAAATGGAAAACATCAAATACTGTAACAAGAATGTTTTCTTCCAGCTGCTTCATTTAGTATTTTATACTTTTATACAGACCACAGGCAGTTTACTGAGTGACCACCACAATGAGAACCAGCGGAAGGTCATGTCAGATATGCAGTTAGAGGCTGACTGGGAACAACTGTATACTGACTCTTCTGGAAGTACTGCCTCATACCCCCTCACTCGATCAGCACAGAGTCAACGCAAGGTCACCTCAGCCACCAACTTACGGCGAGCCTGGTTTGGAAGTCCCTGCTTTGGCTTCCGACCGGGTGCATCTCTGCACAACTCCAGCACAGCTGCCAACAGTCACAACTGGGCAAGGCAGTCAGTTCCTCAACATGGCCCATGCGGTGAGGGTCCCAGACCTCTGGTGGAGAGCACCGTGTCAAATAACATTAAGGGCTTCCAGATCGATGGTGCCAAAACCAGGCACCTGGCAACCGAATCAGACAGAATAAACCTGACCAAACCAGTTTTTGTCATTTCAGAAGCAAGTGAGGACCGAGAGCCTCTGGTCCAAGCTCTAGACACTGTTGGCCAATCTGCTGACATCAGCCACTTTGCGGAAATAAAGCCTGACAAAAGCAACCCAGCTTCGGAGGAACAGAGGCTGACCCATCCAGTCACTGGGGCATCTTAAATCAATCAGCCTCTGCTTCAGTGCAGCAGATTAAGCGTCCAACTTCATGTATCATTACACTGAGGCACAATCGATGCTTCAAGGGACAAAGCATCACCTCACCGAAAGGGACAAGTGGTGCTGAACTCTGCCTAACAGCTCCAAACCCACCTTACACATCACAAGCAGTTACTGCACTGACCTTCAGCATGGCTGGTGGATGTGCAGGGGGAGCCCAAGGCATTACTTGGCATCAGGAGCAAAGTAATTCTTGTTTGGGACAGTGGTGCTGTTGGAGAAGTCTCCAGTTTTCCATTGGCAACCAGTTAGTTGGTTGTTCTGCAAGGCAGTTTGCAGTTGATTGCTTTGAAGCTCAGAATGGAAATGCAATACATCCCAAGGATTAAGTGCCTCATGGCTAAGGAGACGGAAGCTTCACTTAATGACTTCAGTTTCCTATTAAAAAAGCAATATAACTGTTAATACTAAGCTAAATGTATAAATTCTAAACCTTATTAGTAATTGATGGCGGTAAATTCACTAACACTGGTTCATAAAACAGAAAACACACCCAGTTATCTTTTCAGAGTGGCAGTAAAGTGAGGAGGAAGGTTACAGTTTTAAGTAAAAGAGTTGGAAAAATCCACGACGATCCATTAAGATTTTGAAACTGGCGGAGACCAGTAAGAAATAGTTGCCAGGAGGCAAATTGATGCATTGTGTGTGATTCTTGACTCAGAATATCAGGCTGCAGGAAGCTCTGCGAAGTGTCTACCCTGAAACATTTATCTACTTTTCTGCCAGTGCTAACATACTCTGCTGGGTAATCTGGCATTCGCTGGTCCTGGAGTGGCAGTGAAATGTGCAAACAGTGTTACAATGAAGCAAAGAAACGTGGAACAAGCTCCAATGATTTGTTCCCACTGAAATTTCATTACAGGATATTAACTATTTTAATGCTTTCTTCCTGTTGCTATAAATGAATTAAATGGTGTTAAAACTTAATGGCTAAAGTGTGAAATGATTAGATTGATTACAAGAATCTGATCCACCCTTCCTCCACACCATGCACACACACGGGTCTGTTTTTGACACCACTGACCCTGTGTGCCTTGTGTTTCTAGTTTTTACTTTTTTTAGTCACAACAGTTTAAACTCTCACACAGAGAATAGTGACGTCATGTGGACTGGACTCAAAGCCAGGTCACCCCTGAGGAGTGCTAATACCCGAAGGTGTCTCCCAAGCCCTGGACAAAAACTATTGGCTGTTAACTGATGGTTTTAACTGTCAGGTCCTGGTGCTTTTCCCATTGCAAACTTATTCCAAAATTGAAAACAGGAACAGAAATGCTGTTAGCCCGCAGATTTCGGTCCATTTCTCACTAAGTTTCCTGTTGCTAGGCATGGGGTGAGGTAATTCCGAATAGCTTTACCTTTTCATCTTTGTTCACTCACACTTGTGCACGTATGCAGTACTGTTCACTTTAGTCTCACTAAATTCCTGTTGAGGGGAAATTGGTTCTTGAAATAGTTATGAGGTTGGATTTGTCTGAATAAAGCCCAGTCTTTCAAATTTAAAATCTTCAAACATCTTTGATTTAGCCTCTGGCTATCTTAATCTCCTACACTTTGGACTCATTCAAATGCTGCTGCAGAGTGACTTGTGTATGCCTAGTTGCTGAATGTGCCCCTCAGAATTCCCACCCTATCATCGCCCAATACCTCAATGCCATTTTCACAATTCTCATTTATAATCATTTCTCCCAGCTTCACCTATTGGGCCCTTGAGACCGCCTGCCAGGACTTTTCACCCCACATTAGTCATTTTGTCAGTCACCCCCCCACCACCTGCTCATTCAGACCTTCCATTACAGCCTCCCATTGAATAAGTTCAGTAACTCCACCTTCACAGCTGTCTTGGATAGGTGACACAAGATTAACGACCCACAGGGAAGAAATGACTGCTCATAATGTAACTATATCCCTTCACTCCAGAATCCACCACCAGGGGAGATATCCTCATTATCTACCCCAGCAATTCCCCCTCAGAATCTTGAAATAAAATCACTTTTCATTCTTTTACACTCTTTAGAATCTACTAACTTGTACAATTGCTCATCACAAGACACAACTTTCATGCCAGGAATCAATTCTGTGACTCTTTTCTGAACTGCCTTCAGTGCAAGTATCTCCTCAAGCATTCCCTTGTGATCGAGGATGACTTGCTTCCACGCTGGTCTTTGGAGTTCTGAGGTGGCTGATGAAGCCAATGTGACCTGAGAACCTAGAACTTGACTGTTGTATGAAAGCATTAAAAAAAATGTGAGAACACAAGAGAGAGCAGTTGCTGGAAAGCAGAGCAACAAAGTCTGCTGAAGGAACTTGGTGAGTTCTTGATGCAGGGTTTTGACCCAAAACGTCGACAATTCCTTTCCTCCCAGATGCTGCATGACCTGCCGCATTCCTCCAGCAGATTGTTTGTTGCTACAAAAAAAAATGTGAAACCATCTAGGGACCTGGCAGAGAGGAATCAGAATTTCACGTGGCTTTTCAAGAGCTATCCAACAAATCACACTCCCTTTAGAACTGCTATTTATTCCCTTTCAAAGATATCAAATCTGCTTTCATATCCAGAATAGGTGGTGTACACAGTGAAGGAGATTGATAGGGTTAGCATAACGCTATTACAACGCCAGCGACCTGGGTTCAATTCCTGCCGCTGTCTGTAAGGAGTTTGTATGTTCTCCTTGTGTGTCTGCGTGGGTTTCCTCCAGGTGCTCCGGTTTCCTCCCACATTCCAAAGACGTACGGGTTAGGAAGTTGTGGGCATGCTTTGTTGGCGCTGGAAGAGTGGTGGCACTTGCGGGCTGCTCCCAGCACATTCTCAGTAACGCAAAAAGATGCATTTCACTGTGTGTTTCCGTATACATGTGACTAATAAATAAAAGCCAAGTGTGGATCAACCTTGTACACCACGCCTGATATACCAGGAACCTGCTTCACTGGTCTCATTTCCAGTGATTCATTTTCAAAAAAAAGATGGCATTTGATCAAGCAAATGAGAATATGTTTTACAGTTCTTCAACCACAGGATGCTTCCAATGTGCTTTACACCCAATTAAGTACTTCTGAGTTGCAGCTACTTCTAATGCAGGAAATGCAAGAGTTGATTTTGTACACAGCAAGCTCCCATCGAAGAGCAATAACCATCAGCAACCTATTTTAACTGTCAACTGGAGAACAAATCTTGGCTGAATGATGAGCTCATGCTTTTGGAGTGGGTCTTGAACTCACAGTCTGATTCAGAGACAAGATGCCACTGACTGAGTCAGAGCTGTACAGATGAACGATGCAGTAACTATTCCATCCTTGTGAAACTAGTTTAGGTCACAAATTGCTTCAAGGTTGTGCAAATAATGGAATGTCTATTTCTGCAAATACGTGGGGATTAGTAAATTACTCACTGAAAAGAATAATTTAGTACTGAATTATTAAATAAAGTCAAAAAAGGCACTTAATATACCACATTGTTCACGTCATGTTTGGATATCAAGGTATAGATGCAACAATATTTGATTAACACTAAATATAGAAAGAAAATTAAACTTGCATTAATGTAGTACCATATTACGTCTCTCCTACATTGCGAAGCATCACAAATACGTGGAATTGCATTCTCACCCACACAGCCAGTTAGTGCTTACAGCTCTACAGTCCAGTGTGACAGACACTACTTTCCCATAAAAAAAGGTACGAGAAACAGATAATTTGCCTTTTTAAACATGATACGATTTTAGCAATCAATCTTAACCAGAGCATTTGGTGAACTCCTTAGTACGTGGGATCTACATGAAATAGGACGGAAACAACTGATTCTGCAGATGCTGGAATCTGGAGCAACACACGCAAAATGCTGGAGGAACTCAGCAGGTCAAATGAACAGTCAATGTTTTAGATTGAGACCCTTCATCAGGACTGGAAAAGAAGAGGGTAGAAGCCAGAATAAAAAAGGTAGGGGTAGGGGGAGAGGGAGGAGCACAGGCAGGCAGGTGACAGGCGAGTCCAGGTGAGAGGGGGAAGGTGGGAGAGTGGGGGAGGAGGGATGAAAGGGAGTGATGCAAGAGGCTGAGAGATGATGGGTGGAAGAGGCAAAGGGCTGGAGGAGGAGGAATCTGGTAGGAGTGGACAGTAGACCATGGAATAAGGGGAAGGAGGCTGGGAATAGGAGGGAGGCCATGAAGGCGGGTGAGGGGAAAGAGGAGCGAGGGGGCCACAGGAATGAGGGAAAACAAAGGGGGGTGAAGGGGGGTTAAAAGTGTGTGTGAGGGGGGTTTACCAGAAGTTGGAGAAATAGATGTCGAAGCCATCAGGTTGGAGACTATCAAGACGGAATATGAGGTGTTGCTCCTCCAACCTGCGTCTGGCCTCAGAGGCAGCCGTGGATAGACATGCCACTCCGACCGGATTCCTCCTCCTTCAGCCCTTTGCCTCTTCCACCCATCACCTCTCAGCCTCCTGCATCACTCCCTTTCAGCCCCCTCCCCCACCCACCTACCTTCCCCTCTCACCTGGATTCACCTGCCAGCTTGTGCTTCTCCCCCTCCCTTTTTTATTCTGGCTTCTGCCCTCTTCCTTTCCAGTCCTGATGAAGGGTCTTGACCTGAAACGTCGACTGTTTATTTCCCTCCATAGATGCTGCCTGACCCGCTGAGTTCCTCGGGCATTTTGTGTGTTGAAATAGTAGGACACTTTCCCTCATTCCTTTCTTTCAAAGGATGGCAAGTCTCTAAATGTGGATTACATGGGAAAATTCAGGAGTGCACCTTGAATCCACAACCTGTCTAGTTGAATACCTTGTATACTACAACTTAACCAACGTCTTAAAAAGGTTCTCAAACAAATCCACATTGAATTGATCCAAAATGGCAGCTTACAGGGCTCCATGTATGTCACCCAAAGATAGCCCAGCGTGGAAACAAGCAGAAACACTTATAACCATTTCAGTCAAAGTGCCAAATAAATGATCCATCCAAGCTCCCTCCTGATATCCTCAGAGAAGCCAGTCTACACCCAATTTGATTCACCCCACATGGTATCAAGAAACAGTTGACTGTAATGGTCACAGCAAAGGATAGGAGACCAGATAACCTAGTTGTACTCAAGACTTTCACTCCAGAATTAGCCAAGCTGCTCCAACACGGTCACAACAGAAATCTACTCACCTACCCAACAATGTAGAAAATCAGTCTACACTCAACCAAAATGATGGAAGCCATCCTTACTGTGCTATCAAGCAGTATTTATTCACCAATAATGTGCACACTGATGCTTAGATTTAGTTTTGCCAGAACCACTCAGCTCCAGACCTCAGAGCCTTGGACCATACATGGATCAAAGAGCTGAAATCTCAGGGGAGGGGCTGTGGGAGGAAAGAGCGACTGCCCTTGAGATCAATGCAACTTACTGTAGCATTATAGAGCCCTGGCAAAACTGAAGTCAATGGGCAACAAAAGAAAGACACAGCTCAAATGAAGATAGAGGACAATCATCCTAGCCCCAGAATATCACTGCAGGAGTCACTCCGAGCAATGTTCTAGGCTCAATCATCTAAAGCTATTTCATCAATGACCTTCCTTCCATCACAAACATTATAAAATAGGAGGTCACCTGCTTGTGAATGATTAGTCCAAGATTTCAACACCTCCTGTGCTAATTCCACACAACCTTCAACTCTGGTTTCTCCAAAAAAAAAATTATCTATCTTTTTAAATACCTCCAGTGACCTAGTCTCTGTAGGTCAGAAGCAGGGATGTTCACTGATTGCACAATGTCTAATTCCACCCACAACTCTATAGCAAATGAAGCAATCCATGCCTACATGCTTCATGACCAGAACATTTAGGCAGAGTTGATAAGTAGCAGGTAACATTTGCACCACAGAAATGCCAAGCAGTGACCATCTCCAACCAGTTATACTCAATGTTGTTACCATCACCAAGTGCTCCATCATTAACATCTTCACGGTCCTATTGACCAGAAGCACAACCAGACCAGCTACACAAATACCATGCCCCAAAGATAAGTTCATTGGCTGGCCTGTTGCAAGTGACTCTTTCCTTCTACCCCAAAGCTTTTCCAGTATGTAGAAAGCCAGTCAGGAGCATGATAGAATACTCTCCACTTACCTGGATGAGCACAGATCCAAAAACACTCAAGCAGCCCAACATCATCCAGAATAAAACAGCCAATTGACTGCATCATATCGACCATGTGAAACATTCACTCCCTCTACCACAGTCTTGCTGTTACTTTGCAGAACTTTTGAGATCACACCTGGAAGACTACATATAGTTTTGACCTCAGTTAAGGATATACTTTTAGAACCATAGAACAATACAGCACAATACAGGCCCTTCAGCCCACCATGTTGTGCCGACCTTCAAACCACACCTAAGACTATCTAACCCCTTCCTCCCACATATCCCTCCATCTTAAATTCCTCCATATGCTTATCTAACACTCTCCTGAACTTGACCAACCTATCAGCCTCCACCACCACTCCAGGCAGCACATTCCATGCACCAACCACTCTCTGGGTGAAAAACCTCCCTCTGATATCTCCCTTGAACTTCCCACCCATTACCTTAAAGCCATTGATGCATTGATGCCCTGGGAAAGAGGCGCTGGCTGTCCAGTCTATCTATTCCTCTTAATATCTTGTATACCTCTGTCATGTCTGCCCTCATCCTCCTTCTCTCCAATGAGTAAAGCCCTAGCTCCTTTAGTCTCTCCTCATAATGCATACTCTCGAATCCAAGCAGCATCCTGGTATATCTCCTCTGCACCTTTTCCAATGCCTCCACATCCTTCCTATAATGAGGCGACCAGAACTGGACACAGTACTCTAAGTGTGGCTTAACCAGAGTTTTGTAAAGCTGCATCATTACTTTGCGGCTCTTAAACCCGATCCCACGACTTATGAAAGCTAACATCCCATAAGCTTTCTTAACTACCCTATCTACCTGTGAGGCAACTTTCAGTGATCTGTGGATATGAACCCCCAGATCCCTCTGCTCCTCTACAGTCCAGAATCCTGCCATTTACCTTGTACTCTGCCTTGGAGTCTATCCTTCCAAAGTGTACCACCTCACACTTCTCTGGATTGAACTCCATCTGCCACTTGTCAGCCCAGCTCTGCATCCTATCAATATCCCTCCGTAAGCTTCGACAGCCCTCCACACTATCCACAACACCACCAATCTTTGGGTCATCTGCAAACTTGCTAACCCACCCTTCCACCCCCTCATCTAAGTCATTAATAAATATCACAAAAAGTAGAGGTCCCAGAACCAATCCCTGTGGGACACCACTAGTCACAGCCCTCCAATCCGAATGCACTCCCTCCACCACAACAGGCAAGCCAATTCTGAATCCACACGGCCAAGCCTCCCTGGATCCCTTGGCCTCTGACCTTCTGAAGAAGCCTACCATGCAGAACCTTATCAAATGCCTTACTAAAATCCATGTAGACCACATCCACTGCACTACCCTCATCAATCTTCCTGGTCACCTCCTCAAAGAACCCTATCAGGCTTGAGAGGCAAGATCTTCCCTTCACAAAGCCATGCTGGCTGTCCCTAATCAGTCCATGATTCTCTAAATGCTCATATATCCTATCTCTTAGAATCCTTTCTAACAGCTTACCCACCACAGACGTAAGGCTCACTGGTCTGTAATTCCCTGGACTATCCCTACTACCTTTTTTGAACAAGGGGACAACATTCGCCACCCTCCAATCCTCCAGTACCATCCCCGTGGCCAACGAGGACTCAAAGATCCTAACCAACGGTTCAGCAATCTCCTCCCTCACCTCAAGAAGCAGCCTGGGGAATATTCCGTCAGGCCCCGGGGACTTATCTGTCCTAATATTTTCTAACAACTCCATCACATCCTCTCTCTTGGTATCTACATACTCCAGAACATTACCCTCACCA
Source organism: Pristis pectinata (assembly GCF_009764475.1). NCBI lineage: Eukaryota > Metazoa > Chordata > Chondrichthyes > Rhinopristiformes > Pristidae > Pristis > Pristis pectinata. Next base: position 40,079,013 of record NC_067421.1, read on the forward strand.
ACACTGTCCTCAGCATCATCAAGACCCCTCTCCTTGGTGAATACTGAAGAGAAGTGTTCATTGAGAACCTCACCCATTTCCACAGCTTCCAGGCACATCTTCCCACCTTTGTCTTTAATCAGACCTACCTTTACTCTAGCCATCCTTCTGCTCTTCACATACGAGAAAAAAGCCTTGGGATTCTCCTTAACCCTACTCGCCAAAGCCTTTTCATGTCCCCTTCTCACTCTCCTCAGCCCTTTAAGTTCCTTCCTTGTTACTCTATATTCCACACGAGCCCTATCTGATCCTTGCTGCTTACACCTTTTGTATGCTGCCGCCTTCTTCCTAACTAGTTGTTCCACCTCTCTCGTCACCCACGGTTCCTTCACCCTGCCATTCCTTCTCTGCCTCACCGGGCCAAATTTATCCCTAACATCCTGCAAAAGATCCCTGAACATCGACCACATCTCCATAGTACATCTCCCTTCAAAAATGTCATCCCAATTTACACTCCCAAGATCTCGCCTTATAGCCTCATAATTCGCCTTTCCCCAATTAAATATCATTCCGTCCTCTTCGCTCCTATCCCTGTCCATGACAATTCAAAAGGTTATGGAGCAGTGGTCACTGTCCCCCAAATGCTCACCCACCGATAGATCTGTCACTTGTCCCGGTTCATTACCTAAAACTAGATCTAATATGGCATTCCCTCTAGTCGGTCTGTCAACATACTGTGTCAGGAATCTGTCCTAGACACACAAACTCTGCCCCGTCTAAACCTTTGGCACTAAGTAGGTGCCAAGTAGGTTTCTTGGAGACAATGCAGAGAAAGTTAACTAGATTGATTTTTTAGGATAAATGTATGCCTTATGAGAAAGGATTAAATAAATTGGGCCTAGGCTCCCTGGCATTTAGAATCGAGGGGTGATCTTATTGACAAGATTCTGTGGTGGTTTGATAGGATACTACAATGTACTTTCCCCTGGTGACGGAGGTGGTGGAAGCATCAGGAATGAGGTAGCATAGTCTCAAGTCATCATCCACTTAATTCTGATGAAGAGGAATGTCATCTTACAGATCTTAGGAATTGACCTCCACACCTGTGGATGCCAAGTCATTCAAGACAGATTTTTGATCTACAGGGAAAGAATCAAGAGTTAACATAGAACAGGCTCTTCAGCCCAAAATACCTGCAATAATCATAATACCAATTTAAACTAATCCCATCTGTCCGTACATGGTCTGTGTCCTTCCATTGCCTGCCTGTTTGGCTGTCTAAATGTCTCCGAAACCTTGCCATCATATCTGCATCCACTACCTCCCCTGGCAACACGTTCCAGGTACCTACCACATGATTTGTGGGGGGGGGGGGGGGGGGGGAGAGAAACAACAAAAAAAACTTGCCTTGCAAATCCCCTTTATAAAAACTTTCCCCTGACCTTAGTTCAATGCTCTACAGTATGTAACAGTTCCATGTTGGGAAAAAGACTGACAAATCGATGCCTGTCATAATTTTACATACCTGTCAGGTTGCCCCTTAGCCTCCAATGCCCCAGCGAAAACAATCCAAATGTGTCCAACCTTTCCAATCCAGGCAACACCCCAATGAATCTCTTCTGCATCCTCTAAAACCTCCACATCCTTTCTGTAAGGTGACAACCAGAACTGCACACAATACTCCAAATGTGGCCTCAAAGTTTTATAAAGCTGCAACATATCTTCCCAACTTGTATACTCAACCAATGAAGGAAAGTATGCTGTACACCTTCTTTCCACCTCATCCACTTGTGTTGCCAGTTGCAGGGAGCTATGGACTTGTATCCTAAGATCCTCTGTACACCAATGCTCTTAAGGGTCCTGCCATTTATTGTATACTTTCTGCTTGCATTTGACCTCCCAAAATCTAACACTTCACACTTGTCCAGAGTAAACTCCATCTGCCGTTTCTCCACCCAAGTTTCATACCAATATCCTGTAGTATACTTTCACAACCTTCTTCACTATCCATAACTCTACCAATTTTCATGTCATCTGCAAATTTACTGATCAGACCACTTACATTTTCATCCAAATCATTATACATCACAAACAACAGGTCGTAGCACTGATCCTTGCAGAACACCACTCCAGTCAAGAAAAACACCTCTCTACCACTGTCTTCATGTCTTCTATGCTGCAGCCAGTTTTGGACCCAATTTACAATTCTTCATGGATCGATATCACCTAATCCTCTGGATCAGGCTAACATGAGGGACCTTGTCAAACCCACTGCCCTATCCTCTTAATTCACCTTTAACACTTTCTCAAAAAACTCAGATTTGTGAGACAGAGTTAGGGGAAATCAGGAGGGAAAAATGGGAGTCAAGGCCAACTATTAGATCAGACACAATCTTATTGACGGAGAGTAGGTTGAGATGTCAGACAACTTACTCCTGCTCCTATTATTTCTTACATATTGCAGCATTCCCTTGAAGGATTGGGATGACAGGAGGTGTGAGTAAAAGATCATTCACCATGGGAATTTGCCTTCTAAATGGGGTGAGAAATCAGTCCACTCCCACACATACAGATTTCTGGTATAAATGGACCACGCTCACAACATATTGCTTCCTTTAGCTTGGTTTTGGTACTCAGATTTGCCATTTTACACACAATATCAATTCATAGATCAAGTTTCAAATCAAAACCAGCACTGGTTCTCTTCCAAGGTTTCCACAGAGGATTAGGTGCATGTAACCGTGCCTCACCTGACAAAAAGGTCACCAGCTGCCAATGTCTGCATTTATGCACACACTTGCCTGGTTTAATTAGCATGACTGCAGGAGATAATTTACTAACAAAACAGAGATGTGGTTGAAAAGGGCAGTAAAACACAACAGTGTGCTCAACTTTGCAATCTCATTAAATGGTAATGAAGTAAACAAACCTTCATGATAACAAGTGATCATTTGGTGGTAACAGCTTAATAGAAATCAGCCCATTTGTTAGAACTGAAGACCCAGTGAGAATTCTATTATCTGTGTGACCTCATTAAGTAATTCATGACCTACAACTAACAAGGACATTTTGTTATTAAATTGAGGCCACATTATAACCAATTTGTTCTTCAGTCCTTAAATGAATCATAATTTACAATCTAAACAAAAGAGTTGCTAAGAATAAAAGAACACTCATCCAAATTGCTTGCAAGTAATTATCAGTCTTAAATAAATACAATTAGATAACTTAATTTACACACAGCTATAAATGCAGCATAAATTGCTTTTCCCAAATTCATAATGAGACTTCAAATTAGTGCTGCTGGTGCTCGTTAATGGGTTTCTAAAGAAAACCATTCGAAATTGATCTACAAAATTGAGAACCAAACATCAACTGGGCCCTGCTCATCTCTCTATCCATGACACTCTGCAGATCTCAGAAAATTCCCTCAAATGTGCATTCAAAACAAATCTGTCATTTTGTGAAGTCTATTTCTGCTTTGGGCAGCTGTCTTTCATGTCTGTGGTTCAGTCAAGGCATTAATATGCTCAAGTACATATTTATTCTGGGAGTGATGGCGGTGGACAAAGCAATTTTCCTGCACCCCTAAAAATTCTGGAGGTACTCTTGTAATCCAAATAGGAATTCAAAATAACACTCTATAAATTAGGTTAGCCACGAATCTCAAGATAGATTAATAAATATTCGCCCCCTGCAAAGCTGCAGACAATTCCAATGTACATCCTTGAATGCACTGTAGTGTTCTTGAAGATAATGAATTTAATGATCTTAACAGAATTTAGCCTCATTAGCAGATGTTTCAGGACAATACATTAATGCTGACTAAAACAATGCCAAAATCTAGTAAATTTTGAGGAGAGGAAATCTGTCTTCTTCCAAAAAGGTTGTAATATTAATTTCAACTGCCACATCTTCCAAAAACACAAGACAGATCTAAAGCCTCCACACACCTTGGTGAGGGGCCATTGCTTACTCTGCAGTCCCAATCCCATAAACAAAAATACCCACAATTTGACCAGTGGTGCATCACTCAACAAGATCACTCAGAAAAGACAACATTCCAGTGACAGTCACTAACCTCACCACTGGCAGCCACTTTGAATAAAGAGCAAACTGTAATCAATAAAGAGCATTCAGACAAAGGATTGAGGGCATGTCCAGGGCTATATTCAATGAACAGCACTTCAACATTCTAACTACAAGCTCCTGAAAGAGCATCATCCTGAATTCCTATTGGACTTAATTATTGCCACTAGTTTTTGTCTCATCTCTGTAGTTTATCAAACCCTTTTTATAAATACCCATCACATCTTTCCCCACTGAAGGTTCCAACCTATTCAGTACTTCCTGAAGCATTTAACTTTTTATTTGTAGCATTATACATGTACAGAAGGAAATGCTAATGTGACCCTAAGGTGATATAAGGAAGCTTGTGTGGAGGATGTACACTGTCATATATTGCCTTATATTTTCAGAAAATAAGATCAGAACTGTGCATAATACTCCCCAAGTTTGGTCCAATCAAGGTTCCACACAAGTTCAAGTGACGACATTTGTTCACAATGAACTTAGTTACATATTACATTCTTGACCAGCTACAAAGGCGTTCATTAAGTTTGAAGTTCCATTTAATCTGCATTTTTTTTTTACAACAGGAGGTTATTTGTCCAGGTTTCTATTTATACAAGATCTGAGCATCACACATTAAGAAACTACAAAAACAACATGAGTCAGAGAGTCAAACACTCCAAAATAATGAATTGCAGGCTTAATGTTCTGACAATCCCAACTGCCAATGCTAAAATAATATAAGCAGTCACAACAGATTTAGGCCACCATACCCCCAGGGTCTGAACCTCGCTTCCTATTCTTCAAAATAACCAAGAAGCTGCCTGAAGGGCAGTGGGAGTGCGTCCAAACCGTCTTTCAGAGGGCATTGGTCACACACTAAAAGGGGAAGGGTGAAGTAAACTATAGGGCAATAGGGAAAGAGCAAGAAAGCCCTTTCAAAAAGCTGGCACAGGTACAACAGGCGGTATGATTTCCCTTCTTGTAAGATTTGGTAATTTAATCAATTCAATGAGGTCAATGGCACAGCCCAGGACATGGATACCCGTATCATTTTTATAGTTAAGCTGATGAATTTTTTGCTTAATTGCATAGCCATTATTCTGTCCACAGATGATGCAACAACTTTAAGTCCCTTTGTTTCATGGAACATCTTGCTTCAGTTAACAGTCCTTGAAACTCAAAATTTCTGAAAAGTCGCACGTAGAATCTAAAAGGTACATTACTTATTCAATAGCATGTCAATATTTGGAATGAATAAATCCCATAGAAGCTGAAGTAAAGACATGTCCAGAATCTCTCATGAAGGTTGTGGTCTTTATTTTATAAATGATTTCTAATTTTGAGGATTCTCTCTTTTCTGGGTCCTTACAGAAACCGAAGTCACCAACATTTTTCAGTTGAAACAGTAAGAACAATCTCTATCAAATAAATCACCAAACACTGAACACATTTCATATTACTAAAGAAAGGTAAAACTGTCACAACACTATACATTGAACTAGTTCAGAATAACCTGTGAATTCTGGATCTATTTAAAAACCACACAATTCAGCTTTCTAAAAAAATTAAAATTTGTCTGGGAATGGTCTAATTTATTGTCAAAATTCAACATCCATCTAATCCCACTCTGAAATCAGTGCCCTTATTTTCCACTCTGTTTTAACTAAGCAATGACATTTATTTTATTGCAGGAAGTTAACAACTATATTTCTAGTTCAATTTCAGGCCATCATTTCTACATGAGTGAGCAGATCAGGACATCACTGCCTGAATGTGTGCAACTATCTTGCCTTTAGAGAAAGATATATATAAAAAAACCAAAGAGCATCAAGTTATTTAAGTTCTTATCATTTGCAAACACCCAGCAACCTAACATTTAAATGACTGATAATTGTGCCCAATAGAAAATATCTATATGCCTTTGAAACATTGTATTATATTGACTGCAAAGAGAAAAGAATGTGCCCTGAGATGCTTTCTTGAGCAAGTAGTGAAGCATTCAACAAGTGCTTCTAGATATTCCAGAAGCAACCTCCAACAAGATGTCCAACACTACTTCCTTTGGTCCATCAGTTAACGTAAACCAATCCAGGTTTCTAAGAAGCTAATGCAGAACCATCCTGGATGTTGTAAACACTAGTTCATAATAAATGTTGTTTTCTGATTTCCCCATTCTGCATAAATCACTTTGTTATAGGCAAGCTACAGTGCAAGGATTTAAAGAACACCACAGAAGTATTAGAAAACCTTCAGAAATAACCTGTAATTCAATTATATGTTCAAAATTCTAAGACAGAATTAAAATTTGGGCTCAGAAAGCCATTTTAGTGCGAATGCTTACAACCTTAAACTAGGTTGAAACAATACCCTTAGATTTCTGCCCCACGGTACTAACCAGTGCTATTACTGATACAGTGGATAAAGTGCAAAGACACAACTTGGCTCATTTAACCGAAAGATTTGATTCCCAGTCCAATGAAGGAACTGAAAATTGCAATCTTAAGCACCTGCTTGCATGCACATATGCAAATAGGTCTAATTACAGACCCCCACATACCAGTTAGAAAGGCCAAAAAATGACTCTACCCAGTGTAATTGAACAAAAAAGAGCAACGTTGTTCAATGAACATTAAATTGAAATAGAATGCAAAGTTTAAAAGGTTAAGAAAGTGGATGAAGATTTCAGCTCATACATTTGCATTGATTTAAAATTTATTCCCAATGTTAATTTGTAAGTTATATACTATAATTAACTCTCTCTCAAAAATGGACTTTTCCTTCAGAGAGATGGATGTCCCACAACTCCAGCAACTTGAATTCAACCCTGACCTCCAGTTGTGTAGAGTTTGTACATTCTCCCTGTGACTGCATGGGTTTCCCCCAGGTGCTCCAGTTTCTTTTCACATACCAACAACTTGCTGGTTAGTAGTTAACTAAAAACTTCCCCTGGACTTCCTGTAGATTCTAGTACACAAGTTCTAATAAAGGGATAAGGGCAACTACAGTAGTTCTCTGCTTGCCTCCTAATACCAACCCTAGACCATTTAATATTAACAGAAAGCAACATCCATTTAAACCTTGATTAAACAGCTCTAGGTTCCAAACATCAGAAAATGCACCAGGTTTTTTGGATTTATTTTGAATTATTTCATTCAGTTAAAAACTACCTGAAAACTGAAAATCTGGTGACATCTGCTGCAATGATTTGAACAATTAGTTCTTTTGTCACAAGTTAAGGACATTTCAAGAGGGTGGAGTGTGAAAACCATATCTGACTAGGCAGCAATTCAAATGTTTAATTCCACACCATTTCAAGACCCTCAAAAATGTTTATAGGAGAAAATGCTAAATAGTTGTCTACTACCAAAGCTGGTTTCAGGTAGTCACCATTGCATAGAGAATTATGTTCCTAAAATCTTCAAGTATTTGAGAAATAAATAGTGAAACAGCAATTTAATACACATAGTATCACATGGCAGCTAAGGGGCAAATGGCCAATAAATTCTAGAGCTTCCAAGCACAGCTTTCACCAGTCCAGCCTGTTCCAAAGTCTCTCACAGCCATGAATAATAATGCACTGTCAATGCTATGATGAAAGAATCAGGATTTAAATCTCAAGATGCTCGGTGACACGTCTTTAATTGTTTGGGTTGTTTTCCAGAGTTAAAGGCATTATATAAATCAGTCTGCAGTTGCTGACTGCTGACATTGGAGGTTGGGAGGGTGCCTGGTACTGAAATACCAAAGAGACAATAACTCCAAAAGGAAAAGTCAGTTGATGCCAGGAACTAAGTACTGTCGTTTTCTGTGAACAATTTTATTTTCAGCACTATTGTGGACCTCCATAAATCAGCAGGCAGTACTCATTCTGAATTTTAAAAAACATACAAAACAACACTGTGGCCTTAGTTGTCTGCAATGTCTCCTTTGTATAAAGCTGCTTGTAGCATTAGGGACATGGCTGTTCCAGTATGGCACTTAATCTCAATGTTCAACCTCAATCCCCACAAGACAAGTTCTTCACTGCAGTGTTCAGCGAATGCTGCATTAGCAGAGATGCTATCTTTCCAGAGTATCCCGTTACCCTGATTTGTATTTCTTCATCAAACAGCATCAGTCAAAAACTAATCGGTTGTGCATTTCACAGCCACCTGCCATGTTTGTTCACATGATAGTGACCACAATCTAAAGTAATTCATTGGCTGTGGAGGAATGTAGCCAAAAGGCATCAGTTTAGTGCATTCTCAATGATAAAGCATGTGCACACCACAGTCAAATTGATATCAAATGCATTTCTGCGCATTTAACAAACTTGCATTTTGCTTCATAATGTTATGTTTCACTATCAAAACATTTAGATAATTGATCTGGATTCTGATAGAGGAACATTACCCAAATGAAAAAAAAACAAAGAGAATCACTAGTGAAGTACAGCTCTGATGAAAGGCAATCAAATTTTTTTTGCCGAGCCAAGGGAGAAGGTATTAAGAGCAGCCAAGAGACCAAACCAAAAAAAATATGGATTTTATGCAATCTGAAAGGGAGAGGAAGATGCATGAAATCCCAGAGATTGGGTTGAAGTTGCCAAAGGCATAGCTGTAAATATTGGGCAAGTGGCAATGAGTCAGAGAAGGAAACTGCTCACAGTTGGAAACTATGAATAGAGACAGTATGGACATAGAATTCTTGCCCATATGTCTCTTCGTGGCCTCCTTCCTTCCTAAATCTGAGGTGATGGTGGATGAGAAGCCAGTGCGGATCAGGCGATGATTCAGTGGAACCTTAGTACCACGCAAAATGTGAATACTGGTCTTTGGATTGAGGTTGACAGAAAATAGGAGAATGGCCAAGAAAACACAGGGCTTGCCAACTTCATTCTGGCATCCACATCTCTCAAGACAAAGCATTTGTGGTTTGCTTCAGGACACTGATGCTGCTTTCAGAAAGCCTGGTTCAATCAAACCCAGAGGCAATGGGAGCAGACAATCTACTTACTCCTAAAGTGCCACTTTCAAGGTGAAAAAGCAAAATGAATTAGACATTGGCTGAAGTTGCATTTATAACAGCAGCAATGAGCTCAGTTTTCCACATTTCTGAAAGTACAATGTTTAGGAGTAACTGCAGCTCTCAAATGTTAGACACAGAACTGGGATTAAAGTGTCAATACTTGCACAATGGGTTGAACAGTTTTGTGCAATGCAAGATTCTACAACTGGAACTGTATTTGTGATAATCAGTGCAAAAGTAGCTGATTTCCTACAGTGTTTGGTTACAGCAATTTAACTCTATCATAATCAGCTCCTCATATCCAGGAAGTCATGAGTACAGAAACAGGCCCTGGGGCTCACAACATCCATGGTGACCATAAAGCACTTATCTATACTAATCCCATTTACCAGCACTTGGCTCTTAACCTGCACTTTGATTCAAGTGCTTATCCAGATATTGCTCAAGTTTGCTTCCATAGGAAATATGGTTTAAAATGTATAGGAATTACACGACCATTATTTACTTAACTGGAATATGCAGCAAGATCTGTATGATTAAAATTAGTAGAAATTGCTGAAACAGTCAAATCAGACAACATCTGTGGAAATACAAACAGATAATGTTCCAGATGGATGACTCTTCATTGACTTTTGGTGCTAAACATTTCCAGCATTTTATACTACATTTTAGATTTACAGCATCAGATGTGTTTTCCTATTGCAGATGCACCCTCTCTGAATGCTCTGTGCATTCAGCATTTCTCTTGCATCTCAGACTTCCAGCTCTCCATTTTCTGTTAACTTAGCCTGTGCAGAAGCTTTGAAATCAGTTTAGTGGGTAAATGTGCAAGGTGTAAAATGGATGAGAATTAACAACCTACAATTCAATGGGGATTGAAAATTTTATATAAATTCCTAAGCAGAACACCAGATGTAACATTTACTTCTACTTAACATCTTGCTAAATCAAACTGGATAGCTTTTACTGGGCCTTGGAAACTGATCTCACTTAACTGCTTTTAATCAGTACAAAATGCACACTTGAGCAAAAGCTGCCAGTTTAGCCGTGTTTATGCAGCACTGAAAAGATATCACACAGAGCTTGAGACTTTGCCAATCCGTGCAGGGCCCTGCCAGAAAAATCAACATCCTTGTTATCCAGAATGCAAGATCAAAGGCAAGCCCAGGAACACAAATGGGCAAATGACTAGGGTGCCAGTGAACATGAGAAGGGTGTAATCATGGGCAGTTAGAGCAGCTAGGTTGGTGGTAGCCTCTGCTGTTAGGGACAATCAGTGATAACCTATCAATGGAGATTCATACAAGTAATATAATGGAGAGTTGGAATTCATCAAGTTAGCATAAACTAGCATGAATTACAGCCTTCAGGACATGAAGATGGTATACAAAACCAATGGAAAAGTTGGCAGGAAGCAAAGCAATGAGAATTACAAAGACGAGGTGAAGCAGGCAGATGAAATTTAATGCAGGGAAGTGTGAGCTGATGTATTCTGGCAAGAACAAAGAGATAAACGAAACGGCGAAAGAAAATATTGGAAACACTCAAAAGTAGAGAGATGTCTCAGGTCATCAGATGTCCTGCAGCTGCAGTATTGTGTTTTTTTTAAATAAACAAAATATTACAATTTTAAAGCCAATGCTAGAACAGAAATTTGTTTCAGATAGATACGTTTTTGAAGATGACTGAACAAAGCAAGGAGGCTGTTAAAAATGCAGGCTGAGTCTTGGCTATAGACTAGTTTAGACCAGTTCTGACTACCACACTTTCAAAAGGACTTACCAAGGGTGCCAGTGGCCCAAGAAATGAGAGCAGAGGTCAAGGATAGATTCTGAAAGTGATACTTGAGAAACTGTACCCCGAGCAGGAGGGCATACATTAAAAATAAAAATTTCTTTTCTCAGTCTAGTTGTGGAACATGCTACCGAATGGGCGTTAGAAGCAGATTCCGGAGTAACATACAAAAGGGAAGTGGATAAATACTTGAAAAGGATAAATCTACAGGGAAAGATTGGGGAATTGGAGAACTCTTTCAAAGAACTGGCACAGCCACAGTGGGCCAAATATACTCTTTTTCTTTATGATGCACAAACCATAGGGTCATCTCTTTTCAGGGTCTTGTTAGTTAAAAAATCACAATATTATGTTTATGTGCCTTACTCAGAGCCCAGTTGTAGGGGAAATCAGACAGATGTTTTGATCACGACCTTATATACTGAGACTCACTTGTGGGAAATAAGTTTTCTGAAACTCAAGAATTAAACATCAAAAGCACAAAATACTGTTCGCAGGTTCTTACCAAAGTTCTGTAGCTTCAGCTCATGGTATAAAACAGCTGCAAATATTCATGCAGTACATTTTAACACTGGTGAAATGGTCATCCATCTCCTCGTAATTCACCCAAATAAATTCAATTAATTTACCAAAATAAAGTTCTCACGTAGCAAGACCCGGACTAAGACAAGGAACAAATTGTTCCAATGTAGCAATTTGAAGCGAACACAATTTTGTTATTTTCTCCCTTGCATGACATTTTCATTTACCTCAATAGTACTTTAATTTTAGTGATATAGTGAAATTGTGTTTTTGATTTTAAAAGAGCTAGTTCGCAATCCATAAATGTCCTTGGATTTCTAATGAAAATGCACTGCACAATATTGATAATGAACATACATCTAAGCATTAGACCTCTACAGCTCATCTTCATGGCCTTACTGTCAGAGAATGTCCCTTTGTCCAATACATCCTTCCCTGCCACCCCACCTCTTGGTAATTTGAAACTAATTTCTCTCTTCCCCAGTTCTGACAAAGGGTCTTTGACCCGAAATGTAAACTCAGTTTCTCTTTCTTCCTGACCCGCTGAGTGCTCCCAGCACCTTCTGTTTTCATGTGATGAGCAATTCAGAATATAATTGAAATACATAAAACTTTCAGTGTGGAAACAGCCCACCCTGATGCCCTAATCAGTGCTTTTACTAGGAAGCATCAAAGTCTCCCGGTCCTCACTATCAAACAACTTGCCTTTTTGTATTATTCCATTCCCCACGCCCCCACCCGCCTTTCTTTCTCTGCCACTTACAACTTGTCTTACTTCTAACTTTTCCTAGGTCTGATGAAAAGTCATCAGCCTGAAACATTAAAATGTACTTCTCTTTGTACAGATGCTGCTCGACCTGCTGAGCACTGTTCACATGTCCAGAATCTGCAGTATTTTCCTCAATTCAAATGCACATTTGGTTGGTGAAATAGATCAGAGGTAGACTGTACTCAATTTCCTCCTGATAGTGAAATGCTTTGCTGGAGCTCACTTCGACACAACCAGGTTTTATCAGGGGTCTGGAACGATCCTTCAATAAGCTGGTCCACTGTGAACTGATTCACAGCCCGTCCCAAAATTGTCCGCACCTGGGAAGCAGGATATCTTGCCAATTCTTCTCTTCCTTGGTTCAGGGCACTGAAGTCAGCTGCAGTAACCCCAATCAGCCGAGATCAACTAACACCATTGAGCCTGGATCATTAGACTTCGTGACTCAAGACTATACAGTGGATTCAACTGTCCACATTGTTTCAGTATGCTCTACTGTTGTTCAATTTTGTCTCTGTACGAGATTTCAGCCACAAGGCTCTGCCACATCGCAAATGAAACGTGAAAGTTTCTTAAACTCTGCAAGAACAAGTTCACTCTGCAAGTTGCTGAGCCAGATATAAACTAGTATGGAATCCTCATGTCCTTCTGCTGATATAGCAATAGTTTTCTACAAATTAAACCAGATCAAGACCAGTCAAGAGTAAAGACATATAGGGCTTTTTCTACATGTAGGATGTACAAATCTGGAACAGCCTCCCCTGAAAGCTGTGGATTGTGGAACAAATTGGATCTTTGCTGAGTATGAGAAGGTAAGTGGAATTGATGGTTGGCATAGACACAGTGGGCTAAAGGGTCTGTTTCTTTGCTGTATGACTATCAATCATGATTCAACTTAATTATAGAGATAGCTTAATGGGCTATATGATATCCTTGGTGCAAAACATCCTCAGTACTCCAGGAATACCAGACAGCATCAGCCACTCCCAAGCATTTCCAATAGTACTTATACGTGCAGACATCCATGTTGGTTAAAGAGTGGTTCAGATGTGACTGCAAAACTCCCCACAAAAAGCCTACAGACACTTTCTAGCATGGCTCCTTACACAAATCATGGTCACTTGAGCAAGGGATTGGTCCCCAATGCACAAAGGACTGTAACTCAAACAAGGAGCCCCAAGAGGGAAGAAAAATCTCAGACAGGATTCTAAACTTGGAAAATTCCTGCAGCAATTTATAAATAAAAACACATAACAATTCACAATGACTTTCTTATGGATGAGGGGAAGCTGGGGGAGAAGTGTGCCTTCACCTTCTACCACTGAATGTGTACGACTGCACTCGCCTCCCACACATTCGATTCCATTGATTAAAATGCAGTCAAGCACCTGAGGCAAGTACAACTGGCAGCCAGTTCTCCTACACAGGTTTACTGTTAAGAACCAAACACATATGTGGCCCCCTTTCCCTATCTTTGGTGGCCACTATCACCCAATCAGTGCCTGGAAATGGAACTTCTGGGCCTGCTGAATTCAAGACAATTAAGGTGTTTGCAGTAGAAGGAAGTATATGGTCAGGAGTGAAAACAGCTCCCAGAACAGTCCAAGGGAATCTTTCACTTAAAATACTTTGTTGGAAATTAAATCTTCACAATGCTCAGTTTCTGTAAAAGATGTTGAACAAATACTTTCAGGTGGTCACCAGAATGGGCACGAAATTATACATTCTTAGTGCCTTACCTATTCCATAATGAATTTCCCTGGAACCTTGCTCAATAAAAGCAACATTTTTAAAAGATGATGCATTTCTAGTTCTTCTAAATTTAAATAAAAAAATTATACTCTTATATTAACTGCACAGCAGTTTCAAAACAAGAATTAATTTTATGTGGAAAACATGATATTACAGTAGTAGAGAGTAAACATTTGCAAGCCTTGGTCTGAAATTGTGTGCTGTGCACTTTTAACATAGAACTTTTTAAAAAATGGTTAAGCACTAGGTTCCTACCACACGGCAGAAAAATGGGTGAATTCTGTGCTGGCTGGTCGACTTCTCTCCCTTTCACCTTTTTAGGTATAAATTTTACAATGACTCAGAGCCTCATAAGTTTGTAAAAAAGATTTCTAATGACTATTTTTAAAGTTCAGATCCTTTCAATCTTCATCTCCAAGAGCTTCATGGCTTTGACATTGAACACCTTCAGTGCTTGAAACGAGTTTGCTCACAGATGTGGTTAAATTTCCTGGAAGAAAAAGATCTAAAGATAAAGCGGCTGGATTTCCCAAATTTACCTTACTTTAAAGGAGGTTTCCCAGTCAAAACCAATTCAGATTATACTAATCAATGTATACAAAACATCTCACATAAGCAAAGCATATCTGATAGGCACAGATATCAAGAACTTGATACTTTATTCATCCCAACAAAATATCCCAAGACCTTTCCCGGGAGCAGAATTAAATCAAGTTTCTAGGTTTGAGCCTAGAAACTATCAGGACAAAAGACAAATAATGGTCAAGAGGCAAGTTTTGAGGAATGCCTTCAAGGATGTAAAAAAAAGTGGGGAGGCTTAAGGGGTCATGAGGGGATTCCAGAGCTTAGAACTGAGGCAGCTGAAAGCACCGACACCAAGTGATGGGGACAAGGCAATTTGGGTATGTAAGAGTTTTGATTTGGAGGACCAAGAGTTAAAACCCAAAACAAATCATACCCAAGTCTTCCAAAAAATTAAAAACAACTTGGTTTACAAATGGAGGAACTGAGATGTACAATCAGATGCCAATTTCAAACATTAAGGAAGCCAATTAACCACAGATTTTAGATTAGATCCATACTAACCAGCATTATTGCTGCTACACAACTTTTGTAAAGGGAAGTCCCTCAGCCAAAACAATGAACTCATTTTAGACCATTTCCTGCAACAGGCCAATAGATGATCAAATTTCTGCTCAGGTTCAGTAAAAATCTGTGGCCCTAAAAGGACAAGTCATTAAACCCATTCCTCCATGGCTAGACACATCTTTTCATAAATCAGTTCTTTTATGTCTATAAGTGTTATCGAAACACACATTCTTCTTGCTATGTTTTAACATACTGATGGGAGGGCACAATGATCCTTTGTAAAAATAGATCTAACTCACTCTCAGCAATGCTATGGCAGAGCTTCTCAGTTTGTAGCCTTTATTATTCAAATTACTAAGTAACAGTAGCAAATTGTATTGAATTCATGCCAGGCATTAAGGCCAACTGGAAAGTGAGAGGCAACATGTTCAAAGGATTCACAACTTAAGCAATGAATGAATTAACCTCTGTGTGGTACTTACATAGCATGATGTGCTTTAACCTGTGTTCTACAGTTTCGACCCCAGTAACAGTCTGGACGTGCAGTTACAGATCCTGCAAGATCAATTAATTGCAATTTAAACTAAAAATTCTTCAACTTAATATGATTATTTTGAAGTCTACAGTTCTGCAGATGCCATGCTGTACCCACATGCTAGATTCTTGTTGAAAACCAGTGCACAAATGGCAGCGTTTTTTTTAAATGAGTAAGAATGGCATAAATTCAGGTGTAGCATAACACTATTACAGCGCCAGCGACCCGGGTTCAATTCCACTGCTGTCTGTAAGGAGTTTGTACGTTCTCCCTGTGTCTGCGTGGGTTTCCTCCGGGTGCTCCGGTTTCCTCCCACATTCCAAAGACGTATAGTTTAGGAGCTGTGGGCATGCTATGTTGAGCGGCAACACTTGCGGGCTGCCTCCAGCATATTCTCAGTTACACAAAAAAGATGTATTTCACTGTGTGTTCCGATGTACATGTTACTAATAAATAAATATCCATCTAATACCTAAGTGTGATTAAATGAAACATACCTGGAAGTTCCTCCTTAGGAATGTTCTGCCTGTATTGATAGGCCAGCTCACGGAAGTTATGTAGTCCGCAACAGTAACAGAGGACAGCATTTGTTGAAACATTATAATCTGTTTAAATAAAAGTATTGTTGACACAGTTAAACTCATAATAAACAGAGTGAAAAATAGCATATTACTTTAGAAAATGCCCAACTCATAGGCAAACATTTTTATCTCCAACTCAAAGTTCCCACATGGTCACTATCTTTCATTTAGACAACAGGGTTATAAGCTTTTTTATCCCATGCATAATAAAATCAGCACCAAAAAGGAGCATTACAAATTCAATGGACAATATCCATTCTAATATCAAGTGGATTAAGTAATTAACATTACTAAAGTAAGAGCACTGGAGAAATTAATGGGATTAAAAAGCCAACAAATCCCTTGGACCCGATGGCCTATATCCTAAGGTTTTAACAGAGGAAGCTAAAGAGATCGTGGGTTTACTGGTTCTGAAATTTCAGGATTTCCTCGAATCCAGAATGATTTCTATGGACTGGAAATTAATATATATAACCCTCACTGTTCAAGAAGTGAGCAAAGGAAATCAGAACCATTGGCCAATTAGTCTGGCATCTACAAGCAGGGAAAAGACTAGAATCTATTACATGGCAAAAAGGACATGAGCATTATGATCAGGCATGGATAGAAGGCAAAGAATAAAGGGCCATTCAAGTGCAGTGAAATGATTAATGACTTAAATGAAGGGACTAAATATAACATTTGCTGATAATCCAAAGTTAGGTAGGAAGGCAAACCAGAGAAAATGCAAACAAAAATTAATTAGAAGCACTGGGGCCTCATGCACTTGGGGGAGAGGCAATATAAAATCTTCCACTTTGGAAAGAATGAATAAGCAAGAACAAGTGTCTAATCAGGAGGACACAAGCCATAAAGATACCATACAGGCACAGCAAGCAATTAGGAAGATAAAGGATATGTTAGCCTTTACAAGAAAGGGGCTGAAGCACAAGTAGGAGATTCTGTGTACAGTTTTGGTCATCTTAGTCAAGAAAGAATCCATGTGCCAAGGAGGTATGGTAAAAATTCACGAGGTTGATTCCTGGGATGAGAGAATTGTTCAGTGAAGAAAACAGAATGGGCCAATATGCTCTGGACTTCAAGGACAAGTTCTTGCACTTGATAGGCCATTGAGGTACCAATTTCCCTGGTCAGATTATTTAGCACCCAGGGTCAGAATTCAGCCATTTAGCATAAAGATAGGTATAAACTGCTAGAGAGGACTGAATCATTGGAACTCATAACCCAAGAGGGTGACAGATGCTGGGTCACCGAGTATATTCAAGGGATGGAATAGAAATAAGAGCCAATGTAAAGTTTCAGCCACAATCAGACGGAATGAGAGTATTGCAGCCAAAATACCCCCCACCCCTGCTCCTTTTATATACTCAAGACCTTCCTGTAATCACATGGAGAAAAACAACAGTGTGGGTTTATTTTTTTATATATAAAGAAGGTTTAACATGCACTGAGATTTGACTGTAAAATTCACACTAATGCTTCAGTGTACCACTAAGGGACTTAGTTTTAGATGAGATGTTAATTTAAAAGATGGCACAACACAGAGGAATTCTCTGTATTCTGACCAATATTTATCCTTCATTCAACATATAAAAAAATTTATCTATTATCACATTGATACTTATGGTACTGTGCCGAGTGCAAGCTGACTGCCTTTTTTTCCCTATATTACCACAGTGAGTACATTTCAAAGAGGACTTCAATGCCTCCTTCACCAAGTGAAAGGTTAGTTTTAACATGTTTTTAGTATTTCAACTGTAATTAAACATACCTGTCAGAACAAATGTTCCTCTCTGAAGAGCTAGAAGACTTTCCTGCAGCATCTCTTTCCAAGTAAGGCCTCTGGATGCAAGGTAATTCTGAAAAATATCAAGCCACTAAGATTACAAACAATGATAATATACAAGGGGATCCCTGTCTCATCTAGTTCAACTATATATTCTGCTCAAAGTCATCATCAGGTCTAATGCTTTACTGGGTCAACACAAACAGATGGGAAGACAATTCTTTAAACGATGACAAAGATTTACCCTTTCCTGATTGAAGAAATCCAAAAAAATTTTTTTTAAACAAGAAAAGGCTGTGTTAAAGCATATGGAGAAGATTTCCATTTACACATTACCTTCAGGATATCTGATTCAAATGTGTTGTTGTTTAATATTCCATCCAAACATTTTTCACCAAAATTTACATCTGCCAAAAAAATTACATTATTGATTAGAATCATCTCAAAGCTCAGAAAAAAAATTGAAGTAGATTCATATAGGGTGCCCTTCAGGGACTGGAGTAGGAAAGAGCACCACTGCGTCAGGTCTCTGAACTAACTTACTAGCTTTGGGGACAATGCAATGGGACCAATTGTGAACCATCCTTTGGGTGGGTATGGGGGGTGGAAGAAAGGTGGTACAGACACGGGGGGGGGGGGGGGGGGGGGGGCTAATTGCCCTTCTGTTGTATCGGAATTTCTGCAGACGAGGGAAATGTGCTGGTCTTTCAACACAGTTATACTTGCAAGGTGTATTGGACAATATAAAATCCCAGATTCCTGAAAATCAAAGATCTGGAAAGAAAAATCAACACTTCACCAGAATCAAAATGCTGCCCTATTATTTTACTTATTTTCCAGAATCTGGCTAACATTTGCAAGGCCAGCATTTACTGCCCATCCTTCTGCCTTTGAGAAAGTGATGAGCCACCTTCCTGCTTGAACTGGTGCAGTTCTTCTGGCAAGGATATTCCCACAGTGTGGTTGGGGAGGGAATTCCAGGATTTAGACCCAGCGAGGGAAAAGCAGGATGGCATACAACTTGAGAGGAGCCTGCAAGTGTCGGTGTTCCCATGCACCTGTTGCCTTGTCCTTTTTGGTGGTAAAGGTCACAGGTTTGGGAAGGTGCTGTCAAAACTACCTAGGCTTGCAACTGCAGTGCATTTCGTAGATGGTATCCACTGTAATCAGTCGTGGAGAACATGAATATTTGGGTTGGTGGATGTGGCACCAATTAAGTAGTCTGCTTTGCCCTGGGTGGTGTAAAGCTACTCAAGTTATTGGAGCTGCATTCACCCAGCCAAATGCAGAGTATGCCATCACTTGCGTCATGAGGAGAGTCACTCACTGCTGGATATCCTGCCTCCGACCTGCTGTTGGAGCCACAGTTTCTTGACAACGGTGACCCCCAGAATTCTGGTGGTGTTTTGGTGATGACAACATCATTGGATGTAAAGATTTGGTGGTCAGACTTCCTCTTGTTGGAGATGTTTTGTCCTGCCACTTATCAGCCCATGCCTGAATGTTCCCTAGTACTTGCTGCATACAGGTAAAGAGTGATTCATCTGCCAAGAACTAGAATTTACTAACAAGTGACTGTCAACTTGTTAGTCAACAGAACATCAAGTGAATACTTAGCCCATTTGACTATAATAATAGAAAGAAGCCTTCAAAGTAGAAGAATTTAACAGAAAATGATTATCTTTACCACAAAATCTTGCCAAGCATCCTGAGCATCCTACTCGAGAGCAGCCCCAGTACATGTGGCAGAAAGGCCGCAAACAAACTGTGCCTGCAATGAATGAGAGAAAATTGAACACATTACGTCATTTTTACCTGTTTACCAGATTGCTTAGCCATAATATCAAGACTAGTTAATGCTCCCTCTAAAGATACATAGCCATGTGGAGCCAAGGGGGGAAAAAAAAATTACAGGACCATGGGGATAAACCAGAAACTAACTGAACAGGTCTTTAAAAGAGCTGGTTCAGGCACCATGAACTAAGAGCCTTCTCCAGTGTTGTCCTGTGTGGTTCTATCAAGATAAAAGCTAAATTCCAAAGCCACTGTCTCAATGAAATTTTATCGGTTCTAATTTCTAGCATTTGCAGTTTATTGCTTTTTGATTACATGAAAATTCATTTCTTTAGTGAGTATGCAATAATACCTCAGCCTCAGATAGTTTATGAAGAAATAATTTTTTACTTGTGAGTGAAGCCTGTGAGTAAACAGCCAATTAGTTCTCCTAGTTTACAGTAGCCCCATAGAGGTGGCAGAGTGGTGCAGCTAGTAGAACTGCTCCCTCACAGTTCCAGCGACTCAGGTTCGATCCCAACCTCCAGTGCTGTGTGGAGTTTGAGCGTTTACAATGTAACCATGCAGGTTTCCTCTGGGTGCTCCCAAGTGCCAAAGCCATGCAGGTTGGCAAGTTAATTGGTCAATGTAAATTACCCCTAGTGAGTAGGTGAATGGTAGAATCTGGGGAGAGGCGATGGAAATGCAGGGAGAACAAATAAAAAAGTGGGATTAGTGTAGGATTTACATAGATGCGTGCTTGACCGTTGCTGCGGACACAATGGGCTGAAGGGCCAGTTCCCTTGCTGTATGACTCTTATAATAATTTCATACTGTAGTTGGTCACATGATTACTGAGGCCAAATCACAATCAACAGTTATAATTCAGAACAAGTAGCACTGCACGTTCAGATTGCCTGAAGTACAAGTTGAGTATTAAAAGTGAACCATTTAAAAAGTTAAGCAAACTGAAGTCCTGTTTGAGGCACATGCCATCTTTTCGCAGCTACCATGGGGCAGGAGGTACAGAAGCCTGAAGTCCCACACCACCAGGTTCAAAAACAACTACTTTCCTTCAATCATTCAGTTCTCGAACCAACTGGCAAATCCCTAATCACTACAGTTTAGCAACACTATGATCACTTTACACTAACATGGACATTGTTTTTTTTGTTCTAATTGTGTTTTTTCTTGTAAAAATTGTGTGTAATTTATGTTTTTCTTGTGAATGCTGCTTATCTAATGCTACGTGCCTGTGATGCTGCTGCAAGTAAGTTTTTCATTGCACCTGTGCATTATGACAATAAACTTGACTTGAATTGGCAAGGAACTTGCCAGGTACCACAATTGTCAATCCCCAACTCAATTCCCTTTTCTACTTAAGAGCAGCAAGGGATGCTGCAAAACAGGATTAAACTAGCCACTAATAGCAAGAACTGGTGATACTGCAGCCTAACCACGTACATTGTTGAGGTGTAATGGTTGGATTCTGTTCACGTTCCGCCCTCCGGTCAGGCATCGGTTGAAAACAGCAAGTGCAAATTGTATGAGGACCCCGAACAGGGCAGGTGTACTCTTGGACAGCTTTTCAAAAAAAATAAAAACATGAGAAACAGCAAAGATAGTTAGAATGTTTGGACATATAATTAATTATACTAAGACCAGAAAACTTAGCTTCTAAGTACAAATGATTGTTTTGACTGTTGAATATCAACATCAAAACACAAGAAAGTTTGGTGCTTCCATATTACACAGATCACTCATTTCAGTGCAAGAGATTATTCGTAATTAGATAACAAAAGCAAGTTCATGCATAGATAGTTAATATAGATCATTCAAATTATAGAAAAATAAGACAGCATTATTGACTAATGATTACACACATTCGAAATCAGATTGCCATTCCAATACTCTTACTAAACGTCCAATACTTCCACAACACTAACACGACTATACAAAATAACTAACTGATTTGAGATGATTAACAGTAAAAGGCTGCTTCCACAGAAGCGGTCACAAGTAGGGTTACACTGAGGATGAATAGAAAGTAAGAATGAATGCTTTACCACAAATGGTAATAGTGGAAAGAGATAACATTTCACTCAAAGGGATGCTGCAGGATGGGGTGAAACCAGTGAGATCAGACACAAGTAATGGGCTGTTAGTTTTCACCACTTGCCATGCCTGATATTTCAACATCTTGATTTCGGCTGTTCCTACTATGACTATCACTATTGGACTGGAGATGGCAATAGTCATTTATCACAAATGGGAGATGCTCAAATGACTAAAATAACAATTAGTTCAACAGCTTATCTTTTGGAATGATAAGAACTTGAGTTATGATTAAATCACTCCATGTACCACTTATACTGTTGATAATTCCTCCAAGGAACACAAATGTAAAATGGTAAGGTAACACCTGAGAAAAGGGAAGCAGAGTCAACAGTGAGTTCTCAAAGGGTCTTTGACCCAAACTGTTAACCTTTTGTCATTCTACATTTACTGCCTGACTTGCTGAGTGTTTCCCTACACGTCTTTATCCTGACATTTTAGACTCAAGTTTGGCTCATCAAAACCCATTAAGCCTCATCTCGTCCTTTGATATCAGACTTACATTTGCAATATCATCCAAAGTGTGACATTAGTCACTATGGTTCATGGACACTTACCAACAGGAGTACAGGTAGAGGTTGAGGGGGCATCACCGGTTGTTCTAAAACCTGGCAATTCACAGGTTCCACTGTGCTGACCTGGCATGAAAGTACTCTGATTGTTCTCAGCCCTGTATCCAGGACACTGTCGGCACACAATATACGGCTGACTGAAAACGGGCACAAAATGTAAAATGAAACAGCAATGAAATTCAGAGCAAACCATTTTAATACTACATAGAAATACGAGTAAAGTTCTGCAAAAAAAAACCAAAATGTTAACACTACCTAATACAACCATTCTTCCATACAAAAGGAATTCTGGATGTTTGTTGACGATTGCACAATATTCAATTTTGCTTGCAACTCCTCAAAATAGGCCAGTTCACAATTGCACTCAGCAAGACCTAGACAACGTTCTAGCATAGGCTGACATTCACAGCCACCACAACTTGCCAAGTCCACCAACATCTTAGGGTTTACCAGAACCTGTTACTGTGAACTGGCCTACGAGATGCGGTCATTCCCTCCTACAAATAAAATAAAACTTTCAAACACCCACCTAATATCAGAAGATTCACTATCCACATCTGATAGTTCCAGAAAATCCTCGGAGCTAACCTCTTCATCGGAGAATGACCGTTTAATCTTTGGCTGCAACATGTCATGTGTAATTTTATTCCTGGCATCCATGCTTTGGAGTTCATCTCCACTCCGACATTTCTCTGAAATAATATTGAATGCAAAAATATCATGTTTGATTTGTTAATACAACTGCCATATGACTCAATGTCACTTCTTTTGATAAATTCCTTTCCATTCCACCTTGGGCAAACAAATCTTTAAGACAACTCAAGCAAGAAAATATATAATAAAGTAGCAAGTTTATCAATCTCAGTCAGAATATTTAAATCATGCACACATTTTCTGTGAATAATTTCTTTAACTTTATAATTGTCTTTTATGCAAGGTGAACCAAAATTAAATAATTGCAGGAAGCTTAGCAGTATTTTTAACTAATGTATGTGAAAACAACCATCAGCATGCTTCTGCTTTCACCAAGGCAAAGACTTGAATTGACATGACTCTGCCAGGGCTCTGCCAATATTTCCAATTTAGTCCAACTCCTCCTCCAAGGCTAGTTCATTTCACTTCTTCCTCAAAGGACATACAGATGAACTCATACAAGCTATTCTTATTAATATATGAAACACAAGATTCTTCCAAATAAACTCCACAGATAAAAGGTTTTAAGTCTATGGGCAAATTCAAGCAAATGGTTGCCAGTTTCAATGGCAAGTAACCTTAAGCGAGGCACAATTTTATGGTTTGTACCAATCACCAAAAAGAAATAATTATGAGAGTGTAACACATGCTTGAGATTCCTCCTTACCGACCCTCACAAAAACAATCACATTAATCACTTGGAATACATAATATTCATGCACGATCTTTTCTGCCCAAATAAAAGTGCTGGAATTACTTGCCTGGGTGTTGCAGGAGATAAGCTTCCACTAGATTATTCACCATGTGATTCTTGCTGATGCGTTCAACAGGACAACGACAAGTTGGGCAGAGTGATGACCGCTCCATCCACCCTGAATAACAGGCCGCACAGAAAGAGTGCATACATGGTTGAAGGCTGAAAAATGAGAGGCGAAATCAGATCAAACCAGTTTAACTTGATGCCCAGAAGTGTTCACATCTTGTGCTATGTTCTAGCATTTATCCAATCACTTATTTCTCATAAATACCACATTTGAACCAAAGTATTTCCCAATGAACCAGGCAGCTACACACAAGAATGAGATTTATTGGCTAACTACAGTTAAATGCTCCCAGGGAGTACAGCAATTTGTAAGTAAAGTTGCATATCATTTCCATACTATTAGGATGAGGTAGACAATAATAGGTCTTCTTCTGTGCTTAAATAATTAGCCCCCATCCTTAAATTCTACTTCACCTGGAGGCTATAACTGGACCTAGGCCTATTGTCCAAGTTGTCACTAGAGATGGACTATGAAAGTACATTACATTGCGGTTTTCAAGTATTAGAGAACTTGTCAAGTGACAAAAACTGTTGCTCATCGTATGGAAGAGACTATTCATACCTGACACAATCATGCAACAAATCTTGACAGATGATACAAGTGAGTGTTTCCTCCATTTTATCTGGTTGTTTTCCCTCCAAGGTTCCTTGATCCTCATGCTTAACATTTGAACTCTGACCTTCACCGAGCTGCAATGGTTCTGGAGTTCCATCATTCTCTGAAGTATTTTTGAAAAAAAATATAGCAAATGTTAAAATCTACCACATTTGGTGAAAGAAAAACAGAATGTAATGCAATCTGAAAAACAGAATGCACACAGAATACTGGGTCTTTCAACATTTGAAAAAAGTCTGGTAGAAGCAAGATGAGCTGCATGGTGGCCCTGTGCAGCAAGGTACAAGGATTCTTGGTTCGTGCTATAAGTTTAAGCCTTTGGCAGGGGAGTCACAGAAACTGGCCCTTCTGCCCAACTCATCCATACCAACTAAGGTGCCTACATGAGCTAGTCCCATTTGCCTGTGTTTGACCTATATCCCTCTAAGTCTTTCCTATCCATATACCCATCCAAATGTCTTTTAAACATGCAATTGTACTTGCCTCTACCACTTCCTCTGGCAGCTCATTCCACATACCCACTACACAGTGTGTGGAGAAAGTTGCCCCTCAGGTCCCCTTTAAATCTTTCCCCTCTCACCTTACATCTATGCCCTCTAGTTTTAGACTCTCCTACCCTGGGAGAAAGGTGATCAAACAATTGGACCCAAAATAGTAATCTGTCCTTTTTCTTCAGATACAAATGTACACATTACATATAATCTTACCCCAATTTTCAAGAAAGGTTTCTCTTCTTTCAAATCTGGAGCAATTCCTTAAATCTCCCCTTCCTTTCTCCTCCCAGATTTATTTGCCTTACTCACTTGTGCAAAGGTAGCCCACGAATGCAAACCTTTCTCTTGTGTTCAAAGCGTAAACTTTCACGGAGCCTTCTCCCATCATCCCTCAACTCCCTTGTAGTTCAGTCAGTCAATGTCCACGTATCGTGGAAGTGTGGCTATTGCAGTCCACACATGGCACTTACACAAATGCAGGTGATTAGAAAGCAGTTGGAAATTAAAATAATATCTTATGTTTCCACCTCAGCACAGGCTTCCTGAACAAGAACGAAGACCTGAAGATATCTACAGGGTAGGCATCAGATGGACTGGGCTGTTTTGTTTGGAGGTACAAGTATGGGCAAGATATGTGGAATGCAATATTGATCAAAACAGTCAGCTTTGGAAATAAAAAACCTGTTACATGATGAGAATAAATACTTGCTTTTCTGCTTCTTTTTGGCTGGTTCTAGGTCCTCCTCTTTGGCTAGGACATCAGAAACAGTTGACACGAGGGCTTCGGATCCTGGCGTGCTTTCTGTATCTGCCCAAGTCCGTGAGGGTGCTGGAGGAGGACTGGGCGGCTTTGGACACGGAGTCCAAAACGTTGCTGAGCAGCTAGTCTCTTGCGCGAGTACAGAAGGTCCAACAGTGGTGGACACTGGTCCTGTTGAAGAAGTGCATGGTTGCAGAGCAGAAACAGATGGTTGAACAG
The DNA here is from genome assembly GCF_009764475.1 of Pristis pectinata. Lineage (NCBI taxonomy): Eukaryota > Metazoa > Chordata > Chondrichthyes > Rhinopristiformes > Pristidae > Pristis > Pristis pectinata. The sequence continues at coordinate 40,104,966 of NC_067421.1, forward strand.
CGACAGAATCCATTGCAGAGGTACAGAAGGGATTGTAGTTAGATGTGCATGGCTGTGGATCCTCTCGGGAAGGGTGTTCAACTTGCTTTGAACAAAGCGGATTGGCCACTGTTGTTTGGCTGGAGTTGCTGTCCAAGCTTGAGGTTTCATTAATAATCTGCTCAGCCAGACTGCAAGATGATCCTGTCCACACAAACCAATAAATAAATGATGATTCATTTTCAGACATATCAACTCAAGCTACGGTATTTACTCTATTCTGAATGCCTCTTCCATGCTGACCAAAATGCCCAGCTATGCTAGTCCTATTTACCCACTTCCCTCTAAACCCTTCCTATCCATGTATCTGTCCAAGAGTCGTTTAAATGCTGTTATTGAACCTGCCTCAACCACTTTCTCTGATCAATTTACAGCATAGAGACTAGTACGTTGGTGTTTGACTCCTCCATCCAAACCCATCAGCATTCTCTCCTTGAGTGCATAGAATTAAAGTCATAACTTAATCAAAAGCTTGGTTCTGCTTATATTGCTTCCACCTTCATCCACTGCTAGAACCAGATGCAAGTCACATACAATCATTCTGAAACCATCCAAATCTTCATAGAAATAATTACCCATAGAATCTTCCACGTTCTCTTCTTCAGAATTCAGTGCTTTGTACAAATAAGCAACATCTGAAAAAAAAAGTTACCTTTCACTAAAAATCACCACACACTGATCAGCAGAAAGTATGTACAAAAATTTAACTCTGGCTCTTTCAGTTCACTTTGGAAACTGTCCCCTGATTGCTGTGGAGAGCTTATCAAATAAGTAGAGAAGAAGTAGGGGGAGTTAGTCAGTTAACTTTCTAATTTCTGATTTTCACCTGCTGGAATTGCATGCAGTACGTACTCCAGCCTCTCCCAATTAAGTGACATGCGCTCATTTACATGAGAACAGCTATGTGGACTCAGTATGCATAGACTGGCTGGCATCAGTACAACTGCACTCAATTTGTTGTGGTGCTTAATGAGGTAAATAAATTATAATGGCTTTCCTTGATGGACACAGATAGTCCCAACCAGTAACTTGCAGTCAAAGGCAAATGCTGAGACATTTAGTGTGCATCTCCTACTGTCTCTCATTCAGCAGTGTACCCAAACATAGAGTCAGAGTTAAACAGCACAGAAACAGGTCCTTCACCCAGTTCCAAGCCAACCAAGATGCTCATCTAAATTAATCCCATTTGCCCGGGCTTGGCCCATATCCCTCCAAACCTTTCCTATCCATGTACTTATCCAAATGTTTTTTTTAAAAATGTTATTGTACCTGCCTCAATCACTTCCTCTGGCTCGTTCCATATACCCACCATTCTGTGTGGCTGCTTCCCGAGGTCCCTTTTAAATCATTCTCCTCTCGACTTACAACTACGCCCTCTAATTTTTGTTTCCCTTCACCGGGAAAAAGACTGTGTGCCTTCATCCTATCAATGCCCCTCATGATTTTATACATCTCTAAGGTCAGCCTACACTCCAAGAAATCAAGTCCTAGCCTGCCAAACCTCTCCATATAACAGGCCCTTGAGTCCTGGCAACATTCTCATAACTCTTATTTGCACTCTTTCCAGTTTACTGGCATCCTATAACAGGCTAACCAAAACTGTACAAATGTCTTGTACAACTGGCAAGTAACAAGCTGAGAAGTAACTGAAAGCAAGACTCAGCTTCTCACTGCTCAGCAGTTGTTCATGATCCAATTTAGTGTAGGAAGCAAAAACAGAAGATTAGCAACTACATGCAGTACATTTTCCGTGTGATATCCTTACTTTGATCTGGCTCATTCTTCCTGTAGACAACATAAATTGCATCTCCATTCTGCAATGGATAGGTCTGTTTCTTCACTACTTTGGATTTGTTGATGACTGTTCCATTGGTACTGCAAAAACAAAATGACAAGAACAAGTCAATGCGCCTTCTCTCTGTTTAGTACATAAACAAGCATTGGAGGAACATAATACCCATACTTGTAACTTGCTGCATCTACGACTGATTCACCAGATAGCAGATGTGCCGACTGAAAGTGAAACATTCTGAAGTTTAAAAGCACTAAACAGTTTACTGAAGTGGACAGAAATTGGAGTTAGAGCATAAATTCAAGTACAATGCAAAATATTGTCTTGCATCCTTAACAGCAACCAGAACACCTGGGTTGATTGGCCACAACTTGGGCCTTGCTAGCACAGAACGGTGATGTTGCTTCATTGTTAATGGTTTGTAAATAAATGGTCTCCTCTAAAATACAGCTTAAAACCTTCCTTTTTGGTCAAATGCTTTAAGAGTTAGACATCTATATTTGTTTGATAACAATCCCAAAGATAAGCCTTGGGTAATTTCGTTATGAAGCTGCTATATAAATAGCATCTGTTGTTATCAGAGTACCACCTCAGGGGTGGCAACCACACAGAGTGTGCTGCATATATGGAACTCTATTTAAATCTCGATGGCCTTAACTGTCCTTCTCCCCTATCCAAATACTATATCTTCAGTTCCTGAAAGAGAATACGTGTATCCAAGATAATAACCACACTTTCTCCCAAGCAGAATAATAGAGATTTTCTGCCACATAGTTGTCAGTTATGGCCTGTGAAGTTACCAGATGTATGCCCTCTGCAGCCATCTACTGGCAAAATGCAGCAATCATAATAAAACAGCAGTCTCAAATCAATGACAAACAGGCCTGTAAGTCAATGAAAAGGCTGAACTACATGAAGTCTTCCCAAGAATGGCAAAAGTGAATTGGAATGCCACTAGATTGAAGATTCGGGTTTAAATATTTGAACTTATTCTGACAAAGGGTCTTCAACCTAAAATGTTCTTCTGCCTGATTTGCTAAGAATTTTCCACATTTTGTTTTTATTTCCAACATCTGTAGTTTCTTGATTTTCAAATGAATTTGTGGCATTAGGAAATCAAAATGTGAAGAGCTGTTTACCCCCACTCTTCTGTTAAAAACTGCTCTGTGGAATGAATATATCACCCCAAAGAATCAGTCGCTTAACACTTGCAATGCCATGAAGTAGCTATCTACATGCAAATCCAGACCATAAATATTTGTGACACATTGAGAGGGGAATCAAACCCAAAAAATAAGCATGAATATTCAAGTAAGGTCCCAGCTGTGGTTCTGTGGATAGCACTCCCGTCTCAGTGGGGTCCAGTGCAGAGACTAGAACATAACCTAGGCTCTGAGTTGCAGTGTCACAAGTGCCATCTGTTGGAGGTGGTTAAGTATGGTCTTTACCTGCTCCAACTCATTGACATAAAAGATCCCACTACACTATTTTGAAGGTGAGCAACACCTGATGCCCTGACCAATATTTATTTCACCACCAATGAGTAAAACCGTTTATATGGTTATCATCATATTATTCCTCCTGGAATTAGCTGTACACCAAATAAGCACATTACATCAGTGACTACATTTCAAAAGTTGTTCATTGCATGTTAATAGTTTAATTATTTCCTGTAGGATTCTATAGAAATACAAATCTCTTTTCAGGGAAGAAGGGAATCAAACTGTAAGAGAAAATGAAACACCTATCAGAAGAATCACTGACATGGTAACTATACTTCAAGGCCAGCTGTACAACTGCATTGCTGACTTATAAGGTACAAAATATGGGCTGACAGTTAAAAGCATACACCCAGCTCACTTCACATCTTATGAAAATAGTGATTCAACTTTTTAAAAAAATTTTATTTACAGCGTGGTAACAGGCCCTTCCGGCCCAACGAGTCCGCGCCACCCATTTTAAACCCAAATTAACCTACCCGTACGTCTTTGCAATGTGGGAGGAAACCGGTGCACCCAGAGGAAACCCACGCAGACACGGGAGAACGTACAAGCTCCTTACAGACAGCGACGGGAATCGAACCCCGATCGCAGGCGCTGTAATAGCATCGCGCTAACCGCCATGCTACCGTGCTGCCGTATTCACCTGAAATTTGTGCAAATGACGACCACACAAAGCCTAATAAACTATTTCCACAGGAATCACCAATCACACTACTCCTTCATTCTTCAGCCTAGGTACTTTCCCAACAACAAACAGCTAACAAAGACCATCAATGTTGGTACATGGATGGAGAAGGTTTAGAGCCAAATGCAGGCAAATGGGACTAGCTTAGATGGGAATCTTGCACGGCTTGGACCAGCTGGGCTAAGGGGCGTTTCCGTGCTGTAAGACTCTATGGTGGCACTGTAGTTCGATTAGCTGGCTGTTTATTCCAGTCGCAAGGGCTGTGACCTGGAGTGAGAAGCGGGACTCTCAGTGCAAGAAGTGGGAGAGGGTTGGGACCCAGTTCTTTTCCAGGTAATTCCAGACAATACAAGAGGCACAGCCGCAAACTGTTAGGTGATAATTGAATGGGAATTTAGCCAATTGGCAACAACAAATAAAAAGAAGGTAGGGCCAAGCAGAGCAGCCACTGTTGGAGTGGACTGGTGTTAAAGTGGGGGAGCTGAGGCTTTGGTGAGAAGAGGCTAAGGTAAGTTTCTTCCTTTGTCTATTAGTGCCTAGCTAAAGTAGTGACAATAGATCCAGGGTCAGTGGTGTGTTCTTGCTGCCAGATGTGGGAGATCTCAAGTCTCCCTGATAGCTACATGAATATTCAACTGAGGTAGAAAATTGCCCAGCTATGTCCTATTCAAAGTGTAAGAAAATTTTTGTCCTACTATCCAAACAGTCTACTCTCCAATCAGCTTACACTCCATAATAATTGATGGAAGGTGCTATTAAGCAACACTTACTAATCATGCTCACCAAGGTAATGTTTGGTTTTCATCAGGACCACTCAGCTCCAGGCCTCTTTACAGCTTTGGACCAAATTCTATATAAGTAGCAAGAGGCCCTGACATCAAGGCAGCATTTGACTGAGCATAATATCAAGGTCCTTGGTAAAACTAAAGTCAACAGGCATCAATGGGAAGAATCCACTGGTTGGAGTTGTACTTCACACAAAAGGAAGATGGTTGTGATTGCTGGAGGTCAAGCACCCCAGCCCTAGAACATGCAGGAGTTCCTCAAGGGACAAATCTAGTCATAAATATCTTCAGCAATGAAGTTCCTTCCATCATAAGTCAGAAGGGAGGATATTTTCTGATAGGTGCACAAATTTCCATCCCCTAAACGTTAATTCTCTCCATCACATTGGCTAGTGTCTATGCCATTTACAAAATGTACTGCTGGTGCCTTTGCTACTAAGGACAAAGGCAGCAGGCACACGAGAACACCACTTGCATATGCCTGTCTAGTTCACCACCATCCTAACTTAGAAACATGTCACCATTCAATCACTGCTGGATCCAAATCCTGGAACTCCCTACCCAATAACAATACAGGAGCAAAAGACCTGCAGTGATTCAAGAAGCTGTCCATTATCACCTTCTCCAAGGCAATGAGGAATCGGCAATAAATGCTGGCCTCGTCAATGATATCCACCCCATAGGCACATGAATGTTCAAATGGATATGGACATTTTGCAGGCAGAAGGGATTAGTTTAGTTAAGCATTTAATTACTAGTTTCATTTGGCACAACATCATGGGCCAAAGGGTCTGTTCCCATGCTGTACTGTTTAATGTTCTATGGATTCGCAGTCCAGTGGCAAAACACTAGCAGAGGAAACTAAGGAGAGCCCCATTTATTCAACACTACTGTAGCACAACCCCAATCTCAATACAGTACATTCTATTTCACCATTATACATCTTTCATATGAAAAAATCTCCTCTTGGTCTCTGTGTAATTCACTTTAAAGTAACTGCAGTTCTGCATTTATCAGCTCTTATGATGGCACAGTAGAGGAGTTGAGGCCAGCTTAAATCAACTGTGATCATATTCACTGGTGGAAGGCCTGAGGGATTGAGTGGCCTACTCGCATGTTCTTAGGAATGAGATTGAGAGCAGCTAATTCATTTCAAGGATGAACAATCCAGGTAACAGAGGTGAGACTTCTCAACAGTACAAACTGGATTTTGAAATGTGTGATCGGAATGTGAGAAGTCACCGTGACAAAGCAGTACCCCATTCTCTTCAAAATAAAAACAGTTATCATAAATTTGATAGTGACAGTGGTTAGAACTCACTAATGGCAATTATTTTTCTACTTTGAAGAAACAAGAAAGTTAGTCAGAAAATGAACACTACTTACCTTGTGTCTTCTAACCACACTTGTCCAGTGTGCTCTCGAATTATTTTACAATGGTCTCCTGAAACAAGCTTATTGCCGGGAAATGATAAATCACAACCTAAAAATAAGAGGCATAAGTTAAACTGATTTTTGACAGAAGCTCCTTTATTCTATCACTTAGCTAATGCTTTTTGGGACTAATTAGTTACAACACTTATTACAGAAAAAAATATTGCCTGACAGCAGTAGCTTTTTTTTAAAACTCAATGAGTTGTCTGAAAAGGTGATGAATGCATTTTCAGAAACAAAGGAAATGGATGGTTGCAAGGGGAAAAACAAATTTCAACTTTGTTTTAGCCAGGACCTAATTGATTTTCCCCATTAGTAATCAAATATCTGGATACCAGCTAACCACCATTGGGACTGCACTCAAACTGAAACATGCTAGCATCCTAAGAGGGCTACAACTCAGGAAAGAAAAGTAGGCATTTCCCTACCTGACTCTTTCTAGACCAACTCATAATTTTACCAATTTTATTTTAATGTGATTTTATATCAACATTCAAGTGGTAATGTATTTGAAATGATACAGAATCATTTCAGGGTCCAATTCTAATACAAATTCAAAACCACCAGGTTTTGGCAGCTTCTGACCAGAAACAGACCAACACATTGCAAATTTCTATCAGTATTTACTCAACAATTCAGAATCAGATTATCATGTGCCGTGAAACTTGTTGTTTTGTGGCAACAGTACAGTGCAAGACAAAATTATTATTAGTTCCAAAAATAGTACAAGAGAGTAAGAACAAGGTAGTGTTCATGAACCATTCAGAAATCTGATGGCGGAGGGGAAGAAGCTATTCCTGAATCGTTGAGTGTGGGTCCTTCAGGCTCCTGTACCACCTCCCTGACGGTAGTAACGTGAAGAGGGCATGACTTGAATGGTGAGGGACCTTAATGATGAATGCTGCTGCCTTGAGGCACCACCTCTTTATGTCCTCGTTGGCGAGGAGGGTTGTACCTGTGATGGAACTGGCAAAGTCTACAACCCTCTGCAGCCTCTTGCAATCCTGCGCATTGGAGCCTCCATACCAGGCAGTGATGCAACCAGTCAGAATGCTCTCCACCGTACATCTGTAGAAATTTGCAAGAGTCTTTGGTGACATACCAAATCTCCTCAAACTTCTAATAAAGTAGACCCACTGGTGAGCCGCCTTTGATTGCATCAATGTGTTGGGCCTGGGATAGATCCTCAGACGTTGACACCCAGGACCTTGAAACTGCTCACCCTTTCCATTGCTGACCCCAGAGGACTGGTGTGTGTTTTCCTGACTTCCCTTTCCTGAAGTCCAGTCAATTCCTCGGTCTTGTTGATGTTGAGTGAGGTTGTTGTGGCAACACCACTCAACCAGCCGATCTCTCACTCCTGTACGCCTCCTCATTGCCATCTGAGATTCTGCCAACAACAGTGGTGTCACTGGTGAATTTATAGATGGTGTTTGAGCTGTGCCCAGCCACATAGTCATAAGTATAGAGAGTAGAGCAGTGGGCTAAGTATGCATTCTTGAGGTGCGCCTGTGTGACTGTCAGTGAGATGTTACTACTGGTCTGCACTGACTGGTCTCCTGATAAGGAAGTCAAGAATCCAGTTGCAGAGGGAGGTAGAGGCCTAGGTTTTTAAGCTTGTTGATTAGTACTGAGGGGATGATGGTGTCGAATGCCAGCTGTAATCAATAAACAGCAGCCTAACATATGTATTGTTGTCTAGGTGCTCTAAAGCAGAGTGGAGAGCCAGTGAGATTGCATCTGCTATACAGCAGTTGTGGCAGTAGGTGAACTGCAGCATGTCCAGGTTCTTCCTCAGGCAGGAGTTAATTATAGCCATGACCAACCTCTCAAAGGACTTCATCACAGTAGATGTGAGTGCTACTGGGCGATAGTCATTGAGGCAGCAGCTCACCCTGCTCTTCTTGGGCACCAGTATGATTGATGCCCTTTTGAAGCAGGTGGGAACCTCAACTGCGGCAATGAGAAGTTGAAGACTTACTTGAACACTTCACCCAGATGGTTGGCACAAATTTTCAATACCGTGCCAGGTACACCTTTGGGTCCTGACACCTTGAGGGTTAGACTCTCTAATCCACTTTAGCAGAATATTGTGTCTCAACTTCATTAAAAGAGCTCTCACATAACTTGCTGAGAGCATTGTCTGTACTAGTACAAGTTGCAATATGACAAATCATTGTCCAATTAGTATCAAACTCACTTCCAAAGCAAAAGGTTGTGAGTTTACAGTATGTCCTATGATAGGGATCCACACTCACTTTCCAGGTTTACAATCAGTGCAGTGCTGAAAAAATGCCAGATGAAATGAGTTCCCAGGTGAACACAAGACTCCATGACACTATTTCAAAAACTTGGGAAGCTCTTCCTTATGTCCTCTGTTGTATTTACTACTTAAACATCTCTAAAAAGGCTGTTTGTGGAACCCTGTTGTGAAGAAGTTAACTCCATACTTCTGGTAACATTGGTTTACATTAAACAATACTTCATTATCTGTAAAATGCTTTGGGGCATCCCAACATTGAAACAAAATGCAAATCTTTCCATCTGAAGGCTCAAAGCCATCAATTCTCAATGTTTTCAATCCCAAGTATGCAAAAACAGTGATTCTCCTCAGACACAAAATTAAAAATAATTAATCAAAACTTTAACTAGAAAATATAGTTTTGCTTATTTGGGTCACTTGCACATCCACCCATTTGACTTTCTCACTGTTGGTAGCCAGTGGGTTCAGCTGCCTGCCCCCAAGCTCTGGAATCTCCTATCTAAATCCCTCTTTTAGGTTTAATGCAATGACTTAAAACAAACTTTACCTGCCTTAATACCTGATTAACGGCTCAATGAAAGAACTTCTGATAACATTGTTATTAAATTCCCTGGGATGCTTTACCATATTATAGGAGCTTTAAGAGCAATAAGTTGTTGAATACTTCCAATGAACACTGTCCAAAAAAAAATCCACAGTATTAAACATTTGGAGGAAGAGAACTGAAGGTGGATTTGGACACACCTGCACAGAAATGTAATAGGTAATCAACAACTAGAGAAAAAGATGGGTGAGAGAGGGCCTTGAGTTATTTGACCTAGCAATCCTGATCCTATGACATATAAAATTAACAATCTCTAGAATAGAGGGACACAGAAATTCATGTCCAGAGCTAGGACAGTTCATAGTCAAAGAATAATAGGTTAGTCATTTAGGGCCAAGGTGTGAAGAAACATCTTCACTCAGGTTGTCGTCAATCTTTGCCCCACCCTAGAGGCTGGGGATGCTCAAGAATATTCAGGATCAAGAGTGTTGTAGACAAATCAGCAGGATTGGACAGGAAAGAGAAGTTTAAGTTCACCCATAAACATAAAGAAAGGCAGAACAAGCTTGAAGGACCCAAGTGACGTTCTTAGCCTCCTTCAAGAAAACGAGTTACAGAAAATACACTTCAGAGGATGCCGATTATGTAGAAGAGTCTATCCAATGAAGTGCAGAAATAGATTACGGTGAAAAAAGGCTTTGAATATCATAAGTGGCCTTACTACAATCCTGCAAGTCTTTGCCAAGACAACACTTGGTGTGTTACAAACAGTTTAAGACCCCTTAAGAGATAGTTCAGAGGATATTCACTAATTCATTCCTGAGATGAAGGTTTGCCACATGAACAAAGGCCAAGCAGATTGGTCTGCACTTGAGTATGAATCATGTCAGACCTCATCAACATGATCCCCCCTCATTCTTCAAAACTCAATGTTTTCCTTTGTGGAGGAATCTAGAGGACAGTTTCAGAATAAGGGATTGCCCTTTACCACAGAGGAGGAGGATTTTTCAAAATTCTCCATATCAGAGAACTATGGAAGAAGCATCATTAAATACATACAATACCAAAATAATTTTGCATTACAGAGTAGGAGTTACAGTAACAGGTAAAAAAGGGGAGCTCAGGCCAAGATTAGATCAGGCGGGACATCAATTCATTAACTGTTCATTCTTGATATTGTGTGCTACAAATGCCAGTTCTCTTTAACTGGTTCCCATCAAGCCAAGCAACAAAGATCACTCTCTCACAGGGAATGAAGATGAATATTAGTTGGAAAAAAATCTTAAAGATTTTCATTCATAAGTTACACATTGAAAAAGACTGAATAATCTTGGCATTGTGTAGTCAGGAAATATCCTGTATCACAAGTCCCACAAGTCTCTCTGGAGATGTTAGTTCAGCAATTGTAGAATAAATGCAGCAATGCAAACACCTCCCCAGGGAGGGGAGATGCATTCCATTAACTTTAATGACTGCTTTCCACAAAAACTGGAAGTTGACACCTGAGCAATTCTACACAAAGACTTCATTTACAACAGGCTTATAAGAGTTGAGAAGTCACAAAATAGTCCTTTAAAAGAGCAGTCAATTATATAACAGCCACCTAGTCCTGCGAAGGTCTGAACCTTTACCAGAGAAACATGGATCTTTTTATCTGGGGGCCCAGGTCAAGCATCTGAAGAACAATGTTGGAGCACAGTTCAAACTGTGTTATACAAGTGTGGATGCAGTGCACTAAAATCAGTAATCTTCATCTTGAAAAAGACATTCTAGACCAAACATCAAGAATGAAAAGACCAAAAACTCAGCATCAATGCAAACGAAACAAAAGCTCCTCCCAATTATCTTCCCAAAAAACTAGAAATTCTATCCAACTAGCTGGGAACAAATTAATTTCCTTCTCCAATTAAAAAAAAACAAAGCAATTTCCAGCTTTCAAATATCACGTCTGCCCAACCAGTTCCAATGCTTCACTATTTCATTGCTGTCCTTGCCGTAACTAAACACTCCTCCACCCTACAAACTAATTACGGCAAAGGATGGTTTTGATAATTTGGCCAAAAATTCAAGTTATGTAAATTATTTAAACATTTTGCATCTGTTAGAAGCCCTATTCAAGAGGAGGGTAACTTATGCACTGAGTATTCTATTTATACACACGCTATAGAAATGATACGAAGAGTAATCCATCACAGGCACAACCCACCCCACCATCGAGGACATCTTCAAGAGGCAGCGCCACAAGCCAGCAGCATCCATCATTAAAGACCCACTCTATCTGGGATATGCCCTTTTCTCAGTACTACCATCAGGGAGGAGGTAGAGGAGCCTAAAGACCCACACTCAACATTTCAGGAACAGTTTCTTCCCCTCCGCAATCAGATTTCTGAACAGTCCATGAACTCTACCTCATTATTCCTCTTTTGCACTATTTTATTTATTTCTTGGTAACTTATAGTAATTTTTATGTTTTGCACTGTACTGCTGCTGCAAAACAACAAATTTCATGACATATGTCAGTGATAATAAACCTGATTCTGATATAAACTGAAGCCACATTTTATAAATTTAGCATAACAACATCTTTGTTCTACTAGAGTTCAATCTAAGAATGTACTTACAGGGAACAACAGCGTAGTGACTAGGTACTGTACTAGTAACTCAAATACCCAAATGAATAATCCAGAGACAAGAGCTCAAATCCCACCATGAGTGTTTAAATTTAGACTAAGAATCATTAATATTCATGAAACAACTCGAGTTCTGTAAAACCGCAACTGATTATTAAAATCTGAGGAAAGGAAACCCACTGAACTTACCTGGTTTGGCTTCAATGTGACTTAAAACCCACAATAATTTGTTTAAGTCTGAAATGCCTTTAGGTAGCCCCGTAAGCCTTTTTGTTCAAAGGCAGGTAGGGATGACCAATAAATGCTGGTGTTTCCAGCAATGTCCCCATATGATGAATAAAACACAGCCCTTCAAAGCAAATTCACTGAGGGCAGCCACCAGAGTCATCACAATTTGCCATGAGTGCTCTTACTTGCAGGATAATATCAACAAATGTTTGTCTGCTACATTAATATTTGAGGTTTACAGTAAGTCATCAAGTCTGTCAATCCCAAACAAGAGATCTATTTATAGACAGAAAAGGACTTGACTGTGATAGTGATTAACTGACTGCAGTGACAACCAGGCTTGAAAACCAGACACACAAATTTGAATTCCATTACAATGGCTACTGATTTTACATTCAACTAGTAAATGTGGAATTAAAGATTCCACAATTGTGCCCATGAAACTACCAGATTACTATTAAAACTCCATTTGGTTCATTAATGTTCTTCAGCAAAGGAAATCTGCCACCTTATCTGATCTGGACCGATTCCAGACCCACCAATAGGGTTGACTCTTAATCGCTTGCTCAATTCAGGGTCAATTACGAATGGGTAATAAATGTCAACATTGCACTGGCATCCACATTCTTTGAATGAATTAAGTTGAGAAGTTGCTGCTTTAAGTTCAATGGCAGCACATCTCTTTTAATACACTGGCTTCATGTGGTATACCTATAGCTTTTACAACCAACTAAACCTATTTAGGAGGTACAAAAAAAAGCATGGTACTGAATCAAAAGCAGAACTGAGAAACTCTGAAGGAACACTGAAATAGTCACTGAATGTCTTTCAAACTAAATCAGGGCAAGTGGTACAAGATTGTAGGGGGAAAGAAGAGGCAAGATGTTATCGGTGTTCATGTGGAAATGGAAGCAAATGCAGATAATTCTGAAGGGCAGCAAATAGAAGAGATAGGAAAACTTCAATGGGATTCTTGGTTGGGATGAGGGAGGGACATTAATTAGAAGTCATGGTGTGGGAAGAGAAGCCATTGAAAGTGATTTTCTGGCTATGTCTGGAGTTGTTTTTTTGTTTATACCTGGCCTACAAGCAGCACTAGTAGCCATTCTTGCTTGCCTGTAAGAATACAGAATGGAAAACTACATGTGGGGCAGACACAGCAAGGGAAGTACATTCCCTTCACTGATAGACTGCAGTGAATCAATTAAAGTTATGAAGCTTTTGTCTAGCACTAGCCTATCTAGTACAAGACTTAGTGAATCCAATTTCACTACAAGCCATATTAAGTTTTGAACCGATGGCTTTTGTTATTTTATTACAATGAACACCAAAATACCATATCTATTAAAAAACCATTTTGCTAAACATGCAGCAACTATATCATTCCAGGATCAATACATTTATTAGAAGCATAGAAGGAAAACAAATTCTGAATGAAGTCCAGAGAAGGGGACATGCCAGCTTGCAGAATCATGAATAAAGGGGAACTTATGAACAAACAAGGGAATGGAAACTACCAGGTATTGAAGTTAAATACAGTACAGCACAAAACAATCCCACAAGAGTCAATCTCATCTCACCCACAAAGTGACTTGACACAATTCATCGTACAGTAAGGGAGTGTAGTGCCACTTTTGGGTAAGACTGTAAATCAAGTTCAGTTTTGGGCTCTCTGGTGGTATCTACCATAGTAGATACTATGGTACTATTTTGGCATGTGGGCAAGTTATTTTTGGTGAGCTGTCTAAGACTTCTCTCTCAATCAACATTACCAAAACCAGTATCTGGCCATAATCACTTGTTTGAGAGAGCTTGCTATACATAAATTAAATACTGCACTTCCCACCTTACAACATTCAAAATGACTTAAGATGTCCTGATGTTTCAAAAGTGGCTATTTTCTACTTTATTGATTGATTAGTTAAGAATCAGCCATGTCAAAGAGTCTGGAGTAACACTAGTTAAGGATGACATATTTACTTCCCTGAAGGACATTAGTAACAATCCAGCAGTTTCACATCCCATAATTAAAAAAAAATTGTGGTATTTAAATTCACCAGCTGCTAGTTAAATTCAAATTTAACCCTCTGGATCAATTAACTAGAATTCTAGCTGCCAGTTATTAACAACCACTCTACTGTACCAACTGGTCTTTCTTCAAAGAATCAGGTTCAGATCTGGTACTCCATGTCCCAAAAGTTGAATAGGCCATAATATTCATTGTGTATAACTGCAAAACTCTCTGACAAGGTTACAACAGAGTTACAAGAAGCCAAAAGATCCTACCAGCAAATAAGCAATATAATTTAAGAATGTCTTTCTATAGTGCATTTCACAGCCTCAAGATGCTCCAAAGTGCTTTACAGCCAGTGAAATACTTTTTAAGTACTGTCACAGTTGTAATGTGGGAATTATAGCAGCCATTTTGTATGCCACAAGCTTCTGATATTTCGTAATGAACTAAACTTTTTTTTAAGGTATTGGCTTAAGGGCACGGGGTAACTCCACTGTTCTTAATTGTAAAGGTGCCATGGAGTCTTTTATATCCATCTGGGAGAACAGGTCATTTGTGCAACATCTCACCTGGATGATGACATTCCCCACTTAGCACTACTTCAGGAGTGTCAACCTAGATTGTGTGCTTGAATCTCAAATGGGATTCACACCAAAATCCTCTGACTCAGGAGAGGGAATTATTTAATAAGCTACCCCTGACAATTTAAGAGGCAACGAAAAGAAAAATGGAAATACACTGGCAGTCTGGAAAAATCAATTTACTTCTTTCCTCCCAAGCAGCAAAAAGTGAACAACTGAGGAAGTGTATATATTTATTTGTTTACACACCAAGTAGTTAGGGAATGGAATGCAACACCAGAGGTGGCACTGCTGACAGATTCAATTGTAGTAGTCAAAAGAGAACAGGATAAGGGGAGGGGAGTGGGACTCACTGTACAGAGTCAGTGCAAACTCAACAGTCTGAATGGCCTTCCTCCATGCTCTAATGATTCTGTTACTGAACTGCAAAGTAACATTTAACTGAAAACAGCAAAAAAGAAAAAAAGAATCCCTGCAAATACTGAGGATGCTTTTTTCTTTTGAGAACTTATCAATTAATAGTTTGCAATAAACAAACTACACCTTAGCCAGGAGTGAACAAACCTAAATTCAGCCTTTTCCAGTCCAAAGGGAGAAGAAGCTGTTTACCAACACCACCCTAACCCTAGCCCCACATACCAAAGGCCAGCCATACCAACCATACTGCTCAGTTTTGAAGGGCCATCGACACAAAACATTAACGGGTTTCTCTCTCCACACATGCTGCTCGACTGGCTGGGTTCTCCAAGCATTTGTTTCTATTCCAGCATCTGCAGTTTTCCCCCACTAACACTGCTCCTCCACCCCTCCCTCCACCATGCTCAGCCAACCCCTAGAGTGATTCCTCCTCCAAAGGGCACCTCCGTAAACTTTCCTAATCAACTCCCCACCACCTTCGATGCCAGTTCTCCTTACCACTAACACCCCCCCAAAAAATGACCCTCCCACCTCACGATCCCAATCAGCAGCTCTCCCCAACTCTTGACCCCAACCCACTAATTATCCCACAGCTAACAATCCCCTCTCCCCAACCTATGAAATCCCCACCCCCTCTCCTCTCCCCTCACCTACAATCCCCCCACCCCTCCCACACCCTCCCCTACCCCTCCCTCCTCTCCTACCCCCCACACCCACCTCCTCTCCCACGCCCCCGCCCCCCCACCCACACAGCCCGCCCCCCACTCCCTCCCCTCCCACACCGCCCACCCCTCCACCCCCTCCCCCACACTCCCTCCCACGCCCCTCCACCCCCTCCCCCACACTCCCTCCCACGCCCCCCCACCCCCTCCCCCACACTCCCTCCCACGCCCCCCCACCCCCTCCCACCCCTCCCCCCAACTCTCCCCTCCCACCCCACCCCTCCCCCAACTCTCCCCTCCCTACCACAACCCCTTCCCCTCCACAACCACCCGCCACCCCTCCCCCCACCCCTCCCCACTCCCCACCCCCCACCCCTCCCCCAGCTGCCGCCCAACACAACGCCAGCCCCACATCACTGCCCCTCCCCATCCACCCTCCCCCGGCGCTGCGGCCTGCGCCGGGTCCGGCCCAGGACCTTTCCCCCGAGACCCACTCACCCTTCCTCCTGCCGATGGTCCACTCGCTGTTCACCAGCAGGATGTGGCTCTCGCTGTCTCGGTCGATGCGGCTGAGGCGGCCCCAGGCCTGGCTGTGCAGCGGCTGCATGGCGGCCTCGGGCCTAGGCGCCCCTCATCGATCGCTCCGGAACCCAGCGGGGGGGGGGGGGAGCCGCCACACCGGGCTCCTCCGCTCGATCAACCGGCGCCGACCCGCAGGGGTCACAACATTTCGCCCTCAGGATCCCGATCCCTTCCCCCCCTCCTCCCGGAGCCAACAGCTGACAGGGCGGGGCGGCCCGGGCCAGACCTACCCCTGCCCTCCCCTACCACCGAGGACCCGCCTCCACCGCGCTGCCATTGGCCATGTGGACAGGCGACGCGTCCACTGTCTGGTCTAGTGCTACGTCAATCAACCTCCGGAGCCCTCCGATCACGTGACACGCCGCCTTTTCCCTGGCTCTCTACCGCCCCCATTGACCCCTCCCGGAATTCCAGGCTGCAGCCGACTTCACGAGTGAATTTGATCCATTTCTTCGACGTGGGTTTTCCTGACAAATCCAATATGTCACTTACTATTTCCCCATTGCCCCTTTGAGAAAGTGGTGGTGAGTCACCTTGCACAACCTGGCAGGCCACTGGAGTGTAGTTACAAAGTTAACTTCATAAACTGTGGGTGTGCATCCACCCACAAGTTACTTGGAAACATTGCAACACTACCCAGCAGTCTCCATGAGTTATGGAAATTGCCGGGCACTGGGGACTTTGCCCTAACTCTCGGACTTCTGAGCCACAGCCATATGCAAATTAGACCTGGCCGGGCATCAAAGACTATGCTGTCACTGCAAAGATTGCTGAGGTATCGACTATTGCGTGGAAGGTTTCTGAATGAGCACAGACAATGCAAAGTGAATAAGGAAGGCAGATTTCCTTTGAAAAACCATGTTACTGAACTAGATGTTGGCTAACTTCATGATAACTATTGATCTTAGCTTAATTCTAAATGTAGTAATTAACCAGATTTAACTTTTCCATATGCCACTGAATTGAATTTCCAGGGGGAAAAATTACATTTCTGTAGGACCATTAAGGACCTTCAAAGGACAGTCACCACTTAAAGTAGGAAAGGTGGCAAGTAAATAGTGCACAGCAAGTTGCACAAACAGCGATGTGACAATGGCCAGATCATCTATTTTTGTGATGTTGATCAAGAAATAAATATTGCCACCTCTATTGGCATTTGAGCAAGGAAGGGGATGGAAGGGAAGAGATGGGGCCAATGAGAGAAGAAAATAGAAACCTACTCCTGGATACAGAGGGCCTGAGGTACTAAATACTTGCCATCGTCTTCACCAAGCAGGAAGATGCTGCTGGAGTTTCAACAAAGGAAGATGTAGTTGAGATTCAGGATGGGCTAAAAACTGATAAAGAAAGGCTAAATGCGCTTAAAGTGGGTAAATTTCCTGGTCCAGATGGGATATATCCTCAGCTGTTGAGGGAAGGAAACTGTAGAGTCCCCGACTTTAATACTCCAATCATTAGGAACAATACTTGGTCTCTGGAAAATTGCATAAGTTACAGCCTTGTTCAAAAACAGGTGTAGAGGGAAACCCAGTAACTACAGTCAGACTAACCTCAGTCAAAAAAAAATTTAAAACTGCAGATGCTTGAAATCTGAAATAAGAAGAGAACTACTCAGCTGGTTAGGTCAATCTGTGGAGAGAAAAACATTTAAAATTTCAGGTTGAAGACCTTTCGTTAGAACCAGGAAAAGCTAGAAAACAAGCAGAGGAGGTGAAAGGGTGGACAGAAGAAAGGAATGTCCATGAAGAGAAAATGAAACTGACTGAAGGGTCTTCAACCTGAAATGTTCACTCTATTTCTCTTCCCACAGATGCTCCCTGACTTGCTGAGTGTTTGCAACACAATAGAAATAATTTGCATTTCTATTGTGCTTTTTTAAATAATTTTTTGGACATTGCACCACACTTTAGAAATAGTGAAATCCTCTTTTGAAAAATTCTGGAAATCTGAAATAAAGACAGAAAATGCTGGAAACACTCAGCAGGACAGGCAGCGACTGTGGGAAAAGAAAATACATATCAGGAGATCAAGAGAGAGACTGAATGATGCAAATAGCGGTGTTGTTGGCTGAAAAAGGGTGGTGAAATCTTGCTTACTGTAGTTGACCTCTCTGGTAGATGCAGAAATAGAAGGAGATGAGTGAGGGCAAAGGGGAGAGGGAGAGAGACAGACAGAGGGACAGAGAGACAAACAAACAGAGAGAGACAGTGAGAAAGAGAGATCAAAGCTGTAAGTGTGAGATAACAGTACAGGAGGGCTGCTGCCTCAATTCCAGTAACCTGGGTTCATTCCAGTGCTATCTGTGTGGAGTTTGCACATTTTCTCTGTGACTGTTACGGACTAGGTTACTAATGGTGAATGTCCCTTTAAGATGGAGCATAGTGGTGTGTGTGTGTGTGTGGCGTGCTTACGTCAACAGAAGATAAAAGGACGTAATGACGTATTTGGAGCAGTCAGTTGGAGAGACTGAGAAGAGAGAGAGAGAGAGACCAGCCTGCTAGTTTCTCTATCGATGGATGAGAAACAACAACTGTGTCTGTTACTACAATCCACGTATGGATTTTGGAGTAATCCGGTGGAGTCCACTTTGTCACTACCCTGTACAGGGAAACAGGTATTTGTGTGAACGGCCACGTCTTGGATGCTTTTCAGGGTTGCAGATACCTTGGAACAAAGCAGTGGAGTTCACTTCGTTGTTGACCTGTAGAAAGAAACAGGTATTTGTGTGGACGGCCACGATTCGAGAGCCTTTCGGGGTGAGGAAGATGCGGTGGAGTAAACACCGAGGTGTCGTTTGGGTTCCATTGTGGAACATTTGGATTTCGTAATTACTCTCTATTTTCTTTCTACATCTACGTCTTATCTTCAGACAACGGTGGTTGTGAAGAAGCCTTTGCTCACGTTTCACCTTATGGCTTGCTGACTGAAACTTTAAGAACCATTCCTGGACTTGGAGTTTGGGAATTTGCCACACACACTACAAGTTTAGTTTTGGGGTTAATGTTTAGGGTTTAACATTTTTACTTCTAACATTCTAACATTTTTACTTTTATTTTTCTTTTTATCATAAGTAGCTATTAATAAAGTAGTTTTTAACACTGAGTCATGACTCAGTGTGTTTCTTTTGTTGCTGGTTCATAACAGTGACCATGTGGGTTTCCCCTGGGTGCTCCAGTTTGCTCCCATATTCCAAAAAGGTGCAAGTTGGTAGATTAATTGGCCACTGTAAAATTGTCCCTAATGTGCAAGTGAGTGGTAGAATCTAGAGGATAGGTTACAGGGAAAATTCAGTGGAGAATGGAACTGCACTGTGAGCTGGCATAGACTCTATAGGCCGAAATAACCTCCAATGTTGTAAGGAAATACGAGAAGTATGAAGCATACAATTAAGAAGGTCAGATAACAAAGGAAGCCAATCATCAGACTAAATCTGTAGTGATTGGGTATGACTGAAAAGAGTTTACAACCATAGAGCAGTGTGGTATGTTTGTATATAGTTGTATAAAAAGTTGTCATCGGAAGATGAAGTGAGCCATATACTGTAGGGAAAGAGCAGAAGGTCATATGGTAAAACCTCCAGGGTTAGATCCATGCGGAACTGGCAACTTAAGTGCAAGATCACACTGCTCATCAGGACGTTGTCTTGCAGTTATGTAGAGGTGGATGTGGTGAACTGTAGACCTCAGTAAGAAGTTCACAGCTCCAGCCTCTAATAATGAGCAGCTAGAACTGTATTTCCACCTGACTCAGGAATCAAATTACCAGACAGCAGGGAATTGACTCTATTCTAATCTCCCACATGAAGTGTCAGCATGGAGTAATGATTCTAAAGAGACCTGTTTACTTCTTTTCAAGCAACACAGTCACTAGTTATTACTTAATGAACCACAGATCAACCTAGACAGGTATATGGCAAGAAGATTTACAGGAGTGGAGAGGAACAGGCTCCATTTGAAAGAGAGTAGATATAATTTGCATTTCTATTGTGCATTTTAAATCCCTTTTAATTCTCTGCACAACATTTTAGAAGCGGTGAAATGTTTTTTGAAAATAAAAAAACTGCTGATGCTGGAAATCTGAAATAAAAACAGAAAAGATAAGATATCTTTATTAGTCACATGTACATCGAAACGCACAGTGAAATGCATCTTTTGCGTAGAGTGTTGTGGGGGCAGCCCGCAAGTGTTGTCACACTTCCGGCACCAACTTAGCATGTCCACAACTTCCTAACCCGTACGTCTTTGGAATGTGGGAGGAAACCGGAGCACCCGGAGGAAACCCACACAGACACGAGGAGAATGTACAAACTCCTTACAGACAGTGGCCGGAATTGAACCTGGGTCGCCGGCACTGTAAAGCGTTACTCTAACCGCTACACTACCGTGCCTGCCCGTCATCATCAGAAACATTCAGTGGGCCAGGCAGCAACTGTGGAAAGAGAAGCAGTTAATGTTTCAGAGACGTGAGAGAGACTGCAAATGCTGGAAATCTGGAGTGACACACACAAAAAATGCTGGAGGAACTCATCAGGTCAGGCAGCATCTATGGAGGGAAATAAACAGTTAATGTTTCAGGCCGAGACCCTTCATCAGGACTAGAAAGAAAGAGAGTAGAAGCCAGTATAAAAAGGTGGGGGGAGGAGGAGGAGCATGAGTTGGCAGGTGATGTCAATATTCATTTCCCTCCATATATGCTGCCTGACCTGCCGAGTTCCTCCAGCATTTTTTGTGTGTGTTGCTGCAGTTAATGTTTCAGATTTGAGACCTTTTGTCAGAACTTGGAAAGAGAGAAAAACTATTTAGTTTTCAGTAGCAGAGAAGGTGGAGAAGAACAAAGGGAATATCTCTGATAGGATGAATCCAAACGGCTTAGTGAGGCAGTTACAAACATATTAGGTTTCTTTGTCTCTATAATGCGTTGTAAGTGGCGAGGTTGTGGGATATGTCAGACTATATGAATAGATTAAGTAAAACTGAGCCAAAGTAATGACAATAAGAAGTGGATAGTTCTGATGCTGCAGGAAGAAGGAAAGGTCAAGTTACCTACAGTTGGAAAATTCAATATTGAGTTAGGAAGACATCTGGGCGTAAGGTAAGGTGTTTTTCCTCCAGCTTGTGTTAGACGTCATTGTAACCATGCAGGAGGGTACAGACAGAAAGGTCTGAACGGGAGTGGGATGGTGAATTACAATGGAAGGTGACCAGAAGCTCAGGTTCACTCCTGAAGAATGAACACAGGTGCTCCACAAAATGATCTGTTTGCTTTCTCCAAAGCAGAGGACACCAGATTGTGAACAGCTGCAAGTGAGTCACTGCTTCACCCGGACAAACAGTTTGGGTCCCTTGGTAGTGGGAAGGAGGGAGGTGAAAGGGCAGGTGTTGCGAATCCTCTGGTTTCATGGGAAAATACCATAGACAGGGAGTGGTGGGGGGGGGGGGGGGAGGTCGGAAAAGTGAACCAGGGAGTCACTAAGGAAGTGATGCCTTTGAATGCTGAAAGGGGAGGAGGGGGGACGTGTCTGGTGGACTATTGTTGGAGCTGGTGGAAGTTGCAAAGAATGATCCATTGAATGCAGAGGTTGCTGGTGTGGAAGGTAAGGACCAGGGGAACTCTGTTCTTGCTCTGTCCAGGAGGAGAGAGGGTGAGAGGAGAGATGCAGGGAAACAGGTGAGATCTAGTAAAGAGCTCTGTCCATTATGGGAGAGAAGAAGCCACAGTTTGAGAAGAAGGAAAGTCTTTCAGATGCATCCGTGCAAAATGCGGCACCGTCGGAGCAAATGTGACAGAGATGGAGGAACTGGGAAAACGGAATGGTGTACTTGGAGGAAGTACAGTCAAGAGAGCTGTGGGAGTCTGCAGACATGTAATCAGTGTTTGTGGTGATGGAGAGATCCAGAAAAGAAAGGGAAGAGTCAGGGATGGACTACATGAAGGTGAGGGCTGATAGCCAAAGTGATCAAGTTTTCATGTTCCGTGTGAGTGCAGGAAGCAGCAACAATGCAGTTGTCAACATACCAGAAAAAGAATTGACGGAGTGGGCCAAAGTAGGACTCAAGCATAGAGTGTTCCACGTAAGCCTGGGCCCACGCAAGTGCTCGTAGTTATACCTCTGATCCGGAGAAAGTGAGTGGAGTTGAAGGAGAAGTTGTTCAATGGGAGACCAGTTCAGACAGGCAAATGAGTGTTTCGGTGGAGGGCAACTGATTGATTCTCTGTTCAAGGAAGAAGTGGAGGGCTTTCAGACCCTCCTGATATGGGATGGAGGTGTAGAGGGATTGAAAATCTATGGTGAAGATGAACCAGTTGAGAACAGGTAATTGGAAACTGTTAAAATGGCAGAGGGCATCCAAAGTGTGACAGATGTAAGTGGGAAGGGACTGGACTAGGGGACACAGTTGTACTATAGGCAAAAATGAAAACTAACATGCCCAGCAAGATCCCACAGAGAGCAATGAGATGAATGAGCAGACAATCTGTTTCTGTAACATTATTCAAGAAGTGGCTAGAATGCTCTCCTGATAAGAATTCCAACATTAAACACAAATGAAAATGTTATTCATGTTTAAACTTGAATCAATCTTTCAAAAATGTAAATGTTGTCAGGCACTTTCCTGAAAATTATGCATAGAGTAACAGCTACAACTTTGATCTCCCACTGCACCAGGCACTGTGCTGATTTCACATCACAGCGTTGACTTCTGAGCCAGTTGTCACAGATCAGTTGGGAATAGAAACAGATTGTTACAACTGTTCAGGGAAGGGACAACACAAACTTTAAAAACTAAGAACTAAAAGGCAAAGAGTCCCTACCTCAGTGGTGGGCAGCGAAAATGGAAAGTTCTCTGCTTCAAACTGCATCAATTCTGTTAAAAAGGATGTAGGCTGATATATAGAACTAACAGTACAGGAAGAGGCCATTCAGCCCAACAGTTCCAAACTGGTGTTAGTAGTCCACACTGGCTTCTTTCCATCTCCCTCCATTTCACCCCATCACTGTCACCTGTTCCTCTCTTCCTCATCTGGTTTCCTGTTGAAGCATCTTTGCTCTTCACATTGGCCTCTCTTTGTGGTGTACAGCTGACATCCATCAATAACCATCAATTGAGGGAGAAGTGTTAAACCAGTCTGTGGAATGAGTAGGGGGGTTGGATATGATGGGATGGCTCACTTACTATCCTGATCTGCAAATATTTCACCATTGCTATCATCAGCAGGTAAACCCCTGGAGGTCTCTGCCCATCAGGGACGTGGGACTTTCATTACTGAGGCCGCATCCTCTCCCTTACCCATCAACAGTGCGGCAATCAAACCCTCTGGCCCCTCTCCCTCCCTCCCTCTTGACTGACATCTGACCCACTAGAGTGGGGAATTCCATCCCACCTTCCTCCACTATTATGTGCCCCCTCCTTCCTGATAAATATCAGGGCTACTGATCCAGCTCAGGGAGACTGCTAGGTGTCTGAATTATCGCTTATGTGGGTCCTTAAATGACTCCTGAAGGGCCGAGAGTGTGAATAGCAGGAGAGTTTCCACAGAATCATACGGTGGACAAACCGGACAACCCTGAAGCCAGCAGTACATCTATGTGTATATATGTTATAGATCTATACACACACGCACTGGCACATTGAGAGATACACACCAAAGAAAGGAAACAAACATACTCAAATAGATACTTCTTCTTCTTGGGCATTTCCACGGGGTTGAAGATAACTTGCATCTGCTCCAGTTCAGCAGGTTCTGAGTGGCCAATGAGGCCAATGATGGACCCACAGACTCTGCCACAAATGAAGCAGGAGGTGCTTGAGTCAGGTGGGTAGTCTGGGAGATGGAGCTATCCTTCTGGATTACACTAGGCTTCCTGTGCTCCCAAAAAATGTACTCTCTTTGCAATCCTAAATGTTCCTTCTGCACTTGAATGGTCATGGGTCAGATTCCCAAAAGTCAATTAGGATGTTACACTCTATCAAGGAGCCTTTGAGAACATTGGAAAACTATCTTCTCTGTTCTCCTGGAACTCTCTTCCCATGACAGAATTCAGAGTATCTATCTGTAGTCTGCTGTTTGGCATGCAAATAATATGGCCTACCAAAAGGAGCTGACTGAGATAATTAGGACTTCAGTACTGGGAAAGTTGGCCGAGGCAAGGACTGATGTTGGTTCATTTATCTCATCAATGGATTTAGGGATCGTGTTGGTGGTATCTCTCCAGTGATCTGTAGAGGCTCCCAGGGGGACAAGGATCACAGTAAACCATGTGTTTTGCACAAGTTTCTAGTCTTGATCTTCATACACTCTTTTCCTCAGATGGCCAATGGCTGTACAGCTGCACGTTATTCATCACTAATGTGTTTACTAAGACATGGATCCTGAGATATGGGAAGTCATCCACATTATCCAGGGCCTCGTCGTGGACCGTTTCTTATCAGAGGGCAATGTTCTTTAGCATTGGTGGTGAGGCGGGGAATGGGGTGGATGTGGGGAGTTCAAGTTGATAGATTTTTTGATAGTTTTTTTTATATAAAGAGAGGACCTTTGTTTAGTATAGCATTAGTGTAAGCCCTATTCCTTCACTTTCTTGAACGATCGAACTAATGACAAGGAGCTTGGCTTTCAAACATGTGCGTACACAGATGTCATCTGCATATTGCCACTCGATGACTTAAGTTCAGGTGATGTTTGTTCTGGAGTAGAGACGCATAGGTTGAACAGTTTCCCCATTTGTTCTGTAGATCAGCTTCTTAAGTATGAAGCTCATTTGAACTGAGGTCAGCATTGCAGCAAGACAGACTGAGGTAAGTGTTGGGCTGGTGACATGGCCTTCCTGATACGAGCCTTTGTTGAGATTGGGTCTGTTGTGGACCCATTGGTTAAGTCACAGTTTACATGGCATCATGAAGATGATGTAAGGTGGAGACAAATTTCTGTGGGCAGCCAAATTTGAGAAGGATTCTGTGAGGTTAAAAAAAAAGGGCCATGTAGAGTGGGTGGGCTGCTCTGTGTTTCTCTTGGAGTTACTGTACATGAAAATACACGGTGTCCAGTGTGCCTCTGGATAGGCAGAATCCACACTACAATTCAGGGAGCAGCCCTTCAGCTTCTGGGAGGAGGCAGCTGAGGGGAACTCTGGCATACAACAGGGAAACCTCTCTGTAGTTACCACAGGTGGATTTTGTCTCCTTTCTTTAATGTGGTCACAATTGTGGCATCTCAGAGATCAATGGCAAGCCCTCCTTTTCCCAGATGTGGGTGATGAGGTTATGGATTTGTCTGAAGTTCCTCTCCACCAACTTTTAGAACTTCAGCGGGCATATCCACCTCTCCCAAGGCCCTGTTGTTCTTCAGTTACTTTGTGGCCTTGTTGACTTCTGGTCAATTAGTGCCAAGGCTGGACTAGAAGGTTTGCTGTGGGATGGTGAATCAAGGGCACTGACATCAAGGACAGAGCCATGGATCAGGTATTTCTTCCAGTGAGACAACACACGCAAAACGCTGGAGGAACTCAGCAGGTCAGGCAGCATCTATGGAGGGAAATAAACAGTTGACATTTCAGGTGGAGACCCTTGATCAGGACAATTATGCCTCCATAGATGCTGCCTGACCTGCTGAATTCCTCCAGCATTTTGTGTGTGTTGCTCCAGATTCCAGCATCTGCAGAATCTCTTGTATCTTTGTGTCTTCCAGTGGGTGTCTCTCTGTCTCTGTCTCTGTCTCTGTCTCTGTCTCTGTCTCTGTCTCTCTGTCTCTCTTTCTCTCTCTCTCTCTGAGGCCAATGCAGCAATTGTAGATTTTTTCACAGATGGAGCAGGAGATGATTGATGGTAATTGTTTTATTATTGTCACATGTACCGAGGTACAGTGAAAAGCTTTGTTTCACATGCCATCCATACAGATCATTTCAAGACATAAATACATCACGGGAGTACAAAGGGAAAAGCAATAACAGAATGCAGAATATAGCGTTACAGTTACAGAGAAAGTGTACTGCAGGTAGACAATAAGGTGCAAGGGCCACAACAAGGTAGAATGTGAGATCAAGAGTTTGTCTTTATGGTACAAGATGTCCATTCAAGAGTCTTATGACAGAGGGATAGAAGCTGTACTTGAGCCTGGTGGTGTGTGTTTTCAAGCTTTTGAGTCTTCTGCCCAATGGAAGGGGGGAGGAGAGAATATCCGGCGTGGGTGGGGTCTTTGATTATGTTGGCTGCTTTCCCGAGGCAGCGGGAAGTGTAGACAGACTCCATGGAGGCAAGGCTGGTTTTCATGATGGACTGAGCTGTGTCCACAACTAGTTTGTGTGGAGCTATGTTCCTTGTGTCTCTCACACATGTCTTCTTTGTGGTCCCAATACATGGACCAGAGGTTCTCAGTGCCATTCTGAATCCTCCTTCTCCATTTTGAGCAGTCATGGATCAGAGATTCCAAGGAGTCAGTGGAGATGTTTCACTTCTTTAAGAGATCTTCAGACACATCCCCAAATCTTTTCTTCTATCTGCCTGGTTATATCTTCCCATGACAGAATTCAATATAGAGTGTCTGGGCCAAGCAAATGACATGGCCTGCCTAATTGAGAGTAACTAGGGCCTCAGTACTGTGTGGATGTTGGCTTGGGAGAGGACAGTAACACAGGTTTGCTCATTATTCCAGTGAATTTGGATGATTTTGCAGAGACAGCATTGGTGTGCCTCACCGGTGCTTTGAGGTGCTTGCTGTGGGTAGTCCAGATCTGAGAACATATCAGACAGCGGGGTTCACTGCTGCCTGGTAGGAGAGTTTTGTGCCATTATCATCAAATACCCTTTTCCCCAATCATCAAAGGCTGGTTAATTACAGGCACACACAGGCGCACACACACAGGCGCACACACACAGGCGCGCACACACAGGCGCACACACACAGGCACACACACACACACACACAGACGTGCACACACAGACCCACATACAGACACACATACACAGAGACATACACACACAGAGACATACACACACAGAGACACACACACACACACACACACACACACACACACACACACACACACACACACACATATGCACACTGCAGCCTCACCAGTGCTTTGGATTTCTGCAATGTGATGGATTTTGAATTTTGGCTTCTGGAACAGACACGGCTTGAATCACCCACCAGAGAGAGGTGGACAGTCAATGTTTCGGGTCAAGACCCTTCATCTGGACTGGATGAAGGGTCTCAGCCTGAAACACCGACTCTCCATTTCCCTCCATAGATGCTGCCTGACCCACTGAGCTCCTCCAGCATTCTGTGTCTGTGAATCTTGCTCCAGATTCCGCTGCAGTCTCTTGTGTCTCCAGTAGAGGGAGGTGCTAGCTAAGCATTGACCTACAGGTGGCTGCTCAAACAACACAGACGTCTGTCAACTCAGACTCACACCTGCGACTCTCACTTCCGCAGGGTTGACTATTTTAATGGCTAGAGCAATGTTTCAAAGAAGCTATTGCAGTACTCAGTTGTAGAACTGTACCTCTCAGAAGGAAACTATTCAGCCCATCACATCTGTGCCAGATCTTTATAGAGCTGCCTA
Source organism: Pristis pectinata (assembly GCF_009764475.1). Classification (NCBI taxonomy): domain Eukaryota; kingdom Metazoa; phylum Chordata; class Chondrichthyes; order Rhinopristiformes; family Pristidae; genus Pristis; species Pristis pectinata. The sequence continues at coordinate 40,132,684 of NC_067421.1, forward strand.
CTTACTCTCCAACCTTGCAATCTTTTCACCTTTCAGAATTTAGAATCAAGACATACAGCACAGAAACAGGCTCTTCGGCCCATCATATCCATGCCAGCATTCATGTACCTATCTATACTAAACATACTTCCCAGCATTCACCACATAGCCTTCTACACTTCTGTGTTTTAAGTGCTCATTTATTTATCCAATCTCTTTTTAAAATCACAATTGATTCTGCTCCTCTGTTTTCTGAGGCTGTGAATTCTAGCTTGGTGCATCATAAAGTACCTTCCTGATCTCCTCTCTGGTTCAATCGCCAACAACAAAATGTCTTGAATTACAAGTTGACTGCACGATTACAGATGGTGCCCCAGGACGGAAAGCCATTTTACTTTTGAAGGTTGTCCTGTTTCCATGACGTTGTAAGGACATAGGAAGTAGGAACAGGAGCCTCTTCCAACCTGCTCCTGCCATTCAAGAAGATCATGGCTGGAGATCTTGGCATCAGCTTAATTTTCCTGCACGTACCCCCTCCCCCCCAATCCCCACAACCCTATACCAAAGATTTCTGGCTGGAATATATTTAGTGACTCAATCCACATGGTTTTCTGGGGTTGAAAATTACAAAGGTTCATTATTAGATTGGATGAGTTTATTGTTGTATACACCAGGGTGCAATGAAATTCCTTGTTCATGTGAAGCTCACAGAGTAAACAGTATACATGGTGATAATAAATACACCAATAAATACAATGTCAAGCACAAAATAGCAGAATGGTGCAAAGATTGCAGTGCAATCTGAAGTAAGTGCAAAAAAAACCCCGAAGTGACAATAGTGGAATAACTGAGAGAGGTAAAGTTAAGAGTACGAGAATGTGGTAGCACCACCAAGACGGGTGTGTGAAAGAGTCTGATAGCAGTGGGGAAGAAGCTGTTCTTGAGTATTTTTAGAACCATAGAACACTACAGCACAGAAAACAGGCCATTCGGCCCTTCTAGTCTGTGCCAAAACTTTATTCCGCTAGTCCCATTGACCTGCATCCAGTCCATAACCCTCCAGACCTCTCCCATCCATGTATCTATCCAATTTATTCTTAAAACTTAAGAGTGAGCCCACATTTACCACATCAGATGGCAGCCCGTTCCACACTCCCACCACTCCCTGAGTGAAGAAGTTCCCCCTAATTTTCCCCCTAAACCTTTCCCTTTCACCCTAAAGCCATGTCCTCTCGTACTTATCTCTCCTAATCTAGGTGGAAAGAGCCTACTCGCATTTACTCTGTCTATACCCCTCATAATTTTGGAAACCTCTATCAAATCTCCCCTCGTTCTTCTACGCTCCAAGGAATAAAGTCCTAACCTGTTCAATCTTTCCCTGTAACTCAACTCCTGAAGACCCAGCAACACTAGTAAATCTCCTCTGCGCTCTTTCAATCTTACTGATATCCTTGCTATAGTTAGGTGACCAGAACTGCACACAATACTCCAAATTTGGCCTCACCAATGTCTTATACAACCTCACCATAACACCCCAACTCCTATACTCACTACTTTGATTTATGAATGCCAGGATGCCAAAAGCTTTCTTTACAACCCTGTCTACCTGTGACATCACTTTCAGGGAATTATGTATCTGAACTCTCAGGTCCCTTTGTTCCTCTGCACTCCTCAGTGCCCTACCATTTACTGTGTATTTTCAGAGAAGAAATTCCTTCTCATCTCCATCTTAAGTGGGTAACCTCTTATCCTGAGGCTCTGGACTCCCCTAGATCCTCCCAGCATCTATCCTGTTGAGGCATTGCCAAAGTAAGAATCCATAAGCAACAGTGGGCCAGGGTGAAAGGGACTTAAGTCAGGGTACAGGCAGCAGTGCTCTGGAAGAGAAGTTCATGAGGACCAAAGGGAAGGAGGTCAGTCAGAAGACTGTGAGAATATTCAAGATGAGAGGCAAGAAAGGCACAGAGCAGCACAGGGTCTCAGCAGCAGGTGGGCTGAAGCAGGGATTATGTGACGGAAATGTAAGCAGGTGGTACTAATGCTGGAGAGGATATGGGGTCAGAAAGTCAGCTCGGGGTCAAACAAAGAGCAGTGTTAGCTCAGACAGTAGCCATTGAATCGGACATGTGATTGATCTATCAGTTAATAAGTCTGTTCATTTAAAACACAGCGGGGCTGAAGCACGGACTCTCCGCCTAGAAACAGGGCCTTGGGGCATCATTCAGTACTCTGAACTGCACAGGCTTGTCTGTTTTAAGAACTGCCTTGCATCTAGTTACACACATCTGAAAAGAGCGTTAATGATGTCAGTGATTTACACAGGTTCACCGAGAGGACACTTTCACAAGGAGCATTGTTAAGACACGCTTTGCATTTATATGGCGCCGTATCACACCTTTCAGAAAAGTCTCAAAGCACTTTACAGTCATACTGAGCTTCTAGTGCAATTGCACTGTAAGTTCCAACGGGCCATCTAATTAAATGATTCTTGTCTGAAAACTGATTGCATTAAATGACCCAAGGAGGAAACGAAGAAATATGGAACATGCAAAACCAGAAGGCTCAGACTGCAAGAGGCAGAGAACTCAGTTATTACAACAAATACTGGACCAAAATAAATTTACAGGGCAACAGGGTGATTGTGAACCAGCAATAACTGGATAACTCTAACAAAGAGCTAGCACAGTGATGCTGGGCAGAATGGCCTCTTTTTATGCTGTGTGATTCTATGATCCAGTTTCCCAGTAAAATAAAATGTCTGTTGGCTGGTTTACCTCTTCCATTGGAGCAATGATTTTAGACTGCTTCCAAAATCTAATTGACAAGAATATATTAAATTGAAAAGCACAGGCTGTGCCAGGAAGTCAGGGCAGGAAGGTCATTGTGGTCTCTGCTTTAAAAGTCTTTCAAATTTTCCAAAGACTTAGGTGTTACTCTCCCAATGCGGGTTTCCTCTTTTTAACTGTGGGTTTAATGCAAGTGCGGACCTGGAGTGGTCTTTGAAATTCCAGACTGATTAACTTACTGGTTAACTGAATTTGGGCTGAGTTTGGCTCCGAATGTCTAAGTGAACAGTCAAAACTTACAAAAATGAAAAGCATTTGTTGAAAACAAAATATTTTACACGCACTTGGCCACATATTTGTCAGGGATTGGCAATCATTATCTAGCTTTTTAATAAATTTTACATCAGAACTTAGCTTTGACTCACTTTCCTTTTTCACCCCTTGTTTTCCTAATGAGATGGGAGGTCATTCGACCCATCAAGTCCATGCCAGCTCTCGGAGCAATCCTATCTGTCCTGCTTCAACTTATTCCCATGTAACCTCTGCTCTTTCAAAGGCCCCTCAATTCCCCTCTGACTCTCCTACCACCCACCTACACTAGGGTTAATTTAAAGTTACCAGTTAACCTACCAACCAACACGCCTTTGAGATGTGAGAGGAAACCGGAGCACTTGGGGAAACTCACATGGTCACAAGAGGAGAACATGCAAACTCCACATGGACAGCGCCACAAATTAGGATTGAACCTGGGTCACTGGAGCTGTGAGGCACCAGCTGCTGCATCATTGTGCATCCTATTTGCTTGATTTTGGCAGTAACCAGCAACCATTTGCTGGGTAGATGTCTAGTTTAGTTAGTGTGTTGGGAATGAGTTCAATGTGTTCTTTGTTGGACAAAAAGCTGTTGCTTTAATTTGCATGCACTGTGAATATCTTTAGCTTAATCAAAACAAGCAAAGCCTCCAGTGGATTTTGTCGCATTATTCATAACATTGATCTTATCTTTCTTACTGCCTGCTGATGTAACTGATTTCACAAACCTAGCGTTGGCAGTTCTTATCTTGCAACTATTGAACCAAAAAAAATCAGATAGAGACGAAAAACAAAATACTGCAAATGCTGAGAACACAAAGTACCAGAGAGGAAAGTGGGTGAACATCATCAGGTTGTTGACCTTTTACCAATGACCTTAATTGCTAACCTTACCCTTCCCTCTGCAGCTGCTGCCTGACCTGCTGAATAGTCCCAGCATTTCCTGATTCCAGCTTCACTCCTCTGCCTGGTTTTCCAGCAGCTCTCTCGCACTTCCCTGAGGTCCTGTTGCAACTCCATATGTGCATGTGTCTCTGTGTGGGCAGGTCACACTTTTGGGGTTGTGTGTACTCATGCCACACTTCTGGGGTTGTATATATGCAGGTCAAGCCTTTAGGCTTCTGTGTAGGTGGGCCATCCTCTGCTTTCACTTCTGAATGTCTTGGTGTCTACAAGTTTGGGAACGGCAGCGTATTGGTGAGGGGGAGAGTAGATTCTTAATCAGCCCACCGACAGGACGTCCTCTGTGACACTGGATGGACTTGGTCAAGGGAATGAAAAGGGATTGTTCTTGTCTTTGAGGAGTGTAAGTAAACATTGATTCATACCTGATGTGGTGGATGGATGGTGGGTTGAAGGCCTTTACTTAGTTCTGTACCATCTTCTGTTTTCAAGACCAGTACATCAAACATGGTGCAATCTCCGAGAGTTGAACTGCTCCACTGCAGCCATGATCTTCATGGTCTCTGTGAATAACATTGTCCCATTATTTGCAAATGGTTATTCTCCAAAACTGCCCTTTTAAGTTGCTGACCATATTGCATTTAAGGTGAGAGGGGGAAAGTTTAAAGGAGATGTGCAGGGCAAGTTTTTTTTCCACACAGAGACCCATAGGTGCCTGGAACAGGCTGCCAGGGATAATGGTGGAAGCAGATGCAATAGCGGCATTTAAGAGGCTTTTACGTAGATACTTAAACATGTGGGGACTGGAGGGATATGGATCATGTGCAGGTAGAAGAGAATTAGTTTAATTTGGCATTGTGTTTGGTACAGATGTTGTGGGCCAAAGGGCCTGTTCCTGTGCTGTACTGTTCTATGTTCTATTGCATTGTTCTAGACTCGGTTAACAACCTCAGAACATCCCAGTGTACTTTGCATCCAGTGAAATACTCCTGAAGTGTTTTGGCCGTAACATTGTCCACAACATTGCTGCATCCAGTTTGTGCATTTCAGTTTGCAACACCAGTAGCAACAACAAACACTTGCATTTACACAACAGCTTTAGCATAACACAACTTCCAACAGTGCTGCATGGCATTGATCAAACACTACTAGACACCACGCACAAGGACACAGGACAAGTGAGAAAATGTCCAGTTAAAGGGGGGGAGGGGTTAAAGAACATTTTATGAGACAGGGAGGCAAACACGCAGAGATGATTAGAGAGGGCACTTCAGAATCAAGGCCTTCAGCAGTTGAAGGAACATGGCAGAGCTTCAGAACACAACTGGAATTGTGGAGAGATTTCAGAGATTAAGGAGAAGAGATGCCATCAGGGATAAATATTGGCTACAATGATATACCCTGCTTTTCTCTGAGTATTGCTGTTGAATCTCCTGAGGGAACAAATGGAGCCTCAGTTTAACATCTCAGACAGTGCAGCACTGCCTCAGAAAGTCCACTTACATCCTTAGATTGGATTTATTATGAATTAATCAGTATATATAATATGTGTGTGCAGTTAAATACTGTATGTGTTGAGTGAACTGGAGTGTCAGCCTAAATATTGTGCCCAAGTTCTCTGGTGTGTGTATTGAACCCACAACCTCCTGACTCTGATATGGGTATAACTGAGGGAGCCATGTCTGACATACATAACACAAGAAAATGGGAACAGGAGTGGATCATTAGGCCCTACAAGTCTGCCCACCATTTCATATGATCATGACAGATCCATGTTGGCCTCAACTCCTCTTCTGTGCCATTTTTCCACACCCCATTTTTCCATTCTCAATCGATCAAACATTTATCCAGCTTCACTTTCAATGCTTCTAATAATCCAGCTTCCACCACCAGCCAGGCCAGTGAATTCCAGACATTCATCACCCTCTGTGAGAAGGAATGTATATGTAGCTCGGTTTTAAATGACCAACCCCCTAGCTTGTATTTATGTCTCCTCGTTTGAGACTCTCCCACTAGTGAAACGTATATACCCAATACATGCCCAAACAATTTAATCAGTCTTGGTAGGACAACTCTTTCATCCCAAGAATTAGCCTGGTTATTCTCCTCTGTGAGAAACAAAGGACTGCAGATGCTGGAATCTAGATGAAAGACACGATGATGCTGGAGGTACTCAGCAGGCCAGGCAGCATCAGTGGAGAAAAGCAGGTGGTCAGCGTTTCGGGTCAGGACCCTTCTTGTGTCCTGAAGAAGGGTCCTGACCCGAAACATTGACCGCCTGCTTTTCTCCACGGACGCTACCTGACCTGCTGAGTTCCTCCAGCATCATCGTGTTTTTGTACGCTTTTGATGTCACTATATGTTTTTAGGTAAGGGGACCAAAACTGTACACACTGTTCCAGATTAGTTCACTCAACACATATTTAAATGCACATATATATTCACATTAATATATAATAAACCCAATCTATGGCTGTAAGTGGATTTTCTGCTGTGAGGCAAAATAAGATGAGTTATTGAAAGCTGGTTTGAACATGCTTCCTTCATACTCGATCTGGGAGATCATTAAATGCAGCTGTGAGTTCTACAGAGAGCCACAAAGTTTTTTTCACAGATCTTTACTACAAAATTAAACTATGTGGGGTTTCCAGATTTCTTGAGATGTGAATTCCCATTTTAAGACACCATTTCAAGATTGCCCCATTAATGAGAATCCTGAATGAATTAGGAACAGGCCCTTCACACCTGCTCTGCCATTCAATAACATTATAACCTCAGCTCCACATTCCTGTCTATCCCTGGTACCCTTGCTTGTCAAAAATCTAGCTACCTCTACTTCAAAAATATTTAAAGACTCTGCTTTCACCGCCCTTGGTGACAGAGAGTTCCAAAGACTCATGACCTTCTCAGAGAAAAAAAATTACCTCATCTCTTCCTTACATGGGTGACCCCTTATTTTGAACAGTGGCTCCCAGTTCTGGATTCTCCCACAGGAGGAAACATCCTCTCCACATACACCCTATCAAGATGCCTCAGGTTCAGTCAAATCGCCTCTCACAAGCCTTTCTGTCCAACTTTTCCTCAAAATTCCATGCATTAATCTAGTAAACATTCTCTGAATTGCATCCAATACATTTAAACCCTTTTTCATACAAGGAGTCCAGTACTGCCAATAATACTGCATACTTGGCATCACTACTGCCTTAAAGAACTGGAGCAATACCTCACTACTTATGTATTCAATATCCTTAGCATTCTGTTCGGTTTCCTAATTATTATCAATACCTCATACTCCCTATTTATGAGTCGTGCACTAACACACCCAGATCCCTTTGCACGTCAGAGTTCTGCAATCTCTCACCATTTAATTGTGCTTTTTTAATTTTTCCTACCAAAATAGACAATTTCTCATTTTCCCTCATTATACTCCATTTGCCAGATCTTTGTCCATTCTTTTAACCTATCTAATCCCACTTTGCAGCCTCCTTACGTTCTCTTCATGACTTATTTTCCTACCTAGCTCTGTATCAGCAGCAAGTCTAGCAACCACAACGTACAATACTTTCATCCAAGTCATTTAAGTAAATTGTAAAAAGTTGAGGCCCCAGCACTCATCTTTGGCACATCAGTCGTTACATCTTGCCAGCCAGAAAAAAGATTCATTTATGCCTACGCTCTTTCTTCTATTAGTCAGCCAAACTTCTATCCACAACGATGTGTTACCTCCTACACCACAAGCTTTATTTTTCCCCAGTAACCTTTCACATTGGCACCTTGTCAAATACTTCTGGAAGTAAATTTACCAGTGCGGATGGGTAATAACATCTCCTCCTCGCTGACAATCAACACAGGCGCACCTCAAGGATGTGTGCTTAGCCCACCGCTCGACTCTCTAGAGTCATGACTGTGTGGCCAAGTGCAGCTCAAACACCATCTATAAATTCACCGATGACACCACTGTTGTTGGCAGAATCTCAGATGGCGATGAGGAGGCGTACAGGAGCGAGATAGATCAGCTGGTTGAGTGGTGTTGCCATGACAACCTCGCACTCAACAGCAGCGAGACCAAGGAATTGATTGTGGACTTCAGGAAGGGGAATTCAGGAGAACACACACCAGTCCTCATTGAGGGGTCAGCGGTGAAAGGGTGAGCAGCTTCAAGGTCCTGGGTGTCAACATCTCAGAGGATCTATCCCGGGCCCAACACATTGATGCAATCACGAAGAAGGCTCACCAGTTTGAGGAGATTTGGTATGTCACCAAAGACTCTTGCAAATTTCTACAGATGTACGGTGGAGAGCATTCTGACTGGTTGCATCACCGCCTGGTGTGGAGGCTCCAATGCACAGGATCGCAAGAGGCTGCAGAGGGTTGTAGGCTCAGCCAGCTCCATCACGGGCACAACCCTCCCCACCATTGAGGACATCTTCAAGAGGCGGTGCCTCAAGAAGGCAGCATCCACCACTAAGGACCCTCACCATACCGGACATGGCCTCTTTTTGTTACTACTATCAGGGAGGAGGTACAGGAGCCTGAAGACCCATACTCAACGATTTAGGAACAGTTTCTTCCCCTCCGCCATCAGATTTCTGAACAGTCCATGAACTCATAAACACAACCTCATTATTCCTTCTTTTGGCACTATTTATTTTGTAATTTGTAGTAACTTTATATCTTTGCACTGTACTGCTGTCACAAAAGCCTGACGGCCCATAACACCAGACTTAAGCACAGCTTCTACCCCACTATAAGACTATTGAATGGTCCCCTTATACGATGAGATGGACTCTGACCTCATGATCTACCTTGTTGTGACCTTGCACCTTATTGCACTGCACTTTCTCTGTAGCTGTGACACTTTACTCTGTACTGTTATTGTTTTTACCTGTACTACATCAATGCACTCTGTACTAACTCAATGTAACTGCACTGTGTAATGAATTGACCTGTACGATTGGTATGCAAGACAAGTTTTTCAGTCTACCTCGGTGCAAGTGACAATAATAAACCAATACCAATACCAAGCAACAAATTTCACTATCTACAAGTCAGTGATACTTTAAAAAAAAGTTCACCTTTGTCCACAACACAAGTTACTTCTTTAAAGAATTCCAATAAATTGGTCAAACATTATTTCCTTTTCACAAACGCATGTTTATTTCACTTGATTTTGTTGATTTTTTTAAAATACCCTGCAACAATGTCTGAATTAATTGCTTGTAACATTTTCCCAATGATGGACGTTCAGCTAACTGGCTTATAGTTTCCCACTTTGTCTCCCTCCCTTTTTGAATAAATAAGTTACATTTGCTATTCTCCAATCTAATGGAATCTTCCCCACGTCTAGGGAATATTGGAAAATTAATATCAATGCATCAACAATCTCATGAGCCACTTCTTTTAACTCTTTCAGACAAAATTCGTCAGAAGCTGGAGACTTGTCAATGCCAACAATTTGCTCAGTACCCTTCCCCAGTGATTCCTGGGTTTCTTCCTCCCTTCCAATTCCCACTTTACAGCTATTTCTGGGATGTTGCTTGCATCCTCTATTGGAGACTGTTGCAAAATACCTGTTTAATTCATTTGCCATCTCCTTGTTTTCAATAATTAATTCCCCAGACTCACTTTCAAAAGGACCAATGTTCTCTTTGTTAACTTTTCTTTAAATGTCTGCTGTTACTGTCTATTTTTACATTTCTGGCTAGTTTTCTTGCATACACTAGTTTTTCCTTTCTTGTTAATCTTTTAGTTATTTTTTACTTGTATTATATTCTTTCCGATCTTCTGTCCTGTCTTTGTGTAATTATAGGATTTTTTAAAAATGTTTAAAAAAATTTTTTGATTCAGTGTTTAACTGTTATAGTTATAATTAACCAGGTGGAGGAACAGCCAATTGATACAGTCCATCAGACACCAAGGATCGCCATTCAGGTGAGACAGAAAGCCACTGCATTTTCAAATGGTGAGATGTTGTACTTGGGGGTCCCAGCCCAGACCAGGGTGACAGATTGTACTTTGTTTCGCATTTTGGACATGTTGTGATAGGGTTGGCTTTGTTGATCGAAACATGAATGAGTGTGTGCCATTAGAGGAACACTGGGGAGAAAAAATAACCAGAACTTTGCAAATGTAAACTCAGCATAAATTCCAACCCTGAAATGAAACATGATTTCAGTTATTTCTCAGAATAAGATCCCGGGTTCAGCTCATTTACCTCATTTCCTTGCTCTTTGAACCTTATCTATGAACCTACAGTGACCACATTTAGTTTTGTTTTTCCTTCTTTTACTGGAAGCTCGATTTTAAGTTCAATCTGAAAGAAGGGACCTCCAACAGTGCAGCTCTCTCTCAGTACTGCACCTGGATTGTAAGTACACCAGGGAATTCTCAGAGGACTTTTCTCCGGAGTCTTCAGTAGCCCATGGGAATCATTTCAGCTTCAGTGATCATGGATAATCTCTGAGTCCAATAAACACTCAGCATTGCCCAACACTAAACGTTCCTCTTGTGCCTCCAGACACTGAACCTTGTTATGCAAAGTGCAAGTGCTGGGGTATTCTGGGAGCAGCTGCTTTGGGCGTGAAGGGGGTTGTGGGAGTTGTAATTCTTCATTCAGCTTTGCAGTTTCAATTTGTTGCAACACACGAAGCATCGGGGACATTTTGTTGTTCACCTGATCTCAGAACAGCAACCCGGCCACTGCCCCAACCCCTGTCCTGGAGCAGGTGAGCAGAGGAGAGTCAGGGCTATCAGGAGAGGCTGGACAAACTTGGGCTCTTCTCTCTGGAGCGGCGGAGGCTGAGGGGTGATCTGTTGGAAGTGTATAAAATTATGAGGGGCATAGATAGGGTGGACAAGCAATATCTTCTTCCCATTATTGAGTGATCCAATACCAGAGGGCATGTGTTTAAGGTGAGAGGGGGTAGGTTCAGAACAGACATACAGGCATAAGGGATAAGTTTTTTACTGAGAGAATGGTGGATGCCTGGAATGCGTTGCCTGATAGGGTGGTGGAGGCAAATTCTTTGGGGGCTTTTAAGAGGGGCTTGGATGGGCACATGAATGAGAGGAAAATAGAGGGATATGGGCATTCTGTAGGTGGGAGGGATTAGCTATGTTGGCACAACATTGTGGGCCGAAGGGCCTGTTCTGTGCTGTACTGTTCTATGCTCTAGGGCTTGCTGAGGACAACAGTAGGTAGTTGGGCCCAGGCTCTTGTATCCATGGCAACCAGGCCCTCATCACTCAGAGGCGAGAGGGCGACCGACTGCAGAACAACAGCAACACACAGTCTAAAAGGAAGAAAAAAGTTTGGAATTGCTGCAGTCTGTTCGCACTCACCGTACCCCAGACCTTCACTGACCTCAGCCACACACTTGTCTCCTTCTATCCCGCCCCCTCAATATCCCCACTTCTCGCTGTCTCCACCCACTCTCGCCCCCCCCAATATCCCTACCCCCCAATATCCCCACCCCCTCACTACCCCCCCCATATCCCCAACCCCTCACTACCCCCCTCAATATCCCCACCCCCTCACTGCCCCCAACCTTCCATTGCCCCCAAGGGCAGGTCAGTACTGATGCTCCAAACCACGCCCCTCAGCTTGGCTGCGTGAATTATGTGATGTGATTACACCAACTCCCAGCCAGGGACAACATAGAACAAACTGACAATGTACGTCTGTCAAAGAGACAGATTCAGTTTCATAGATCTTCCAGGTGTAGTATCATTAGACATTGACTAAAATAATGAGAACTTCCTGGTAATCCTGGGCCCTTCATATTCTCAGCTTGAAGTGAGCTTTGAATTTCACAATGTCCCAATCAGAATCAGAATCAGGTTTATTATCACTGACGTATGTTGTGAAATTTGTTGTTTTGCAGCAGCAGGACAATGCACAACATAAAGACATAAAAATTACTATAAGTTACAAAAATAACATAATAGTGCAAAAGAGGAATAACGAAGTACTGTTCATGGGTTCAGAAATCTGATGGTGGAAGGGAAGAAGCTTTGGGCTCCTGTACCTCCTCCCCGATGGTAGTAACGTGAAGAGGGCATGACCCGGGTGGTGAGGGTCCTTAGTGATGGATGCCGCCTTCTTCATGTCCTCGATGGTGGGGAGGGTTGTGCCCGTGATGGAGCTGGCGGAGTCTACAACCCTCTGCAGCATCTTACAATCCTGCGCATTGGAGCCTCCATACCAGGCGGTGATGCAACCAGTCAGAATGCTCTCCACCGTACATCTGTAGAAATTTGCAATAGTCTTTGGTGACATTCCAAATCTCCTCAAACTCCTAATGAAGTAGAGCCACTGGCGTGCCTCCTTCGTGATTGCATCAATGTGTTGGGCCCGGGATAGATCCTCTGAGCTGTTGATGTCCAGGAACTTGAAGCTGCTCACCCTTTCACCACTGACCCCTCAATGAGGACTGGTGTGTGTTCTCCTGACTCCCCCTTTCTGAAGTCCACAGTCAATTCTTTAGTCTTGCTGACGTTGAGTACAAGATTGTTGTTGCGACACACTTAACCAGCCGATCTATCTCACTCAGGATCCGGTTGCAGAGGGAGGTACAGAGGCCCAGGTTTTGTGGACACCCTGGCTCCTGTCCATCAAGTCCCTCGCTATTCAGCCTCCTTGCCACTTATGACTCAAGCACTTTGTCAAATTATTTGGTTTCACCTTTGGAGACTCATTAGTTTCTGCAATGCCTTGTAAAATCCTATAAAGAGATGATCAACTTTAATTGAACACTACACTTGTAATCAATCAAATTCTTTTATATCCTGCAGTGTAAGAAATTGCAGAAACATTTTGAAAATTGGGACAAAGTGAAGCCTAGTCTTCAACTAAATTGTTTCTGCATATTTCATAGATCTGTCAAACTTTATCTCAGAATCCGTAAGTCACTATTTTAAATTCAATGAATGGGTTGCAGCATGTGGTTCTGGACACTCTTTCCCTGGATCTCCATCTGCAGCCAATATTTCCTCTCTCCTCCATTGGAGCATAAAAAGTCAGAGCAGGAATTGGCCATCCATCCCTTCAAGCTTCCTCTGCCATTGTTAAGATCCTGACCTATCTTTTATCTTAGCATCACTTTCTGCACTATATCCCCATGTCCTCTTAATTCCATTAATGTCCAGGAATTATAGATCGATGCTTTGAATGAATGCAATGGCTGACATCGTAGCCCTCCAGGGTAGAGAATTGCAAAGATTCACCACAAATTCACCACAACCATAAAGAAAGTGAAGAAATTTCTCCCCATCTTAGTATTAAAGAGGTTACCCTTTATTTTGAAATCCTACCCCCTAGTTTCAGATTCCAGAGGGCAGGGTTTCAAAATAAAGGATTGTCAAGAGCTGGGGAAACATCTCGTCTCTCAAGTCCTTTAAGAATTTGTAAGTTTTGGTATTGGTATTGGTTTATTATTGTCACTTGTACCAAGGTACAGTGAAAAGCTTGTCTTACGAACTGATCATACAGGTCAATTCATTACACAGTGCAGTTACATTGAGTTAGTACAAAGTGCATTGATGTAGTACAGGTAAAAACAATAACAGTACAGAGTAAAGTGTCACAGCTACAGAGAAAGTGCAGTGCAATAAGGTGCGACGTCACAACAAGGTAGATCGTGAGGTCATAGTCCATCTCACTGTATAAGGGAACTGTTCAATAGTTTTATCACAGTGGGGCAGAAGCTGTCCTTAAGTCTGGTGGTACGTGCCCTCAGGCACCTGTATCTTCTACCCGATGGAAAAGGAGAGAAGAGAGAATGTCCCGGGTGGGTGGGGTCTTTGATTATGCTGGTTGCTTCACCAAGACAGTGAGAGGTAAAGACAGAGCCCAAGGAGGGGAGGCTGGTGTCTGTGATGCTCTGGGCTGTGTCCACAACTCTCTGCAGTTTCTTACAGTCCTGGGCAGAGCAGTTGCCGTACCAAGCAGTGATACATCCAGATAGGATGCTTTCTATGGTGCATCTGTAGAAGTTGGTGAGAGTCAAATGGGACAAACCAAATTTCTTTAGCCTCCTGAGGAAGTAGAGGCACTGGTGAGTTTTCTTGGCTGTGGCATCTACATGATTTGACCAGGACAGGCTTTTGGTGATGTTCACTCCCAGGAATTTGAAGCTCTCAACCCTCTTGACCTCAGCACCATTGATGTAGACAGGTGCGTGTACATCGCCCCCTTTCCTGAAGTCAATGGCCAGCTCTTTTGCTTTGTTGACATTGAGGGAAAGGTTGTTGTCATGACACCATGTCGCTAAGCTCGCTATCTCCTTCCTGTACTCCAACTCATCGCTGTTTGAGATACAGCCTACAACGGTGGTATCATCTGCAAACTTGTAGATGGAGTTAGAGCAGAATCTGGCCACACAGTCATAAGTGTATAGGGAGAAGAGTAGAATGTTGAGAATAATCATGCCGGAGGTTTTGCTGCCTATCCTCACTGATTGCAGTCTTTTTGTTAGAAAGTTTCAAAGAGATTTTTCATTATACAGACCCCATTTTCTTAATCTCTCTTTATATGCCAAAGTAGCCATCTCTGAAATCACTCCAGTGAATCTTTACTGCACTCTCTCCATGGCAAGTCCATCCTTTCTTAGATAAAGAGACCAAAACTGTACACAGTGTTCCAGGTGCAGTCTCAGGTGTAGGGTACAAACCCACCTTTAAATATCAGCGCTATCCAGTCTCTCACTAATTCTCCATGTTTTAGTTATGTGCACCAAAGTGGGTAAACTCACATCTCCTCTTGTGATAGAGCTTGTCGTAGATTATCTGTCCTGGGAATGTAGTGTTGGGGATGTGAGTGACAGACAGCCAATTAAAGCGACTAAGTATGGGGATGTCGTGGATCGTATCCTGCAGCACCTCACTGTGGGAGGGGCAGTACTGAGGGAGCACCTCATTGTGGGAGGGGCAGTACTGAGAGAGCACCTCACTGTGGGAGGGGCAGTACTGAGGGAGTGTTGCTCTGTGGGAGGGGCAGTACTGAGAGAGCACCTCTGTGGGAGGGGCAGTACTGAGGGAGTGTTGCTCTGTGGGAGGGGCAGTACTGAGGCATTCCTTCAATACTGCCACTCCCAACAGTTTGGTGCATCCTCAGCACCGTTCCTTCAACAGTGCAGAGCTCCCTCAGTACTGTCCCTCCAATACAGCAGCTCTCCCTCGAAGCTGCTCATACCACAAAGTGGAACTCCCTCAGTTTTACCCATTTGATGGTATTATGTTCTCTCGGTAGTGCACTAGGAGGGTCGGCTGGATTTCTATTCTCAAGGAGATGCACTTGATCCCAAAACCAAGACGGTGGAGAGAAGCTGCCTCCAAAATACATTTTTAACATGATCCTTTGTTTTCACTCCATTTATCTGCTAACCAGGCTGCTCTGTAAACACTAGGTAACCCTGGCCTCACCTCAAGAGATATTCCCCTTGTCCTATCTGTCCCTCCTCCACCCCATCTGCAACTTAAAACTATTCTCCTTTCTCCAGTTCTGACAAAGGGTCTTCAAATAAAACACACTCTGTTTCTCATTCCACAGATGGTGCCTGACCCGCAGAGAGTCTCCAACGATTTCTGCTTTTATCTATTTGACCTGGTTGCGTTGGTCTTTGCAGGACCTCTGGCTGATTATCAAGTCTGTGAGGAAGATGCAGAGTGGCTTCAGGTGCGTGTAGACAGGTTAAGTGAATAGGTAAGGACACCAGCAGATGAAACAAAATGTGGTAAAATGTGGGGAAAGCCAGAACAATTTTAAAACTAGGATAATTTTAAATAATGAGAGATTGAAAAGTGTTGATGTTGGTTTTCTTGTGTCACTGAAAGTTAACATGCAGGTGAAATAAGGAATTAGGAAGGCTAATGGTATATTGGCCTTTATTGCAAGAGGATTATTTACAAGAGTAAAAACATCTCATTGAAAATATACAGAGCCCTGGCAAGGCTGCACCTGGAATGTTGTGGATGAGTCTGGTCTCGCTGCTGAAGGAAGGATATACTAGCGATAGACGGAGTGCAATGTGAGGTTCATCTGACTGATTCCCAGGACGTGTGACACTGTGTCTTGCAAGAAGAGATTAAGCAAACTGGACTCTGTCCTTTCCAGTGTTTAGAAGACTGAGAGGTGATCTCACTGGAACGTGCAACATACTGAAGGGGTTTTTTGTTAGGATAAAAGACCGTGATCTTATTGAATGGCAGTCAAGTACAAGAAGCTGAATGGCCTGCTCCAGTTTCTGTTGATGTTTGTTGGGATCCAGTTGGTGAGACAATGGCAGGCTGCCAGCAATCACCACAAGATGGCAGTGTGGAACTTTGCCTCAGTTTGGAGACAGACACACTCAGACCCAACCCAGACGCACAGGGTCACACAGACAGACACACGCACTCAGACCCAACCCAGACGCACACGGTCACACAGACAGACACACGCACTCAGACCCAACCCAGACGCACACGGTCACACAGACAGACACACGCACTCAGACCCAACCCAGACGCACAGGGTCACACAGACAGACACACGCACTCAGACCCAACCCAGACGCACAGGGTCACACAGACAGACACACGCACTCAGACCCAACCCAGACGCACACGGTCACACAGACAGACACACGCACTCAGACCCAACCCAGACGTACAGGGTCACACAGACAGACACACGCACTCAGACCCAACCCAGACGCACAGGGTCACACAGACAGACACACTCAGACCCAACCCAGACGCACGCGGTCACACAGACAGACACACGCACTCAGACCCAACCCAGACGCACAGGGTCACACAGACAGACACACTCAGACCCAACCCAGACGCACACGGTCACACAGACAGACACACGCACTCAGACCCAACCCAGACACACAGGGTCACAAAGACAGACACACTCAGACCCAACCCAGACGCACACGGTCACACAGACAGACACACGCACTCAGACCCAACCCAGACGCACACGGTCACACAAACAGACACACTCAGACCCAACCCAGACGCACACGGTCACACAGACAGACACACACACAGACAAGTGCACACAGACACACGTGCACATAGACAGACACACATGCGCACAGACACAGACACATAGACTCACAGACTTACACAGTCACACACAGATGTTTGCAGTCACACACAGACACCCAGACTCACACAAACACATGCAGTTATATTCACACAGATGCACATGCAGACTCATGCTGTCTCACACACACACACACACACACACACACACACACACACACACACACACACACACACACACACACACACACACACACACACACACAGTGCCTGCTAGGTTGTCCTTGTCTCTCTGAAGGCTACAGTAGGGCAGGATCACTGCAGTCCACTAGGCCATGAGCTTTGTGTGCCCATGAGGATGTCTGAGTGCTCTTTTCCTGGCTGGATGAAATCTGTGTTGTTGCACTGGAGGTGGTGGGTGAATTTTAACATCGATCTCAGGCAGCTCCTGAACATATTTCCCAGCACTTTGTTGAAGGTCTTGATTGTCAGTGGGGTTGGGGGGTGGTTTTATGTAGTGAGAGACTTATCCCTTCTGGATATTTCGTTAACATTCCTTCACTTAGATATTCCAGCGAAGGAGTCAACCACCACTTGAAGACTGACTTCCGAGTGTGGGCTCAATTGTCACCTGCATATTGCAGGTTGGCATAATCTGTAGTGGAGGTGATGTAGGTGGTATAGTTGCCCCTGCAACTAGTGATTACTCCATCCTAGTTGAGGGTGAGATGTGGTATTGCAGTGAAGAAGTTTGAGAATAATGACAAAGCTTTACTTGGCCCCCGTATGAAGCAGGATTGGCTCTGTGATGGATCTGCTGGTTAGAATCACAGCTCGCATGTCATTGTGTAGCAGACATAGAACAGTAATGAACTTCTCTCTCACTCTGACACACATGCACACAGTAGCACATGAACACGTAGATACACGCACGCACACACAGAGTCACATGCTCGCACTCTCTCAAGCACATAAACGTGCCCACACCTACCCCCTGCATCTCGCGCAAACTCACTCAGGTGGTTAAGTGACACGGCAGCTGTATTAATGCAAATTGTGATCCTAAGGCTGAGTTACAATACGTCTGTTGACCTTAGAGCCACTTCCTGGTAAACCACACTGCTGTGAGGACTACCTGCATTTCTTGTACAGCTTTAAAATGTCCTTTTGGGTGACATTCTATCGGTTGTCACTGATAATTGATAATTTGTTATGATTAAGCTGAGCAGCTGCTTGGTAAGTGATTCTGATAGAGAGGTAGAAGATAGATGGAGGCCATGTCATGTGTGATTATTCCAGATGGGAGTCTAACAGCACTCAGCTTGAAAAGGTTACATAAATTCAACTCAGCACTTCATGAAAACACAAAGGGTTGGCAGTGACGTCATGGCAGCAGGTCAGAGGGAGATCGATGTGCACAGTTCAAACAAATCAACTACCTTTACCCAGAACAGAACCTTATCAGCCACTATCAATTGTGGGAGTGAGCAGCAGCCAAGTCTATTTAGACTTGACATACGCACACAGATAGTGGGCGATACCGGGCTGATGAAAGATAAGATAAGCTTGTTCAGACTTCATACCCTAACCACACCGGCTCTATATCAACAACACATAAAACCACCACAACACAAATTCACTTAAAGTTCTTTATTCAAAAGCTTTATTTTCCTTCCTCTCAAACTGAATATTAAAATGAATCTTTTTCCCTTCTGCCTCTTCCATGTGAGCTGGAAGGAGACTTTAAACCTTTTCCATCCAACTGTTGGACTAACTTGAGGGCCGGATAGGGTCGGCTGACACACCCTTCACACTGAAAAATAACATAAAAGACAATAACCACAAACTGCAAAAGTAGTTCACTTGCTCACAGGTCTGCACCAGCAACCAGTCACATTTAAAATATTCATCGTAATTTTCACCCCCCTCTGCCCACCCCCTCCAGTGATCATCTGCAGCCTACAGGTCTCCAATTCATCAGCCCCATTTTTGATCATTCCACCAATGGTGGCTATGCCTTAGCTGCCTGGGCCTTGAGCTCAAGAATTCTCTCTCTCTCTCTCTTTCTCTCTCTCTCTCTCCCTCTCCCCCTCCCCCCGCCTCTCTCTCTCTGCCTCTCTCCCTCTCTCTCTGCCTCTCCCTCTCTCTCTGTCAGTCTATCTCGTTTCTCTTTTCCTTCAAGATGCTCCTTAAAACCTGTCCCCACTGAACCTTTCGGCAACTGTCCTAGAGCTCCTTCTGTGGCTTGGTGTATCTGAAATTGCCTCCAGGAAGCGGTGTGTCTCCTTCACAACATAACTTGTGGACATGAGTTACTGTTGAAGTTTGTTCTTTGGTTCAGGATGTGGTTATTGTTCAACAGTGACTTGTGTTAAGATCAAGAGTTCTGGGGAGAGGATAGTGGGGTGCGGAGGGGAGGGATGTTGGACAGGAGGGGATGAGGAGATTGAGAGAGGCCAGGGCTGTGATGGGGAGAAGATTGAGGGAGCTGAGGACAGTGGGAGGGGCAGAGGGGGGAGGGGCGGAGGCTGGGAGTGGTAGCAGGGGAGTGGGTGTGGGAGGGTTTGCGGGGCCAGGAGTGTTAGGAGGGGAGCAGCAGGGACTGGGGGAGCCAGGAGTGAACTGAAAGTTGGGGGGGGGGGGGTGGATGAGAGAGACCAACAGAAGTGTAGAGCTTGTCAAGGTTACAGAGAAAGAGAGCAGATAATCCATTTTTACTCCTTACACACACCGACTAGAAGTAGAAAAATAGCTTAAATGTTCTGTACATCAAAAAAAAATTCTGGTGAATCCTTCTAAAACCACCACTGCTGTTTTCTGCAGTAGCTGTTAGTGTAATCAAAATCTGACACCAAAACTGGATGGTCAAGGGAGGTGGATGTGAAATATTTATCTTTTTTAAACAGAGGGGAACACACAGCGACCAATATTGTCAAGTGTGCTGCATTTTCAAGTCCCTTAAGAGCACAGTTGAGTTAATTCAGACAAATGTCGAGACAGATGGAGACGAGATGTGAGGCTCAGCTGATGCTCATGGCCTCCAGGGTGCAGTATTGGTGGAGGATCCCTGGCATCGAGTGGGACTAAGTGTCAGTCAGAGGCTTCAGGAGAGATCCTTGGTTAAAATGTCAGCACTGCTTTGGCTGGAGTCGACCTGGGTGTTGCCAGGGAGTTTGTCAATCTCCTAGTGCACTGTGTGGGAGGTTGGCCTGGTCAATATTCCTCCCTTCAACTATTTGTTTGCTTCCTATGGGATCTTGTTGTGCACAAAACAGCAGCCGTGATTGTCTCTGTGATACGATTGTGTTAGGAAGCAGTTCAGCGTGTGGTACATTTTGAAGTGTGTGAGAAGAAAGCTCATTAATGCAAATATCTTTATTCCCTTAATCTCCAGGTCAGAATGTTCTGTTCAGAACATGCAAATATACCAAGGCTGGTGCAGATATGAAAATACAAGACAGCAGGAAAGAGGCAGAATTAACAATGACAGTTCAGTCTGCAACTGTAAACACTAGAGGTGGTGGTGGAGGGAATTGGAATTGGTTTATTATTACTGTCACTTGTACTAAGGTACAGTGAAAAACTTGTCTTGCATACCGATCGTACAGATCAATTCATTACACAGTGCATTGAGGTAGTACAAGGTAAAAGAATACAGAATGCAGAGTAAAATGTCACAGCTACAGAGAAGGTGCAGTGCAGGCAGACAATAAGGTGCAAGGTTATAACGAGGTGAAGAGTCTATCTTATTGTACTAGGGAACCACTGGGAGAGAATCTGTCCTTGAGCCTGGTGGGAAGTGCTTTCAGGCTTTTGTATCTTCTGCCTGATGGGAGGGGGGAGAAGAGAGAATGTCCCGGTTGGGAAGGGTCTTTGATTATGCTGGCTGCTTTCCCAAGGCGGCGAGAAGTATAGACAGGGGGAAGGATGAAGATGTGGGGAGGGGAGTTGGGAGGAGAGACGTGGAGGTGGTGGGGGTTATGAGAGCTGGTGGCATCCTTTCAACTAAAATTTCTCATCCCTGGAACCACTATAATAAATCCCTCTACACCCTCTCTCCCATCTTCCCACCCTTCCTAAAACACCATGACCAGAATTGGACCCAATCGACCCAAATAGATTTATTCATCCACATTTCAAACAAGACTTGCAGAAAATATGTAAGGACTTGTCAGGAGCGTATATTACTTTGGAGCTCACTGTGCAGTCAGACTGTCAGAGAGCACACACACAGTACGATAGTGGTTATGTTGCCAGAGGCCTGGACTAATGATCCGCAGACATTTTCAAATTCCACTGCGGCAGCTGGGGAATTTAAATTCAGTTAATTAAATAATCTGGAATGTAAAGCCAGAATCGGTAATGGTGATGGATGATGGGGGTTGCTCAGGGAGGAAATCTGCCGTTCCTATCCAGTCTGGCCGATGTGTGACTCCAGACACACAGCAATGTGGTTGACTCTTAACTGCCCTCTGAGTTGGCCCAGGCAGCCACACAGTTCAGAGGCATTTAGGGATGGATGATAAGTGGCAAACCTGAAGCTGCTGCCCATGTCCCATGAATAAAACACCAGTCTACTTACAGGATTGGTATCAGCACTGATAGATCATCTGAGATATGGCTTGCTGAGGCACCAAGGGGAAGGGTCGGCTCCTGCACTGTAAACTGCCAATTATGTACTTAATTAAAAACAGTTGATCGCTAGAAAGACATAAACAGCATTTGCCACATAAAAATAAAGCAACTCAGTCGGAACTCAGCTATGACTGATGAAACTTGCAGTGGGGAATAGGAGGGGCAGCTGGACTCTGAATGTACTGAGTTGGAAAGTCTAGTCAGCACAGACACAGAATCAACAACATCAGGGAGACGAAGACAGGGAGACTGGTTTGCAACTCCAACCGCTGTCCCACTGTTGTTCCTGCCCGGGGTGATAGACAATGATCCGGATTTTGGTCACTGGCCTGAGGTGGATGAAGGTGATTCCCCAGCTCAAATGGATGACCCGAAGGGAGCCGATGGAAATAAAATAGAATGTGAAACACAGAGCAGATCCACTGCCCACATCGGGCAAGACCACCATCCACTCAGCAGATGGCAGTCCTGGGGGAGCACATTGCTGGGGTCTGTTCTCTCTGCCCTTGAAGTGCTTCTTGAACAGAACTCACCGACCAAAGGACATAGTCGCCTGCTCTACGAGCTTCTTGTGGCTTTTGTTTTAAGCTTTTCATCTGCAAAGTGCCTTGAGACACTTTTTGACATTAAATTCACTTTATAAATGCAAGTTGTTGCTTCATCACTTGACCCACAGGCTCCGACCACCTCACCCAGTCAAGTGGTCAGTTTACTTATCGCGAATAACTGTAGTTAGCCAACAGTTATATCAATGATTGTCTCCACAATTCTTCCTGGTTTTACTCATGTCAACATCCAGGAGTTTAACCTGCTCTTCTCGGAGATTCCTGGATAATCTTGGCATGTTGGCAGCCTTCCCGTCCTCCCTGTGGAGTTGGGAGTGTCTGTGATGATCAACTTCCTACTGTTGCTCTGCCACAGTAGCCTGCCAACATGAAGGGTCCCTGAGAACGTGTTTACATCCTATAGAGTTGCTGACACTGGCAGCCCCAGTTCTCCCCTCTCCCTGAGCACCTGTATTGGAAAAGTCAGCAAACAACCCTCCCTCCTACCTAACTCCTGGCAGGGTCATTGACCAAGGCAATGGAGGGGTGCATGTAGGCTCCCTTCATTTAGGAGGGCAAGGTGATCAGTGGCCATAGACTATTAGATGCAGAAGGCATCACAATCAATCTTGGTTCTGCCCACCTGGTTGCAACTCCACAACAGTGAAGCAAGGTGGAGTGGGGAGGGTCAGTGGAGTGAGAGGAGTCTTGGCTGACTCCTGGCATTAGCCCAAAGGTCCTGGCACCGACTTCCACTCAGCGGAGAGTGTGGAGTGAGCCCAGCACCCTGGTGTTGTGTGTGGTTTCTTACTCCACCTGTTGTCGTCCGACAACCCAGCACCACCAGGGTGCAGTGTCTGCATCAGTGAACGTATTCATTTACCAATCAAATCACTCGACATCATAGTAATATACAGCTAACGCATCACTTGCAGTTTATCTGGAGAAGGTGCCTAACTGTGGGACGTGAAAGCTTGCCGTTAGCCGAAGTTGTTCTGGTGAGCCATTCCTGTTATTTTCAGCTGTGACCTGGGATTATTAATGCTACTCTCCAGGAACGTTCATTTATTCCCTAAATGTGCTAAATGTGACAACTGAGTGTAGAAAGAAAACGTTGTCATCTGCTGCCCTCTCCACTCCATGGAGTTTGTTTGCATTGAATTACATGGAAGCTGCAGCACAGAACCGGGTTATTTGCTCCAATTAGTGCTGTTGCATCTTCTCCAGTGCTATTTACCTCTTCTCACCCTGCCCTCCTCCCACCTCATTTCTTTTTCCCCATGACCCCTCCCAACTACATCAATATTTTCTGCTTCACTTCATTTTGTAGTGAGTGCCACTTCTCACTGCTGTGTGCCTGTGTCTAAAGGTCTTCATTTGATCTGCTTTGATGACTGCCCGTTTTCTTCCCCCAGTCACACGGAAGTGGTTTCCACACCCAACTGAACACCTTCATTATTTTCACCATCAGTTCCCCTCAATCTTTTCACCAGGGGAAGAAGCCTTTCCCTGTTTACCTTGAGACTCCTGAACATTCTCAGACGTTGTCACCAGAGCAATTCACTTTTATTTTCAAGTTTTAATTGAGAAGTTTGGTACGTCAGTGGTGCTTTTCCATAATTTCCTCTTGCACCAGCCTGCAGTGCCGACCCCCAATCTGTTCCTGGCTCAGCATCAAATATAGCTTGACAATGTTCCTATGAAGCATCTACATTTGGGCTGGTTTTAGTGTGATGTGAAGTGATACACTTCGGGAGATCGAAATCGAAGGCAGAATACAAGGTTAGTGGCAGGACTCTTAGCAGTGTGGAAGAACAGAGGGATCTTGGGGTCCACGTCCACAGATCCTTCAAGGTTGCTGCGCAGGTTGATAGGATTGTTAAGAAGGCGTTAGCCTTCATTAGTCGGGGTATTGAATTTCAGAGCCGCGAGGTGATGTGGCAGCTCTATAGAACTCTGGTCAGACCACACTTGGAGTATTGTGTTCAGTTCTGGTCGCCTCATTATAGGAAGGATGTGGAAGCTTTAGAGAGGGTGCAGAGGAGATTTACCAGGATGTTGCCTGGATTGGAGAGCATGTCTTATGAGGATAGGTTGAGCGAGCTCAGGCTTTTCTCTTTGGAGAGAAGGAGGATGAGAGGTGACTTGATAGAGGTGTACAAGATGATAAGAGGCATAGATCGAGTGGACAGTCAAAGACTTTTTCCCAGGGTGACAATGGCTAACATGAGGGGACATAATTTTAAGGTGATTGGAGGAAGGTATAAGGGGGATGTCAGGGGTAAGTTTTTTACAGAGAGAATGGTGGGTGCGTGGAACGCACTACCGGCAGAGGTGGTGGGGGCAGATCATTAGAGACATTTAAGAGACTCTTAGATAGACACATGAATGATAGAAAAATAGGGGGCTTTGTGGGAGGGAAGCGTTAGATAGACCTTAGAGAAGGATAAAATGTCGGCACAACATTGTGGGCCGAAGGGCCTGTACTGTGCTGTAATGTTCCATGTTCCATGTTCAAGGAGATGAGTATATCATTGCAAGTTGTCCCTAATAAGTGCACCACCAACTTCCAGTCATTAACTCACTCTCACTTTTCCATGTGGATGGTTTTTGGATTGGCTGATTAATCATAGGGATTGGAATCTGCTGTGCCCTCCATATCCAGGGTGCATTGCAGAATCAAGAGCGCATTGACCTACATTGTTAGATGGGATAAATCATGGAACAGATCTTTAATCATCCTGGAGGGCAGCAGGGCACAGGTCAAGCTTTTGGAATTTTGACCCCATCTAACACAATTGTTTTGATCTGAAGGATATTCAGTGATAAGTAAAGGCGTGGGTTGGAAAGTGAAGGTCATTGAGATGATGAAGGAGGAGAGTGAGAGGAAGATCAGAAAAATCAGCAAACCCTGAGTTAGAGGAAACATGGAATAGATTACGAGTCATGGATGAGGTATCTGAGAAGACAGTGTTGGTGGGAGGCCAGGCAGAGCGGTGCTGGCAAAGAGCCTGGTGATCTGAGACAAAGAAGAGGCCAATGGCTGATAGCCATTGAGATCATATTCAGATTGTTTGTGGTTAGGAGATGTTGGAAACCACACCAACCACTAGAGATCAGGTCAAAACTTCCATGTGAAAATTTAACCTGGAATTTCCATAGTTTTGGAAAGATATTGAGAAACCACAGTAAAGAACAATGCCAGGGGAAACAGGCTACTCAGATGAGAAAAGGATTAAATTTCTCATGTGAATCTTCAGGCTGAGTAAGGGAAGGGAAGCAGGAGTAACTCAGGGGCCAAGAGTGAATTCCGAGGAATGGACCTCGTGGTTAGTTGCAGTGACCCGAGATCAAGAGGGTTCAGTTAGCCTGAGTACAAAAACATGAAGTGGTTCATGATGGAGCTGTGAATGTCCTTCTCCACCATGGTCACAGAACTTGGAGATGGAGGTGAAAGGTTAGATGCAAAGGTCAGCTCTCTTTTTGGATAAGGTAAACCAAGAATTTGCATTTTTCTGTAGCACCTTTGAGAATCACAGTGCATTAAGGGCATGAAGGATGTTTAGAAGTGTAGTAACAGAGGAGAGAAGAAGGGGTACAAGGAGGAGTCTAGAGTTCCAAGAGAGCTTTGGAAAGAGATAATGGATCAGGAAGCCAGCAGCTGACAGACTTCATGAGCCAAGTTCATTTGAAATCAGTTACAGGCATGGGCGTTCACTCATCCATGGAGATAACATTTTCATTGGGCAATGCTTCAGATGAATCAGATCCTGAGTGGTGAAGTGTAGGATTTACCGGAGAGATAGCAGAATGACAGACACAAAGGAACACTAGAGGGTGGATAGTGGGGGCTGGAGATTTGGTACAAAACTGCCAGGGGCAGCTGGAACAACTTAGCATTGCTGCTGGCGCACATGGTTGGGTCAAGGGGTGAAGGTCGCAGGCCAGCCAGGTGAAAGCAGCTAAAGGGCCACAGCTGAGCGATTTCCAGCTGCCAAAGACAGGACCAGTTTGGAGAATAAACAACCCATTACAATTCAGCGACATAATGGGTATTAAGATTCAAGATAAGCATTTTCCAGGCTGGATCGGAGAGACTTTGGCTCTCTCAGCAAAACTGGAGCCAAGATCAGTAACAAATAAAATTGAAAGCATCTTTCTCTTTCCCACATCCAAGCAGTCAATGTCTACTCCAATACACTAACAGCCCTCAAGCTGTGAGGATAGAAAGAAGAAAGAATTTCCTCTGGCTCTTCTCACACAAACCTCCTTAACACCGGCTGCTGGGGCTAAGACCCAGGAATCATTTACTGCAACACAGAGACACTTGGCCTCAGCAGAATAATGGGATTAATTCCTATGCTTATTTTCCAAAACAAATTGACCTTGGGTCAGAGAGGCAAAGCTCCGCCCTGTCTGTGTAAGTTCCTTCTGAGAATTCAAAGGACTATGTCCATTAATTACGGCACCAAATTTGACACGTTACCCACATTTTGAAGTTTCTATTGCATGCTAGTTGGAAGAGAAGGAAACATCCCCCTTAATCTAGGAATCTTTTTGTTGGCCACATTAAGCCAAAAACAGATGAAGTTTCTCTCTGTTTACAGATGGCGCCTGATTTCTTGTGTACTTCCAGGATTTTTTGTATTGATATGCAATATTAAAATACATTAGTTGTAATTTGGGAGTTTAATTGAAGGGGGTATAGTGTAGCAAAGCATCAGGGTCTATATGAGATGTTCCCCACGTCTAGTTGAAATGTATTGTTGAGTAAGAGAGAGAACATTTACAGCAATATTTCACAAAGAAGGGTCTTTGACCTGAAATGTTCACTGTTTCTCTTTCCACAGATGCTGCCAACCTGCTTCCTTTTTTGGTTCATATTTCAAGCATCTGCATTTTTGATCTTCAATTTCATAGTTACAATACACAGTTTAAAATGGCAAAACTTACTGAGGTAATTCAGAAACCCTTTGGAACTACAGAGGGGTGGGATGGGGATTAACCTGCTGCCTTTACCGTGGAGGAGCTGAGGTGAGGAAATAAACACCAGGGCCAAGGATCTTTGAAGAAGGAAACAGTTCAGTAACAACTTGCATTTATATAGCACCTTTATACAGAAAGATGTCCCAAGTGCTTCTGAGAAACAGAAACAAAATTCAACACCCATCCCCATGAAAAGATATTTGGACTGCTTGATTAGAGAGGTGGGTTTTAGGGAGTATGCTTAAGGAGAGGCCAGGAGGTTTAGGAAAGGAATTTAAGGATTAATGTCCATATGTAGCTGCCATTAGTGGAGTCATAGAACTTTCAAGAGATGTATTAGAGGAGCACAGAAGATTGCAGGGTTGGAGGAGGGGGTTACAGGGAGGAATTTTATAATAAGGATGAGATGTTGGTGGGTGGGTCAGGGAGGACAGGGGTGATGGGGAAGGGAGGGTGGGAGCTAGGATCCGGGCGGGGTTGGGAGGTGAGGAGCCGGCCCGGTGCGCATTGGAGCAGGGGAGCCCGGAGGAAAGAGGGGGACGGACAGGGGCTTCGGCAGCGAGGTGGAGGAGGAAGGAGCTGTTGCCATGGAGACTTCCCATGTCGGCCTGGGCTGGAGCTCACCTCCCCGCTAACCGGGATACCACGGCTGTGCTGGGTCTGCTTCAGGCTCAGACGGGCTGAACGAAACTTTCCCTGACTTTTGGCCGAGTGAAATGCAGATCACAGAGGTTCCTAAACGATTAGTCACCCATCCCAGTGAGCTCAGAAACCCACAGGAGGGAATAATAAGCGAAACTTGAAAGGAGAAATCAAAGGACTGGCCCAAAGTTGCAGAACAGCAGGAGGCCGAGTTCCATTAAATCACCGGGAGAGGCCGGAGCCAGGAAAAAGCCAGAAAAATCTGGAAGAGAGCAGCTTGTTTCTCACAGAAACCAAATGGGGTGGAGAAAAAGTGGGTGCAGGCGTCGTGTGTGAAGGCTGCCCTCGTCCCAGGAAGGTAAGAAACTCCAGCCTTTACCCATGTCCAGGGACTCGGTGCCCTGGTGCTGAAGGACTCAAAGATTCTGCTGCCCACTGACTTTGATTAGATGGAAGTTTTGTCCCCCCTGTTTGTTTCTTATGTATGTTCTCCCGGGTAATGTGGGCATCACAGACAAAGGCAGCATTTGTTGCCCATAGTTAATGTCTCTTGAGAAGGAGCCGCCTGCTTGAATCACTTCCTTCCTTGTGGTGAAGATGCTGTCACCCTGTGTTTAGTTCCTGGGTGATCCCAGATATTTGCTGGGTCATCTCATGGGGCTGTAAGTGTTAACTGATTATCGTGGGTCAGGAGTTACATATACCCAGACTGGGTAAAGGAAGTGGGTTTCCAGTAGTTTCATGTTCTCTTAAAAAAACATTGCAGATCATTTAGAGACACAAGAGACTGCATATGCTGGAAAATGGAGCAGCAATGTGCTGGAGGAGCTCAACAGGTTGAGCAGCATTGGGGTGGGGTGGGGTGGGGGGTTGGGTCAAGACCTGAACTCTCGATCATTCCTCCCCCCCAACTGATGCTGCTTGACCCAATGAGTTCCTTTAGCAGATTGTTTGTTGTTGCAGATTATTTAATTAATTTATCTGTTGCCATGGTTGAACATGTCCCTAGATATTTAGTGTTGGCCTTTGTTTTGCTAGACTCTGTGCTACCATCGTGCTGTCATTTCATTGATCCAGAGCATCACCAAGGCTGGAACGAGTGGGACAGTAGGATTAAATTGTATCATATTGAACAGGGAAGATGGCTGGAAGGGTGAATGGCCTACTCCTGCTCCCACTTTTCTGTGTTTCCCAGGAAAGGGGATGCAACTGGTAGCAATTTGTTGATGCCAAGCTCAGGTTTTGAAGGTGTGTCAGCAGTTGAGGTGAAGGGAGACAGGATTCACCTCTTCCATTGTGACTCATTTTTGGTCGAAGGATCAGCTCTGTAGTCTTCACCATCATCAGCGCCACTGTGCAACTCGTTGACAGGAGATACCAGATATTGAATTGGACTCTGTGGATAAGGGTCCTTGTGCATACAAAAAACATCTTTGAATAAATGATTTTTTAATTCATTTTTTAGGGTGTTGGCACCATTGGCAAGGCCAGCATTTATTGTTCATCTCTGCCCACCTTCAGAAGGTAGTGGTGAGTTATCTTCTCAAGGTACTCTAAGTTACACGGTCATAGTGACACTGCAGAAGAGCCACTGCCTCACAAGTACCAGTGAGCTGGGTTTGATCCTGACCTCAGGTGCTGTTTGTGTAGAGTTTGCACCTTCTCACTGTGACCGTGTGGCTTTCCCCTGTGTGTTTTTTCCAAAGGTGTGCTAGTTGGTAGGTTGGTTGGCAACAGTAATTTGTCCCTAGTGTAGTTGGCTGGTAGGAGAACCAGGAGGGGGGTGATTGATGGGATTGCTCTGAGAGCTGGCATAGACCCAATGGGCTGAATGGCCTCCTTTTATGTTGTAAGAAAGTATGAGAAATAGTTGGAACAAACTAGAAATGGAAGAGTAATGTAGCCAGGGTTTTGAATTTGATGTTCCAGCGAATACTTACCCTCCAATCAGTATCACTAAAGAAACAAATTATCTGCTCAATGTTATCTGTGGGATCTTGCTGTGAACAAACAGGGAGCTTAGTTTCTTATATTATAGCAGTGACTACAGTTCCAAAGAACCTCATTAGCCCTGAGCCTTGGGACGTCCCTAGGGTGTGAAAGCCTTCTTGTGCCTTTGTCGTTTTCCCTTGTCACAAGCCAGTGCCTCCTCTCAGCATCAATCTCCAACAGCAACTTCCCCATCCTCCCTACTTACCATGTCTTCCCTTACTAGAAATGCCGTTGTCACAGAATTGTGAAGCACACAAACAGTCCCTTTGTCCCATTAAATCCATGCCATCCATGAAACATCCATACCCACCAATTCTATTTATTCCATCAAGTCCCTTCAGATTTTACCACCCACCTACATACTGGGGCCAATTTACAGCGGCCAGTTAACCGACCAACCTGAACGTCTTTGGGATGTGGGAGGAAACCAATATGGTAATAGTGAGAACATGCAAACTCCACACAGACAGCACCAGATGTCAGGATTGAACCTGGGTCACTGGATCTGTGAGGCAGGAGCTCTACCAGCTGAACCACTGTGCCCTTTGTTTAGATCCTGAACAAGGAGAGGGGCTGAAATCCAGGCATGTGCCAGTTCCGTACTGAGGGAGTGCTATTTTAGGACAAGGTGCTGTCTGCCTTTTCGGGATGACAGAGGTGATTCCATTGACAGTGTTCGAAACAAAGCAGGGATTCTCCTGGTGCTTCTCCAGCTCTCCTGCTGTATACCTGTAAGGTATTGAGCAGTAGGTGGACTGTTGTACTGTGAGAACTGGCAATCACATCACCTGCATGTTACAGGGGTTACTTATAGCCAATGTTGCTCTCTCTGCTGCTAAGAGATCTGATAAAGTGCCATTTAAAAAAAAATATTTTTATTTATTACCATCAGTTTCCAGTTTAACAGTTATACAGATTTACAATGCAAAATAAGATCAAAGGTCAGTCTCTACAAGTCATCTTCCTCGCCAGTAATCTAAATTAAAGCAGTCAGATCCAGGCAGCTGGAGCCTGTTAGAATGATATCTGCCTGCAGCCATCCCAGCTTCCATGCCAGGCTGCGATCCTCCCCTTCCCCCCTGTCCAGAGCCGTGTTCCTGAATTTTGTGCTAAGTTTTGATGTGGCATTGACCAGCTGTGTTGGAGGAGCAATGGCGTGGCACTGTCCATGGGCAGGCTGCGTCTGTGCTCCACCTCTGTGGGAAAATGGTGCCCGAGTTTTCTGTCCCTCCCTCCCCCCATCCCCTTCTACCCCCTTCCATTCCGTTCCCAGCTTCATTCAGACTGACATTGTTCCAATTGCGATTCAAACTCCACATTCATAAAGCAAGTGCGATAAGACCCCTGCTGTCAGCCCACTCTAAATGCTCCCCAATGCACCCCCTACCTACCTTACCCAACCTACTCCCCTGCCGCACCCCCTGGCAATCTGGTTTCCTGTCACAATCTAGTCCCTCACATAAAAATATTTGGGTGTATAAAGTCTTGGAGCAAAACCTCAGAGTTTCAGCTCTGTCAGACCAGGGAGTAATGAAAGAATTGCCATTTATCTCCTGCCAGGTTGCATTCTCAGGGCAACTGAAAGTCATTTACAATCCCCAGTTTAGCTTGAAGTGTAGTCAATGTTGGAATGTGGGTAGCATGGCAAGGAATTTGTGCACAGGAGGCTCCCACAAACAGTAAGGGCCAAGTAGTTTAAGGAGATCTGAGGAGGATTTTTTTCATCCATAGGGTGCTTGGAGTTTGTAACACACTATCAGAGAGATTGGTGGAGGCAACATTTAAGTAGTATCTTGATGAGCACTTGAATCGCCAAGACATAGAAGGCCTTGGACCAAGTGTTGGAAAGGGGGATTAGTGTAGAAAGGTACTCGATGGCATTGACATGATGGTCCTGTTTTTGTCTGTATGTAAATGACTATAATAATGAGATAATGACCAGATAATCAGCTTTCACTCCCATGTTGATTGAGGAACAGGATGTCAGGGAGAATTTCCTGTTCGAACAGTGCATGGGGGTCATGTACATGCACAAGGTATGATGATAGGTACCTTCAGATCACAGATTAACTGTGACTGGGTTCATCTACTGCCAGTGTAGTTAAGAGTTCCATTATTCATTTACACCACCTGAAATTAGTTATGGGTTTAGTATTTCATCTTGAAGGCAGCACTTCCACAATATTATCCTGGAGTCATCTGCTGAACTGGGCATTTGAGACTTTGCAATGAGACTTAAACTCAAGATCCTCTGACTCAGAGGTGAAAGTTGGCATAAGGAATAGAGAACATTTCAGGCAGTGACTGTGGATGTCAGAAGACTAGTAGTTGATTAAAAAATAAGATCAGAATTCAGCCCTTGAATTCAGATAAAGTAGTTAACACAATGAACAATGCACAGGATATCCTGGAAGAACCACAAAACCAATAGAAATCTTGTGAAATAAATAGAAGTGAAGATTAAAATTTGCACATATTGAGTTTGCAGCTTGCAGACCCAGAAGTCAGATGATGCTGTTTAACGATTAAGTCTCCATCTGTTTCAAATTTTGTACAATGTTACATTTGCCACTCACGGATCTCAGTTAGGGCACAAAAGCAAAGTACCACAGATGCTGGGAAATTGAAGTTAAAAAAAGGAAAATGCTGGTAACAGTTAGCGGGTCAGGAACATCTGGGCAGAGACGGGTCATTGATCTGAATCATTATTTCTGTTTTTCTCTCTCCAAAGGTGCTGCCTGGCACATACAGACTAACTGCGACTGGGTTCATCTGCTGCCAGTGTAGTTAAGAGTTCCACTATTCATTTACAACAGCTGAAATTAGTTATGGGTTTATTATACAATACAACAGGGAGGACATGGTAAAGTTATCAAGCAGAGTTGACATCAAGTCACAGAAGGCAACTTGGTCAAAGTGGTAGCTTTTGAGGAATAACTTAAAAGAGGAAAGAGTGGGACTAAAGCAAAGGGAGTGAACCCAGGTTCTGGCCCTCTACTGCCAGCTGTGGAGCTACTAAAATTTGAGATGCATAGGTGGCCAGAGATGAGCAGAGAGCTCACAGGGTTATGGTTCCAGAGGAGATTACAGTGATAGGCAAAGGTGAGGTTATGGAGAGATTTGAAAACGAGGAGGAAATGGTTAGACAATGACTTGATTTAACGAAGAGCCACCATGGAGCAGTGAGCACAGGCTAATGGTGGAAGGGAACGGTGAGTTTGGATGTTCAGAAGTTCATGGTGGGTGTAATGTGAGTGTCTGGCCAGGAGTGCGCTGTAATAACCATTCAGAGGTAAGAAAGGCAACAGATGAGGGTGATACTGGTGAAACTGCTCAAAGGTGCAGAGGTCCATCTGTCTGCTACCTCAACACCGGATCGCAATGGCATCACGTAGAGGCTGCAAATCCTGCCCTAACTGAGATTAATCCATGTTGTCCCCAGACAGTACTGAGGGTATAAACGGCAGCACCTTGTAATCCTGTGTATGCGCCATTACCTTTGGTGTTGCTTTGGGTCTATCCCAGAGGGGGAGTTGGGTGATGTTATAAAGCTGGAATTAGGAAGCCTTGGTTCAGGATGTGTTCAGAAGCTGATTTCAGCAGGATCAGTGCTATGTCGCAGTGGTAGAGTCGCTGCCTCACAACTCCTGCGATCTGGGTACAACCCTCTCCTCTGGTGCTGTCTGTGTGGAGTTTGCATGTTCTCCCAGTAACCAGGTGGGTTTCCTCCCGGTGCTCTCTTGTGCCAAAGTTGTGTGGGTTGGGGTGGGTTAATTGGCCTCTATAAATTACCCCCAGTGTGTAGGTGGGTGTTAGAATGTTTGGGGGGGGGGTGGTGGTGGGGAGAATAACATAGGATCAGCACAGGAGTGGTGTAAATGGGTAATGGTTGATTTGGGTGGTGAGCCAAAGGACATGTTTCCTTGCTTTAGGACTCTGACAACATCAAGAGTACCAACGATCAGGTTCAGTTTGGCAGGGAGAGGGAGGGTCAATGGCTGGGAAAGAATTTGTGGCAGGAACCGAAGAGAAAGGCTTTGGTCTTCTGTTTATTCATTTGGAGGAAATTTATGTTCATTTATCATTGCTCGTCCAACAGTTTAGAAGAGCTGGGAAGTTGTGGTGTGTTGAGGTAAAATGACGTGCTCAGCATACATCTGGAAATGGACACCATGTGTCAACACTGAACACGGATAAGAAAGAGGAAGAGCCCAAGATAGGCCCTAAAGGGACACCAGAGGCAATGGTGTAGACTCAGGATGAGAAGGTCCTGATGTTCATAACATTGGTGAAAAACACGTTGCTGGAGGAACTCAGCAGGCCAGGCAGCATCCGTGGAGAAAAGCAGGCGGTCAGTATTTCGGATCAGGACCCTTCCTCAGGATTGAAGATAGGAAAAGGGGAAGCTTGATATATATAGGAGGGAAAAGCAGAGCAGTGATAGGTGGACAAAAGAGGGGAGGTGGGGTGGGCACAGGGTGGTGATAGGTAGATGCAGGTAAGAGGTAGTGATAGACAGATGTGGGGGAAGAGGGGAGAGCAGATCCACCGGGGGATGGGTGAAAGGTAAGGAGAGAGAGAGAGGGGAAAAAAGGGGTAGAGAAAAGAGAGAGAGGCCTCCCCCGCACCTGCCTATCACTATCTCTCCTTTGTTTCTCTTCGTAATATTGATATTGCCTGGGGACACTGGATTACTGTCCTGGGAGAAGGTTGGGACAGGATTTGCAGCTGTATATGACACCGTTGCTTTCCATTGTTGAGCTAGCCAGCAGATGGATCTCCAGCTTAGAGCAGTTTCACCAGTCACCAGCCTCACCCCAGAAACCAAAACATCTCCACTGTACAACACTTACAGATGAAATATGTAAATCCACTGACTGGCCAAATGGAAAGATTTAGCAGGAACAAATTAATAATAGTTCCTCACACTACAGAACAACAGTGATCAAGCACATTAGAATGTGTTGGAAACAATTGAGCCTGTTCCACTGTCAGAAGTGTTCCACCTTTTGCTGGTTTGTATTAGCTGCTGGGCATTGGTCTAGTCAATCAATCTTACTCAACTGCTAATATTTCATTGTTCATCTCCTGGCTCCCTCTAAGCCATGCATTATTCAAGGAGAATTTCTGTGCTGTTGCAATAATTTGGCAAGTACATTGGTTGTCACACACGGCATTGTGGGCTGTATATCACAGACTGATATAAACTTAAAAGGCTTCACTGGTAATAAAGTGTAATGTCTTGCTTTGACCAGAACCACTACTCCTCGCCTGGCTAAGTTTAACACATTTCAAAATTAGCTTTAAGATTAAAATGGCATAGGTAATGTGCTTGAAGATACTGTCCCCTGGGATGTGTTAAGATTGGATTTCTGCCAGCAATCTTTACACTGCAGAACTGTTTAAGTATTTGATTCACTGTATCGTTCAGCTGTTGACAACCTGAGCAAAGCTACCAATTGCATGTACAATACTCTCCCTCCACAGTTGATACCCTGGTTGCCAGTAAATTATGACCCTCTTTCATCCTGCCCATTTTCCTTATCTCATTTCCATTGCCTTAATCCAAGGGCACAAATGAATGGAGTGGTTTAATTAGTCAGTACACCTGGAGTACTGTGTGCAGTTTGGTCTCTTTGCCTAAGAAAGGATTTTAGACCATAAAGCCATAAGGTATAGGAGCAGAATTAGGCCATTCGGCTCCTCGAGTCTGCTCCACCATTCAATCATGGCTGATTTTTTTTTTCAACCCCTTTCTCCCATCTTCTCCCCATAACCCTTAACCCCCTAACCAAGAACCTATCAGTCTCTGTCATAAATGCACCCAATGACTTGGCCTCCACAGTCCTCTGTGGCAACAAATTCCACAGATTCCCCACAGTCTGGCTGAAGAAATTCCTCCATCTCAGTTTTAAAGGGACGTCCCTTTATTCTGAGGCTGTGCCCTTGGATTCTAGACTCTCCAACTAATGGAAACATCCTCTCCACATCCACTTTATTCCAGGCCTTTCAGTATCCAGTAGGTTTCAATGAGATTTCCCCTTTATCCTTCTGAACTCCATTGAGTACAGGCCCAAAGACACCAAACGCTCCTCTTATGTTAATCCTTTCAGTCCCGGGATCATTCTTATGAACCTCCTCTGGACCCTCTCCAGGGTCAGCACATCCTTCCTTTGATACGGGGCCCAAAATTGCTCTCAATATTCCAAATGCAGTCTGACAATGCTTTATAAAGCATCAGCAGTACATTTTTGCTTTTATGTTCTAGTTGTCTCGAAATGAATGCTAACGTTGCATTTACCTTCTTTACTACTGACTCAACCTGCAAGTTAACCTTAAGGGAATCCTGAACTGGGACTCCCAAGTCCTTTTGCACCTCTGGCTTCTGAATTCTCTCCCCATTTAGAAAATAGTCTACACCTTTATTCTTCCTAGGAAAATGCATAACCCCACACTTCCCTGCCTTGTATTCCATCTGCCACTTCTTTGCCCACACTCATATTTCTGCCTTGCAGTAAGTGCTGTGTGTGAGAGTTTGGATGGACTAGGCCTGTAATGTCTACAAGTTTAGAAGAATGAGAGGGGATCTCAATGAAACATACAAAATTCTGACAGGGCTTGACAAGCTGGATGCAGGCAGGATGTTTCCTGTAACAGGGGTGAAGGGGTGCTCAGAACCAGGGGTTACTGTCTCAGGATATGGGGCAAGGCATCTAGAACTGGAATGAGGAGGAATTTCTTCACTCAGACAATGGTGAACCTGTGGAATTCACTGTCAAGTTGCTGAATTATTTAAGGAGATAAATAGATTTCCAGATGCAAAAGGCATCAAGGGCTATGGGGAGAAGAGGAATATAGTGTGGAGGTGATCAGCCATGATCGTATTGAATGGCGGGAGCAGAGTCAAAGGGCCGAATGGCCTACTTGTTCTCTTCTTTTTCATGTCTGATAATCAACAAAGAAATAGGAAGGGTCATCAATAGTGTTATCAAGTGCCACGTGCTCAGCGATAACCTAACCTGATCAATGATACTTAGTTTGGGTTCCACAAGGGACACTTCTCTCCAGACCTCATTATAACCTTAGTTCAAACATGGACAAAAGAGCTGAGTTCCTGAGGAAAGTTGAGAAGTTCTGCCCTTAACATAAAGGACCCTTGCTTAGAGTGAAGTTGATGGGAATCAAGGAGAAACATTCTCAGTCATACATAGCGCAAAGAAGGGCGGTTGTGTTTGTTGGGGGTCAATCCTCTCAGCACCGGCTCATTGATGTAGGACCTCCCAGGGCATGTCCTATCCATCTCCAGTGCTTCAACAATAGCCTTTCCATCTTATAGTTTGAAGTTGAAATATTTGCCCATAATTGTGTAGAGTTCAGTTCTAATCACAACTCTCTAGGTAATGAAAAAAATTACACCTTGTCAATGTTGAAGCTTGGCATAGTGTCAGATAACAATATTCACATTATTGCATTGCTCAATCTATGTATCCCTGACAAACGTATATCGTCTAAGAATTAGATGTTCTTCTTAGCACTGGAATGCAAGAAGAACATTTCATGTCATCAGTACTCTGCAAATCACCAGTGATCATAATTGTTACCATTCAATGTTAATATAATTTTTATCTACTCGACACAGCTTTTCCTTTGTTCACTTAAGTGAATGCAAATTGGTGACAAAACAAAAAGTTTGTAATTTTGATTTTATGTGAATTTAAAAAAAATTACATTGTGATTGAATTTGTTGGTGATTACATCACAGTGATGTTGAAGTGTTCAAGGATGTAAAGATTATTTAATAATGAGATCTTTAGCAGATGGTTAATATTTTATTGAAAAAGTGCATCTGCTCACTGACCTAGGTTTGCTAGAATTCTACTCCAGCAACTTTGAAAACCAAAATAAAAGGATTATTAGCTGCAAAGAGTTTGGTGAAAAAGTTAAGTTAGATCCACCGTTATTAAATATTGTAGTGGACCTCTGGGTCTGTGGGAGATTCTGTCGCGATCTGGCATTAAATAATTCTGAATACACCAGAAGGAATGCCAGATCAACAGCTCGCAGAATCACAGAATCTGATGTCCAAATAATTCTTTGTGGATACTTCTCTTTACCCAATTCAGTTCAATGGTTATAGATGGGGGGACGAAGAATGGCTCTGGGATAGACTCTGGCCTTAGCCTCTTGTGTCTGTTTCAGGTCTCTGTGAGACTGATGTGATGAAGCTCTTCCGAGAATGTGATTTGGTCACTCAGAATCCTATTCCTAATAGGCAGAACCTAATAGGCAAAAAAAAACATTTCTAATCCAAAATAATTGGCAAAAAAAACAAAGCCAAGGGATGGTTGGGGATCTGGGTGGGATTTTCAAAAGCTGCATACTAGTAGAGGAAAAATTGTTGCGGTCACAAGGAAGGAGCAGGAGTAGAGAGGCTAACTGGCAAACCTTTTAAGCGAGCTGTATAAAGGGAGCTGTGTTTTCTGTGCTGTGAGATTCCTTAATCCTGCACTAATTGGCAATATAATTTAGAACCAGTGGCTAAAATGAGAAATTTCTTTCAATGTGACCTTGATATAACATATAAGACCTGTTGAGCCAGAAGGAGTTTTACTTTAGAGCTGGATGTGTTAGACCTAATCTGCAGTTACTTTTGCAAACACAAAAGCAAAATATTGTGTATACTGAATTAAAATAAAAAATACTGGAAATACTCTGCAGGTCAGGCAGAATCAATGGAGAGGGAACAAAAAACAAGCTGCTGGAGGAACTCAGTGGGTCAGGCAGCATCTGTGGAGGGAAATGGACAGTCGATGTTGCCTGACCCACATAGAACACTACAGCACAGTACAGGCCCTTCGGCCCATGATGTGGTGCTGACATTTTATCCTGACATTCCCTCCCACACAGCCCTCCATTTCTCTGTCATTCATGTGCCTATCTAAGGGTCTATTAAATGTCCCTGATGTATCTGCCTCCATCACCTCTGCCAACAGTGCGTTCCATGCACCCACCACTCTGTGTAAAAAAAAAACTTGTCCCTGACATCCCCCCCCATACCTTCCTCTGATCAACTTAAAATTATGCCCCCCATGTGAGTGGAAGAAGTCTCTGACTCTTCACTTGATCTTATGCCTCTTATCATCTTGTACACCTCTATCAAGTCACCTCTCATCCTCCTTCTCTCCAAAGAGAAAAGCCCGAGCTTGCTCAACCTATCCTCATGAGACATGTTCTCCAATCCAGGCAACATCTTGGTAAATCTCCTCTGCACTCTCTCTCTAAAGCTTCTACATCCTTCCCGTAATGAGGTGACCAGAACTGAACACAATACTCCAGGTGTGGTCTGACCAGAGTTCTATAGAGCTGCAACATTACCTGGGAGCTCTTGAACTCAATACCCCGACTAATGAAGGTTAACGCCTTCTTAACAATCTTATCAACCTGCATGGCAACCTTGAGGGATCCGTGGACGTGGACCCCAAGATCCCTCTGTTCCTCCACACTGCTAAGAGTCCTGCCACTAACCTTGTATTCTGCCTTCAAATTCGATCTTCTGAAGTGTATCACTTCACACTTTTCCGGGTTGAACTCCACCCCCCACTTCTCAGCCCAGCTCTGCATCCTATCACTGTCCTTTTGTAACCTACAGCAACCTTCTACACGATCCATAACACCACCAACCTTTGTGTCATCAGCAAACTTACTAACCCACCCTTCCACATCCTCATCCAAGTCATTTATAAAAATCATAAAGAGCAGGGGGTCCAAGAACAGATCCCTGTGGAAAACCACTGGTCACCGACCTCCAGTCAGAATACGCTCCATCTACCACCACCCTCTGTCTTCTCTGGGCGAGCCAATTCTGAACCCACACAGCCAAGTTTCCCTGTATCCCATGCCTCATGACTTTCTGAATGAGCCTTCCGTGAGGAATCTTATCAGAAGACTTACTGAAATCCATATACACCACATCCACTGCTTGATCTTCATAAATGTGCTTTGTCACATCTAATCATCTGGCACTACTCCTGTGTCCAGTAAGGACGCAAAGATCATCACCAAAGGCACAGCAATCTCTTCCCTCGCTTCCCTTAGTAACCTTGGATATATCCCATCCAGCCCCAGTGACTTATCTATCCTAATGTTTTTCAAAAGTTCCAACACATCCTCTTTCCTCATGTCGACGAGCCCTAACGTACGCCATCCTCAGAAACGTCAAGATCTCTCTCACTGGTGAATACTGATACTGAAGCAAAGTATTCATTAAGGACCTCCCCTATCTCTTCTGACTCCAGACACATGTTTCCTTTTTTATTCCTGATTGGTCCTACCCTCACTCTAGTCACCTTCCTATTCTTCACATACGTGTGGAACGCCTTGGGGTTTTCCTTAATTCAACTCGCCAAGGCCTTCTCATGCTCCCTTCTAGTTATCCTAAGTCCATTCTTAAGCTCCCTCCTGGCTACCCTGTAACACTCCAGAGCCTTGTCTGATCCTTGCTTTCTAAACCTTAGGTAAGCTTCTTTTTTCCTCTTGACAAGATATTCTACATCTCTTGTCAACCATGGTTCCTTCACTCTACCATCCTTACCCTGCCTCAATGGGACAAACCTGTCCAGAACCCCATGCAAGCCCTCCCTAAACAACCTCCATATTTCCGTTGTGCACTTCCCCAAGAACATCTGTTCCCAATTTACATGCCCAAGTCCCTGCCTAATTACATCATAAGTCACCCTCCCCCAATTAAATACTTTCCCATATCATCTGCTCCTACCCCTCTCCAAGGCTATGGTAAAGGTCAAGGAGTTGTGGTCACTCTCTCCAAATGCTCTCCCACCAAGAGATCCGAAACCTGATCAGGCTCATTGCCAGGTACCAGGTCCAGTATGGCCTCTCCTGTAGTCGGCCTGTCCACATACTGTGTCAGGAATCCTTCCTGGACATACCTAACAAACTCTGCCTCATCTATCCCCTTTATTCCAGCAGTTTGTTTTTGCTCCAGTTTCCAGCATCTGCAGTCTCTTGTGTCTCAGTGGGGAAGATATGTAGATATTTATTTATTAGCCACATGTACATCAAAACGCACAGTGAAATGCATCTTTTGCGTAGAGTTTTCTGGGAGGCAACCCACAAGTGTTGCCACGCTTCCGGCGCCAACACAGCACGTCCACAGCTTCTTAACCCGTATGCCTTTTGAAATGTGGGAGGAAACCGGAGCACCCGGAGGAAACCCACGCAGACACGGGGAGAACGTACAAACTCCTTACAGGCAGTGGCCGGAATTGAACCTGGGTCACTGGCTCTGAAATAGCGTTACACTAACCGCTACACTACCGTGCCTGCCTTAGAACATAGAACATTGAAAAACTACAGCACAATTCAGGCCCTTCAGCCCACAAAGCTGTGCTGACCATGTCCCTACCCTAGAAATTACTAGGCTTACCCATAGTCCTCTATTTTTCTCAGCTCCATGTACCTATCCAACAGTCTCTTAAAAGACCCTATCGTTTCCGCCTCCACCACCGTTGCCGGCAGCCCATTCCATGCACTCACCACTCTCTGAGTAAATAAAACTTACCCCTGACATCTCCTCTACATCTACTCCCCAGCACCTTAAACCTATGTCCTCTTGTGGCCACCATTTCAGCCCTGGGGAAAAGCCTCTGACTATCTCCCCAATCAATACCTCTCATCACCTTACATACCTCTATCAGGTCCCCCCTCATCCTCCGTCGCTGCAAGGAGAAAAGGCCGAGTTCCCTCAACCTGCTTTCATAAGGCATGCTCCGCATTCCAGGCAGCATCCTTGTAAATCTCCTCTGCACCCTTTCTATGGCATCCACATCCTTCCTGTAGTGAGGTGACCAGAACTGAGCACAGAACTCCAAGTGGGGTCTGACCAGGGACCTATATAGCTGCAACAATACCTCTCGGCTCCTAAATTCAATTCCCCGATTGATGAAGGACAATGCACCGTATGCCGCCTTAACCACAGAGTCAACCTGCACAGCCGCTTTGAGTGTCCTATGGACTCGGACCCCAAGATCCCTCTGATCCTCCACACTGCCAAGAGTCCTACCATTAAGACTATATTCTGCCATCATATTTGACCTACCAAAATGAACCACTTCACACTTATCTGGGTTGAACTGCATCTGCCACTTCTCAGCCCAACTTTGCATCCTATCTATGTCCCTCTGTAACCTCTGACAGCCCTCCAAACTATCCACAACACCCCCAACCTTTGTGTCATCCGCAAACTTACTAACCCACCCCTCCACTTCCTCATCCAGGTCGTTTATAAAAATCACAAAGAGCAAGAGTCCCAGTACAGATCCCTGAGGTACACCACTGGTCACCGACCTCCACGCAGAATACGACCCTTCAACAACCACTCCTTGCCTTCTGTGGGCAAGCCAGTTCTGGATCCACACTGCAATGTCCCCTTGGATCCCATGTCTCCTCACGTTTTCCATTAGCCTTGCATGGGGTACCTTATCAAACACCTTGCTGAAATCCATATACTCTGCATCTACTGCTCTCCCTTCATCGATGTGTTTAGTCACATCCTCAAAAAATTCAATCAGCCTCGTAAGGCAGGACCTGCCCTTGACAAAGCCATGCTGACTATTCCTAATCATATTATACCTCTCCAAATGTTCATAAATCCTGCCTCTCAGGATCTTCTCCATTAGCTTACCGACCACTGAGGTAAGACTCACTGGTCTATAATTCCCTGGGCTACCCCTACGCCCTTTCTTAAATAAGGGAACAACATCCGCAACCCTCCAATCTTCTGGAACTTCTCCCGTCTCCATCGATGATGGAAAGATCATCGTCAGAGGCTCCGCAGTCTCTTCCCTTGCCTCCCACAGCAGCCTGGGGTACAGCTCATCCGGTCCCAACGACTTATCCAACTTGATGCTTTCCAAAAGTTTCAGCACCTCCTCTTTCCTAATATCTACATGCTCAAGTTTTTTAGCCTGCTGCAAGTCCCCACTACAATCCCCCAGATCTTTTTCCGTAGTGAATACTGACGTAAAGTATTCATTAAATACCTCCGCTATTTCTTCCGGATCCATACACACTTTCCCACTGCTGCACTTGATAGGCCCTATTCTTTCGCATCTTGTCCTCTTGCTCTTCATATACTTGTAGAATGCCTTGGGGTTTTCCTTAATCCTGCCCGCCAAGGCCTTCTCATGCTCCCTTCTGGCTCTCCTAATCTTCTTCTTAAGCTCCTTCCTGTTAGCCTTATACTCTTCCAGATCTCTAACATTACCTAGCTCTCTGTACCTTTTGTAAGCTTTTCTTTTCCTTTTGACTAGATTTATTATAGCCTTTGTACACCACGGTTCCTGTATCCTCTCGTGACTCCCCTGTCTCATTGGAACATGCCTTTGCAGAACTCCACACAAATATCTCCTGAATATTTGCCACATTTCTTCTGTACTTTTCCCTGAGAACATCTGTTCCCAATTTAATCTTCCAATTTCTTGCCTGAGAGCCTCATAATTCCCTTTACTCCAAGTAAACGCCTTTCTAGTCTGTCTGTTCCTATCTCTCTCCAGTGCTAATGTAAAGGAGATAGAATTATGATCACTATCACCAAAATGTTCACCCACTGAGAGATCTGACACCTGACCAGTTTCATTTCCCAATATCAAATCAAGCACAGCCTCTCCTCTTGTAGGTCTATCTACATATTGTGTCAAGAATCCTTCCTGAACACACTTAACAAACTCCACCCCATCTAAACCCCTCACTGTCTGGAGATGCCAGTTGATGTTTGGGAAATTAAAATCCCCCATCACAACAACTCTGTTATTCTCACACCTTTCTAGGATCTGCTTCCCTATCTGCTCTTCAATATCCCTGTTACTATTGGGCGGCCTATATTAAAAAAAAACACCCAGTAAAGTTATTGACCCCTTCCTGTTCCTAACCTCCACCCACGGAGACTTTGCAGACAGTCTCTCCACGACATCCACCTTTTCTGCAGCCGTGACACTATCTCTGATCAACAGTGCCACTCCCCCACCTCTTTTGCCTCCCTCCCTGTTCTTTCTGAAACATCTAAAACCTGGCACTTGAAGCAACTGTTCCAGTCCCTGAGCCATCCAAGTCTCCGTAATGGCCACCACATCATAGCTCCAAGTATTGATCCAAGCTCTAGGCTCATCCGTCTTGTTCACAATCCTCCTTGCGTTAAAATAGACACATCTCAAACCTGTCTGAGCACATCCCTTCTCTATCACCTGCCTATTGTACCTACTACTAGCTTCCTCTATTTGAGAGCCAAACACCTCTTCCCCAGTTTCTCCAGTTCGGATCCCACCCCCCAACAATTCTAGTTTAAACTCTCCCCAGTAGCCTTAGCAAACCTCCCTGCCAGGATATTGGTCCCCCTGGGATTCAAGTGCAACCCGTCCTCTTTGCACAGGTCATACCTGCCCCAAAAGAGGCCCCAATGATCCAGAAATCTGAATCCCTGCTCCTTACTCCAATCCCTCAGCCACGCATTTAACCTCTTCCTCATTCTGTTCTTATACCCACTGTCACTTAGCACAGGTAGTAATCCGGAAATTACTACCTTTGAGGTCCTGCTTCTCAACTTCCTTCCTAATTCGCTATAGTCTTTTTTCAGGACCTCATTCCTTACCCTTAAGATATATTTATTAGTTACATGTACATTGAAACACACAGTGAAATGCACCTTTTGCATAGTGTGTTCTGGGGGCAGCCCGCAAGTGTCGCCACGCTTCCGGCACCAACCTAGGATGCCCACAACTTCCTAACCTGTACGTCTTTGGAATGCGGGAGGAAACCGGA
Source organism: Pristis pectinata (assembly GCF_009764475.1). Lineage (NCBI taxonomy): Eukaryota > Metazoa > Chordata > Chondrichthyes > Rhinopristiformes > Pristidae > Pristis > Pristis pectinata. The sequence goes on from NC_067421.1 coordinate 40,177,330, forward strand.
GCACCCGGAGGAAACCCACGCAGACACGGGGAGAACGTACAAACTCCCGACAGACAGTGGCCGGAATTGAACCTGGTTGCTGGCGCTGTAATAGTGATATGCTAACCACTACGCTACCATGCGTATCTACACTACTGTGGAAGAGGTTACTATTTCAGATCAGTGACCCTTCACCAGAACTGGAAAAAATTGGATATAAACCAGGTTTGGAATTGCAGAGGAAGTGGGAAAGTGGCAATTATGTGGAAAAAGAAGAGGTCGGTGATAGAATGGCAGGAAGGCAGGAGAGATTGTCAATGTAGAAGGCGCCACGCCATGCCATGAGTAATAAATATAGTTTATTAAATTGAATCTAGTACAAGCAAATCTATTTTACCTGCAAGGTGTGTGTGGGTCCTTTGTTGATGGGAAGTGGGGAGATAAAAAGCCAGATGTTTCATCTCCTATGGATGAAAGGGAAGGCACTGAGGGAAGGGGAATGGGTACTGCTGAAGGGGAAGAAATGAACCAGAGCATTGCAGAGAATGTTGAAAGGGAATGGAAAATGTTCTGCAGGGAATGTGGTGTTGGATTGTTGGTGGGGCAGCTGGTTAGGATGGAGGGTAAAGAGGAGAGGAAATCCATGTTGGCTCTTGGGATTGTGGAAGGAGAAGAAGGGAGCAAAGCAGAAAAGTGGGAAGTGGTACAGACATAGTCAAGGACCCTGTAGATTATGAGAGAAAGGAATTCTTGTTTGAGGAGGAAAGACGTATTGCAAGCATCTACAGGTGCTCCCCAGGTTATGGCAGGGTTCCTTTCCTGTGCACTGTTTTTAACCCGGATAGTTTGCAATTCAGAAATGCAGCCGTGAACGGAGTTCCCACGGCAGTCAGCAAATCTACCCTGCCGGTCTCCCTAACGTTTGTATGGAAGTTGGGCGTTTGTAATGTGAAGGACCTGTACTGAATTTATCAGGAACTGGGGACACACATATTAGGGAAATTCCAAGTGGAAAAGAAAAGGGTTGTTTTCCTTGTGGATCTTGTTCATCCTTTTGGGAAAACTATTCACCTGGAGAAGAAAATTAAAATGGTTATCAGCTGAATTGCACTAGAATGCGATCTTTAGGAAATGCTTGGATGGTAGGTAATCTGCAATACATGTTATTGGAAAAAGCTATGAAAAAGTAAAACTGAACAAAAGGTAATGAGGAAAAAAATCTCAAATGTGGGAAACAGGAGGGGAAATAAATGCAAGTATTATTAAGGCTTAATGAGAGAAGTGAAAACAGAAGAACAAAGATGAGAAACAGATAAAGTGTGAACAGCTTGGAGGTGGTGTGCAGCGAAGCAGGCAAAAAGGAAAGCAGAAAGTGACCACTGGCAAAACACATCGGAGTCCAGAATCCTCAGAGAGGTGTTGACGCCAAGAGTACAGGCCACCTCTCCAGCACTTTGCCATGTGGAGGTTCCCCAATTTAAAACCCTTTCTACTCCACAAACATTCTCTCACCACCATCTGCTCCATCCTTCCCATCCACCCCATGTCCTCCGCACTTATACCCTCCCAAAAATACACCCCAGCTACTCCATTTTTCCTTTTTACATTGTCACGATTGGATCACCAACAATTTAATTGTGGCAGTAGCTTTAAACAAATTACAAGTAAAATCAACATTTCAATCTTTTTGTCAGTCCTGATGCAGCATCTCAACCTGAAGTGACGACTTGTACCTCCTGCCTCACAGGTGCTGCCGGACCTGCTGGGTTTTCCAGCGTTCTGTTTTTTGTTCCAGATTCCAGCATCTGCAGTCTCTTTTGTCTTTCAGTTTTGTTTTGTGAGGAATTTAAAAGTTATTAATTCCAGATAGAATGGAGAGGTTCATAATCTTCATGCTGGCTATGACGGGGAGAAGGGGGATTTCGTTAAAGTGAAGATTCTGCACAGGGAGTTTGGGTATTGCTTTTCCCTGTATTGGTGCTTCCTATTTTGCTATTTAAATAGTCACTATTTGTAATGGAGGGTCCTCGCTGAACTTTTAGCTCTGTTCTAACAAACATCAGCAGTTTTTTGGTTTTTGCAACAGTGCATGAATTTACTTAGTCATTGATGTCCAGTCTAGGGCTGTCACTAGCAAGACCAGTATTTATTGCCCAAATGCACTCAAGAAGCTGGCTCTGTGCTGCCTTCTTGAACTACTGTGCTGCCTTCTTGAACTACTGCATTCCTTGAAAGTTCAAGGAGATGCTCCCAGTGTTGGGTACAGGATTTAGAACCAACAATGATGTAATTGCTTTGACATAGTATTTATAAATGGATTAAATAAAGCAAACTGATTTGCATCCATTTGACAAACTTTTGAATCTCCACCTAGAAACTGGATTGTATTGTGCCACATTTTTGTGGACTGCTCAATTTCAATTAAAAAAAACTAATAATAATGGGAATTAAAAACCACGTTCACTGCAACTTGGATGAAGTCCACACTTTTCCCTTTGGATGCCACCAAATAACACTTGGAGGCCAGACATGCTGCTGGCATTTGATGGCCTGCACTGCATGTTTGGGCATCCATGACTATGGAAGGACCACTCAGGTAGAAGCAGCCTGCTTGTTACATGGTGGCCTGGTTGCACACACTGTCCTGCACTGAGAGCCTGCATCAGATAGGTGATGCAGTGATACTCAAGTAAAATAATCCTTCCAATGAGCCTCCACCCAATAGTTACCCACACCTCCTCCACTACTGATCCATGAGTCTCCATTCTCCTCATCCATTCCTGACACCTTCACCGTCCACTGACCACCCCACGTTCCCATTTTGGCCCTGCAACCCTTCCAACTATTGATCCTTAGCTCCACATTTGATTTCATCTAATGGTTCCTGATCCTCCTATTGATCCCTAACCCCACCCCATCTGATTCCCTGACCTTCTCTTCCAGTCCCCAGCCCACCTTGATCAAGTGTTAACCCTCCTTCAGAATTCCAAATTTTGCCCAAAGCCTTGGTCTCTCTTTGACTTGACAATGGATCTCCAGTCTTTGGAGGTCTCATGCTACATAATCTTGCTGCAAGGAGCCCTCAGATAAAATGTTCATTAGTTGGCCATGGACTCTTCAATGCACCTGTACAGGTGCCGTTCAATTTTGAGGTAATGTTTTACTGGAGAATTATGTGGAAAATGAGGATTTACAAAGATGATTGAGGGTAGGGCAGTGGATGTTGTCTACATGGACTTTAGTAAGGCATTTGAGAAGGTCCCTCATGGTAGGCTGATCCAGAAGGTTAAGGTGCATGGGATCCATGGTGACTTGGTAGATTGGAATCAAAATTGGCTCGGCCATGGAACATAGAGGGTAGTGGTGGAGGTGTATTATTTTGGCTGAATGTCTGTGACCAGTGGTGTTCTGCAGAGGTCAGTGCTGGGATCTCTGTTGTTTGTGATAGATATAAATGATTTGGACGAAAATGTAGATGGGCTGATTTGCAGATGAGTTGTGGATAGTGAAGAAGGTGGTAAGAGGATACAGCAGGATATAGATCACTCATGGATACAGAGGGATCTTGGGTCAAAGTCCATAGCTCCCTGAAACTGACAACACGGGTTGGTAGGGGTGGTAAAGAAGGTTTCTAGTGTGCTTGCCTACATTGGTTGGGGCATTGAGTATAAGAGTCAGGAAGTCATGATGCAGCTATTGTAAAACATTGGTTAGGCTGCATTTGGAGTATTGTGTATCGTCTAGTCACCCCATTACAGGAAGGATGTGGAGGCTTTGGAGAGGGTGCAGAAGAGGTTCACCAGGATGCTGCCTGGATTAGAGAGTATTAGCTATAAGAAGAAGCTGGACAAACTTAGATTGTTTTCTCTGGTGTCGAAGGCTGAAGGGAGACAAAGATAAGGGTAGATAGTGTCTTCTTCCAAGGATAGAAATGTCAACGACTAGGTAACATAGCTTTAAGGTGAGAGGGGGAAAGTTTAAAGACATGTGCATGGTAAGTTTTTTTCACACAGGAGTGATAGGTGTCTAGCATGTGCTGCCATGGTGGTGATGGAAGCAAACATAATAGTAGCATTTAAGCAGCATTTATACAGGTGCATGAACCCACAGGGAATGGAGGGTTATAGATCATACGCAGGCAGATAGGTTACATTTAATTTGGCATCATGGTCGACACAGACATCGTGGGCCTGTTCCTCTGCTGTACTATGTACTAAAATGATACTAGAAATGCATGGTATAATTGTCATTGGGGAAAAAGGGGGTTCTTTTCACCCGAAAGTATTAGGGAAAAGTATAATAGTGTAGACATCAACTAGACAATGGATCTCCAGTCTTTGGAGGTCTCATGCTACATAATACGTTAGATTTTGGTTGGATCGTCTTTATTGCTTATTCGGCAACAAGAGAACATAAACTTCAGGTTGTAAATACAAATATAAATCGTGAAATCTTTTCTTGCTCCTCCAATGAGATCTTTAATTTCCATCTTGACAGCCTTGAACTTCAGAGCAGAGTTATTTAAAGCCTCCAAATACAAGTAATCTTGCTGAATATTATGCTTGATGGATCAAAGGAAAATTTACATTTTGGGTTGATTGTGCCAACAGCTGGTGGTTTTAGAGAACTGCCTTCCAGCTGCAGTGTGCACATCAGTGCAGTCTGATCTACTGTGTCTGTACCATTATAGCACAGAAATCTGGACTGCATTGCTGTCAGAATCAGATGCGTCTGATCTCTCACTCTTTTCCTGAACTCAGCATCAAATCCAGGAGTCACAAGAGATTGCAGATGCTGGAGGAGTCAAGCGACTCTTTGGGTCATACAGCAACTGTAAAAGCAAAGGGATAAGTTGGCGTTTCGGGTCGAGACCCTGCATTGACCTGAATTGTTGACTATCCCTTTGCCTCCACAGATGCTGCCTGGCCTACTGAGTTCTCCAGCAGTTTGTTTCTGATCAAGTCCAGGGGCATTTTGAAACTATCTGAGCTGAAAGCAGATGCTTCATTTCTGGCCCCTCAGTCTTAACTCCAGACATCGTTGGTGCACAGCACATTGCTGAGTGGAGTCCCCAGTCTTCATTAAAAAGGTAAGTTCAGTTAAGATTTTACGTAGATGAATTAATAGCACAAATAGAAATAAATGGATGCATTCTATAGCTAACACAAAGATGTGGTTGCAGAATGGCCAGGTTGGGAATTAAATATTCCAGGATGCTTAACTTTTGGAAGAGATGAGTAAAATGGAAGAGGAGGTGGGCTAGCACTGATTTGAAAGAATGGGATAAAGACAGTGGAGAGGAAGGATTTTAGCTCAGAAAATCAAATAATAGAATCAGTTTGGGTGCAGCCAAGAAAATGGGGCAGAAAAAAGTTGTGGGGAGTTGTATACAAGTCCCCTATCAGTAGTGGTAGAGCACAGTAAAAACCAAGAAATTAGAGGTGCATGTGATAAAAGTCATAACTAATCATGGAGTTTAATGTGCATACAGACAGGCCAAACGAAATGAGCAGTAACAGAGTGGCTAATGAATTCATGCAGTGTATAAGGTGTGATTTTTTTTTGATCAATATACTGTGGAAGCAATGAGGGAATGGGCTATTTTAGATCTAGTATCTTGTAAGGAGAAAGGATTAATAGACGATCTGGCAGCTAAGGATCTTTAGGAAACAGCGATCATAATATCATAGATTATATAAAGATGGAAAATAATTTAGTTTGATCTGAAACCAGGGTTTTAAATCTCATTAAACCAATCTGCAAAGGCATAAGGTGCAAGGTGCTATGGTAGCCTCAGAGACCAAGTTAAATTTCATGACATGATACCAGGATTGGAAACTTTAAAAAAATACATAGGTTTACAAGTAAACTCCATCTATTTTAGGCAAATGTAAAGGAGAAGCAATCCAGCCTTGGCCATCAAGAGAATTATCTAAAATTATGAGAAGTACAGATAGGAATAATAGAGCACTTTTCCAAGAGTGGAAATGTCAAATATTGGAGGGCATGTATTTCGGATGAGAGGGGGAAAATTTAAAGGAGATGTAAGAGGGAAAACAGAGTGGTAGGTGCCTGGAATGCACTAGCGGGGAAGTGGTATCAGCAGATATGATGGCAACGTTTGAGGCTTTTAAAAAGGCACATGAACAGGCAGGGAATGGAGGGCTATAGACCTTGTGCAGGCAGGTTGGATTGGTTGAAATTGGCATCATGGTTGGCACAAATATCATGGGCTAAATGGCCTGTTCCTGTGCTGTACGTTCTATGTTCATCTTCACAGAAGAGAGTGACCCAGAAACAATGGATGACAGGGCTACAGCAAAAGAGGAATTCATTTAAAAAAAAGAGCATTAACAAACAACTAGTACTTGAGAAATTAATGAGATTTAAAGGTAAGAACCTACATTCCAGGATTTTGAAGGAGTAGTTCCTACAGATTGGAAGAGGGCAAAAGTAATTTAACTATTGAAGAGAGGGAGGAAGTAAGGAACTACAGACCAATTAGCCTGTCTTCAGTAGAAGGGAAATATACTGGAAGTGGTTATTAAGGCAGTAACAGGAGCGTTGGAAAATAGTCTGACAAAAGGTCATTGACCCAAAATGTTAGTGCTGTTTGTTTTCCCACAGATGCGACCTGACCTAGTGAGTGTTTCCAGTATTTTCAGGTTTCCAGCATCTGCAGTTTTTTTTGATTTTCTCTTGTAATAGGATTAGGCATTGACAAAACTGATATAAAGACAATTGTGTTTGCGGTATCTTGGAATTTATTGATAATGTAACTTCCAGAACAGATGAGTGCAAGCAAGTTGATGTGGTGGATTTAGACTTCCTGAAGACTGTGATTAAGGTGCCATACTAGAGGATTATTAAACAACATTAAAGCACACGGTTCTGGGGGCAATATCTTAGAATGGATTGAGGATTGGTTAATGGACAGAAAACAATAGGAACAAACGAGTTGTTCTTGGATTGGGAAGTTATGACCAATGGAGGTGCCATTGCTTTTGATGCAAGGGTTCTAGCTGTTCACAAACTATAGCAATGATTTGGAATAAGGGATCAATTACAACATATCCATTTTGCTGATATTTAAAACTAGGTGGCTCTGTGGACTGTGAGAAGGATAAGGAGGCTTCGGGGCATATAGATAGGCCAAGCAATTGGACAAGGATATAGCCTATCCTTGGGGCAGCACGGTAGTGTAGCGGTTAGCATAATGCTTTACAGTGACCCAGGTTCAATTCCGGCCACTGCCTGTAAGGAGTTTGTACGTCCTCCCCGTGTCTGCGTGGGTTTCCTCTCACATTCCAAAGATGTACGGGTGAGGAAGTTGTGGGCACGCTATGTTGGCGCCGGAAGCGTGGCGACACTTGCGGGCTGCCCCCAGAACACTCTGCAAAAGATGCATTTCGCTGTGTGTTTCGATTACATGTGACTAATAAAGAAATCTGATATCTGCCATCCCATCGGAATACAATGCAGAGAAGTCTGAGGTGATCTATTTTAGGAGAAAATATAGAAAAGTAGAATAATTTTTTTTAAATGTTGAGGGATTAAAAGGTGTCCATAGGATTCTGGAGGCACTTGCATACAAAACACTGGGCGTTAACATGTAGGTACACCAAGCGATCTGGAAGGCAACTGGTGGTACATTGACCTTCACTGCAAGAGGATTTCAGGACAAGAGTAGAGACATCTTTCTCTAATTATATTGAACCCTGAGACCAAATCTGGATATTTTGTTTTAAATTCATTTTTCGTAACCTGGCATTGTTGATAGGTCGATTATTTGTGGCCCATCCTTAATTGTTCTGGAGAACAGGTCTGGTCTCCCTCCCCAAGGTATACTTACAATAGCGGGAGTGCAATGAAGGTTCACCGGATTGACTCATGGGATGGCAGATTTGTCGCACAAGGAGAGATTAGCAGACTAGGCCTGTACTCTTGCACTTAGAAGAATAAGAGGTGATCATATTGAAACATACAAAATACTAGAGGCTTGACAAGGTAGATGCAGAGTTGATGTTTTTGTTGGCTGTGGTGTCTCGATCCGAGGGGTTGCTCATTCAGGAATGACATTTTGAAAAATTCCTTTACCTAGAGGGTAGTGAATTTTGGAATTCTCTATACAAAGCAGCTGTGGAGGCTTAGTTGCTGAATATATTTGAGATAGAGAGACTTCAAATGTGTTCAGGAATTGAGATAGGGTTAGCAGCACTAAGTGAAATAATCAGGTCTACTCTCACTTCTACTTAAAATTATTTTTAATATATTCATGTATATTTTAACATGTTTTTCCAATGGTTTCTAAATGTCTGATCATCAGTCATTTGGAAACAATGAAATGGCTTTTGGACAACCTTCTGACACCACATGCTGACAGAAGTCCATGGGTGACACCTCAGTTTGTGCTGCCAGAGGCAAAACTACTGCCCACCCTGCCTCACAAATGGGCCAGTGGCAAGGCCCTGGGTTATTGGCTGCAAAAGTTGGTACAACTGTGGGGCTAATGCAAGGGGTGGGCTGGGGCCCATGAAATTTGACCCATCGTGTCAAACCTTGCAAACTGAACATGTTGTCCTGTGTGAACAGCAACTTTTTAAAAACAAGATGCAACTTGAACATAGTGATCTTGGAAAGCCATCAAGTTTTTCGTAACTCTTTTCAATGTTTACGTTTAAACATGGCAAAGATTTCATATTGGCAAAACATCGTAATAATTAAAAGTTTTGCAATTCTGCAAAGTAATGGGCGTATATTCAATTAGATTCCAAGATGCACTTCATTTATTTGCTTCTGTGCAATCCATACTTGAAGCTACACACAAAAAAAATTCCACATTGCAATAATACCTAATAGCCAGGAGTGATTTTAGGGAAGATGCTAAATCAAGTTTGGCTTGATTTCATCATTCAAAATTACATTTATATTCTAATTTATAGCATTGTAAGAAAAAGAGGAAGCCATTTGGCCCAATGAGCCTGTATTGGCACATACTCTTTACTGGAGCTATTTACTATAATCCCTTTTCCCATTCCTCTTTGATGTACTTAAAACAACTGTTAAATAATAGGTCATTCTGCCTCAATAGTATTTGTAAATAATTCTAATAATCTTCCATGATTAAAAATCTTCCTCCTCTCTTCCTTTGGATTAGTGCCTTTCCTTGCAAGTAGATGTACACAGACATTATACCACCAGGATGGCAGAATTTCCAGATTTGCAAGGGTATTGGTGATAATTTTCTCGATCTGTTGATAATGGGTATCTCTTAATTACAATTGTGTCCAAGAATTAAATTATTGTTAAACTTTTTTTCTTGCCAATATGACATTTGAATGAATTATTTGACACTTAGAAACTGGCTTATGACAGTCACTGAAGGTGCTCTGGATTTGCAATTTAAGACATGGAGTAGTTGTTGCATCGATTTTATATACATTTTTAAATCTATGTAAAATGGGGTAGAACAGGACGTTGATATTGCTAAAAGTACTTGATGACAGCAATTGGAAGGACAAATGGAGTACTGAAACTGATACTGCAGCATTGTAATCAGGGGTGATCCACTGTTTTAGCCAGAACAGTGAGCACTGTTATGTTACATGAATGCTTGGGGAATTGTCTTCATTTGTCCAAATGTATATTTTGAACAGAAGTATGCATTGCCAAGAGTGGAAAACGTGACTGATCTTTTCCTCTGTAACATAAAGATGTTCTGACTGGTTTCATCCCTATTTTTTTTTGCATGATACAAGCAGTAGAATTCATTTTCCAAAAATTAACAAACATTGAGTGACTATTTTACAAGTTCAGGCCAACAGCCATCTCTCAGTTGGTTTAAACATTCATTAACATGAGGGAGAGGAAAGTAGACAATCAGGCCCTGAAGCCAGTTTATCATTCAACAAAATCATGCTAATCTTTCACTTAAACTCCACTTTCCTGATCTCTCAATTCCCTTACATTCCATAAACCAATTGATTTTTGTCTCGAATTTACTTGTCTATTGAGCATCCGCCATTTTCTGGGTTACTCATCCCCAAAAACTCAACCCTTGGTTAACAATATTTCTCACGTCACTCCTAAAGGGCCAGTGCCTGATCACGAGATGACGACCCTCTCGTTCAAGACTCTGCAACAAGAGGAAAAAAAACCTTTCACCATCCAAAAAGGAAATGAACACATTCTTGTTGGACCAGGGTGGAGGAAGGATAAGACCTTGGTATCAAAACATCAAAATGAATGTCTCTGTGGATGGATGTTGGACAAAAAGAAAGTTTGCTGGGTGCTATTTGTCACAAACTTAGATCTTGGTGTAGGATGATAATGGATATGTCAAAAATTGCACTGAAAGAACTGCTGAGATATTTACAATATGTCTCACAAAATGTGAAAAGGGAAGATGGTCTCGAATATAATGCTTACTTATTTCACAGAAACAAGAGTAAGCATTATTGATGAGATTTTCTTCCCCTAGAAGAACCTGTATTGGAACTGTCCACCATACTTTTTGGCAAAGGCAGAGAGGATCACTGCAGAAATTATCAAACAATTTTGCATTAACAGCTCACATGTGGTACTCTTAAGCAGTTCCATGAGTATGATCTCTGACACAACAAACACACAACCATTTTGTCCAAAATCAATGCTGTATTTGTCTCATTGATCTACAGGAATCAAGTCTGTTTAAAATACAGAAACCAAAGTACAGAGCAGAAAGGAGGAAACGGCAGCTGATGTATGAACTACAGAGTAAAAGCCCAGATATATAAACACAGATGCTGCTTTTTTTGTCCAGCAAGTAAAACATGGCAAAATTTACATATGACCAAGAAATAAAGAGTCACGCAGAATAGTTCAGCCAGAACCACACTGCAAGAAACATCTGTTTAAGGACTTCATTTGCTAACAGTATTTTATCAGAAATGTTACTGTGAGATTTTTGATTCCTAAAATACTACTTTGTCTTGTATACAGATTCCATAAAAACACTGCACAATTACACAAGGTCCACACTGAATGTCCTTGCCTGTCACTAAGAATTTCTGCCCAATACAATGTTTGTCATTATTGTCTGTGCTGTGGATTGAGAAATAAAGTCTCTCTGAACTGGGTGCCTTATTGGTCCAATAAATTTCCTCTCTGCCTCCCCACCCCCACCCTCATCTTTTGCAAATGCAATTTGTTTTGAAACTCTTAATGGATTTGTATTTTGCCCCTCCCCTGCTCCCAACCACTGCAGGTGGTAGTGTTCCCCCACTGTGTGTTGGCATTAGTTTGGATGTGCAGCCTTTGTGAAAGACCTGCCTGCGGTTCTTGCATAGTTGAATTGAATATGCTTCTCTGAAACTGAGCATCAAGCACACTTCCACGTGACACTATAGGAATAATTTTGTGTTATAAATATCCAGTGAGCTTCTCTGGTTTCAGAAACCCTTTATAAAGGCTACCTAAGTAAAGAATTTAATTAGCATGTTCTGAGTATCAACAGAGTATTTACATTTGTACAGGAACCACATGGACCTCTTCTGCATATCTTGTAATCGTTAATAAGGCAAAACAAATTCAGATTTGTACATTTCTCAGAGTACACAGACATTTCTGGGAACCAAAGAAAGGAAAGTCATTTTTTGGCCTCAGTATGGAACCTCACAGTGGATTCATTGTAAATTGGTATTTTGACAAATTATACCATAGCAACCCTGGGTATTATTAAAATAGTTTGAGGCCTTAACGGCTGGAAACTGAACACAAAACTTAAAGCAAACAAATAAAAATGAAACAATAAAATTACAAATCCATACAAATTAGATTTCAAATATTGGAAAAATGTACAAACATGATTTCAGAATTCTTCTCTGCACAAAGAAATCTAGAGATCTATAATTGATAATATATTAATTCCAATTATAAGCAATCTTCTGGTATCAAAGTTCAGACTTTTTAACTCTCCCAACTGTGCTTCAATTCTATAAATTTACAGCTATCTCTTCTTCTTGCAGTGCATTATTTGAATCAAAGGATCTCATACACAGGACAGTTCCCCCCACATTTAAGAACTACCGCGCCTCAACTTCTTTGGGATTACGAGAAGGGGAGTAGTCCCGAGACTCTGAGTTAGTGAGTGGGGTAGTCCTTCGGGGAGATACAGACCGCGCACTGCCTGCTGGTACGAGAGGAGGTGGAGCACTCAATGCTGCAGTTGGTGGGGTCCTGTTCAAAATCCCATTGTGATTGGCAGTGGATGGACTTAGCCTCGGGTAGTGCATTCCGCTTAAATGAGGCATAAAGGATGGCACATGTGCCAAGTGACTGTCCATGGCTGATGTATGCAAGGCATGCAACCTGGCACGGTCAAACTCTTCCCGTAGATGCAAGCGTTCTCTTTCATCTGCATGTCGTATGCGCTCCTGCTCACGCCTGACTTCCAGAACATGCTCATGGTTGTAATCGTGAGGCTCCCTGTCTCTGTACGACCGATCGTGTTCGTAGAAACCAGCTGCTGTCGGGAACCTGTGCATGGGATCTGTGCGTAGTGGGAACTCCATCCTGCGGTGCAAGTCAAAGCTCCGGTATGCATCTCGTAAAGGATCTCGGACAGGATCCCAAGAGAATCCAGGGTGGGGCAGCCGTTCTCTTCCCGCCAGCGGGTTCATACCAATGAAGGGTGTCACCATCCGAGCACGGTCAAGCACATTCATGTTGTTCATCTGATGGATGCTACCCATTGTAATGGGCATGGGGCCCATAGAATGGCCAAGTGGAAGTCCATGTAGGGATGTATGGTGAGGTGGCTCACTGCTCCTGGGATGCTGTGAAGAGTCCGAGCTTATCACCATCACCTCATTATCCTCCTTTCGTTCTTCTTTTATCTTTACATCATTCTTTATTTTCTGATGGTCACAAGAGGATTCTGCTTTCCTTTCACTATCTTTGCTCACTGAATTGCTGAGTTTCATGCTTTCAGTCAGCACAGTTCTGTTGTATGGAGAACTAGGTCTCACAACTGGCTTTGCATTGTCTTCTGGTAGTCTCCTCTCGTGGCCCTGACCTTCCTTTATTGGTGACCGATTCTCCTTGATTTTATGCTCGGTGCCGGGTAACTCTCTCAGCGAGTCTGAGTGCTCTCTCTCTAACTCCTTTGATCTATCTCGCTCAGTGGTGCTATGATGCCTAGTTGGATCATTCAAGCTTCGGCTATTGCTGTGGATGAGGTTGTTGATTTGGTGGTTGACGGGGGCAGCTGCTGGTGATGATCTGTTGGAGTGCCTATTTTTCTCCACTCCATCTCTGAAAAAGAAATTTCAGAGCAAATATTATTGCAAGCAGATTTAGTAATCTAGTTAACCAGTCTAAAACTAGAGAAGTTGAGAATTTGGGAATTGTCTTATAAAGTGCTTCAAGTATCCAGTAGGTAAGACATTTTACTGAGAAATACTGTTTCCCTTCACAATATTAATCCAACCTTTCTCTACACCAAACAGTTGAAAATACCTCAAATTAACTTTTATCCTGCAATTATGCAAAATCTTTATAATTTACAAATATACATAGAACAGTACAGCACAATACAGGCCCTTCGGCCTACAATGCTGTGCTGACCTTTAAACCTCACCTAAGACCATCTAACCCCTTCCTCCCACATATCCCTCTATTTTAAATTCCTCCATATGCTTGTCTAACAATCTCTTGAATATGACCAATGTACCTGCCTCCACCACCACCCCAGGCAGCGCATTCCATGCCCCAACCACTCTCTGGGTAAAAAAAAACCTTCCTCTGATATCTCCCTTGAACTTCCTACCCATTACCTTAAAGCCATGTCCTTTTGTATTGAGCATTGGTGCCCTGGGAAAGAGGCACTGGCTGTCCACTCTATTCCTCTTAATATTCTGTACACCTCTGTGTCTTCTCTCATCCTCCTCCTCTCCAAAGAGTAAAGCCCTAGCTCCCTTAGTCTCTCCTCATAATGCATACTCTCTAAACCAGGCAGTATCCTGGTAAATCTCCTCTGCACCCTTTCCAACGCTTCTACATCCTTCCTATAATGAGGTGACCAGAACTGGACACAGTACTCTAAGTGTGGCCTAACCAGAGTTCTATAGAGCTGCATCATTACCTCGCAGCTCTTAAACTCGATCCCACAACTTATGAATGCTAACATCCCATTAGCTTTCTTAACTACCCTATCCACCTGTGAGGCAACTTGCAGTGATCTGTGGATATGGATCCCCAGACCCCTCTGCTCCTCTACACTGCCCAGAATCCTGCCATTAACCTTGTACTCTGCCTTGGAGTTTGTCCTTCCAAAGTGTACCACCTCACACTTCTCCAGATTGAACTCATCTGCTATTTCTCAGTGCAGCTCTGCATCCTAACACCACTGACCTTTGTGTTGTCTGCAAACTTGCCAACCCACCCTTCTACCCCCTTGTCCAAGTCATTAATAAAAATCACGAAAAGCATAGGTCCCAGAACCGATCCTTGTGGGACACCGCTAGTCACAGCCCTTCAATCTGAATGCACTCCTTCCACCACAACCCTCTGCTTTCTACAGGCAAGCCAATTCTGGAGGTAAGCAAATATCTGAACTTTATTTAGATTTCAACATAATCACTTTGTCAGAAATATGAGAAAGGGAAAGAAATCAATTGGACAGGAACTGAGAGTGGAATTTTTTTTTTGATATAGTGAGCTATGAACCAGAATTCCATGCCGCCTTTGTGAGGTTAATGGAAGCAGATTAAATAGCAACCTTCCAAAGAGAATTGGCTACATACTTGTAAAGGAAAAATTTAGAGGGTAATGGGGAAAGTGCAATCGAGTCAGATGAGTTGAAGAGCTCTCTTAATGAGCCAGCACAGGCACAATGGGCTGAATAGCCTCCTTTGATGCTGCATGTTCTAACACAACGTCACTCCTGGAATTGAGATTCCCAAAGGCCTTTGCGTTGTATGAGGCTTGATCCTAAACTTACTTTGCACTTTTGAATTCTGTTTCTTTCAAGATTTGGACTACCTAGCTTTCTTTTGAAGAAATGAATTATTTCCATATCATTAATCTCTATTAACAATAAATCATCAGTGCCAAAATGATCCTGCTTGGGATTTTGCCTTGTAGTGCAGATGATGGAATATGCAGGATCATGCAGAGTGTCTTTTTAACATGGACATCCAGCCATTACTGGCTGTTGGCAGCCTCAACTTGCTGGAAACTCCAACTGGCTGCTTCATTTTACACAGAGCTAAGAAACAATTACTGTATCCATTTACTGAATAGAATTGCAAAAGAAAATTACATCGAGACCTAAAACACCCTTGTCCCCCCATGTACCACTGTGATTGCAGGAAGATAAAGATCCCATGCAGCAGTATATCATTTGGCCTTTCAACAAGTAGCTACTTACATAGGCTGGGAGCTCATATTGGCAATAGACTGGCAGAACTGCCAAATAATCTCATGAGTGCATGACTGCCTTGGTGAATAAATGCCCTGGATGGGCAGTCCTAAGAAACTGAGCATGGTGGACTTAGTTTTTCTTTGCATTCCATGTTGAGTCAGGTTTTCACCAGAGGGATTATAACTGCCTTTAAAGTATCAAGTTGGGAATGGAAGTGAGAGAGTTCCTATCATTTAGGATTTGCTGATTACTGCTGTTGCATGTGCGGTCTGAATATGGCCCAGGGATGGATCAACACATGTTATGATAATTTCCACAGTTAAAGTCCTTTCAAGAAGTTCCTGTACACACTAATATTAAGGCCATTTGGGCACCCAATCTCTGCAAAATCACCCTGGAAACACAATCAGTGAAGGAATAGACACAAATAGTCAAGAGCAATTGTCCTTAAGTATTTAGGAGAGAGTAGAGTGAAGGAAACCAAGGATTTAATCACTGAAAGCTAGTTAAGAAAAGCTCTTGATTAAAATATAGGAGAAACTAGTACCTTTCTTTCTCTCTGTCATTTTTAAGTGACGATTCTCTTTTTTCCAAATCTCGATCTCTGTCATGATTAGTTACTGAGGAACTTCGTTCTGAATCCCCTGGCTTTGGCCATTGAGGTGGTGTTGGAAATGAAGGTGGCGTTCGATGGAGGCGATTCCAAGGCTCATGAGCATTGTTGAGGCTTTGTATACCTGGACCTTCTTTGTGACCAAACATGCTGTTGGAAGCTGAGGAAGTGGAACATGGAAGAAATCATAATCACCAATAAGGATCTTTTAAAAATCACATGTAGCATATTAAAATGTTAAATTGTAGAAATTAAAATAAACACTTGGAGAGCAGAGCTGGAACTCCCATTTCTGCAAACAGTTACATCCAGGCTTTCCCATGATTGTCAGGTTATAAGCTGAGACACCCAATGAAGGTGAGAAGCTCAACACAGACAGCAAATATTCGACTTCACCACAATTGAGACCACAAAGCAACACCCAAAAACCTGCATTCATGTAGCCTGAATGGCTGGGTTACACCCAGTTAAATCCATTTCCTGAAATAGTCAAGTATGAACATCCGTCTAACACCTACTGGTCACATCAACGGGAGACATCGCGTGATCCAAACTCTGGGGATAATCAGATTTCAATGACAAGTTTAACAAAGCATTTTCATTATGTTGCCAATTTTTAAAAATGAGTAGATGCAATTGACAAGTCTCAGCCAAGACATTCAGTTGACTGCAAAAGACCTAAATTTTGCACCAAGGAAATGTGCTGGCAAGCAGCCAAAGCCAACAACTGTGCTACCGCCTAAATAAATACATTATCTTAAGCAACTGTTTTGACAACACAAAGGATAATGGTACTTCAAATATACAATACAAACAAGTACTAACCAAGTGCTGGATTGCCTAATCCTCCAAAGGCACTGGTGCTGAGGTTTCCAAGGCCACCATAGGTGTTTGATCTATTGAATGGATCTAAGAAAAATATAAGGTTAACAGACATTCAGCCACTTCTAGAAAATACATCTCTGACATCTGGAAACACAATTTGTAGACAAAATGTAGGATTTACTCAAAGCTGGTGCATATTTCTCTTTATGAAAAATTTATTTGCCCAGACAGCTTTTTTCATAACCTCATACAGTCTCCTAACACCCAAAACTACAAAATCATTGCCTCATTATATGCACTTCTATTACAACCAGTATAAAGACAGCATTTATTGCAAAGTTAAACAAAAAGTCCAAATATCAGGCAACTGGTTTTACTGTATACCTATTCAAATGCAGGTGAGCTATCCAGACTTTTCAGTTAACCTGGTTTTCAGATCCTCAAGCACAAATGTCAATCATGAAAAAAAAGCCTGGGCAAAAGAAAATTCATAAAGATACATCTTCTTACTCAAAGTACAAGAGCAAAGCAATTGAGCTTTATAACTTTTTCCTCACGTTCTCTTGGGTTTCTTATTCTTACAAGATTAAAAGAATGTTGTTATATTAAATGTAAAATATCTTCCATATATATGTAGTGATAAGTTTTGATTGCTAATGGATTGCTGTAGCATTGTGCAGGCCTGTGCATGGAATGCATATCCACACTGCTGCAAAAAGTTGTTCAAGATGGATAGTGCAGGAATCCACAGACAAATTTCTTTAGGTCTTGCCGCTATGAAAAATAAGCCCATTCTTTCCTTAATATGTAAATAAACATTAAAGTTATGCTGCCAGAAACCACAACCAAAGCTATCACAAAACCTACTGCACCTGGTTCTTTATGTCTACATTATTTAATCATTTTAACTTCCTAAAGATCAAGTAATTTAGAAGAAAAAGACAGCAAAAATATACACAATGCCATATATACACATTAACAGGAGAAAATATTAAAGTGGTTTCAATGGTAAAATTAATAAAGGGAGCTTTGGCTTGCTTACTAAAATGTAACATGTAACAGTATTTTTCAGAAACATGTTGCTGAATGGCATGCCTCTCTTTTACTTTCAATCTAGGAAGCATTCCATGGATAAGATTTAAATTGAACTTAGCATATTCATATACCAAATGGACTTTAGTTAAGCCTTTGACCAGGTCCGTCATGGGAGGCTGGTCCGGAAGATTAAGGCAAATGGGATCCCTGGCGAGTTGGTAAGTTGGGTACAAAATTGGCTTGGCAACACAGGGTAGTGGTAGTGTGGTGTTTTTCTGACTGGAGCTCTGTGATCACTGGTGTTTCACAAGGATCAGTGCTGGGACCCCTTTGAGTCATACAGCATGGAAACAAGCCCTTTGACCCAACTGGTTCATGCCAACCAAGATACCCATCCAAGCTAGTCCCATTTGCCTGTGTTTGGCCCATATCATTCTAAACCTTTCCTATCCATGTAACTGTCCAACCGTCTTTTAGAAGTTGTTATTGTACCTGCCTCAACCACTTACATAGACATATCACCTTTTGTGTAAAAAAAGTTGCCCCTCAAGTTCCTATTATATCTTTTTCCTCTCCTGTTAAACCTATGCCCTCTAGTTCTTGATTCCCCAACCCCGGAGAAAAGACTGATTACGTTCACCCTATCTATGCTCCTCAGGATTTTATACACCTCTAAAAGATTACCTGTCTCCTATACTCCAAGGAAAAAAGTCCTAGCTTGTCCAACTTCTCCCTGTAACTCAGTCCCTCGAGTCCTGGCAACATCTTTGTAAATCTTTTCTGCACTCTTTCCAGTTTAATAATATCATTCCCATCTATAGCAGGGTGACCAAAATTGAGCACAAGACTCCAGGTGTAGCCTCACCAGTGTCTTGCACAACTGCAACATAACCTCCCAACTTCTATACTCAGTGCCATGATTGATGAAGGCCTTGATGTGCTAAAAGCCTTCTTCACCACCCTGTCTACCTGTAACTCCACTTTCAGGGAACCATCTACCTGGACAAATCCCCTGTATTCTACAACACGCCTCAGGGCCCTGCCATTCACTGTGAAAGTCCTACTGTGCCAATGCAGATATGGTGAGCCAAAGGGCCAGCTCCTGTGTTGTACTATGTTCATTCAGACACAGTAAAAAAAACTCATAGGCCCCCAATCCCCAAGAGCAGTGAGGCCAATTCAGGAAAATTTCTGGGAAATTCTTCTGCAGTATGGGTGGTTTGGTTTCCACGTGCATTTAAAACAGAAGTTTGACAATGAATGACATGGAACCTCCCAATGCTTATGAATTACAATGTTCAAATATATTAATCTGACTATTCGCTGTTGTAAAGTTTCAAGTGGTGGGGATGGAAATTTACTTTTGTTGCTCTTCTTCCTTCCCCCGTGCCTTCTCTTTCCTCCTTCACACATTGACAATGTAAACCGCACCCCTGATTTACCCAGATGTCGAAGATTTTGAGAGCTAGGCTTATTCTGCCTCATCATTAAAGACTCTCCAATTATGTTAGAAGTTGCAGGTAGAGCAGGGTGTTGTGGTGTTACTTTACTGAGGGTTGTATACATAAGCAACATTTCTTTATTCAAGGTGACAGTTTGTAGGTTCCTGACTAAAATATCTGATTAGATGGTTGCACTCTGAATTAAGCACAGGAGTTGAGATGTCTTGCTCCAATGATATAAAGGCCTGGTGAGACCACACCTATACATGTCTAATCTCCCTATTCAAGGGAGGATTTACATGCAACAGAGGAACTGCAACAAAGGTTCATTAGGTTGATTCCTGGGATGCCAGCTGTGTCACATGAATAGAGATGAAACAGGCAGGACCTACACTACTTTGATTATGAGGTGATTCACTTAAACATACCAAGTATAGATTATAGATTTTCAGATATTTTTAAGGAAATCAAGAAATACAGGTTAGTGCAGGTAAGTGGCCTACTCCTGCTTCTGGTTCTTATCACAGTGCTCCCCAATGATGGCAAAGTCATGGCTGTTGTAACCATCAGGTGGCTCCATTTCTGGATCATTCAACTTTTTCCCCCTAATCAGCTTGGAACTCAAGCTTGGGTGCCAAGATTGGAAAAACACGTTGGGGGGAAGAAAAGGGCATCCAGTATTGATCTTATATAGGGCTGATTCTCAAATTTAGCACTCTTTGTGCAATACAGGACTGTTGACAATACTTTAACAAAGTGAAGTGCTTCAGATAGGCTGGTGAAGAGAAACTCAAGCATGTATGGAACAGAGATGCTCTCGCTGCTTCATTTTGTGGTAAAACAACAGCAATGTCACTGGTGCATTAACACATACCACCTAATGGTACAGACCTAGAATTCTGTGTCTTATGATAGGTAAACAATAGGTTTTGTTAATGTGTTCTGTGTAAAGAGTGAAACTCGTCACTAAACTCTGAGACCTGGGACTCAACACCTCCCTCTGTAACTGGATCCTTGACTTTCTGACCAACAGACTGCAATCAGTGAGGATAGGTAGCAATACCTCCAGCACGATTATTCTCAACACTGGTGGCCCACAAGGCTGCGTCCTCAGCCCTCTACTCTACTCCCTATATGCTCATGATTGTGTGGCCAGGTTCTGCTCTAACTCCATCTACAAGTTTGCAGATGATACCACCGTAGTAGGCCCTATCTCAAATAACGATGAGTCGGACTACAGGAAGGAGATAGAGAACTCAGTGGAATGGTGTCATGACAACAACCTTTCCCTCAATGTCAACAAAACAAGAGCTGGTCATTGACTTCAGGAAAGGGGGCAGTATACATGCACCTGTCTACATCAATGGTACTGAGGTGTGAACATCACCAACAGCCTGTCCTGGTCAAATCACGTAGATGCCACAGCCAAAAAAGCTCACCAGCGCCTCTACTTCGTCAGAAGGTTAAAGAAATTTGGTTTGTCCCCTTTGACACTCACCAACTTTTATCGATGCACCATAGAAAGCATCCTATCTGGATGCATCACGGCTTGGTACAGCAACTGCTCTGCTCAGGACCGCAAGAAACTGCAGAGAGTTGTGGACACAGCCCAGAGCGTCATGGAAACCAGCCTCCCCTCCTTGGACTCTGTCTTTACCTCTTGCTGCCTTTGCAAAGCAGCCAGCATAATCAAAGACCCCACCCACCCGGGTCATTCTCTCTTCTCTCCTCTTCCATCAGGTAGAATATACAGGAGCCTGAGGGCACGTACTACCAGACTTAAGGACAGCTTCTACCCCACTGTGATAAGACTATTGAACAGTTCCTTTATACAATGAGATGGACTATGACCTCACGATCTACCTTGTTGTGACCTTGCATCTTATTGCACTGCACTTTCTCTGTAGCTGTGACACTTTGTACTATTATTGTTTTTACCTGTACTACATCAATATACTCTGTACTAACCCAATGTAACTGCATTGTGTAATGAATTGACCTGTATGATCGGTTTGCAAGACAAGTTTTTCACTGTACCTTGGTACAAGTGACAATAATAAACCAATACCAATCTAAGTCCCCCTTTTTTTTAAAAAGTAGTTTTGGCATTGCTCAGAGTAAAGAATGGGGATGCTTTACATCCATGATTATGGCCTACAGAAAATGGACAACCTACTCTTTAGACCTGAGTGGAAGGTAAACTATCAGTTGTGAAAGTAGTTCAGGTGCCACGAATCTGCAGTGGGTCAGCACCTTAGCTCCACCCTTTAAAAATAAATCATCTTGGATTCAGTGGAAAGAACAGTGGTCTTTTAAAAATTGGGAATAATCTTAATAAATGCAAGGGTTACTTTGTCAAAACTTTAGTTACTATAAGGAAAATGTTACAGCAAACTTCTTTAACTCGTACGTCTGACGCCTATGTGGATGTATTCTATTCAGGTTCCAAGTTCACTCCATGATGAAGTCACCTGTCTTTTGTTATGTACTTGCGAGACTGCAAGTGCACTACTCACTTGCAATACTCCTACACACTTTACAAAGCATTCCTCACTATTCACACGCACACTCAGTGCTACAACACATATAATTCTTGGAGGACTCCTTAGGTGCTCTTATTCATGAATGTTCTCCCTCTCATAAATGGAGGTCCCTATCACTTGCAGTTGTAACCTACCATTTGATCATCTTTCCACACCATTTTTTTTCTTGCAATGGTGGATTCTTGCCAGATTCAGAAATGTTTCTCTTTCTTCTCCAGCCACATTCATTCCCATAATATGGGGATGACCAGCTTGGCTATCATTTATTGGATGTTGCTCATGAATAGATTTCCTGGCAAACCTCATTATGTTAGATAGTCCCTTGGTTTATTTTAATAGGGTTGAATGGGTGCAATAGGAATTCAGATGAATGCAAAAACACCTTTCAAGGAATCTGAGAATTGTTAGGGCACAGGAGGCCATCTGACCCACTGACTCTATGCCACTTCCTGATTGAGGGGGAGATTGGGACTCATTGCATTACTCTCTTTTCTCTCATTGAAAGTGGAATCCCTTTGCTCAAAGCAGGAAACAGCCACTCCTTCAACTGACAACCAGCAATTTTGTTTTGAGAGATGACAAGGTTTTGGCCTGCAGTATTATTTCAGGATCTGCCTCAGCTCTGAAACATCTTCTCATTTCTCTTTGAGAACGAGAACTTTTTTTTAAGGTAATAGTGCCAGATCTGGTTGTGCGAGTGCCTGATTTTGCACCTTGTAACTTGATGTTACAATAGTGGTTAAACAGAGAAGAGCTCCCGGTATTGATACCAGAAATAGCATTGGCATTGTGTGATGCTATGTGTGGCTTGGTTACCAGAACTGCATTTTACAACAGGAACTGTGCAGATGGTCACCTTTGGAAAGTAGCTGAAGGAAGAGTTAAACCCATCAAAAGAAAACTATAGACCAAAAATTAGACTTGGCTGAATCAGAATGCAGGAAGAATATAATTATAGTCCAAGGCCGGATGATGCTCATTCCTGTTCTTACCTGCCAGGTGACCAGTGGGTAAATAGCTGCTGTGATGATGAGGTGGTGGGCCAAAGGTGGTTGCAGCTGGGTGTGCATTACCTACAAAGGTGTATCCAAAAAAAATCATCTTGGTTAAATGAATGATAAAGGAGTCAAGTAAAAATGAAAGCAACAATCCATCAATATTGTTAACTAGTCATCTGAGGATAGAGATACATGGGGTCATTTCAGTGAACATGCACACACAGTTCAAATTATTACTACTTCATCAACCCAGGAGGCAGCTCTCTGTTGCAATGGAAATCCATTGAAACACATCCACTACTCTGCTTCCACATGACTGATGGACACTGTCATTTTCCAATCCACCAAGATTTCAGGACATATCTAACAGATGAGAACCCCAGTGATGGGTTTAAAATGAGATCGCTTACAAACGTTTGTATTGCACAAGACAGCAGCCAAGCAATAATGAAGATCCAGCAGAGAAACTAGGAAAAATACTGCAAAGTGGCGGATTTTTATTGAACATTGTGTTGGCTGGTCAGCCACCCATCCATCTTGTGGACAGCTAGTCAAAGTTAACATGCACATCTACAGCACCAAGAATATCGGCACATCTACAGTGGCTTGAAGGGGAGTTCAATGTGCCAACGGTAGTGAGATGAAACCATACACTGAATTGTTCATCTGATGGCAATTTAGTTCATATTTTGTGTTGCTACATACTACCGATGTTCAAGAACCTCTCATCAAACATCCAATGCAAAAGATAGCCAGCAAATTCTCTATTATTCTGAAGGCACAACATAAAAATAGCCAGAGGAACTTAGGTGGAGAACAGTGCTGGAAGCATTAGGAGAGATGGTTTGATCAGTAGTAAAATGAAAGGAATTAGGAACTTCAGAACTGTACAACTGAAATGACAGAAGTTTTGGTTCCCTGATGATTGAGCAGAAGAGACTAGGATGCACAAGAAGTCAAGTCAAAGGGATAAAGGAAATTATAGAAGTAGGATAGGACAAGATGATTCAGACAATTGGGTTTCTCACATAAACCAGGAAGGTGATGCCGAATAAATCAGGGAACCAAGAACCAGAGGGCATAGGTTTAAGGTGAGAGGAGAAAGATTTAATAGGAATCTGAGTGGCAACTTTTTCCACAGAGGGTGGTACGTAGATGGAATGAGCTGCCAGAGGAAGTGGCTGAGGCAGGTACAATAACAACTTTTAAAATACAATTGGACAAGTACACGGACAGGAAAGGTTTAGAAATTTATGGGCCAAATGGGAATAGCTTGGATGGACATCTTGGTCAGCATGGACCAGTTGGGCTGAAGGGCCTGTTTTCATGCTGTATGACCCTAATTCTACATGGTGGATGGGACGATTGCCAAATGGAATCTAGTTCAGATGACACTGTTTTGCATGAATTGGCTGCTTATACAGCACGGGACAGGAAAATCTAAGCCATTAAAGTCGGAGTAATGTCAAATAATTTTAAATTACAAATTTTAATCTATGCATATCATCTTAGTGTCGATTTTAACAACTTAATTCAGACCTAGATGCGTATGTGTAATACAACACAGCCAAAGGAAAAAAAAATCATTAAATTTGGCATATCTATTTTGGGAAATGGGTGCACCAAGAACTATGAGGAGATTACAGAGATGGATTGAATTCGAGGTTAAGTGTAGGTAGAACTTTAACCTAGGACCCGAGAGAACCTTAAACAATCAGATAGACTCCATTGACTGGATCACCTAATTTGAACGAAGCAATTCACAGATAAACTGCTGATCACAGCTTCGTCGCCAGGCAATAAATTCAGCAGATGTTTTGTTGATGGGGTGAATTAAAAATCAAAAGCCCTCCGTCAGGTTTCAATCTGCCAGGTCACTGAGGCAAAGGCAGAAATGACAAAAATCATTGTGTTGCCTTACATTGGAAGCTGCAGTGTACAAAGCTACCTCTGGATGAAAATCCTCAAACCACAACAGAATAAACAAGCCATTTCATATTATCAGATGACATACCTGTGCTTGAGAAGAGGGGCCTGGCAAGGTCATGTGGATACGAGAAACCCGGAAACATTCCAGGTGCAGGTGGCCGACTAAACAGGTCCAGTTTACCCCCTATTTCAAGTTTGTGATGGTCCATCGACATTTGTTGCTTTGAAATCATGCAATTTAATAACACAGCACAAAAAGAAACAATTAATCCACAATAAAATTTTGCTACGTAAACAGATAACTATATCAAGAAATTCCTTAAAGGGTCTTCTGGATCAATCACCATAAATTTGGCATAAAGGGTGTGCATATTGGTCTTAGTTATGAGAACCTCCAAAGAAAATCCTACTGAACAATTTTGGAGCAAATTCCTCAAAACAGATGAACGTTGCTTGTAGTTGAGGGTTAATATATTTGGTTACATACATCACCAAATTTACACGTACTAACTGTTTTAATATTGACTATTTAACACTTGTATTGATAGCTAACATGAATGGAAAAAACATGTAAAATTTGCCAGTTTTGGAATTGTCAAGGCTTTTTGCAGTACCTTTAATTTTTGCTGGTGATGATAGATTTGCCAGGCAATTTGCACATGAACAGCACACCATTTCCCAGGCTTCTGTAAGACACAAATACACAACAGATCTTAAAAGACACATCTCAACTGTAGTAATGGAAACATGGAAATCCACAGGTCTAATGAAATAAAATGTAAACTGGTCGCAGAATGCGGCAAGCAAAAAAATTGAATTTCAGCCGTGATGTTTGCTGTGAAGTTTGACGCCGGTTAGTTGAGAAAGCATGAATCCGGAATTCAATGAGCTAGCTAAACGTAGAGATATATGAAGGTGAATACAGATGAGGAACAAATATATACAGTTTTGAGATAGAATGCGACTTGCATATTATATTTGAATTGGCTTACTACTCCTATATTTGGGAGTGAGATACCAGGGCAACACAGACGAAAAATGATTTACTGTAGGTGTTGCTTTTTCTCTGGAGAGATCATAATTTGCATTTTAGTTGACGTAGAAAGCACTGAAGTTCATTCTCTGTCCTTCATTTACTGCAAAAATGTGGTTCCTTTCATTGTGTAATTCAACCTTTATCCAGGCAATGGAGAGTTTGCTACGCAGAGAAGAACTTAACTTGATAAGAGCTATTTTTACTATGGTGAACAATCTTCTCCACATGCCACAAGCTCAGTCTTACGGAGCTGTTCATTTTTAATGAGCAAGATGGATCTGTTTTACCATGGACTACACCAGATGCCAAAATGAGCTGTTGAACTACATGGCGTGAAAGGGAGGTGGGTCAAAAAGGTGGTGTTAATATTTGGATTACTCCTTGCGGCTGCTTTGAAAACATCCTCTATAATAATTTTCCAGAAAATTAATGCATATTTAGGCTATAGATCTTCTTAAGTGACCTTTAATTTTTCCTAGAGTGTTGAATTATTACTTATGGTTGAAATTGAAAACAGCCTTTCCACATTGGCAGATATATCCCACAATTCACTTAACCGTTCCTTGCTTGCTGAAAGAACAGACCCAATGTCGTCTTCCACAGATGACTAGATTTCCTGTGCATACAGCGGCACAGGAGACTGTTATCCTCACGTCCATTCGGTAATGATTATTTCCCAAGCCCAATGACTTTTGGATACTGGATCTGGCATGAAATTGAGATGAGGTCTGAGGATGTGTCTATTCCAGATAAGGAAGTGATTAGAGCACGTAACTGAGCTCTTGTTGACTGAGACCAACGCCATCGACTTTACTTTTAGACAGCATTAATATTTATAGTGTAGGAAGTTCAAAACATTTATGCAAGACTAAAATTTTATCAAAAGTGGGGATCAGATATTTTGGTCCCTCTAACCCACTTTCTTCTGGAATATCCATTTCATCATTTATTATTGTTAGGAACACTGGTAAGAGAATGTCAGCTCTTATGCAGAAGCATTGGATAATCAGAGACCATAAAGAATGCATTCTGTGCTCAGCATATAAAGTCTGTTGCGGTTGAAGTGATCTGAATATCCCTGCTGATTGTGGTGCCTATCTAGAAAATGAATGACTAGGTATTTGAGAGCCTGGGAGACTGCCAATCTATTGCTAATTACAGCCTCCTTTTTCTGGGAGGGTGTAGGGATAAAAGGAGAGGGAAAAATATATCACACACCCTTCTCAGTAATGGTTCAAACATCACCCAAATCGTCAGAGAAGCACAAAGTGAATCAACTGTCTCCAACTGACACCAATGGGAACTTAAAAAGAGTTGGTGACAGTATGCTTCAAGGATATTGCAAGTAGTTTTGCAGGGCCTCAATGACTGAATAGGGAAGAATTCGGGAGCTAATCAAGTTTACACATAAAGATGATGGCAGTGCCTGTAACTTCTAGGGTTATATTGTTAACTTGTTAGCCAGAGTGGGAGATGAATTAGATGTTCAGATAACCAAAGTAATAGCAAGCTCATTTGGAAATTTCATGAAGAGGCAGAATCGTAGGATCAAAGAAATGATGGTAGTACCAATCTCAAGATCCGGTTTTAGAAACCAGACAACTTTTTTCCTTTCTGACAATGAAGGACGTTACTTGTTTTTGAAGAGCCTTTTCGATTAATCCAAAGAGCCAGGATATTTCCAGTACTGCCCTAAACTGGGCTTCTCTGAATCTGAAGGATTCATCACCAGGTGTGCTAAGAGCTGAACCAATACTTTATTCAAGTTATACTTACGCCCAGTTGTTTTTGAGGTAGATTTACCCTTTTGAGTGGGAGCTGGAAGAAAACAGTAAACACAAATGAAACACTGAATGCTTCATGGATGAAACCATGTCAAAAATAGATGTCTTGAATATTTTTAAACAATCAGATCCACATGTTTTTCCATTGGCCTTCCATGGAACTGGTTAAAGAAGTTGTAGATTGCAAAGAAATGTTCAGTGGGAAGACAGAAAGCCTTGCTGAAGCACACACAGATTTTTGAAGCCAGAACATTTCGGTAACTCCATTATCACTGATCATAAGTTGCTAGAAAGTGAACGAACTTCATCACGTTTCAAAGAAAGGTTGCATTCACACTGGACGTATCTATTTTCAAGTGTGAGTAACCACAAAAAAATTTTCAGTTGATGCGAACAAGCAAACAAGAGCCGAAGATGGGACCCCATGCAGACCACAGGAAGGAGCTAGGGGAGGTTCATGCCATATCATTTAGTTAGTTGGAGCTTTGCCATAAGCCAGATGGCCATGAATCATGAAGCTTATCATCCTGAACATTTTGTAATAACTTTAACTGTAGAAGCACTTTCCGTATTTGTTCATTTAGAACACTTGGGAAGGATCACCACCAAATTAATTTGTCCCAATGTGCTTAAGTCTTCAAAGTAACACAATGCAAATGCATTCATTATTACAATCTCAGAACTTGCAAGAGGAAACAATCCTTGATTATCAAAAGATTTAATACTATAGGAAAGGTTAATATAATTTTCACCCCTGCCCACCTTTGCTCTCTGATCTCCAGTATCAAGTAATTTTGGCATTTCCTTGTACTGGTGACTTTTTAATGAAACACCAAGATTGGCAAAGTTTGCTATTTCATAAGTAAATGAACCAAAATGATTTCCACTTTAGACTCCGTCATGTCTGGCCAATTAGAAAAATGAAGAATGGATTCAACAGTGCAGAGCATCAAGAAAACAAATTTGATTTAAAATATAAAAATCCCCATCTGTTTCTAAAATAAATGCTTTATATTTTCTAACAACACACGCAACACCCCCAAGTAGCTAACTGATTAGACACTTCAGCACGAAGGAAAGACGTCAAAAATCACGACCAAGCTTTCAAAAATCCTGTTCAGTTATTAGACAGCGCCCAGATTCACTCAGACAGCTAGATGTCTCCCAGAGAAAAAGAAAATGTCTTCTTGTCCTGTTTGTCTAGAACCACAAGGTTGAAATAGAGAACTAGTGCATAAACATCCATGCACTAGCATGTTAGATAAGAAATTTAATATGCACATGAAGTATGTGGATTACATAATTCAATGAGATCCTGCCAAAATTGGTCAGAACAATTAGCAGCCCATTTCCAACAAAAACCAATGATTATAAACTAATTATAGAACACATCAGTTTTAAATAATGCAGGAAAATTACAACACATACTGTTTATAGTAACATCAATAAAAGTATGTTGTGGAATAAAAATACACAGTTATCTAAACTGACAGGTTTTACAAAATGGTTGATCATTAAAAAGTAAATTTCACTTACTCTTATTGACTGTCTGTAGGGGTCTGATAATTGCTAGAAAAGATGAGACACAAAGGTTGTACAATTATATTGACAGGAACAAAAGTTTAAAGGGAACTGACAATATAGTAACCATCCTGGATAAACTAATAAGACCGCTGACAGTGTCTAATGTATTAAATTTACTCAAACATAATCCCTTAGTGGTAATTCAAAGGATTCTTAGGATATATAGAATTCATTTTTATTAAAACATCAGATACAAATCAAATGCTCATGTCACCATCAGTAAAGGGGAAAATTAATCTTTGAGAAAGGATTTACAGGTAGAAAAACGAAAACATTTTCTCTACATTAAACTAATACAAAGCACATTATCCACATTGGGTCTGCGTCACTGCTAATACTCAGCAGCTGAAATATATGGCACCTTGCTGCTGTATAATATTGTGCTCCCAATATTACAGTGATTTCTTTGAAATGAGCTTTTAACAACTTTTGTGCTCATTGGTCTTTTGAATTTTCTTGTTCATTCAGATTTATTTTAGAACATAACATCATGGGCCGAAGGGCCTGTACTGTGCTGTAAAGTGTTGTGCCGACATTTTATCCTGCTCTGAGATCTATGTCACCCTTCCCTCCCACATAGCCCTCCGTTTTTCTATCATTCATGTGGCTATCCAAGTCTCAAATGTCCCTAATGCATCTGCCTCCACCACCTGTGCTGGCAGTGCGTTCCACGCACCCACCACTAATATCACCCTTCACTAGTACCTGTACCGTCAGACAGAGTATTCCTGGCGTCAGGTTCAACTTTCAACAACTCTTTTAACATTCGACAATTTCTTTCAACAATTTTAACATTCCTCTAGGTTTTCCTTGTCCTTCATTTTTCTCTGAGCACTTCCCAAACCAGTCTTATCTCTTATCATCGTTTCACTATCCCCTTTTGACCCTCCCCCTCTCTGTTGCCAATAATCAGTTCTTAGCAGCTCAGCTTCATTCTCCAATGTCACAGTCTTAGTGAATTCTGAGCCTAACATTATATTGAGATCTTCTTCCATTGCC
Organism: Pristis pectinata; assembly: GCF_009764475.1. Classification (NCBI taxonomy): domain Eukaryota; kingdom Metazoa; phylum Chordata; class Chondrichthyes; order Rhinopristiformes; family Pristidae; genus Pristis; species Pristis pectinata. The sequence goes on from NC_067421.1 coordinate 40,207,500, forward strand.
TACATCACTGTGTCCATTTCTTTGGCTAGGAATCTTCACCCCATACCGTGGACCCTTTCTCCAGTTGGAGGTGAAGATTCTTGATCCATCCCACACCACTTCTTACCCTCTTTAGATCTACTCATTACAAATTATCAGCTTGGCAATTATGGTGATAACTTCTTCTGGATAATGACCACACCACTGAACATCAGGCTGGTGTCTCCCAGTCATGGTCAATGACTTTATTTCCTTAGATCTTCCCTTTCTAGCTTCCAGGCTCTTAGTTCCTCCCTAAAATCCATGAGCAGGACTATCTTGGTGGATCTTCGTTGCCTGTTCTTATCCACCAAATCTATTTATTCCTTCCTTCCTGTTCTTTCTTCCTGCATCCAGCATTCGCACTTCCATCAGACATTTAACAGATTTATTTACACCATAGATATCCAGTCCCTCTCCAACTCATCCCAGAGCATGATAGCCTGGGAGTGCTTTGCTTCTTGCTTGAAGAGAGGCCAAACCAGTCCTTACATAGAACATAAAAGAGTACAGCACAGGAACAGGCCCTTTGGCCCACCATGTCTACGCCAACCATGATGCCAATCTAAATTAATCCCAACTGCCTGTATGTGGTCAGTTTCCCTCTATTCTCTGCCTATTCATGTGTCTGGCTAAATGCCTCTTAAAAATCACTACTGTATCTGCTTCTACTACCCCACAGGTACCGCGTTCCAGGCACCTACCACTCTGTGTGTAAAAAAAAACTTCCCTCACACCTCTCCTACTCCACTACCACTCTCCATGGCTTGGCTGAACATGTTCTCACATTAAAAAACTTCTCCTTCAATAACTTAAAAGGTGTAGCTATGGGAACTGCATGGGTCCAAACTGTTGCTTCATAGAACAGTCCTTGTTTCAGATCTACTTGGGGCTCCTCTTTCCCTCACCTCTTTCTCCATTGAATAGTTACATTCCTTCCTGAACTTGAGAAGTTCATCACCTTTGCCGCAAACTTCCAACGGCTCTCACTGTCACATGGCTTATCTGACTCTTCCCATTCTTTCTCAACTTCTCTATCAACGTATAAGACATTGGTGAGGCCAAATTTGGAGTATCGTGTGCAGTTTTTGTCACCTAACTATAGGAAGGATATCAGTAAGATTGAAAGAGTGCAGAGGAGATTTACTAGAATGTTGCTGGGTCTTCAGGAGTTGAGTTACAGGGAGAGATTGAACAGGTTAGGACTTTATTCCTTGGAGTGTAGACGAATGAGGGGAGATTTGATAGAGGTTTACAAAACTGAAGAGTATAGACAGAGTAAATGAGAGTAGGCTCTTTCCACCTAGATTTGAAGAGATAAGTACGAGAAGACATAGCTTTAGGGTGAAAGGGGAAGGTTTAGGGGGAACTTCTTCACTCAGAGTGGTGGGAGTGTGGAACGGGCTGCCATCTGATGTAGTAAATGTGGGCTCACTGTTAAGTTTTAAGAATAAATTGGATAGATACATGGACGAGAGAGGTCTAGAGGGTTAGGGACTGGGTGCAGGTCAATGGGACCAGTGGAATAAAGTTTCGGCACAGACTAGAAGGGCCGAATGGCCTGTTTTCTGTGCTGTAGTGTTCTATGGTTCTATCTTCATCTCAGGGGATAGGTCAGCTACTAATATCTATTACAAGCCCATGGGCTCCCACAACTATCTTGACTCAGCTCCTCCAATCCTGCTCTCTGTAGCACTCTATTCCATCCTCCAAGTTCTTTTGAGAAAATCTTCCACAGCAGAGTCCTCTTTTATTCTTAACCATGGTGGAGGGGAAATCATGATCAACAGGACTCTCAGCTGTGTCTGTTCCATTAGGATTCCCCTTCTCCTCACCTTCCACCCAATAGATCAGTCCCTGTAACTTCCATCAATGCTAGAGGCATTGGCTCTTTCACTTCTCTTTCAGCTTTCTGAAGAGACCATTTCCTCCCTGTTGCCCTGGTTCACTTTTCCATCTCCATCAACATCCACTTCCCATCTCACAGCACCTTTTCACGCAACGCCTGGCCTTTTACCTCTCCTCTTCTCACCATCCAGTGACTCAAACACTCCTTCCAGGTAAAGCAGTGATTCACTTATACCTCTTATCATCTAGTGTGCTGTATTCAGTGCTCATGACATGGTCTCCTCCACAATGGCAAAAACAAAGGCAGGTTGGGTGACTGTGTTGGGGAACATTTTGCCTAGCGTGCAACTGTGACCATGAGCTTTCAGCAACCTCTCACTTTAATCCTTCTATTTATAAATTCTCCAGGCAATTAACAAGTCTTCATCACATCCTCTCAGTTGGTATCACTGCCACACGTCATTCGGTCTATCCTGGTCTCCATCCTATCTTTGTTCTCTCAACCACTCCTACTCTGCAACTTGAAGTACATTTGATTTCTAAGTTTTCTCAGGTCCAATAAAAGGTCATTGAGCTGAAATGGTGATAGTTTCTCCCACTGCAGATGATGCCTGACCACCTGTGTAGTACAAGCATTGTCTATTTTTATATGGGGAAGAAATAGGGACTCATATGGGGTATCCACATATCTATATGTGGATATGAACCCCAAGATATGGGGGTTCATATCCACAGATCACTGAAAGTCACCTCACAGGTAGGGTAGTTAGGAAAGCTTATGGGATGTTAGCTTTCATAAGTCGTGGGATCGACTTTAAGAGCCGCGAAGTAATGATGCAACTTTACAAAACTCTGGTTAGGCCACACTTAGAGTACTGTGTCCAGTTCTGGTCGCCTCATTATAGGAAGGATGTGGAGGCATTGGAAAGGGTGCAGAGGAGATTTACCAGGATGCTGCCTGGATTAGAGTATGCATTATGAGGAGAGACTAAAGGAGCTAGGGCTATACTCACTGGAGAGGAGGAGGATGAGGGGAGACATGATAGAGGTGTACAAAATATTAAGAGGAATAGATAGAGTGGACAGCCAGCGCCTCTTTCCCAGGGCGCCAATGCTCAAAACAAGAGGACATGGCTTTAAGGTAATGGGTGGGAAGTTCAAGGGAGATGTCAGAGGGAGGTTTTTCACCCAGAGAGTGGTTGGTGCATGGAATGCGCTGCCTGGGGTGGTGGTGGAGGCTGATAGGTTGGTCAAGTTCAAGAGATTGTTAGATAAGCATATGGAGGAATTTAAGATAGAGGGATATGTGGGAGGAAGGGGTTAGATGGTCTTAGGTGAGGTTTAAAGGTCAGCACAGCATTGTAGGCCGAAGGCCCTGTATTGTGCTGTGCTGTTCTATGGTAACAAAAGCCACACAATAACACTGGGTGATTTCAATCTTCAGACCAAACTAACAAAGACAATCAAGGGTAAATTCATTAATGCACTTATGACAGTTTCCAAGAACAATTTGTCACAGGCCCAACCAAAGAACAAGCTGTTTTTAATCAGCTGACAGCTAGAGAAAGCAAAAATTGTAATCTCACAGCAAAAAAATATTCTGAGGGACAGTGATCATAATATGCATCAGATTTTCACAGTGATGCACTTTGAGTTACACATCTTTAGAGTTTGTTACTCCAGAGAGCTGTAGATGCTGAGTTATTAAATACACTGAGAGATCCGAAAATATATTGAAGATCTTTAGGAAATCAATGGTTTTGTGGGTCAGGCAGGAAAGTGGAAATAAAGGCCAAAGATCAGTCATGACATTATTAAACTGAAGTCAATAATTTGAAGAGGCTGGAAATCTGAAATAAAAGCAGAAAATATTGGAACTACTCAGTAGGTCAGGCAGTATCCGTGGAGAGAGAAACAGTCAATATTTCACTTCAGTTACGGTCTGTCAGAATCCTAAAGTTCTGACAAAAGATCTTGGACATGAAACATCAACTCTGATTCTCATTTCACAGATGCTGTCTGACCTGCTGAATGTTTCCAGCATTTTCTATTTTTATTATTCAATAAAAGATCTGGCTTCAGGGCTGTATGGCCAACCAGTGCTCTTCCTTCTTATTGTTCTCTAGACATGAAAGTTCACTAGGACACCATTAGGTCTAAAATAATGGCTTGAAGATTTATCTAGATCACTGCAAAGCTACCACCAAATAACTAATTCATAAGATTCCCACTTAATATATCTGGTGACTGGAGAAGCTCAGAAGCTGCTGTTTGTATCATTTTGTTGAGAACAGCTGTTTTCAAATATAGGTAATTTCAGGTGAATGTTAATGTTAGATAAACTCAAACAACTGAAGTGGAATGCAATGTCTTATTCAATGTTCACTCAGTGCCGTAAATGCACAAGTGGCAACCCTATAAATAAGACTTTCTGGGTGTCTGTGGCAAATAAAGATATTGACTACTGTTGATATACAATTCACAGTTGCCAGAATGGGTGGATTTATAGCTCGTATGACACACACACCAACGTTCTGTCAAAACTGGGGAGAGCCTGACCAAATTGGCAATGAGCACTGCAGTAAATGCGCATGTGTGATTCTTGTACTGTGTACTTAGAGTCATAGAGTTATACAGAATCTGGTGTCCTTGATTTTATGCCACTGCAGAAGTACAAGAAATTCAAAACCTGGGTTATATTCTAATGGAACTAATTCTTTCAGTGTAAATGGAGTATGAAATGCATTGAAAACCAATCAAGAAGTCCAACTATTTTAATTGCTTTGTTAACTAATGCAAAAATAATTGTAACCAGTAGGGTACAGTCAAATTTTTAAGCTTCAAAGGGCTAGTTAAACAAAAGTTTAATGGATTTGATGATCAATGGCCTTGCTGCCAGATTTAAACCCGTGGGTTAGTTCTGGGTGCCTGGCTGTCGTAAATAAAGGCACACTGGTTGGTGGGTTAGTTGTTCACGTAAATTATCCATGGTGTAGGTGGGTGATAGGAGAATCAAGGAGGAGTTGACAAGCACTTGAGAGAGAACGGGTTACAGAGAAATAAGTGGGGAAAATTATTCTGCGAAATTAAATAGACTCCATGGGCTCAACGGTCTCTTTCTATATCATGGGAAATATAAGAAAAGTAGTTGCCAAGACGCCTCCTTACAAGGAATATATTTTTGATGAAAGTTGCAATAAATTGTTTGTGTAGTTTATTTAGAATGGCAATGAAAGATTAATTTACCTAGGAATTGTATCAATGTGAGAATTTTACAGATTTGCTTACAAATGCATCTCTATAAGCAGTTAAGAACAAGGATGTAGAACAAGCCAATATATGATACTTGGGTCTTGTGCAGCACAATGAAAATTCAACATACATGTAATGCAATCATAGCTAAAAATTTCAGGTTGAAAGTTATTAGTTCATTTACCCTGGGGTCCTTTTGAAGTAGAGTATGAGGAACTGCTCCTTGTCTGCTTGCTACATCAATTGGATTGGAAGTCTGGGGAAAGACAATACCTCATATCATTAACAATAACTGTTCTGGTCCACTGAAATTACTGCACTACAGTGAAGAGACCATAGCCATGCTGAAGCAGTCATGTCTAAAAACTTTGGAATGGTTTCTGCAGTTACCACTTGCATCTCAAGTACAAAGACTGGATTCCAATATAAACTGCAGAAACATGTATATGGAAGTGCTGAAGTGGACAGTTCTGCACTTGTGATCCTTTGCATAAAAACTCTCAATTTTAACTGTGCCGATGGAATGACCGTTGAAGCCAACCACTTGCTCATTATGCGTGACAATAGTGTAGAGAGAGATTAACAGAAATTTACCTTCCTAGTTGAAGCATTCTACAGAGGAAATCCCTTAAAATCCCTTTAACTCACCTGTCCTCATTATACCATTACATGACAAAAACAAGACTTTCAACATTGTTAATAACTTTATAATTTCTGAGAATCATGCTGAAGTTGTCTAAAGTGGACTACAGTACTGTCAAATAATATTCTTACAGGGCCACACAAAATTTAAATTTTGGGAAGTTACATTGCACCATATTTCCACACACACAAATGCTTAGTGATATTCAGCCAAATAGTAACTACGCTAACAGAAATCCCGGGATTTCAAAAAGGGATATTTCATCAGGGGTTTACTGGAAGCATCCAAGACTATCTAAAATCAAGGCACTCCTCCATTTCCTTTGTCAGTATATGCAAATAACTGCTTATGGCAGGCTTGTGCTTTGATGTTTAAACTGCAGTTGAAAAATTTGAGAATGTTAACACCACCATCTGATGTTACATGGTGCTCAGAACATTAAGACCTTTGATTCCACAGGACTCAGTCTTCAACATACTGAACTCATGACTATCTAGTAACTATCTAGGACTGAAATAAAAAAACCCAACAAGAATGCTGGAAATACTCTGCAGGTCAGACAGCACGTGTGGTGAGAGAAGTGTTAATGCTTCACAGATCTAGGAAGTTATAAATCAAATATGATTTAAGAAGGGGGAGGTGTGGAAATCACAGAGGGAATATCTGTGTTACAGATTCCATTACATTCTTCCAGTTTCTCTGGCTGCATCGTATCTGTTCTGACAACACTTTCCACACCAATGCTTCTGAGATGTCTTCCTTTTTCCTTTTCCAAGGCTTGCCATTAACCACAGGCTCCAGGGTTCTCAACTGCATCTGTTCTACTGCCGCTCTCACCCCCACCTCCTCCCATTTAGATCAAGGACTGGTTCCTGCTGTTCTCACCAGCCTTCATAATTTTTGCTATCTTCAGTGTAATGCTACCACCAGATACACATCCCCCACCATTCCACTTTTAGCATTCCAAAAGGGACTCTTCTCTCCACGACTTTGATTCCTTTCCCCCCCCATCTCCTCCAATATCCTCTCCTCTTCTCACAGCTTGGACATGTTCATGAACAAATACAGAAAATGCAACATCTGCCCTCTTATCTCTTCCCTTTCCACCATCCAAGAACTCATACACACTCTTCAGGTGAAGTTGTGATCCACTTTTACTTCTTCCAATTCAGTGAGCTGGGATGAAAATGTGACCCTGAGCTTCCAGTTGCTTCTTTCTTTAACCATCCATTCACTCTCAACTGATCTCTGTATCTTTGGCATCTTACACTGTTCTAATGAAGACCAATGCAGGGTCAAGAAACCACATCTCATCTCTGACAAAGGACATACAGCCCTCAGGACTGAACACTTCAATCAACAATTTCAGAAGCCAGCCTCTCCAGATTGTATCATAACTGGGTAGTGCTGAGGCAAGGTCATCAAACTAGAACATTAATTGTTTTCATCTCTCCACCAATGCTGCCTGACTTGCTGCGTTCTGGTATTCTCTTGTGTTTCAGATTTCCAGCATCTGCAGTTTTTAAAAAAAACCTTTTCCATTATTGTCTGGCATTGCTCTGGGCATGATGCATTTTTAATTAAATTGTCGTTACATTTCTATATAAAATTGCTCAATGGAATAAAAGCTTATTTTCTAAGGTTGGAATCTTTCAATTTATATTCTGATAAACCTGCAAAGGTACCTTTCCTTGAATGACATTTGCCTTTGTACTGAGGTTTGAATGCTCCTGAAAATGACAAGAAACCAAGAACTTTTACAAAATCTAAAATAATAAAATACTGTACCCCATAAAAATATTTTCAATTTCATTGCATCTACCTAGAAAGCACAAGCTTAAGTGCTTATTTAAGCTAAGGGCCTGTCTTCCATTCTTATCTATTCATTATTATTCTTTACATGAGATATATTACACTGAGAGGTTTAAATTAACTGCTATTTTATTAGCTATCAGTAACACTGGAAATTACATCTTTAACACACTTTGAGAAATGATATTATGTTGTTGGAAAATGAAATTTTATTCTGTTCTCCTTCTTGTGACCTTGAGTTAAGGATACTGTATGCCTGTCCATGAAATTGCCATTTGCCTACACTACCAGCCAGATAATGAATAACCTGTTATGCCTTTAACTGGCTCCCAGCTCAGCAAAGTGGAATGCGAAGACAGTGAAACTGACTGAGGTAATCTGTCTCTCCCTACCTCAGTGACAGACGCTTGAGTCTGAAAAATGGAGGAGCACTTAGCAGTGCCGACCCAGGCAAACTTAATAACCCTGACTGATCATGGCAGCCCAGAGAAAAGTATTGTGCTCAGTCAGCATGAGCACATACAAGTCAGGCCTTAAGGGCAAAAAAAATCATCTGCTCTACAGAACAGGATAATTTGCTCGTTTGAAATGGTTCCTACCATTACAATGCATCAGCCACAGGATTTTTGACTCCAAAGATGGGTCAAGTATTATTAACCTTCTGCAGTTTACCCTCAGGGCCTTCTTGTCTACTGAAGTTGGCATGCAAATTATGTGTAAATTTGCAGATCAGACCAGTCTCCCTTTGACAGATACATTTTTTTCTTGAATTATATGCCTAGAAAATGCTGTAGTTACTGATCCTTAGTATAATCATAGGTTAACCACATCAATCACAGTGGGTGTACAGTAACCATTTATTAGCAAAGGTTATGCAGAAAGCTCATAGCAAATCTTGACTTGAGATAAACTGATTATAATTTGACAATTCATTGCCACTTTCCTTTAATATTGCTGGGCAATTTAGACACTTGCCTGATTTAGCTTGCAAAATTTGGATTTAATAATTAATAGGCCAATATTAAATTTCAGGAAGGGGCAGTAAAGAAAGAACTGGTATTGTCAGTTTCCCTCTCCAGTACTGCTATCATCATCCAGAGAACAATGTTGTAATATGACCATCTTTAGTGTCTATAAGGTTCACATACCTTAGGTTGAAATGCTCCCTGAAGTGACCCAAAGGGACCTGAATGGGGAATCATGGATGGCATTCCTGGCATTGTTGGAGCATATGGTGGGAAGAACTAAAATTAACAAGATATGAAGAGTTATTTTCAGATTGAGAAAGTCATGTAATGCAAAGTCAACAGCTAAACACAAACTGTACAGTAAAGCAACCAGTCACTGAACATCAACTGTTTGCAGCTGGTTGGTGTATCTTTATCATCTAAAATTATACTACATCAGGTAATGTTTACAAGAAGCACTTAACTAGATATAGGATATGATAAAGCATAGAACCATTTATAATATCTAAAGTATGAAACATTAAAATAATTTTTATATTGCAGAAGAGTCAATCCTACTGCATGACATTTCACTTCCAACTGATGTCTAGAAAAAGGCACTATAATGTTGTTTTCTTACCCCCTTCCCACTCCATTATTTATGATATTATTAGCAGATTACCAATGAGTTCCATCATCTGATGTTTCCTAACTGCCCAAAGATAAAAGTTTGCTCCAATGAAGCAAGTGAAATATTGTGAAACAGAACTGCAATACAATGGCAGTTTTTAAGGTCCATCGTTAATGTAATCTAAGTAAGAACAGTATTTTATGGAAAAGTGTTCTAAATGTGCAATTTTATTTCAAGCTATATCAGAGTACTGGTATGAATCTGGAAATACTCAATGTGAGAGCAGAAGCCTCACCACCAACTATGCCTTGGATGCACAATGAAATTGAACTATAGCTCTGCAAGCAAATTGGAGAGACTGTCCATAGTGCAATCTGCCATCACTTTGACATTCAAAATCACCCAATCTATATCTGGACAGTCTCTGTTAGAAAAGCAAATTGAAACTTATTTGAATGAACTGCAGATGAGCTGGAAACCACAAGAGTAGAAACTTCAAATTTAACATATGAAATGATGCTTGATCAAAATGATATTTTAAAAAAAACTGGGTGCGAGCTGAAACACGCACAATGAATTCTCAAGAAATAGAGGACACTCACACTAGAATGTCGATAGAATGGATTTTCTATTTTTGGTGTATACTTTTCAAACTGAAAGGAAGAGGAAAAACAAGTTGTAATAGAATTTGTTTTTTTTTCAGCATCTAAGACAGGTCATTGTGAAGTTCTGAGGCTGCCAAATGAGTTAATCACATCTTCTGTTGTAGTAATAATTGTACAAAAAAATAGGCTAATTATCGATCAATATTATTGGATTCTGGCCATTCCAAACTTGGCATGAACTATTAGCAAGTTTTGAAAAATCAAAAATCGATAAACAGCTTTTAATAATTATTTCTACATATTTCATCTTTAAACAATTAAGGGACATTAAGAAATGGAAAATCTTCATACAGAGCCATTTGGCATGGCAGCTGTTGCTGAATATAATAACTATGTATACAGAACACATGCATAATGTCATTAATTATAGCCATTACCAGATGTCTGCCACTTAGTGAGTATAAACAACATTAATCACAAAAACATAGTGGTAGATTATACACACAATTCTTTATGGCCATAATTAGACCACATGATACGTATATATTTTGCATTAAAATACTGAAATTGCAAACTGCTTTTCTTAAACACAACCTTTTTTGAAAAATTGGAAATGTATTTAAAAGGAACTAGGCATGCATTAAGTTTGCACACACAAGTGGCAAATTAGTGTTTAAACTGAAGAAATTCAATTTTTAAAGAAGTACCAGTCAGATTAAACAAACAATAGCTAACTGAGCACCAGCCTGATTCTGCAGGTACAAGATGATTTTAATCATACATTTGCAATTCTTTCTTCTAAAAAAAAGTGTGTGTGTCAGAAGTTAAAGGAATGCTACTGTTTACGGTTCACAGAAAGAATATGTATAAAAACAGCACCTTGGATATATTATACGTTACTCTTCCACACTGGGCTACTGTGGTATTTCACATTTTGCTAGTACGCATTGGTAAAAAAGCAAATTTTTAAGATCATATTCAATTTTATATTGATGAAGAAACATTTTTAGTAAACTGAAATTTAAACCCTCACCATTGTAATAAGCACAGAATAAATGTGTTCCAAGGGCTAGAGAGGATATGCAACTTCTCTGTCTTTTGACCATACACCTTCATAGACATTGGGTTGGTTTACTATTTAAAAGATGCCTTCTGAAGGCATGATATTTCTTATCAAGTCCTGAAACAATTTTTTTTTGCTACTGTTGTCAATTTTAAGATAGGACAATTAATTCAACAGTCAAACATTAAACACACTATAGGAGACTATTCATTTAAAATATTAATTAATGGCCATTGTCAAAAAGTTCAAGTCAGAACATACGTAAAGCACCTCAGAAACACATGCAACCTTTCACATGGTTGTATGGTCAAAAGGTATCACAGGAGCATTGGAAAAGAAAAAAATTAGTGCTACTGGTGCTTTTATTTTTAAGAACCACATTAGCCAACCCGTGGTCACAATGGCAAAAGAGATGGAAGGAATTTTTTTTGTAAGGGGAGAGAGGGAGTCAAGAGATGCTCTACTTATCCTCACTTTTCTGCCTGGGGTATGCACCATAGATGGTGCAGTGGGCGGCATGAGTGGAGTCGGTGGCAGACTCGCAGGGAAAGGAGCAAACGTGTGCTGATGTGTGTGTTGATGCATGTGTTGATGCTGGTGTTGATGCTGATGAAACTCTGCCCTCAAGATTGGTGGCGGGGCCAGCGACCCTGCCCTGTCGGAACTCTGAACCAAAAAACGGTTGTTCAGCTCCTGCCTCAGCAGTTCATGCTCTGGAAGAGAAAAAAGAAACACAAGGGCCGTGGGCCAGTCAGTTGGAAAAAAAAAGGCCAAATATTCACCTGGCATTCCCTGTTTCTGCAGGTCATGCTGTGGTGGTTTTCTACGTGAGGACTCATTGGTGGAGGTAACAGAGATGCCTGTGACAAAGCACCAATCAGAATTCCCGACTGAGGCTGACAATACATGATTGGTTGGTTGAATGATATCAACAGGCTGGTATCTAAAGACAGAAGAGAACCATATGAGTCATCCCAGCAGAAAACAAACTGGGGAAATGAGAAACACACACAAAATCCACCTCTTAAAGGAGATAGCCAAGATAATGTACTTGTCACCATAAGAGCAGGCAGCAATAGTACTATTTGAAATGTGTTCCACGTATTTTAAATAAATCAGCACCATTGGAAGCTACAATTTTCTATAAATCCAAAGTGGACAAAGGCATTGTAGGCTATAACAGGAACATCTGCAACAATAAATCGCTTGACTACTGTTACACAAGCGTTTTAGAGTTTGCTCTTGGTGCTTGAAGCAGCCCACACTTATGAATACTCTGAATCAGTTTCACCACTGGTAGCATAGCAACATCAAAAGCATGCTGAAAATATGTATTTTTAATGAAACAAAATTGTTATATGCTCTTATGAGGACATGTTTCTTGACACTATTTCAGACAATTGCATCAAACACAGCTTCAAAGATAAAAATCAATTTGAATTATGTTACCTTGTAAGATTAACACATTTGAAATAGTACTTATTAAATGTCATTACCCCTTTAAAAATGAATGGAATAGTTAAATACAAATGAAACTCAAGGGATAAAATTATCAATACAACATCCTGGCCAAATGTTTCTCTGATATTTTTGGAGAACATAGAACACTACAGCATAGTAAAGGCCCTTCAGCCCACAACGTTGTGCCGACATTTTATCCTGCTCTAAGATCCATCCAACCCTTCCCTCCCACATAGCTCCCTATTTTTCTATCATTCTTATGTCTATCTAAGAGTCTCTTAAATGTCCCTAATGTATCTGCCCCCACAACCTCTGCAGGCAGTGTGTTCCACACACCCACCACTCTGTGTAAAAAAACACTTACCCCTGACATCCCCTTTATATCTTCCTCCAATCACCTTAAAATTATGTCCCCTGATGTTAGCCATTGTCACCTTGGGAAAAAGTCTCTGACTGTCCACTTGATCTATGCCTCTTATCATCTTGTACACCTCCATCAAGTCACCTCTCATCCTCCTCCTCTCCAAAGAGAAAAGCCCTAGCTTGCTCAACCTATCCTCATAAGACACTGTCTCCAATCCAGGCAACATCCTGGTAAATCTTCTCTGCACCCTCTCTAAAGCTTCCACATCCATCCTATAATGAAGCGACCAGAACTGAACACCATACTCCAAGTGTGGTCTGACCAGAGTACTATACAGCTGCAACATCACTTCGTGGCTCTTGAGCTCAATACCCTGACTAATTAAGGCCAACACTCCATATGCCTTCTTAACAACCCTATCGACCTGTGAGATCTATGGACGTGGACCCTAAGATCCCTCTGTTCCTCCACACTGCTAAGAGTCCTGCCATTAACCTTGTATTTTGCCTTCAAATTCGATCTTCCGAAGTGTATCACTTCACACTTATCCGGATTGAACTCCATCTGCCACTTCTCAGCCCAGCTCTGCATTCTATCAATATCCTGTTGTAATCTACAGCAACCTTCTACACTATCCACAACACCACCAACCTTTGTATCATCAGCAAACTTAGTAACTCACCCTTCCACATCCTCATCCAAGTAATTTATAAAAATCGCAAAGAGCAGGGGTCCCAGTACAGATCCCTGCAGAACACCACTGGGCACCAACCTCCAGGCAGAATAAGCTCCATCCACCACCACCCTCTATCATCTATGGGCGAGCCAATTCTGAACCCACACAACCAAGTTTCCCTGGATCCCATGCCTCCTGACTTCTTGAACAAGCCTTCCATGAGGAAGGAACCTTATCAACACCTTACTAGAATCCATGTACACCATATCCACTGCTCTACCTACATCAATGTGCTTTGTCACATACCCAAAGAATTCAAATCTGGCTCCTGAGGCACGACTTACCCCTCACAAAGCTATGCTGACAGTCCCTAATCAGCCTATGCTTCTCTAAATGCCCATAAATCCTGTCTCAAAGAATCTTCTCCAGTAATTTGTCCACCACTGAAGACTCACTGGTCTGTAATTCCCAGGGTTATCCCTACTCCCTTTCTTAAACAAAGGAACAACATTTGCCACCCTCCAATCATCTGGTACTACTCCTATGACCAGTGAGGACGCAAAGATCGTTGCCAAAGGTGCAGCAATCTTTTCCCTAGCTTCCCATAATAACCTTGGATATATCCCGTCCGGCCCTGGTGACTTATCTGTCCTAATGTTTTTCAATAGTTCCAGCACATCCTCTTTCCTCACGTCGACATGCCCCAGCATATCAGCCTGTTGTATGCCATCCTCACAAACGTCTCACAAATGTCTTGAAAACTAGCAATGAACCGTATGCAGGATTTAGTTTTACACTATCTTTAAGAGTTTTATTTGGCGTTTGGTACAACTAGTTGAACATGATAACTGCATTACAAAAATCAATTTAGCCTGTTGAATAAGGATTGCTCAACATCAATAAAACATGCAAAGTTTCCAGAAAATGAAATGCGGAAGGGAATCAAATTTTAAATACAAATAATGATTGACACAAACATTTTGCAATAAACTACTTGCTTTACTAAACCAAAAAGGGTGCATTAATTTCTACTCCCACATCTTCCACCTAAAGTCTACAGAATACCACGATGGCAATCAAATACATTGTTAATCCAGGACTTTCCAAATAAGGTACATATTTTCTCTTGACAGGTAGAGCAGACTTTGCCAATACTGCTTTTTAACTGAGGTCAAAAGGTCAAGAAGAACTTACTTGTCTTTCAATTTCCCCTTTTACTCTGTGGCCCCCTCCCATCCAGTCTTCATCTGACAAATTCAGGTTCTTTTGGGTGGGGCAAGAGAAATTCTACATCTTTCTGTTGGCATATTTACCTACCAGTTTACTCATTAAGTGGACTTCTTAAACCCTCACTAGATCTGTTTTTATTACATTAGTTCCTCAGTTTTGAAGCAAAGATATGTGCAATTACCTTAAATGAAAATCGTTATCACTAGTTTGAGACGCTAAAATATGTAAACCAAACAAAAATCCTTCACAAATTAATGAAATTAAACTTTGATCACATCTTGATTCTTTTGTACATTATTCAGTTACATGACATTCAGAAGCCAGTGCGATTTAAGTTATGAAAAAGTGATAGTTCATGTAATAACTTTCCCTTAAATTTTAAGTCATTTCTTTCCTACTGGGATATGAACTGAGCAAATATTCTCACTTTTAGAACAATAAAGCAGGGCTATATTAAATGAAACTTCATAGGTCTCAAAATTAAAAATGAACATTCCAGGGAATTCAAAAGGAAATAAAATATTAACAAGCAAAATCCTCTACACAATTGAACAATAATATAAGTACTCGGGGGAATAAGAATTTACACCTACCTGAATAGCCAGGTCCTGCAGGGTGACCCGGTACAACAAGGCTGTTTGACGTTAAAGGAGGTGGTGGTGGTAAGGTAGCTGGTGTTGCAAACATGGCGTGGTGATGAGGATGAGTCTGAGGCCTCAGGGAGAAATTATGTGAGGTAGCAAGGTTTGGAATTGATAGGGGCAGGACTGGAGTGGATGAATGATGGGGGTGAATTTGGGGGGATGAAGGCAGGTGTTTGGGTAAACTGATGCTTGCAGCACTGCTGGCACTGCTACTCCTGCTGCTAGGAAGAAAATTTGATAATTAGTTAACATACTGCACAAACCCCAACTCATAACAATACAATTACAAGTATATTCCAAGTACTCACTATAAAATAAAAAAATGATATTTTCACTACATACATATTAAAAAAAACCCAAGTCAATTAATTTTATAAAAAATAAATTTCACAGATCTTACCATAACTGGGAAATTATATTTTTCAGAATTCAGTGTCATTGATTACTGCTTTAAACTGCATTTTTCAGTTGAGATATTGGGGGAAGGGGGGTGAGAATGAATCTTAAATGACATTCGTTAATTACTTGAGTGATTTCGAATTAGAGAAATAAAGGCCTGCAGATGCTGGAAACTAGATGAAAAACACTGATGCTGGAGGAACTCAGCAGGCCAGGCAGCATCCATGGAGAAAAGCAGGCGGTCAACGTTTCGGGTCAGTCCTGAAGAAGGGTCCTGACCCAAAACATTGACCGCCTGCTTTTCTCCACGGATGCTGATTTGGAATTATCTGTACTAGACAAGAACAGTTACAAAACATGATTCACCCGGTGTTTTTTCCCAGCTTATCCCAGTATACTTAAAAGCACTTTCTCTTTACTGTAGTATTTGGATGTTCTGAATAGTAATTAAGGTTCAGGTTGGGTCACCTCGATAACAGTTAAATATCAGTCATCTTATGTAAGATGTTGCACACTCTGGTCTCTGATCATTCTACATTGAAAGTCTACATTGGAAACGGTCATCAATTCTTAATAAGCACGAGTCTTTACCTATTACAGTACGTGGTTGGAGACATGAGATGACTATTAAAACAGTTAAACACAGTGTATAAATAATGTTACATTTGATTCAAGCACACAATAATTTATAAATATAGGTAAAGAATATTACATCTTAAAATAGCACAGGGTGCAGGCTGTAGAGCACTAAATTCAGTAATTTGTATAAACACAGGAAGCTTTTGATCACATAAGGAATAAACAGCATGCAGTCCAATTTGAGGGAGTACTGATTTGGTATTCGTTGATTCAATAGAATATGCAGGAATATAGTGCAGGGAGGAAAGCCATGCTGGTCCATTGCTTCAAAGGACAATAACTGGCAAGAGAGCGAGAGAGAGGGCAAGAGAGAGAGATTTGGGAATAGAAATAAAAGAGCACAATTAAAAAATGAATAAAGAGAGAAAGTGGAGTTCAAATAAAGAAATTTGACATCATAGGAAGGCAAGATGATTGGCTGGTTGACATCGGCAAAAGCAGGTGGATGGGTTGCTGATGAATACTTTTACTATTAAACCTTTTATTTCTGCTAAGAGAGTTGATCTAATAGAGGCACGACAAAGCATCTCATTTCTATGGAATGCACAGCCTGCACCATGTGGGAACTCCAATGTGCTTCCCTTTACTGGACAACATACAGAAAGTATTGTCAACTGAAGCAGCAAGAGGTCAGAGTTCAGGGTTTCCCCAACAGCACCAGCACATCTACCCACAAGCTAATTGGTCCCAGTTATATTGAAACAGTATCAGTGGAAGAGCACACTCATAGTAGTGATCATAATTCAGCAAGATTCAGTATAGTTATGTACAAGGACAAAGATAAAAAAGCAAAGGTTCTAATCAAGACCAAAATGATTTAGCAACAGTGGACTGGAAACAGCTACTTGAGTATAAATCAGTTCAGAACATTTGAGACCTTCAGGTGGATGTTCAAGGTCAATGTGGTTCCAGTATCAAAAAGGGTGGGACTGCTGAATCTTAAGCCCTCTGGATGACAAGGTGCATAAAGGACAGGATTAAGCAAACTAAAAATCTAAGTCAGACAACATGAAGTGACTTACTGCAGAAAGCTTAGGAGAGGATGGAAGGTGTAGGGGTGAAATCAACAAGAGGGCATGAAAATACAAAAGTAAGTAAAATCAAAGAAAATCCAAAAATGTTGAGCAAGATGATAATAAAGTAGGTCTATTAGAGACAAAGCAGCTAATCTGGGTGTGGAGGTGGAGGATGTGGTTGAAGTTCTTAATGTGTATTTTACAGCTAGCTTCACGAAAGATGGACAGAGTCACCCAGGAGTGTGGGGTGTAACAAGCAGGCAGTGGAGAAATTATGTCCATGTTGCAGTTGTGTAAAATATTGAATGGAATGTATACAAAAGGAGAAAAGTCACTTATATTTCTCATCCAAACATGAGTACAATTCATTTTTGACGGTGGTTTTGGTGTTTCGTCTGTGCTCTTTTAGTTAGTCTGCGGAAGGCGATAGCAGTTTTTTTTTCAGGGAACATTGAAAATTGTTGGTGGTCACTGTTGAAGTTGGGTAGCTGAACTTTTCAATTACTCCTAAACGGTTCTCGTTAATGATTAATGGATCTTGTGTAATTCACTTCATTCTACAACAATTTTCATTATGTTTATTTGGAGGGCAAATGCCTGACAAGCTCTTGAAAGATGAACCATAAGTTTTCATAGTAGATCAATGTCGTAGGTTATAAGGGCAGTATCACCAACAAATAAAAGATTCCAGATAAGCGCCTTTCAGACTTTGGTCTTTGCCACAAGTCACAACAGGTTGAAGAGTTTCCCATCTGATCTTACATATCTTTAAGTGCACAATTCAGAAGTACCGTGAAGAAGCTTCCAAAGAATGAAGGGGCCAGAGATTTTCTTGCTGTACACCTCTTCACTTTAAAGTCATCTTAAGCAGACACACAGAACTGAACAAAAGCATTGTTGTGGAAAGAGTATGTAAGTGTTAACAGTGTCAATGGGTACTCCATCAGTTTTTGCCCTCCATATTTTTCTAGATGTTAATATCAAGACTACAGCAGATCTTCAGCCCCAAATCCACACTGAGATTCAGTTTAGACATGACTCAACAGCTATTGTTGGCACATCGAGATGACGATTGTGAAAGCTTTTCTTGTCCTTTAAACAGAATGACAATATTTGTGTCATGCATAATGCATATGGGGAGTTGCAAAGGGGCAAGGGAATACACAATAAATGGAAGGATACTAAGAGATGTCAAGGAACAGAGGGACCTTAGAGCACATGTCCACAAATTCTTAACGCTGAAGGGCAAGTCAATAAGGTGGTTAAAATAAAGGCATGGAATGCTTTCCTTTGTTAAGCAAGGCATAGAATACAAGAGCATGAATGTAATGGCAGCATTGGAGGATTTAGAAGAGTTTTATAAGCATGTTCCAGAACTGCAAGGAAAGATTGCATAGGTTCAGGTCATATTCTTTGGAACAGGGAAGGCCAAGAAGATTTAATGAAGGTGTTTAAAATTGAGGAATTCCAGACGGAATAAACTAGAAAAACCCACTTCCTTTAGCAGAAAGGTCAAGAACAGGTGGAAACTAGAGATTTTAAATAATTGGAAGAAAGATGAGGGGAGAAATGGGTTGTAGGGGTCTGAAACTGCCTAAGAGGGTGGTAGAAGCAGAGAGCCTGATCACATTTGATAAAGTATTTGGATGCACATTTGTAGAGCCTTGATCTATATGGCCATGGGTTTAACGCCAGGCAGGATTAAACTGGGGCCTCTTTCTCAGCCTATACAAATAGAATAGGTTGAATGACCAATCTGTGATATGAATTTTCTATGATTTTATTTAATATAGCTTTAACTTCTAAACATGTTCAAGGAAGCTATGGTGTCATTTCTGGAGAAGAGGGATTATTTTCTTCTGTTAATTTAGTGCTGTGGTAGTGAAAAAGTAAATTATTTTGCAGTTAATTTGTTTGTAAAGAGTGCATGATGCTTCACTATGCAAAACTGCAATTTTTTTTTAAAGAGGGATAATTGTGTTCCTTTCTGAAGTTAATTGGGCTGGAGTAATTTAATAGTTGGCAGAAAAATTTAGCTTTGTGGTTTTCCACTATCTTGGATATTTGAAAGTAAAGCTAGCATGATTTCAGCTAGCTTTATATCTAAAATTACAGAGCCAGTGTGGATGCCAGCTTTGGCAAATTGGGAAAGTCAATAAACTAATTATTTATGTTTGTATTTGATGTAGCAGGATTCAAATAAAAAAAATACTAAGCTAATATGAACTTCTGTCTATGGTATATAATATCCCGATCAACCTTAGATGTGCATCACAAATAGATAGACAAGTCCAAACTTCCCCGAGGGAGGCAAGCATGAATTAATATATCCAAAAATATCTATCCCTATGTTACAATTATGGAGCAGACCATGTAAGTAATGGGACTGCTAAATAATGATATCAACTTCCATTTGTAAAGATTTATACTGTTCCCCTAACATTGAAAAACATTCCAAGGTACTTAATGGGTGCATTATCAAACAAAATATGATACTGAGTTAAATGGAGAGAATCAGAATAGCTGGAGACAAGAGATAACAGTGGACAAAATAAAATGTTAGAATAGTTTACAAGTCCCCAAAAGCATCATTTGGGGAGAACATTAACTTAGGGATGGCACAATGGTGCAGCAGGTGGTGCTGCTATCGCACACTTCCAGCAAGCTGAGTTTGACCTGCCCTTGACAGAAGAATTAGGCTGGGGGTCAGGCAGGTGAAAGAAAGTATTTTGCAGAGGGATAAGTGGTGGAACAGGAGTGATAGATGTGCTCTCACAGATGGCATAGACTTGATGGGCAGAATCATCTCCTTCGGTCTTTTAAGTATGAAATAAAAGAATCTTATAGCTAAGGTAATGGGAGGGATGCCCCTGGACCAAGCCCACTGGCCGGACTCACCAGCTGGGATCCACACCAGTGGTGACCATGCCTCTTAGATCCCACCCTGGAACACCCTGTCTCGGATGGTTTTAAATAATAAAAACAAATTATTAAAGGAAAAACATTAAAACACTAACAAATAATTAACAACACTAATATAAAGTAAAATAAAACACCTTTGTCCATAGGCTCAATGAATATGATTTCTCTTTGTATGCTGGCCTTGCCTGGCAAAAGCTAAGGACCTGATGTGAAGTGCCTCAATACTTTCTTTATAGTGAGCTGCTGCACAGTCACTGGACTCAAAGACAATTCTGGCAGTGCAGTGAGCAGTCAGATGCAAATGACATTCAGAATCACATAGACTTCCAAGATCAGCTGCTTGTGCACAGAAGTCTAAGAGTTCCTGAAGTACAAATGGTTGACATCAGGCAGTTCCCTTCGACTAGCACAATTTAGCCCATGATGAAACAATAAAGGATTTGATCCTCAGTTTGGGAAAATTAAATTGGCTGAAGTAAATTTGGGAAAAAAATCCATGGAATGCATCCGAGACACATCCTTGGGCACTACCTCATGCAGCCAACCTGGAAATGGTCTATTTTAGATATGGGTCTTGTATAATAAGCTTGGGTTAATCAGCAATTTTGCAGAAAGAGATTTTCCGGGGAAAGTTGAGTCATGAGAGACTGCAAATGGGAATCTGGAGTAAGCGATGAAATGCTGTAAGAACTTGGTGAGTTAAGCAGCATCTACGGAGACTAAGGGATAGTCAACTTTGCAGGTCAGGACTAATGCAGGGTCTCGACCTGAAGCATCCATCATTCTTTTGCCTCCTCAGATGATGCTTGAGCCACCAAGTTCTTCCAGCAGTTTATCTTTTGCCACAAGACAACCAGAAGTGTGAGAATGACACTTTAGTTGGAAACTTAAGTCTTCAATTCACATAACGGGGGCAGGAGGGAGTTGGCAAAGGTTTGCTCATAGGTAAACAGAAATAATCAAATATTTTAATACATTCTTATCAAGAAATATAGAAAAGCAAATAAAAATTGCAGATGTTTGAAACACTCAGCAGGTCAGGCAGCATCTGTGGCAGCAGATAACATTTCAGTTGATGTCCCTTCAATGGAACTGGAAAGTGAGAAAATAAATTCTTTTTAATTGCAGAACGGGTGAATGGGATGAACAGGACAAAGTAAACATCCCTCATAGAGCAAGGCAGCGTCCCTGAGGGTGTCAGGTGTTTACAGAGCCATCTGGTTAACAGATTAATGAAGGCAGTTAGAAAGAAAACAAAAAGGGACATACAAAAGCTGTGAAATACAGGTCAGAGCTGTTGATGAACCATGAAACCAAAAGAAGAATGTTGGGAATGCCCAGTGAGATCAGGCAGTGTCTCTGGAGAGAGAAAAATTGAGTCAATATTACAGTTCTGTTGTAAAGTTACTTATCAAAAGTATTAACTCTCTCAACAGACATTGCCTGATCTGTTTGGCATTTCCAGCATTCTCCTTTCGGTTTTGAGTTTCAGCTAGAACTTTTGTATGCCCTTTTGTTTCTATTCCTCTCTCTCTCTCTCTCTCTCTAAATGCCCTTATTAATCTAACAATGAGACAGCTCCATAGAACAGTGGAATTATATTAGCCTCCCATTTCAGAGATATATCTCCTTTCCTCCACACTCTCTGCACTTAAAACTAACATTCCCCACCGGTCCCCAGCTCACCCCACCCAGCTCAAATGAAGGGATATTGACTTAAAATGTTAACTCTGTTTCTGTTGCCCCAGGTGCAGCCTGACCTGTCAAGTGATTCCTTCATTTTCTAATTTTATATCAACAAATGTGCTTGGACTATCTCTGACACCCCTCTCTCCTTCCTCGATCTTTCCGTCTCCATCTCAGGAGATTCCTTATCCACTGATTTCTTCTACAAGCCCACGGATGCCCACAGCTACCTCGATTACAGCTCCTCCCACCCTGTCTCTTGCAAGGATGCTATTCCCTTTTCTCAATTTCAACGCCTCATCTGCTCCCATGATGAGGCTTTCCACTCCAGGACGTCTGAGATGTCCAACTTCTTTTCTAACCGGGGCCTTCCCCCAACTGTGGTTGAGAGAGCTCGCAGCCGCATCTCTGCTCTCACCCCCACCCCTCCCAGACCCAATAGAGATAGGGTCCCCCTTGTCCTCGCATTTCATCCCACCAGCCTAGCTACCTTACATATCATTCTCTGCCACTTCCGCCATCTCCAACAGGACCCCACTAAGTACATCTACCCCTCCCCACCCCTTTCTGCCTTTCACAGGGACCGCTCTCTCTGCCACTCCCTCTTCACCCCCCCCCCCCCACCCCGGGAACTTTCCACTGCCCCCACCATAGGTGCAACACCTGCCCCTACGTCACCTCCATCCAGGGACCCAAACAGTCCTTTCAGGTGAGACAGATTCACCTGCGCCTCCCTGAATATCATCTACTGCATTCAGTGCTCCAAGCATGGCCTCCTCTACATTGGTGAGACCAAATGCAGACTAGGTGACCGTTTCGCAGAACACCTGCGCTCCGTCCGTAACCGCGATCTGCATCTTCCCGTCGCCAGTCACTCCAACTCCCCCTCCCACACCATCACTGATATGACAGTCCTCAGCCTCCTCCACTGCCAGGAGAATTCCAAGCACAAACTGGAGGAACAGCACCTCATTTTCCGTCTTGGAACCTTGCAGCCTAACGGCATGAACATTGAATTCTCCCACTTTAGGTAATCCCCACCCCCCCAACCATGCTTCTTCTCTTTCCTAGCCTCCTTTCTCCCCCTCTCTTCTTACCTTTTACCCATCCCCCGGCGGATCTGCTCTCCCCTCCTCCCCCGCACCTGCCTATCACTGTCTCCTACCTGCATCTACCTATCACCACCTTGTGTCCGACCTACCTCCCCTCTTTTGTCCACCTATCACTGCTCTGCTTTTCTCTCCTATATACTGGGCTTCCCCTTTTCCTATCTTCAGTCCTGAAGAAGCATCCTGACTCAAAACGTCGACCGCCTGCTTTTCTCTACAGATGCTGCCTGGCCTGCTGAGTTCCTCCAGCATCATCGTGTTTTTCATCTCAATTCCAGCATCTGCAGTACTTTATTTCTTTAAAAATATTAGAATTGCAAAAGAAAATATGGGTTCCTCAAATGCAGAGGTAGAAGTTATCAGTGGGAATAAGTAAATAGCAAAGGTGAATATCTTAATGCCTTCACAATAAAGAACCAATACAGGGACAGCAAGGATTTAATGAAAACAATGAGCATAATTAATGTTAGTGAAGAAAAGGTACTGGAGAAATTAAAGGGGCTAAATACTGGCAAATCCCCTAGATCTGATGGCCCATATTTAAAAATTATAAAAGTAACAGCCTCAGTGAAAGTGGCTGCATTTGTGGTGATGATCCAAACTTCCCTAGAATTTGGAACAGTCAATGTGAATTGGAGGGTAACATATTATACTGATGTTTTGGAAATGAAAGTTTAAAAAAATAGGGAACTACAGACCATTATAGTGGTATTAGTTAAATGGGAAAATGCTGGAATCAATTGCTGAGGACAGTACCAGGGCTTTTAGAAAATCATTAAAATGTACACAACAGCACAGTGATGCAGCTAGTAGAGCAGTTGCCTCATGGCTCCAGCAACCTGGGTTCAATCTTGTTTACTTGGTGCTTTAGTTTCCTCCCACATCCTAAAGATGTGCAGATTGATAGGTTAACTGACACTGAATTGCTCTAGTGTGTAGGTGAGTTGTAGAATTTGTGAAGAGTTAATGGGAATATGGGGAGAAAAAAGATGAAATTAATTTAAAACATATTTCTCTGTTGTATGACCCTACAATTGAAGGATTAATTTGCTAATTTCAATTTTGAGTTTGTGACTAGCAATGTAGATAAGGGGAACTAGTGAATTCAACACACAAATTTTCAAAAACCATTTGATAAAGATTGGGTGGTGCTTAAAGGGCAGAAAGCTGGAAAATAAAGTGTCATTTTCCAGTTGCTAGGCCATTACCAGTGGGAAGCCACAAAAATCTGTACTGGAGCCTTATCTATTTACAACATAATATATAAAAGGATTCAATGTTATATATCCAAGTTTGCCAATTAGGTGGAAGTGTGACCCGTGAAGAGGAAGGTCTGCGAAGTGATACAGATAAGTTAACTGAATATGGAAAAATGGTGACAGAGTAAGAGGTTAATCTTTTTAATTAAAAAGAATTTTAAAAAATGAACAGAAATGACCAAATATAAGCACACAGAGACCTGGTTGCACTTGCTTACAAATTGTAAAGAAAAATAACAGTCACATAATTAGAAAGGCAATTGGTATGCTGATCTTTTTTGCAAAGGCATTCAAGTACAAGAATAAGGATGTTTTCTGAGACAGAAGCCGGCACAGATTCAATAGGCTGAATGGCCACCTACTGTCAGATTATGATTTGATATATTTGCCATTATAGCAGTGCAGCATAGCTCCATTAGACTAATTCTTGGGATAAAGTCATAGAGTTATACAGCATAGAAATAGGCCCTTCAACCTAATTCATCCATGCCAACCAAGATGCCTTCCTGAGTTGGTCCCATTTGTCTGCATTTGGCCCATATCCATGAACCTGTCTAGATGTCTTTTAAACATTGTAATTGTACCCACCTCTACCACTTCCTCTGGCAGCTCGTTCCATATATCCACCACCCAAAAACTTGCCTCTCAGACCCTCTAAATCAGCTTAAACCCATGTCTTTCTAGTTTTAGACTACCCTACTCTGGGGAAAAAGGCTGTGTGATCATCCACCTTATCTATGCACCTCATGATATTATCAACTTCTATAAGGTCACCCCTCAGCCTCCTTCACTCCAAACAGTCCCAGCCTATCCAGTCTTCCCTCGTAACACAAGCCTGCCAGTCCTGGCAACGTCCTTGTGAATCTTTTCTGCACCTTCTCTAGCTTGATCACATCCTTTCTATAAGTATGGCACCCAGAACTGCACACAATATTCTAAGTGTGGCCTCACCGATGTCCTATACAGCTGTAACATAACATCCTAACTCTTGTAACTCAGTGCCCTCTCTGATGAAGGCAAGCATGCTCTACACCTTCTTCTGTCTTGTCTACCTGTGTCACCACTTTCAGGGAACTATATACCTGTACCCCTTGGTCTCTGTGTTCTATAACACTCTCCAGAGCCCTGTCAATTTGCTGTGCACATCCTGTTCTGGTTTCACTTCCCAAAAGGCATCACTTCACACTTGTCCAAAATAAATTCCACCTGCCATTTCTTCATCTAGATCCTATTGTAACCTTAAATAACCTTCTTCACTGTCCACCATACCAGCAATTTTAGTGCCATCTGCAAACTTACTAATTATGCATTCTCACCCAATTAGTTAATAGATATATGACAAACCACAGGGTACCCAGCACCCATCCCTGTGGTACACTGGCCTCCAATGGGATAAACGACCCTCCACTACCACCCTCTGATTCTTTCCAGCAAGACAATTTTGTATCCAACTGGCTAGTTCATCCTAGATCCCATGTGATCTCACATTCCAGACCAGTTTACCTTGTGGGACCTTGTCAAAAGCCTTGCTAAAGTTAGTGTAGACAATGTCTACTGCCCTGACCTCATCAATCCTTGATCATCTCTTCAAAAAATTCAATTAAATCCATGAGACATGATTTCCTAGACACAAAGCTACGCTGAATATACCTAGTCAGTCCCTGCCTTTCCAAATGTAGATAGATCCTGTCTAAAATACCTCCAGTGACTTGTTTTTTTTGGCTCTAAATCCTGTCTCTCAGAATACTCTCCAGTAACTTGCCCACCACTGATCAAGGCTCAGTGGTCTGTAGTTCCCTGGCTTGTCCTTGCAGCCCTTCTTAAATAAAGGCACAACACTAGCCACCTTTCAGGTACCTCATCCGTGGCTATGGAAGATATAAACATCTCTACCAGGGTCCCAGCAATTTCTTCACTTGCTTCCCACAATGTCCTAGGGTACAACTTGGTCAGGCCCCAGGGATCTATCCACTTTTATGCACCTCAAGGCCACCAACACTTTCATAATATTGATATTTTATCATTATTCTCTTCCCTGAATTCCCTGCCTTCAGTGAGCTTCTCCACTGTAAAATACAAACAACAAGTATTCATTTAAGACCTCGCCTACCTCCCATGATTCCACACAAACAGCCACATTGATCCTTAAGGGGACCTGTTCTTTTCCTAGATACCCAATGACGTTAAATAGGTTGGAGTTGAGAAAAACGAGAGGCTATTTGAAGAGGGATTGATTGAATAGATATCAAGAGGCAGCTCTTTCTAACTGGAGAGTTTAAGTCTATGGTGTACACCTCAAGATAGCTGGTTAATCATTTAGTAGTGAGACGAGGAGAAATTCCTGTACTTCGAGGGAGATAGCTGCTTATATATTGAGCATATTAGAAGCTAAAATTGTTAGATTTATGGACAATGAAGGAACCATAGGGAGGGCAGAAGTGGAGTTGAGGTGATGGATCAGCTATGATTCTTAAAATAGTAGTGAAGGCTCAAGGGGCAAAATGGCTTACTCCTACTCTAAACCCTATATTAAGAGACCAGAACTGGAGAAATGCAGAGATTGTAAGATTGGAAAAGACTGCTAAATGTTACAAGGATAAAGATGGACAAGACCACAGGGATATGAACATGAAGATAATAACAGTTTTAGTTGCTGTGGGACTGTTGTAGGCTGTGAGAGGCCTGATGGGCCAGTGGTACCTAGAATGAATTGGGTTATCGGCAACAGAATTTGGATTAGCTCAAGATAAAAGAGAGGCGGCTGATCAAGAGAACACTGCAATTGTCAGAGATTTCAAAAGCAAATAGGCTGAAACAGAGGGGGAGAAAAAAGAACTCAAAGAGAAGGATACAGGTGGTTTTGGTCAGACTGGATGCGTCATTTGAAGCTTATCTCAGGGTGAAGCAGATTACCGAATTTGCAAGAAGTCCAGCTCAAATGATAAGATCTTCCCAACCATACTACTGCTGATTGAATTTGCAATTTTCCTTAAGCAATGTTTATGGTTTATATACAACTAAACAAGAGACTTATTTGTCAATCTTGTGCTTAATCTTTCAAGTTTTTGGTGATGGGAGTCGGGTAATAGGAAGAAACATCCATTATTGTGTGTTAGGCTTCAAGAAATTACCGAAATTGATACTTATTCAAGGTTTTGATGCTCAATCTGTATAAAGCTATGCATGTTTTAAAAACAATTGGACTGAAAAGAAACAGGTCTTGGGTCAAAATTCTTCTTAGAGTTCCTAGTAGGAAATAGGAAAAGCACCACGATGCAATAAATTTGTGCGCCCTACCATTGAAGTTCCGGTTCCATACAAGGATAGAATTGTGTTACACCCCTGACCTGATTGTGATACTGAGTCAGAAACAGAAAGTGATCTGGTTGTTAGCATGAGCACTCCTCACCCAGAGTACAACAAAAAACTCTGTAGATTCTGAAAGTAATGCAATATTCACTCTACTTACCTGATACTATTAAGACTGCTGAAAGGTATCTGGTGGTGAATCTGGTGATGTGAAGGAGGCTGTGTATGAATCTGAGGCAAAGGATAATGCTGCAGTTGTGGTTGTAACTGTGGCGTTGGTTGTCTTGATTGTGGCTGTGATGGATATATGGCCTCCTTTACTGTAGGACTTGCCGTGCTATTGGAAACACACGCTGAAGGTGGTGGTGGTACCACAACAGCTGGTGGGCTTGGGGCCAACGGCACAAAGGGTGTCTCTTTGCTCTGTTCCTGGCTACGCTCTAGTCCAGATATCTTGGAAACCCCTGGTCCTTTTGTTTCAGGTTTCTCATTCGATGTCAGACTGCTTCCAGTGAAGCTTGGACCTAGGAAATTAGAATAAACCAAAACCTTTTTTGAAGTAGTTGTGCAGTACATTTCCATGCTTAACCATCGTCAGCTAATTCCACCTCTCTGAGGAATAAAGTCAGCTTTAATATCTCACTCCTAATTATAGTTAAATGCCTGTCGATTCAAGAGTTCACCAAGCACACATTCTAGCATAAAATGATTATGTTGCAGTTGAGCTCTGAAAAGTTCACAGCCTTTTCCCACTGTGCACTGATCAAAATCCTCAACTAATTCATGCCTGTTAATATTTAAGGATTAATTAAATGTAGGGTTTTTATCACAAATGTAATAGCAATTCCCACAATTTATTAAAATCTACCTGTTTAAACCGCCAAAGAGGCCAATCTCCCAGCCCTGCGGTCCAAGCATAATCCATTTGCACAAATTACAATCAAATGAATATGAGGGTGGCAAAGCAGCATGGATATTAACACTAATTGTTGTCTAGCTTCACACAGCACAGCCTTGCTGCAATTTACTTAATGAAAATCTGTTTAGTTTAATTGCTTTGATACTATTCCCTTTATCTCAATGAACGTATGCATTAAGCCAGCTTCACCGGCTGCACTGCTACAGTAATGCTCTACACGAGAAGCTAACAGGAAGAAAGGCCAGTATTCATGTCCCCGGGCCTAATCTTTTCACTCAAAAGAAATCACATTCCAGCTGGCTTAAAACAGTCTGAATTAGAGAATCTTAAGTACACAAAGGCAAGTGTAATGAAAAACATCTTTGGAAACAGAAGTTAAACTTAAGGTATTAAGGGAATTTGCAACAAAGCTTACAGATTCACTTTTAATTTATTTTTCCTGTATTTTCAAGCAACTACTATGGATTTTATTAAATTTCCTTATTCTCCACTATGTGATCCCTCCCAACTAAGAGGCATTTTACTGTCAGTTTTCCTGTAAGACTCCACCTGTAACTGACAAAAACTAATATTTTCCCTTCCAATTTTCATGCAAGGGAAAGCAGTTTCTGTAAACAACCCGACTGAGATAAGGACGTGGCAACTGAGGAATATCAGGCAGATGCCAGAATTTTGCCACTGTGGCACCATCTGCGCATTTAGCTGCCAGTTTTAAATGTCTGTATGCCTTACAGTACTTCCGTCAATGGTCTGTCCCTATAATTTGCAATTTCCTTCCTAAACCATTCTCTCCCCACTTTCCCCTTCTTCATTAAGGCACTATCAGAGTGAAAGGCAAATCTGACAGTAGGGAACCTTGGAATGACAAGAGATACTGAGGCCATGGCCAGGAATATGAAGCAGGCATGGGTCAGATACAGACATCTGGTATCATAAGAACATAAGAAATAGGTGCAGGAGTAGGTCATTTGGCCCGTTGACTCTGCTCTGCCATTCAATAAGATTGTGGCTGATCTGGCCATGGACTCAGATCCACCTACCTGCCTTTACCCCATAACCCTTAATTCCCCTACTATGCAGTAATCTATCTGTGCCTTAAATGTATTTAATGAGGTAGCCTCCACTGCTTCCCTGGGCAGAGAATTCCACAGATTCATTACTCTCTGGTAAAAGTAGTTTCTCCTCATCTCTGTCCTTAATCTATTACCCTGAATCTTGAGGCGATGTCTGCTAGTTCTAGTCTCATTTATCAGTGGAAACAACCTTCTTGCCTCTATCTTGTCTATCCCTTTCATAATTTTATATGTTTCTACAAGATCCCCTCTCATTCTTCCGAATTCCAGCGAGTATAGTCCTAGGCGATTCAATCTATCCTCATAGGCTAACCCCCTCATCTCCGGAATAAACCTGGTGAACCTCCTCTGCACTGCTCCCAAAGCCAGTATATCTTTCCCGAAGTAAGGAGACCAGAACAGCACACAGTACTCCAGATGCCACCTCACCAGTACCAGCATAACCTCCCTGCTCTTAAATTCAATCCTTCTAGCAATGAAAGCCAGCATTCCATTTGTCTTCTTGATAACCTGTTGCATCTGCAAACCAACCTTTTGCGATTCATGCAGAAGTGAATCTCTGAAGGAGTATAGAGGATGCAGGAGTGTACTCAATAAGGAAACCAGGAGAGCAAAAAGGGGGCATCAGGTCGCTTTGGCAGAGAAGATTAAAGGAGAATCCAAAGAGATTTTATATTAAGAGAAAAAGAGTAACTAAAGAGAAAACCGGGCCCCTCAAAGACCAAAGTGGACATTTGTGTGTGGAGCCACAGGAGGAGATGGGCAGGGTCCTCAATAAATATTTCTTCTGTTTTTACTGTGAAGACAGACATGAAGACTTTGGAATGAGTGAAAGTTAATGTGGATGTCTTGGGGATAGTCTACATTAGAGGAGGTGCTAGACGTCTTAAAATGTACGAAGGTAGACAAATCTCCAGGGCCTGACCAGGTATATCCAAGAACACTGTGGAAGGCTAGAAAAGAAATTGCAGGAGCCCAGGCTGAGATACTTGCATCATTGTTAACCACAGGTGAGGTGCCAGAAGAATGGAGGCAAGTGAATGTTGTGCCTTTATTTAAGGAGGGCTACAAAGAAAACCTGGGGACTATAGACCAATAGGCCTAATATCTGTGGTAGGCAAGTTACTGGAGAGGATTCAGAGGGATAAGATGTACATATATCTGGAAAGACAGGAATTGATTAGGGGTAGTCGGCACGACTTTCTGCGTGGGAGATCATGCCATACCAACTGGATTGGAGTTTTTTTTTGATGAAGTGACCAAGAAGGTCGATGAGGGCAGGGTAGCAGACTAAGGTCTATATGGACTTCAGTAAGGCCTTTGATAAAGTTCCACATGGTAGTCTGCTCTGGAAGGTTAGATTGCTTGGAATCCAGGGAGAGCTGGCTAATTGGATATTCAATTGGCTTGATGGTAGGAGGCAGAGGGTGATGGCAGAATGTTGTTTCTTCGATTAGAGGCTTATGACTAGTGATGTGCCTCAGGGGTTGGTGCTGGGCCCATTGCTGTTTGTCATCTATATTAATGATTTGGATGAGAATGTACATGGCATGGTTAGTAAGTCTGCAGATGACACTGAAATAGGTGGTATCATTGATAGTGAAGGTTATCAAAAATTATTGGGGGGGGGGGTGCGTGGGTGGGATCTTGATCAGCTGGGTAAGTCGGCCAAGGAATGTCAAATGGAGATAATTTAGATAAGCGTGAGGTATTGCATTTTGGAAAGTCAAATCCAGGTAGGACTTTCACAGTAAACTGTAAGGGCCCTGGGGAATGTTGTAGAACAGAAGGCCTTGGAGTTCAGGTAGATGGTTCCACGAAAGTTGAGTCACAGGTAGACAGGGTGGTGAAGGTGCTTTTTGACACGCTGACCTTCATCAGGGCATTGAGTATAGAAGTCAGGAGGTTATGTTGCAGTTGTACAAGATGCTGGCAAGGCCACACTGGAGTACTGCATTCGGTTTTAGTCAAGCTGCTGTTGGAAAGATGCTATTAAATTGGAAAGAGTGCAGAAAAGATTTACAATGATGTTTCCAGGATTTGAGTGACTGAGT
Organism: Pristis pectinata; assembly: GCF_009764475.1. NCBI lineage: Eukaryota > Metazoa > Chordata > Chondrichthyes > Rhinopristiformes > Pristidae > Pristis > Pristis pectinata. Next base: position 40,239,079 of record NC_067421.1, read on the forward strand.
TAAAGGGAAAGGCTAGACAAACTAGGACTCTTTTCCTTGAAGTGGAGGACACAGAGGTGTATAAAACCATGAGGGGCATAGATGAAATGAATTCACTCAGTCTTTTTCCCAGGGTTGGGGAATCAAGAACTAGAGGGTGTAATACACACACATACATAGACACACACATACATATACAAAGAGGGTGGTACATATATGGAATGAGCTCCCCGAGGAAGTGGTTGAAGCAGGTACAATACAAATTTTAAAAGTCAGTTGGACAGTTACATGGATAGGAAAAGTTTAAAAGGTTATGGGCCAAATGCAGGCAAATGGGACTAGCTTGGATGGGCATCTTGATTGGCATGAACCAGTTGGGCAGAAGGGCTTGTTTCAGAGCTATATGACTCCACTGATTTAAGCACACCTTCAGTCACATAAGAAATAGAAGCCAGAGGAGGTCATTTGGCTCCCTGGTTCTATTCACCATTCAATAAGATCATAAATGATCTTTTTAATCAGTGCCACTTTCCAGTACTAACTCCATATCCCTAATATTCAAAAATGTATTGATCTCCATCTTGAATATACTCAATAACTGAAGCTCCAGTCAGATTGAGTAGAGGATTCCAGAAATTCATTACTCTCGTGAAAAAGTTTCTTTTCATCTGAATCCTCAATGACATGTTATTTTGAGATAGTAACTTCCAATTCTATACATCTTAGTCAGAGGAAACATCATCTCTACATCCTTCCTATCAGGTGCCAGAACATATGTCAATGAAATCACTTCTTATTCTTCTAAACTTAAGTGTATGGATCCTGTCTGAACAGAGAATATAGAACAAGCACAGGAACAGGCTATTTATGCCGAGCACAAATGCCAAATTAAACTAAATCTCTTCTGCCTGATCCATATCCTTCCATTACCTGCATTTTCATGAGCCCATCTAAAAGCATCCTAAATGCCACTATCGTATCTGCTTCCACCACTACCCCAGGCAGCCCTTTCCAGGCACCCACCACTCTCTATGTAAAAAAAATTTGCCCCGCCATCTCCTTTAAACTTTCCCCCTCTCACCTTAAATATTAGACATTTTGACCCTGGGAGAAAGATTCTGACCATCTATGCAATCTATGCCTTTTATAATCTTATAAACTTCTATCAGATCTCCCCTCAGTCTCTGACCCTCCAGAGAAAACAACCCAAGTTTGCCGAACCTCTCCTTATAGCTTATATCTGCTAATCCAGCCAGTATCCTGGTAAACCTCTTCTATACCCTTTCCAAAGCCTCCACATCCTTTCTGTAATGGGGCGACCAGAATTGCATACAATACTCCAATTGTGGCTGAATCAAAGTTTTATACAACTGCAACATGATTTCCTTACTCTTATACTCAATGACCTGACCAATGAAGGCAAGCATGCCATACGCCTTCTTTACCACCCAATCTACTTGTGTTGCCACTTTCAGAGAGCTATGGACTTGGGCCTCAAGATCCCTTTGTACATCAGTGCTGTTCAGGGTCTGGCTATTAACGGTATACTTTCCCCTTCATCACCAAGAGCCTGTCCTGGTCAAATCATGTAGATGCCACAGCCAAGAAAGCTCACCAGCGCCTCTACTTCCTCAGGAGGCTAAAGAAATTCAGTTTGTCCCCTTTGACACTCACCAACTTTTATCGATGCACCATAGAAAGCATCCTATCTGGATGCATCACAGCTTGATACAGCAACTGCTCTGCCCAAGACTGCAAGAAACTGCAGAGAGTTGTGGACACAGCCCAGCACATCACGGACACCAGCCTCCCCTCCCTGGACTCCGTCTTTACCTCTCGCTGTCAGCATAATCAAAGAACCTACCCACCCTGGTCATTCTCTCTTCTCTCCTCTTCCATCAGGTAGAGGATACAGGAGCCTGAGGGCATGTACCACCAGACTTAAGGACAGCTTCTACCCTACTGTGATACTACTACTGAATGGTTCCCTTATACGATGAGATGGACTATGACCTCACGATCTACCTTGCTGTGACCTTGCACCTTATTGCACTGCACTTTCTCTGTAGATGTGACACTTTACTCTGTACTGTTATTGTTTTTACCTGTACTACATCAATGCACTCTCTACTAACTCAATGTACTGCACTGTGTAATGAATTGACCTGTATGATCGGTATGCAAGACAAGTTTTTCCACTGTACCTCGGTACAAGCGACAATAATAAACCAATACCTTATATTTGACCTCCGAAAGTGCAACACCTCACACGTGCTTGGGTTAAACTCCATCTGCCATTTCTCTGCCCATACCTGAAATGGATCTATATCCTGCTGTATCCTTTGATAGCCATGTATACTGTTTACAACTGCACCAACCTTTGTGTCATCTGCAAACTTACTAATCCACCCATGTACATTTTCATCAAGTCTGCTTCTCAAAGGATACCACAGGAATTCGCAGGAATATTCACCATCTGGTGAATATTCAGGCATTTCCACATTGCATGCATATTCTTCTTTAGGTAGGGGGATGAAACCTGTCCTGTGGAAGATTCCAGGTACAGTCCCATGAAGTTCTAACATAAGTGAATTAAAATATTTTGTATTGAATCCCCTTCTAATAACAGCCAACATAACAATTACCTTCCGAATTGCTTGCTGGAACTGCAGGTAAACTTAAAGTAATCCAAGTGCATGGAAGCCCAGTCTCTCTGAACACCAAAGCATTCAAACCTCTACTTTTAAAAGAATTTTTTTTCTACCAAAGTGGATGACTTCATACTTACATGAAGATATCTACATTACATTCCATTCACCATGTCCTCACCTTCACTTTGCAATGTTTATATTTCCTTGAAGACTCTCTATCCTCCTGCAAAATACTCACTTCGTATTGTCAGCAAATGCATATATTACACTTGGTCCCCTCAGGAGCTATCCCTGTGGATTATTAACCAGATGTATACCACAACTTAACCCAAGGGTTTTCATTATCTCCTGGATTCATTATCTCCTGACATCTCTTAATATCAGCACTTCAGACTCCAGCTTAATAATTCTGAGCTGAAACTCCTTAAGATACAAGCATTTACCACAAACTTGCATGTCAGAAATTACAATGGTCTCCAGAAACAGCCACATGCTACAGTTATAGCACAACATCTGCACTGCTATCCCTATATGACCTCATTTAATTCAACATTTTATTTAGGTCACCTTTAGTATGGTGTTTTGTTTCTTGACTACTGAACTGATTAAGTTACAGGTAAACCAAAATCCTAAAAGAATTATTACTATTAAATTACTGACTGTTAACCTTATTCAATTTCTTTGCTTAATTCAAATGCTTATTGAAACTCTCCTGGCTCCAGTAAAGAACCTTTTCCCTAAACTGACTTTGTCAATGTCTAAACCTCAGAGACTCAGGCTGAAAGCTGGTGTTTGGTGAGCTCATGCAACGTTTTCAAACCAGACCCATTCTAATATCTCCTTTAGTTCAGGGATAGTTCTTTTCAGATTGTGAAGTGCCTTGGGACATTTCACAAAATTAGGGTGCTGTAAAAATATGAAAGTTGTTGAAGATGGCTGCAACTCAACATGAAAACAGAAGCAAAAATTTCTGGAGAGAAGCATTTCCGCTCTCAAGTTGACCGATAGACTTGTTCACTTGTTAATCTGGGTGCTCCCTGTCTAGCAAGTTTTGGATACACGAAATCTGCTCTGCATCTAATGGGCCAGCATAAGTGATGTCTAACCAAGCAGCAATTAGAAAAGCCATTTAAAGTATGCCTATGTTGCAATTTGGTCCTTGGGTCATTTACATTTAAGAATTTCAATGACAGAAGAACTCTATGACTATTATAAATGCATTCCTACTTGGAAAAAAATGAGGAACAATTCCACAGAGCTGACACCTTGCAAGACATAGCTGAGCTACATAAAAATTTTTCTGTGGTACAGAAAACAGAATTTTCACTGCTTGTACAGGAAGACCACCGTACCTTGGTCAAAACGTTTGGAAAAAGGAGAAAGCCATCAAATATATCTAGCTCTGTCAACAATGCAGTGTAAATTGAGAGATAGTGCAAAGTTTGGCGATGTGTTCTGCAAAAACAATGATATTTTTCCTCATCAATCGGAATATCAAGCAGATAAGAGGAAACCAGATAAATATTACTGATGTTGAAAAGTCCTGACTGTTGACAGCTTAAGTGCTTTTGAAAGTTACGTGAAAATCAAACACTAGTTTATTTCAACCACAAATGTTGCACAAATGCTATCAAACACCAGGGCCTTTTGGTTTATTTTTGTTGGCTAGTTCAAACCATGCAATCATTAGGGATCATACAAGGAAAGATCATGGGGCACATTTTACTTTGATGCAGCAATTAACAATCCCTTCCACGTGTTTTGCTCCTAGTACACATCTTTATGGAACATTCACATCTGAAGTACAGTCAGTACTGAATCAGTATATCAAACCTATAAAACAGATGAAAACTGATCTAATCATCCTTTTCATGCATTATACAGTTAGCTAACAATATAATGCCAGGAACAGGTGCCACAAACACAAATTTTTAAAAAAATGTCTGGCATGTAAGAAAATAGGGAAGACTACTGTAGAGAGGAGTGTTAGATTATTTTGAGCCCAATGTTAATTAAAAAAACATTTCTGAAGAAGTCCCAGCTATGTTTAACTGTCAAGATTACACAGGCAAAGACAGAGCCATGCAATCTTAGAATGCACAACAGAAATGGCAAAAGATGGAAATCCAATCCTTGTTCCAAAATCCAAGGGGGAAAAAAACCCAAGAAATTCATCACTAAATGTGCACAAAGATTGGAAATCTGCATTATTTGGTAGGGCACATCACATCAGTTTTGGAATATGTGTTTCTGTGATGAAAAAAATAGTCAGTTTGAATTTGAACCACAAGTAAACATTTGACGGTTTATCAGGAATAGTTTTGTACTGCTTTAGCTTACTGAATGTGGAAAGTAAATGCCAGAAACATTGAAAAGCTGCAGTAGCTCACTCCTAAGAAACATTAACATAGGTCTATGATTCATCTCACTTAAAATTCACTGGAAACAAATCAGCCCAAATTTCTCCAATGAGCAGCAATAAACGAGTACTCTACCCTTTTTTTTCTTAACAGGAAAATATTGATCAATGCTCTAAAATTATTAGGCTTGTCACACAGACATTGTTGTATTAACTGGATTCAACAAAGACATTAGACAGTCTTGCCCTTACTGAGTTCTGGAAGGCACAACTGTTCCTTTTAAGCTCCAATATAGTATGCTAATCCTTTTCATTATAAAAATAAAAACTTTTACTGTAATGCACAGAAGTATTTAACTGAACTGCACCACATGCAAACAGTTTATACTTAAACTGTACCAAAGTGGCAACATGATTGGATAGGAAATGAGAGGCAACAATATGCATTTCCCACTCTGAGCTGAGGAATTGATTTTGTCTCCCATTCCCCAAACAGAAAGTTATTAATCTTTTCAATTAATGCATGCACATGGCTCCTTTAAGTGGAAACTAAACCATTTCATTGATAGTTGGGCCCTTAGAGCATTTTTGTGGCATGCAATTACTGTATGCACTGTACCTGTAGGTACCATGAAAGTCCAATGGCTATATTAAGACACAAAGTGCAAAGTCACCAGATTTATAAAATAAATCACATAAAAAAGTAATTTTAAATGTTATAGTTCATGCCATCACTAGTCCCCAAGTGTCTGTACCTCAAATCAACAATATTTGTTCATTTTATACTGGTTTTCACAATTGTAAAGAATTTGCACTTGATATTATTAAATTATGCTCTGATTGTTTAATGTACAAGTGGCTTTGCAAAAGACAGATCATAATGAGCATCCTTCAGCTTCTTTGTTGTGGTGAGGAAATAATAATAGTTCACTGCTACCACTTTTGACAGCCAATGACACCACACCATCAAAATATCATTAATTATCTAGTTCTCAATTAACTACATTTAGTTTTTGGCTAATCAGCCCTGAATAAATAAGTATGGCTTAAAAACAATTTCATAACCTAATAGTTATAATAATATTAGGTTAGAATTTAGAATAATAGCATCATGGATTTAATTTAAATTCTTAGCTGTGATGGTGGGATTCAATTTGGGTTCCTCGGCCAATAATTCAGAACTGTAGCTGCCCGGCCAGTAACGTAACAGTTACTGTGCCACTTAAGATCAGAGATAGTGCCGCAGACACAGCAGTGTAGCGGTTAGTGTAATGCTTTACAGCACCAGCGACCTGGGTTCAATTCCAGCTGCTGTAAGGAGTTTAAACGATCTCCCCACGTCTGTGTGGGTTTCCTCCGGGTGCTCCGGTTTCCTCCCACATTCCAAAGACGTACGGGTTAGGAAGTTGTGGGCATGCTATGTTGGCGCTGGAAGCGTGGTGACACTTGCAGGCTGGCCCCAGAACACTACGTAAAATGATGCATTTCACTGTGTTTTGATATACATGTGACTAATAAAGATATCTTATCAGATTTCAGTCATTTTTCAGGTCAGCTAGGTTTAAGACAACAAATTATAAAATTGTTGAGATTATATTGTTAAATTAACCTTTAAATTCCAGCTTTTAAATAATAATGTGAAAGGTTCCAACTGATCGATCCCTTCAGTGACAAAAAGATTAAATGGTGGGTGGGCAGCAATTTAACAATGTAAAACTAAGAGACTGCTATACTTTAAGTTTTAATAGTTCAGTAGAACAACAATTCAATGTTAATGAGTGAAATACAACCCGAAACAAGATTTGCTTGCAACTGGTTAATCTTGCTCTATCAATCAATAGATAACATTATCTTCTGAGTTGCTTTACTGGTAAAAGTAATCAAACTGGTAAAACATGAGGCACAATTTCTTCCTACTTCCAAGTCAAAACCTATGATTTCTGATGGCTCACACCTGCTCCCAGTTATCAATGCAAGAGCTTGCAGTGAGAACATGTATAATAAAGAAAATCATAATACAAACAAAGCAAACACTGTTCACCATCATAAATTGTTTGTAATATTATGGCATCAAATTGCAATTAGGGTATTTTTGAATTTCATGTTCTTTTAAAATCCATAATTGAAATTATTTGTTTCACAATGATCTTGTGTTAAAATTCCAGAAACTATAACATACTGATATGCAATGTTAATATCACATTGCTTAAACTTTTTACTGGAAAATAGATAGCTTGCCTCCATAAAGACAACTTGGATTTGAAAAATTTCACCATGATAAAAGGCATCATCTTAGAAATAATTTAATGGAGTATTGTGCTTTGAAGCAGAGACAGATAAATTTGTTTCAGCTCTGTAGGAAGAATAAAGATAAGCAAACTCAATCTCCTCCCAATTCTGTAAGAAAATTCCGCAGGGTGACAGAAGCTGTTGGTTAAGTTGGATCAAACAGATGTCCATTGACTGACACCACAAATTGTGTCACATTTTTTTTCTATAACCAGCTGAAGATATATAGTCTAACCAACAAAAGTTAACATTGAAGCAATGTCAGTTTGCCAAAATAAGCAATACTTATCTACATGGCCTCTGATGAGACACTAAAGGGAAGGGACAAGAGGCAAAGCCATCGATTGCGGCCGCCTTTCCTACCACAGCAGCTGTCTTCAGGTGATATCTGTATGTATGATGCTTTCTTTGCTTTAAGTGCCCTGCTGAAGCAACCTGCATTCCATCCATCATCATTCATTAGGAAAGCTATTGGCAGCCAATTAACTAGAGAGGGCCCTAGCTGTGAAATAAATCGGGATCAGTTCATCTTCCAACCTTCAGGCTGCAGGCAACTGGAATTTGCCACAGAGGACTGTCACATCTGGTTTCCTTCTCTATATACAACCCATTCTATAAACTGTCAAAACGGATTTAGAACTAAATCAGAGTAATGCTGTAGTGACAGTGGCAAATAGGGGGAGTGCGCAAGGAAGCAAGTTTCTTAGGAACCAAGTATTGGCTTAATTGCAGGACCATAAGAAACTTGACATGTGGTACCCTGATGGCATGAAGACGCTTTACGTTTCATTTACTGAACAATAAATGAATTCAACTATTGTTGGTTTGATGCAAACAGATGCTCATTAGTTATTAAACAAAATACTGCAGCATATTTTTCTGTGAATTTACCTGCCACAAACAACAAACACATTGTTCAACCTGCTGCATTTAATGTGGGCCTGCTGAACATGTCCTTGAATCTTCCATTTATTTATCAATATTTGACTTTTTTCCCCCCAAAATAGCCTTTGAGCAAACCTCCTGTAGAGATGATGCCTGACATTCTGTTTCACTTCCAAGCATTTACATTTTGCTGTTATATGGGGTGGGTGAGGAAGATGAAGACTTTCAAGTAAAGGCAAAACAATGTTATCTTAAGCCATGTTTCACCGTTAATGTGAAGGGCTTTGGATGGCACCAGTAAAGAATTCCTATAAAAGTTGACTGTAAACTGCAAGTTGACACTGCTTTAGTCTAGTGGTGTGCTATTGCTACCAGTTCCTGACCTACGGGCCAAAGCCAAGCCACAGCATTTATTAAGATTGGTCAGATATGCCAACAGTTTTGATAAAAAAAAATGTGTGCCCTTGATTGCTAGTATCAGCAAATCTGTCACATTTCTTTGGCGTTGTCTCCAGTTGTTTGAACCTCTTGCATGGGAGTGTAGCTGTTAGTGTAACGCTTTACAGTGCCAGTGACCCGACTTCAATTCTGGCCGCTGTCTGTAAGGAACTTGTATGTTCTCCTCGTGTGTGTATGGGTTTCCTCCGGGTGCTTTGGCATCCTCCCACATTCCAAAGATGTATGGGTTAGGAAGTTGTGGGCGTGCTATGTTGGCGCCGGAAGCGTGGCGACACTTGTGGGCTGCCCCCAGAACACTCTATGCAAAAGATGCATTTCACTGTGTGTTTCCATGTACATGTGACTAATAAAGACATCTAAACAAAATCTAGACATCTAATGCCAATGAAACCCAGGATTAGCACAACTGCAATCTTATTGGTGATGTCCTGACTAGCTGAGTGTGTATCTGACATGCTGATCATGGCTTTAGTTGCTTCTGCGCAACACATCCCCTGAAATTACTGCTAACTGTCCTCGGGTACATGTAAGTAGAATTAAATACACGTCTCCTCAATTGTGTGCACCAAATACATTTTAAGTTTACAATAATTTTTAATGTGCAAAAGATAGTTTTGGACAGATAACTCAGGTAGGCATCACATTTCTTGATGCTGCTGCTGTTACTACTCTCTTTACACTTATAAATTCCTCTTGTAAGCATTTTCTCCTTGCATTAACAGTCCTAAAAGTAAAAACTTTCAAGAGAGGGGCATGAATCAAGAGAAATTGTTCCTTGATGCTTCACTTATTTTCCATGCAAGTCTTCAAGGAGACAAGTGGGACCATCTCACAATAAGAACCAATGCAACTTCAATCCTATCATCTACATTCCAACACAAGTTGCCAGTCAATTATCAGGAGAGCAGATACAAATTGATTTTCTTCATTAGAACAAGGATGTGTTGGCAATCTGTATGGCTTCTCCTTGACATTAACAGTGTGAAGTCACCTGGTGAAGTTCCTTGCTTTGTACTGCTGAACACGATTTCATCTTTTCATTATCCAAAGGATATTAGGGTATCACTGTCACTATCAATGCACCATGGAGCACACAGATTTATAAATGCATTAGTTTTACGTAGAAATAATGGAGTCAGATCCTTGCACTATTTTCAAGGACTTAAATCATAATATCAGATCGAATAAATACACTTTACATACCCTACATATGCAGCTATAGCCAAGTCTATATCTGTAAACTCATTTTACAAATATCAGCATTCTATGGTAAAGTGTAGATACCACTGGTAACCACATATCTGCTACACTTCAGTGCTCAGGCATTTTTTGTTGCATTATTCCTGTACAATTCCTTGAATTTATCTTGCCATATTCCAGAAAAAAATGCAGTTCCTTTACATCCATGATGGAAAAAAGCATCTTCAATTAAAACTTAAATTGTAATGAAGATTGGATGCAAACATTTTCCAAATACCTAGGGTCAGCAGAGATACATTTTGACTGCATTTGAAGGCCATTAAGAGGTGAAGGCAATTAAGTTAGATCTGATGGTCACTTTTCAATACAATGTATAAGTATTGTATATTAGAATCTCTAATCTGTATTATTAAATATATCAAGATGAGAACTACTCATTCAGCCATTAAAACTCAAGTCCAGGATCTCTGCACTGTAAAACACAAAAGACTAGGTCTTACTGACAGATCTGAAAGTTTTGCTAGATTCTCCAAAATTACACTGGGGAGATCACCTGTGCCTGGATAAGAGGTCCTACTGATTTCAACAGGGATTGTAGGGCAAAGATTTAGATTCAAAAGGAAAGTTAAATTATTTTGTGTTTTCTGGGGAATTACTTTGGAAAAAAACTATTTACTTCAATTTTAGTCATTTTTAGCCATCAGTGAACATCAGACATATTTATAAACTAGTAAGCAAAAACCCTATATCCCTCAGTGAAAGTGGGCAATTGTGTGGGAATACCAGAGTGCAACCCTATAAAGTTGTACATAGGTCCGATAACATTATATGAAAAATTAATCTATTACTTTTGTCAGTTAAATTCCAATATGGAAAATACCAGAGCTTCAGTGTTGACAAACTACCCTCTCCACAAACAAAACTGGGATCCTGATCCACATGCTGAATAGCATTTAACCTTAAAGATACACAGTTCCTTCCTAGCAGCAGAATACACTGTGCATCATACGATAGAAAGCTCTTAAATAAAAAGCAGTGAGCGAGCTGTAAAAATATGCTGTGAGGGAGCAAGAATGCTGCACACAAACACACGTAGCACCATGGTGCACAGACCTTAAAAGAAATGACACCATGGACTACAGTGAATGTTTAGGGACTGATGCATGTATGAGAACAGAATTCAGAGGTACAGCTGCCAGCATTAATTTGCAGGGCTTTGGAGAAAAAACATGGGATTGGGACTGACTAAATTGTTCTGTAGATACTTAATGGGCTGAACAGCCTGCTTCCATGCCTAGGATTCTCATGTGAGCATTTTGCTGGAAACCAAGCTTGGAGGGGATCATTTACAAAAGATCCCCAAGAGTTAAGAGAACACTATTTTATGACAAAAACCTCAAATTTCACTAGACTTCCCTTTATATTGTAGGACAGCACAGCAATTATTTGTCACATAACACCACCAGATCCAAAGGCAATGCATATAGTGTTAAAAAGGATACATTTCTTTTCAAATAATAAGCATTTTCTCACCCAAGTTTATACTGCAATGGGTATATCCATGAAATTTGAAAAGGTTATGTGGAATTATGACAAAGCATTTAAGTCCTTGCAGAGTCATCGTTAGCCACTGGTGAAGTTCCTTAAGACTTGAAGGTGGCTAATGTTGTTCCATTGTTAACAAAGATAGCAAGGACAAGGGATCTACAGCCCTGTCAGCCTGAGATCAGTAGTGGGGGAGTTACTGGAGGAAATTGAGGGACAGGATTTGGAATAGACAGTCTGATGAGGAGGAGTCAGCATGGCTTTGTGCGTGGAAAGTCATGCTTGATGAACCTTTTAGAGCTTTTTTGTTTGAAGAGGTAGCAAAAAAGGTAGATGAGGGTTGGGCAGTGAACGTTGTCTATTTGGATTTTAGCAAGGCCTTTGACAAGCTCCCACCTGCAGGCTGGTCAGGAAGGTTAGGTCCCATGGAATCCAGGAAGAACTAGTTAGGCGAATTCAAAATTGGCTTGGGAGGTAGGAAGCAGAGGGTGGTGGTTGAATTTTATTTCTTGGAATGGAGGCTGGTGACTAGTGGTGTGCCGCAAGGGTCGGTGTTGGGACCCTTGTTATTCATTATTTAAATAAATGATTTGGATGCGAATGCACAAGGCTTGATCAGTAAGTTTGCGGATGACACAAAATTAGGTGGTAGTGTTGATAGTGAAGAGGGTTATTGTAGATTACAGGGGGATCTTGATCAGTTTGGGAAGTGGGCTGAGGAGTGGCAAATGGATTTCAATACAGATAAGTGCGAGGTGATGCATTTTGGAAAGTCAAACCAGCGTAGGACTTGTACTATGAATGGTCGGGCACTGGGGAGTGTAATGGAACAGAGGGACCAGGGAGTACAAATGCATAGTTCGTTGAAAGTGGCATCACAGGTAGACAGGGTGGTGAAGAAGGCATTTAGCACACTGGCCTTCATCAGTCAGGGCAATGAGTATAGGAGTTGAGACATTATGTTGCACTTAGAGTGAGGCCGCACTTAGAGTGCTGTGCGCAGTTTTGGTCACCCTGTTATAGGAAAGAAGTGGTTGAACTGGAAAGAGTGCAGAAAAGATTTACAAAATTATTACCAGGGCTAGAGGGCCTGAGTTATAGGGAGAGGTTGGCCAGGCTGGGTCTTTACTCCTTGGAATGTAGGAGAATGAGGGGCGACCTTATAGAAGTGTTTAAAATTATGAGAGGCATAGATAAAGTGGATGGCAGCAGTCTTTTCCCCAGGGTAGGGGAGTCCAAAGCAAGGGGGCATAGGTTTATGGCGAGAAGGGAAAGATTTAAAAAGGGACCTGAGGGGCAACTTTTTCGTGCAGAGTGATGAGTATACGGAACAAGCTGCCAGAGGAAGTGGTTAAGGCAGGTACAATAGTATCACTTAAGAAGCATTTGGATAGGTACATGGAGGGGCAGGGCTTGGAGGGATATGGGCCGAATGCAGGAAATTGAGACAAGCTGGGTGGGCACCGTGGTCGGCATGGACCCGTTGGGCCAAAGGGCCTGTATCTGTTCTGTTTTGCTCTATGATTAGAAACATAGAAACACCTATAGCTAACTGAATATACTAGTGATTCAGATATTTTTTGAAAATATTAAGGTAGTTAAAATAGTTCCTAAGATATTTTCAGGAGTAAGAAAAACATGATACGATTAAAATGAAACCCAAAATCATTTCAGTTGCTAAAATCTATGAGACATAAATGTTTGGTTTCAAACTGAAGCTCAATAAAAACAGATAAGATCACAATGAATTATTTACATAACTTTTATTTGTTCAATTGCACCCCAACTAGAGGGCTGCTTTCCTTAGCCTTGAATTTCCCTATCACTATTCCATAAGTAGACCGTATACATTTATTTTATTTATTAACAGCCTTGGCTAAAGCCTTCAAAATCCCTAATCTCAAGGCGCTTCACGAACTTTTCTATTGAATTAATGAACACCAGCTATGTTCTTTCCTAAAGACCCTGATGCACTGATATATCTGCTAATACCTTCAAATCCCTGCTCTTTGGCTGTATTCAATCACATTTAACTGAGATTAAATAGAGTTAAGCACTAGTGCACCTGCATTTGATTTTCATATTAAAACGATTTGGTTAACTTTGCCTATTTCACAACAATCAATCCTGATCTCAAGTGAATTATTTGTGTTAACACAAAGCACATCATGTCTCCAAGTGGTTGTTTTCTTCACAGCATGGCAGAGTTTTAGTTTGCAGGATCCCCTTTTATTTGATTAGACATTCCTAACATAGGAACATGCATACAAATCAGAAGCAGGACCAGGCCACTTAATCCCTCAAACCTGCGCCTCTATTCAACAACATCACGTCTAATCTGATTTTAACCTCAACTCCACATTTCCATCTATCCGCAGTAACCTTTCACTTCCTTATCAAGGATCCATCTATTCTGCCTTAAAACTATTAAAAGAATGTGTTTCCACTGTCCTTTGAGGAAGGGTGTTCCAGAGACCCCTAACCCTTTGATGAAAAAAAACTTATTCTGTATAAAATGTTTAAAACAGAGGCCCCTAGTTCTGGCAGTCAAAAGTAAAACAAAATCTGAGGTTAAGAAGTCATAACGTACTAAGTTCATTTTTTGAATTTACATTATTTGTCCATGGTGAAAAGTAGGTATCATTGGCCCAATATTATTTGTTTTCAACAGTCACTACTACTGAGCAAGCGTAACCCATTCCAAACTTCAAAAATCTTTGTCCCTAAAACAAACAAACTTAATTACCGTCTTCTGCAATTATTGCTCATGTCCATTCATCTCTTCCTCTCATGGGTTCTGAATTGATCACCCAGTTTTGTACAATAGGAAGTGAACATGTCCTGCGAATGATGAGAATAGCAACATAGAGGAAAGAATGGGCTCTGAAGTTTTTGGATGCTGCAGTGGGGCCTTGAAGGAGATGGAAAATGGAATTGTTTTGTGGGGAGCCAGGAGGCCTTCTAAATCTGTGTTTAGAAGTCACTGGAAGCAGATCGCCATAAGAAATAGGAGTCGGCCACACCATTCCACAAGCCCGCTCGTTATTCAGTAAGATGATAATTTACCTGATCATGGACCTCAAAACTTTCATGCATGACATCATCATAGTAAAGCCTTTGGCTGCGTTGCCTTCATAATTGGAATTTTCTGTCTCACTCGCACATCCTCCTCTCTTTAAAAACACTGAAAATGCTCCGGGCCCTTGGACTTATTCCCTAGCTACCTTTTCTGGGTCTAATCTACATCTGGGAAGCTCAACATATATTTTGTGGTGTTATAAATATATATTCTTTTCCATCAATTCCAATGAAATAATTTTTATTTTCATAAAATCCTATAGGCAGTTCATATTGCAATGTGCTTCAAACAAAGTAAATAATGTAGGACATTGAGCAGGTTTGTTTGATTTAACACATCTATGTATCCAAGGAAAACAATGGTCAGTCTTCAATATGTGCAATATATTAGGCTGAATTCTCCTCATCCCCAGTCCTGATCTACAATTAATCTGGAATGGGGAATAAACCAGGCACGATTGCTCATTTTGGCAAACATGATCATTACTCACAAAATAATCACTCAATTACCTTGACTATATTACAATCAGCTCTGTGAATATTAAGATCACATGCGGATCCACAACTTGAATTACCTTTAAAATAAAATTAAAACATGTGCTGCTTGAATGTTTTCCAGTGAAGGTTTAGCAACATTACTGATCTACCTCTTGCACAAGTCCCTGTGAACTGACAGCATTAAACATATCAATGTCAATAGCAGTGCTCCACTTTTCCCTGATCCACACTGTCCTCTTCTGACATCTCTACACCTAACAGCAATCCTGCTTCATCAAGACTATGAGAACAGTGTAGTTACTCATTCCCAAGGCACAAACCTAGGCAGGCAAAGTTGTTCTTCAGATGTCAGGTTTGAATGGTAATTGAGGATGCATTTCCAACAGCACAGAACCTGGTCTTTATTCTCTAAATTGTGCTTGATTCAACTTCCAACTATTTTGTTTAAAGGAGAACTCTGCAGCTAAATTCTGACTTCTTAGAGACAGCATGAAGTCTCTAGAAGGATGGAGACATTGAATATGTTATTTCAAACACTTAGATGAAGTTCAGGCAAGTTGATGTGCTAGTGCCAAGGTGAAGGTGTGAGAAGTGTTCTCTTGCTTTCTGGAATTGGATCAGTTAACGTTGTAGCTACACCAAGAAGTCAGGAATCCAATATGCTAACATTACAGCAGGAAGTGCACAGAATAACTGGGGCACAATTATGTAAAACGTTTGTTGTGAATTTCCTGAAAATATTGATATACTTCAAGGAATTACTTCATATACAATCCATTGAACTAAGGAACCCTTCTAAGATCCCACTTGAAAAGGCTGGTCATCTTTCCAAATGCTTGGCTTCACACCTACAAAATAATTAATTTCAAGGTGGATTAACGTGGTAATCTGTGTGTGGAGCCATGGGAAATGAGTGTGGATTTTACCATGGAGAAGGACATGGAAGCTAGTAAATTCAGGGGAATGAACATTGATATTCTGGACCAGATCAACATTATGAAAGAGGTGGTGTTGGTGCTCCTGAAATACATAGAGGTGGATAACTCTCCATGACCTGACCAGTTGTATCATAGGATGTTTTGGGAAGCAAGGGAGGAGATTGTTGGGGCCCTGGCAGAGAGTTTAGTAACTTCATTAGCCAGAGGTGAGGTACCAGAAGTCTAGAGGATAGCTAATGTTGTGCCTTTAAGAATGGTTAGCGCAACGCTATTACAGCGCCAGCGATTGGGGTTCGATTCCCGTTGCTGCAAGGAGTTTGTACGTTCTCCCCGTGTCTGCGTGGGTTTCCTCTGGGTGCTCCAGTTTCCTCCCACATTCTGAAGATGTACGGGTAGGTTAATATGGGTTTAAAATGGGCGGTGCGGACTCATTGGGCTGGAAGGGCCTGTTACCACACTGTAAATAAAATTTTAAAAAAATTTTTTAAAGTTATTGAAGGGGATTCTGAGAGTCAGAATTCATTTGCATTTGGAAAGGCAAGGACTGAATAGGAATACTCAAGTATGGCTGTGTGTTTTGGAAGTCCTGTCTAATAAATTTGAGTTTTTGAAGAGGTAACCATGAGGATTGACGAGGGTAGTGTGGTAGATGTTATCTGCATGGACTTGAGCAAGGCTTTGACAAGGTCCCGCATGGCAGCCTGGTCCAGAAGGTTAGAACACATGAGATTTGGGATGAGCTCGCCAATTAAATACAAAATTGGCTTGGTTGGAGAAATTAGAGCATAGTAGTGGAGTGTTTTTCAGTTTGGAGGCCTGTAAACAGCATCAGTGCTGGGTTCTCTGTTGTTCATGGATGATATGGATGAGAAAGTAGGTGGCATGATTAGCAAATTTACAGATGACAACAAAAAGGGAAGAAGGTTGCCTACGGTTACAACAGAATATAGATCAACTGGGAAAGTGGGCAAAGGAATGGCAAATGGAATTTAACTTGGACAAGTGCAAAATAATGCATTTTGGAAAGTTAAACCAGGGCAGGGTATACACAATGGCAGGGCCTGGGCAATGTTGCTGAACAGAGTTCTGTTCTCTGAAAGAGGCAACACAGGTAGACAGGGTGGTGAAGGTGGTGTGTGGCATGCTTGCCTTCATTGGCCGAGGCATAAAATACAACTTGAGACAGTATGTTACAGTTGTACAAAACACTGGTTAGGCCCTGCTTGGAGTTCTGGTCATAACATTAGAGGAAGATGTGATTAAGCTAGAGTGGGTGCAGAAAAAATTCACAAGGATGTTGCCTGGATTGGAGGACTTGAGTAGGCTGGATCTGTTTTCCATGGAGCAAAGGATGAGGCTGAGAGGTGACATAATATATACATAAAATTATGAGGTATATAAAATTATGAGAGGCATAGATAGGATACATGTTAGGAGTGTCTAAAACTAGAGGGCACAGGTTTAATATGAGGGGGAGGAGCTTTAAAGGAGATCTGAGGGGTGAATTTTTCAGACAAACTATCTGGAATGGACTGTCAGATGTGATGGTGGAGGCAGGAGTAGTAATGACATTTAAGAGGCATCTGGATAGATACTTGAATGATCCAAGGCAAAGAGGATATGGAATTAATGCAGACAATTGGGATTTCTCTAGTTAGGCATTTGGTCAGCTTAAATGCAGTGGGTCGAAGGGCCTGTTTCTATGCTGTACAACTGGATGACTGTTTTCATTCATTCATTCCTCTTAATAACGTCAAAATTCTCTATTATTGCTAAATATTTATTAATACTATTAAAAATACAAAGCCCTGTATTTGTATAGATGGGCATCCTGCGAGAAAGCCCAATTGAATTGGAATCAATTAATTTTTTAAAGGAAAAGCAGACACATTTCAGTCCAAGAAGATCACCATCAAAATGTATTAATTCAGAACAAACACAGCTTGACTGTTATGTTTGAAAAGAAGCTACACAATTAGACAAAATAAATAAGAGCAGGAGTTGGCTACATGGCATCTCAAACATACAAAGCACTGGAGGAACTCAGTGGGTCAGGCAGCATCTATGGAGGGAAATGGATAGTCGATGTTTCAGGTCAAGGCCCTTCATCTGAACATCTGTGTCCCTACATGGCATCTCAAGTCTCTACCATTCAAGATCATGGCACCTTTTATGTGGCACCTTATCAAATGCCCTTTGGAAATGGAAATACACCATCTTGCTTGTAACATCAAATAAATTTGACAAAAAAAACTTCCCTTTTATAAAAAACATTTCCTTAATAATGGATTCCAATATTCTCCCCAAAAACTGAACTTGCACTTACTGGTCGGCAGTTGCCTATTTTTTCTCTTGTTCCCTTCTTGAATAGTCATGTGTTCCAGCTCCCTGAGACCCAGAATACAGAGAGTTATGGAGATAACATCCAATGCAACTACCATTGCTGCAATGACCTTAGGAAGCAGGCCATCACATCCAGGGACTGTCAGTCCTTAGATCCAAAAGTCTGCCCTAGAAACGTTTTAAGTCTCTCATTCTTTTTCTCCTCTTAGTTAATCAACTACTTTTAGCATGCTTATCATTCATCTTCTATGATGATTAAGGAATAATTCCAGGTTGATTGGAAGGTGACAACTATAACCCCATTATTTAAAAAAAGGGAGAGAGAAACAGAACTACAGACTGGTTAACCTAACATCAGCAGAGGGGAAAATGCTAAAGGCCATTAAAAGGATGGGATAACAGGGCACTTGGAAAGCATCAGCATGGATTTATGAAAAGGCAATTGTGTTTAACACACCTTCCGGAGTTTTTACAGGACGCAAGTGGTAGTATAGATACGGATGGATGTGGTGTACTTAAATTTTTAGACAGCTTTTAATTAAGTCCCACATAAAAAGGTGGGGTGTAAAATTAAAGCATTTGGATGGGGGGGGTGTAAATGTACTAGTTTTGATTGAAAATTGGTTGACAGACAGGAAACAGTAGGAATAAGCTTTTGTTGGGGGGGGGGTGGTTGGGGGGGGGCGTGCTTTGGCAGGTGGTAATAACTAGGCTCCGCAGGGATCAGTGGCTGGACCTCAGATATTCATAATATATGTTATATGCGCAGTATTTCAAAGTTTCCCAGAAACATGAAACTGGGTAGGAAGATGCAGATAGGCTTCAATGTAGCTTGGACAGACTGAGCAGGTGGGCAAAACTATGGCAGATGCAGTGTACCATGGAGAAAAATAGAAAGGTTACATATTATTAGAACTCCTATCACAGAGGACTATAGAAGCCAAGTCACTGAATATACTCTAAAGAGAAAGACAAGTTTCTAGATGCAAAAGGCAGAGGGTATAGGAAGAATATGGGAAAATGATATTGAGAGATCAGCCATGAACGTACTGAATGGTGGGGAAGACTTACTCCAGTGCATATTTCCTATATTTCGAAGACAGACACATACGAAGTATTTGTGCAATTTCTGCCAATTCCTTATTTATTTTATTAGTTCTTCTGTCTGAATTCCTTTACTTTTGTTGAATTCTCTCTCAATCCTCAGACCCAACAGGATTCTTTAAAACTTTATGAGTCTCTTTCAGTCTAATATCATTGATAACTTATGTTAGGAGCTACAAATGGATTACTGTTCCTATTTTTACTTCTCAAAGGAATGTATATTTGTTGAGTATTGTGAAACATTTTAAATGTCTGCTAATCTATCAGCATGTCTTTTAATCTAATTTCCCCAATCTACTTTATCCTCCAATGCAACTGCTTTTAAGTTTAAGACTCAAAGTTGGGGTTAAGTTTGCCACCGTCAAACTGAATATAAAATTATACAATACTTGGACTTCACTCCCTCAAGGGTCCTTAACTAAGAGATTAATAATGAACCCCATCTCATTGAACATGACCAGATCTAAATAGCCTCCAACAATGTATTGTACAAGGTAACCGTCTCAAATAAATTCCATGAAATCATTCTCAAGACTACCTCTGCCAATTTCATTTGTCAAGCCCATGATTAGAGTCATTAATTACTGCATTACTAATTATTGGACATCATCTCTTGCTGTCCAATAGCATAGCCACTGTTCAGGGGCCTACAGATTACTCCCAGTGTTTTCTGCCCTTTGTTATCCCTTTCCTCCACTAAAAAAGATTTTACATCCTGAGCCAAGGTCCTTTCAGACTGCAATCCTAACATCATCTTTTACTATCAGGGATATCCAAAACGTAAACAATTGCACTCATAATCTGACATGGAGCTGCTCATTTTCAAATTGACACATCAGTTCAGTTTAGTTATACGACTATGTAGTATCTGCAAATTCTGATTTGTTGAAAGCCTACATTAACTTTTATTACACACTTCCTTTGGCCAGATGAAATCAATTCAAATACTTACAGGAAACCAAAGTGGTGTTTAGGAGTTTGAGGAGATCAGATATGTCACCAAAGACTATTGCAAATTTCTACAGATGTACAGTGGAGACCATTCTGACTGGTTGCATCACCGCCTGGTACGGAGGCTCCAATGCTTAGGATCAAAAGAGGCTGCAGAGGGTTGTAGACTCAGCCAGCTCCATCATGGGCACAACCTTCCCCACCATCGAGGTAGTCTTCAAGAGGTGGTGCCTCAAGACAGCATCCATCATTAAGGACCCTCACCATCTGGGACATGCCCTCGGCATGTTCCTAGCGTTGGGAAGGAGATGCAGGAGCCTGAAGACCCACACTCAACGTTTTAGGAACAGCTTCTTCCCTTCTGCTGTCAGATTTCTGAATGGTCCATGAACGCTACCTCGTTATTCCTCTACTGCACTATTTAATTTTGTAACTTTTATTAATTTTTATGTCTTGCACTACACTGCTGCCGCAAAATAACAAATTTCACAACATATGTCAGTGATAATAAACCTGATTCTGGTACAATGAGCGTTAGCCTGTGATTGGCGTGTGACCATTTAAAACGAATATTAATCAACTGGCAAGTGTTCCACTGTTAACAATGGACAATACACATCATCTAAACAAAAGAGTAAATACTTTAATAAACCTTACTCATCTATATAACTGTTCACAAAAACAGCAAAAAAAGAAAGCAACTGAACAGCGAAATGTTTCTCAGAGGTGAGATAAAGGTACAACATTCAAGGCAAGGAGTCCTTTCCTTTATTAAATGACCAGATCTTCCATATCATTATTCACAGTCTGAGGTCTACAGCCCACCTTCTGATAGCAGCTAAAACACAACCGTTGCTTTAAAACAAATTTATCAAAACAATTGAAGGACATACTTGTCTGAAAGCTAAAGTATTAACATTGAAAGACACAAGGATTCAGGTGTTTTTCCACTTAATATGTTTAAGCTAATTACTTACATAATTACTTCCCCAAGATGCATTTGCCGCAGTGTATTAAGATGCATCTGCAAATCTTTCTCCCCCATTGCACCTAAACTTTGCTTCCTGCAGCAGATGCACTCTACAATTATGATGTCTACTTAAGAGCCATTGGTAAAAGGACAAGCTAGGAAAGGCAAATGATGTGTCTCCTTAACCAACATTACTGACCAACTGCTTTAGTTCAAGACTGGCAGATTGACTTGAGCTACAACAGGTTTTGATGTACACTGTAAAAAAAAAAGTGCCCCACTCAGAAATTTGAAAAAAATAATTGATTCCAACATTGTTAGCTGAGTTTTACTTTATAGCTTTTACTGCAAAATCTTGCTTTAAAAATGAATCTTTATTGAACAGGGCCTTCACCTAGCCACTTATGCACAGTAACTGTATGCACAAAGTCATATGACAGGGCTGTCCCGAATACTGCATATTGCAATATCACAAGATCAAAAACAATTTCCTTAAAGTAGTGCTTTCAATTAAAATACAAATTCTCTGAAATTCTCTGGATTTAAGCCTTCTGTTTTTTTTTTACTTCAAGCTTCATAAAAAAAGATAAAATATTATCAATAGAAACTTCCAAGCAGTCTTATCGGGAAGTCTTGTTTATGTATTACCTCCGGCTGTAAACACTAACCTGAAAGATGGCAAACCAAGTGAAGGAATTGCACTTCACGCTGATTGGTCACTGAAGATATAAGTGGCCAGTTCAGCCAATGCAAAGCTTCAGGAGATTACACTTTCAGCTTTTAGAATTGAGCGATTTGGCTATGGAAATACTTTATCAGCACTAATGTTAAAAGTGAAATACATTTTCACTGGTGTTTGGTGAAGGGAGTTTACTGATACATCATGCTAATGGAGTGTAAAGAAGGGCAGTTACAGTGTGCAAATTCTCACGTCCACAATTGCCCAGAGGGTGAATTTTTGACATTGGCTACATCGTTTCGAAGGGTGAGTGGCTTTTAGTTGCTTGAACAGACAGGAGATAGGAAGGAAAAGAACAAGTTTACCGCCAGCAGCTGCCAAGAGGGAGCCATGGGAATAAACCTTCTTAAACATAATCACAGTATCTAGTCAGCAGCTGCTGCAGCTCCAGTGAAACCTGCAACTCAAACCTCACACAGGAAGGCCTCCTTAAGTCAAGAAATCCTCTTACAACAAAAATCAAAAGTGGAGGTTGGCCAGCCTTGCTCTCCCATTCAAGCTATCATGGCTGATCCCCTGCCTTAAGTCTGCATTCCCACCCAATCCCTGTAACAACGTCTAAAAATCTACCGATTCATCCTGAATATACTCAATGATTTTGTGTACCAAAGTTAAAACTCCCTGTATAATATTTTTCCTCATCTTGTTTCTAAATAGCTTATCCCTTATCCCAAGACTATAGCCCCCCGTTACAGTCTTTCCAGATGAAAAAGGCAACTTCTCTGCAATAACCCTGCCAGTGCCTCTTGTAATCTTAATTGTTTCAAAGAGGCTTTTCATTCTTCTAAACTTGTGAGTATGTGTCAATTTTCAGTCCAGATAGGAGAAACTCCTCATCTCAGGAATCAACAATACACTGGCTCCAAAGCAAATACATCCTTCTTTATGTCTGGAAATTCAAACTCCACCCAGTTCTGTGAATGATCTCATGAAAGCCCTCCAAAATCTCAGCAGGATGTCCTTAATTTTGTACTCTAAACCCTTGCAATTAAGGATAATGTACCATATGCCTTCCCAATTGCTGACTTTACCTTTACGTTTATTTTCTGAGTCTCATGAAGGGCAATACCAAAGGTCCCTTGGTACACCAACATTTATAAAACAATGGTTGGAAGAACAGAAAAATAAAATGAATAACATCACAATTTGACAGATTATATTGCCCATGTTCTTGCCTTACCTATACCCAGCTCTACATTCCTATAAAACACTGGTTCATTTGCAAGCAGTGAAACATTACACATTTATATTTTTAAATGTCATAAATAGTGAATTGTTGAGGCTCCAGTACCTATCCTTGTGGCACCCAACATGTATCAATCTGCTAACATGAAAACTCATTTATTCCTCCTCTGTTTTATGCTCTTTAACCAATCCCTAATCACAAGAGCCTTAGGCAACCAGTTCTTCTGTGACACCACTTGCAAATAGAGTTATATTACATCCCCTGCTTCTCTATTAACTTGCAAGTTACATCCTCAAAAAAAAGACTTGGGTCTATCAATCAACATCTTTTTTCCATAACACCGTATGGACTGTATCTAATCATATTATTTTCAAAGTGCCCACTGTCATGCTTATAATGATGGATTCCAGCATTTTGGTCAAAAACAGAAAAATGGTCTACAGTCTCTGTATTTTCTTTTCATAGCTCCTGAAATAATGGTGTTATGCGTACTTTTAGAAGTCTGGGATTCAGGTTGACTATTCTTTTAAAATCTATAAATTTTCCCTCACCTGAACTCTGCCCAGACCTCCTGAACAACCTTTATTAGTTTAAAGCCCTGCCTATAGCTTAGTTTTCTGCCACTGGTCACAGTTCTATTTAAGTGGAGCTCACACCAATGGAACTAGAGTCAATCTCCCATGAATCAGACACCTCTGCCTGACATCAATCTGAGCCACAAATTTAATTCTGATCCATTCAAACCCATGGTAACTTGCATGTGAGTCCCTCAAGCAAGTTCCACGTTCAGTAACCAGTTTCATGGGAAAATTTAGTTTAAATATGTTAGGTCATGTGTTCATAACACAAATTATAAAAAGCAAAAAAACACAAGTGGAATAAAAAGCACTGTTTTTAAAAAGAAGAAAAAAAATCAAGAGATGATAAGGCCTTTCATAACTTCACTCCGCCTCCTTTAGATAATTAAAATTGAATACCAATACCCAGGGAAATATGTAAAGAATTGCCGAGATTAATTTTCAATATAATATTTAGTATTACTGTGCTATGCTCTCTTTATGGTAGCGTTGTCCCTGTTCTAGAGTAAAATTTCAGCATGCTGTTGTGTATTTTGATTTTGTTTCTTCCTTGAAGTGCAGCTCTCAGGGGATTCACGCTGAGTGCCGAGGAATATAAACTTCTACTTAATAGGACTCGCTTTCCTGACTGCGAAAATGGGACTAAATCAACAGCCATCTGTTCTATGTCTGATCCAATGTCAAACATTTGGTTTAAAAAACTGTATAGAAGCATCTCCTTGCAATAAATATTTACATAAACATGATGTTGCAAACCTCTGTGTAAGATGCTCTCCTGCATCCTTGCCCTAATCTTGTTAAGACAATACAGTAATTTGAACACATACAGCAGACTTTACAGTAATCTCCCAGCAGTCTGCTGTAGGAACAACAGATTGCAGCTATGAGAATCACCATCAGGAAAGCTGGCATGAGGCTTCATAAATATCAAGACATCTGGAAAGCTATAAAGTGAACACAAGCAGCAGCTTGAGTGTATAACAGAAAGCATGTTTTGAACCCACGTAAAATGCATGAGAAGAAATTAAATGAGCTGAGAGCTAAACTGCACTGTGTTAACACAAAGGCATGAAAATGCCTTGTCTTTTCAGCAAGGGAAGTACCTTGTTTTACAATACCACTTTCGATTTAGGAAAAAAAAGCTAAACATTTACTTTGTGCCTGTATTTCAAGCCACACTATTTTTTCCTTTTCCTAGATTCATCCAAAATTTGAATCCTGCAAAATGGATCAATAGATTTTAATACAGAATTTCTTGCAAATTGGGACCAAGTATATGAGATGTTATTTCAGGACTGCAGTTCCAGGCTTTCCTTGTATCTGTTTAAAGTCTATTATCTTGGTGGGATCAACTTCTTTACAAGATAAAATGTTGTAACTCTTAAACGACTTGGAGCTAGAAAATGAGGCTTTGGGCAATCCCAGACTGGGCTAGATGTTGCTCACTCAGGCTGAAATTTAATTGGAGGATGAACTGGTTAATGACAAAGGTGCAAATGAGCAATAAGACTGCCCATCATAGAGTTATCATTGACCAATTAGACCCCAGAAAATTGTTGTGTAACATTAAGTGTATGGATAAGTTAGGTTATGAGTATTAGAAATGGTTGGATAGACAGATACACAATTCCTGAATTTAGCTCCCCAGCTACTTTCTTCAGCCAAAAGACTGTTCCCAAAATGTCAATTCCATTCTCTCCCCCCACCCCACCCCCCACAAGCTGGATCAAAAAAATCAAATACTCCATGGGCAGAATTAAGCTCTTCAACATTATGTTTCAGTCATTTAAAAAAAACTACTTCAGTCTCCATATCACTCATTTCTGCCCACCTCAGTGCCTGTGCTCCTGAAATCCCCATCAATACCTCCTGACGATGATTCCAATGCTCTCGTGTACTGCTCCCCATCTTCTACTCCTCATAAATTTGAACTCATCTAAAAGGTTTACTGCCAGTGTGTTAACAACATGAAGTCCTGGACACTGGTGTGCTCACTCTCCCAGATTAGCTCCTGATACACTCATGCCCTATTACTCATTCCTGTGAGAAGGGAAGGTACTGGATTGGATAGGGAATTAGTTATATACCCACAAACAGATAGCTGTTATTAATGGAAGCTGATCTGCATGGAAATTGGTTATCAGCATCCTACAGGACTGACACTAAGACTACTCTGCATAATTAAATGAAGCATTGGTTACTGTTCATAAGTTCATAGAGGTATAAACTTTTGTGGTTATGCTAGGATCTAAAAAGAAAAAAAAACATAACTGCCTCCATCCTGTGTAGTGATCCACTTCTGAACTCTTTGCCATCCAAATTGGTGTACTGGCACCCATCTTCTTCTCAGCTTTCCAAGCAACTACAAAAACATTAATCCAAGACCATCTGCCACAGAACATTAGGATAAAACAGTAGACAGATAGCAAACTCTTCAACCTCTCTTACCTCCATTCTAGAATCAAGTAATGATAGGCAGCTGTGATTTAACTCTAGTACACAGACTGCACTGTATTTGCATACTGAAAGAAGGTCTGTTATGGACTCAGTGAAAGTCCCTTTAAGATAGAGAGTGTGTGTGTATGTGTGTGTGGGGCGTGCTTACGTCAATAGAAGATAAAGGACGTAATGACGTTGTTGAAGAAGAAGAAGGAGAGAGAGAGAAGGGAGAGAGACACCAGCCTGCTTGTTTTCTCTATCGATGGATGAGAAACAATAACTGTGTTTGCCATAGAAATCCATGTATGGAAGTTGGAAGTAATCCGGTGGAGTTCACTTTGTTGCTGACCTGTAGAGGGAAACAGGTATTTGTGTGTGGACGACCATGGTTCGGATGCTTTTCGGGGTGAGGAAGTCACTACCGAGTAAACACTGGAGTGTCGTTTGGGTTCCATCGTGGAACATTTGGATTTCGTATGTACTCTCTCTATGTTTTTCTACATCTACATCTTATCTTCAGACAACGGTGGTTGTTGAAGAAGCCCTTGCTCATGTTTCACCTTATGGCTTGCGGAACTGAACTTTAAGAACCATTCCGGAACTGGGAGTTTTGGACTTTGTCACACACACACACATGAAGAGTTTAGTTTTGGGGTTAACGTTCAAGGTTTAACATTCTTGAATTCTAACATACTAACATTTTTACTTTTATTTTACGTATTATCATAAGTAGTGATTAATAAAATAGTTTTTAACACTAAATCATGCTCAGTGTGTTTCTTTTGTTGCTGGTTTGTGACAAAATTGGGGGCTCGTCCGGGATCGTTCCCAAGGTTAACGAGTG
This sequence comes from Pristis pectinata, assembly GCF_009764475.1. Lineage (NCBI taxonomy): Eukaryota > Metazoa > Chordata > Chondrichthyes > Rhinopristiformes > Pristidae > Pristis > Pristis pectinata. Next base: position 40,266,114 of record NC_067421.1, read on the forward strand.
TCGTCTGGGATTGTACCCCAGATTGACGAGATTTGTTCGAGATTCAATCCAAAGATTTCTGAGGGAGGTCTGATAAATTCTTTTTAATTGGCTTGTGTGTGTGGAAACCAGCAGTAATGGATATTAAGGCATTTTTGGAGTCACCAACCCAAAAGGGATTGGAGGTGGCAAAAAAGGATGATTTGATAAAGATTGCTACAAGGCTAAACCTTGTCTTAGAAGCTAAACCGTGGTCTTAGAAACAGCCCTTATTAATTTTTCTGGAACTTAGAACAGCCAAGGGTGACCTTGAACATAGGCAAAACAAAGAGTTCACAATTACCCTATTCCCTGTACTATCATCAGACCCAGCAAACAAGGTCTATATTGACAATGAAGAAATGTAAATGTAAAACACTTTGACCACCTTGATAGCTCTCTCCCCCAGAGGGCCAAAAAAGATGCTGAGATTCAACACCAAATCAATTGTGCCATCTTGGCTTTGGCAGACTGTTTTGCTGGGTTTTCAATAACAGCTATATTAGAATACATATCAGACTTTTAGCTCATCAAGCAATGATAATCCCAACTTTCTACTAAGACTGCAAGACTTGGATGACTTATAGAAAATATCTGAAAGGCCTGGAATGAGCATCAGTACAAGGTCTGGCCCTGATTACCCAACATCAATTAAGGTGGAGTGGGCACTGCCTCCTCATCAAAACAACTGTTGTATGCCCAACTCACTAATGGTGGGGGTATAGAGATGTTTTAAAGACCCTCTCCAGACAAACTTTAAAACACGCAGCATGAACATCACACACTGAAAAACAGTAGCCCAAACAGTAGCCCAGAATACAACTGCCTAACAAAAACTTGCTGAGTGTTTTTGAGGAAACAGCTTGCCCTGGTTTCAGAAAATAAAAATCAAAAGGGAAAGACAATGTCTCATTGCAATGATGACCTAACCTTTCTAGCACTACCTTCTTTTCTATTCAGTCTTTCCTCCTGAATATCAGGGCAGGCACTGTACTGTAGCGGTTAGCGTAACGCTATTACAGTGTTAGCGACCTGGGTTCAATTCTGGCCATTGTACGTAAGGAGTTTGTACTTTCTCCCCGTGTCTGCGTGGGTTTCCTCTTGGTGCTCCGGTTTCCTCCCACATTCCAAAGATGTATGGGTTAGGAAGTTGTGAGCATGCTTGGTTGGCGCTGGAAGCATGGCGACACTTGTGGGCTGCCCCCAGAACATTCTATGCAAAGATGCATTTCACTGTGTGTTTCGATGTACGTGTGACTAATAAAGATATCTTATCTTATCTTACCTGTAATCATTACCAACGTGGCTGCACATCTAGGACCTGACTCCTCTGACACATAAGAACCCATAAAAAACACTTGCCAAAGATCTTGACCCTGAGGGATAGCTGATGTACACTGACTGAGCACTGCAACACATTTTAAATGTCTGCAACCATTTATGCACTGACATATTTACTAAATGAAAAAACTAAACTCAGTGACGATTGCTGCGGAAACCAGAAACCCACCTGATTCACTGGTGATTTTCAGGGAAGCAAGTCTGCCATCCTTACCCGGTCTAGTCTATATAAGAATCTGGGCCACATACAGTCCATGATGTGCCCCTGCACCCCCCTCCCCCTCCCAATGCCATTGACTCTTAACCATGTCTTAAAGTTAGGGACAATTGGGTATAGACAATAAATGCCAGCTTTGCCATTGGGTGTTAACATCTTATGAACAAATAAATTAAAAAAAATAATGTCCCAAATTACCCATGTAATTGTCTTTTAAGTTATAAGATATCTTTATTAGTCACATGTACATCGAAACACACAGTGAAATACATCTTTTTGCGTAGAATGTTCTGGGGCAGCCTGCAAGTGTTGCCACGCTTCCAGCGCCAACATAGCATGCCCACAACTTCCTAACCTGTACATCTTTGGAATGTGGGAGGAAACTGCCAAGACTATCTTCAGACTTCAGCTTTTTCAGTCAGACTGAATGCAAAGTTCCAATTTGTTGTGATCATTCTTTTCTAAAGGATTCTTTACCACAAGATTGCTAAAGAATCCTGTCTCATGACATAAAACCAGTTTCCTGGCTTGTTTCACATTATACTCCAGGAAACTGACATCAATGTATTCCACAAACTTATCCATAATCAAAAAGGATATTAAAATTCAAATCACAATTATTGCATTACTTTTGTTGCAATGTGATATTACTTGCTAGCTGATAGCTTGCCCAATAATATAGCTATCGTTGCAGTCTTTTGGTGCTCCTCAACTCCAGTCAAACTGATTCTACTTACTGATCTCTTCAGTCAGGTTTGTGAAAGATAGCTGGGAACACAAGGGTTAATGACTGGCAGTGTAAGGGTTAATAGTATGCTTTTTAGTATGGTTCTCACTGTGAAAGGATTCTCAAGGTAAAGAATGATCTCATCATGGTGTGATTTAGTTATGTCTAGTTTTAATAGCAGGTGCAAGTGGGAAGAAGTAGTTTTTATACCTAGCTTTCCCACGAGAAAGGGTATAAAAATACGCTGTAGCCGAGCCTTCTTTGAGTGGGTTTCGGTATAGAGTTAGAGTTACATGGTTTACTGTCTCTGTATTTTCCCACTCCCGCTAGCGAAAGCTAATAAAGCATTAATCGTAAGTTCTTTGGTTCTGCTGTTGTCTGATTTTTTTTACAGAAGCGTGGGTCGACTTTGACAGGTTCTCTCTCATTACTTTTATTTTTAAAAAAAGAGAATCTTTATCAGAGCTTATTCACATCACCTCCTTTGTTATTCAGTCTTTCCTTCTGAATATCAGGGTGTTTTCAGTTCCCAGCCTTGGCTCACCTTTCAACCATGTCTATGCAACAGCTATTAGATTAAATCCTTTCATCTCTATTTGTAATCCTGTTATGAATGTTTATTGCATTCAAATAAAGAACCTTTAGTTTTGACCCTTTTCATATTTTCTCTATTTTGCTGCCTACTATTAGTATAACTGACAATTTTTATCTAAACAGAATGTTCTAACGTACTAGAGGTATGTTTTTTCAGAAAAGTAGTTCCCTGGCCAGTGATAAAATGTGTTAACAAGGCAACAATCAGGGACAGATAGGAAGCAGTAAACCCAGCATTTTTAGGCTTAGTGCAGAAATACAAAAGGGAAAAGTAAGATATTTAACAGAAAAACAACTGAGGTTATACTACAAAAGTACGCTTTCCCAATTATGTGGCAAACCTGCAAATAGATCTACATACCATAAATTAAGTTTACTCAAGCATGAGGATGTCAAAAATCAAAGATATCATCAAAACCCATTAAAAGTTGGAGTGTTGCAGAGATCAAACAATTATTCTGCACTGTATTTGAAATGAATGTACAAGCACCAACAAGTTATATTTGAAAAAAATTAGCAAGGAGTATGAGAAGAAAAAGCAAAAAAAAAGGTCTTCTATTGGTTTGTTGGTGGTACAAGTATAATCAAGATCTAAGTATAACTGCAAAGGGAAGGCAAACTTGAGAGCAAAGTAATGACATAGATGAAATAGTCTTCACAAATAGAGCTACATAGGCTAAAGAAATTTGGTTTGTCTCCTTTGACTCTCACCAACTTTTATCGATGCACCATAGAAAGCATCCTATCTGGATGCATCATGGCTTGGTACAGCAACCGCTCTGCCCAGGACTGCAAGAAACTGCAGACAGTTGTGGACATAGCCCAGCGCATCATGGACAGCAGCCTCCCCCCTTGGACTCTGTCTTTACCTCTCATTGTCTTGGTGAAGCAGCCAGCATAACCAAAGACCCCACCCACCCGGGACATTCTCTCTTCTCTCCTCTTCCATGGGGTAGAGGATACAGGAGCCTGAAGGCATGTACCACTAGGCTCAAGGACAGTTTCTACCCCACTATGATAAGACTATTGAACTGTTCCCTTATATGATGACATGGACTATGACCTCACGATCTACCTTGTTGTGACCTTGCACCTTATTGCACTACACTTTCTCTGTAGCTGTGACACTTTACTCTGTACTGTTATTCTTTTTACCTGTACTACATCAATGCACTCTGTACTGACTCAATGTAACTGCACTGCGTAATGAATTGACCTGTACGATTGGTATGCAAGACAGGTTTTTCACTGTACCTCAGTACAAGTGACAATAATAAACCAAGTGACAATTAGGATTGTAGAATCACCAGCAGCAAGTGGATGTAATTATCCAAGCAAAGTACTAAAAAGTTACTGAGACTTTATATAGGATTTCTGAAAGGCAGCTCCTGCTTATTGAACCTTGTGGAGTGCTTTTAAAAGAACAAAAAGATCACCAAAAGAAATGAATATAGCTTATGGATTTTCAAAAAGCATTTGATTAGGTACTGTGTTAAAGCTTGTAACAAGGATAATGGTTTCAGAAATTATAGGAATGCTGTTACCTGGACTGAGAAGTGGTTTAAGGTAGAAAGCAAAGAGCAGTAGATACAAGGCTGTTTTGCCACTGAAAAGATAAAGTGGCACCTTCCATAAGTTACTAACGTTAGGCTGAAAATATTTATGATTGATCTGGCCAGTTTCTCAGAGAGGAATATTGAAACATGACAATATCAAATTGTGAAAAAGGTTGCAAAAGATGACAGGCAAATTTGGGTGAGTGAATGAGTTGTAGAGATGGATGAGAGAGGAAATCCAATTTGAAATATTATGAAGGAATTTGGAAACAAGACCAAGGGAAGAAAATATACCCTTTGAATTATGTAAAAACATGATGGAGGAGGAGGATTGTGGTGTCCCAATACATTAAGTAGCAATACAAATGAGTCAAACTATAAAAGTTTATAAAAGGAAATTTTAACTTTGCACTAATAAAGGATCTTAATAGGAAGAGCTTAAAAATTAGATCCAGCATGGATTCACTTGGAAATTAAAGGGTAAAGGAGCTACAATTTTTAGGTAAAGCATCAAAAAGTGATTTTCAATTTTGACAAAATTGAGAAAAGTAATCTGATGAGAGTTCAGTTTTGTAAAGTATATAAAATTGAGAGGCATAGATAGTCAGACTCTTTTTCCTAGGCTGGAAATGTCAAATGGTAGAAGGAATAGCTTTAATGGCGAGAAGGGAAAAGTTTAAAGGAGGCAAGTTTTTTTTCTACACAGAGACTGGTTGGTGCCTGGAACTTGCTGCCAGGGGAGGTGGTGGAGGAAGCAGATACGATAGCAGCTTTTAAGAGCCATTTAGACAGGCAAATGAACAGGCAGGGAATGGAGGGATATAGACACGTTTAGGCAGATGTGCAGTTTAAATTGGCATCATGGTCGACAAAGGCATTGTGGGTCATAGGACCTGTTCCTTGCTCTAGTATTCTAAGTTCTGAAGGATTACGATAGGATAAATAGTGATAGATTATTTGCAATGACTGGCGAGGAAGCTTTGAGGCAACATTTTAAAATATAACTAAAGGCTTTGTTTCTTCACATAGAGACTGGTCTGATAAGGACATTCTCTGCAACATATACATTCAAACAGAGTCAAAGTTATGTTAAAGAGAAATATACTTGCTTCAAAAGAGAAAATTAAAGAGAGGAACAATGTGGAAATGTAATTCTTTTGTAGATAAGATATCTTTATTAGTCACATGTACATTGAAACACAGTGAAATACATCTTTTGCACAGAGTGTTCTGGGGACAGCCTGCAAGTGTCGCCACGCTTCCGGCACCAACACAGCATGCCCACAACTTCCTAACCCGTACGTCTTTTTGGAATGTGGGAGGAAACTGGAGCACTCGGAGGAAACCCACGCAGACACAGGGAGAACGTACAAACTCCTTACAGACAGTGGCCAGAATTGAACCCGGGTCTCTGGCGCTGTAAAGCGTTATGCTGAGCATCCTATGAAGTTATTGATGCACAATAACTTGGCAATTACAGTCAAAATTCATATTTGAATTTTGCATTTTAGTTACTGGTGAAACCTGCATCAATTCAACAGTAAATTGCTAGAATTGCAAACCTTATGATTCCACTCAAAATGGAGAGGAGAATGGGTGATGCTTGTTGGCAGGGTCTGTGAGCATGGGGTTTGGAGAGGGAAAAGTTTTGGTGAAAGCATAGTGTCACAACAAAAAAAAACATTGAGTTATTTAAACTGATATGGTACTCTGAACAGAGACCAAAGTAGGTTAATAACATGATTCAATTATAAATAAAAATAATTTCTGTAACAAGAAGTCTAAATGAACCATGCAGGCAAAGGTAAAAAAATTAAGAAACCAGTGCAAGTGATTACTTCAAAAATGAAATGCAATAGATTCTAATTCAGATCGATCAAGGAATCATTCCATAAGCACCACACAAATCAAATGGGTTGCCTTTCATTCATCTTTTCCCAGGTGTCTTTTGAGTCTGCAATTAAATTTAAATTTAATTCACTTCTACTGACAAACCTACAAAGGAAGTTTCAACATGTTCAAGGGGTTCCACTAAGAAAGAGACACTGCTATGAATGGTGATACAAAACTGCAAATTGCATCCCTTAACAGGGAAGGCAAAGTTCAGACTGAAAGGGCAACATATCCACTTTCAAATCAATAAACACACATAACATCTGGTTCCTTGATTGCTCATATTGAAACATGAGCGACCCAGAGACTGTTGGCTTCCACTACCTGAAACAGTAACCTTGACCTGTCAAATTATTTGTCAATCCCTGATGTGATCTTATGTAGGTTAGCAGCTCTACACAGAGAGGGGGCTCAGTTGCTTTGTCCAGAGGGAAACCTTAATGGATATTTACAGTTTCAGACAGCTTAGTATTGACTTTTTGTCAACTTGCCTTTCCAAAGCAAGTCTTTGGACAAGAAATCAGAACAGGATTTTAAATTTAAACTAAAAAGCAACCTTGCTTGTAAGAGGAAACCACCATGAGTACAGTAATTCCTGTTCTTTAAGTTACCATTCCCCTCCCCATTTAAAATTTTCTTAAAAAACAAAATCATGTTGAAAGAATTTTATTGTGCAAATGGAGAGCACTGTGTAAAAACAAAGGCCTAAGAAACAACGCTACATACATTATAAGTAATGCAGGAAGAATTTGGCAGCATATTTTATGCAATTAGAAAGATCACAATCCCAGTTACCATAATAGATGGAGAAAGGTGGGAAGGATGACATGTGTCATAAATATTCAACACAGCTTATTTCATCAAAGCAACAGAATTTCTATTGTTTGTCAATTTAGATTTAATCTCACATGTTGGACTGCCTCTGAGTTTGATGGTGGTGAGCTAAAACCCACTCTAGAGACCCAAGCACAAAATTAAAATGGATGTATAGTGTGGTATTGAGGAAGTCCTCAATGATCAGAGGTGCCATGTTTCAGATGAGATGTGTGATCCCTCATGTGTGAATAAAGTCAATGTGCTATTCTGAAGATCAGGATAGTTCTCTACCTGTCCCAGCGAAGACTTAACCCTCAAATTCAATTATCTAGCCATTATCACTTTGTTGTTTGTAGGAGCTTACTGTACAGAAACTGGTTGCTAAATTTCTTACATTTAAAACACTGGCTATATTTAAAACAGCCCTTTGTCACTTCCACCTATCACCTCCCAGCTTCTTTCTTCATTCCTATTCTTCCCCCTTCCTCACTTGCCTATCAACTCCCCACCACCGGGATTCACTTATCATCCACCAGCTCTTGCTCCACCCCTTCCCTCCACCTTGTTATACTGGCCACCTCCCCTCTTTCCAGCCCATAGATGCTGCCTGACCTGCTGTTCCTCCAGCTCCTGTGTGTTGCTCCAGATTTCCAGCTCTGATTAAAAAGTATATCACAGGTTCCAAAGCCCTTTGGGACATGTTATAGTGATCAGTTTGCTAGGATATGGTTTCATGGCTGCCGGCACGCTTCTACCCCTCATGCAAGTGGCCTTTCATGTAATGTAAGGCATGAGCACTGGTTATCTGTTTGATTGTGGGGCAAATGCAGTTAACTCCCATCCTACCCTTAAGGCATTCAAATGAACAAGTTTCAAAACCAGATGCTGCAAAACCATTAAGAATGGGTGTACTACTGCAACTACAGCACAAATTAACTAGTTAAATGCAGACTAGAGATTGAACCTTCTGGTCTGCATTGGTCACTTATGCACAGCCTTGATCAAATGAGCTATTGGTAAGATAATGAAATGTTACACCCTCAACTACCTCGGAGCTAACCCAACAGTGAAATAATTAAGTGACCCCAGGTGACCATGATGCTCAGAGAATTCAATGTTGTATAAATGATTTCAAATTGAGGCTGATGTAATAACAGACTTAAATGGATCAAATCAGTTTGAAGCCTCTTGCCTGCTCCTGTTTGGACACAATAGGTGGCACCTATCTGACAGTCTATGCTAAATGCTTTCGGCATTCTCTGTTTTCATATGCCTTTAAAGTAGCTTGTTGCTGGGAACAAATAAATCCATACAGCAATTTAGACCAAAGTGTGTTCTGCATTCTTTCCTGTCCTCCATTTAACTTTCTCATTAACCTAGCCTTTTTAAAGACAGACTCCAACTGGTATTTCCTTACACTGGTGTTAGCTGCCAGCCAATATCATGCAGAAATTTATGGAATTCTCCCATAAGACCTCAAAGTGAATGCTGAACTGTTCAGGAGTTAATGTGCTCACACAAGAGTCCCAAATGACTCCTGTGCTTGCTAAGACTGATCTGCTGGCAGGGTGGTGGTGCAACAAAATCAGGTGATGCATGACAAATCAGGTAATGGCAGAATCAGTTGTTTTCTCCCCCCTACTGTCTAAATCAGCTATTATGCCACAAGTCAAGGACATGTGCCAGATGTGAAAAGCTTTCTGCTTATTCTGTGACAATTTAAATTCATTTTTTTGGATGCAAGCTTTCAATGCACTGCAGCCATGGTATGACATTGGTGGAGAGAATGTATACTTATGATACCAATCAAGTAGGCTGCTTCGCCCTGGATGGTGTTGAGTTTTGAGTATTCCATCATGTTCCTGATATGTGCCTTGCAGTGGTGGAAAGGCTTCAGAGTGTCAGTTGAGCTCCAGTTAGTAATCTTGAGATACCCAGCATCTGGCCTGTTATTATAGCCACAGTATATGCATTGCCTGTCCAGATGCATTTCTGGTCGATAGGTGATCCCCAGGATGTTGATGATGGGGAAACTAGTTGACTTAATACCATTGAACATCAGAGGGAGGTGGTTAGACGAGATAGAAATCATCATTGGCACTTCAACGGTCTGTTACTTGCCACTCTTCAGTCCTTGTGTGAATGTTACCTACGTCTTGCTTCAGGAAGGCAAAGATGCTTCATTTTCTCTGGTACTGTGAATGCAATGGAACACTGTGCAGCTGCCAGCAAACATTCACACCACTGATTATAAAGTGGAAGGAAGATCATCGATGAAACAGCTAAAAGATGCTATGTGATCCTGGAAAAAACAAACTGGGTAGCTGATGTACGAGTAGCACTTAACAGCATTTGTTCCGCGATACCTTCCATCACTCTGCTTATGATTGAGAGTAGACTGATTTGCCCTACTTTTTGTGATCAGGAATACCTGAGCAATTTTCAGTGGTGTTACTGGACTAGAACAGCTTGACTAGAGGTGTGGTTAGTCCTGGAGCACCTGTCTTCTATACTACAAGCTATGTAGTTGTCTGGTCCAATGCCCTTTGTTCCAGTGCTCCCAGGTAATTTTTTTTTAAATACATCACCCAAAGCAAATCAAATTAGCTAATTTACATCTTTCTTGTGAATGTTGTGTATCTGATGCCCTGTGCCTGTGATGTAAGCAAGTTTTTCATTGCACCTGTGCATAAATGTACTTGTGCATATGACAATAAACTCAACTTCAACCTCTGATGGTGGGTTCTCAGGAGGAAGTCGAAGTGAAACATCCATTCAACTTTGGCTTCATCTTGAGTGCTTGTGTTAGGCCATGCTATTGTTGAGGATGGGGATGTTCTTGGAACCTCCTCCTCCGATTAGCTGTTTAATTGTCCATCACCATTCATGATTTGATTTGGCAGGGCTGCAGGGTTTTGATGTGATTCAGTGGTTGTGAAATTGCTTCTCTCATCCACTGTATCTTGATTTTGTTGCTTAGGACACCCGTAATCCTGTGCTGCAACTTTACTGGGTTGTCAGCTCATTTTTAGGTGTTCTAGATGCTACTGCCTGTGCACCCTCCCGCAGTCTTCACTGAACTAGGGTTGATCCTATAGCTTGAATGTAATTTTCTTCTAAGGCACTTCCTCAGGATCAAGGATGACTTGCTTTTCACACTGGGTTTTTGGGTTCTGAGGTGACCCAATGTGAGAACCACAAACTCTTTCACAGATGGGGCAGAAGGTGGCTGATGGGACGGGTGAATGGGTAGTTTGAGAGGCAATGTACTCCTTCGGCAGCTTATGCAGGGCTCGTGTGCTCCTGCTGCATGGATTCAATGCTCTCAATACCAACTCAAATAGTCCTCCTCCACCTTATGTGGTTATGGGCAATGGGTTCCTGAGTCAGTGGCACTTTGTCAAGGAAGTTTTGAGCATACACATAAATCACTTCTTTCGTCACCTGGTAACTAGTTGTACTGGTATAATGAGGAATATATTAGAATGGCTGCAAATTGTAATAAAGCACATTTTGTAGCTGATCACAAGAGACGGCAGATGCTAGAATCTGGAGCAACAAATAATCTGCTGGAGGAACTGTGTAGGTTCAGCAGCAGAGGAAAGAAAGAAACTGTCATTGTTTTGGGTCGAAACCCTACATCAGGGCTGAGAGTGGAGACAGCCAATATAAAGAGGAGAAAGGGAGAACTTTGTTTTAGTTTTTTGTCAAAAGTTTCTTCAATAGAAGGAAAAATTATCCTAGATGGTAACAATTGAAAGAAATCAACAAGATACAGCTAACTGAGGTATCTCTGTGGACTAAGGCAGGGAAAGTAATGTCGTGACATGGGAAGGAAACTTAACTAAGGTTACTGCACCAGTGCTTCCTAAGCCCTGGTGCTCCAAGGAGCAAGGTGACATTACATGACACCTTTGATTTATATTAACCTGATTTGGACTTGCATATTGTTCTGTCATTTATGCTGGTCAAAATTCTGGAATTCCATACCTACCATCACTGTAGAAGTACAATTGCTGTGAATGAAACTTTAAATCAAATCACAGGGGAATTAAAACATCAAATTCCCGTTTTGATATGTTTTTTAACCCTTGGATTTGTTACAATTTTTTTCTGTCTCAATACAATTTTAAGCAATTACCATTGGATTGACTTTTTAAAAAACACATCAAAACACTATTTTGAAAACGTGATAAATTATTCAACTCACATCTCATCTGAATACTGAAAGCTGTTTAAAGGAACCAAATTGTCAGGTTCAATTAAGCTGCCTTAATGGGGTCATATTGGTGATCTGCTGTCACAATGTACTCAAGGATAAGAGGGAAGCAGTATTTCAAGTAAATCCCAAACCCCACATCGACTTGGGACAAAATTTTGACAGCTTGAGTCCCATTTCTAATTTATGGTTAAGGCCTGCATTCTATACTTTCTCTCATTTTGTATTAAATGTTATATTCAATGAACAATTCAGATGAAATGCACCATGCGAGCTGAGTGATTGAGATTAAGCAGAACACACTCTCAGTAGAAAGACAGGAAATGCGCTAGATTGCAAAAATTTCCAACTGCACTCTCTCCATCCCTTTGGGCTTACACCTTTTTGTTCTTTGAGTGGAAGCAGCACATTATTCCTCTAAAAATTATTACACTTATTCTATTATTATTAAAATTGTTGTTATTACACTTAAACATTATTATTTTCACTTAGAAAACTTCCTTCCTATTTTCAATTCCTTGAGAAATTTCTGGTACTTTAAAAAAGTATACACGTTCCAAAAACACTCAAGATATACATCATGCAGGCCAAAGCATAGTGTTTGACTAGCACTCCAATCTCAACCCTAAAGATTAATTTCTTCCACCAATGGCATATGATTGATGCAGTGTGTATCATCTCCGAAAAAAATACTGCTGCTACTTGTCTATGCTTCGCTGACAGTACCTCCCAAATCCATGACCTCAACCATCAAAAACGAGGGCAGCAGGGGCAGGCAAACACCATACGAGGCACAGGTTCCCCTCCAACTTGCACATTATCCTGTCTTGGTAATATATTGCTTGTGCTCCATTGTCACTTGGTCTAACACCTGGAATTCCTTAGTCCACTGCGCTGTGAGAATTATTTCACCAGATTTCAAGTTGGTAGCTTTCCGTCATCTTTGTAAGGACAGAAAGCGGTGGGTGATAAATGCTGGGTTTGGCAGCAATGTACACATATTGAAAAATGAATGTTTAAAAATTCTGTTCCAAATCCACCAGGAACACCAGTATACTCAGCCAGCCACACAGGGAGACCTACTATTCTTAAATTGTACTATGTGTGTCAGAGTTTGTAAAATGGTTTAGCAACAAGTTGGATATTGTAATCTTAAATTAAGGTACAACCCTTATTGAACACTTGCTGCAGTTCGAAATCATAGTAGAATTTTCAGACTATTATCTGATTCAGTTAAATTCACATTTTTTCATGTTAAAACCAATGATTTTGAGTGACTTATTTATTACAACATTGCAATTTTTCTTCAATAATCTGCTAACTTCAAGGTGTTAAACATTGCATTTCAAAAATCTTCTGTAAGCTAATTTTATATAATCACATACTACAAATTCTAAAGTTCACTTTTTAAAGAACAAATGCTTTTATATTCACAATGGCATAGCCTGGAAAGAATCAAATTCTAGGTCTGTTCCAACTGATGGAATTGAAGTGGATTATTAGCACAGAACTAGATGGATCAAATGGAACAGCCACTAAGCTGAATCCTAAAGCAGGTTTATAAATTGTGAACAGTATACATGATGCTCAATATTAGATTCCAGTCAATAAGACACTTCATAGCATGGGAAGGGTACAGGATCAATACTCAACTGGCCAGATCTAATGGGAAACCGTAAGCATTCTTCTGCTCCTTCCAACCTGGGAATCCTACATGGACGTAGAAGTTCACCAGCAATTTTCCGAGAACGCAGACTCTAGTGGTGGAGCCTGAACTTGAGACCTACCCACTAAATACGCCTTTGGTTGGACCATCATGGGAGTAGAGAATCATGCATTTGAATGGAGAAGCATAGCTGTGGGGGAGCGAAGTATAGTTTAATTTATACTTTTTGAACTAATTGATCAGTTTTTAATGTTCGTTTTGTTTTCAAATACTTTAATTTTAAAAACATAATTGTTTGCACCAATATGTAATAATTTTTCAATGCTTTTGCCTGTTGCTCCAAGTTTGACCGCCAACTAAGCCAAGGGGCTTGCTTAGCCAGCTGTCAAAATATTTTCCATTGGTGTTGTAGGCTTTCTTGCACACTCCACAACGACAGCACGTCACAGTGCCTTGCCATGGATGAGTGGACTGGCTGAGGGTGCAAGTTTAAGAGGGATCCACTAAAGGTAACTTCATACTTATCACAGATAAATATGTGTCCAGTAGCAAGCCAGACCTGCCTGGTCAGCAGGCCTGGCTTGCTACTGGACAGCTGCTTCTGGCCAATTCTATGCTTATTAATACCAGAAATTTTATTTTTTGAATTAAATATTAGTTTTGAATTAATTGTTATTTAAAAATGTTTTATTTTGTTGACTCTGATGTACTTTGAGGACTAATAAGGGTAGGAGAGACATAATGAATGGTTGGTTTCTGGGGAGTATTGAGGAACAGAGGGACCTTGGTGCACAAGCCCAGGATTCCTGAAGGTGACAGCAAAAATAGATAAAGTAGTGAAGGCAGCATATGGAAAACTTGACTTCATTAGCTGCAGCTTGAAATATACGAGCAGAGGTCATGGTACAACTTTATAAAACACTGGTTAAGCCACAGCTGGGGTATTGAACACAGTTCAGGGTGCCACATTATTGAAAGATATGATTGCACTGGAGGGGGTGCAGATGATGACTCAAATAGAATGTTTCAGTTATAAGGAGGGACTGTATAGGCTGGGTTTACTTTTCTTGAAGCAGAGGAGGCTGATAAAGGTATGCAAAAATATAGAGGTATCGATAGAATAGATAAAAGCAGAGGTGTCTAAAACCAGAGGGCATAGGTTTTGGGTTTTTGGGGGGGGGGGGCAGGGGACACGGGCTGGTGGGGGAAATCTGAGGAAGAACAGTTTCACCCAGGTGGTTGGAATCTAGAACACACTACCTGAGGGAGTGGTGGAAGCAGGTACTTTGACAGCATTTAAGTATCGAGACGAGCACTTGAATTCCCAAGGTATAGAAGGCTACGGACCAACTGCTGATAAATGGGATTAGTATAGATGGCTACTTGATGGTCAGCATGGACATGGTGGGTTCAAGGGCCTGAATCTGTCCTTATGACTCTATGAATAATTGAAACAGATTGTGCATAACTCTCAACTTACGCAAATCAGTTTGCTTGGTAAAAAAGAAACTACTGTAAACACATTATAAATGAAAAGATGAAAATGGAAAGGACATCATCTCTGGAAAATCAAATATTTAAAACTAAGTGTGAATTTTAAAGTATGCAGCACACAGAGGAATTTAATGAAATGCTGTTGCCCCCTGGCTTCAATGATGCCTTTGGTTTTATAGTACATTTGTGTGTTCCCTTCTAGAGCATTTATTTCGTTTGGTTTTAAATGCATTCAGAAGAATTGCTGTGGGACAAGGAGAATTTAAAATGTGCACCCACGCATGCTTTATAACCTCAGTACCTCAAGCACTCTATGTGCATCAGTATCAACAGCAATGACTCCAGGACACTGGTAAATAATGTAGTCTAAATTAATTATATACACACTTGTTTTATTCTTGAATAGCCATATCAAATGTTCAGGTACAAGCCATTTAATGCTTCATCCTAAGACCTCAAAAGAAATGGCTAGTCAGATAGGCATGCAATGGTTTTAATTTTCCAAAATTCTCCAGATTCAGGGAAGGGTCCATTATATTGGAAAATTGTGAATATTACTTCTATATTCAAAAACATAAGGAGAGAGAACACAGGCAACTGCAGGCCAGTTAGCTTAACATCAGTCATGGAAAAAATTATAGCAAGGCACTTGGAAGGATAATCAGACAAAGTCAATGCAAGGAAAGGTTGGACAGGCTTGATCAGTATTTGCTGGTATTTAACAAAGTGAGAAGTGACCAATGAAACATACAAGATCCTGAGGTATCTGAAAAGAGTGGATGTAGAGAGGTGGGGAGAACCTCGAACTAGAGGCCACTGCGGAAATGAAGGGAGGCCTATTTAATAAAGAGTACAAGTCTTTGGAACTCTCTTCCTTAAAAGGTGGTAGCAGTTTTAAGGTACAGCTAGATAGATCCTTGATAACCAAGGTGAAAGTTATCAGATGTTTAAGTAGGAATGTGGAGTTAAGGTTATAATTGGCTATAATCTTTTGAAATGGAAAAATAGGCTCACAGGGCTGAGTGACAAACTCCTGCTCCTAATTTGTATGGTCATGTTTTTCCAATCCAAGGTTCCCCCTTTTTTCCAGTAAATTTGTGATTTGCAGTAAGTAATGCCAATGTGGTTTTCCAGCTATGCTACAGAGCGAAGATGCATCCCTTAAGAGCATCAATGAACAATGGCAGAATGGCAAGAGATGAACTCCCAAATGCTGAACCTTCAAATCTCCAAGCAGAAACCAGAAGTTTTTCTTCAAGAATTGATTCACATGGAACAGTTTTTTTACCGTTTTTTTTCCTTCTCTCAGTTTCAGCACTTTAGGGGTCACTTAAAATGAAAGGATTCTGGCCTTCCATTTTAGATAGAGGATCATGAGCCTTCATAGCTCCCTAACAAACAGAAATGGTTTTGATTTACCTATGCTGTCTGCCCCTCCCAATATCCTGAAAGTTTTAATCAAGTCATCCATTAACCTTCTAAATTTTCGAGAATATAATCCTAGTTTGTGCAGTCTTAACACAAGTCCAGGTGGAAAAGCTACATTCTGGAAAACCTACATTGACCTTCATCCTAGAACGATATAACCTTCCTGAGGTGTGGTATCCAGATCTGCTTATAGTACTTGGAGCTGTCAAATCAGTGCTTCACACAACTGTATCCAAAAAAAAACTTTTACTCAAGGCTACTACCATATTGGCCTTTTTGAGTGCTCCGATTCTTTTTTCAAACCATGTGAAAAGAGTGGAATTAATAAAAGATTAATGTTTACTCAACTCCAAAAACATAACTTTTGTGGAAGCTTGTCATCTTTAAATTAATGCATTTTGTCTGTCTTCAAAAAAAGCAGGGAACTATCCATACGTTGTTATAGATGAAGAGTACGAAACATTAGAAATGGTAAAAGTATGAAGACTACTGAGATAACTTGCCAGACCTAGATTGCCTAGTCATTGAACACCAAGGAGGAAATAGTAAAATAGTAACCATCATATATCAGTCTCCTCAGACACAATGATAGAAAGCTGCTAACGTGACAAAGTAGTTTAAAAAAGGGAGAAAAGCATAATTGAGTACTTATATATGCTAGCAGGCTTACATTAATAGTGGGCAAATTACTGGAAGACATTCTAAGCAGCAGCATAAAATATTTATCAAGAGGATAAGATAAAGAGATTAATAAAAGAATTAAGCTTGTCATGGAAGCTTATTAAACATGGCTGTAGATTTTGAGGAAATAATAAGAAACAATGAACAATTTGTTGCAACTAACATGGATTTTAGAAGGCATCTGACCAAATTCCAAATGAAATCCCTGGAGACTGTAGGATGAATAGATAAAGTGGCTAAGGCAGCACGAGAAGGTCTTCGAACTGAAACTTTAAGTGTTTCCCTTTCCTCAGATGCTGCCCAACTTGCTGATTGTTTTCAGCATTTTCTGTTTTTTATTTCGGATTTCCAGCATCTGCAGTTCTTTGATTTTCATACAGTTTTCTTTATTGGTTGAGGCACAGAAGTCCTGGGAAGCCATGCCAGAACTAGGCAAGAGTTCTACAGATTCTGGTCACCAGAAGAATGTGGTTATATTATAGGGTATAGAGGGGAAACTTTTCACCAGTCACACCCTGACAATTTAACACTACCTATTATCTTGACTCACTAGTATTCTGTTGCTCAGCAGGTCTCCAAATCAGATCAATTAACGTGCCTTCAATTCTGACCAACTTTACTAAGAGTCTCTAAGAGGGTAACAATATCCACCAAACCATTCAGATAACATTGACAAACTAAAAATATTCCTGATTCCTGCACAATATTTCAAGTCAGTTCTCCAAAAAATTCAAACTTTTTCACTAGACACAACCAACCCTTCATAAATCCATGGTGGCCACCTCTGATTAAATAAAAACTTCCAACGTGCCCACTGTAGCTCATTTGGTTGCACTCTTGCTTCTGAGGGTAGGTTTTGTGTTCATGTCCCCACTCCAGAGACTGAAGCACAAAAACCTTGGTTAATAACTCAATGCTCAAGTGTCAGAAATGACATCTTTGAAACATTAAATCGAGGTGCCATGGGCCCTCTCAGGTGGATACGAAAGATTCCACACCAATATTCTGAAGAGTGGAGTGACTTAGCCAATATGCCATCTCTAAAAAGACATCTGTTCATTATCACATCACTGGTTGTGAAGCCTGCAGTGGACAAATTGACTATTCATTTGTTACATTACAACACTGCCTACATTTCAAAAGTATTTCATTAGCTATAATGCATGAGACATTGTAAAAGTAGCTACATAAATGCAAGTCTGTTTTTCTTTCTTTTCCCTCCTTGAAATCTTCACTCTAATATAATTTTCTGACAACTGATGTTATGCCAACAGGTCCATAATTACTGAGTTTCCTTCTCTCGCATTTGCTAAATAGCAAAGTGACCTGTGCAATTTTCCCCAATTTGAATAACTTTCCTCAAATCGAGGGAACTTTGGAAGAGTATAGAGAGATAGTTTGTAATGTTCTCACCTAATCCATTTTAAAGCCTGGTACAGAAGTTATCTTGGGATATACCACCATTCAGTGCCACATTTCCTTCACCTACCATTTTGATTGTGCTAATTTTGTAGACTCCCCATTTCTTTGCCTATGGCTGCTCTGCATGCTGTCCTCTTCTGCAAATTCTGATGCAATGTACTGAAAACGTTTGCCACTTCCTTATTTCAATTTACAATACCAGTTGAAGGGGTTCACATTACTCCAGGATAGTCTTAATGTCAAATAGACCAAGATGTGCTTGTACACACCACTGAAGGCAAACATGCAGGTGTAGCAGGCTACTAGGACGGCAAATGATATACTAGCCTTTATTATAAAAGGGCTTGATTGCAAAAGTAAGGAAGTCTTATTGCATTTGCATTGGTGAGACAGTATTTGGGAGCATCTTGCATAGTTTTGGTCTCCCTGCAAAAAAATGTATTTGCAATAGAGGGAGTGCAGCAAAGATTCACTAGACAGGTTCCAGGGATGCAGGTTTGCTAATACGAGGACAGATTGAACATTCTGATTCTGTACTCTTTAATATTTAAAAGGAGTGAAAGAAGATTTAATTGAAACCATCAGAATGTTTACAGGGCTTAACATACTAGATGCAGGGAGGATGATTCCTTTGATTGAGTCTATGACTAAGGATAGAGTTTGAAAACAAAGGGTAGGCCGTTTATGACTGGGGTAAAGAGAAAATCTTCACTCAGAGGACAATGAACCTTAAATTTTCTATCTCGGAGTGCTGTGGAAGCTCATTTGTTATGTTCCTTCATGACAGAGATTAAGCAATTTTGGAGTGTGAAGGGAATCAAAGGATGCGAGGACAACGCTGAAAAATGGCACCAAGGTGAAGATCAGCCACGGATTCAATGAATGACAGAGCGAGTTTAAATTCTGCATGGTCACCTCCTGCTCCCTTTTTTTTAATCTTCTGCCCATTTACTGTCATTTTCCTACTATGATAAAATTTCATTGTGCTTATACTGATGCATATTGCAAATCTATTTTTCATATTTTTTTTCAGATCATACTGTTTTGTTGCTATTTGCTATTCTTTGTATGTATTTTTCCCCTTTTAATTTTACATCATCATCCAGGGCTGTCTCTTCAGGGAAGAAGAGCGCTTGGTCTTTAGGAGCATGAACCAGCTCTAGACCACAAATTCTTTATTGAATATGCCCCTGCTGATCTTCCGTTGTTTTACCCATCAACAGATTTACCAGTTTACTATCGATAATCTGACTCATCCCCTGCTTTAACCTTCAAGACTGTTACATTTTCAGATAGTTCATCCTGTTTCATCTGGTTTTCCGGTTGTCAGTTTTAACATGCCCTAGTCCCAAGACACCTACACAAAAGACACCTGAATGAGCCCATCAACAAAGTACATGCATTGCCAGGAGGTTGGTGGAAGAAACTGAATGCTCACAAATCTATCAACCCATTTCCCTCTGGAACACTTAATTTCTTTTGACATTCTTCCCAGACAGGCTTGGGAATATTTTAAAGCAATTATTTCAGACATACAAATACAAAAGTTGGTTCTTCGGTACAGTACAAATGGGATTTAGTAATGACACTCGGCCCAGCTAATTCATTCTACCACACCTGCAAATGAGACCCACAACGGCTACTTTCATCCAAGTCCCCAGCAATCGCCAATGCCTTTTCCCACCCACAACCCCACCCTATCGAATCGCCCAACCAAACTGTCTCTGCACCAAAAGCTATTGTTTCTTCTTGATGTTTTTATCAATTTCATTGGGTATATTTCAACCAAGTCAACAGAGATGAGATTGTCTGTGTCAGGTTTTAGATTAAGCATAATTACTTCTAAATTGCATTAAGAGTTTATAGTTTATTCCTGTCTTGTGTTAAGTGGTCATCTAACCTACTAAAACCACCTTGATTTTGACTTAACAATATAAACAGTTTTATCTTACTAAGATTTTAAACAATTTAAAGACACTAAAATGTACCATCAAAATGGAGGATATACAGAAGTTTATACTGCTGAAGGAATGAGCAAGATAAGCTGGGCTGGTAGGTTCATAGAAACAATTAAGAATCTGTGTTGAAGCACTGTAATCCTCTGAGCTTTCTAGGTCTACTCTATCTTATACAGTAAACATTCAATTCAATGCATTTCTGAAAATATATTAAATACTGCAACTCACATTAATCATTACTGTGAGGCATTGTTCACAACAGCAACTTGCAGGCTCAATCAAGGTTGAGGCTTGATTTTTAACCATTTTACCTGCTCCAATTCATGCTAACAATTTAAAAAAATTGAATCAATATAATTTGCTTCTGCATATCTCAAAGGGCTAATTTTAGGAGATTTAAAAGGGGATATTATGTTCAACACTTTATCTGCAATTAGATTGAGAAGACAAGCTGAAAAAGACTGAAGCAGCTGATCTAAGAACGATAAACTCATCTGCTGCTACAAAGGAAAATGTCTCCATTAATAGTTATGCTTGGGGCATTACTTCTTTCGTTCAGCTAACTTACTACAGATACACAAAACTCCTATGATTTTTGTGAAGCCAAAACATTCTCCATTCAAGCTACATGCATCTCATGTCCCAAACGAAGAAAATAGTGCTTGGTTATGGGACTAAAACAAAATATCCTTTGGTGGTCTACATTATTGCCAGCAACATGACTTCCATGGCAAGCCAGGACATTTTGTTAATAGAACAAGAGTAAAACCAACTAGAGACCACAAGGGCTTGAAGACCCTTTCAAAATAATTAAACCAGCAGCATATCTTACTATTACATTTCATTACAAGAATCAGACTCCTTAAACAGTAAACTATTGTAAACTGACTTGAACAGAGGCTTGTAGTAAGAGTCTAAAAATTATGGAACGTACCACCCCTAACAAGACCACATTTTTTTTCTTAATAAAAGTAAATTCCTCCTTTTGTGAAGGAACAGATCTTTTACAAATCTTGGTCAGGATTCTAGTTTCTGTCCAGACAATTGTCATTTAGGCTACAAGTCAGTAAAATCAGAAAAAGGTCTGTGGTGCATTTATCCACTTGCTGTTAAATGATGGAAAAGTGATTCATTTTCATCACACACTTTTCAACATTGGTAATTTGCTCCTGCAAAGAGTAGAAATATCAATAGCTGACACCATTACCAGAATTAGGAGTCAATCTCTACAACTACATAGGCATAGAAGAATATGGTACTAATGTGGGCAAATGGGAATGATGCAGATGGGCCAAAAGGTCAGCATGGACATAGTGGGCTGAAGAGCCCATTTCTGTGCTGTACAACTCAACATGGCTTAAAATCTGATGGCCAGATCATTGCATGATGCACATTTTTAGAAACAATCCTTAGTCAGATTTAAAGTTCCTAAATGCACAGTTAGATGCTAAATGGTGTACCAGGAAGATTCTTTCCTAACATCAGCAGCATTGAAAAACATGGAAAATTGCCAGTTCAGCTGTCCAGAGAATAAGAAACTAGACAAATAGAATCTGGGCAATTACTGTTCTACTGGTCTACTCTCAAACCTCAATGATAGAAAGTGTGGTTGACAGCACTATCAAGCAGCACCTACTCACCTGATCAATGATGCCTAGATTAGATTCAACTAGGACCATGCATTTCCTGACCTCATTATAGATTTGATCCAAATATGGACAAAGCAGCTGAATTTCAGAGGAGAGTGACTGTGCTTGACATCAATGCAACATTTAACTGAACATGGTACCAAGGTGCTAAAATAAAAGGGAAGTGTCTGAAGTATGTACAGCATCTGTTATAGGTGCACTGTTCAGTTCCATTCACAACTCTTCACAAGATCCTGGACAACATTCAGACTTCAGCTAATAAGTGGCATTTGATGCTAACAGTGGCAAGCTACGCCCAACTAATTTTCTCCTCTGGATATTCAGCAGCATTACTATCACTAAATTCTCCATCAACATTTAGGGTTGGCACAAATTCACCACAGACCAGAAACAGCACAAGTCATATAAATATTGTGACTATCAGATCAAGTCATAGGCTGGGTTCCCTTGATGATAGTGGCTCACTACTGAAAAGGCAGAATTCAAGCATTATCTCGACTTGTCTGGATAATGGCACCCCAGTGATGCTAAAGCAGCTCAGCCTTATCAGGACAAAGCAGTCGACTTGACTGGCAGCTCATTCAGTGCCCTAAACCTTTGTTCCCTTCAACTCTAGTTGCAGTAACAAACAATTAAAAGATGCACTAATGAAAGTTGCCCAAGTTTCTTTGACAGCAAACATAAAACCCTCAACTCCCACAAAGGCAAAGATAGCATGCACTTGGACACTTCACCACCTTCAAATTTCTTTCCAAATCTGAGCATTGCGATTTGCAAATGTATTGGAATTTGTTCATTCTACAAGATCAAAATTCTGGAAGTCCTTTTTGAACTGTACCACAGGCGACCTTCACCAACCATACTGCAAAGATTCAAGGTGGTGCTTTCTACTACCGTCCCAACAGCAAGTAGGATAGCCACTAAATGCAGGTCTTACCAGCAATTAATGTATTAAAAACTGAGCCCTTTACTCAAATAGTAACAACTTCTTGAAATACAATTTCTATTGGATCATTCTCCAATTTAATGTTAAAAGTTACACATACTATGAAAAGGACAGAATTAACGAGAAAAAGTTTATCGAAAAGTAGCCATAAGATAAAGTACTAAAACTTATTTACTTCCTTTGACAACAAAGCAAAGTAAAGCTCATCTTTCAAAAGAAGCTGCTTTTGAACCCATAACAAAAACATCAGCATTCTTCTGACATATTAAAGTTTGACTTTGGGCACAAAGGTAGACCACATTTGATTAATTCTTTAAAAAAAAGTTATACTGCATGTGACACTTCGAAATCATAAACCATAGAACCATACAGCACAAAATAGGCCCTTCGGCCCACCAAATCGTGCCGTCCATCAAACCACCCTCACACTATCTAACCCTTTCCTCCCGTATATCCCTCTCTCTCACATTCCTCCATATACCTATCCAACAAACTCTTGAACCTGTCCAATGTATCTGCCTCCACTACCACCCCAGGCAGTGCATTCCATGCACCAACCTCCCCCTGACATCTCCCCTGAGCCTCCCACCCATAACCTTAAAGCCATGCCCTCTTGTCTTGAGCATTGGTGCCCCGGGAAGAAGGCGCTGACTGTCCACTCAATCTATTCCTCTCAATATTTTATATACTTTGGGCTGCTTTACAATGTTCAAAAACTTTGCTTAAACACACTTATTCTGGAAGGAATGATGTAATTATGAACTGAAAAAAAATCAGGAATAGATTCCACGGTAGGGTACTGCCATGTGCTTATTCAGCTTACTGCACAAATATGCTGTGTAAAGTAATCATGGCTATTTGTGATCTTGTTGCATGCAAATTGCTCACCAAATTTGTCTGCGCAATGGCAATTCCTCATTTCCAAGGCAAATTTATTGCAAGTGCTTTTGAAATGTTGCTTTGAGCCCAGAAAAGGGACTGTATAAATACAAATGTTATTTTATTTTCAAATATACATTTCTATAAGTTTAACTATGGGATTACTCCTCAGAGCAATAACCTGATGAAGCAGCATTTAATGATAAGGACAGTACGCTTATGCACTGAATTACGGATCCTACCATTACTTTGTAACTTACTAATATGAGCTGCAACATTCTATGTAAAGTTCGTTAATGAGGGAAGATAAATTGGTTTATCAAATTACCCAAATTTGATTCAAATTAGCCAAGATAGTCAAATTAAAACAAAGTTAATGTCAGGTTTGTCACCACTGCCACAGGCATACATTTCTTTGAAATTGACTGAAAAGTACTAATGCAGTGTGCAAGGTATATAAAATAAAAAACAGGGGCTGCAGCATAGAAACAGGCCTCATGGACCAATAGGTTTTCGCTTCATCTGATCCTTGCCTTATCCTACTTCCTCTTAACGTATCTGAACAACCAGATTGCTTCGTCTCATGTCCTTAAAAGCACCACCAAAAGGATTGCAAAAGGATAATGTTTGGCTAGGGAAGTGCAAAGAGCTTGAGAGAAAATAATAGGAAATGGGAAAAGGAGATGGGAAATGGAAAAGCAGTTGGACACAAGATGTCAGAACAATGCAGCTGACAAAAGATATTTGTAAAATGGAAGCACTTTGCAGAAACTTACACCTTAATTGTTCCCAGCTGTAAACTAAACTGCCTCACTCATCACTTTAGAAATGGTCCCACTTCAAATAAATGGGCTTTCCATAGAATCATTTCTTATTAATGTGTTTCATGCTCCTGCAGGGCATTTGGTCTGTGTAACATAAACTGAAGATTGAGTAAATCAGTTATGTTCTACATTGACTATTTGTATGTGCAACTGCTGGAATTTGCGTAGAACTAATCGTCTAGGGGAGGGAAAAGAAACCAAGGGCCCCACAGGCATTTTGAAACCCCTTATTTTGAAAAACAATGGTTGCAGCCAAGCAATTTTATCTGAATGAGACAAACCACTAAGTTCACCTTCATTAAAGTTTAACATTGTTTGAAAATAATTGTTTATTTTGACTTTGAAAATATGAAAAACTTATAAAAGACAGACCAAGAATTTCTCAAAATACCAGAAGTTACACGCAAATTAAAAAATTAGCATTAATACAATACTTAATGCCATTGAACACCCAATGTGGACAGGAATGATATCAAACAAAATCTGACACCAAACCACACAAGGAGATACCAGGAAAGTCACTACGTGGTTGGTCAAAAAGGTAGGGCTGAAAGAGTGCCTTAAAAGGAGAGAGATCTAGGGTAGGAATTTTGTCGGGCCCACTGTCATTATTAAGGCACGGCTGGCAAACTGTACATTTATTGCCATAATTAAACCACAGCTATTTATAAATATACCTACCTATTCTAGATTCCTAATTGCAGATACCTAATAAATTAAAACATTCTTTTGAATTCTTGTCTGCATTTTAAAATGTAACGGAAAAACAGATTCTGTATTCGTAAGCAACATAATCACTGATAGTATTTCTGTAGGATTCAAACAACTTGTAAGGTTTTATTCAGCAATATAAATAGGAAGCTTCTGACATCACTGGCTGCATAATTTTCTACTCAAATTTATTCCATGGTCTGAGCATTTCAAGTACCTTTTTTCTTGCAATGTATAAAAATATTAAGCATATGTGAGAAAGATTCTTAACTTCATTAGTGAAACATCAGTGTAAACACTCCAACATATGGAAACAGACTAGTGAGTTAATGTAAAATAGAGCCAGCTGAGCAGATTTCAATAAACAGATCATAATAATGGTCACTTAATGCAACACGCACGAACAATGCTGAATACTGAAATGAGCCAATTATATAATGAGCCATGATCTGGAACTGAAACCCTGATCTTGAAATTCCAGGAAGAATAATAACTGCGTATTTATAAATATTGATTGAATACTGAAATAGTTCTCTGAATGGGAACATAAACATACCTTTACTTGCTGCAGGTGAAAAGAGTTTCTCTGAGCCTACATCTGATGCCTGTGGAAAAATAAAATACATGTTAAGATACGTTAAAAATTTGAAATTTATTTTTAATGCATTACTTAAAAACCACCAGTAGAGGGAAGTATTTTGCCATCAAAGGCCACAAAAATCACAAATGAAATAATTCTTTTTAAAAAAAAACAAAGGCGATAGAATTATTCATTTGCCTGGTGTAAGTGGAAAATGAACAACCTGCCAATCCAATTCTTGATGAAGAAACAGCTGTGGCAAAAGCCAATAGTTCATGGTGTCTTGAAACAAAAATCTTACAAAACATGAATAAACAAAATATGGAAAGAATCTGGCTCAATGCAAGCTCCAGCTATTTGACAAATATGTATCTTCAAACAGCACAGACAAACCATTGAGTAAAAAGCACCCCACAGACCATCAAACACAAGCAAAATACAATATAGCCACAATCTTTCTGCACTACAGGACATACAATTTGTATTCATTTTGTGAACATTCACATCATCAACTTTGACAGAAAACTTGAATTTGCAACTGACAGACCTCAGATAATGTAGAAACTACTTTTGTAAATCTTTTGAAACAACAACCTATCGATTGCATGCAGTATGCCTGGGTGGAACTGATGCAGCAGCTAGCAACGGTCCAGAAAATTTCTTTGATCCCCTCAGACCTGGTTTACTTTGAGAGTGTCATTTCGTCAATTAACCCCATCACTTTGATCTAGTCACCCCTTGGCGCAAGGCGATTGAACTTCCTTCAAGTTTCACATGCCAAGACTTCCCACCAGTTCTAAAACTGACTTGTCGAGCTCAGTAAGCCTTTTGTACTCAAAATTGATTTTCAATGAAAACCATCTGTGGTTGCCAGATTCTCAAGCAACCGGGCTAACATGAGCAACTACACATTATTTGCTTAATGCCGTGGTAGAGAAAAGGATTAAAATGGAGAAGGACATTACAAGCTCCTAACCTCTAATTTAGGCATGAAACATCACTGTTTTTTCTGTGTCTTTATCAACAGTCCATTTTAAATGGGTGGTGTAAAACCTAAGATTCCCAGAAAAGAGTTTCTTAGAAAGTACACTTTGGACAGCAAAGCTATCTTGTTTTCTTAAATGAATCAATACAACTGTCCATCTGAATATTGGGTGTTTATAAGATAGAAGTAACAACATTTTGAGTAGAGAAGTGTTAATGCCTTATGATAAAAATGCACACAAAATCTCAAAGACATCAGTATGTTAGTTGGAAATTTCTAGCAAATGGTTAAATATAAAGTCCGGAGTCAGACAGTCTTTAAACTATAAATCATATAAGCTTCTCTTCACCTCTTCATTATTCTACAAACCACACTGAAGCTTTAAAAAAAAATCTTCAGTCAGTTAAATATTTACATAATTTCTCAATTATTCAAGTGCAGTACATCAAAATGTTGCTTAGTAATGCTATCAGGCCCCACTGATAAATGTTTTCTGCTTTGATCCAGCAAAGCAATGCTGGTACCAAACTTCTGAGACTAAACCCATTTACAGCGGCAGCTGGCAGTACAGGGTACAATTGCAACATTGCACAATTTAACTCCAATGTGCTTAAAAGGTTTGAGGGATGATCTCCTTGTATTGTAATCATACATTCCAGTGACTGAAAAGTTGCGGCAATTGTGCTTTCATTAATGTATTAACTGTGGTCTAAAATGCTTTATCACCATTTCAAATGTGTATGGCAGAACGTTACATATCACAGCATTCACTCCCACCTTCACATAGGAATCAGACCTTTAACTACAAGTATCAAAATCAACTGGAAAGGATAATTTCAAGTCCTGAAAACAGGTGAAAATTGCATGCATGGCACTTGTAAACAAAGTCATTACCCCTAAGTTATGCAACAATGAATAAGTATGGAGAAGATGGGGACACTCCCATCTATGCATGTTTAGAACTCATGCACATTTTTAATTGCACCAAAGACACTGATATTTAATAATGAAATTGAAATAATTGTTTTATAAAATCTAATCTTGATTTCTGAAGAGATACAGTATACCGCATCCGGATAAGTTCTTAATTGTATTTCAGGAGTTAATTCTCTTGCAGTATCTTAAATTTTGATAAGACTGATCCTCTATTTCATATTCCCCCTCTTTCCGCATAATTCTTGATTCCTTTTCTGTGTAGAAACCTATCTATTCTCTTTTTAAAATATATTCAGTGATTTGACCTCCACAGCCTTGTGGGTAGCAAATCTGGCAGTTTTACCATCATCTGAGTAAAGAAATTCCTCATCTCAGTGCTAAATGTTGTACCCAAATCCTGGGGCCATGACTGTTCTAACCAACACTCCCACCCCTGCCAAGGGAAACATCCTCTCTGCATCGTTTAGCCCCATCAAAATTTTGTGAAGTTTCAATGAGATCTCCACCGAACTCTATTCATTTAAACTCTATCGAACACAAACCTAGTCAACTTAATCTCTTCTTGTACAACAGTTCTGTCACACCAAGAATCAATCTGGTGAATCTCCACAGCACTTTATGATATGAAGTTTCCTTTCCTGGGTTAAGACCAAAACTGCACATATGGAGGACATTTGAGGTGTTCTCTACTTTGAGATCCTTTAGAATGTTTTGGTGGGATGAAAATGATAGGATGAAAACCTATCTATCCCTATTTGATCATGACAGTGACATGTGATCCATAAAGATCCAATCCTGGTCCCAAGACGGCAGGACAGCAGCAAGTGGCAACAACAGTGGGTGAAGTAAAGACAACAGCAAGGAAAGGCGGCATGCTACCAGAATGGTGCCGCCACCCCATCCCCCAACTTCAACTTGAGATCTCTCCATGTCTGTACGAGCACCTGTCTGATTTGTGCTGCAGAGCCAAGCCAGTGCTTGCAGAAACATTTCTGTTTCCCATCTACAGGGGCCTAACTGTTCCCCAAATACAGCAGGATCCTGGCTGTGGTGCCACTGCCCTCACCATTTTAAAATAAAACTGCAACTTGCTTGATTGGCACTCCAGCACACAGTAGCTGGCAGTTTACCATCTACAGAATGCACTACATTATTGCAAAATAAAAGACCAATTAAAAAAAATTACTGTACATTAAGATATTAACATTCTGAAGCTGCACAAATAAAGTGCATTACCCCCTTTAAAGAAAAGGTGAAAAAGAATATGTTAGGGTATTTGTGCATCCTTTTACTTAAGGGCTTATGAAACTCAAAAAGATTTATATAGCTTTTTTGGGTTACCAAACATGGCAGTGAAGTTCCAGTAATGAAGTCATATCCATTGTGTGGATTTCATCAGGCATTAACTCCATGGAGTGGTTACAAGCAATCACTGCTAAAATAGAATCAAAGGTGGAAATACTCCCACGGCATATACAAGGGATGGCTTTTAAGGCTGCAACCTCATTTCTGTGTCTGATAAAGTTTTACCTTTGCTCTTAACAATTTGTTATCGGGACTTGTAATTACTTCTATTTATCTGTTCACAACCTTTCTGAATCAAATCCCTACTTGTTGACACAGACCTTAAAAATGCCCAATGGCAGCACAGGTTACTCCTTGAAGAGTTGGGGCTGTCTGGGATCTCTAGCAGCCCTGTGGCTGGGGCAGTTAACCTATAAAAATGAAGAAGATCACCCCAGGATGAGAGCCACCATGTTTTCTGAATATAGCTGAAACCCCAGGGCACACAGTGTTACCCTGAATTGCAAAATAGATCTCTTTTAATGTGGTTGTCTGAAAGGATTATGAATACAAGTATCAACATGCTAAATATTTTATCCTGGCATGCAACTGACTCCTGTGAATTTAATCTGCTGCATGTCTGTGACCATGATGTACAATTCTCTTAAGTACCTAAAATTTTGAAGGCAAATCATTTCTTTCGTGAACACATTGGATTCATCGCTATTAACGATGCATTATTCTTGTGTAAAATCCTGTGAAATATCTAATTGCTTCCCCAGATGGCACTTTTACCCATGTTAAATCATGATTATAACATTAAGATCCCGCTCAATCCCAGCATGACAATGTTGTACTCTTCTGATGTGCAATTATTTTTTAAACAAAATAAACAAACCATTATTTAATTGAGAATACAATTTTTAAAAAAATGGTATATACCAATGCAAAACTTGCTGTTTTTTTTTCAAAGGTGCAAAACAGTCACAGAATAAGATAACCATGTGTTTAGTACAAGATTTGAATAGCTAAAGGAATCCAATCTTCTTTCTAATTGTAAAGCCTCCCTTTTTCTCTTCCACATGGACTTTCAACAGATCTAGAGCCGAACTGAATGCTATGCAAAGACAAAGCAATTACCTATGAAGATGGTTCTAAAACTAATTCACACCTGTATGATATTGTGGAGTTTTTTCCCAACATCTAAATCCTCTGCTTAAAACTGCCTAGTTTCACTCACATTAAGATAGAAACAATGGTAGGTTAATTCATTGAGAAGTGTCCTTAATTTTACTGAGTTTTAGAAGATCATCTTGACCCTTTTCAGATTAACAAACTGTAGATGTTAATTCAACTCAGTTGAGCTGCAAAATTGATGTAAAGTGATCAGCTTTTCCAGATTTACTGCAAACCGACAAGTTAGTTAATTTATCCTTTTTTGGAAACAGAGAATTGCTCATCTGCTGTTGCAATGGTTGTAGTACCACTGGGTCATATTTGCTGAGTCTGCCATATTTATATGTTTACTACAATATCTACACCTTCCTGAAAATGGAAACCCTACCTAAAAAGCTGCAGGAAACCTGACCTCTGAGCTTGTCCACATATTAAGCCTCAAGCCACAGACTCCCTCTGGAGAGCCATCAGCTGCAAAGTTTTTCTTCCTTATTCCCTCCATTAGCTATGCTTTATGAATCACCTTCCTCTGAGCTCAGTAAAGCTCCCCCAAGGAAAGGGCATTAAAAGCTCTTGAGGTCACAACCCCCCAAAGCTATGCTGGGTAAAACAGTTGTAGAAACATACTAAGCAAAAAGGAGTTGAGCATGTAGTCTCAGTGCAGTTTAAAAACTCCCCAAGGAGTGTCTGCTTTATCTCCTGATACTCTGTTGCTTCCTGCAGCAGCCAATCTCTACCACTTCATTCAATACCTTCCTTTACACCCTCCTAGAAACTAGAACTGATACAAGGATCTGGTTTCCCTCATCTCCATTCAGATACCAAATTGCCGTATAAACTTAAGAATTGGCAGCAATACAAAATGCCTCAGGCTCTTGGCAGTGTCATAACTAGAATTGCTCTCCATGCAAGGTGCCTGCATATATCAGTGTAACAGCACAGAAGGGAAGGCTTGGCAAGGGAGGAGTAAAATTATGCTGGCTGCAGACAGCACTCTATACACATATGTCATTTTGCAGTCACGGCAACATTTTATCACTAACACGCCTCCTCCCTCCCCAACACTTGAACTAGTTCCAAATTGTAACACATGTTCCACTGCCTTTTATGTTATAAACACATTAAACACTTTTACGACGAGCATTTTTCACGTACAACCAAAATATTAGTCTGTTGCCAGTTGGTGTCAAATCAGACCCATCCCCCTTCCCTTCTTGCTTCACCAGCAGCTATAAAGCAGCTGCTGCAGCTTATCATGGCTGCCTGTCCATTAACTTTACAAATTAACACCCTATCAGGGTAGTGCAGGACTGATTAATCAGTGAATGCCTGTCTGGTGGTTTATCGCTTCAAATGCTGCTGGGTCTTTGGAATTATTATCTGGACAAGAGAGAAAGAAGAAAGTAGTGAAAGGCAGATAAAAAGAGATAGAAAGCAAACAAGGACGGGGAGAAAAAGATAAAGCCATTAAGAAAAGCAGGGAAGGCTGTTGGGCCAGGTAACACACAACTAAGGGGAAGAGGCAACATAAAAGGAGAGGAAGAGAAGCTGGGAGGGGAAAAAAAGCAAACCTACTTTGCACTGTCTTCATGAATTTTGTCAAACAAACCAGTTAAATCCAAATTAACCAGGAAATTTGCTGCACCTATGAAGTAAAACAAAATGAAATAATTGGATTCAAATTAACCCTATTTTTCCCTCAAATAATGCAACACAACAGGTTTCAATAGACATATTGTATGGTACACATAATAGTTAAGTTACTGGACCAATCGCCAGAGTTCTGATCCACTGATCCAGAATCATGAGTTTGACTCCCACCATGGCAGATGGGGAATTTAAATTCAAATGATTTAAAATAAAACTGGAGTTAAATCTCAGTTAGAGTAACCATGAAACTACTGGGCTGGTTGAATGTCCTTCAAGGAAGGAAATCTGCTAATCTTATTTGGTCTGGCCTATATGCAACTCCAGACCCACTCTCTCAGTTCAGGGACAATTTAGGATGAATAAAGAAAATGCAGTGACATTCACGTCCTGTGGACAAATAAATTAAAAACACAGACATACTTCCAGTATGCAAGATCTGTGGAATAAATTTATCAATTTAGCAAATCTGGGATGGAAATATTTGACTCTGTTAAAGAGGGTTAATCCAAATCCAAAACAGATCCAAGCATAATCCTCTGAAATGCCACACGTTTGATCTACATATTGCTGGACGCTGTGCCAGTGTAAACAAGGCTCATCTCATGCATTGGCTGCATGCCAATGTGGATAAAGACTAATGTCAGTGTAACCTGGCAGCAGGCTGTGGCCATAACTCCCTCTCACAAATGAAGAACTTCCCTTTTCTGGGAGCCACTACTACCAAGTTCCAGTTTTGGCTGATTTTTCATTAGTTCAATAATGCTTCTCCTGACTACTAAACCTTCTACTTTATATCAGCAATTTGGTTGAAGTAGCCAGATGTCACATTTCCAAGTTTGTTGATAATACAAAATAGGTAGGTTTATGAGTAGGGAGGAGGATTACAGAGGCTTCATGGGGATATAGACAAGCTGAGTGAGTGGGTAAGAACATGGCAGATACAATATAATGTGGAAAAATGTGAAGTTATGCATCTTAGTGTGCAAAACAGAAAAGTGGATATTTTTTTTTAAAAGTTAGGGTAATGCTGAAGGGACAAAAGGTATCCCTGTACACAAGCCACTGAAAGCCAACATGCAGGCGCTGCAAACGATTAGGAAGACAAACGTAGTCCTCCCCCCACATCCCCCACCCCCCCAAGTGGCTTTGAATAAAAGGATAAAAAATGTTTTTCTGCTGTTGAGCCTTGGTGAAGCCACACCTGGAATAATGTTCACAACGCTGTTCTCCTTTAAGACACATACTTGTCATAGAGGGAATACAGTGAAGATTCACATTGATGAGAAGAGGTTGAGTAGCCCCTATTCTCCAGAGTTTACAAGAGATTTCATTGAAGCCTACAAAGTTCTTACAGGGTTCAAAATTCTGAGGAGTCTACAACCTGGAGCAACAGTCTCAGAAATAAGGGGAAGGTAACTCAGGACTGAGATGGAGACATTTTTTGACGCAGAGGACAGTGAATCTTTGAAATTCTGTACCCAGAAGGGTTATAGAGGCTCAGTCATCGAGTTCAATGAAAACAGATAGATTTGTGGGAGTACTAGAATGGTGCAGAAAAATGGCACTGAGGCAGAAGATCAGCCATGACCTAGAGAATTTTTTCTGCAAGCTCTCCAGCTTAATCACATCCTCTATCCAGTACGGCAACCAGAGCTGCCGGCTATATTCCAGGTGCAGTCTTACCAACATCTTGTATAGCCGTAACATGAATTCCCAACTCTTGTAATCAATGACCCTTCCGACGAATGCAAGCATGCCATATGCCTTCTTCGCAACCTTTTCTACCTGTGTCACCACTTTCAGGGAACTATGTACTTGTACCCCTAGATTTCTCTACTCTACACACTTCCCAAGGCCCTGTCATTCACTGTATACGTCCTGCCCCAATTTAACCTCCAAAATGCATCACTTCACACTTGTCTGAGTTAAATTCCAACTGCCATTCTTTGGCCTCTTTCACGGTTGATCTAGATCCTGTTGTACCTTAGATAACCTTCTTCAGTGTCCACCAGTCATCAGCAGAATCATAACAAACAACAGGGGACCCAGCACCAAACCACTGGTCACAGACCTCCAATCTGAAAAGCAACCCTCCGCTAACACCCTCTGACTGCTTTCACTAAGCCAATTTTGTATCCAATTGGCTAGCTCACTGGATCCCATGTGATCTCTCCTTCTGGACCAGTCTACCATGCAGGACCTTGTCAAAAGACTTGGGCTTCTACCACCTAACCCTCATCAGTTTTCTTGCTCACGTCTTCACAAAACAATCAAATTTGAGGGACACGATTTCCCACGTACAAACTTATGCTGACTATCCCTAATCAGTCCTTGCCTTTCCAAATGCAGATAGATGCCATCTCTCAGAATACCCTCCAGTAACTTACCCACCACTGATGTTCAGCTCACTGGCCTGTAGTTCCCTAGTTTGACCTTGCAGCCCTTCTTAAATGAAGGCACAACATTAGCTACCCTCCATCTTTCCGGTACCTCACCCATTTAAAACCGGTTTTGACAGGTACACGGATAGGAAAGGAATGGGCCAAATACTAGCAAACAGAATTAACTTAGATAAGCATTGGTCGCATGGACGAATTGAGCTAAGGGTCCTTTCTGCATAACTCTATAAATCGATGGAGCAGGTTTGCAGAATCAATTAGCCTAACCCTGCTTCTGCTTCTAGTTGTGAAACAAAATAATCCAAGAGAATTTAAATGAATTTTCTTCAAGATGGCTAGGACTTTAAATATATAGAAAGGGTACAGAGGACATTTACAAGGATGCTGCCTGGAATGCGGAGCATGCCTTATGAAAGCAGGTTGAGGGAACTCAGCCTTTTCTCCTTGGAGTGACGAAGGATGAGGGGGGACCTGACAGAGGTATATAAGATGATGAGAGGCATCAATCGGGTGGATAGTCAGAGGCTTTTCCCCAGGGCTGAAATGGTGGCCACAAGAGGACATAGGTTTAAGGTGCTGGGGAGTAGGTATAGAGGAGATGTCAGGGGTAAGTTTTTTTTACTCAGATAGTGGTGAGTGCGTGGAATGGGCTGCTGGCAACGGTGGTGGAGGCGGATATAGTAGGGTCTTTTAAGAGACTGTTGGATAGGTGCGTGGAGCTGAGAAAAATAGAGGGCTATGGGTAAGCCTAGTCATTTCTAGACTAGGGACATGTATGGCACAGCTTTGTGGGCTGAAGAGCCTGAATTGTGCTGTAGGTTTTTCTATGTTTCTATGCTGTTATTCCAGTTACACAGCATAAAATCATTAAGGTAGCATTATTCCATTTCCACAAAGTAGGTCCAAAATTTAAAATCTCTCACACACCATACAAAAAAAAACCTAAGATTTTTAACATCACGGCAGAAGGCTTGGAAATGGACAATAAACAGCTACCCTAAAATTAGCAAACGCCAAACTTTATAAAACATTGAAGAAAAACAGCACCCTGTAAAATGAAAATGTCTTTTAATTTAGGAGCGTATTTAGTTATGGCAGAGGTCATATAATACCATTTGAACTGTATAGATAAGAGACAATCAGAGATCGAATTAATCTTTATCGAGGATCAGTCCTGGCCTTTGTTACCACTGAATTAGATACAGATCTGTGTTCCGCCCTCCCACAGCTGCCAGATATTTAGAAAGGCTTTACTGCCTATGCTTGAAGTTTATCATCAGATAATACTCCACTGCATACACTACATTCATTTCCTAGACTTCTGCAATCTGTAGTTTGGGAACAGTTCATTGAAAATTAACAAATGAACAATAAAAATACGAAGTAGCGAAACCACAACTCTCGAGGATGCAGAGTTGGAGGATGATATTTGCAGGGATACATTTATATATGTATGTATACATTTAAGCAATGCATACTCAAGAACACTTAGACATGCAGTGCATCTATTTTGTTACTGAAGGACACAAGTAAAATCCTAAGAGTCATACAGCACAGAAACAGTTCCTTTAGCCCACCAAATTCACGCTGACCAACAATCAACCACTGAAATTAATCCTACACTAATCCCATTTTATTCTCTACAGATTCTCCCATTTACCTACAGACTAGGGGTAATTTACAGTGGTCAATTACCATAAAAACTAACCTTCCTCCAGTCCCAGGAGTGCAAAGATAGATAGGGATGCACTAGGAGAACAGGACAGGAAGCAGGGTGGCAGGAAATATAGTCAAGATTGCTATGAAAGTCCTTGGACCTATGATGGATATTGGTGTCGAATGTATTCCCTGAATTACTTTGCCAGTACAATTACAGCAATTTTTTCCTCTTTTGCTTTTTAATCACTCCTCCATTTCCTATTCACAACTCCTCCAGGCAGATCATCTACAATTAACATGCCCACACCACACTCTCAGCTGGCATTGCCTCTACTTTTGCCTTCACTCCTTTATTCTCCAGCCCATCAAAGACATTCCATTTATTCTCTCTACCCTCCCCCTTCTCAGCAACTTAAAACATTTCATTTCCAACTTTTGAGTTTTATCTGAAGCATTAACTGTTTCTCTTGCTGCAGATGCTGCCTGACCTGCTGAATATTTCCAGTAATTTTTCGGTTTTATTTAAGAAAGTGTGTCATACATATTAACTGCCCTATGAGTGTAACAACTACTTAATAATATAATCTGTCTGGACTGGTCCCTCTTCCATCAATTTAGGCAGCTGATTCAGATACAATGAAGACAAACTATCATTGCTGTAAAAGTTAGCCTCCAAAATTACACCAGAACAACAAAAGATAGTCAAGCACAAGCCTTGTTGCACTCACAGAACTGTACTTTTCAACTAACATTCCAGATTCTTCTGCCGGATGTCCCAAGTATTTCCAGTTTCACAGTACATCCACCACAGCATGCAGGTAGGAGGGAGAGACTCTGGGAGTACTCACACTTGACTGAACCTTTAAGTCTTTAAGAGGCACTGGGCTTCATTTTCTATGTTTCAGCATCTGTTGATTACCACCTACTGCCTTCACTGAATAGTTGTTCCTTATTGGAAGAAGCTCTGAGTAAGGACAAAGGAGGTTAGGATGGCAAAAACAAAATCAAGGAAAAACTCATTTGACTTTGTCTTCACTACCTGGTACAGTTGTGTTACATTAGTACTTTTGAAATGACCATCATACCAAAATGCCCCACCTTCACACTACCCATCATAGCACCAGCACCCTCCTGCTCCCTCATGACCCAACCACTCATCTCCATACCAAGGGCAATTTACACTGGCCAATTAACCCATCAGCCAACACACTTTTTGTGAAGTGGGAGGAAATTAGAGCAGCCAAAGGAAACCCACAGGAGAATTGTAAATTCCACGTAAATGACGTTAAAATCAAGCTGATGGAGGATGGGAGAAGGGTGGATAAGACAAGGGGAATATCTTTGATAGGTCGAGGCCAGGGTTGCTTTGGGGATAAACTGGTCAGTTTAATGGGGGGAGTTAAGGAGAAAGAACATGTCCTTTGTTGAGAAAAGCTATGAACTGAGGGCAGTTAGAGAGCAAGCATACAGACAAAGGAATGTTTTCTAAATGTAGGGCTGTGGGACATGCCCAGCAGGTCACATTGTGTTAATGGGGATAGAAAAGCTGAAAGAATATCGCTGATAAATGACTTAGTTCATTTAGAAAAAGAGCAAATTACTGAAGTTAAAGAATTCAGCTAGGTCTGTTCTCCACAGAGTGGAGGTGATTAAGAAGGGACATGATTTGAGTTATGTAAAATTATGAGGGGTATAGATAGGGTAGACTACAGGAA
Organism: Pristis pectinata; assembly: GCF_009764475.1. Classification (NCBI taxonomy): domain Eukaryota; kingdom Metazoa; phylum Chordata; class Chondrichthyes; order Rhinopristiformes; family Pristidae; genus Pristis; species Pristis pectinata. The sequence continues at coordinate 40,303,537 of NC_067421.1, forward strand.
ACTTTTTCCCATATCAGAGGTAGAGAAAACTAGAGGACATGTTTAGGGCAAGGGGAAAGAAATTGAGAGAGGATAATTGGGGGGGGGGCGAAGAAACTTATTGTCTACCCGCACAGCACTTTCTCTGTAGCTGTCACTTTACTCTGCATTCTGTTATTGTTTTACCTCGTACTATCTCAATGTACTGTGTAATGAATTGATCTGTATGCACAGTATGCAAGACAAGTTTTTTTTACTGTACCTTGGTACATGTGACAATAATAAACCAATTCCATCCAAAGAGTGGTTAGTATCTGGAATGTACTACCTGAGAGTGTGGTTGGAGTTGGTTTGCTGACAGCATTCACGTGTCTAGATAAGCACTTGAATTGCTTAGGCATAAAGGGCTATGAACCAAGTACCAGGTGATGTGGTTAATACAGAAGGGTGCCTACTGGTTGGCATGGATGAGTTGGGCTGAATGGCCTGTTTCCATGCTGTGTTTTATATAAATGCGATAGAGCCTAAAAGACTAAGGTGCCCATTCCTCAAACTTACACCGGGCCTTGTTATAACATCGGAGAAAGCAAATGTACAGACCACCACACTGCGAACACTGAATACTGTACACTAAATTGGAAATGAAAAAGTGAAATTGCTGCTTCACCTGGAAGGGCTGCTTGGCTAGAGGCGAAAGGACAGATATTGCATCTCCTGCTTTTGCGTAGGAACTAGATAGGTGTCAATGGTTCTTCTGATATTATCCACTTGAACCCCTGGAAATATTCCCATTGTCCACCTTCATCTCTGTAGAACATCATCGACGTGAAATGCTTGTAAAATATTAACATCCAGCTTTAATTTGAGTTAGGTGGCTTCTGGTTAGACAAAGTGTAGTAGTGGCAATGAGGAGATGGCCTGGTTACATAGATGATGGTATAGGCCTTGCAGGAATCAAATGATACATTATTGGTGATGAATTAACTCCAAATGGCAATTTGGCATTGGACTACAGACCCTCACAGCTATTTACCATTCACTCTTGACATTCAATAGCATTTCTATCACTGAGTCATTTTGGGAATTCAACTGGACAAGTCACATAAATACCATGACTGCAAGAGGAGGTCAGAGGCTGGGTACATCACTCACCTCCTCTGAAACCACAAGCTTTATCAAGCACTCTCTGCGTTAAAAATGTTCCCCTCAAATCCCCTTTAAAACTTGTGTTAAACCTATGCCCTCTTATTTTTGATAGTCCTACTATGGAGGTTCCCATCCTGTCTTGGAAATACATCAAAGTTGAGTTTATTGTCATGTGCACAAGTACATGTATGCACCGGTGCAATGAAAAACTTACTTGCAGCAGCATCACTGATCCTTCATTATTGCTAGATCCAAATCTTGGAATTCCCTCCCCAGCAGCACTATGGAAGCACCTTCACCAAAAGGACTGAAACAGTTTAGGTCAGTATCTCACCACTGTCTTCAAGGCCAATTAGCAATGAGCAATAAATGCTGGCCTTTGCAGCGATGCCCATATCACGAAAATGAACGAAACAAATGGGGATGCTTGGTGGTAATTGTCTGACTTTCCATTCGCAACTTCTCAATGAAGCAGTTCATTCCCATCTTGACAACATTCATACTTGCATAAATGTGGCATTTGTATGCTATAGTGCCAGGCAATGATAATCATCAAAAGGGAGTCTTGCCTGGACTCTCTGGACATTCAATACATTACCATCAATGAAGTCCACAACATTATTCTGGGTAAGGGCTTCACCACTGTCCAGAAGCTTAACTTTACCTGTCACACAAACACTGTGGCTATAAAATCAGGTTGCTGGCTGAGCATTGAGGCAAATTGGTCACTGATAACATCCCTAAATGTTTCCACTATTGGAAGAGGTATATCTTACAGTCCTCCTTAATAGACACAAGTCAGGACTGTGATGGGATACCATTCACTTGCCTGCACCTCGAACAATGCTCAATATCAAACCAATCTGATAGATTAGCACCTAATCCAGTACTTTATCCCTCTTTCCATCACTTGTGCACAATGATGGCAGTGCATAACATATATACGACACATTGCAAATTACCAAGGAATTCTTGACAGCACCTTCAGAAAGACAAGGACAGCAGGTGCAAAGGAACACCATCACCTCAGAATCTGCAGGATCCAGACTTGGCAATACTCTACCACTTCTCTTCATTGTCACTGGATCAAAATCCTGGAACTACGGATCTAACAACACCAGAGGTCAATGTTGTTTCAGGTTGAAACTCTGCATGACTGCTGATACCAATTTCACATCTTCCCTGCCAAGGCCCATATGAAATGTGTCTGTTTCAGCAAGTTCACCACTTATTCTGTCAAACCCTAGGGAACATATCCTTCCTTAGGTCAGTAAACCAGACACAAACAACGTTTCAGATGTGGCTTCAGAGTCCTATATAATTAGACTAAGATAGCTCTACTTTTGTCCTCAAATCCTCTTGTAATAAGGGCCAAGAAATAATGCATCTTACTGACTTCTTACTGTACCTATATATTAACTGCTGCATGTTGACTGTCCATTTCCTACCACGGATGCTGCCTAACTCACTGATTTCCTTCAGCATCTTGCTTTTTGCAATTAGGTTGAGCAAAAAATAGTGAACCTCATCAGATTTCCAGCAAATTAAGATGATATATGGTGGGAGTAAAATGTAATTATTAATGAGGACTGGTAAGAAAAACCTATTCCACTGGTAAATGAAAAATCAAAAGAACTGCACAAGTTGAAATCTGAAATTAAACCAGAAAATGCTGGAAACATTCAAGTCAGGTAGCATCTGTGGAAGGAGGCAAAGGGACTTCTCAAATTTATTCTCAATCTCGCATTCAGATAGATAATGAAGTACTTCGTTATCAAACTAAAAACTGTTTCTTGTGGAAGATACCAAATGCTGCAAAATTTTCCAATAAAAAAAATGAAACATTTCTAAGATAAGTGTGCTGGACCATAAATCATAAAAAAAATTAATCTAGCAAGCAAGCTGTGGATTTACCATCATTCAATTACAATTTTAAGAGCTGGAATATATGTAGATGTGTTTATTATAGCTCATTTTAGTTTTTAAGTATCATAAAGCTACTTCATAATAAAATCTGGTTTAACGTTTAAGTGTTACAGTGAGTTCAGAAATGTAAAGTTTTTTTAAAATATAGCTGCAACTCCCAAAATGTGGAAAGTGGAGAAAAGCTTATGAAAGAAAATAAAATTAAACAAGAGGTCCTTTCCATTGAGAAACCCAGTATTTGCATTCAATACAAAATACTATAAGTAACTTATTCTTCATTAATTGTACATGCAAAGCTACAGTTATCCAGCAGTACTCCAAATGACAATTTAAATCTTCATTCTGTCAGTATATGGACTGAATGGGATTAGATTCACTTTGCAACAGTCTAATGGTTTGATTATAGTGAAGACCAGGAAGTCCTAGAACTAGCTTTGCTTTTCTAAGATTCACTAGCTCAGACTTGGTGCCTCTTGTAAAGCCACTGGCCTAATATTGCTTAGTGGCTACAAATAAATTTTAGCACTCAACTCAAAAATATAACCGAAGTCTTCAAAACAAATTGAATCTATTGCATCTGAAGAATGTTTCACATTCCAGGTCACGTTATGCCTTTGACAATGTGATTATGGTAAACCTTTGCCATACGTACTTGTAGAATTAAGATTCCAATCAACATTACTGATACTTTTCAAAATAAATGTTAAGGTTTCATATTTTAACAATATTTTTTCTTAAATAGCACCAAACTTTCTCCCATGTTGTGACAATTTCCTTGACATATTTTCTATTTCCATTTTATAACTTTTCAAAAAAATATAGATACTGATACTCAAATAATGTTCTTTTATTTTTTTGGAGGAATACCCCCAGGGATCCTTCTGCAAATGATAATAGAACCCAGCTTAATTTTTGGCAGACAGCATCTGGATTCAGAGTTCTTTTAACACTAGAAACTTCTAGTTACACAAGCTCAGTAAAGACACTGCAAAGTTACTGTGTGTGTTATAACTGAAACACAAGCTTATCCCAAATTTTGCCTCGCATCATCTTACAATTCCCTGTTGACTAGAAATTTTGTATTTGCATAGTCATGCACGTACATATAGTTTTCAGTTTTACACCTCAAGCTTCATAAAGCTTGTGGTGGAAACAGCAGCACCAATTCCTTTTCTCTGTTACCTTGTTTATTTGGAGTATGTTTGGAATAAATCCAATGTAAATCTTCATTTTATCAATATATAGGCCAAATAGGATTAGGTTTATTTTGTAACAGTCTGAAGGTTTGATGACGTATTCAAATCCTTAAAATGCATTGTATGAAAAGCACTTACTTTTACATATAAATCTTATGAACCAGTAATATGCACCTTATTGAGATTGATGCACCACGGGTTGACTTGCATTTTCTTCAACTCCACATTTCCATCATTCCAACTACCAAACAATTCAAGTGTGAGCTAGGGAATTATTACTTTGAACAAAATATCACAGGATATTCATGTCCAACAACCCTTGAGAACCTACTTCTGATTACACCAGAGTGGCCCAGACAGGAAAATATGTAACCGACCAACCTCCTGATCCAGCGGACAGGGAGAGGAGAAAGTCAGTAAGATTTCAACAAAAGACTCTTCTTCAGGACCTCTGTGTCCTAAAGCACTCTGCAGCGAATTAGATATTGTTGTAATGGGAAATGGTGGAACAGAAATCTGCCATGGGGAATGTGAGCGACGTGACCCGTCCAATGGAGCTGAATAAATGTTACAAAGAGATGACCAGATACATTGCTTTCAGTGATGATTACTGAGGGAATAAACTGCATAGAACCCTAGGGATAAGTTACTTGCTCAATTTTTAAAAAATGGCATTCGAACTTCCAAATTTAAAGTTGAGGCAGAAGATACCTAGGTATAACCTCTGAGCCAAAAGACAGCATCCCCACAAGTGCAGCACTCCTTCCTTCCTAGGCAGCTCTTTAGGATTGACTTGCTTCCAGTCCAGTTTGGTAGGTTCTGAGGTGACTAATGAGGCCATTATAGGAATTGCAGACTTGAAGTTGTCAATGCCATACTGAATGCTCCTTCTCCAGTTTCAAAGGTCATGGGCCAGGGACTTCTAAGGGTCAGCAGATACATTGTATTTTTGTTGGCTTTATGCATAAGCTTGATTCTTTTGCTCTGTACACCTGATAATTTCTTTCCTTACAAAGATCAAAATAGAATTTCTGTTTCAAGAGGGGCAGATGAACGATGTGGCCTGCTTAACAGAGCTGACTGAGTGTAACTTGTGAGTCAATAATAGGGATATCACCCTGGGAGAGGATGCTAACATTTGTTAGTTTATCCTTTCGGTGAACTTGGAGGAATTTTCACAGATGGCATTGGTAGTATCCTTCCAGTGCCTCGTGGTGCCTGCTGTAGGTGGCAGAAGCATAGTAAGTTAGGGGATCACTACTGCTTGATAGGACATGACTACTGTGCCAATAGGTTGGCAGAGAAGCTGTACCATGTGGATATTAAGTATAATGACCATCCTCAAGACAAGTGTTAATCCACACAACCATGGCTGGTACAACTGTTACCATGTTAAAGTAATGAAATGGTGGAGACACAAGTGACTGCAGATGCTGGATTATGGAGCAACAAAATCTACTGGAGGAACTCAGCAGGTCAAGCAGCATCTGTGGGGGAAAGGAACTGTTGATGTTTTGGGTCGAAACTCTGCATCAGGAAAATGTGACTGCTCAGAGCAAAAAGTTTTGTTCTATTTTCTTAAATTTCAAAGTGGGTTTTCATTTCCCTTGTAATTAGCACAATAAATCCTGATCAACCAATACAAATGTTGCTATTCCTGATATGCTCTGTGACTTTCACAATGTCATTACATCTTTGTTTTCTGCAATTCAAAACAACATTTTCAAATATTGCTAAATATAATCCCATAGTTGCAGCACACAGCAACTGTCCACAGTGGAAAGTTTGAGAACCTTGATCAGATTATTGGGTGAAACCTAAAAGAGCATCAGCGAATGGCTGAAGAAAACCATTAATCTTCAACTGGAACCTAAAGCTCCTGAGTTACAAAAGAGTCTTGTGTCAGTTAATTTAACTTGAATGACTCAATTATACTTCATGTTTCATAATGACAAACAATCTGAAAGCAGGTATTGCACAGGTGGCAACATGCAACCAATGCTGAAAACCTGATGATCCACCATTATCACCTTTAATTTCTAATACAGACAGACAAACTACAACAAATAAATCACCCCTAGCCACATCACTGGAAAAAAACCTCCAAGCAGAGTTTTTAAGCAAGCTTGTGTGGATCGCTTTGCTTTCCTCCAACAGCGAGCCAGACTGACAGTAAACTATGACTACCCATTTTTTTTAAAAAAGCTAAACTGCACACATTGGATTCAGACTGGATCTAATCTTAAATGTAAACAGAGAGTAGGCCATTTGCTGAAAATAAGTATTTGTTTAGTTGGCTGACCAGAAGGGAGGCTTCATGAATTCTCCCACATGACCTTTGTCCTCCATTGCAACAACAATTAGTTATTTTAGCTGGGGAGTAGACTTTTTAATCCCATTAAAATAGAAGCATTTTTTATCTGTTGATTTGAAGAAATTGTAAGGCTGTAATTGTTTGGTGCATGTGATTTGACAGTTCTACTTGTACTGAGTGAAGCAAACTTGCTTTAGAAAAGTTCTAAACTATATTTATTTTCGGCATATAAGCAAGTTGCAACAGTGGAGCTTTGCCACATTGGTTCTTAATTAATAAACAACTTTATCTTACTGTACATGGCTTCAATAAGTTTTTTCTTTAAAAAAATCAGAATGACGATCTGTGAATAATCCTTGCAGCATCCACAGGAAGTGAGCTTTCTGTTCCTTCTATCCACTATGATTTCAAGGCTTTAAATTTCAAACCGTGAATATGTGTTATTTTTTTTTAAAATGTCAACCAGCTTGAGAAATTGTCTTGTTATATTGCCTGGGAAATTTGGGTAATAACTAAAGACAGGACCTTGTTTCTATAATTGTATCTTATACCCACCAACAAAAAGCAGATTTTGAATCTTATTATGCCTAAGTGCCTAATTACAAAGAATGTCATATCTGTATGCACATATATCTTGAAGCAATATAGAAAACATACCAAGTCAACTTAGTGTCACTGAACATTTAGCAGCATTGGCTACAGAACAGACTCTGGCACAACATTTCTGTTCACATGATTATGCCATACAGCCAAAAGATCAGATCTGCAATAGTATCAGCTTGCACATCTCATCAAAAACTTAGTTACGAGTGTAATTAGACAGGTTAATTTGTGCAATTAGTCAAGTGACCCACCTAGAATGGTAATTTCAATACTGTGGGAAAGTACTTTTTATCTTGACATACAAATCAATAATTCAGTAGTGTGGGAAAGCATGAAACCGTTTCTCTGCAACCACGAGACTGACATCCCGCTGATGCTGGTTAATGTGCTCGTAGATCAAATCTGATACAGGTTCATGGTTCACAAATTATGAAAATGCAGTAACTGAGGTGAGGGAGCAATAGTTTTGAAAATAAGCACCATTTTGTGCTATAACGTCCTTCAAAAACTCAAATTAAATACAAGATGAAGCTCTCAAGCTTATGTTTAAGATGAAATTCAGTATATAAAGGCCACTTATATAAATAAAAGGCACCAGAATGTCAGAAAATTTTAAAATTAATTCTGCATAATGTGTACAAAAAAAACCAAACAAGTACACTTGTAAGCTTTAAGGTATACAGTCATACTGGCAAACATGCAAGAATTACATGTCAAGATACAGTAGGCCATTGTACGTGTGCAGTTAAACACACTAAGAATCATGCATCCACGTTTGCAACACTTGTGAAAAGTGAAGATCTGTTACATTTGTCAGCAACTATTTTTGATGTTAGAAATTGAAAAGGTTAATCAAAGGCTGCTCGGTTGTGCTGCAGTTGCTTTAATGCTGCAGTCAGGTTGAAGTTAAAAGCACTCTTACGCCATTTCTTAGAGACTGTCTCACATCTCATCACAAACCACATATGTCAGTTAAATTGCAGTAATATCGCATCTTGTGTGTTGCAACACTAAACATTTAGCAGGGAGTTCTCATGGAGTCTAATTTGTGTAGTAAGAGAAATGATTAAAATCAACACATCGATATTTCCACAATAGTAAACCTGCATTGAATCAGTCAAGTCTCTAATACTTCAGTCCATATAATTGATACCACTATAGAATGAAAGAGCTGCAGTTCAAAAGGAATTTTAAAAAAATCTAATTCTATGTCACATTTAACCATAGTAATCAAAAACTTCAATATACACTACACCTAAATTTCTCAGAAACTATAAGTTAGGAAATACAAAAAAAGAGCCAGATGGATTAATGTCCACTGTGCAATAAGCTACTTCAACTTGTCCACCTTCATTTTTTACAAACACTGAATTTGGAGAGAGAATGAAAGAATTCCAAATTGTTAAGGATGGACATCATCGCAAATATATGCACAGCCTTCAATTCTTAGTCGCTGTTAGAATACCACTATATAAAAGGCACACAGTCAAGCCGACAGCCTTGTGTTTCATGCTGTTCCTACCAGGCTATCAGCCTGCAGGCATTGTCTGCACAGAGGCTAATCCAAGTCTCCCTCAGTTTTGGCCTTGTAGCTCAAACAGCTAGCACGAGAAAAAATGAAAGGCTTGGCAGTGAAAAGCAAACCAGCTTATCCCAAGTTAAAGGGATATGCTGCTCTCTTTAATCTGTTATCAGTTTGCTTCAGCTTCATGGAATTTTATTTGAAGTTTTCCCTTGGTCTGGATGAATGTGTGTTTAGCTAGCCCTGTAGAAATCACACCATACCAGTTTTCAGAAGGGAAGCGAAACAGTAAATGGGTTAATCTTGTCTCTATTGTGTCCCCACAGGACAAGATGATTCAACATGCTATATTTCACCATGCTTCTTTAGGATACTGCTCCCCTGCCCCCATCCTCTACACTTCTGCATCCCCAGGAATACCATACCACCTCCTGGCAGCTTTCAACAGCTTTATCAGAGCTCAGATCTAATCAGCTGTGAAAAGCTGCACAGTCACAGCAGGGGAACCATTCCTTATTTCATCCCTTTAGCTTTTCCTTTTACACAACTTGAGAGTTACAGATAATTAGGTATCTCAGTGAGCACGCTTAAGTGCGTAAGGCTTTCTAGGAGGAAGAAGCGCTTATCAGGTGTGGGCTAAGTCGCTCAGCAAGCCTCCTCACCTGCTGTGTTGCTCTGGCTTGTAATTAGAAGGATCCACACTTTGCTGCACAAAAGCAGACAGGGTCAGCATGAGGCTTCATTGAGGTTTGGTGCAAAATTGCAGCTGGCATGATTGATGGAAGGAATCAAAGGCAGCAGAGACAAGTCAGCTATCAGTATTTAATATTTTAAAAAGCCATAAAGGCTGCAGTTGATCATGCAGAACATCAGTGAATAGATGAGCTAACCTGTGCTCGCTAATGTGCCATTTCTCGAATAATGAAAGGGCAGATGATCTGCAGCCGCCTGTCTGGCTGCAAATGTGAACGAGCTATCAGCAAAAGCCGCTATCCTAGTACCCCTGCAGCTACAAGCAAGACCATCGCAATTTTATTCCTCATCTCTCATTCTTCACTTTCCATTGCCCAGGAGCAAAGTAATTTCATAAATGTAACGCTACCCAACCGATAAACAAATTATCTACATACTCTACAAGGTTTTCTATTAGCCAGGACACATTCCCAATTCTATTTGCCTTTGGACATTTTTGATCAGATTAAGGCTTTCCTTCCTCTGCGGGAGAATTCTTGTATGTTTACTGAGCAAAATATCTCTGTCAAATTAAAACACAAAAGTTGCAAATCAAAGATCCATGCCCTAGCTGAAGTCATCAAGCATGTACTGGAAGGTTCAACTTCTCTCGCATCATCTGCTTCCAGCTACCCTGGGGATTTCACAAGGCAAACTATAATTTCTAGTAAATATATCCTGGGGACACAATTAGTTTTCAGTTGGGGGGATGATAAATTGGTCATGCATAATTCAGGTCTGGCAGAAGCTAGAAAACAAACTGCCCAAACTTTGCTTCCAACCCCTTGACAAGAGAATACAAATATGACTGTGGCCTGGGGTGGATGAACAGTACTAATGCTGCTTGAGTGCAACGTAACGATAGGAAGGACACTGCTGGCAGCATCTATTTTGTATTACACTTCTGTGTGTTGTCTGTAAGAGTCTGACACAGAGTTAAATGCACAGATGTTCAGCAATCTGCACTTGTGTTAATTACCCTAATGTGAACAGATCACAGCTAATGAAGAAGCCCATTTTTTTTTCCAGGCCTTGTATCCTACCTTCCTTTGTAAGCATACCGGGGTATTTTTATACACTAAGCCTAGCTCTCTTCATAAAAGCGAAATTAGAAACGCAATAAAACATCAACTGCACAGACGACAATCACATGACTAACGTACAAAAAAACAGGCCCAACCCCCTCCCCCCAATAATGGGGTTGCATTCCTAGAAAACCATTCATGTCGCGATTTTCCATAATGTGAAGCTGTGTCTCAGATTTTTTGGTAGTGATTTGTAAATTCTGTACGGCCAAATTTCGGTTACCCAAACTGCTGCAACACAGAGGTCGCCTGTACTTAACTACTTTAGTACTTCAATGACATAACACTCGGATTATAACTATTCTTCATGTGAAAAAAGAATTTCTTTACCTTTCACTTTAAAACAGACATGTCTATAAGCTATACGTTGAAACCAGATAATGGTAACACTCTATCTTGGCAAGCAATTGTTTTCTCAGGGGTATAATCACGACATGCTACAAACTAGAGTGAGTATGGGGATGTGGATAGAAAGACTTGGTAGATTTACATCTTTCAGTAAGGGAAAAATACACTTACCTCTCAATTAATAAGGGTGGGAATTTTTCAGATGGAATTTGGCAAGCTGGTTTACAAGAGCCCGTGTGTGGGGAGAAAAGCAGGGTGAAATACCTAAAATGAAGGCCCTTTTGTCATTTTTGGAGCCCACTCTTTTCCATCATTAGCATTTGGGGGAAAAAACATCTGGTAAATGGCAACTTCAGCAAGCCTGCAGGCGTACAAGTGACATTTACCAAACATAACCAATGCAGAACTGATTTAATTACTGCACTTAAAGGTAACAAAAGACAACTCAATTTAATCCACAATGGCACTAGAAGATCAAAATGCAGCTGTAGGATAACAAGACACAAGCTATGAATAAGAAAGGCCGGTTTGCTGCCATCTCATCTGCACCTTCCCATAAAAGAACAAGGAACACTACCTCCCCAAATCAAAGGAAACCTTTTAACTTTACGGTCACAGCAACATTAGGTTAATTTTAAATAAATATTAAAAGGATTGAGGTGAAAACAAAATTGATGATTTGTATCCAAACAATAGAAAATTGGGGGTATTGGCTAAGGAGGACACACATCGGGGCAAAGGTGCACAATGAAGAACAGCTTTTACTTTCATTGTGGTGTCACACTAATGGAAGGGAGCATGTGACAACATACAAATGACTTCTCTGGGGAACCAGCCTCAGGCTCTTCATCTGTTTTCCTCCATTTCTGCAGGAATTAATCAGGAGCGATAAGAACGTTTGTCTTGTAAATGCTGCATCAAAAGGAAACACTGTTTTAACTTATCGTGCCAGACACTGGTGAAGAAGGAACGGCTTTAAGCCTGGAATAATAGGATGCTTTTTGTGTAGTTCTAGAGGCCTCGTGAGACAGGGAAGCACAATGATGTGACCTTCAGTGTTGAAAGCAACAAAGCCCACCCCAGAGTCTTTGGTAGAACAGTGGATTTTGTAGAAAGGTCATCTTTCCAACAACAGAATACCTTTTTAACATTACTACCAACCTCAATGGCTTTGATATGGCCAGTATGGGGACAGCAAAGGCAGTCCAGTACCCAGTAGCATAAATACAGCCTACAACATGGATCAATGAGTACTTTGAAATAAAATGAAACACATATCTGAAATAATTTAGATTTACTTAGTCATTTGCTTTCTGTTTGCAGAGACAATTGCAAGAATGTTGGAAACTAGTAACCACTATAAATGCCCACATTCAAACCAAGTGTCTCAACATGCTACACTTAAAAGACAGTTATTTTTCTGCGTGTACTATGTACTGTTCAAAGGTTAGACTAACTGCAAGAGTTTACAGGCAGGCTACAATGTGCAGTCTTTGTCTTTTGAACATAAACATTCTAGTCCCATGACTAGTTGCAAATAAGCTCTGCCTCAATCTTTTACTGTCTAACATCATTCTGAAAGAAAAATTGAATTAAGATTAAAAGTTTAAGGCTGAAATGTCTCATGGAAATCTTTTATTACCAGGGAGTGTTTTCTAGTCAATTTCAGAGGATGTTCTTCCTCCTAAATTAATATCATGGACATGTAATTTTTACACCTGTAATTGTATTTCTGTTGAGACATAATTTAGTAGCAACCATAAATAATGAACCTATACAAAATATGAGAAGCATTTCTTGCTCCTCAGAAGAAATGCAAGACACGAAGGCTGGGATTTTAAAGGTTATCTAATTAGTTAATAGGTAAATCAGACAGGGAAATGTCTGCCTGAAGAAACTGAGATGCCTCAAATATTTTCTAGTTCTAAATTACATATTCAGCAGTATTTCAAGGTGCTGGTAGGAAACAGATATACAGACTTGTTTAACAGCTACATGATTATTCACAGCAACAAGGTACCAGAGGAAACAAAGGACTCCAATGATTTTACAAGAAAATATTGATTTCTATTATCCAAGCAGCTTTTCAACTGTCCAAAGTTATTGGTTTCATATTTGATAAGAAAGCAGTTCAGCGAGCTGACAAAGGGCTTCCTGGACTCATTTCCCCATGCTATGATCTGCTTCACTCCGAGCATGCAGCCTGCTCCGAAATGTTTAACTTTGTTGTTCAGTAATGGCAACCAACTGGCTCAGCTCGTCTATCTTTGACCAAATAGCGGGAATAACGGTATTTTTGTAAAACATGCGTTAAAAACGGACCCAGCATCGTCCTGAGCTGTTACTTTGGTGAAAAGGCAAGAAGCCAACAGGGAGGATTCCCTTTGTTACCGATCTCAAAGACAGAGGAGTGTACAATATAAAAAACAAACAGTGCAAGCAGTAAAAACGCAACGGCATTTTTTTTAGACGGGTAAAGGTGAAATATATTTTGTATCTTACCAACACCGGTGTTATTTTCCTAAATACAAACAATCAATGATAACCTCATTCCAAGCAGCAAAAGCGCAGTAATCCCAACCATATAGGAATCCACAATTATCCGGCACATTCCCTTCGCAGTGAAACAAAATCATTCTTCATGAAATATGGCCGTATTCTCAGGCTTTTAAGACCGTGCTGCCTTTACAAAAAAAATCAGTTTTCTTTCCAGAGAGGTGGGGGGAGGGGGGAAGACAGCCGAAATGGGAAACGGGCAGAGCGAAGAAAAACAAACCTGATATGCCCGTCGTCCACACCGAGCCCTGGCGCCCAGTTAGTAAGCCAGACCGGCGCTGACGCTTCCTCCAAACCTTCGTACAAAGCCAGCAACTCGGGGCAACCCCTCCCTCTCAGCTTCTCCGTTTTAAAAAATATATATCTCAATGTGGCTGAAGTAAATCCTTCCGCGTCTGAATGTTGTCTGAGACGGGCGCGGTGGCTCAGCTCGGCGCGCTCCGGAGCGGCTCTCAGCGCTGCCCAGCTGCTCCGCTCATTAGCCCGGCACTCGCACACGCAGACACAGAAAAAGAACTGAGTTTCAATCCTCACTCGGGTCCTCAAGCCGCTTCCCTCATACAAACTGCACTAAGATGATTTTCTCAGGTCTTGATATCCATAATTCCCATGATGAACGAAGAGCAATACCCTCTGCACATTGTAATCTCAATCTTGTTACTGTTAAGCCTCCAAATCAGCTTTGGAGCCGCTCTGGACAACTGCCGCTTTCAACCTCCTAAGGTAGCTTAGGGTGTAATGCCAGGGAGCAGACTGAACCGATCTATTCAAGAAAGATGGATTACACAGACGGTTTCTTTTTCTTAAAGGGACTGTGCACTGCTGTCTGTACAAGTGTCAATTAACTTTTCGTTCAGAATTGTCAGCTAGTTATAGAACAAATAACTTTTTCAGCGCACTACAAAGCTATAAATTTAGACATATGGTTTTAATGATTACTTCTTTACTTCTGAATGCTTCAGGATTTTAAAATACAATAGCAGATGTGTAACTCAATTCCAGCACACTGTCAAACTCATTTTTATAATGTAAACTTTCTACATTTTCTGCAATAAAAGCAGAAAATACTTGAAATACTCAGGTCAGGCAGCATCTATGGGGAGAGACTGAACTAATATTTCAGGTCAATGATTTTTCTTCAGAAGCTATCCAAGTCCCTTTTGAACACCAGTTTTGATGAAATATCATTGATCTGAAATGTAAGCTCTGTTTCTCTCACCAAGAGTGCTGCCTGATCTGTTGAGAGTTTCCAGCAGTTTCTTTTTTAAAATCAGATTTCCAGCATCTGCAGTTTTATTCAGCTACAATTTCTACAGCTGTATAACAGTAAGGCAGATAAAATGGTAATATAGTTTTTCATTCATTTTGGGAGGGGGAAGCATGAAAGAAACTGATTTTCTAAGTCTGGATATCAAAATGTAAAACTGAAGTACATCGCAGAGGGTTACAGCGCAGGAGCAGGTCACTCAGTTGTTAAGTCTGTACCAACTCTATGTCAGAACAATCACTTTGTTCTACTCCATAACCCTTTCCCCACAGTCCTGAAATTCTTTCCTTTCAGATATTTATCCATCTCCAATCAATTTATCAATCTTACAGCTGTATTTGCCTCCTGTAACCCTGGCAGAGAATTCCAGATTCTAACCACTCGGTACGTAAAATACATTTTCTTCAAGTCACTTACACTGAAGAATTTTCTTTTGGCAACAGAGCAGAATCGAACATTTTAGCTGCCCAATGTATTTTTGTCTCCAACTTTCAATAGTATTAAGTAAGGATAACTCAGATGAATCAGTGCTATTCCTATCAGCCCTCCACTTAGTATCCTACTACGATATTTAGTTTTGTCAACACTTTGTAACCTGCTTCCAAAATTTATTAATTATTTTCTGACCTGCAAGTTAACATCACTTTGGAAGCATTGGTTATGTTAATTTTAGATCAACTCCATTGAATAACTTTCTTCAAACTGTACAACAGCTTAAGAGAACATTCAAAAACTGAGGGGAAAACCATTGATAGATTTGGATGCAATACTCACAATGTGAAGCAGCAGACAGAAATGCTACAACATAGTAAGAAACACTCACAATCAGGTATTTTTGGTTTATTGTTTGATAATTTTAACAAGACAGAGCACGTGAGATCTAAATGCACATTGTCACTAATCTGCATATATCTGAAACTGGGATTTATCCAATATCAATGAGCAAATAACATTAAGATCCACGAATGTCCAACATGACAAATAAGACATGATAAATTCAAGAGATTACTAGATAAGCATATGGAGGAATTTAATATAGAGGGATATGTGGGGGGGAAGGGGTTAGATAGTTTTAGGCGAGGTTTAAAGGTCGGCACAACATTGTGGGCCGAAGGGCCTGTATTGTGCTGTACTTTCTATGATTCTATGAAAATACAAACAGATATAAAAATGTGTTACTTGTGCTTCATGAATCAAATTGCTAGGGCTTACAAAACATCCATGAACTGCAAATTACTGTAAGAATAAAGGGCCTGGATCCCTGTGCCATTTGTGGCTCTGCTTCCTGCTTGCCCAGCGGAAAACCAAGAATATTGCTGCTCCAAAGGGTTAGGGGATCGGAGCCAATATATTTTAGAAAAGGATATTTTCAATTTTTTTTGGGTGATGGGAAATGGCACTATGAATTTCTTCCTGAAGTTATGCCTGCATCATACTGCTGGCCTTGGGATGAATACAACTGAATTGGTGATGGATGTGGTGGTGGAAGATGTTAATAGATAGATCCTCCCAGTGACATGGGTGTTCTAAAAGCCAGCTAATGAAGTTTAAACCAGCAGTCGTTTCATTGAACCTGCTGCAGTCCTAACTCCCACACACTTGACCTCCTCATCCTGTGTACCCTCCAATTCTGGCCATTCATGCCCAGGAAAATCTAACAACAGTGCCAGCTCCATAGTACTAAATTTGAGTTACTACCTTTCAAAAACTTAAAAGATTTGCGTAAATGCTTATTAAAGGTGAATTTTGCCTGTGCGTATCCTCTCCAAAGACCGTACACCATGTACATCCTTTCAGTAATTTCTCAACCACATGAGAAAAATCAAATTATTTGGTCATTTTCACACCTTGCTATGCACAACTTGATTGTCACGTTGCCAACATTTCACAGTGATTATATTTAATGCACTTCATTAACTGGAAAGTGGTCCAAGCCTTCCTTTTTTGGCTATAAACCTACAATGAGGTTCACTAATGTAGGTAAACCCAATTCTATATATGTATATACGATGCAGAGGATGCCAGTGAATATAGAACCACAGAGGAAATATAAAATGATTTATTTTTGCTCTCTTCATCAGTGAATATTGAGGGTATATGCTGCAGGATTTCCTTACTCACAACTGGGCTTAGCTTATTCAGTCTGAGCAAGAAAATGCATCAGGAGACTTACTGGTCTGATTGTATATGTGGTGCAGTGCATTCACTCTTGTGATATTAGGAAAGTGGTCCCTCCCAGTTCTGCATTTTGCTGACCATGTCAGAATTTGCAGAGTCTGCATTCTGGAACTTGATCAACATGGATACTGGCATTGACTTAAATACTGTTGTTTAAAATAGTCTTATTTTGTCCAAAATGTGGAGAATTTCCTTACTCACACCTGGACTCAGCTTATTCAGTCTGAGCAAGAAAATGCATCAGGAAACTGCTTTTACTTTCAGTAAATGCTTCCAAATGTTGGAATTGATGTTTAGTCATAGAGCCAAGGTATCAGCATTAAATCGTTAACTACCTACAATGTAACATTTTAAAGTCTGTTAGGAACTATGATGCAATGACGTCACTGCACAATACAAAGAAAACGAGTAAAGGTTACAAACTGTTGTATGAGTTAATTTAGTTCTTTCAATATAGAGATAGAGGGTATTTAAGTTATTCCATAAAGACCAACAAGGCTTAAACCATTGTAAGGCAGTTACGGAAATAGAATATCAACACAAAGACTGAATTTACACTACATGCTTTTGGAATTCAGATTGGTGGGTTGGCCTTCAGGAGAGATTTCATACCTCCTGGATTTAATGTGTTCTGTAAGTCTTTAAAATTATACTTACAAAAGTGCTGATGAGCTCACAGAACACTTTTGCACAGATGCATGAATTCTGCCTCAAAAAAAACTATTTAATATCTAATACAGCAATAAATTCTCAAATTATGGAAGCATTCTGATCGATTAATTCTGCCTGATATATTCAAGGATTAAAAAAAGAGGTTGACTGTTGTCTGATAGTGCAGCTTTGACCTGAGAAAAGAGCTCCTCTTCTCAAAAATATTTCTGGGTTGGGATTCTATTTCTCATATTATACTAAAGCTGACATTTTCTGCCAAAGCATCTTATAATTTCCTGGAGCAAAATGTATTAATGACAATTAATGGCTTTCTTTTGGAGTTTAAATGAATATGTTTTGTTTTCAAACCAGCATTATTTTAAAGCTAGTAATTCTATCAAAAGTTTTATTAAAGAATTTTCAAAAGATTGTAAATATCATTTACCTTTAAAAAAAGTTTGAAACAAAACCTATTCCCTGTATACACTAATAGTGTAATTCAGCCTACTGGCAAGCCAAGCCCTTGATGCTTTTACAGTTCTGCTGCAAATTACTTCCATATATTTCTAATTTCCTTGCTGAGGATTTTTCAGTCATGACACTTTTTTTAAAAATTTCACATAATGTTGAAGAAACCAACTGGTTTCAAAAATTTGAGAGGCTGTCATCAGCATTGTCCGACAGCTACCTCACTTTCCAAATATCAATTTACACACTATATACACATGATGTTTTATTTTTGAGTAGTCTGCTTATAACCCCACCTTATGGTAGATGCATTTTAAACCAACTGTAGTGATTGTGCTTAGACTGTCAGATTTTTTTTTGACGCCTCATTTTTCTCCCCACAGCTCAAACACAGTTGTCATCAGACCTAACTCATGCATGACGACCTTTGGTTACCGCAAACACAGATCGTTTGGATGATAATAGTGAGAAAATGGATTGCTTGCCAAGTACATCATGTGAAGATCCTACATTCCACCTTCAAATATCATCCATTTTAACCTATAATGCACCAGCACAGTACAAAACTGAAGGTATCCTGATAGATTCTTTAATAATTTCAAATTGTGTCGCATTATGAATTTACTACTGAGTAATCACATTGCCTTAAATTAATATATTTATACTGCAGAAACATGTAGAATTTAATTTTCTGCAATTTAGGAATATGGGTTTGCTTGTTATTTGGTTTAGTTTTCAGCAAAAGGTATCAGGTACCTAACTGAATAAAACACAATTTCTGAAGCCTGTTTCATTTGTTATAACTGGGCACAAGAAATTTTCTATTTTTAAAACCAGATAGTTTTACAGCAAAGGGAAAATAGAAAATTTGAATAACATTTACTTTTTCATTAAATTCAATATTCCAGAGGGCAAACTAAGCCATACACTATGATTAAGTATCTTGATGCCTAAACTCCATGTTTGCAGTAATAAAATCAAGAAAAAATACATCACAAGAAACAAAATTCCAAACTTTTCCGAACATCATCAGGGGAGTACATTTGTATTGCTTAGTTATCTCTAAACTTCCTTTGCTTCTGAAACCAGAATTTAAAACCAGCCAAGGGGAACAAAAAATAAGAAACAGACAAAGAGTGGCTCAGTTGGTAGCCTGACTCAAAAGGCTGTGGGTTCAAGTCCCATTTCAGAGACAAGAGCTCAATAATCTAGGTTGACATTACTGCAGTACTGGGGAATCACCGCACTACTGGTGGTTCCATTGTTTAAAAGTTATTCTGAAGTTTGATTGCTCTCTAAGGTGGATGTGAAAGATCCCATGGCATTATTTAAAAAAAAGAAGAGGAATCTCCTTTTGTGCTAAAGCTAATAGTTACCAATCAACATCACAAAACAGATTATTAGATCATTTTCACAATGTGGATTCAAGTTGGCCTCTTTGTTTCCTACATCACAAAAGTATGTGAGATGAATCATAAGTAATTTGTTAGCTGTAGGATGCTATGGGTCATTGTAAGGATGTGAACGGTAGTACGTAGTCTCTATGCACATTTCATATCCTTGGATGTTTTACAATTACTATAGCCACTGTTGTATATATGTAAACATGGTAGCCAACTGTGTACAGCAAGGTCCCATATACAACAAATAAGATAAATAACTAGCAAATCAGCTTGTGAACCTGCAAATCTAGTCAAACATATCAACTGGGACTTAAAACCAATTTCTTTGCCTTTTTAAATCTAAGTGGCGAGCATGCAGAGCTCTGAGATGTGGAAGGATATAGGTGTCCCAGTGCGTGGTTCACAAAAGGCTACCAACCTCATCACATCCTTGGTCCAAATGAACTGAATTCCAAAGGTTGGGTGAAAATGACTGCTCTTAACACCAAGGTAGCATTTGATTGAGTATAGTATGAAGGTGCCCCAGTAAAGCTAAAGTTAATGGCATTAAAGGGAAAACACTCCAGTGGTTGGGTTAGGGTTAGGTATGGTTGTGGTTGTCAATCATCCCTGTCCCAAGAGTAACTGCAGTACATTGGGACAGTAACTAGGCCCAAACATCTTCATCTGATCTTCCATCCAACAGAAGGATAGATATGTGGATATTTACGGATGAACTGGAAACAAAAAAAAATGTACTTCCATTGCACTTTTCTGGACTTCAGTATGTCCTAAAGCACATTATAGTCAATGAAGTATTTTTTGGCAGTGAAGTCATTATTTTAAGGAAGGAAAGACTGCAGCCAATTTACACATTCTCGCAACCGACGTGATAATGACTAGATAAAGTAAACCTCCCATAATCCGACACCCCTGGGACTTTGGTAGTATCGGACTAGCAATTGTTCCAGATTGTTGGCCGCTGCTCTTATAAATACACTAAGACACTTTGATCACACTTTTATATACATGTGACACCGTGGTATAATAAATGCTCCAGTAAACCTGGTAAGTTTAAATGACGCAGGAAGTATACATACATGCTGGACCCCAGCTCTGGCCACAAATCTACCCACATTCTTGACCCCTTGTATTCTAAACCCTGGTTCTGGCTGCACATCTGGCTCTGTCTGCATGTCTTGCTTGCACTCTGGATCCCCTGGTCACATTCTGAACTAATGAGTGAGACATACCTTAGATCAACAGGATTTCTGAGCAATCAGAAGCCAGATTATTGGAGCTTTCTTGTAATTGGTTGCAATTCTGTTGGTTGAGGGTTAAATACTAGCCAGTAAATTTGTATGTAAATGAAACTAACTTTAATACATCAAGCATGTACAGCCTGTTCCAATTATTGGTTGAATTACACTTCATCAACATATTGCATCAATGTCTTAGCTTCCTGTATGAAAGTCAACATACAAGGTCAATTAGTGTTTAATTCTTCATGTGTTTCTTTCCCTCAGTTTACTTCTGATTTCTTCTGAATGCAGTTAAAGTGAGGCATAAGTGCCAGTTACAAAATGTCATCAAATGCATGCCCCATTAAAAGTAAGCAAACTATTCAATCATTAGGACATAACAGATGAACTCTATTCTGTCCTTATCAGAAGCAGAATTTGAAGAAAAGCCATTGTGCAATGCTAGGGAGAAGAAATCTTAGCTCAGGATTGCTGACATTAATTATGGTGCTGCAGATCAGCTAACTCAGCACCAAGAACAAACCAGGAACTCATAGCCCATGTGGCTGACTTCTGTAATGAGATACAAGGAAAGCCAGAAATCATTATGCAGTGAAAACTATATGATGTGGTGGGGTTTGGACAGCTCTACAACCTGGTTTCCCATCTAGCTAGCAAATCATGGGCCTTTATAAATTGAGTTTGTGCAGACTCAGTGTACGATACTGTGGGCCTCAAATGATCTGCCTCAAGTTCAGTGCTAATCAAGCCAGCACAGACATAATGGGCCAAAGTCCTCCTTCTGTGCTGTAACTATTTTATGAATAATTGATAGCATCAGTGAAGGTACATTTAGCTGATATGGGAAATGGAACAAAATGTCACATTGATGCAGTAGAATGTGTCCTTTCAACATGAGTGAAAATATTAATATTTCAGTGAAACCCTCATTTCACCTACCAAATGGCACCAATGGTCTACTAAGACCAATTAACAGCAGAGAATGCTGGTTGCAAAAACTAAGCTTCCAAGTAGCAGAGAAATGCCAACTAGATGGGGCCCTGATCAGGACCTTATTTCATGAAAAATTGTGTTAGAGCTATTGGATTAACAACCATATTCTTTATTCAAGTTTGTGTATATTTGCAAGGGATTGTTGAAGTTGAGTGTAACAATGTAAGATTTTGTTGATAGAACATTTAATTATTGAAAGAATTAATAAACCTAATGAAAATAATCAACAATAGTAAGTGGTAGGGCATCCTGGTTGAACACCTGTTTGGTTTCCCAAATAACCTATGGATAGAATTACAGCTCATTTGGATCATACATTTTGCAGTCAATGCATTTGTCGGCTGCCTAAATAATCACTAGCATTATATAGAATCTGAATAACCAAATAAAATGTGTACACATAAATGGAGGTCTGGCAGCATGTTGCAGAGTAGTAATTCAACTGAATAGTTCTCATGTCATAAATAGTGAGGGCAAATGACAATTTATTTATGAACATCAACAGGACTCAATGATTGAAGTATTGTGTTGAACTTAGTAATAGATTTTATGTTTTGTGTTACGGCATATAATTTAATTTTTAAAATGTTTTTTTTTCAGTATGCATCTGATGAATTGAGCAATGCTGAGCTACTGTAACGTAAATAAAAAGGTAAGAGGGTAGAGAAATAACTGATTAGTATTGCTATCATATTATATTGCCAGGATTTTCACCAACCTAATACAGAAAATGAGCAATATTTTGTGAAAGCTAAAGGGGAATGTGTTGATGCCACTTTAATGTCATGCTATTTGATATGCTGTACAAGATGTATGTTATATACTTGTGCTTTGGGATATTTTACAACATTACAGACAGTAGCAAATATAAACATTGGTCCTTTAGAAGCTGACATTGAAGAATTAATAATTGGGAACATGGAAATGGCAGAGATATTAAACAATTATTTTATATCTAACTTCAGTGTAGAGACAAAAAATCAAAAATATTGGAAAATCAGGGGGCAAAAGGATTGCAGGAACTTAAAACGATCACCATCATGATCACTAGGCATACTGGTTGTCCTGTGGCCTCTGGTTCTAAAACGAGCAATTGGAGAGATGGTGAATGTACTGTCAGTGTTATCTCAAAATTCCCTTGATTATGGAATATTCTTAGCTGATTGGAATACTGAAAATGTAACAACACTATTCAAAATAGGAGGGAGAGAAAAGGCAGGTTACTATGGGCCTGTTAGCTCTACATCTTGCTTTAGGAAAATGTTGAACCCATTATGGTAACAGGACACTTAGATAATGTGGTTTGGCAGAGTCAACATAATTCATGAAGTGAAACAGTGCTTGACAAATGTAATAGAGTTCTACAAGGATAAAGAACAAAGAAATATTAAGAAGTAGGTCATTTGACTGTTGAAGACTGCTTTCAATACAATCATTGCTGATCCTCTCTCAATACCATACCCTCTGATGCTTTTTGTGTATGGAAATCTATCTATCTCCTTCCTAAATATATTCAGTGACTTGGCCTCCACAGTCTTCTACCACCTCATCACCCTATGAGTGAAGAAATTTCTTTTCATCTTAGTCCTAAATGTCATAACCCATATTCTGAGACTGTGACCCCTGGTACTAGGCTTCACCTTGCCAGGGGAAACATCTTCCCTACATCCAGCCTGTCAAGATGTTTCTTATGCCAGTCCCACCATCCCATGAATCAGTCCAATGAACCTTTGTTGCTCTTTGTCCATGACTAGTCTATCCTTTTTCTTATACAAGGATACCAAAACTGCACACAATATTCTGGGTATGGTATCACCAATGCCTTGTATAATTGTAGTGACATATACTTGCTCCTGTTCTCAAACCCTCTTGCAATAAAAGCCAAGATACCATTTGTCTTCTTAACTGCTTGCGGCAGCTAGATGTTTGCTTTAGTGACTGGTGTACAAAGATACACAGACTGCTTTGTATACTAATGTATCCTAAACTAACACTATTTAAATAATGCACTTCCTTTCTTTTTATCCCCTATTGACATGGGCAGGCATGGTAGTGCAGCGGTTAGCGTAACGCTATCACATTGCCAGCGACCCTGGGTTCAATTCCGGCCGCTGTCTGTAAGGAGTTTGTATGTTCTCCCCGTGTCTGCATGGGTTTCCTCCGGGTGCTCCGGTTTCCTCCCACATTCCAAAGACACACGGGTCAGGAAGTCGTGGGCATGCTATGTTGGCGCCGGAAGCATGGCGACACTTGTGGGCTGCTCCCAGAACACTCTACGCAAAAGATGCATTTCACTGTGTGTTTCGGTGTACATGTGACTAATAAAGATATCTTATCTTAAAGCTTCACATTTATCCACATAATACTGCATCTGCTTATTTGCCCACTCACAGAACTTGTCCAAATCCTCTTGAAACCACTTTGCATCCTCCTCACAATCCCAGCCAGTTTTACTAATGTCAGCACATTTAGAAATATAACATTTGGTCCTCTCTTCCCAATTATTGATGTACGATGTGAACTGGGGCCCAAGCACTAATCCGTGCAGTACCACATTAGTCAATACCTGCTGTCCCCAAAAAAGAATTCCTTTATTCTACTCTTGTTCCTGTCTGTCATCCAACTTTCAGTCCACGCGAGTTTAATACCCAGTCCCATGTGGTTTAATTTTGCACATAAACCTCTTAAATTGAGCTTTACGAAAGGCCTTCTGAAATTCCAAGTATACCACATCCACCAGTTTTTCCTTATCTATTCTACTAGTTACATCCTAAAAACGTTCCAGTAAATTTGTTTTCATAAATCCACACTGATGTTGTCCAATCCAGTTAATTTTCTAAGAGCCCTGTTTTCACATCATTTATAATAGACAAGCATTTTCCTTATTACTGATGTTCGGCTAACCCATATGTACTTCCCTGTCCCTTCTTTAAGTGATGGGTTACATTTGATACCCTCCAATGTACAATAACTATACTATATAAAATTTTAAACATGACAATCAATACATACACTATTTCCACAGCTACTTCTTTTAGCACTATGGGTTGCAGATTATCAGAGCCAAGGGGTTAATTGGTTTTCACTCCCATTAAATTATCCAATACTATACTTTTTTTTTACTATTCCTAATTTCCTCTAATTGCTTCTTTTCATAGAACTCTTGGTTCCCTAGCACTTCTAGGAAGTTATTTTTATCTTCTGTGAAGGCAGAATCAAAGTATTTGTTTAATTGCTCTGCCTTTCTTTTGTTTGCTATTATACATTCTATCATTTCTCACTGAATGAGATCTGCATTTGTCTTCATCAATCTTTTTATTGTTACTTACTTGGAGAAGATTTTACAGCCCACTTTTATGTTCATTGCATGTTTACTCTCATAGTGTATTTTCACTCTCTTAATCTCTCTTGGTCCTTTTTTTTGGTAAATTCTAAATTGCTGCCAATTCTCTGGCATAATACCTTTACTGGCAATTTTATGTGACTTCTCTTTGCATCTAATATTATCTAGTGTAGCAGTTAGCGTAATGCTATTACAGTGCCAGTGACCCAGGTTCAATTCTGGCCGCTGTCTGTAAGGAGTTTGTATGTTGTCCCTGTGTCTGCGTGGATTTCCTCCCACATTCCAAAGACGTACAGGTTAGGAAGTTCTCGGCATGCTATGTTGGCGCCAGAAGCGTGGTGACATTTGTGGGCTGCCCCCAGAATGCTCTACGCAAAAGATGCAGTTCACTGTGTGTTTCAATGTACATGTGACTAATAAAGATATCTCATCTTATATCTTAACTTCTTTTGTTATCCATGTTTAGCCATGGAACTACCAAGGTGGATTTATCAACTAAAAAAGTTAAAATTGTATTCTTTGGAGTCTAGAAGACAGAGGAACAATTTTATTGAAACCTATAAGACTGAAGGGAACATGATAGAGTAGATGTTCAGATGTTTCCATTAGTGGAACAGTCTCAAACGAGGGGACATAGTTACAAGATAAGGGGCAGTCATTTAAAACTGAGATGAGTAGGAATTTTTTCTGACTGAGAATGGTGAATCTCTAGAATTCTCTATCCCAGAGGGTTGTGGAGGTAGATCACTGGAGGTATTGAAAGAGAAGGTAGATCAATTTTTGAAAGATTAAGAAATTGAGAGCTATATTGAGCTGGCACAGATGAGGTCTGGGACAGATCAGTCATGATCATATTGAATGGTGGGGCAGGCTTGAGGACAAGGTGGCCCACTCCTGCTCCTGTGTTGTCTAAAAGGGCAATGGACATAGATGTCACAAAATGGGCTCTTGGGTAATAAATTAACATGAAAAGGGGCTTGGCTAACTGGTAAAAAGGGGACTGGCAAACTATCTAGGGGTTGCCACAGGAATCCAAGTTGGAGCCTTAGCTGTTTATAAATGATATGAATGACTTAGATTAAGGGAATGGCTTTAATGTATCCAAGTTTGCTCAGTAATGTGTGGGGATGACACTTAATTGTAAAGGGATTTAACTGAGTTAATTATTTCTTTCAGTTATTCATTTCTTGAGATCTTAACATTGCTAGGTAGGCCAGCATTAATAACCCCTTGAAAAATTGGTGGTGACTATTGAGTATCTAGGCAGGCCACATAGGTGAATCTGGAGCTACATACAAACCAGACAGGGCAAGGCTGGAGCTTTCCTCTCCTAAAGGACATTAATAAACCAGACAGTTTTTTTACAACAATCTAGTGTTTATTTTTGTACAAATCATTGCTGTCAAGGGATTTGAACACCAGTCTATGACTTATTAGTCCAAGACTCTGATTGCACAAGGTTATAAGAAACAGAAGCAGGAGTAGATCATGCTACCTCAATTTCTTGCACTATCTCCAAATACCTTGATTTACTTAATATCTGAAGATCTACCAGTCTCTGTCTTGAAATATATTCAGCAACTGAGCTTCCTTGACCCAAAGAGCTATGGTGATCGAGTCTTTAAGTACATTCATGACTGAGATAGATAGAATTTTATGAAATTAAGAGAATCAAGGGTAACGGACCAAGCAGACAAGTAGAATTGAGGCGAACAATTAGATCAGTTATGATGTTATTGAATGGCAGAGCAGTTTCAATGGGACCTTATGGCCTACACTTGCTCCTTTTCTCATATTAAAGGACATTAATAAATGTAAAATGCTACAGTATGTTATCATAGATTTTATTCTGTTTTGTAAAAGCATTGTGGCCAGTGGGATGACAAATCCATTCATGTAAACTTAAGCTGAATTAGCTATTGGAATATATTGGCAGAAGACGTACAATGAATCAGAGCTTTCAAATTTAAATGGAACATAAAATGGAATGATTGACATTACAACTCACCAACTGTCTCATGGGTTGCAGTTTCATCTTGAGTGAGGATTAAGGTTTATCAAATATTGTGCAACATATCATTTTATGTTATAACAATCATACTGTAATAATCATGCTGAGCAAATAAGCCATTCTAGTTATCTTCCCTATTATCTGTACTAATTAGGCACTAATTTATGAATCTGTTTTACTCCAGAAAATTCAGGCACGGAACTAATGTGTCCATTTTATTTAATTATAAAAACAGCTAAACCTGCACTATGAAGCTTCAATCACGTTTGTTAATGAGGTTCTGCACAACAGCATAAATTCTGAATTAGTTCACAATGTAACATCAAATTCCATTAACATACACAGAAAAAGTCACTGATATTTTAGTTATTCTCTGACTCAGCAGATTAACTGGTGTTATATTCAATGTGTATTGAAATATTTTTGCCTTTGTATGGTGTTCTCTCATGCCAGCTCCAACCCCTATATCTAACTCCACAGAATGAGTTTATTACTGAAATAAATTCCTGAGTGAACTGAGAATGAAAAGAAATGACACTAACTTTTATTGATATGATGTACCAGATTTGCAGTTCATGGTGAAGTGTTCCATCAACAAATTACCCTTGAATTGCAGTCAGGTACACTGTGCACATAAGCAACACAGCTAGTGTGCACAAGAAGATCCCACAAACAGGAACTGAAAAGAATGGCATTTTTCATAGTACTTTTAACAACGGGATGTACATTGTGCCAGCAAAGCAGCAGAACTGCACTTCAACAGCACCTTGGGATCTTTCAATAATCCAGGGAGATGGGGCCTTGGTCCAACATATTTCAAAAACTGAGCTTTCAGTGATGTTGCAATGCACTGGAGCAGGGTTTGATTCCACAGTCTACTGTGTCAGAAGGGACTTTACTACCTACTGAGTTGACAGTTTTAATCTGTAAAAGAATGTTTTTTTTAATTTGGGATAGATAGATTGGACTGCACTACTGAACATTCCAATAAAATCTATTTAGTGTCTTACTTGCCACTCTAGATAATGTAGTTTGGGTTAGAAAGTGAATTCTCAATGCTCAGTGACATAATCGTATTTACCAATGGAGCCATAATGGAGCTCTGTGATTTTTAATTTACTGTGGCACTACTGAATTATGGGATAAATGCACTACATTCTGTAGATTATTTATTGTGCATGAGTTCAAAAATTGGCTGTACTACAAGGTGGAAAGAGAAGTCAGTAACAGAAGCAGAATTCAATTCAGATGATCTTAAATTGCATTGATCTGCATAATTTAGTATAGTAAATCTCAAATTAATTTGAACTAAAAACTGTTTAAACAAGAAGTTAGACATATTTGCAGAATATTAATGTAATTTTAATGCTGCACACTTCTATTTTTTACAATCTTTTTCCAAGGATTTCAGAAATCATTACAGGTGAAAGGTAGACAGTGGTACACAATTCACACCATCTATTGAACTATATATGTGTAGCCTCACCTTTAACAAATGGTAATAAATTGTGAAACTGTCAATGTACTCAGCTGGAGAGCATGGCATAAAGATGGAAGAAAATCTCTGGCAGCCACAACTGACCAAGGTAAATGATCTGAGATAAATGATCAATCAGCAACTGCACTCCAACGTTTCAGAGAGCTATTTTGCATTATTGTGCAATGTCCACAATGTATAGTAAAGCTCTTAGCAATCATTTTTCAGTGACCTTAACAAATAAAACCAACTAAACCAATATACATTGGCATCTCTGCAAAAAAGGCCAAGCCCACTGTAAGTTTTAAAAGCAGTACTATATTAAACCTTTATCTCATCAATTACATATTATATCCTGCATAGCATGGGCCGAGTTCTACGTTTCTTGATTCTTTTTAAAAAAAATCTAGTCATTGCATTATTTATCAGCTTAAAGATGTTTGAACATCTATTACTACAAAGGAAAAATAAGGTAAAATTTAAAGTATCATGTGAATCACTGGTTGCCTTTCCAGGATGGCGCTTCTTGTTAGTGATTTGTGGGTGTGAAGTGATCTCAGTGTAGAACTGGGGCTGTAGTTGTAGAACAAAGGCATCCCAGTAGACTACCAATCTTATACTTGTAGACCATGTCAATTTTACTACAGGACCAGACCTGTAGAACAGTCTCCATATTGAACCAGAACTTTAGAACTTGCCTATAAAACAGCTACAAGTGACTACATTTCTAAAATTGTTTAATAATTCCCACGTGCTTTGCGGGATCTTGAGGACATGAAAGGTTCCTTATAAATGGAAGTCTGTCTTTTTCCTTTGAGTTTGTACCTCATGATTTGAATTAAATTAAAAAGCCTGTACTTTAACAACAAAAAATGTATTTGAGTGCTTTTAACTTCACAGTCATGATCAAATAGACAGAGCAGCACAAAAAGAGGACATTCATCCCATCAAGTTCATAGCAGCTCTCTTTAGAACAATCCAGTCAGTCCCAATTCCCTGTTCTATCCCTGGAAGTTTCTGTCCCTAGATGCCTTTCTAAATTTCCTTCTGAAACCACTGATCATTTTCACTCCCAGCTCATAGGCAGCACATTTTAGGTTATTACTACTCACCGCATAAAATAAAGTTTCCTCACATATATTCCTGCATTTCGTTCCCAAAACCTTAAATCTATGTACCCTAGCCATTGTACCTTCAACGAATGGGAACAGCTTTTTTAAAAAAAATCTATGTTATCTAAACTTGGCATTATCTTGTACGCCTCCATCAGATCTCCCCTCAACTTGCTTTGCTACGAGGAGAACAATCCTAGCTTCTCCAATGTAACTTTGCAGCTCAGACCGTCCCTCCCTGCAACCATTTTGCTAAATCTTCCAGTACCCTCTCAAAGATCTTCATATCTTTCTTGAAGTGTGGTGACCAGAATGCATACAATACTTTCATTGCAGACTAACCAGAACTTTAAAAAGATACAGTATAGCTTTTCTGCTGTTGTACTCAATACCTCTTTTTAAGAAGCCTAATATCCCACATGTTTTGTTAACAACTTTCTCAACGTCTTGCCAACTCAAAAATCTATATGCATGATCACCCAGGCCCTTCTGTTCATGCACACTCTTTAGAACTGTACCAAAAATTCCATATTGGCTCTCCTCATCCCTCTTGCCAAAACGCATCATCTCATATTTCTGTATTAAATTCTATCTGCCACTTGTCTGGCTATTCTGCTAGAACATGTATATACTTTAGCAGTCTGGTATTGTCATCCTCACTGTTTGAAACATCTCCAAGTTGGGAATCATTGTCAAATTTTAACATTTTATTCTGCATTTCAACATCCATTCACTTGATCCTAGTACTGTCCCTTGAGAACATAGAACATTATAGCACAGTACAGGCCCTTCGGTCCACGATGTTGTGCTGAGATTTTATCCTGCTCTGAGATCTATCTAACCCTTTCCTCCCACATAGCCCTCCATTTTTCTATCATTCATGTGCCTATCTAAGAGTTTTTTTAATGTCCCTAATGTATCTGCCCCCACCACCTCTGCTGGCAGTGCGTTCCACACACCCACCACTGTCTGTGTAAAAAAACTTGCTTCTGTCATCCCCCCATACCTTCCTCCAATCACCTTAAAATTATGCCCCCTTGTGCGAGCCATTTTCGCCCTGGGATTGTCCACTTGATCTACGCCTCATATCATCTTGTACACCTCTATCAAGTCACTTCTCATCCTCCTTCGCTCCAAAGAGAAAAGCCCTAACTTGCTCAACCTATCCTCATAAGACCTGGCTCTCCAAGCCAGGCAGCATCCTGGTAAATCTCCTCTGCACCCTCTCTGAAGCTTCCACATCCTTCCTGTAATGAGGTGACCAGAACAGAACACAATACTCTAAGTGTGGTCTAACCAAAGTTTTATAGAGCTGTACCATTACCTGGCAGCTCTTGAACTCAATACCCTGACTAATGAAGACCAAAACATCATACGCCTTCTTAACAACCCTATCAACCTGTGTGGCAACCTTGAAGGATCTATGGACGTGGACCCCGAGATCCCTCTGTTCCTCCACACTGCTAAGAGTCCTGCTATTAACCTTGTATCCTGCCTTCAAATTCGATCTTCTAAAGTGTATCACTTCACACTTTTCCAGGTTGAACTCCATCTGCCACTTTTCAGCCCATCTCTGCATCCTATCACTGTCCTGTTGTAACCTACAGTAACCTTCTACACGATCCACAACACCACCAACCTTCGTGTCATCAGCAAACTTACTAGCCCACCCTTCCACATCCTCATCCAAGTCATTTATAAAAAGCACAAAGAGCAGAGGTCTCAGAACAGATCCCTGCAGAACACCACTGGTCACCGACCTCCAGGCAGCATATGCTCCCTCTACAACCACCCTCTGTCTTCTATGGACGAGCCAATTCTGAATCCACACAGCCAAGTTTCCCTGGATCCCATGCCTCCTTACTTTCTGAATGAGCCTTCCATGAGGAACCTTATCAAACGCCGTACTAAAATCCACGTACACCACATCCACTGCTCTACCTTCATCAATGTGCTTTGTCACATCCTCAAAGAATTCAATTAGGCTCGTGAGGCATGACCTGCCCCTCACAAAGCAATGCTGACTGTCCCTAATCAGCCTACGCTTCTCCAAATGTCCATAAATCCTGTTTCTAAGAATGTTCTCCAGTAACTTACCCACCACTGAAGTGAGACTCACTGATCTGTAATTCCCAGGGTTATCCCTACTCCCTTCCTTGAACAAAGGAACAAACATTTGCCACCCTCCAATCATCTGGCACTACTCTTGTGGCCAGTGAGGATGCAAAGATCATCGTCAAAGGCACAGCAATCTCTTCCTTTGCTTCCAGTAATAACCTGGGATATATCCCGTCCAGCCCCGGTGATTTATCTATCCTAATGTTTTTCATAAGTTCCAGGACATCCTCTTTTCTGACGTTGACATGCCCCAGTGTATCAGCCCTTTGTACGCATCTTCACAAACATCAAGGTCTCTATCACTGGTGAATGCCGAAGCAAAGTATTTATTAAGGACCTCCCCTACCTCTTCTGACTCCAGGCACATGTTTCCTCTTTTATGCCTGATCGGTCCTACCCTCACTAAAAGGAACACCTCTATCTACTATCCTCCAAATGGATAAACTATTTAACATAACTCACTGTTTTTATTGTTCTTATGCCAATTTTTAAAAATCCAAGGTGATAGTAATCTTCCTGATTCATGAGCCTCAGTTCTATCGATCAGTCTTTCATGTGGTACTTTGTTGAATGCTTTCTTAAAATCCAGATAGATAACATCCATTGCATTCTCTTCATCAACCACTGTTGCTTCTTCAAAGAATTCTTCTGTAATTACCTTAGAACACCTAATAGTACATCACAGGTACTTTATCAAAAAAGTTTGACATCAAACCACAAGTGGAGTTAGGTTTGAAGGAGGTTCTTAGAGGAAAGAAGTAGATAAGTGGAAAGATTTAAGGAATAAATTTTAGAGCTTAGTACTTTGCTACCTAAAAACAAGGTTGTGAATGATGGAGTAATTAAAACTATGAAAGGTGTTACCAACATAATGGCAGGAGAATAGATATGTGGAAGGGTAGTAAATGGAGGAAATTGAAGAGATGCAGAGGGACAAGACCATGCAGGGACTTGTAAGATGAGAATTATAAAATCAAGGTGTTACTTACTTGGGATCTAATGTTGGTCAACAAGCAATGGTGACAGGTGAAAAGGATGCTCTGAGCTAGGACATGGGCAACATAGTTTTGATGATATGTAGATTACTGGGTGGATTTCTGAAGAAAGGTCATCAACCCGTTTCTCTCTCCATAGATGCTGCTTGACATTGAATATTTCCAGACTTTTGTGTTTTTATTCCTATGTATAGAATCTGGGAGGCTGCCCAGGAGTGCCTTGAGGTGATGAAGGGATTGATGAGGGTTTCAACAGCAAGTGAGCTGAGTTGGGTGATGTGACAGAGCCGGAAAAAAATCTAGTTTTGGAAGCAATGGATGCTCACAGTTAAGTTTTAATGAAAAATAGACTAATTTAGCCACACAATGGCAAGGATAAGCATGTGGGTCTCTGGATGGGGAACAGTTATAGCGAAGTGAATCAAAGACAATAGTTTTGATCTTTCCAATAATAAGGTTGAGGAAATTTCTGCCCATTCAATCTGACAATTTAGATACACTGAATGGATAAAGAAAAAATGGTACAGAGACTTTAAACTTACAGATGGATTTGCCCCACATTACCATTAGCAGGAACATGCAAGTGTTTCAAGTATGCAATTTCCATTATAAATATGTAGGAGATAAATTGGGAATATTTACAAATGTGTGTACTGGTTCAATGAATCCATACTCCCTTACTCTACTTCATCTACACACTTGACTTGCTTGACAACACCCAGACCAATGTCACAGGAGACTAGCATTCATTTGTTTTTAAAAGTCCTCTGCAATTTAAGATATAAAATGTTGATTATATATTTTGCCAAATCTTTGTCTAGAAAATACTCTTTCATTACAAATCATTTGAATAATATCTGAACACAAAAATTTGAATTTTGAGCTGGCTTTGAAAACAAATGGTGTTTCTGATGGCTGAAAGCACAACCAAGATAACTGACATTTTCCCGATGTAACTGCAAGGCACTCCCATAATTTTGTAACAATTAAACTAAGTACCTTCAGTTGCTCCACCATGTATAATTCTGGGGTGGGGTAAGTGAAAGATTATCTGATCAGGTGTACTTACAGTTATGCAATTGCAGCTGCAACACATGAGGCTGCCAGTTAGTCCACTGTTTCCCTGTTAACTCTTTTAAAAAGCTTTTCAATGGTCTCATTGCTTCGCGCATGGTCTTTATTTCCTTTCAATTTAGATAGTCCCACTAGCCAAGGGGTGGTACTGGGCCTAATCTTTGGGAATAAAAACAGAAAATACTGGAAATACTCAGCATCTGTGGAAAGAGAAACAGTCAATGTTTCATATCTTAGATCTTTCATCAGAACAAGTTTGTATTAACTGTTTTGCTTTTCACAGATGCTGCCTGACTTGCTGAATGTTTCCAGCAATTTTTGGCTTTGTTGGGGGTAGATCCTGTCTGACTAATTTGATTACATATTTTGTAGAGGTAACTAAGCAAGTCGATGAGGGTAGTGTGGTTGATGTAGTCTACGTGGACAAGGTCCTACATGGCAGACTTGTCCAAAAGGTAGGAGCACATGGGATCCAGGGCAACTTGGCAAATTGGATCCAAACCTGGCTTGGTGATGGAAGGCAGAGGATGATGGTCAAGGGCTACTTTAGTGATTGGATGGCTGTGACGTGGTGCACTGCAGTAATCAGTGCTGGGACCTTTGAGGTTTGTTATATACATTAACAATCTGGTTATCTTTACTAAGTTTGTGGATGACATAAAAATTGAATGTGTTAATAGTGAGGATGATAGTCTTTGGTCACAGAATGATATTGATGAGTTGATTGAAAAAAAGTGCATAAATTTCCTTTGAAGGTGATTAATTGACAGGCATAGTTTGAATTTGTTTTTTTTAAATCACATTTTCAAGCAATTTCCCCCCACCACCTCCTCCAGATTATACCTCAATTTGTTAATACAAATCTCATCTCGGGTCTTTACACAGTTAGCTAAAATATATGTTTCCTGGTTACTGACGTTCTGTTTCTGGAAACAATTTCTCCATATTTATATTATTAAAACCTTTCATGCTGTTGGACATCTTTATTAAATCTTTCCCTAACCTTTGATGTCCTAAGGTGAACAAGCTGAATCTCAAGTCTCTTGATGTAATTGGTCCTGGATCACTAATACCATTAGAGTAAATCTCCTTTGCACCCTCTCTAAGGCTTTGATATTTTTCCTAATTGTGGTGTCAAGAAGTGGACTCAATACTCTAAGCTGGTGGCATCTATTCAGTGATTTATTAAAGTTTAGTACAACTGATTTTTTACGTAGCCTTCCCACTTTTCTAGACACTTTCAAAGATTTGTATAATACACCACCAGTACCTCTGTGTTCCTGCACCCTCTTTACAATTACACCATTTAGATTACATGCTGCTGCCTCATTCTTCCTCCCTAAATACAGCATCCCACACTTCTCTGGTTTACACTTTATCTACCATGTGTCTATTGTGGTCCTTTGTCAATGCCATTTGAAAGTTCATATGATCAGTACCAACTGCCCTGCCCTTCATCAAACCACCAAATTACTTCAGCAAAGAGATGTCAGTCTAGCTAGACATGATCTGCCTTAACTGACACGGGCTCCATATTTTCCATGTGACAACTTTGACTCAGATTATTTTCTCTAAAAGTTTGTCAACCGCAGGCATCCGGCTGCCTGGTCTATTATGGTCCAGTTTATCACTCTCCCCAAACTGTCCAAAAAGAGATACATTTCTTAGTGATTGGTCTTGATCCCATTCGCTTCTTTTCTCCTGGAGCTGCAACGCTTCATTATAATAAAGTGTTGCAATTCTATAAGAGCAAATAATATTCACCCAAAAACCTGAGCCAGCCTATCAGTCAAAAGCAGATTCAAGTTCTGCCCTTCCAATTGGAATTTTGACAATTTAACTTGAGATCTTTGGGATTATCTTGTTACATGTTCATGTACAAAGTAAGTTAAAAATCAATTATAGTCCCCTAAGACACAAAACTGCAGCTTAAAAATGTTACTGGAATAACTGCCCAGGACAAAATATTAATTAGAAATGCAAAGTGAGTTCTTATCATGAACAGCACTTTGATACTTAAGAAAAGGCTGAACTGAAATAACCAGAGGAAACCTGTGACCTATCCACTCAAAAATATAACTCAGCAATCACAGCAGCAGCAAGACCTGGAAAAATGTGTTTCAGTAGTGCCTTTGCCAAATAAATTTTAGAAAAATGAACAGCCCCCATGTTGTGATGTGTCCCAGAGGAGCCCAAGTCAGCCATTCTCCTTTCTTTCTATCCATCATATTCACATAAATCCCAGAGGTGGACCAGTTTCTGAGGACTTGCACAGCACATTATCCTCGAGCTTAACAATCCAATATCAGTGTAGCAGGGGATAATTACTTTCCATTGATGAAAAAATGCCCCAAACCCTGTCAAGCATAGTAATTTGCATCTTACAGCATTCAAGATCAATAGAAACAGTAAAAGCTTTTTTAAAAAAAAATGGAGCAAGCAATGCATGCAGCGGACTTCAATGGTTAGAAACCCAGAAATAGGAATGAATATATAACAAGGGGGAATCAGGGCAAATAGATAATAAAATAATATTATTAAGAATAAATAGTAAAGAATGAAACTAGGAACAGTGAACCAGTCTGTTTGTGGGAAGAAAAATCAGGGCACTTGTCATTGAATGGAATAGAGATAACCACTCGAGATTAGACCAGTATTAAATATTGGATTACCAAACAAAATATATAATCCATTTAAAGGCACCGATGGCAGTTCTCTGAAGCACATTTATTTGTAGCCTACGGTTCAACAACTGCCATTATAACTCCATTTCTCATCATTAGAAGAGCCCTATCAATGTCACAGTGGTCTGCTAGAGGAGGTCAGTTTCACCAAAGGAGTGCATTCATCAGGGACAGGCAGGAGCTGAGGAGCAACTCAAGCCACTGTCTGTTGGCGAATTTCACACCGAGTGGTGGACATAATATTTTAAACAGCACAGTATAGGCCAATGTGCCACCCTGTAGGAGAACTGTGATGAACACAATTTTCAGCTGAAAGTAGTGAAAAGTATAAACGTGTGTGAAAAATAGGCTTTTTGTTAAATTACATCCATAAATGTGAAAACTGAACCATTCCCTACAACTACAATTATACAGATAAAAGTGACCTCATTCTACAAGAATTACCTCCATTATCATGTTGTATTAATTATGACACTATTACGATCCTCTTCATATTTTCCATAAACAAAAAGAGTAACAAGAAGGGTTAAATGTACAGGGGTGAAAGATGAAAGTAGTGAATTCCCCAAATGGGTTAACCTACTGGAAGCTTTGGTTAGATAATCTATATTCAACAATTTCCTTGGATCTTTCTTTTTGTTACTCCTTTTTCTGACCTCGTTCCCACCCTTACGCTGCTGCATCATTTGCAGGAACACTCGCCTATTCTCAAATAAATCAACTGCATGCTGAAGAACTTAGCCACCAAGACTATGACAGTCTCAGCTGTCATCCAGGCAATGAAAGTCTCAGCTTCCATCCATGTCTTGATTGAGAGTAGCTAATATCAAAGGTAGCATCAGGGATGTTACAACTGACTTCATGGGCCAAGGCTAGACATGTGAAAAATTTGTTGGTCTTCTTGCTCTTGACAGAGATCAGACAAAATTTCTTCCCTTAGTAGGTCATGAGTCTTTGGAATTCTCCGGAGGAAGCAGGATCTCTGAATATTTTTAAGGCAGAGGTAGATAGATTCTTAAATGCAAAGGAATGAAGGGTTATCAGGGTGGGTGGGAACGTAGAGTTCAGGTTACTATCAGATCAGGCATGACTTTATTGAATGCTAGTCATGACGGACTGAGTGGCTTAATCCTACTCTTATTTAGCTTGTCTGTACCACCATACACCAAAGAAACAGGTTCTTCAGCTGACCATATCCATGCAGACCATCAAGTACCCATCAATACTAATCCCATTTTCTCGTACTTGACCCACCATCTTCTACAATTCAAGTGTTCATCTACATATTAAACATTCTGAGAGTCTCTGCTTCCATTAGATTCCAACCATCCTCTAGGTGAAAAAAATCTTCCTCAAATTCTCTTTAAACCTCCTATCCCTTTGTGACTGAATGGCTCCATCTTCTCTGTGTTATAATTCCATCCCCCCCATAAACATCAGACTTTAGTTCGACATGTGTTAAGCGCAAATGATTTTCACTGAATGGCAGCAAAGTTGCAGTAGAACTATGAGCATGGCTCATTATCCAACTCTGGATCCCTAAGATAACATTTAAGGGATGTGGGCTTTGCAGGCTGAGCCAGCATTTAATTTTTTTAAATCAAAATAAACTTTATTCATAATAAAAGAAAATATATACAATAATAAAACTGTTCAAACCTTTACATTCGTGTACAGTTCAATTCTTAGTGTTACCTTTTTATGTATAAAAAACACAGCACCGATGCCACACGTGCGGCTCCCTGAGGTGATACCCCAATACCATATTTACAACATTTGAGCGGCTTCCTCGCCTGACCCCGCTCCTCCTTCTCCTGTGGCAGAAGGACCCTAAACTGTTGTCCTTCCCCACCGAGACCTCGCGCTGGCTGCACCCAGCTTCAATGCATCCCTCAGCACGTACTCCTGCAGCCTGGAATGTGCCAGTCGGCAGCGTTCCCCTACGGACATCTCGCAGCGCTGGGAGACCAACAATTTTCAGGCAGACCAAAGGGCGTCTTTCACCGAGTTGATGACCTTCCAGCAGCAGTTAATGTCCGTCTCTGTGTGTGTCCCCGGGAACAGCCTGTAGATCAGAGAATCCTCTGTTACGCTGCTGCTGGGGATGAAACGTGACAAGGACCCCTGCATCTTGTGCCACACCCTCCTCGCAAACCCACAGCCCGCAAAGAGGTGGGCGACCGTCTCGTCCCTGGCGCAGTCCTCCTGGGGGCAGCGCCAGGGACGAGACGGTCGCCCAGGGACGAGATGGTCTGGACAGTCTGCTCAGGGAACCACCCCGCGGTGTCCATCGAGTCCTTCTCCTGCAGCGTCTGCAGGATGTTCCGTGCTGACCACTTCCTGATGGACTTATGGTCCAAGGGATTGGTCCGGAAGAACTTTTCCACCAAGGACAGGTAGTGCGGCAACGTCCAGCTGACTGGGACGCCGTGTGGCCACAGGGCCAGGCCCATCCTTCGCAACAGCCGGGACAGGTAGAACCTCAGTACGTAGTGACACTTGCTACCCACGTACTTGGGTTCCACGCACAGCCTGATGCAGCCACAGATGAAGGTGGTCATCAGCATGAAGGTGACATTGGGGACACTTTTACCCCCATTGTCCAGGGACTTGTTCACGGTGACCCGTCGGACCCACTCCATCTTGGATCCCCAGACAAACTGGAAAACGGCCCGGGTGATTTCCAAGCCGGAGGAGCGAGGAACAGGCCACACCTGCGCCAAGTACAGCAGCCCTGAGAGCACCTCACACCTGATGACCGGGTTCTTCCCAGTTATCGATAGGGAGCGCCGTTCCCACAGTCCCAGTTTCTGCTTCACCTTCCCAATCCGCTCCCGCCAATTTTTGTTGCACGCCCCGGCCCCTCCGAACCAGATCCCCAGCACCTTCAGATAGTCAGGCCTGACAGTGAAGGGGACGTTGGTTCGGTCAGGCCAGTTGCCGAAGAGCATGGCCTCGCTCTTCACGCGGTTGACTCTGGCCCCTGATGCCGACTCAAACCGGTCGCAGATGCTGATCAATCTGCCGACTGACCTCGGGTCTGAGCAGAAGACGGCGACGTCGTTCATGTACAGGGAGGTTTTCACCTGGGTGCCCCCGCTGCCTGGCAACGTCACCCCTCTGATGCTCTCGTCCCCAGTATTTAATTGCCTACTCCTAGTTGGCCTTGAGAAGGTGGCGGTGAGCTGCCTTTTTGAAGCGCTGTAGTCCTTGAGGTGTGGGTATACCCACAATACTGTTAGGGAGAAAGTTTCAGGATTTTGACACAGCGATGGTGAAGGAACGACGATATATTTCTAAGTCAGGGTGGCATGTGGCTTGGAGGGCAGTTTATTTAGATAAAGAAATATTACCACAATATGGCATTCAAACTTGTTTAAAAAATACTGAGGAAGTTGTATGGACCACTCAGACTCAAGGAAATAGGAGCAAGAACAGGCCACCTGGCCCCTCAAGCAGATAATTGCAGAGATTCACTACCCTCTAAAAAGACATTTCTGTGCAGCTCATCTTTAAATTATTTTGTAGCTATGTACTCTTGTTCATGAGTCTCCCACTAGTGGAAACATCTCAAATATCTACCCTGTCAAGCCCCCTTAGAATCTTATATTTTTGAATAAGATCATCCCTTATTCTTCTGACCTCCAAGGACATTTCAAATAAAGTCAATATAAATGTTTGGAGGGCTCAGATGATTCCACTCATTTTCCAAAACATTTAATGCTTTGGGATTGAGCTCCATGCATGCTGCTGGCAGAGGTAAATTCCGTTCATAACAAGAGAGTTCCATTTGGAGTCAGGCAGTATTAATGAGGAATTGCCTAGTAAGAATTGCCAAATGGACCAGGAATTCCACATCGTGAGTCAAACATTGAAAGTTATATCAGCAGAATTAGTTGAATAATTATTAGTTACTGAAAAATAAATTTACTACTCTCTGTTCAAAAATCTCATTTATTCAGTTGAGTATCCTTCTTTGTCAAATTACATCTCTTAAAATTTCATTTGTTAAAGTTCTGTATTCATCAGCCAAATGAGTTTAGTTAATTTAACACAAATTGGGAACTGAATTTGCATTCTTCCTGGTGTCTAAAGCTCACTACCATTGCAGGTGATGTATTTAGACATAAAAAGATAGGGGTGCTCAAAAAGGGCATGTTTAAATAGCTTAGTGTTTGTGTTACAAGTCCAGCAAAATTGCTGTAAAATTGAAGGTACATGACATTTCATTTTAAAGTGCTCCAGTTTAATTAAATACTGTTAAAAAAAGTCTTGTTGTACCTCTACACTTGAATGCATTTATAAATATACAAGGTGCATATTCTTCTAATTTACTGTTAATGATAGGGTAATTTTCTATGTCATAAATTCCATATTCCTTCAGGTTTAAAATGATAAATTCTTGAAGGGACAACATTAATGGAAATGTGGTAGTGAGGGTAAAATAGCTGTGGAACAAATTCACTATAGTATCAAGTTTGTATCACAGACAATAGCATACACCTTTTCAGTCGATTTAGCTATATTCACGGTTCACAATATTTCCACAAAATCTTTGATGAACTGCCTCATTGTAATTCACAAAATATCATCCAGTTTTCTTCACACATAGCAAAAAATATCCCCAAGAAATATTTTATGAGCCATCAAAATTAGTTGTAAACTGACACAGAATCTTTCTGAACTAATATGTATAATTCAGCCACACCAGGGTGCAGTGGGGCAGAGGGACTGGGTGACGTAGAGCATTAGACACACTTTTGCTCAGACTGATGGGATGAAGGTTTTGTTTGTCTGCTGTCTATCAGAATTCTAAATTATAAGATTGAGGAGATTAATTTCCATTCTTAACAGGCATGGCTTCAGAACAAAAAGTTATCAATAAATTACAAAGCCATTCAGGCAGGCCCCAAAATGGCTTATGTGGGAAATGGAAAACTTAAATTCATTTCTCTAACGCAGAAATGAGAGAACAGAAATATGCAATGACTTGCAGGCGTTTAGTACTCAGGTTTCATGCTAAATCTAGTATGCTTCCTAAACTCGTCCTGTAAAACAGAACATCAAGGGAAAACACTCCTTTGTCACACCTTGCACCAAATTGGACAACTATGGTTGTTGATGGCTAATCAACTCAGCCCCAGGGCTGTATCAGCTCCTCAGGGCAGTGCGTAGGCCCAATCATCTTTGGCTGCTTCATCAATGATCTTCTTTTCATCCCAAGATCAAAAATGGGGATGTTAGCTGAAGATTGCAATCACTATTACATAGAAAATGTAGCAGTCCATTCCAGCATGCAGCAGGACCTAGATAATATTCAGGCATGGACTGATGTAGCAAGTAACATTGTCTCACAAGTGTCAGGTAAGGACCATCTCCAAGAAGGGCGAGTCTAGCTACCTACCCTTGACAGTAAACAGCACTGCCTTCGAGTTCCCCACCATCAACATCCTAGGGGTTCACCTTTAATTAGAAACTCAACTGGACCAGCCATATAAATATGACTACAAAGAGCAGGTCAGAGGATGGGTATTCTGTGACAAATAATCTACCTCCCGTCTCCCCTCACCCCATCCACCACCTTCAGGACAAAGGAGGAGTGTGATGAAATACTCTCCACTTGTCTAGATGAATGCAGATCAAACAACACTAAAGAAGCTTGACACCACACCGGACAAAGCAGCTTGATTGATTGGTACCCCATTCAGCAACCTAAACATTCACTCTCTCCATATTAGAATGCAGTGACTGCAGTGTGCTTTATCTGCAAAGTATATTGCAATTACTTGCTGGGTTCCTCCAGTGGCCACCTCCCTCTACCAAGGAGGAAAAGGGAGCAGATACATGGAAGCACCATCACTTACCTTTCCAAGTCAAGATGGTGTGTGACTTGATGCATCTCCATTACTTCATTATTGCTGGGTCTAAATCTTGGAACTCCCTACCCAGCAACATTGTGGTGTACCTTCACCAGAAGGAATGCCACTGTTCAAAGTAGCATCTCACCATCATCTTTTTGAAGGGAAATTAGGGATGGGCAATAAATGCTAGCCCATAAAAAGGTGGCCTGTCAGTGAGTCTAGCTGAGAATAAAATCTTTCAGAAGGAAGGATTGATGCAGTACCTATGGAAGAGAATCAATCACGGAGAGATCATTTAACATTAGGTACAGCTGAAGAAGGCTTCCTGGCCCAAGCAATTCACCAATCTTCTTCATCAAGAATTAAACTGTCTCTTTTTGTTTCCCTCCAGACGCATGATCATTCTAACTACTAATCTCTGTGATGTGCTTTCTGATTTTATTCCTTAACTTACCTTTCATCAGTTTATACATATAGCTCATTGCTCAGTGGTTCAACCTGGAATCAAACTTAGGGTTAACCTTTTCTATTCCTCAGCATCTTATGTAAATTTATTAGCTTACATCATCCCTCTCCTTTCAAGGCTGAAGAGTTCCAAATTATTATTTTTTTCCTTAGAGGCCTCTAATAAAATGGACCGGCATCCCTTGTGGCTCAATAATCAAAATGGAAGAATTGAAAGTATATTAGACAAACCATGGTAATTTTGGAAACATAGCTGTTCTGCAGTGAATGCATTTGGTATTGTTGATTCACTCCAAAAATGTCCAGCTTCAGGTTAAGTCAACATCATTATCTAGGTCCACAAATTCATTTACCAGCATGGGATAAAGCCAGCAGTATCAAGCAGGTGACCCATCTCAATTTCATCCCAAGATCCTCACCATCATAGAAACCAGCCTTCAGCCAATTCAATTAATTCTGCATGATATTAAGAAACAACTGAAAACACTGGTTACAGCAAAGATAATGGGACTAATAACATTCTGGTTGCAGTATTCAAGGTTAGCATTGAAGAACCAGCTGTGCCTCTGGCCAAGCTACTCCAGTTCAGTTACAACACTGGCACTCCATTCAACAAATCTGGAAAACTGCACAGGTACATCCTCTCTATTAAAGCCAAGACAAATTGAATCCAGTTAATTACTGACCAATCAGTCTCCTCTTTATCATCAGCAAAATGATGGAAGATGTCACCAACAGTGCTACTCAGCAATAATCTGCTCCCCAATGCGCAGTTGGGGTTATACCAGGACCATCCAGCTCCAGCTGTCAAAGCTTTAGTCCAAATAATGGACAATAGTTGAATTTAGAGGAGAGGAAGTTACTGCCCTTGACATTGATGCAGTACTTGACTGAGTATGACATCAAACAGCCCTGATGAAATTGAAGTCAATTAGTTGGAGTTATAATTTTAACAAAGGTGGTTTTGGTCACTAGAAACCCAGCAACTCAGCCCCAGAATATCTCTGTAGGAGTTACACAGGGCAGTGTCCTTATTCCTTATCATCTTCAGCTACTTCATCAATGATCTTCCTTCCATTATATCAGAAGTGGGGATGTTCACTGATAATTGCACAACATTCAATTCCATTTGCAACTCCTCAAAACTGAAGCATTGTTGTTCTCATGTAGTGATACCTAGATAATCTTCAGGCATGGACTGATAAATGGTAAGTAACATCACAGAAGTGTCCAGTAAGAGGTGGACTAACCATCTACCCTTGACAATTTTCAATGACATAACCGTTGCCAAGACCCCTACTATCAACATCTATCACCATGTATCAGAAAATCAATTGGACCAGCCACTTAAATACTGCAGTTACAAGAGCAGGTCAAATGGTGATACTCCAAAGCCTTTCCATCATTTATAAGGCACAAGTCAGGAGCATAATGGAATACTCTGCTTTTGCTTGGTAAGGTGCACCTCCAAAGAAAAAAGGACACTCGACACTATCCAAGACAAAATAGCTTGCTTGACTGGCACCCATTCACCTGTGAAGCACTGTGACTGTAGGCACACACCAGAGCTACTCTCGCAGTATGAAACCGAGGATCTCTACCACCAGGAAAGGCAAGAACAGCAGATGCATAGAAACACCGTCACAGGTTGCCCATAGATTGTGAGTATAACTCTGATGGACCTCACTGATTCAAGGTGGCAGTAATTTTTATTTTTACTTTGCAATAGAAGTCTGTTTGGATTACCCAGCTATCCCACCTAATTCTGCTTTCCATTGAAGGCACTGCCAACAACCAACTCACTGCCTGCACCAAAAGAGAAATTTACCCCCATTGTCTACATTTGTCATCATCTTTAAGACTTCAACTTAGGATTTGTATGCAAGCCAAAAGAAGCCTCTTATATAGCTTAGAAGCAATAGAGGCCCTTGCACCAGCTTTTATAGGATCCTTTAATATTGAATTTTATGAAAGATTTCAAGAAA
Source organism: Pristis pectinata (assembly GCF_009764475.1). Classification (NCBI taxonomy): domain Eukaryota; kingdom Metazoa; phylum Chordata; class Chondrichthyes; order Rhinopristiformes; family Pristidae; genus Pristis; species Pristis pectinata. The sequence continues at coordinate 40,348,270 of NC_067421.1, forward strand.
TCTAGTTACACTATCCCATATAATTTCCCAATGCCCATCTAGAAGATCAGAGACCTATTAAGAGTTATACAGAAAGGGATCCCCATGATAAATGAAGTAAGAGTCAAGGAAAATGAAAGAGATAGACTTTAACAAAGGAATCAAAATGGCAAAGGGTAACAAGGATGTGAGAAAGTAAAGGTGAGGGAACTTGGTAAAGAGGAAAAGTGGAAGGGAGCAATTAATAACATAGAGTCATAGAATAATACAACATGAAAACAGGCCCTTTGGCCTAACTGGTCCATGCTGACCACAGCATCCTCCCTGCTAGTCCCAATTGCCTATGTTTGGACCATAACCCTCCAAGCTCCTGCCCTCTATGTACCTATCCAAATGCCTCTTAAATGTTGCAATTGTACTCGCCTCGACCACTTCCTCTGGCAGCTTGTTCCAGGTACGCACTACCCTCTGTGTAAAGAAGTTACCTCTCAGGTCTCTTTTGAATCTCTCCCCTCTTATCTTGTATCTGTGCCCTCTAATTATGGACTCCCCAACCCTGGGGAAAAGACTGTGACCGTCCACCTTATCCACACCCCTCATGATTTCATAAACTTCTATGAGGTCACCCCTCATTCTTCTAAGCTCCAAAGAATAAAGATCGAGTGTGGCCAACCTCTCCCTATAACTCAGGCACTCAACTCCAGGTAGCATCCTTGTAAATCTCTTCTGCAGTCTCTTCAGCTTGACAACGTCTTTCTTATAACAGGGTGACCAAAACTGTGCATAATACTCCAAATGTGGCCTCACCAATGACATATAACTGCAACATAATGTCCTTACTCCTATACTTGATGCCCCGTCTGATGAAGGCCAGCATGCTAAATGCCTTCTTCAACAACATGAATCAGAGAGAGAGAGAGAGGGAAATTAATGATATCAGAGAGTCAGAGAGGGGGGGGGGGGGAAGAGAGAGAGAGATAGAGATTGAGAGAGAGTTATAGAGAGAGAGAGATTAAAAAGAACAATCAGTGAGAGGGAGCAAAAGATTGTCAAATATGATCAGTACCTACTTGGTTCTGATGAATGATACAACTGGGTGGTTGGAGATGGAAGGAAGACAAGTGCGGATTAATTAGTATGTGCACAAACTTTAAACCACTAGCTAAAGTGCTGGAAAACAGTACATTCCTACTGCCAAGGGATGGTCAACAGCATTGTGAAACAAAACACTTGACTGATTTATCCTCACAAATCATTGTTGGCATTTTTGTTAAGTTTTTTTTGACAGTGTTCACTGATCCTCCAAAAGAATTGCTATTAACATTTACCTACTCCACTTAGAAATCATAGAAGACATAAAATTGCTCTTGAAAGCATTCATAAAGGGATGTGGAGGCTTATCCTATAGTATTCAACCACATGAGAAACCAAGTACTGGAGGAGGAAGGTTGGCAGCGAAGGAGAAGTAAAAAACAAGAGCGGAACAGGGGATGCAAAGGGAAGGAAATAGAAAGATAGAATAAACAAGAAAGGAGGATGGAGGAAAAAAGTTGATTAGATTCACAGGCTCCAAGTGAAAAGCAAATTGTTAACTGATACGATGCTTAATCATGAGTTTGCCTGTTTTAAAAATTCTTTACAGATGCCGACATCAACTTTGACTCATGGAGTTAACTATCCTCCAACTGGTTTTAACACCACTGCTACAAATGACCCTTGAGGGCTTAATGAAAGGTGGATGTTCCATCTTTCATTTTGGTGAGCACTACAATTTACACTGAATTCTTGGAGTCAACTTCAAGTGCAAACAAAGCATGGAGGACTCCAACTTCTACAGGATGTCGATATATACCGCTGTCACTTTCGTCACATATTTCAGCCATCTGATACTTCAAGAAAATTATAGAAATAAATAATAAAATTTAAGATTAAAGAAGTCAAGTGCAATATATTGTTGCTGAATTTGCAGTTTGGCGCACATTAGACACAAAAAGAATTTGGTGCCAATATTTTAACTCTTGAACTGCAATTAGGTACAGTGCAATTTCTCTCTTTCCAGCCAGAGTTTTGTGCGCTTTGGGGTATTGACTGTAGTAATATATAAAACACAGTAAAGAAGTTATGATTTTAGGAGCTTCAATACATTTAAAATAATTGTTAGTGCTATTGATCCTGTTATCTTTCCCTCTGTCTCCATTTTCCCCCAACTAACCTATTTTTCTGTATAAATTCATTTAACAAGAAGAAAGTCTTCAATCTTTTGTTTTTATTACTCTCTTCTTCCTGAACTTCTGAAATAAAAAGTCACTTCCAAAAAGCAGGTGTTTCAATCGCACAGCAGTTTTAGAAGATGCCTTTCAGTTAAGCAACTGAACAGAATGCAAACTTTGTAGCCAATTGCTGACACCCAACAGTGCATCAAATATGAAAACACCTCTGTACTCTTGTCAATATCTCCTGTGGGCACTTAAAGATGTGGGAAGGTAACCGTTAAGTAAAATTCTCAGCAGATCCTATCAAAAGAAATAAATCATGCATGGTTGTACACTTTTTCCAAGCAAGGCAGTAAGTGTCTTGAGTTCATTGAGAAGCCTTCAAACTCTGTACTTTGAGCATCAGCACACAGAATCTGCTGCTAAATGATTCTGGTAATTCTAAGTAAAATCTGTGCAGAGGCAAAGGTACAGAATCTTATTAAACAGATTCCTTTATCATTATTGTAGTAATGTTATACAATATGTGACATACATCCTCAAAAACACATGTGGACCTTGAATTGAAAGTGTTAAATTACTTGTTTTGGTAGCCTCTACGTTTGGGAGTCCACCAACAGCACTTCAGACAAGCAAGGTCAGATTCTTGGTTCAAACTGTATGCACAATCAGCTAAGAGGCCTGCATTAAAGCCAAGAGAACTGCAGACCAGGTCACATATGGAAATCACTAAAGCTATTTCACTTGCCAGAGGTTATTAATAAATCTCCAGCTATTTCCTTAAGTAAATAATAGGATCCCATCTTTCAAACAAGTAAAGTCTGGATCTGTTATGGTACCAATTTTATCCTTCCTTTTTTCCCCCTACAAAGAGGAAATACAAATCTCTGGTGACAACAATTGCAAACTGTGAATTATAAACATCCATGTGTCTTGGTTAAGGGTCTCTTACAATTTTCCTGACAGCTGCTAGTGCCTCATGGGTTATTTAGTGGCCGCAGTAGAAGTTTTCTCAGGAACTCAGCCATTGTGGTAACACCAGCCAGCTTTGCGTTAAAGTTAAACATTCTGAATCGTATATGTAGGCGAAACCTTCACAACATAATAATGTGTAGAGCATTAAACAACAACACATTCCCCATTTTCACTCAGAGAATTAAAAGGAACATATGGATAGAATGGAAAATGGAACTGACAATACATGTATTTCTTATGACAATTTGGATTTATCACCAAACTTCAGCTTGGACATTAGTATGAATATTTCCCAATCTGGTAAGAAGCAAAGGTACAACCGATTTTTGAAATAGATGTTACTAGAGCCTTAGCTCAATATAGAATCATAATGCAATGTTTCAGCTTTCTATGTAGGAATCCATTCAGCCCCATTCCCCTGCTCTAGTCCCAAAGCCTTGCAAGTTTGTTTATAAACTAATCAATTATATTCTAAAATCTTTGGTCGTCTCTGCTTTTATCACCTTCAGAGGCAACAAATTCCAAGTCGTTACTATTTTTAGCAGAACAAGGTTCTTCCTTCCATACCTCTTGCCCAAAACTTGCTGCCAAGTCTTTGTATCATCAGCTAATGGGAGCAGATTTTTTTTTGTCGACCTTATCCAAACTTGTCATTATCTTGTGCATCTCCATTAAATCTCATCTCAACCTCCTTTACTCCAAGCAGCACAACCATAGATTCTCCAAACTAATTTTATATCTAAAATCCCTCCTTCCTGCAATCGTCCTGGTAAATCTCCTCAGCATCCTCTCAAGGATTTTCATGTCCTTTGTAAGGCAACGTAACCAGAACTGTGTGCAATATTCTCATTGTGACCTGTCCAGAGCTTTATAAAAGGTTTAACATAACTTCTCTGCTTTTGTACTCAATATGTCTGTTCATAAACCCCAACATCCCATATACTTTGCTAACCAATCTCTCAATATATCCCTCCATCCTCAAAGATCTGTACACCTGAACCACTTAATCTTTCTGTTCCTGCAGGTGATCTAGAACTGTTTTATTAAATCTATATTCCCCTTCCCATCCAAACTACCAAGTGCATCACCCCATATTCACCCCACTAGCCACTTATCTGTCCATCTTGCTAGCCTATTGGTATCACCCTCACTGTTTATCGTACCTCCAATTCTGGTATCAGTGGCAAATTTTGAAATTTTATTCTGTATTCCAATATACAAGTCATTTACATATATCAAAACAAAAAGTGGTCCCAGCACTGACCCCACTGGGAATACCACTATTATGCTTCAGCCTGAAAAACAACCATTTACCACGACTTGCCATTTCCTATCCTTATCAAATTTTTATTCAAATTGACATTGAGCCTGAGTCTTGGTAAGTTCTGTTAACCTGCCTTTTAAATGCTACTTATTTAAAAATTTCATTTTTTGGCTGTGAGCAATACTGCCATTGATTGCTCAGTCCTAAATGTCCCTAAACAGACTGGTTACTTCTGAGCTCTATTAAGAATCAACCACATTGTTCTGGGTTTTACACAATGAGTCAACCACATTGTAAGACAGGTTACAATGCATAGAAAGGCTGGAGGGCTCAACTGAATTTACTTTAACTCAAGGACTCTCATAGATGAGTCAGGTGAGCTTATAGCATGTATCAAAACTTGGAATTATGATGTGAGTGCAATCACTGAAACCTAGTTGAGGGAAGGCAGGTCTGGCAACTTCACGTTCTAGGATATAAAAGTTTCAGACATGACAGAGGGGAATGCAAAAGAGGAAAGGGAGTCGTACTACTGACTGGAGAGAACATAAAGGCAGTACTTAGAGGGACCATCCAATGTGGCCATATGGATAGAACTCAGGAATAAGAGGAGCAATCACTTTGCTGGGGTTATACTATAGGCTTTCTAATAGTCAGTGGGAATAAGGGGAACAGATATATAAGCAAATCGCAGAAAGGTGTCAGGGGAATAGGGTTATAGTAATGAGAGATTTTAACTTCCCCAATATTGACTAGGATTGCCTTGGTGCAAGGGGCTTAGATGAGGCAGAATTTGTTCAAGAAAGTTTTTTGAGACAATATGTAGAGAGTCCTATAGAGATGGGGAAGTACTTGACCTTATCTTAGGAAATGAAACTGGACAGGTGGTGGAAGTGTTGGTGGGGGAACACTTTGGGAACAGTGACCGTAAGTTTCAAGGTAGTTATATAAAGGGATAAAGTTGATACTAAAGTTAAGGTCTTGAATTGGGGATAGGCTAACTTCGGTAGCCTAGCAAGGACTTGGCAAAGCGTCAACTGTCCATTTCTCTCCACAGATGCTGCCTGACCCACTGAGTTCCTTCAGCAGCTCTTTCTTTTTGAGTATATTAGTCTTGCTCTGTGCATCTTATCTTCTTTGTCTGAAACAGACTTCTTCATTGGCCTTTGAAATATTGAATATTATCACTGAATATTGTCCTTCTCTAGTACTATCAACACTCTTGCTCCTTTCTGCACCTTCTGCCTCATTTTTACACCTGTAGCCTAGTGTCCAATCCACCAGCAAATTAATTTAAACCCTTCCCAATCACACATGTGAACCTCACTGTGAGAACTTCGATCCCAATTTTATTAAGATGAAGACAGGCTCTTTTTAATAGGTGACTATTCACCATCACAGGACCCAATGCCCTGGAATCTAAAGCTACGCTAAGGCCCAAATCATGCTTGAGTCCTCCTCATCCTCCAATTTCCTCTTTTGCTGGTGTATAGCACTGGGAGTGATCAAGAGATTACTATATTTGAGATATGTCCTCCTTGCTCTCTCTCTCTCTCTCTCTCTCTCTCTCATTGGGATTGATGTGTTCCAAACTTATTGCTCACTCTCCACCTCAGAACAATCTACACTCTCTCCTTTCCCCAGGCACTAAGGAGGCAACAAAGTATGCAGGATTCACAATAATGATTACAGAAAATCCTAACCAAAATCAAAAAAGCTGCAGATGCTGGAAATCTAAGATAAAAACAAGAAATGCTGGAAATACTTAGCAGGTCAGGCTGCATCTGTGGGAAGAGAAACAGAGTTAACAATTCAACTTGAAGACTTTTTGTCACAACCAAATGAAAGGTCTTCAACCTGAAATGTTAACTCTGTTCTTTTTCCCAAAGTTGCACCCTAGCCTGTTGAATATTTCCAACAGAAAATGCTACCTGTGCCCCTAAGCATGGAATCTCTTCTAATGACTGCATTTCCACACCTTGCTGTTTCCCACTGGTGCCAATGCTCTGGTGTGCACTCCTTCAAAGCTTGGTATGGAGCACTACCGAAGACTGGGGAGTCCAGTCAAGTTGCACTCACTGCCAACTGAAAGTATTATTGATATATCACATCCCATTAGCTCAAATTATTTGGCTAGTGGAAGGTGATGGCACTTGTCAGTTGCTATTAATCTCAAGAAACATGAGCTTAAATCTTCAGGCTGCTCTGTGGCATAGATATCCCCTTGCCAAACGTTAGTTTTAATTGGGATAAGGAGGATCAAAGCATGGTTTGAGACATCATGTAGGAGGGAGAGCTGCAGATTCTTGAGGCATTGGGACCTGTTCTTGTAAAGCAGGCACCTGTTAAAAAGGGACTGTTTTCACCTCAACAAGACTGGGACCAATGCCCTCACAGAAATATTTGGTGGAAGAGTTTTAATTAAATTAGCGGGTGGGTTAGGTCCCAATGTATAGGTGCAGAAAAAGGGGCAGAAGGTGCATAAAGAAGCAAGGGTATTGATAGGACTAGAGGAGGAAGCACTACAGCATAAAACAGGAGCAGACTTGGAAAGATTACAAGGAACACAAAGACAGGGATTTGTGGGATCAGGCAATGGTAATATGACTAAGCTGCTTGAACAACCAATCGAAATTAAGGTTTTTAATGGTAATAAACCAGGAAGAAAAAGGCTATATTTTTTTTAATTCATTTTAAAGAGAGCAAAATAAAGATGGGAACATAAACATGGATTGAGGCAGAAGCTGAAGTGCTCTAAACTTTATAGTAAGATTCAAATTGTTTCAAAGATCCTGGAATAATTACTCTGAAGGAATGACAATATATGCAAAATTGTTTTTTTTTGGGGAGCAGGGAGGATGTTCTGCACTAATTATGGTTGCACATTTAAAAACTCAATTCTACCTTATTCCACAATGTGTAACATTTCAATGTTGCAAACAGTGAAAATAGCTTGTTAAAAGTTCAAGTCTTTGTTAATTCACTGATTTTACGTTGATTCTTCAGAGAAGACTGCAATCGTGCAGTCAGTGGAAAAGCAGGAAATCACAACAGTAATCTCTGGATTTCTGCATCTAATTATGCACGGGCGTACTCCTGAAGTTACTGACAGAATTCCCTTTCTTAAAAAATAACGGACTGTGCCAATAAACTCACTGTTACTGTCATCCAAAATCCCAGGCTATTAATAAGCACATTAAAATAAATTGTGGTAGAATAAGGCATTCATAAAAACAGTTTGAAGGATAATATTTTACAAAACAGAATCCCATTTGGCCTTCAGTGAAGCTCTTTATGTGGCCTTCCTGCTTGATTTCCTTTCAATTAATTAGGACATCATTGCTGAGAAAATTTTGGAAAAGAAAAAGGCAGAAAGCAAAATACGATAAAAAAAACACTTAACTGAAAGAAGAACCGACATCAGCGGGGTGAGACGGGGATGTTAGCAGTTAGAGCAGGAAACACTCACTTGGTTGTCTGATTGGTACTCAGAGACTCCTTATAAAATTCCATTTGTGTACATCTGATGATTGTAGTTTAGATTTGGCAGAGGTGGTCCTATGGTCAAATGGACTGTTTATACTTACCAACTGGGAGTCAGACTTAAAGAAGGATGAGATAGTGGATGTGCCCAATGGAACCATACACAGCAAGGAGCCCATTGCTATAAAGTGAGTTGGAAGACAAAATAGAAAAACAAAAAAGGGAAACATCCAAAGGAGAAACAAATCAATTTCTTTGTGGTAATTCCCAACAAAATATACAAATTTGGAAATGTGGCCATCTTTACACAAAGACAAACTTGTCTCAAATAGATATACAACAGCACAAAACTCCAGCAAAAAGATAGAAATGAGCAATAACAACAACTCAGAAAATGGTGATCTGTGGAATATTTCAATTTCAACCCATTGAGAAAGGAGGAAAGATTTCTAACATTGATCACCATTATGCACCAAATTTGATATTGTTTCTATCAATGTAATTCTCAGTGATACTGGATTTGATCAGTCCTACATGTGCACTAAAGCAAAAAGTGGAAGGGAAGTCAAATAGAAATGAAGGAGTACATTTAGTCCTGGAGCACAAATCTACTAATACCCCAAAACATACGTGTGTTCATTGAAGTCCCTGACACACATTTTAACACTTAAAAATGGTTCTTTTCTTCATTGCACATTAGCAGTTCACAATCAATGCAAACAATATTCAGGGTATAAATTGCAATCTCATCATTTTTTAACAATACATGCGATATACTTTACATATTGTGCAAGACATAATTTGAGGGTTGTTTTAAGTATCATGATAGCTGCTGCATAACATTGCTTGCAAAAGGATAATACATTTATATTCTGCTTCTCAGCAAAGTTAATATTGTTAGGTCAGATATTTAAGCACATGTCCTCCCCCTTTCTGAATCACAGAAATCAGCAGCTGGCAAGCCAATAAAGGGGTAACCACAAATCAGCTAAGATTATCCAACTTCCTTACAGAAAGTCAGAAATTGTTTACAGCAATATTGAGCCAAATGGAAGAACTGAGGGAGAAAGCTTTGATCTTGAAATATCTATGCAAAACCCAAGCTCCTTCCTGTAGGTTACCAGTGAGACCACTGTAATCTCTGGTCTAATCTTATAATTTATTACATACACACTTCATTTCCTTGCATACATTGCTGAAAAACAAATGTAACAAAAAACATTTCACTACCAACCAAAAAGGTTGTAATTAGAAGAGAGCTGTATGTTCTGATAAAGTAGGTAACTGCAAAGTATATTTATATTGGTAATCTGATTTTGTGCTTGCAATATTTAGTTTTATAATTTATAAAAGCAACATTTTATCCTACAGTTCTAGACACAACTATTATTTATAGAAAATTAGAATAGAAATTAGAAAAAATAACTGAAGATGGACACCTATTAAATCAGTGCTATGGTAGACATCATTAAAAGATTGTTACTTCATAGTAATTCTGTGGAATAGTATAAGCAATGTTAATTATACTTTAGCTTTTGTACACCTAAAAATTATAATTTACAATCCAAGATTTAAATTAAACCATTTTGAATTATTGCTTTATTTCTGTTTAATTTTCAAAAATGGTTTTAACATGATCATATTTAAGAGGTATTATCAATGCTGAAGAGAGTGTTTAGGTGTGAGATGCATGCTGTTGCTGCTGGGTCATTATGCAGTGAGTGCCATAAAAGTCTGCCACACTAATGAAACATTTGCAAAATTTATGTTTGCAGTTGTATGGTTTCCCACTTCCATGTTTACTATTTCATTTTTGCACAGCAGGCTTTAAGAGCAGCTTGTCTGCCATAGTCTACATTTTACATAGGATATTAGGTTTTTTAATAGAAACAACTGTGCTAATGGGAGGATAAGTTCCACATAATGGCCAATAGTTAATTTGAAAAATCATTTTAATTTGTGTACAAAGTCACTGAGCTAAAAGTAGTTTATATTAGCAAACCAAATTTTGGACAGACGGTATTGGGGATTAGAGAAGGCTAAAAATTGGTCAGAGAAGTGAACAGCTGGATAATGTAATTATGGACATTCAGAATATGAGAAAGTACTTGCATATATCGGTTTCTTTTCCCCAAGTTGTTCATATATACTGTAGGTTAGTGATTATGGTAGCTGCCACCACTCACATCATGAACTTAATTCTTATCAAATATCCATATAAGCCCACTCACAGAATCATATGCATCAGCCAGCATCAGAGACCTTTCCATCAGCATCACTGGATACATCCTGTGCCATTTGAAAGACCCATCAGTAGTATTCAAGTCTTGGCTTTGGGAGTCCTCAAAATCAGCTCCATCACTTCAGGTGAAAAGCATTTGAAAAATACCTACAGCCCTTTTCAATGGTCCATCACATCACAGCTGACAGAAGAAGTCGTCAAATGCAAAAGACGTAGCAAAAATATGGGCCAGAACAATATTCCATCTGTAATGCTAAAGACTCATTCACCACAACTAAGCATTCACTGGCCAAACGGTCTTAATATATGTACAATAATGTAATTCAAATGAAAATGTGTAAGACTGCCTGGGTATGTCTTGTTCACAAAAAAAGGATAAATCTAACCTGGCCAATTAATGCACCATCAGGCATCATCCTAATCACCACCAGATGGAAAGAATCTTCACTACTACAATTAAGCACTCAGCACACACACGCACCAGTTATCAACTTGCCAATGCTCATTTTGCATATCCTCCAGAACTAGATAGCCCTCGTTGGTTTAATGTCTCATCTTAAAGGTTGCACTTCCACCCAAACTTTGTATTGAAAGCTTGCCTTCAGTTATGAATTGGGTCATGAACCCACAACCTTCAGCCTGACAGATGACTTTGGAGTATTTACCTTCAAGTACAAATACACAATGGCTTCTACAAAAAGAGATGCCATATGCTGCACCATAATTTAACTTCCACACTGCATTTAACCACAGTATAAAAATGAATCAGACCAAACACAAAATCTCATCAATAGCTTGGTACCTGGTTTATTCACACTGAATGTTCAGCATCCATATTGATTTTTTTGTTCTGGGTAAAGCTCTAAAATGGATCAACTAAATTAGAAGTGCTTTAGCAGTCCATAGGCCTTTTTAATTAACACTACCAGCAGTCAGAAAGAATTACTTGGAATTTAATAACTCTTCTATTATCTCAATTAAGAAAATCAAACACTAAACTGGATATGATTTTGGCAGTGAGGTTATGTTTTGCATCCAGGTGGATATTTTTTATGCAGTTATCAACATAGTGCAAAAGCAAAATGGAAGCATTTGTGAAAGGTAAGCTATCTCTTAAAGGGCTCCTGAGACAGTTAACTTCTACATTCTGAGAGGCTCCTGCCAACAGGTATGACCTTCAGAGTAACAGCAAAAAGCATAATGAATAGCTTTTCCTCCTATCAACAAATTGGTGCATAAAAAAATGATATCCTTTACCCTAATTAAGGCACATCACCTCTTCTGTGAGCAAGGAGAGCACTGACCCTCTGCTGAACCAGAGGCATTTTCCTTTTTTGCTTGAACACTAACCGCACCCGAAACTGGATAGTCAAATTAATAAAACACTAACAATGCGGCAAATTGGTGCCTTTCTTTTATCAAACAATGCAAATGAAGGTTTGGAAATAAAAATCTCCTGAGTAATTGAGTCCTTGCTCCTGAATCAAGACATTTGATGCTAATTTAGAGTTATGTCTTATCACATTACCCACAAACACAGACCCACATATTGTCTGTTCACCAGGGAACAAAATAGCTACACACAGTATTATTAATGAAGTCAATGTATTAATTTCCTATTTATGAGAAGATAACCAACTGGCTACCTTGCTGACAGCACTATTAATGATCTTTAATGCCCCACAGGCTGTAATGGGTCCCAAAGGGACCACAGGGAGCTCAGCAATTTGTATTGAGGATTTAGACATAACAAAAAAACTGTGCTCCTGGGAGTAGGCATTTGATCAGCAGTCGCCCCTGTGGAACACAGCAGACAAATAATAAATGACAGCTCAGCGATTAAATCAAACCTTCTACCTTAAGTGTTAAAGTGTCTGATTGTCACTAACAATCTAGTGCTTGTTAAAACCCTTGGGGCCTTGGAACAGATGAAGCCAGCTGAAAGCCAAGGAGGAAAAAGGAGTGAATAGGAGCCTTTCTGTCTCGACAATTGAACTCAGTGTTCCTCTGTGCCAGCAAGGTGTTCTTTCATTTTCCCCAGAACAAGATAAATTTGTTGGGATGCCAGCTAAGTGTAACAACTTTCAGCAACTCTCTATTCACATGGTCTCCCTTTGAACCAAAGGTGACAAGCTTGAAAGGGTGGAAGGAGTTGGGGGGGGGGGGGGGGGGGGGGAGTAGGGGTTGGCTTGAGGGGAAATTGGAGGTTAAAGAAATCTGTTAGCTTGAATGAATCCATCATGCTATTAGTAGATCTTTATAAGGACATAATCAGCACTCACATTATTGCACTTTATGGCAAACAACTGGTGGCAAAACTGAGCAATTACTGCAGTACGCTTTTAAATAGGCGGTGATAACATTAATGTGCCATTCTATTTGCCTTGATGGAGCTTTATCAGATACTTCAGTGGAGCGCAAAGCTCCAAAGTGAACCACGGTTCTTCTGGGGTCATCGTGCAAAATCACTAACAGGCTTGTTCATTAAAAAACATGATCATCAAAAGAAACATTACCAAGCGCAAAGCACTGATTGCAATTTGTATTTCTCGAGGCCCACATGAATAAGTTAGAGAGGATGTAGCCACTTCTGTCAGCCCCATTCTTTTTAACAGTCCTCTGAGCCTTGTTTTACCATGCATTTTCCATTCCTTGCAGTCTGCGAGGAAGAAACATAATTGTGACGATGCTCAGGAGAATACCAGGAGGCCTTGTAAAGTGCACTGCACAAATGAGCATGTCTGCTCACTCATCACATTTAGCATTTGTGCTGCCACTCTCTGTCAAATTAAACTACAGCCAACAACTCATTTTTCCCCCTTCCAGTTACAAATTAGTCCATTAAGCTGTCTACAGTAAGCCTTTTTCCTCTTCCTGGTAATGGCCTAAGAGAATTCCTTCATAATCACAAAGGCTCCCAGAACGCCCATGGAAGCAGATGGAGGAACTCTGGGGTAATGGATTGCACTTTTATGACATACCATGCTTCTCTGCTGTTTCATATTCTTCTGGAACAATCAAGATTAAAAAAAGGGCATAAAGAAAGGAGAAAGTACGACGGGCCTGGGGCTTTGATTTAAGATGCTGTTTAAAATTTATAGCACTATGTCTGGATCTGAGCCACGCCATGCAGATTGGTGTGCTGATCAGAACCACAGCAGACCTGGCTAATGAATCCCACACAGTTTTTCACCGCCACCCCCCCCTTGCCATATTTTACTAATAAAATAGCAGTTGAATACCAACTACAGCTGCAGCAGCTCCTGCCATCTGTGCATTTTTGTCTAGCTTTTATGAAATAGTTCTTGGCCATTTACACCTTTCTTTTCTGGTGCAGATGTGCAATGAATTTTCTGACACTTCAGTGATGAAACTGGGGACCATGTATATTCTATCAAGCTTTATGGATTAAACGGACTTTGTGTGCTGGAAGATGAACCACTGGGGAGCAACTAGAGCTTCTAAGGCTTTTGCTAACATTAACAGCAGTTAGCGCCATATTCGCTCCCCTCAGTGTATGGCAGTTTTTTTGCCATTAGTTGTAATCACTTCAACTGTCTAATCCACATGTTATTTTCCTCCCTGGTGCAGAAAACACGTGCTGATGAACCAGTCCCCATCAAAGTGATAACACACCTGTAGTGCCCAGCTTTCAAGCTCATTTTTCTTAGTATAGCACATCTTTCAAACATCAAAAGATTTCACTTGTGTGAAAAGCACATGCATTCCATTTTAAGTTAATTCAACCCAGCTGAGAAGTTGTTTGGCAGTCTTCATACATGCTGATTATTTCTTCCTTCCCACAGCATCTCCACAACACAGAAAGACATTTAAAATAAATGCCGAACATGGTAGCAAAGCAGAGTGTTCTGGGCATGAGATTTTGATGACTCAGATGACAAGCACTACCCTCCAAACAAAAGCATGGTTTCAGCCTTGTGTTGGCCCACTCAAAAGAAGTCAAATGCTTAAAGTTGTTTACCTTACATTGATTGTACCAGGAGGCCATACAGTATGATCTGAATGATGTCTGGTTTTCATTTACAGTACTGCAAACCTGAAACTAATTACTGGTGGGTCATGTTTGTTGAATAAAAGCACTTCAGTATTATGCTCATACCAAACTAAGGATATTAACAGCCAGCAATAAAAAAAACTTTTACAATGGACATCTGTAAGCAATGTGAACTGAAGTCTGCACCCAACCATTTAAAGGCCTGCTGTTCTTAGTGGAAACACTTTGGCCAATTCTTTTAAGATGGAGCTAAATCTGATAAGGTCCAAATAGCGTCCATTTTCACATGGCGACAGTGCAATTTATAGTCGCAAACATGCACATATACCCATATCCGTACCAGTGTTTTGCTTAAATTCAATGAATATAGCAAGAATATAGAAAAAGCCATAACTGATCAATTTTAAAGACTTCATTCTTGAATTTTCCAATGATGTTATAATGTGTACCGTCATCTACATTTAACAACTGAAAACACTTGTATTAAGAGTGCTACTTAAGGCATTTTCATTTGTTTTTTTAAACTTTGAATTTTTTTTTAGCAATCTCTGTATTAAACACCATTTCTTTTGACCTAATGGTGTACCTTTACCTTCAAATGCCCACACTTTCCTCTGATTTTTAAAATCCCTAATACCACTCTCTCTTTTCCTGGCATGCAATTCCTCCCGAACACTTCAGCTTTCTGACACTGTCCTCATGTTTACTGCCCATCTCATTGACTGCTATGCCTTGTCCAGCTCTCCAAAATTCTTTCTCAAGTTCTTTGCTTCTTCACTTCCTCAAAGGTTTTTCTTAAAATCCATCCGTTGTTACAATCTGATGGTCATCTGTCATAATCCTTTTCACTTTAGTGTGACGTAGATTTATCATCAAATTCCTCAAGACATGTAAAAGAAATCTAAATTGTTACCACCCAGTCACAAGAGTATGAAATTTACTGCAATTTTTCTTCATTGTGGATAGGTATCTTGTAACTCATGGCAGTACAACTACGAATTTGAATTCATCACATGAACAACGATGAACTGAAATCCAGTCATGTTACTGTACTATTAATCCTAGTAATCTAGAATATGAGTTCAAATTTGATTTCAGTTATAAATAATCTGAAGTTTCAGTAATGGTGATCATGCAGCTACACATCTGTTCACTAGTGTCCTTCAGAGAAGGAAGTGTGCTGTCTTGAATCGATTTTACCCATAAGTGACTTCACACCACTATGTGGTTGACTCTTAAATGTCTTCTTAAATGGTCTAGCAAACCAATCAGCTGTCATCATAACCTTGAAGGTAAAGGTACACCATTGGGGCAAAAGGAATGGTGTTTAATACAGAGATTGCTAAAAAAAAACAAAATTCAAAATTTTAGACAACAAATTAAAATAGAAAAAAAATCAGATGAGACCACCTAGCATTAATAAATTCAGACATGGTAAAATCAAACCAAGTCCTGTTGATCCTGCAAAATTCTCCTTACAAACACTTAGGGACTGGTGTCTAAACTGTTCCACAGACATGTCAAACAATAGCCTGACACTGTCATACTCACAGAATCAGATCTTTGGACATCGTGCCAGACTGCTCCTTCACAATCCCTGGATACCTCCCATTCCACTGGAAGGGTAGACTCTCTAGTGGTGGCAGCAAAAGTGGGAGGGAGTTGATCTGGGAGAACTCAACATCGACTCCAGATCTCGTGAAATCTGGTGGCATCACCCAAAACATGGGCACATAAACCTCCTTCTGATTATCACATTCAGTCCTCCCTCAGCTGATAATCCAGTGATCCTCCATGCTGCACTACACTTAAACAATGTATTGAAAGGTAGGAAGTTCATGGAACATACTCTGGCTGGGGACTTTAATGTCCATCACCAAGGTGGCATGTTAGCACCAACACTGCCAGACTGAGTCTGTGACAAGCATTGATTGAACCAAGAGGGACAAACTACTTTGCCTGTTCCTTACCCATCTACCTGTTGAAGATGCATATGTTTACACAGTATTGGCAGGAGTGATGAATGCACAGTCCTCTGAGATGGGACAATTTTCTTACAGAGGACGTCCTTCATTGTATGAGAAGATGCACTTCCAACGATTTAAATGATATAGACTCAAACAATTTGGCAGCTCAAGACTAGGCATCCACGAGGAGCTGTGGGCTATCAGCAGCAGTATATACTCCACCATATTCTATGACTTTATGTGACATATCCCTCACTCTACCATTACCATTAGGTCAGGTTATTAACCCTATTTCAGTGAGAAATGCAGAAGGATTTGCAGACACCAACAGGTATACCCAAAAATGAGGTGCCTACCTGCCAAAACATGGGACTAAGTGTATGTTAAACAGTAAAAACAGCAGGGACTAGACATAGTTATGTGGTCCCATAGCCAATGGATCAGATTACTACACAGTCCTGTCACATGTAATCATCAACAGCAGTGAAATGTTAAACAGCTAACGGGAAGAGAAACTTCCAAGAACACTACTATCCTCGAACATGATGGGACCCAATTAAAGAAGAATTTGTAACCATATTCAGCCAGGAGTGCCAAGTACACAATCATAGAACATAGAACAGTACAGCACAGCACAGGAACAGGCCCTTTGGCCCACCTATCTACATTAATTTTCCCAAACTTGGCTTTCTTCTGAGATCCCTGCCATCATAAAAGCCAGTATTCAGCTATTAATACACCCCACATGATATTAAGAAACACTTGAATGTACTGGACATGGTTAAGTCTATGGGACAGAAAATATCTAGGATGATATTATTGAAGACTTGTACTCCAGAACCAACCGTGATTCTTAACCAAGCTGTGTCTGCACAATTAAACACTGACATCTACCTAGCATTGTCGAAAAGTTCTCAGGTATGTCCTACCTGCAAAAGCAAATCCAAACCAGCTAATTATCACCCAATTGGTTTATCATCAATCAACAGCAAAATGATAGAAGGTGTCAACAACAGTGATATCAAATGTCACTTACTCACGAATGAAGTGCTCATCGATGGAGTGTTTGGGTTGTACTTGGGTCCCTTGGTTTAAACATGGACCAAAGAGCTGACCTCCAGAGCTGAGTTGATAGGGACTGGCCTTGATGTTAAGGCATGATTTGACTAATCATAGCGTCAATTAGCCCTAGTAAAACTGCAAGTCAAGGGGATCAAGGGGAAAACAAGCCAACTGCTGGAGTGATACCTCGCACAGAGGAGGATGGCTCTGGTCAAGGGAAATAAGGGATGCCTGCCTGCACCTTAAAAATGAATAAATATTAAAACAATGCTTTGCCATCTTTGTTAACTTTGCTGAAAATGTAAGAGAGGCTCCAAATACCTTGTTGCAAGCTAAATTATTGCTTACTTAGAGTTCATCTCTAAATGCAAGTACTGACTGTGAACAGTGGGAATGGATTCTCTAAACATATTATTTTGGTTTGGGCACATTAATTCACATCAAGCTTATCTATATCCAACCCATCTACATTATTTTCAACTCAACTTATTTTCAACTCAACTTATTTTCAACTCCAAGACCTAGGACTCAACACCTCCCTCTGAAACTGGATCCTTGACTTTCTAACAAACAGACCGCAATCAGTGAGGATAGGCAGCAATATCTCTGTCATGATTATTCTCAACACTGGTGCCCCACGAGGCTGCGTCCTCAGCCCTCTACTCTACTTCACTCCCTATACACTCATGACTGTGTGGCCATATTCCGCTCTAACTCCATCTACAAGTTTGCAGATGATACCACCGTTGTAGGCTGTATCTCAAACAGCGATGAGTCGGAGTACAGGAAGGAGACAGAGAGCATAGTGGAATGGTGTCACAACAACAACCTTTCCCTCAATGTCAACAAAACTAAAGAGCTGGTCATTGACTTCAGGAAAGGGGGCGGTGTACATGCACCTGTCTACATCAATGATGCTGAGGCCGAGAGGGTTGACAGCTTCAAGTTCCTGGGAGTGAACATCACCAACAGCCTATCCTC
Organism: Pristis pectinata; assembly: GCF_009764475.1. Classification (NCBI taxonomy): domain Eukaryota; kingdom Metazoa; phylum Chordata; class Chondrichthyes; order Rhinopristiformes; family Pristidae; genus Pristis; species Pristis pectinata. The sequence continues at coordinate 40,366,451 of NC_067421.1, forward strand.
GTCAAATCACATAGATGCCATGGCCAAGAAAACGCACCAGCACCTCTACTTCCTCAGGAGGCTAAAGAAATTTGGTTTGTCCCCTTTGACTCTCACCAACTTTTACCGATGCACCATAGAAAGCATCCTATCTGGATATATTGTGGCTTGGTATGGCAACTGCTCTGCCCAGGATCACAAGAAACTGCAGAGAGTTGTGGACATGGCCCAGTGCATCACGGACACCAGCCTCCCCTCCTTGGACTCTGTCTTTATCTTTCGTTGTATTGGTGAAGCAGCCAGCATAATCAAAGACCCCACCCACCCAGGACATTCTCTCTTCCCTCCTCTTCCATCGGGTAGAAGATACAGGAGCCTGAGGGCACGTACCACCAGACCTAAGGACAGCTTCTACCCCACTGTGAAAAGACTATTGAACAGTTCCCTTATACAATGAGATGGACTATGACCTCACGATCTACCTTGTTGTGACCTTGCACTTATTGCACTGCACTTTCTCTGTAGCTGTGACACTTTACTCTGTACTGTTATTGTTTTTACCTGTACTACATCAATGCACTCTCTACTAACTCAATGTAACTGCACTGTGTAATGAATTGACCTGTACGATTGGTTTGTAAGATAAGCTTTTCACTGTACCTTGGTACAAGTGACAATAATAAACCAATACCAATACCTACATTTTGATATTACATTAAGAATATTTGAATGAATGCCTCTTTTTGGATACTTCAGTAGGTTACTGGAAAAAAAGTAAAACAGGTTAAAATGATAAGAACAACTTAGCAGTGTCTGTTGTTCAAAACACAGTCAGTCAAGTGATGCAGAACAGTTTCTGGTATTGGCTCACAGAGTGTGCACATTACATATTTCAGTACTGAGCTTCAGAGAGCCATGTTTAATTCCGATCTTTGCTGAGTTAATTTATCCCACCAGGTGAGAACTAATCAGCCAGAAGCATCTCCCTTGCTGAATTATTCCCACCTCCTGCCCCCATAGTCACATAACCCAAAACATTCACCAATGAATGCACGAGTTAGAACTTCTCCTACAAACTACCCAGTCTAAAAGCCTTGGCTCACATAACTTTCTAGATAAGTTAGGGACATCAAAAATACATACAAAAAAGTACATAATATTTTATTTCTCTCTTCCTTGTTTGTAACTCTGTTACTGAGAGTGTAATAACCCAAACAAATCGGAAACTGTTTGATCCTCAGTGCATGCTGGGTTAAACTGTTTAGATGGCAGTAGCCCAGAAATACCTTGTATAATTGAACATGACTTGGTTGTAAAGCACTTGTGCAGGTTAAACTTGCATTAAGTAATGGCCACTTGTGAGATACCTGAAGATTCCCAAGTCTAGGGAACTGCACAAGGGAAGGATTTGTGCTTTCAGCAGCAAAGGACAAAGAATATCATTCAATTCATTGTAACTCCAGTTTAATAACATTACACTGTAAAAGAAACTCCCTGCATCCATGTGATAGAATGTGTCAGAAAAATTGAGAGCAGTAGTGGAAGATACAACTCCAAAGGGTCAACTCAAATTAGAGGTAGTGCACTGCTCTGGAATACATTCAAGTTTATACATTTGACATTGTTTGGAAATTGCTCTCAGGGTAAATGCCAAATCCAGTGAGCATATTTCTAAGTTCTAGAATTCTCTGAGTCATCATTTATTCACTATTTGAAAGGCAGGAGATATTGGTTACTATATACTATTCATCTGCTCATTTTATGATAAATCCAATCCAGTAACAATGCTTGATGGACTTAGGTTTAAGTCAGTTCCTATCTGTAATAAATGTCATGCTACATCTTTATTACCAACATGAGCTATAAAAAATTTGCATTTTCATGTCCAGTATAGGATAAATTAGTCACATCTTTTGATAGTAATCAGTTTCACAATGATGATCAATTTCCACAAGAAATTCATCAAAATACTAGCACAAGGGATTTAATCTAAATGATAATGTATGAAATCTTGCCATTTACTAGGAAGTGAAACAATGAGGTCAGTACTGACATTAGGGTTTTAAATTGGCCACAAGCAACATAACCACACACAGTTAATTCATACAGATATTAGTAAATGAGAAAATGTAGTAAACTGACAATGTTCAGATATGTTAACTTAAATCAAAGATAAAATATTTAAATTAACTAATACTTCAATAATGTTGGAACAATCAAAAATTGAAAAGTTTCAAGTTTAGTTCCTTTAAATCAGAAAACATAGGAACAAATGCTACCAGATCAAGGTGGTGTCTCTCCGGATGGAACTGATTCAGGTTTTTTATCTTTACTCTCACTAACTACTGCCAGACATCTAGTACTCAATGCAATTAGTTACTAAATGCAAGCAAATGTCCAATTGAGTATGTTACTTTGATGGGTCTTTCACTACTTGAAGCTATGACTATATGCGCTTCATCTTTTGCCTGCAATCTAACTATCTGCTGTTTGACAAAGAAGTTCTACTCAAAATATTAAACTATTATTTTTGGATGTTGGATGCCAATAGTTCCATTATTTTCTGATTTCATTTCAGATTCAACTTCTCTTTTCATAACTACGTGGAAATCCAGTTTGTTACAATGTCATTTGAAAAAGTCAATTCTGCAACTGTACATAGGTCTATCTGCTTCTTGTTCTAAATTCAACTCGGTATGCACCATGCAATTGTCTATCTGACATCAAGACCGGCAGCAGCCAATATTCATTTTTGTCTCTACATAGCTCTGACCTTGATTCCGTCAACTTCCTTAGCTGAGAAGAAGCGTGAATGTGAGACATTCTGCTTCAAAAAAGGTCAGCTTCCTCCATCCTCCCACTGCCATTGAGACAGTTTTCTCTCACTGCTGTAACATTCCCTGCCTCTGGCTCTTTCTCTCCCTCATTTTGAGGCTTGATTTTTCCACCTTTTCTGTACACTTGTTCCATTAAATGGAAGCATTTTATATTTTTCTCTCTGCTCAGGCTATAATTTTCCAAGCCTCCTTAGTTATGGGGGTAGTACTAGGGAACTCAAGAATGCAAATATTGTACCTTTGTTCAAAAAAAAGACCAAGGATAAACTCAGTCAGTGTAATCAAGATGGTTGGTGAACTTTTTTGAAAACAATAAACTGGGATAAAAATAACAGTCACTTGGAAAAAAGTATGGACCAATGGATGCTAGCACAGATTTACAAAATGCCAATTCTGCTTAACTAACTCAACTGAATTTTTTAATGAGGTAATCGAGGGTTGATAAAGACAATGTGGTTGATGTTGAGAAGATAGACTTCCAAACCAAACAAAGTGCCACACAATGTCACTAAAGCCAAAATCATTGAGTAAAAATGACAGTGAAAACATGGTAAGAAATTGACAGCAACAGAAATCAGAACTGTGGTGAATGGTTGTTTCTTAGACTGGAGGAAACTTTGAGAGGGATGCAAGAGTATCATCCACCAGCTGCACTTTTCATAGCATGTTCAGATTCATTAAACCTTTGGGTCGAAGTGATGTGCAAATGTAAATAAAACCTGCTGACAATATTTCTGCACATTTAATGCAAATGAGCAAAGATGAATTTTGTTCTCATTGTATTTTAGATACTAGCCTGAAAAATCCAGCCAATATGTTTTCCTTTTAATGTTCAGTTTCTCTTGTTGCTGTTGGATGAAGATTAATCATTTTATCAGAATGGAGACACCAGAGCCTGCAGATGCTGTAATCTAAAGCAAAAAAAACAAACTGCTAGAGTAACTCAGAGGGTCAGGCAGCATCTGTGGAGGAAAAGGATAGTTGACAGTTCTGCTTGACATCCTGCAGCAGCACTGAGAATGTAGAGGGGAGATGGCCAGTGGAAAAAAGTGACAGGGAGAGGTGAGACAGAGGCTGGCAGGTGATAGGTGGAAACAGATGAGCAGGTAGATCACGGAAGGAGGCAGATGGAACAAGGTGGAGGAGGGTGAGGGGTGGAGTTGGGAGACAGTACCTGGTGGGTGATAGGTAGAGACAGATGAGAGAGAAAAAGGGGCAGATGGAACCAGGTGGGGGGAGGGGAGGGGGGAGGTAGAGACAGAGGTTGGAAGGTGATAAGTGGAGATACAAAAGGTTGCGGATGCTAGAATCTGACAAATAAGGAAGGTAATAGGTGGAACCAGATAAGGGAGGAATGATGTGCAGATGGAACCAAGTGGGGGAGGGCAATGAAACTACACAATATTTTTGAGGTATGTATGAATTAGAACTGGTCACAATTGACACCTAACTTTTTATTTTATTTGTCAACTTATCCCCTCCATATGGCATTGATTCCCTAACCAGGGCAGTTCCAAAACACGTCAGGTTTCATTCAATACCTCACCCGAATGGATGGCATTCAGGTGAGCACTGGAATGAATACCTACAATTAAAAATGATGACGCATAAATCCTTCTTGATTACGTGCGTTGTCACTTCAAATGTTAAAACGTTTAGTGCAATAAAGTAGGGTCAGGGACACAAAAGAATAACAAGTTGTGCATATAAAACTATTAAGGTTTGAAAAACATTTTTAATAAATTGAACAAACACATTTTAAATATTAGTAGTAAATGAGTAGGAATAGCAACATAGTTAGTACGAATATGTGGCTTGAGCAGTGGTGTAGGAGGGAGGGTTTTAGCTTCCTGGGGCATTGGAACCAGTCCAATCCGGTCTACACCTGGGCAGGACTGGGATCAATGTCCCAGGGGGATTGTTTGCTAGTGCTGTTGGGGAGGGTTTAAACTAATATGGCAGGGGAATGGGAATTCATGCAGAAAGACAGAGGGAAACAAGACAAAGACCAGAGCAAAAGTTAGAAAAGAGAAAAGTAAGAGTGAAGTATGGAAAAGTCAAACGCAAAGGACACAAAGGTTACTAGATTCTAAAAGGGCAATGAGTGTAAGGGCACTTTATCCGAATGCCCGTAGTATTCAAAAGGTCAGTGAACTTGTGCACAAATCAGTACAAAGGGCTATGATTTAATGGCCATTACAGAACATGGTTGCAGGGTGGAGATGATTGGGAATTAAATATCCAAGGGTATCAGGTAATATGGAAGGATAGGCAGGAAGGTAAGGGAGGTGGGGTAGCGCTCTTAATTAAGGATGAGATTAAGGCAATAGTGAGAGACGATACAAGATCTAAGGAGCAGAATGTTGAGTCCATCTGGTAGAGATTAGGAATAGTACAGTGGCACAGGCAATAAACCAAGAAATACTTGATGCATGTAAGAATGGAATGGCAGCTGTCACGGGGGCTTCAACTTGTGTATAGATTGGGTGAATCAAGTTGGTCAACGCAGTCTTGAGGAGGACTTCATAGAATGCATCCGTGATAGCTTTCTTGAACAGCATGTTAGTGAACCTACAAGGGAAAATGCTATCTTAGATCTGGTCCTGTGCAATGAGACAGGTAAAATTAACGATCTTGTAGTTGGGAATCCTCTTGAAAACAGTGATCATAGTATGATTGAATTTCTCATACAAATGGAGGGTGCAAATAGTTCGATCTAAAACCAGTGTATTATGCCTAAACAAGGGAGACTTCAACAGGATGAGGGAGGAGTTGGCTGGTGTAGACTGGAAACACAGGCGATATGGTGGAACAGTGGAAGACTTTCAAAGAGATTTTTCACAGTGCTCAACAAAAGTATATTCCAGTTAAAAGCCAGGACAGGGTGGGGAGAGCCAGCCTTGGATAGCTAAGGAAATAAAAGAAAGCATCACTAAAAGCTCATGCAAACAAAGTCACCAAGAGTAGTGGGAAACTGGAAGATTGGGAAAACTTTAAAAAGCAACAAAGAACCACTAAGCAAGCAATAAGAAAGGGAAGATAGATTATGAAAGTAAACTAGCACAAAATATAAAAACAAATAGTAAAAGTTTTTATAATTATATAAAGCAGAAAACGGTGGCTGAAGTGAATGTAGGTCCCTTGGAAGATGAGAAGGGGGAATTAGTATTTGGTAATGTGGAAATGGCCGAGACCTTGAATGACTGTGTGTTGGTCTTCATGTTAGAGGACACATCTAACATGCCAAAGAGCGATGTTATGGCGCGATGGGAGGTGAAGACCTTGATACAATCGCTGTCACTAAAGAGGTAGTGATGAGCAAACTAGTGGACCTAAAGGTAGACAAATCCCCTGGTCCTGATGGGATCCATCCCAGGGTACTGAAAGAAATAGCGGAAGTTATAGCTGAGGCGTCTGTGATAATTTACTAAAATTCTCTAAACTCTGGGCAAGTCCCGGCAGATTGGAAGACAGCAAATGTCACGCCATTGATTAAGGAAGGACGGAGACAAAAGGCAGGTAACTACAGGCCAGTTAGCTTAATGTCTGTAGTCGGGAAAATGCTTGAAGCTATCATTAAGGAGGAAATAGTGAGACATCTGGATGGAAGTGGTTCCATCAGGCAGACGCAGCATAGATTCAGGAAGGGCAGGTCCTGTTTGACAAACTTACTGGAGTTTTTTGAGGATATAATGAGCGCAGTGGATGGAGGGGAACAGGTGGATGTTGTATACTTGAATTTCCAGAAGGCGTTTGATAAGGTCACATAAAAGACTTATCCATAAGGATGCATGGAGTTGGGGGTAATGTATTAGCATGGATAGAGGATTGGTTATCAACTAGAAGGCAGAGAGTTGGGATAAATGGGTGTTTCTCTGGTTAGCAATCAGTGGTGAGCGGGGTGCTGCAGGGATCGTTGCTGGGCCCGCAAATGTTCACGATATACATTAAAAATTTGGAAGAGGGAACCAAGTGTAGTGAATCCAAGCTTGCTGATGGCACTAAGTTGCGTGGAAAAGCAAATTGTGCAGAGGATGCGGAGAGTCTGCAGAGAGATATAGATAGATTAAGTGAGTGGGCAAGGATCTGGCAAATGGAGCACAATATTGGTAAATACGAAGTCATCTACTTTGGAAGGAAAAATAGAAGATCAGATTATTATTTAAATGGTGTAAGATTGCAGCATGCTGTTGTGCAGAGGGACTTGGGAGTGCTTTTGCATGAATTGCAAAAGGTTGGTTTGCAGGTTTAACAGGTTATCAAGAGGCAAATGGAATTTTGGCCTTCATTTCTAGAGGGATTGGATTTAAGAGCAGTGAGGTTATGCTGCAATTGTACAGGGTACTGGTGAGGCCACATCTGGAGTACCGCGTGCAGTTCTGGTCTCCTTACTTGAGGAAAGATATACTGGCTTTGGAGGCGGTGCAGAGGAGGCTCACCAGGTTGATTCCGGAGATGAGAGAGTTAGCCTATGAGGAGAGATTGAGTCGCCTAGGACTGTACTCGCTGGAATTCAGAAGAATGAGAGGGAATCTCATAGAGACATATACAATTACGAAAGGGATAGATAAGATAGAGGCAGGGAGGTTGTTTCCACTGGTAGGTGAGCCTAGAACTAGGGAACATAGCCTCAAGATTCGGGGGAATAGATTTAGGATGTAGATGAGGAGAAACTGCTTTTCCCAGAGAGTAGCGAATCGGTGGAATTCTCTGGCCAGGGAAGCAGTAGAGGCTACCTCATTAAATATACTTAAGACACAGTTAGATATATTTTTGCATAGTAGGGAAATTAAGGGTTATGGGGAAAAGGCAGGTCAGTGGATCTGAGGTCACTGCCAGATCAGCCATGATCTTATTGAATGGCGGAACAGACTCAATGGGCTAGATGGCCAACTCCTGCTCCTATTTCTTATGTTCTTAAATATAGTATTAAATGTACGAGTTCAACAGATCAAAGTTGCTAATTTTCTGTTGTTTACAATTCAATGTCGGCTACAAGAAACTTCATGCATTTTAAGGACTGCACGGCACACCTCAAAAACTTTCCAACTATCAGACAAGTGCTCCCAAACCCAAAGTAAGGATCTTCAACCTGGCACATTAACTCTGTTTCACTTTTTACAGATGTCGCCTGACCTGCTGATTGCTCCTAGCGTTTTCTGTTTTTGTTTCAGATTTCCGACATTTGCAGTGTTTTCTGATTTTCATACAGACCAAACCAGATTTAAATGCAGTGATCACATCAGTGGAGTAGAGAAGACAAGGAATAGCCCGTGTCATTCATGCAGTTTTCAAGCTCCCCACATCCTTCCATAACACGAGTTGGATAATTATTCCTATGAATAACTAAGATAGATCAGGGATAATTGCAGTTCTTGCTAATAATTTCGGCCTATGCTCTGCTATGATACATTAATTAATTCACACATATTTACAGACATAAGACTGGCATGTGGACAATCATACTCTCAGTTTTACCCGTTTCTTGTATCTAAACTTTAGAGTTATGGAGAAATAACTCTTTGCTACTATTTTCTTGCATGTGGTTCAGCAAGTTCTTAGAAATTCTTTAAATCCCTTGATTCACTTACCTAAACAGGCAACAATAATGAGCAAGGTAGGCTGTAATGAATGTAGGAGCTTTTCCTGTCCTTGTGTTGGCAGACTTTGCCGGCAGTGCATTTCCCTTTCCATTCAATACAAAGAGATTAGCAACAAGTCAATGCAAAATTCCCACCTTCTACCATTGCTTGATTATGGTATAGAATAATGAATTTATGCTAATAGTTTTTGTTTGATTCTGTAAATGTCATGAAGTGAAATGTATTCCATGCTTTCCCGTACCATGTGATTATTGTAAAAGTCAGAGAACCACACCCTCAGGGTCACCTGATTCTGGTCACATTCAAATGGGAGACTCTCAAATATTGTTTACTTGAGTTCTCTAAATATAACTCAAAGGACGCTGCAGAGGAAGCTGCTTGTCAACATGCACCTTTAATAAAAGGCAAGTTTGAAGCTCACAATGATGTCAACAGAACAGAAAACTGCAAAAAGCGTGAGGTATGTCACTGAAGAAAATCTCATACAGATTTGACTCAAGAAATCTAGAATAGAAAGTTTGATATCAACAATTCTCTTGCATGAAAATATAATGACTCAATTAATAGTCTGTAATATAGTCAAGTAAACCTGCAATAAAATCAATGTACTTGTAGTGATGTTGGGATGTTATGATGAGATTGTATGAGACATTGGTGAGGCCAAATTTGGAGTATTGTGCACAGTTCTGGTCACTTAACTATAGGAAGGATATCAGTAAGATTGAAAGAGTGCAGAGAAGATTTACTAGAATGTTGCCAGGTCTTCAGGAGTTGAGTTACAGGGAAAGATTGAACAGGTTAGGACTTTATTCCTTGGAGCGTAGAAGAATGAGGGGAGATTCGATAGAGGTTTACAAAATTATGAGGGGTATAGACAGAGTAAATGCAAGTAGGCTCTTTCCACCCAGATTAGGAGAGATAAGTACAAAAGGACATGGTTTTAGGGTAAAAGGGGAAAGGTTTAGGGGGAACTTCTTCACTCAGAGAGTGGTGGGAGTGTGGAATGGGCTGCCATCTGAAGTGGTAAATGCGGGCTCACTCTTAAGTTTTAAGAATAAATTGGATAGATATATGGAGGGGAGAGGTCTGGAGGGTTATGGACTAAGTGCAGGTCAATGGGACTAGTGGAATAAAGTTTCGGCACAGACTAGAAGGGCCGAATGGCCTGTTTTCTGTGCTGTAGTGTTCTACGGTTCTATGGTAGTGCTTAATATCAAAGCTCTTTCAGCACATATCTTTAGTCTGCACTGTAAAAACACTGCAAAATGGAAAGTTACCTGAGAGTAACTTTCAATTTTAAAACTTACAATTCTTGGAAAGCTGAAAGGATTATACTGCAATGTATGTCCTTGATAATCTCAAAAATTTAAGCAACAAAATTTCAGTAAGTTTGTGTTGTTACAATAATGAACGTTTCTCATCAGTCTTGATAACTTCAAAGTTTAAGAGGCTGGACTTTCCACAGCACAAGGAAAGAAAACATTGAAATTCATAGGATGGCTAGTTTTAAGCATCTAAAAATACATAAATGTTTCAGTTAACGGGGACTCCCATACTGTAAAGGGATTGGATGGGTTAGAGTTTGTCAACTGTGTTTAGGAAAGTTTCCTTAATCAATATGTAAAGGCCCCAACTAGCGAGAGTGCAACACTGGATCTCCTCTTAGGGAACGAGATAGGGGAGGTGACAGAGGTGAGTGTAGGGGAACACTTTGGATCTAGTGATCATAATTCCATTAGTTTCAAGATAATGATGGAGGAGGATAGGACTGGTCCTCGGGTTGAGATTCCAAATTGGAGTAAGGCCAATTTTGATGACATCAGAAGGGACCTGGCAGGCATGAATTGGGATAGGCTGTTTAGTGGCAAAGAGATGCTTGGTAAGTGGGAGGCTTTCAAAGGTAAGATATTGAGAGTACAGAATCTGTATGTTCCTGTTAGAATAAAAGGCAAGACTAACAGGTTCAGGGAACCTTGGTTATCGAGGGATATTGAGGCTCTAGTAAAGAAAAAGGAGACGCATATCAGGTATAGGCAGTTAGGATCAAACAAGGCTCTTGAGGAGTATAAGAAATGCAAGAGAACACTTAAGAGAGAAATCAGGAGGACAGAAAGAGGACATGAGGTTGCTCTGACAGACAAGGTGAAAGAGAATCCCAAGGTTTTGATAGCTATATTAAGAGCAAAAGGGTAGTAGGGGCCAAAATTGGTCCTCTTGAAGATCAGTGTGGTCATCTATGCATGGAGCTGAAAAAGATGGGGGAGACCTTAAATGAATTTTTTGCATCCGTATTTACTCTGGAGACAGACACAGAGACTAAAGAACTGAGGCAAAAGAGTAGCGAGGTCATGGACCATATCTGGATTATGGAAGAGGAGGTGCTGGCTGTCTTGAGGCGAATTAAGGTGGATAAATCCCCAGGGCCTGACAAAGTGTCCATTCGAACCTTGTGAAGAAATTGCAGGGGCCCTGGCAGAGATATTTAAAATGTCCTTAGCCACAGGTGAGGTGCCGGAGGACTGGAAGATAGCTAATGTTGTTCAAATGCTCTAAGAATAAGCCAAGAAATTATAGGCCGGTGAACCAGATGTCAGTCATGGGTACATTATTGGAATGTATTCTAAGGGACAGGTTATACAAGTATTTGGATAGACATGGCCTGATTAGGGATAATCAACATGGCTTTGTGCATGGCAGGTCATGTCTAACCAATCTTATAGAGTTTTTCGAGGACGTTAGCCAAGAATGTTGATGAAAGAAAGGCGGTGGACGTTGTCTACATAGACTTTAGCAAGGCCTCTGACGAAGTCCCGCATAGGAGGCTGGTCCAGAAGGATAAGTTGCTTGGCATTCAGGATGTAGTAGTCAATTGGTTTCAACATTGGCTTTGTGGGAGAAGCCAGAGAGTGGTAGTAGATGGTTGTCTCTCTGATTGGAGGCCTGTGACTAGTTGTGTGCTGCAGGGATGGTGCTGGGTTCGTTGTTGTTTATTATCTATATTAATGATTTAGATGATAATGTGGTAAACTCTATCAGCAAATTTGCAGATGACACCAAGGTTGGGGGCGCAGTGGACAGCGAGGAAGGCTATCAAAACTTGCAGCATGATCTTGACCAGCTAGAAAAATGGGCTGAAAAATGACAGATGGAATTTAATACAGACAAGTGTGAGGTGCTGCACTTTGGGAGGACAAACCAGGCTAAGACTTACACAGTGAATGGTAGGGCTCTGACGTGTGTGGTAGAATAAAAGGACCTGGGAATACAGATCCATAATTCCTTGAAAGTGGCATCACAGGTAGATAGGGTTGTAAAGAGAGCTCTTGGCACACTGGCCTTCAAAAATCAGGGCATTGAATACAGGAGTTGGCCAACCACGTAGATGCCACAACCAAGAAAGCTCACCAGCGACTCTACTTCCTCAGGAGGATAAAGAGGTTTGGCACATCTACCTCGACACTCACCAACTTTTTTCGGTGCACCATAGAAAGCATCATATCTGGATGCATCATGGCTTGGTATGGCAACTGCTCTGCCCAGGACTGCAAGAAACTGCAGATAGTTATGGATGCAGTTCAGCACACCATGGAAACCAGCCTCCCTTCCATGGACTCTGTCTATACTTCTTGCTGCCTTGGTAAAGCAGCCAACATAATCAAAGACCCCACCCACCCGGGATATTCTCTCTTCTCCCCTCTCCCATCAGGCAGAATAATACAAAAGCCTGAAAGCACATACCACCTGGCTCAAGGACAGCTTCTATCCTGCTGTTAAGAGTATTGAACGGTTCCCTGGTACGATAAGATGGACTGTTGACTTCACAATCTACCTCGTTATGACCTTGCATCTTATTGTCTACCTGCACTGCACTTTCTCTGTAGCTGTGACAATTTATGCTGCATTCTATATTGTTTTACCCTGTACTACCTCAATGCACTGTGTAATGAATTGATCTGTATGAACGGTATGCAAGACAAGTTTTTCACTGTACCTTGGTACAAGTGACAATAATAAACCACTTGCAATTCAAAAATGTTGAAGATGTACAAGTCGTTGGTGAGGCTGAATTTAGAGTATTGTGTGCAGTTCTGGTCACCTTCCTACAGGAAAGATAGCAATAAGCTTGAAAGAGTGCAGAGAAAATTTACAAGGATGTTGCTGGGACCTGAGGACCTGAGTTATAGGGAAAGGTTGAATAGGTTAGGACTTTGTTCCCTGGAGCATAGGAGAATGAGGGGAGATCTTATAGAGGTATAAACATTTGTGAGGGGTATAGACAGGGTGAATGCATGCAGGCTTTTTCCCCTCAGGTTGGATGAGACCAGAAATAGAGGTCATGGGTTTAGGGTGAAAGGTGAAATATTTAAGGGGAAACTTCTTCACTCAGAAGGTGGTGCGAGTGTGGAATGAACTGCCAGCAGAAGTGGTAGATGGGGGTTCAATTGTAACATTTAAGAGAAGTTTGGATAGCTACATGGATGGGAAGGATTTGGAGGGATATGGTCCGGGAGCAGGCAGATGGGACTAGGCAGAAGATCAAGTCGGTATGGACTAGAAGGGCTGAAGAGCCATTTTCTGTGCTGTAGACTATGACTCTGTAATAGGCTTATCCAAGGGCATAAAACTTGGGATTTATCATACATATGGAGACTGTTTAGCAACAAAAATAACTTGGCAATATTTAACCTTCGCAAATTTGGCTATTAGCTTCTCAACGAGAAGAGTCAGTGCTCAAATCAAAGTTTAACATTTGACAAATGAATATTTTATTGGAGGTCATTGAATTCCAGAATTAATGGACTGCTTTTATAATTTTAGGACATTTACTGGTGAAAAAATAGGCAAAAACAATCTTATTCCATTTAGTACCTCTTCACCAATCTTACATTAAGGCGAATATGCAGTAACATGAATCCAGATCAACCCCTTAAATGTTGAGGAAAAATTAAGTGGGTGTGTCCTGGCTCTACTGCATTCGTAAGGGGGTGGTAGGAAGATGCTTTCTCCATAGAAAAAATTTTTTATTCTTTTAAAAATGTATTTGAGTGCTTCTAACATTGGACAAATTGACGAAAAAGGATGATGCAATACGTGCCAAGGAAAGGATGTTCTGTTGTAATAAGTAGATTTAGTAGCTGTAACAAGAAATAGAGGAAGCAATTCAATCAGGTAATACCAACATCTGTTTGAATAGGCCGTGGCATGAACCAAACTCGAGGCTGGCTTTGTTTACACTAGTCTAACAGGCCTAAACTGTTCACCACTTATATTAGATATCACCTGGTTCTGGATGCTTTGATAAACAAGACAGCCTGCAAACCTATGCTCTTTGCTAAGATAAGGGGAGAGGAGAATTATTTTTTGACCTTGTTATGAAATATGAACAACCAACCTTTCACACCAATTTTATGAGTATTTGATTGATATTCAAGCATTTATTCATTGGAATATAAATATTAAATGATCCATTACATTAATTTGGGATTTTTTAATAATCGTTTGAAATTATGATTGATTTTTGCTGCTGGTAAAGAGACCCTGTTGTATGTCAAAACTGGGAGATGTGTGTCAATTCAGATTATAGATACACCCTATGGACAGACAAATCTATCCAGAGAGGAAATTGCTAATTTCACCTGGTTGTCAGGAACAGCAAAGAGATAGAGTAGACAAAGGAAGAAAATATGTCAGGTTCCACACAAATCCAACAGTGCCAGTTTAAAGTAGTCTGTTTCTGCATTTCCTTGCAAATTATTTCAACCATAGTTCAGGGAAGGGTGTACTTGGGGAAAATAAAATGCCTCAGTTGTGCAAAATAAAAGTAGTAAATGCTCAACAGGACAGGCACTTTCGACAGAGAGAGAAAAACATAGTTAATGTTTCAGGTCAATGACCATTCATCAATACTGGGAAATGTTAAAGATAAAAGTCATTTTAAACGAGGGGAAAAGGGGAAGGAGAGGTGAGAACAAAAGGGATGGTCTGTGATAGTGCAGAGAGATTAAGTGAGAAAGGTGTTACTAGTGCAAGGTGAAAGAAGCCGGTGATGGAATGAGGAAAGAAAAAGGTCGTTCATGTCCAAAACTGGAAGGTGGAATGAATGTTGTAAATCTGAAATAAACTTGTTGAACACAATGCTGAGTCCAGTGGGCTGTAGTACACTAAATGGAAGAGAAGGTGGTTTTCCTCGAACTTAAGTTGAGCTTTATTGATGCTGCGTCAGACACCAAGGACAGAGTGAAAGTGAGATGGAAAATTAAAGTGACAGGCAGCTGCAAGCTCAGGGTCAGGCTTTCAGACCAAATGGAAATCTTCCACAAAGAGTTCACTCAATCTGTGTTTCCTCTCCCTTGCAGACAAAAACCAGCATGCAGTGAATATAATATACCAAATTGAAAGTAGTATCGGTAAATCACAGCTTCACGTGGAAAATGCCTTTGAGACTCTGGATGCTGGGGAGTGAAACGCAAGACCGTTGCTTTACTTTCCTCCCTCCCATCATCCACAGCATAACTTAAGACTAAGCTGCACTGCTCGGTCTTGATCTCTTGATGGGAAAATGTGTTATGGAGCTCCCTAAACTGGGAGACATTGAAGAATGATCTGGTACACGAAACAGCAGCTTCCAAGATTTTCCAAAACCTACTGCAGGCCTTGGTAAAGGTAGGGGAAAAGAGGATAGAGGAGCTCTATCTACAGGGCATACGAAGCTCCCAAAGACTGGGAGCAGACAGCCAAGCCAATCAATGCCAGGAGTGAAACTTAAGAATCTGGGAGTCATGCCACCAGAAGTTATCTGAAGCTAAGGTCAATGATTACGCCTTTACATGCTAAATGCTACCAATTGCACCTCTAGCTTCAGATATTGAAAAGGATGGAATATGTTCAGCACTCAGCTAACAAAAATTTGTGCTCTTACCCATCATGTATACATTCACCTCACCCTCATATACTTAGCACTACTGCAAGCCTCAAATCAATATTTCACAACATGCACCATTATCAGCTAGTCAACGATTTATAGAAGATAATGCTATCCTTGTGTACTATCCTTTCCCTCACAGCCAATTTCTCTCTAAATCCATGCTCTTCTGCTTTACAGGCTGCAGATTGTGCAAGCATGCACTTCTTTCACCCTCTCCCCTTACCATAAACCTATCCTTGAGTCTTTTCAAGAGCCAAGGACTGCAACTGGCCAGGCAATAGTTGAACAGCAATATGTGGAAAAGCGAAGATGAAATGTCGGCAGGATAAAATGTCGGCACAACATTGTGGGCTGAAGGGCCTGTACTGTGCTGTAGTGTTCTATGTTCTATGAAACACCATTCTTTGATTTAAAACTTTCAGCTATCTGCTCAGATATTGACAACGTAAATCATTTAGAGGATAGCATAAAGGTAATCTGCAACTGGTGAGACTGGAGGGATTGAGAGCAAGGGGCAAAGTTGTACGGTCCCAGTCCTCAGACAGCGGGGGTGCACACAAACTCTATTGCAAAGGACTCGGATGACGACTTTGATGAGGCAGATCATTGAGGATACACAATGCATATGCATGAAGAAACTTTAGTGCATTGAAGATGTCGAAAGCCTGTAGGTAATCATGAGTAGTACTAAACTTATGCAGAGATCTGCATGGAACTTGTATATTCATTGTTTTGTCCATGAAAATGGCAGGCAACTACATTAGTAGGCTCAGTGGATTCAACCACAATGCAATGTCCAATGACCAATGCCTCAAGTTCCACTGGAGCACAAGGAAGCCACACAATATATGGGTGCTCCAATGAAATCTCAGACTAGTACCATCAAAGCCTTGGATGCCAACAATGACTGTGGTTTCCAGGGTATCACAGTATTCCAGAAATCAGTCATGCAACAGATTATTAGGATTACTGAAGCTCAGGGAAAGTGACAGTGGCTCAGTGGAGCATGTATTGACTGTCTTCCTGGGATGATAGTATTGGAACTAGTTTATTATTGTCACTCGTACCAAGGTACAGTGAAAACTTTGTCTTGCATACTGTTCATACAGATCAATCATTACACAGCGCATTGAGATAGTACAAGTTAAAACAATAACAGAATGCAGAATAAAGTGTCATAGCTACAGAGAAAGTGTGGTGCAGGCAGACAATAACATGCAAGGTCATAACGATGTCAAGAGTCCATCTTATCGTACTACTGTATCATAGAATAGTATTCATTCTCCTCATCACTGCAACCCTGCCAGTCAGTACCTTTTCCTTTCAGCTAGCCAATCCAAACTGCTAGTATCTATGCCAAGATAGTCTAACGCGAACCTGTTAAGGCCAAGTACAAACTGTCATCTGCCCCCACTGAGACTCTGGTGCTTTCCACCAATCATTATTGGAGCCACTCTTAGGCAGGATCGCTAAGACAAACAAAGATATATCCGCATCGATGATTGGCTGCCAATTAGTTTCTATGAATTTTGATTCCTAAAATTGTTTTGGAATATTTTTGTTTGGTTTTATTTTTGCACCATTATGAGATGAATGGTGTGTTGCTCAGAAACTGAGGAAAGGTATAGTGTGGGACTGATAATGCTTAGGAATTGGAGTTGCATTTGCTGGTATTGCAGTCAGATGGATGAGTTGTCAGTTGGCCAAAGAAATGTCTAGGTTGCCTCTGCCTTTATAATTCTTCTTCCTCCTGCTGGGCATGTAGCTGGTGGCTACAGGAAACCACATATCTTGATACCTGGTCTGCACAGTTCTTTTGGGATGTTCCAAGCAGTAGAAAAGTGGTCTCAGTGTGCCAATAGCCTGCTCCATATATATTTCCTGTACCATTGTATCTATGTATGCTTCCCATGCGTGTGACCCTGGGACTTAAAGCACAACATTCTTAGTTGAAGTCATTGAAAGATGGTGCTTTGTGTGACTTGGCAACACAGTGATATCACTAATAATGCATACAAGTCAGAGCTTTTAAAAATAAAAAATAATGAGTGAATCGAGTGTCTGTTACTTTCCCATTTTTGCTATTTGCTGCCTGGGCCTGCCTGCACACCAGTCATGAGTTATACCGTCAGTGAATGTCACACAGTACCCATTCTTCAAAATCAGACATCATAGCAGAGTCTAGTCTGAAGGCCACCAGGATATCAGACACTGATTTACAGGATGTGCTCCATTTGCACACCGGACATTAACTGCACATTAACTGTGCAAATCCCTTTAGTTGTGGTACATCAATGAGTTGACAAGCCTGCAAAATGACATGCAAACATCAACTGAATATGTCAGTGACCTCCCTTATAAAATGGTGGACAGAAAACTATGAGATGTTGCAAATATGCCTAAAAACTGCCGGAAGGAACCCAACACAAGAAAGTACATGGCCACAGTCACCTTTATAGATACCGACAACAAGGTGTTGAGAGCAGGTATGGGAGATTTCAGTGCAAGTGTCTTTGCTGCCCCTACCTTGATTCAGGTAGGACAATTGTTCACTGAACACCATGAGGTATCCTGCCAAAAGCTTTTTTACCCTTCTTCTTTTCCTTCTTTCTCTTAAAAAAAGTTTGTTCTCCTTGAGTACCTTTTTCTCTTTTTACCAATCATGTAGTATTCCAACAAGATTGTCTAATAATGTGATCATATTTGAGAGCAAATGGTTTGTGCAGAAACATACTAAAATAAAGACCCTCAGAACATGCTACAGTGCTCCTAGTAGACTTCAAAGAATCCTTGGAAGCACCTAATAGTTTGACAGGAAAAGCTGGTAGAAATGAATCAGTAGCTAATCAGAAAGCACTGGTGGGAGTTCTTCCTGTTGCTAAACCAGGTTCCTCTCTGAAACATTCAAAAAAGATATTAGTTTGAACTTTAAGCTCCAAAATGACAATATTGCCCAATTAATGATAACATGATTTTGTGGACCAGTTACAATTCTCTCCAATATAGCATACAGCAACAGCTCTTTCCATAAACATCCATATGTGTGTTCACCCACAGTGCCCCTAAAAAACAAGGGCTTCAAAAGCTAATTTTGTGCCCAAGGGCTTTGTAATCATGACACCTTTCAGAATCCTACATTTTACACACATTTGCTCATCTCATTATATGAAAAATACTGTCAACTACTCAATTCTATTGCAACTATAACATGTAATGGAACTTCATTACTTACAACTTTATTAGTCCTATAACACATTCATGTCATCTCAGTATTACAAATGCTCACAGCTTGAGTCACTCACTAATAGGATAAATTATATTATTTTGGCAATGAAACACACCAGCAAAATGTAGGGAAACTGACACTTCTTCCATTGATTCAAGCAAAATGTGACCTTAGACACAGTATCATTAAAAGTGATGTCGACATATTAAATTCTCAATCACAGCCCTCTGTTGTTATTTCTAAGCTGTGGAGGGACAGAATTAAAATTATCAGCGCAAGTCCAAATGGATTTGCTCTCATTCAGCATCCCGCTTCAGAGAATATTTCTGCAAATTGGTTTTAAATTAAAGGAGGCGGTAGGTATTGTGCCTTCTCAGCATTTTCCCAGGTGCACTTAATCTAATTTCATTAAGGATATCAGGACAGATGATCACTTGTGTAGAAGCATTAAGTCTGTCCATTTTTGTATAAAACCATTAAGTCTGTCAATGTGTCAGCAGGTAAGCTGTTTATTATTTGAGATGAGCACTGGGCTTAGTTTCCCAATAATCTGTCAAGAACAGTCAACCACAAATTAAGTCTGCTGCCAAGGAACTCAACTACAATTCAATGCTAATTTGAAAAAAAAATTCATAAAAAACCCAGATTCCACACCACACCAGTCTGATTTGCAGAGCTATAACATTTTTTCAGCCTGTGAATGTGTTTGGAGCTAACTAGGGAAACAAAAATCACTGGGCAGACTAAAGAATACACATAAAATGAACTGATAAAAAATGATAAAAATGCATTCCCGATTGCTTATATTGCATTGCTCTCTGGAAGAAAAAACTGGTAATGGACAAATATGCCACAATTTTATTCTCAACACAAACGAGAAACAAATCTTACAGCCGAACCTTCCTACAAATGTACCTGCTGGCAAAATTGAAAGGCATTATAAATTCAAGGCTGAATCACTATCTTCTGCTGCTCTCGCCTCTGTTCACAATTTCACTTCCCCTTTCTCCAGGCACTAAAAGCTTGCTCAAGTTGTTTCACAGGCACCAACAGTCCTCTGGTGCTTAATTCAGGATATCATTATTCATGTGCATATCTTGATAATGAGTGTTAATAGATTAATCAGCCATGCAATGTGTGGCAGCTAAATCTCACTCCATTTCCACAATGTGCACTTTCCAACTGGAATGAATGGATTGAGATCAATTAGATATTTCTCTTCCTCTCTGTGCACAAAGGCCAACTGTGTTCCTTCTGAGACTATCTAATTCAACATACATGGACCTTCCAGGCTACATAAAGCTCATCTCAAGAAGTGCATTTACCTGTTTAACTAAGATAGATTCCTGCCATTTATGCAGTTATGCCGTAGACCATTCATTCAATAGGATATGCTTCTTGCAAGTTGTGAATGTTAGAGATACAGCTTTTTCAATATGGGCAGCACACTGGTGCAGCATTTAATGCTGCTGCCACCTCACAGTTCCAGTGATCTAGATTTAATGTGACTGCATGTATCTCCAGCAGGTGCTCCTGTTTCCTCCCATGTCTCAATGCATGCTAGTCGGTAGTAAGTAAGTGACTGGTTACTAGAGTGTAGGTGAATGTTAGGAGAATCAGGACAGGTTGATGGGCATGTGGGAGTGAGTCGGTTCTTGGGGAATAAGTGGAGGAATGGGATTGATGAGATTACACACAGTCAGCACAGAGGCTGAATAGCCTTCTTTTACATCACAAGAAAATATTAGAAAATATGATTTTGTGATGCATTAATGTGCAAGTTAGAATGTGACATGCTTTATTAAATACTTTGTTATTGAAAACAAATCTTTTGTGTCTGTCTTCAGGAGTAATAGAGAACCAAAAGTTTAGTGAGAATGAGGAAGTGAAGGAAATCAGTATTAGTAAAGAAATACCACAAGACTGATGAAAACGAAAGCTGATAAATGCCAGACCCAATGATCTACATCCCAGAGTTTTGAAAGAGATGGATACAGAGAAAATTGATGTAACCCCAGTGTTTAAGAAAGGAGGAAAGAGAGAAAGCAGGGAACAACTACAGGCACCAGAGTGCTGCAGTAATTAGTGCTGCCACCTCACAGTTGTAGAGACCTAGGTTTGATCCCAACCTCAGGTGCCATCTGTGTGGAGTTTGCACGTTCTCCTTGTGACTGCTTGGATTTCCTCAGGGTGCTCTGGTTTCCCCCACATTCCAAAAGACATGTTCACAGATGTATTCAAAGTGGTGTTGACATATTAGATTCTCACTCACAGTCTTTTGTAAATTATCCATTAATGTAGATTACTGGTAAAAAGAATGAAATAGGAGATGAAAGGCAGGTGTGAGAGAATAAATTGCAGGGCTACAAGAAAAAAGGGAGAGGGGTAACGACTGATAGGATTACTCTGTGCATGGTGGCGTGGACCCAATAGGCCAAAGAACCTACTTCTATCTCATTAACAGATCAAGACAGCACACATTTGTTAGCCTAACATCAGGGGCAAGGTAAATGTTGTAATCTATACTATAGGATGTAATAACAGGACACCTAGAAAGGAATAATGGTACTGAGCAGACTTTTGGAGACACAAGATACTGCAGATGGTGGAATCTGGAACAATAAACAATCTGCTGGAGGAGCTCAGCAGGGTTTCAACCCAAAACATTGACAATTCCTTTCTCCACACAGATGCTGCTTGACCCACTGAGCTCCTCCAGCAGATTGCTTGTTGCTAAGCAGAGTTTTCATGGATTTATGAAAGGGAAATTATCTTTGGCTAATCCACTGGAGCTCTTTCAGGATGTGGCTGGTAGAATTGAAAAGGGAACCTGTGGATGTGGTGTACTTAGATTTTCAGAAGGGGTTTGTTAAGGTTTCACAGAGGAGTAGGTCAGCTAGGTTAGAGTACATGGAATTTTGGCTATTATACTGCCATAGATTGAAAATTGTTCAGAGACAAAATGTAAAGAGTAGGAATAAATGAGTCTTTCTCAGGGGAGCAGGCTGTGAGTAGTGGGATATTACAGGGATCAGTGCTTAGATCATAAAACAGTACAGCACAATACAGGCCCTTTGGCCCACAGTGTTGTGCCGACCTTAAAAACCTTGCCTAAGACTATCTAACCCCTTCCTCCCATATATCCCTCTATTTTAAATTCCTCCATATGCTTATCTAGTAATCTCTTGAATTTGACCAATGTACCTGCCTCCACCACCGCCCCAGGCAGCGCATTCCATGCCCCAACCACTCTCTGGGTAAAAAACCTTCCTCTGATATCTCCCTTGAACTTCCCACCCATTACTTTAAAGCCATGCCCTCTTGTACTGAGCATTGGTGCCCTGGGAAAGAGGCGCTGGCTGTCCACTCTATCTATTCCTCTTAATATTTTGTACACCTCTATCATGTCTCCTCTCATCCTCCTTCTCTCCAAAGAGTAAAGCCTTAGTCTCTCCTCATAATGCATACTCTCTAAACCAGGCAGCATCCTGGTAAATCTCCTCTGCACCCTTTCCAACGCTTCCACGTCCTTCTATAATGAGGCAACCAGAACTGGAAACAGTACTCTAAGTGTGGTCTAACCAGAGTTTTATAGAGCTGCATCATTACCTCGTGGCTCTTAAACTTGATCCCTTGACTTATGAAAGCTGACACCCCATAAGCTTTCTTAACTACCCTATCCACCTGTGAGGCAACTTTCAGGGATCTGCGGATATGGACCCCCAGATCCCTCTGCTCCTCCACACTACCAAGAATCCTGCCATTAATTTTGTACTCTGCCTTGGAGTTTGTCCTTCCAAAGTGTACCACCTCACACTTCTCCGGATTGAACTCCATCTGCCACTTCTCAGCCCAGCTCTGCATCCTATCAATGTCCCTCTGCAATCTTCGACAATCCTCTACACTATCCACAACATCACCAACCTTTGTGTCGTCTGCAAACTTGCCAACCCACCCTTCTACCCCCTCATCCAAGTCATTAATAAAAATCACGAAAAGCAGAGGTCCCAGAACCGATCCTTATGGAATACCGCTAGTCACAGCCCTCCAATCTGAATGCACTCCATCCAGCACAACCCTCTGCTTTCTACAGGCAAGCCAATTCTGAATCCACACGGCCAAGCTTCCCTGGATCCCATGCCCTCTAACCTTCTGAGGAAGCCTACCATGTGGAACCTTGTCAAATGCCTTACTAAAATCCATGTGGACCACATCTACTGCACTACCCTCATCAATCTGTCTGGTCACCTCCTCAAAGAACACTATCAAGCTTGTGACACATGATCTTCCCTTCACAAAGCCATGCTGGCTGTCTCTGATCAGACAATGATTCTCTAAATGCCCATAGATCCTATCTCTAAGAATCCTTTCCAACAGCTTGCCCACCACAAATGTAAGGCTCACTGGTCTATAATTCCCTGGACTATCTCTACTACCTTTTTTGAATAAGGGGACAACATTTGCCACCCTCCAATCATCCGGTACCATTCCCGTGGACAACGAGGACTCAAAGATCCTAGCTAAAGGCTCAGCAATCTCCTCCCTCGCTTCGTAGAGCAGCCTGGGGAATATTCCATCAGGCCCCGGGGACTTATCTGTCCTAATATTCTCTAACATCCTCTCTTTTGATAGCAACATGCTCTAGAACATTAACCTTACCTACACTGTCCTCAGTGTCATCAAGGCCCCTCTCCTTGGTGAATACTGAAGAGAAGTATTCACTGAGGACCTCACCCACTTCCACAGCTTCCAGGCACATCTTCCCACCTTTATCCCTAACCGGTCCTACTTTTACTCCCGTTATCCTTCTGCTCTTCACATGAGTGAAAAATGCCTTGGGATTTTCTTTAACCCTACTCGCCAAGGCCTTTTCATGTCCCCTGCTTGCTCTCCTCAGCCCCTTCTTAAGTTCTTTCCTTGCTATATTCCTCAAGAGACCTATCTGATCCTTGCTGCCTAAACCTTATGTATGCTGCCTTCTTCCTCCTAACTAGATGTCCCACCTCTCTTGTCAACCATGGTTCCTTCACCCTGCCATTCTTTCTGTGTCTCATCGGGACAAGTTTATCCCTAACATCCTGCAAGAGATTCCCGAACAATGACCACATCTCTATAGTACATTTCCCTTCAAAGATGTCATCCCAATTCACACTCGCAAGTTCTAGCCTTATAGCCTCATAATTTGCCCTTCCCCAATTAAATATTTTCCTGTCCTCTTTGCTCCTATCCCTGTCCACGACAATGCTAAATGTTAGGGAGCGGTGGTCACTGTACCCCAAATACTCACCCACTGAGACATCTGTCACCTGACCCGGTTCATTACCTAATACTAGATCTAATATGGCATTCCCTCTAGTCAGCCTGTCAACATTCTGTGACAGGAATCCATCCTGGACACACTTAACAAACTCTGCCCTGTTTAAACCTTTGGTACTAAGCAGGTGCCAATCAATATTTGGGAAGCTGAAGTCTCCCATGATAACAACGCTGTTATTTTTGCACCCTTCCAATATCTGCCTCCCGATCTGCTCCTTGGTATCCTTGCTACTACCAGGGGGCCTATAGAATACCCCCAGTAGAGTAATTGCTCCTTTCTTGTTCCTAACTTCCACCCATACGAACTCTAGAGAGGATCCTGCTGCATGATCCATCCTCTCTGCAGGTGTAATAGTATCCCTGACCAGTATTGCCACCCTTCCTCTTCTTCTTCCCCCCCCCCACCCCCATCCCTTTTAAAACACTGAAATCCGGGGATATTCAGTATCCATTCCTGTCCTGGTGACAGCCAAGTCTCTGCAAGAGCCACAATATCATAGTTCCATGTATTTATCCAAGCTCTCAGTTCATCACCCTTATTCCTGATGCTTCTTGCATTTAAGTAAAGGCACTTTAGCCCATCCACCTTACTACTTTTATACCCTATTGTTTCTCCTTCCTCAAAGTCTCTCTATATGTTAGATCTGGCTTTACTCCATGCACTTCTTCCACTGATCTATCCCTCCGGTTCCCATCCCCCTTGCAAACTAGTTTAAACCCTCCCGAACCACACTAGCAAACCTGCCTGCAAGGATATTGATCCCCCTCGAGTTCAGGTGTAACCCATCCAATCTGTACAGGTCCCACCTTCCCCAGAAGAGATCCCAATGATGCAAAAATCTAAAACCTTGCCCCCTGCACCAACTCCTCAGCCACGCATTCATCTGCCATCTCCTCCTTCATTATTACGTGGCACTGGTTGCAATCCTGAGATTGCTACCCTTGAGGTCCTGTTCTTCAGCCTTTTGCCTAGCTCCCTGAACTCACTTTTCAGGACCTCATCCCTCTTTCTACCTATGTCGTTGGTACCAACATGTACGACAACTTCTGGCTGCTTTCCCTCCCGCACAAGAATGCTGTGGACCCGATCAGAGACATCCTGGACCCTGGCACCTGGGAGGCAACATACAATCCGGGATTCTCGCTCACGTCCACAGAACCTCCTGTCTGTTCCCCTGACTGTCGAGTCCCCTATCACTGTTGCCCTCCTCTTCTCCCCCCTTCCCTTCTGAGCAGCAGGACCAGTCCCAGTGCCAGAGACCTGGCTACTGTTGCTTGATCCCTGTAGGTCAACCCCCTCAACAGCATCCAAAGCGGAATACTGGTATTTGAGGGGAACAGCCTCTGGGGTCCTCTGCTCTGTCTGCCTATTCCCTTTCTCTTTCTCTCCCCTGACAGTCACCCATCTATCTGCCTCCTGGACCCTAGAAGTACCTGCTCTAAAGGGGATGACTGCACCTGATGCACAGCATCTACATAACTCTCTCCCTCCCTGATGCTTTGCAGTGATTGACGCTGTGACTCCAGCTCATCAATTCTGACCCGAAGTTCCTCCAGCCTCAAGCACTTACTGCAGATGTGCTTGGGTGCCAGTGATCCACAACCCTTATCAACAAACTAGCTGAGGGGACCAAATGTCATATTTCCAAGTTTGGTGACAATACAAAAACAGATGGGATTGTGAGTAGGAAGGAGGATGAAAAAAAGACTTAAAGGGAATATAGAATCAGTGGGTGAAACATGTGCAGAATGGAATTCGATCAATCTGGTGTTTTTTTCCCAATTCATGGCCCCTAACTTAAATTCTCTGTTAGCCAAATAAAGGACAGTTCTATGCCACAGACCAGTTTGGTTGCTTTGATCAACTACAGGTCACATTGTTTGTGCCCTGAGAATATTAAAAACAGCATCCTTGTTTCTGTGTAAACTGCATGTGCTGCATTAAAAAGAGCCTAATTCAACAAAGTAAATATTATAATATAAAATCTGGAAATACTCAGCAAATCAGGCAACATTTGTGGAGAAAGATGTAGAAATAATGTTTCAGGTCTTCAGAGAAAGTGCTGCTACATTTTGAGTAGCAACTATACTACTTCGATCAATCAAATAGTTGTCAGAAGTCATGAACAAGTGTTTCTGCACCACTAATGTTAATAATGTTGGATTGAAGTGATTAACAGTCTTGGAAGATTGACACAATGTAGGCTTATGCAACATCCACACATAGATACCTTTTCTGAGCTCAACTGAGATGGAGAAACTCTAAGTCCAAATTTTCATAACTAAAACTTTGGATTCATGTAGATGTCATCACTCTGCAACCTTTACCAGCATAATTTTCCTATTTATAATCATTTCCATATATTTTATACTGGAAAACCTCAGCCAGTAGCATCACCATAATTCTGAGAGTCAGAATCAGACAGCTCCAAATGATGATAAAAAAGAACTTTGTAAAGGGTTGGGAAAAAAATTACAATTGAAAGTAAATTCAAACTCTAAATCAGTCGACTATTTTTCTCACCATTCATGTTTTATTTCTTTTAGTTATACCGTATGTCACTGTAGCTCAGTGGGTCTCTGCTCTTCTAACACTGGGCTTCTCTTTGTGCAGCTACAGTGGTCTTTCATTCATTCTCTACACTGATATATCATGTATCCTTCTACCTCACCACCTAATACACCGATTACAAAACATTGCAAAAATTTCTCCTCTGATTCTATTTTTGTTCCCAACTAGCTTTTCTATTTTCCCATCTCCTTTCTCTATTTCAAGGCTCATCGTGTTTTTTTCCAAATGCGAAACACCTTAGGGCACCTTATAGAGTCATAGAGTTATACAGCAAAGAAGTAGGCCCTTCAACCCAACCTATCCAAGCCAACCAAGGTGTTTTTCTTGAGCTTGTCCCCCTTGGCTGCATTTGGCCCATATTCCTGTAAACCCTTCCAATCCATGTACCTGTCCAAATATATTTTAAACATTGCAATTTCACCTGCCTCTACCACTTCTTCTGGCAGCACATTCCATATACCCACCACCACCCTCTTTTTGGTGGTATTCTGAAAGACTACCTCTTTGGCCCAGTACTTCCTGGCAGTGGCAAACATTTTATACTCATCAACATACTAAGCTGGTAGATACCTTGTGTGGATTGTATCATGGAGCACTTCTTTTCTAGATACATATTTCTGCAGAGAGGAGGTCTTTCCAGGTATGTGATGGGGCCAAAGAAAGACCTGCCCCAGAAAATAATTGACATCAGACTAATCCATGGCCCTAGCTTGGCCAACGGTCTGAACTGAGATGTGTTCTGAATGTTTCTTATTCGAAAAATCTTATAAAATATTAAAAATCAAAAACTTAAAAAATAAATTAAAGACATTAAAACAACACCCAAAAACAATTAAGTGAATAACTAGTTAATATGTAAATTACTTTATATTTGCCTAAATAGCTTGCAGCAGTTCCTCTCCAATAAAATGAGAATTGCTTAAAGCTGGTACAGAATCAACAGACATATTTCACCATGCAAGTACTGGGAACCACACAAAGTTCATGTTCCTTGACTGGTCTGAGGAGTTAAGCAAAGGAACACAGCTAATTTTGGATCAGAAGTTTTAATCAGGAAGTTTGAATAAGAGTTCCCAACTTCTTGACATTTACTGGGGCAGGGACAGTTGGAGTCCGGCAAAAGAGGCAGTAATTGGAAGTAGCAGAGGGATGGACTGCTGACATTTTTCAGATTTATCCTAGCTATTGTCATGCTTTCCTTGCCACTTCCTTCCATGCTTCAAGAATTCTCAAAGCACTTCAACACAATTTTCTGCTCTTCCTCCCACCCTAATGACTATAGTTTTCACCCCTTTTCCTTCAACTTAATGCCTACTGATCTGTAGCTATGTTATTGTGAAACAATGGTCCAGAGTGATTGTTTTTTTTAATTTGAAAGGGTGGAGAAGAAAGGATTACTATCTGTCAGTAACCTCTCCTGCATCAAAGTTAGTTATCAACCATTTAGACAACCATTCAACTGTTTGCCAGATGATTCCTTGCCACAGACATCAAAACTATAGTCAAATCTGACATTCTTTTAAGTTTTCTGGTTGCAAAGAAAAAAGCAGTTTTTGATCTTTCAGACAGCATTTTATATCTTTCTCCAATCAGTAAGTGCAGGATTCTGGTAAACTAGGTCACTGTGCTTTAAATCTCCATATCCCTAAGGAAGTACCAGAGTTGGGCTGTTCATTTAGGAATATGAAGCTATTCCTGATGGATTCGGCAACTCCTGTGAATTTCACTGAACTGCACAATTTGGGTCATTTCATAATATACATCATTCTCAATTTACAGATGCTATATTCTCTTAAAGAGCACAAGTCTAAACAGTGCAAGAACTGATTAGTTTTGTTTTTTTCCAGATATTTCTGCTGCACAATTATAGAGCACTGCATTAAAAATAAATTCTACACCTACTACAGAACTCAGCAGGTATTTAATTACTTTATAACATTTCAAAAATGAAATTTGGTCTTTTGCCTCCAATTAAAATGACTGTTGTCAAAATTTTTATGGGCCACTTTACTGGGTAATTATGGCAAACTAATCAATTTTTAAACTCGATAACAACACCTTCTGATCCAATATAATGAGTAACTTCAGAAATATTTATGCTTCACACATGAATTCATCATAACTTCTTGACAATAAGTCAAAGACTGGTGACAAATAATAATAAATCCGTATATGAAAAATAAGGCAAAATGTTTAAACTGCTCTTCATATTCTGTAGCTATTTATATCTATATGTTAAATTTGTGTAATCTACGTTTGTTTCTAATTTTGTAACTTGTCCATTGAACATTTATTAAATTTTATGTAATTAGCAGGTTTACAAATTGGCTAAATCTTGCTGACTGCAGCCAGTGCTCTTCAACAGAACTTCCTGTTTTCACCCATTCAAACCAAAGGATATCCCGGAATTATACAAACAGAGTCTAAACAGATTTGGGGTGCTAAAGCTGTCAGTTTGCACTGGTGTTGGATTCCTCGTCAGAGCCCAAACTTTCTGCTATTCCCTGGAGCTATAGTGGGGGAAATTGCCTCTCAGATTCTAAGCCATGTCAGATGTGGTATAGCATCTGAGACTACCCTTGTTCTCAAGACTTTCAATGGGGATTCTAAGCATGCAAAAGAGGTGGCAAAGGGGAAAGTAATTAAAAAAAATTGTTTTGCTTTAGGTTAATTTTTTTAAAATTAGTTTTGAATTTTGTGATTGAATTAACTTTTAAAACAAAATTCATAATTTCAAGTATTCACTTCCATTGTTCTAGTCTTTAAAATTCTCTAAACATCAGAGATAGTTAAAGTCTTCATGACAGCTTCATCCTAGCTTTGCCCTCTGTCAGGAGTGTTGCACCCAATTTGAGGACGCAGAAGGCCAGCGTGATAGATCCTCTGCATCTGGCCTAGGAAAATGTGGGTTCAGTGATTCCAGGCAATTGGCCTGGTCAAGCACGAGATAGTTCAATATGATGATAGCATGACCTCAACTAAATTCGCACCAGAGCAGCTAAATATCAGTCAAGAGTGGAAGCACATTTTTTCCTTTTTGAATCAAGAGGTTATGAGGCTAATTTTAATGCTCTGTTCATATCATATGGGGTGAAATGGAAATAAAAATGGAACTAAACTTGCAACTTTCTGAGATGAATTGATGGTACATTTATCATAAATTTCAATCCATAAACCAATGAAAAGTCAAATATACATTCAAAATAGTGAACAGTCAAAAAATTAGAAATGCTGATTAAAAGCTTATGATCAATAACACAGTCCTAAGGCAACTCAATAAGTTAAAATTAAACATATTACATTAGATTTCTTGATATTTAATAAGTATTTTGAAATCTAATTCTGGAATTTAGTTTGTTTTTCTGTGAAAAGTAAAGCCTTTTGCCTAACGTGGCATATAAAAGCACTTAGAATGGGAGTGCTGCAAGTTATGAACTTGTCACAGCTTAAATTGAAGTAATACATCACTTGTATTAAAAAGGAAGACGGTCCAATATTTGACCAAGATCTTGCTTTGCCTTCTTCAGCTCATGGTGGATTTTCCAAGCTGACTTTTTAGGCCCTGAGTTTTGTGGATAGACTGGTTGTAAACAGATTTCAATATGATAAGCACTTGCAAATAGAATATTCTGATTCCATGAGAAGAATCCAACTATTTGGTCCAGATCAAGGAGGAAGGAGTGCAGGAAAGAATGGTAATTGATCAAGGTCAAGGGCTGACAATTTACTGAAAACTTGAGGGAAATATCAAGAAATCAGGCATCAGAATACACTTAGAGATAGGACAATCAATAAATCAGTAATGCTGATCCACAAACTGGGTCAAACAGTTAAATCTGCTGGCCACCTGTCAATGCGTCATGTTAGAATGGAGTAACAATGATGACTGATGCTGCTGTTATCCACAAAGCACTAGAAACTGCTACACATACATAAATCATCAGGAGACAGAAAATAGCAAATGCTATGAGATTGGGAGTGATATGGAGGATATAAAATTTGCTTGTTGGAAATGCAAACAAAAGGTAATTATGCATCAGCCACTGTGCCATTAGGAGGCCTTGTATTGAGTCAATAAGGATTAATTGGGAAAGTAAGTACAAACTTACATTTGTACAGAATCATTCATGATCACTGGACATTCTAAAAGGCAAATTAAGTTCTTTAATATGTAGTACCTGTTGTAATGCAGAAACATGGCAGCCAATTTGTACACAGCAAGCTCCCACAAAGAGCAAAGTGGTAATTACCAATTAAAATGTTTTAATGATGTTTATTGAGGAATGAATAATCAAAGAGATAAATAAAGGTTAAATAGTTAGGTCTTTTTTCCTGATAATATGTTTGCTGACAGCTTCAAGCAATGTCATCACAGGACCGGCAAACCTGCAAAAGCTGTCTTCTTCTGACAGTTCTCACATTATCACATTATTAGTGTTCAACTTTCAGTTACTTAATAATTTGATTCTCATATTTTGACCCTTCTCAAAAAAATATCTAGGAAATATTGAAGTTTTATCCGTTGACATTATTAATTCAGAGGCAATTTGTCAAAAATAAAACCCTCTCCCTGTTCAATTTTCTTTCCTCTTCTCCTGAAGGTGTTGAAACTATAAAAGATTTGGGGATACATCCACTGAATTTAAATGTATGTAAGTGTTTTATATTTTCTTCAGTGCTTGGCAAACATTCAATAAAGTATTAATATTCTTTAATTACTTAACTGAAAGCATCACAGTAAAACATAATATTAATTTATGGTTTTACTGCTTCCTATCTTCTCACTGTTCACTTTCAGTGACAAATCCAATTCTCTAGTGTGTTATTTCCATAGTAAACACTAAGACTACACAAGCCATTGATTAATGAAGATGTAATAATGATGAAAAATGTTAGTTAATTGCTTATGCACATAAGTTTTAAACTGCTCAGGTACCATTAAAACAGACCCTGCCTTGAAGTTTGATGGTTCTTGGCCAGGTTACAGGATCCAGACCTACGTAGTTGCAATATATTTGATCTCTTTGGAGTTGAAGACAATGATTGGATCAGCCATCATTTTACTCAATGATGGACCAGCCTCAAGTGGTACATTGCCTAATCCTGCTCCTATTGATTATGTTAAATTTAAACATAAGTCCACACGAGAGCAAGTAATATTAGTTGGACAGAATTAATATTCATCTTTTGTGAAAAGACTTCCAGTTGTCTATAAGACTTTAAATAGTATTCTTTAACAAATACTATCCTTAATGTTGCCAAGTAACCCAATTCAATCCTTCCAGGACTAAGTCCAGAAGTAGATTAGGTGAACACATAACTGGATTGCCACCTAGCATCTACGTTCTATATTATGAGAAGTAACATTACGAGTTGAACATTGCAAAGATTATTGAACAGTTGGCCTCAAATATCACACTTTAAAAGCCAATCGACATTGTTTGAACTGAAATTTCAGTGTATTCCAAAGGCAAATCTAATTTGCTGGATATTAATCATACAAGGATAAACAATATGCTGACATACATCTGCCAATGTCATTGTTATTAATCCCACCATACAAAAGAAAACTAAATATCATTGGGCTCACATAGTTACTTAGCTAATATAGCCTGTCAGTTGAGAGTTGAAGGTTGAAAATCCTAAGAGTTGCCTGCCATTCAAATCTATATGCCTCAATTTATTTCTTTTCTACATACGTAAAAAGCATTTCTTATCTAGAAGTTGAAAGAGTTGCTGAAGGCATTCACATGTAATGTCAATTTTAAACCAAAGGTTTTTTTTTTGTTGGGAAGGTCAATGCCTTAAGTAGCAAATATCATTCTGCTGCTTCTGTGTCCAGTATTTAAAATAGTGGCTGAGACTCCATCAGAGTACTTGGGGAATACTGCACGAGCAAGGAAACCTCTTGCTGATTAGTAGTGGATGGGGTGGTCGACGATTAAACTATCAGTAGAAGGAGGCACCCTAAAAATCCCCTTTCTTCATGATGATGGAACCCACCACTTATTTCAAAGACAAGACAGAAACATCTGCAAACATCTTCAGCAAGAAGTACTTGGATGATCACTCTCAGCTTCTTCTAAGGTTCCCATATCATAGCAACCTTCAGTTTATTCATACTGTCTCCTGGACTGAATGGAAATGTTTGAGTTCAGTGGATATATCAGAGGGCATGGGCTCTGACAATATTCTAGCTATGATCCAAAATGGGCAGCACAGTGGCACAGTTACTAGAGTCGCTGCCTCACAACGCCAGAGATGTGGGTTCAATTCTGACCTTGGGTTCTATCTATGTGGACTTTGCACAATCTCCCCGTAACTGTGTGTGTTTCCTCCAAGTGCTCCGGTTTCCTCCCACATCCCAAAGATACAAGGGTTGGTAGGTTAATTAGCCATTTTAAGTTACCCCTAGTATGTAAATGAGTGGTAGAAACTGGGGAGATTTGATGAGAATGCAGGGAGAAGAAAAAAATGGGATTAATGTACGATAGCGTAAATGGGTGGTTGATGGTTGGTGCAGACACAGTGGGACAAAGGGCCTGTTTCTGTGCTGCGACTATGACTATCTCTTTCTAGTCTCTTCCAGTCTAGCCAAAAAAAAGGCTTCTGCTCTATACTGTGGAAAATTGCCTAGGTAGAAACAGCTACAAAAATCAGGACAAATCCAATCCAAGTAATTACTGCCCCATCAGTTTATTCTCAATCATTATTAAAATAATGGAATTTTTTGTTGACAAAGCAATCAAGTAACAATAGCTATCTGACATATATTCAATTTCAGTTCTGTCAAGGCAACTTGGCTCCATACTGCTACAGCTTTGTTCCAAAAATGGACACAAAATAAATTCCAGGTTAAGTGAGAGCATCTGTCCTTGACAAGGTGCATTTGCCTTCGTGTGGCATTAAGGAATCCAAGTAAAATTAATGTTGATGGGAATCCAAGGGAAGGTTGTCCCCTGGCTGGAGTCATACCTCGTCAAAGGTTTGTGACTGCTGCAAGCTAATCATTTCAACCCCAGGTAACAGTTGCAGGAATTCCTCAGGACAGTATGCTAGACCGACCATTGTCAGCTGTTTCATCAATAAACTTCCCTCCATTATAAGATCAGTAGTGGGAATGTTTGCTGAATAGAGTGTATTCAAATCCATTCATAATACCATGGATAATTAACAGACTGTGCCCACACGCAACAAGACTTGGATGATAATTAGGGAGTATCATCCTTGCCATACAAGTGTCAAGCAACAAGAGTAACTGCACCACCTCCCCTTGACACTCAATGGCATAACTGTTATCAACCTTCTTCTCTCCCACCACGCCTCACCCCAACCCCCAATAGCCATCAATAAGCTGGACCTTACCAGCATCAGAAGTACAGCTAGAACAAACCACACAGACACTGTGGTTACTACATCAGGTCAAAGATCTATTATTTTGCAGTGAGCAACTCATTTAACTGGTTCTTGAATGTAATGATCTACAAAACTGACTTGAATTGATTCTATAAATTCTTTTTCCACATTACTACACGATTTGATTTAACCAGGATATTAAACTTCCCAGTTATTGTATTACCCCAGCTACATGCTGCTCTAGTTTCATGATTTAAATTTCTCCCAACACTAACTTTCTAAGGGCCTTTATGATACTCCCACTGGAGTTGTCAGCTACTGAATTTCTTAGTTTAATCTAAAATAATCCTACATCTTTTTGAGCTGGGATCCCCTCTTCTGTGCCTTTATCCCAAACCTTTATTATCAGGATTATCTTCAATCTTATTCAATTTTGTCTACTTTTTTGACAGTCAAGTATCCTGGAATATTTCAAACTTAACTGAAATCACCTCTCCATAATGGGCTTTAGATCAAACCCAATTATTTCAACTTGTGCTACCACTTCGTCAGCCTACATTTCAATATACTGTCAATAGGTTTAAATGATTTTCCCCCCAATATCACCTAAGTTACTAATACCTTATGAGATTTCTTGAACTCTCTGCCCCATATAATATACTGGATTTTTTTCTCATTGCTTAAAAATTTCAGCCACAGCATTAATTTAAAAAAGCACTGAAAATCTTTCTATAAAAAAATTAATTTAAATTTAAACTGAAGCAGCATTTTCTGGGAATACACTTAACAATGCCAAAATTGGTTTGACTCAACAGTATTTTCAATTTTTTGAACTAGCCAATCCCTTCTTTAAACACTTTGTTTCTCTTCAAGAAAAACTTGTAAGCACAACTATTCAGAAAAGGTTCACAGTCTGGTAAAACAAATGAGTAATTTTAACATTTGTTAATTGGAAGCAATAAGTGTGCAAAAGAATGAAATGTGGAGATGTATGTCCACAGCCTTCTTCTGAATAACTCCTATAGTGATACCAGCTCCTCAAGACCAAAAATATTAAGCAGTACCATCAAATATAATTTTTTTGTAGTTATTATTGCACAAAGTACAGTCTTGCAGAAGTAAAGAACGCCAATCATTGAGACTTGCAGCTGTGTAAGGCCATTAAGGCACTCAAACCTCTTCATGCTGAATCCTGCAATACTAATTAAAATCCATCTGCACACTGATTTCTTAGACAAGTCATGTTGCACCTGAAGTTTTCTTGCTACCTTAATATTCAAAGTGGCTCTGTTATCATTTAGATGATACAGCACCTTCAAAAGTACATCACAGCTATTGCATTTTAACTTGAAAATGAATTGGTCTTCATGCCTGCATGTTGTAGCTACGTCACAGAAGAAAATGCTAAACAAATTACTGAAGGCTTCATAGTGCCTTCGCAAATTTCATTGTTGAAATTAAAAAAATTCAGTAGGCACAATTACGTCAAAAATGCAGAAAGCCTTCATCAAAAATGTCCTTCTTCCCAAAACTTGTTACACAATCACATTACTCAACTGTTTTTGCTCAATTAAAACCATATTTCAGAAACAAATTTTTATTCAAGTAATAGTCACATCAAATAAGAGGGTTCCTTATTTTCTAAACTAGCTTGCAAGTTGTTGGAAGTGACTGAATTCATGTTTCTCTTGGGGCATATATAATCATGGAATCAGAGAAACATAGAATTGTACAGCACAGAAACAGGCCCCTTTGGCCCACCTCATCTATTCCACAAGTGATGCCTTCTTGCACAAATCCCATTTGCCACATCCCTGTATCCCTCTACTCCTTTCTTATTCAAATGCTTTTTAAATGTTGTCATCATATCTGTCTCTACCACCTCCTCTGGCAGCTTGTTCCAGGCCTCTGTGCATTCCTTAGATCTCCTTTAAATTTCTCCCCTCTCACCTTAAACCTGAGCCCTTTCATTCTAGATTCCCATGCCCTGGGATAAAGACTGATTATCTATCTATTTATGCCCCTCATCATTTTATAAACCACTATTTGATCATTCCTCAGCTGCCTGCATAAACCCAATTTATCTAATCCCTCCTTATAACTACAGCGTTTCATTCCAGGCAACATCCTGGTAATCTCTTCTGCACTTTCTCTATTGCTACCAAATCCTGTAGTGTAGTAACCAGAACTGTACACAATACTCCAAGTGCTGTCTAACCAATGTTTTGTACACCTGCAACATGATGTCTGAACCCTTATACTTAATGCCTTGGCCTATGAAGACAAGCATACCAAATGCCTTCTTCATTATCCTATCTACCTGTGTCACCACTTTCAGCGAGCTATGGGCTTGCACCCCAAGGTTACTCTGTATATCAATGCTTCTAAGATCCCTGCCATTTACTTGATATGTCCTAACAATGCAAACTTAACTTCAGTTAACAATACTGTTTACTTACTGAACTCCCAGTCTTTGTTCTATACAAAATCTTTGGCTTACCCGACTGACCTGCTCTTTTCAGCTATCTGTAGCATTGCAATGGAGCATTTACATCGGCTAATATAGATTCTGGCATCAGGCAACATTATCAAGATGAAAGTTTCCTAAAATCAAAATTACTGTTTTGGAAAACATTATGTACAGATTTCCTTATGTTCTGAATCATTAAGTCGGCATTATATGTTGGAACCAGGCATGTAGTCAAAAAAAAAACAATTAGTCTTACCTTGTCGTCAATGTCACTCTCACTGTCACACTGAAAGAGAAAACAAAAATTAGTTTCAAATCTAAAGGCACATTTAAGGCTGCACAATGTATTGCTAAACATTTTGTCAATTTCTGATGCAACAAAGAATTAAGAAATTGGTTTAGTGGATGGATTTTTTTAAAGAAAATCGTCAGATTCTGAAATAGTCAGAATAACAAAGAAAGCCAAACTTCCTTTGTTTTCCCTCATTGCTTTCATGTGCGACTCTAAGTGTAGTGACAGGTTACTCAGCCATGGTGCTTGCTTGGCCAGATGAGCTCGGCCAGATGAGCTCACTTCAAATGTCTACAGGTGGCCCTTCCTGTAGGTTTCAGTGTTAACAATAGGAGGAACTACCCAAGCTCACCTGACGCTTGTCTTTCTCCAAGCCTAAATAGAGTCACTAGGCAATCTGTGTTTCCCACCTATGTGTCAATTGAGCACAATAAGATCAAAATTGAGAAACAGCTGATTTGTGCACCCTAATATCACATCATGAGTGGTGTTTACTCATTGAATTATCAAGAAACAATTCTTATATTTTGATCAATTTCGATTGACAAAGCACTTGCGCTGTTTCTCAAGTTTAACAGATTGAGGGGATACCTAAAAAAACAAACTACCTTTAAAAATAAAAAAAAGAACCCTGAATGTCCATGACAGAAATATGAGGATAACCAAATATCTCTTCAAGATACCAGCTGTTCTGTTACTGGGAAGGCTATACATAGATTTGCCTGTGAAATCACTTTTAAGAATTAAGCCAATAACACATCACACAAATAATACTCTAATTACATCATTATGCCTGACATGTAGGAGGATTGGCATGTCAGAAGAAAATTCCAGAGTAGATTGTCAAAACAAAATTCTATGTGAAAGAATGCAAGATTGTTAGACTGCAAAGGTTTCGACTGGTTCCAATCTCCATTTCACTTGCAAATTACAATGCTGCACAACATTTACACATAAGTGAGCCTCAAAAGTCATAATGCAGCAAATTTCAACCAATTATGATATACCATCTAAGGTTGCTGTGTGAGAATGAGCAATGTGTGCCAACTCTATAGAAGCACCTCATTAATCCTGCAACCCAGTATCAATAAACATTGGCTTTATCTTCTACTAGCCAAGGTTATATCACCCCTCTGAGGCTGTTGGCCAGTGATAATAGAAATGTAGTCATGTTGTGCAGATCCTACAAACTGGGCTGCAAAATGCTCCAAACCTCTCAGCATAACTGACAATATTTGATTCATATTATGGTAGGTATTATTGACATATCTACAGTGTTGCTGTGAGTTTCAAAGGAAGCCAACATGGCTTGTTGCATGTAGAAATATTACTAATGTCAGAATGATTAGACTGACAGAAATTTGCAGGGATGGAAGCTATGTATATCCCAGCTAGAATAAGTGGCAATTGTTAATCAGACTGGCCATTTTTGAATTGCTGAAGTAGATTTTACAAGTAGAAGTTGCCAAATCAGACAGAGAGTCCCATAGTTCACGGAGCAAGGGTCATAATTTGTGCACAGTCTCTTGTAATGCCACGTACAATTTGAATGTAGTTGCTGTAGTCATTCTAGATGTTCCTTAGGACTGCACAGAAGCTGTATTAATGATCTTTTATTGCCTCATGGATGTTGCTTGCATGGTAGAGAGATTCTTTCCCCCAGGTGGAGGGGAAATACTGATGACCAACATGAAATAGAAGCCATATCCAAATTTTCTAGGCCATTTGAGTTTATTCCCAGGTTAGACTTGCACTCATTTAAATAGATATCTGCAAAAAATAATTATGAATGTTTCACACCAGTGCTGATTCAAAGCTCTGACATTGGTTGCTTCTAGGTCCAATTTGATGTTTATAATGCTACATAACTGTATAACATTGAGATAAAGCTCATAGGTACATAGAACAGTACAGCACACAAAAAGGTCCTTCAGCTCATGCTGTCTGTGCCAACCAAAATGGCAATTTAAAATGCACATCTGCCTGCACATGATCTACAGTATATCCCTCAATTCGCTGCCTGTTCACATATCTATCTAAATGCCTCTTAAACATTGCTATCGCATCTGCTTCCATCACTTCCCCAATAGCGAGTTCTAGGCACTTACCACTCTTGGTGTAAAAAAATTTGCCTTGTAAATCTCCTTTAAACTTTTCCTCTCTCACCTTAAAGCTATGCCATCTAGTATTTGACATTTCCACCCTGGGAAAAAGACTCTGACTATTTACCCTATCCATGCCCCTCGCTGCAGGAGTACGTGCTGAGGGATGCACTGAAGCTGGGTGCAGCCAACGCAAAGGCTCGGTGGGGAAGGACTACAGTTTAGGGTTCTTCTGCCACTGGAGAGGGAGGGGCGGGGACAGGCGAGAAAGCCCCTAAATATTGTAAATATGGGACCGGGTAGCTTCCAGGGAGCCACACGTGTGGCATTGGTGCTGTTTTTTTTAATATATATATAAAAAGGTAACACTAATGAATGATCTGTACAAGAATGTAAAGGTTTGCACTGTTTTGTAATTGTATATAGTTTGTCTTTTGTTATGAATAAAGTTTATTTTGATAAAAAAATAGTTCCATCAGATGTACCTCGGTACAAGTGACAATAATAAACCAATACCAATGATGTTTGAATACAACCAAAGTAGCTGTTTTATTATCAGATTTTCTGAATCAGCAAGATAAATAAACTTCTGTTCCCAAATGCATTACACCTGAAATGTGTACTTGGTGTAGAGCTCTAGAGCACTTTAAAATATCAAACTGCCCCATCAGTCAATAACATTTTAGCCCCTGCCTTGAAGTGAAAATTCTGGAAATCCAGCACACTGGGAAGAAAGCATAAATTATTATAATAAATGTGATTTATAATCAGTATATGATTCAGTGAAGAAGGTGGGTAATTCTGACATGTACTGCATTAATTCCGTAGCAAAGGACCTAAGACTGAATTAACTCAATTTAAACTTAACTGCAGAAGATATGGCCAGACAAAAATAAATGTTTAAGAGGTTCTCCCAACTAAGAACTTCTTCGCTTTTATCATTTTCACAAACTTTAATTATTGGCTGTATATTATTACACTGGTATCCTGCTGGGTGCTATCCCATATAGGATTGATATAATGCTTCAGATTCTCCAGTCCAAACATTCAGAACGATGTATCCATTTGTACTTTAATTAGAGTTGGGGAATATTATTGGACCATACACCAATCCAAAAAGGAGCATGGTTGAGAAAGATCAAAGACGTTTATTCAACCATCTGTGAAATAACAGAAGTTGTGTGATTAGCACATAAGAGAGCTGGTTACGTGACATCCCACAGAGTCAGCCACTTGGTTGGGAGTACAGTAAGATGGCTGACGTTTCCTGACCATCACGTGGCCACAACTATGAGGTGAGTGGCAAGCGGATGTCCGTTTGAATGATCTGGCCCTCTATAATCTTTTCTGTTATTTGACACTACATTTGCTCTTCTGCATTCAGAGCAACAACATTTCAATGCTCAGCACTGCTGCAAAAACAGATTTAGAAGAAAATAAATATTGCATCCGACAGAGTAGCACAACTTTTGAACATTTCAAAGTACTTTACAGCCAATTAATTGTCTTTCAAGTGTGGTTATTGTTTTTATGTATGAAATAAGGTAGAAAATTTCCACAAAACCAATTCCCATAAAGAATGTGATAAATGATTATTTATTTTAGTGATTTTCTTTACAAAATAAATGTTAGCTCTTTATCTTCTTCAAATAATACCTTGGGATCTTTATTCCAACTGTGCCGATGGACACTTGCCTCAGTACTGCTTTGAAGGGTCAACCAAGATATACCATGAGATATGAATCCACAACTTCCTAACTCCGAGGCGAGAACATAAATGTTGAGCCATAGCAAAAGTGAACTCATCGGCTCATGCTCCTCTCTGGAGGGAGAACAATGAATTTCTACCAAATGAATTTAAAATGGCTGAACAAGTATTATGAATGAATACTCTAGATAGAACTCTTGTACTGATAAAAATTAGCTAATCTCGAGGGTTAGAAATTAATTTTAAAAATATTTTAAAAAAACATATATATGTCTCTTTGTCTCCACTGATGTACAGAACACATTGATATGCATTCTTAAAACATGAAAGCAACTTGCTGCAAAAACACAAATACTTTCTGAGATACAATAGTAAGCAGATTGGATTAATTACACAGAGTGGTTAGTTGAAATTAGCTATGTGGACAAATCTAAAATTCAAAGTAGATCTCTCGCTCTCTCATTTAGACTACGAATGTGATTATGTGCAATAAAGTAATAATTTAAATGCTGGTGGAGTCTTAACAATATAATTACTGTGATCAGGATTGATTATTTAACCTTATGGAACTGGTTTATTATTGTCACTTGCACCGAGGTACAGTGAAAAACTTGTCTTGCACATTGTTCATACAGATTACACAGTGCATTGAGGTAGTACAAGGTAAAACAATGCAGAATGCGGAATAAAGTGTAACAGCTGCAGAGAAAGTACAGTGCAGGTAGACAATAAGGTGCAAGATCATAACAAGATAGATTGTGAGGTCAAGAGTCCATCTTATTGTGCTAGGGAACCATTCAATAGTCAACCAACAAATGAGAAAGCTCTGCAGTCCTGCCACATTTAGTAATGACTGGTGGTGGACAATTAAATGGTGGGAGGAGGTGGCTTCAAGAACATTTCCATGCTCAATGAAAATGCAGGGCAGCAATAGAGTGTCAACGACAAAGCAGAAGAATTTGTAACAGATGCCAATCTTCAGCCAATCTGATTCCCTCCCATGTGGTATTAAGATAAGTCTGTGTGGACTGAATGCATTGAAGGGTATGGGACCAAAGAATCTCCTGGATATAGTACTGAAGACTTGTGCTCCAGAACAAAATACCTGTGCCTCTAGCAAAACTGTTACAGTATTCACAGGTATCCATTCAACAATATGGAAAATTGCCCCATTATGCCCTGTCCATAAAAAGCAGGATAAATCCAAACGAGTTAATTATGTCCTCATCAATCAATTCTCAATCAGCAAAGTAATGGAAGCTGTCATCAATAGCGCTATCGATAGCAATTACTCACCAATAACTGGCTTGTTAATGCTCAATTTGGTTGCTGCCAAGATCAGTTCATAGTCGAAATCCAAACACAGACGAAAGAGCTGAATTTTAAGAGGAGAAGCGAGAGTTTCTGCTCTTGACAAAAATACTGCATGCAAGTTGGAGTGACATGATGGGCTTTAAGGAAAAACACTCTACTGGATGGAGTCATACCTTGCTCACTCAATTAAACTGGTTGTGATTGTTCAAGTAAATCACCCCAGTCTCAAAATACCACTACAGGAGTTCCTCAGGTCCGTATCTTTGGCCAAACCATCTTCAGATAGTTTGTCAGCAACTTTCTCTCCATCAGAAGTCAAAAGTGGAGAAGCTCTCCAATAATGGCAATGATCCTTTCAACTTCAAACTCCTCAGTAATGCAGCAATTCTATGCCAGAATACAGCAAGGCCTAAACATGGGCTGATTAAGTGCCAAAGAATATACTGTCAACAAGCCTCAGACAATGATCATCTCCAACAGGATCAAGCCATTCTGTTATCATTGCTTGGTCTATATCCTGAAACACCTTACCCAAGAGTATCGTGGGAAAGATAACAGCACATTACAGCAACTTCTCAAGGGCAATTGGGGATAAGCAATAAAGAGTGGCCTTGCCAGTGAAAACAACCTCAAAAAATGAATGAAAAGATATTGCAAAAACAAATTGAAATAAGTACTCCAAGTCAAAGGAACAATGACCCTAAAAGTCAAGGAGAACAAACAAATGTCATGTTTTTTTTGTGTTTGGCCTTACAAGCATCAAAAAGGGCAGCACTGATCAGAAATGTTGAGTTCATAGCTCCTTGAACATAGTACTTGTAAAATAGAAAGAAGAAAACTTCATACACTTATGATTACTGTCCAGGAACTCCAGCACAAGTGTGAAGTTTAGCAACAACAGGATTAGCTGGAATGACTCATGTGGCTAAATAATTCATGGCACTTATTGCCTAGCTCAAAATGAATAGTCACTTGCCTGAAGTAATTTAGAGCCGTTGATTACCAGGGAATCATACATAGCATTCAACATTAGAGAATAGCTATTCTGGAAGGTGGAATGAGGATGAACAAAGAGATAACCCTGACTTTTTTTTTCCATTTTACTTCATTATTTTTATATTTAAATTCAAGGATGTGGGCTTCGCAGGCTGAACCAGCATTTAATTTCCCATCCCTAGATGCCCATGAGAAGGTGAAGGTAATCTGCCTTCTTGAACTGCTGTTGTCCTTGAGGTGTAGGTATACCCACAATGTTGTTAGGGAGAGAGTTCCAGGGAGTTAGCCGTGACAGTGCAGGAACGGTGATATATTTCCAATTCAGGATGGTGTGTGGCTTGGGGAGCAACTTCCAGGTGGTGGTGTTCCCCATGCTTCTGCTGCCCTTATCCTTCTAGCTGGTAGAAGTCATGAGTTTGGGAGGTGCTGTCAAAGGTGTATTGGTGAGTTGCTGCAGTGCAAACTGTAGATGGTACAAGCCACTGCTACTGTGCGTCGGGGGTGGAGTGAGTGAATGGTTGTGGATGGGTGCCTGTCAAGGGGGCTGCTATGTCCTGTATGGTGTCAAGCTTCGAGAGTTGTTGAAGCTGGACTCATCCAGACAAGTGGAATATTCCACAACATTCCTAAATTGACCTTCTAGATTGTGGACAGGTTTTGGTGAGTTAGAAAGTGAGTTACTTGCCACAGGATTCCTAGCCTCTGACCTGCTATTGTAGACCCATTATGTATATGGCTACTCCAGGTCAGTTTCTGGTCAATGGTAACCCCCAGGATACTGATAGTGGGGGATTCAGTGATGGTAATGCCATAGAACATCAGGTGGCGATAGTTGGATTTTCCCTTGTTAGATATTGTCATTGCGTCACACTTGTGAGGCGCAAATGTTACTTGCCACCTATCAGCCTATGCCTGGAAATTGTCCAGGTCTTGCTGCATTTGGTTGAGGACTGCTTCATTATCTGACAACTGCTT
Organism: Pristis pectinata; assembly: GCF_009764475.1. Taxonomy (NCBI): domain Eukaryota; kingdom Metazoa; phylum Chordata; class Chondrichthyes; order Rhinopristiformes; family Pristidae; genus Pristis; species Pristis pectinata. Next base: position 40,410,122 of record NC_067421.1, read on the forward strand.
CATTAAAAACTCTTATCAGTACAAATTAAGTACACCACCAATAATTAGCCTGTTGGAAGTAATCATATCTGAATACATAAGCTGAGTTTATTTAATCAATTCTCACTACATAACGTGTCAGGTCAATGTTAGCATTACAAATAAAAATGGAGGAAGCATCTCACCAAGATGTGCAAATAATGCACTGTTAAAAATGTAATACATAAGGTGATATATAGACCAATGCAACATGAAAAGTCTGCAATACCCATCAATGCTATGCACGTGAAAAAATGCCACCTTATGGAGTTTAATGAATTCTATCTGCAGAAATACACAAATCTGTAATATCAGTTAAATAAAGCAGCTGAATAATCATATTGAAGCAATAAGGGAGAACTAACAAATAGTTACAATATCTATGAGCTAAGACAACCAATGGGTCAGATCAAAGCACTACAATTTCATAATATATGAATAGTGGAGAACAATTTAATAGGTAACAGGAAAAAGGAGCTATAATATCCCCATTCAGGTCATAGCATGTGAGTGCTAAAGGTGGAGCATTGTAGCCATACTTAGCTGAAGTACTGAATAGATGATTCAGCTTCCTCCCAAGATGCCCATCATTCCAGAAGCCAGTCTCCTGACAATTCAATACACTCCACATAATATCAAGAAACATTTGAGAGCACGGGAAACAGCTAATGTTATGTAGTCAGACAACATTCCAGCTATGTTACTGAAGATCTTTGCAACAGAGCTAGCTGCACATCTAGGCAAGCAGTTCCATTACAGGTTACAACATTGGCATCTACCCAACAATGTGGAAAATTGCCCAGATTTGTCCCGTTCATAAAAAGCAAGAAAAATCCAAAGCAGCACTTGACTGACAGCAGCATCGAGGAGCCTTGGTAAAACTAAGTCAAAGGCCTCAGAGGGAAAACATAACTCACATAAAGGAAGCTTACATGAAGGAAGGTGGTTATGGCTATTGGAAATCAATCATCTCAGCCCTTGGATATCATTGCAGGAGTTCCTCAGGGCAGTGTTCAAATATCCTCAGCCACTTCATTGATGGCCTTCCTTCTGTCATAAGGTCAGAAGCTGGGATATTCGCTTATGAATGCACAACATTCAATTCCACTCTGCAACTTCTCAGCAACTGAAGCAGTCCATGTCTACATGCAGCAAAACCAGGGCAAATTCAGACACAAGCTGATAAGTGGCAAGTAACATTCATGCCATAAAGTGCCAGGTAATGGCCACCTCTAACCACCAGCCTTGTTATTCAATAGCATTACCATCACTGAGTCCTCTACCAACAATATTCTGGGGGTCAACATTGATCAAAGAACTGGGCCATCCATATATGTACTGTGGCTACAAGAGCGGCAATGTGTAACTTACCTCCTGACATCCCAAGGCCTTTCCACCATCTACAAGGCATTCTCCACTTGCCTGGATGAGGGCAGTGCCAACAGCTCTAAAGAAGCTCAACATAATCCAGGACAAAGTAGCCACTTGACTGGGACCCACTCAATCACCTTAAACATTCATTCCCCCCAGTAGCAATGCGCTATGGTTGGATTGTGTGCAATCGACAAAATGCACTGTAGTTATTCATCTAGATTATTCCAACAGTATTTCACAAGCCTGCACCTCTACCACCAAGGAAAAGAGCAGTAGATGCATGGGAACACCACCACCTGCAGTTTCCTCTCTAATTCACACAACATGCTGACTTGGAAATATCGTCACTGAATCTAAATCCTTGTGCTTCCTACTCAACAGCACTGTAGGAATACCTCCTCCAGAAGAAATGCAGCAGTTAAAGGCAGTGGCTCATCACCACCTTCTCAAGGCCAACTAGAGACAGGCAATAAGACACCTAAATCCCAAAAATGAACGTCATAACTATATTGCCATATTACAGAATCGTTACCAATTATTCTCTATTCTTTTCAGCGATACAAACCAAAGATTGCATTCTCTACCCCAACTAATTTTTTCTGCTCATCCTATGGTATAGTTCTCTGAGTGCTGTCAGCTCCTCCAGTACCTCATCCAGTCCAGTTGATGTGGCCATTTCTATCACTTCTAATATTGGGTAAAATTAGGGTCATCTAACCTGCCAACATTGACAAGAATGGTCACCTAGCCAAGACACAAGAGAATAGGATTATTTACGAACAACTCATTCTAATAGTAGAGGAGAAATGCAAAGTAGAGGTGAAAGATTTCTGCAACACTGGATTTTCTACAGCAAATCTATGTGCATCAGAAATATGGACTTATACAGGGGATCATTTGTAATAAAGCCAATTAATTTTAATGGGACGTTACTGTCTATTTTTCTGTGCTTTATCTGTAAAGTGGACAGTGTCATAACTGATGCATATTTGTTCAGTTCTTGGATGTGACATCTACTTGGGACAGTAATGGGTATCTTATGAATATCGCACAGACCCAAGAGTTTAATTTAATATGATAAAGTTCTGAACAGTTTTCCATAGCAAAGTCCATTAGATAAACACCATGCACGTATCAGCCAAGACAGTATCTTACTTTGGTAACCTGCAAAAAGAAAAACCTTCACCAAAATTACTGGAGTTTACAACATTTTATTTTAACCACAAAGCAAGAAAAGTAAAAAGTGGTAAAATCACACGAAAAGTTGAGGTTGGATGAAAAGAAAGTAAATCTTTCACTTAACTAAATGGGATACTTATAAAATTTTAATTTACATCACCGTAGAAAAGTTGCTAGTGTCGAAGCACATTATTACAATAATGAAATATTTTAGTTAAGTCACAATAAATCACTTCTGACAAGAACAGAGTAACTTGTAATATTTTAACCAAGGCTACGGCTACTTAAACATGTTCATTTCTCTTGGCATGGCTTCAACTTTCAAACTCCCTATGCAATGGCATTACTAGATTATCACAACTGTGAACTTGATAGTATAAATTACTTTTATATTCAATATATTAGTCATACTGCTATAGGATAAATGCAATCCAGCAGCAAGACCTATTCTGCCTTTGAATTGTACGAAGGAATATTCAGGAAACTGAACAACAGATTGTGTTAGTGCTAATGATACGGTGTCATCACACTGCTGTCCTTTCTCCATCCCTTATGGCTGGACTACACAATGTTGTGAGGTCTTAATTAGGGTAAAAATTGCTGACCTCCAAACCCCATTCAATAAATCAATTCCATCAAAAATAAGAAAATCGACTAAATGAATCTTAACTGCTAGAAATGCATGCAATCAACTTCTCATTTCATTGGTTATAAGATCTCTAAAGTTTTAAATGTTCAGATTCTGTTGGCCTCAAAGCACCAATATTCTGATGTTCTGTAAAAGAAGTTTTGCTTTTAAAAAAACTTCTAATACTTCAGTCTGTCTGTATTCATGAATATATTGGTGCCATTACCACTTTTATTCTCACTGCAGTAAATTATTTCTCAAGAAGAATGAATTTATGATAAAATAAAACTTTATCCAGAAGAAGACTAGCTTGGGTAAGGCTACTCAACATCACATGTCAGTAATGCTTCTGTGCTAACTTAGCTGTTTTCAAGATATGTATGAAAAAAAATTCATGAGAACATCACTTTTTTGGCCTGATAAATGAAACAGGAACTTGTGGGGTTAGATTTAGATTACAGACAAACTAGAGAACAAAGAGACATTTGTGATGAAAAACATTTAACCAAATAAAAAAAAATTGGAAAACAGGAATTTAATAGAACAATTCTGCAGAAACATTGTTAACCATCTTTTTTTCTTTTCTATTGAAAGGCACAAAGACAAGATCTTGAATCAAAGAAATAAAAAGGAAGATTGAAACTGCAGTTCTGTTGTGCAACAGTCCAAATGTACAATTAAGTAATGGGAGAGACTTCAAACTGACCCCAAGAATTCACAGAAGTCTCTTGAGAATCTTTCTCGATGTATTCAAAATGAGTGAACAAAACTGGTACTGTCAAAACTGGTGTAAGTCAGACAACTAATTTCTGCTCCAGCACTGTCAAAGGAATGTTAACACTGAAGAAAGAGACCGGCCTTCACCTCCCACACAGCCCTTGTCAGTTGGACAAAGGCTTGTGTCAAAATAAAAAGTTAAAGAAATCTAAAGAATGGCAACTGTTGACAGCTATGGGGCTTGTTGAAAGATAAAGAGCTCTATTACCTGGATTTTCCTCCCACTGTTAACACCTGCTCCTACACAAAACTGTAAACAGACCATTGTGCTCATTGCAATACTAGCTACATAGAGGCTAGGAGGGGATTATTCACTTAGTTGTGCCAATTGCCTTTTAATTCTTTAAGGAATGTTAGCAAAACAGACTCTAATTATGTGTTGTGGCAACAGTTTCTTCCCCAAATGGGTCCAGCAGGAAACAACTCCAGGAAAGGATACAAGTGTATTCATGACCTAATCAGACTGAAAGTCTCACTAATGGAATTGATAATTGATTTGGTGGGGGGGGGGGTGGGGTGGGGGGAGGGTGGAAAGAGATTATTTATCAACTATTCTGACATAGAACAAGTAATGGGCTCCAGCAAGGGGAGTTCTATGTGTCATACATACTGACAGAATAAAACTGTTGAACACACGAAGGACAAAAATGCCGAAATGTTAGGCTACCACAAAGTACAATGAGAGCAACTGATTTATAGCTGAGATTTCAGCTGTGTCCTTTACAAAGTCCCACAAGTCTCAACACTGATAGGTTACCACATGTGCCTGCATCTATCATGGGATGGAATTTACAAAATTCTGTTTCCTCTCCTGCCCTTTCTAGGCATAAAGCCATTTGCCAAGAATGGAAGGAAATAGAATGTTGACTTGAACTTGCCCCAGGCTAAAATAGAGGGTTGTCTCAGCTTCAATGGGTCTTAGACAGTTTGATGAAACATGCAGTGGCTTCCCTAAGGCCTGGCCAGCAGACAGGCAATGCTGAGATAGGAATGCAAGAAACAGATTGAGCCTCAGGGCAGCACTCTGTTTTCTACTCTCTCAGGGTTTATGAGCACTAGAAAAATAGAGCACTACCGACATAGATGGTGAATTTCTTTGTGCTTTATGTGTATGCGCAAACAGCAAGAAGAGTGTATTAGTTATGGCAACCAAATATAGCCAAAGGCATTAGAACTAATTTTGAGAAGGCAATGATGCATTCCACAGTCCCCTAGCACATCAGTCAGAAGGGACCCCCTGTTGTGGAATGACAGTTAAGGGACATTTTGTTAAGTGACCATAAAAAGCTGTCATCTGTAGGCATATAAAAGAATATTTGTACCAGGAGGGCAGTTTATATGAAGCTTGGACTCAGCTTTAGCCTTGTATCACATCAAGATCTTTGTTTTTATGGCTCTCATGAATATATAAAGAAGACATAAGACAACTAATTGTCTTCAGCACAACATGAAAGAAACTCCTGTGAGAGTACAGAGCAGATCTATCAGAATTGCAAAGAAGAGGAGAATAAAACAACCTATTTGATTCCAAGATAAAAGCTTTGGGACTACACTCACAGCTTATAGCCTAAACCCAAATAAATAATGTAGGCAACATCATGGAGAGGGAGACAGAGAAACAGAATACGTAACTTGGGGGCTAACCACTGCTGAGGCCCAATGCTTTATAAAAGAAGAATTCATCAAGGGAGAAAACAGCCACGTAAATCTAAGCAGATGGTCATGGAAACTGACTCAGAGCACTACCTATGCAACCCTTAAGGACACCAGCTTCTGTATGGTCTGCCAGCCCAGATGGGGCTACCATCAGCAGACATCCTGTTGGGCTTTAGTTCCTCCATGAATGGGTCCTATTCTTCATTCTCAGATTTCTAATGCCGACCACATGTGGACAACCTAACAAAGTTAGTATTATAGAGCCACAGTCAAAATTTGTTTGCAATTCTGCTCCTGACTGATCATGTAAAACAAATGGGTAACCCAGGTCACCAATGCTGTTATCTTGCTAAGATGATCTAAGGCATTTGCCTCTACATGAGACTGCCCTCTTCTACAGAATGTCGTTGCCTGCCAGGATCACAGAAAATGTCACTTAACTGAAAGAAGCCATTAGAAATACAACTGCAATAATTCATCATGATCTCTTCAGATTTATTGTACTTTCTATTTCCTGTCATATGGCAGGGAGGGAACAGAATAAGATTTAAAAGTACAACTTTTTACTCAAAACGATCAGCCACCACTTGGTTTATTTAATTTTATTTCTACATAGACACCAGCTATTTTCTGTTAGTTAAGACCCAAAAGAGAACAATAAAATCATTATATTTACATTATTTATTTTGAAATTCAACATGTTAATATTTTTTCTCTCAAAAGGCAATAACTCTGGTACAACATAATTTTATGAATGTCCTTCTTTTTCCCGTAATTTGCTCAAATGGCTATTCTTCATGTGTGAACCAACATAGCAATTGCTGGGAAGCTTTCTTGTTGCATGTAATATTGCAGCTGAGCTCAATCCTGTCCTCATCCAAGTGGCCCTGTATCCAATATGCATACTAATAAGGGTTCACATCAAACAAGTGAGGAGCACAGAATTTAACAGATTAACACCTCAAATTATTGAGATCAATTTTTATGGGTACATTGTCAACTCAGATGCCATCAACTAACCCAAAATGAAGCTGGACCTTCCTGATTCTATATCTCAGTTACACAAAACCTTCATCCGCTGAAACATCAGCAGATCTGACGTAATGTGGCAATTTATGATCCAATGATACGAGAGATTATAATATTTCATCAAATCACTCTTTACAACATTGTTTTTCCTTCATTCAATTTATTTGGCATATCTCTCTCTGTAATATCATTTTCCTGTTCTATCTTTCTTCGTATTCTCCTTTTCCATCTTATCAACCACCTTAAGTCATTTTACAACCTTAGTCTGTATTGCCTTTCATTTTACTTTTTCTTCATCCCTATGATCCTATCCCATTTCCTTCTTTGGCTATTTTACTGGCATTATGGATCTGAATTTAAAAGAAAATTAAAACTTACCCTATTCCATAATTTATCATTTAGGCAACAAACCTTTCCTTTTACTTTTTAAACACCATCTACTGCACAAATCCCGTTAATTGGCAGATCAGAGATTAAATGGCTGCATTCTCGAGTCAATTTCAGGAAACAAGTAGTAACCAGAATGAATTCTTATAAAATGTGCACAATTTGACTGACTTTTCCTGGATTACAACCATTGCACTTGTCCAGAAATGGCCTTACACTGGTTCCAATCTTTAGGAACCCAAGGTGCCCTTGTTGGCAAGTACAATACAGTGGGCACCAGATTAATGCAATTTAAATGGAAGATTCAAACAGACCACTTCAATCAATGGGTGCTATGTTTCCAACCTGCCTAGTGATGAGTTTTGTTATGGAATCTAGTTTCAATTCAAGAGACCAATGAAAGGTTGTTGAGTGTTAAGTCTATGATTTGGTGCAAATAAGAATTTTGTACTAGGCTCAATAACATCCAAATACATACGTTTTACATCGATTATGAAAATGAAGATTTGTCATGCGAATGATGTTAAGATCTTTAGAAATCAATGTATAAAACCACAAGGGCAACAAGAGACAATGTATTTTTCTCATCCCCCACAACCCTTGGAAGTCCATTCCAACTACCAAACAAAAGAAATTCACAGAAAATGATTTATACAGCACATATAGTTTGAAATCTGCAATGAAAATGCATAACTCAGAGTGACAGAAGTGAATAATATTTCTGGAAAGCTTGTACAAATAGTACAAGCTCATTAATAAAATTTATTTCTCAATTTAGGCTGGCTACGATGCAAATATACCAAGATGATGTGATAACGAATTGCTTCCAATCACTGTACTCAATTCTGAGGAATGTGAAGACTGCTCATCATTAATTAAACCTATACCCAATATAAAATGCCATCCTATTTTAAAATTTACATTAAAAATGAAGCCCTGACAAGAAGGCAGCTTATTTTGTCCCTCTTCATTATAACTGTCAAGTTCTTTTATTTTATACTCACTCAATATCACACATTGTGTCATTCATTTCCTTTTCATTAAGCAGACCTTGGACTAGTTGTGTGCAGCCTAGATATGGTGCCTATTATTCCAGAGCTTGCATTGAAATTCCACACAGCACTTGCAATTATGGCCTTCTCATCTTAAATGAATTATATTTCTGAAAATAAATCTTCTGAACTACAGACTTGGCTATCTGGCATCAGTCAGGCACATACATTACTGGTTTTTAAATGTTTAACTGCACTTGATTAATATAGGTAATCAAATTATATTGCCTTCGATTCCACTTTCGAATTCACGACTATGATGTCTTCAATGACAAAAGCTGGAAGCATTATACGGAAACGCACTTCTTGCCACACCAGGCAGTTATTGCAGCAGTAAAACTGCTATGCACCCCTATACGAATTGTATTTAATTTTTTTCTTAACCCTTAAATTTCCTCAATGCAGCCCCAAAAACTGGGAAATGTTATCTGACAGATCAGACAACAGATCATTGGATTCTCAGTGTTAAACAAAATTTCTCTTGCCGTTTAAAATTTAAACATGTTTTATGAATTCACTATTTTATTTACACGATTCACAGTAGCAAAAAGCACACTTAGGTGGGGGAAAATTATGTCATAAAGCAATCAATCAATGAGCAGTATGTGGAGAGTGAATGAAGAATGAGTGGGAAGTAACAAATGAGTAAATGGGGAATGAGGAGTGAGGAATGTGTGACTGGTGAATTAAGAGTGAGGAGTTGAATAAGGAATAAGTGAGTGAGGAAATAAGTTTGGCGAGAAAACATGGGGAGTGTGGAGCAAATGAGTGAATGTGGAATATGTGTAGATGGGGAGTGAGGAACAGGGCTCAATTGCTGCCTTCCAGTGAGGTGATGGACACCAGCAGGAACCACCATTTTCAGCTTATCCTGGATCAACACCTTTTGTTCTAGAATTGGCAACTAACATCTCTGTCAATGTTTGAGCCAAATGACCATCCTGCTAAATGTTATGGGGAGGTCAGGGTAATTTCAAAGATTTTTATTGTACAGTATGCTTTGGTTGGTTGGGTTACTCAATTAGTTGGGTAGAGCCCTTCCTGTGAGGTCTGCCTGAAGAAATGTGTTTAAAGGGACTTTGCCTCATGTTCTTAGACCTTGAGAATGCAACACAAGAATTGACAGTTATCCTAGCATGCACAAAAATACAAAGGATCCTGGAAAGTACTAGGGATAGAGCATTTTTCTGTGGTTCTTCAGGTTTCATTTTAGGATACTTTCATTTTTTAGCTCCCTAGGTTTACTCACTGGTCAACTTACTAAAGACCAGCAGGAATGTGGGACCACTGTCACCTGCAAATTCATCTCCATTTCACACACCACCCTCAAGTGGAAATATATTATTGCTCCTTCATCAGCATTAGGTCTAAATCCTGGAGACCCCTGTCCATTAGCACTGTTGGAGTACCTTCACTAGAAAGAGGCAGTTCAAGGAGGAGGCTCACTGTTACTTTTCAGTGGACATTTAGAAACAGGCAATTGATGCCATCCTTGTCAGCAATGCCAAAATCCTAACACAAATAAAATTAAACAAAAATCCTTCCTTAACCCTTATATGTGAGCATTCCTGACTTTCATTCTGAAATTTAATCCTTTCTCCATTAATATTTGGATTCATTTAAAATTTTGAACTGTCGAATGGACAAGGTGCAAACAGCATGAAACAACCTCTTACTTGACTGAAGGAAAATATGGTTCAGGGGAACATGATTCAAATCAAGGTGTTAGCAGCTATTAAATGCCATTAGTTTCTGCAATCTACCTTGATGCTGTACTTCTGTGTTGTAAACAACTACTTATTGTTCCTCGGTCTTTTTTCTTGCCAAAGCAACCTAAAGAGCCACAACTGTAAATACTAAGACATTGATAATAGTTTTCTCAAGGATATACGAAAGGGTAAGTCTTTTGAGAAAACAAAAGCCTACATTCTCCATTCCCTGCACTGCTATAAATTGCCAGTTCACCAAGAACAAACTTGACTTGCTTTATACTGCTACATGCCCTTTCCTCACCCTTTAACCATAAGAGACAAATAGGCTGAGTACTTTGAAACACCGTTCTGCCCAAGCCTGCCCGAGTCATATAATCTTTTAATCCAAAAGCAAAATACTAGATACTAGAAATCTGAAAACAGAATATGCTGAATTATTCAGCAGGTCACGCTGTACCTGTAGAGAGAGAAAGAGAGTTAATGTTTCAGGTCAAATGAACCTTTATCAGAATGGTAGGCGTTTAACTAGGTGTAACACATTCCCATGCAAAACATTCAGGAGACTGTTCAAAAATGTAAGCTATAGGATTCCCACTGCCATTTTGCTGTACAAATGGCTAGTGTTACATTACCAAAAAGCTTAACTGCCAAGCATCATTCCTGAAAATGGGCAGCACAGTGGTGCAGCCAGAAGAGCTACTGCCTCATAGTGGGTTCAATCATGATATCCCATGCTATCCAAGTGAAGCTTGCACGTTCCCTCTGTGACTGCATCCCAAGGATGTGCTAGTTGCTAGGCTGATTGGCTACTGTAAATAGTTCCTAGTGTAGGTGGATGGTATAATCTGTGGTGATCCATGGAAATGTGGAGAAAATACATTACAGGGAAAATTACTGGGGAAATTGGATTAATGAGGTTGCTATAAGAACTTGATGGTCAGAGATGGCCACTTTGTGTTGTAATATGAAAATGGAAGAACACTGGAGGTTTATCAAAAATGAGCAGGGGAATTGTAATAATATCCAAATGGCAACTGATATTGCTGGCATGAGTTACATCAAGATCTCAGAAGATGCTTTTATGTGTCTGGAAGCCAGATAAATCTGTATGATCTATTATAAACTCTACTCCAAATACTCAATTTCTAAAAATTGGGATAACTAACTACCAAACGTATTCATCTACAGCTTCATGAACAAAGGTACAAATAGCAATTGGAGAATAAGTGCTGGTCACCATATTCCTCAATAACACTCACCAACTTTAGACAAAGCCGACTGAGAGAATGAAGGAGATTTTCCAAGAGCTGAAACAGTGCTAGGTAGATTGCTAGGTGAAGAGATGTGTTTCAGGAACATATTAAGATTCAAACAGGCAACATCCGAAGTGCTTTACTGTCACAAAAAAGCAGAATAAAAATGTGTACATGTTGACTGAAGGTGGAAGGATGCAGCTCATAATTATTCCTCCTCACTAGGTGAAGCACTTTTAAAAAGTTAATTTCCTTAATGAAGTCTAAATCCAAAGCTAGCTTTGATATTACAAACAAAACAACATTTGGATCAAAAGATTCATTTTAAAATATCATTCATTTTAAAATATCAGTTTTAAACCACTCTATTTAGAGTACCATAATATGCACCAAGAATTTTTAAGCCAGTATTGGCATGATGGTTGTAGGTGAACACATGTAAGTGAAGAGCACAGCAGCAGCATTTTATCTGCCAGAACAGTCCACCTTGTCTATCCACATACCAAAAGGAACAAGCTAATCAAAGCCAAGACTGCTTTTATAATATTTAAATAAATGATCCTAGATAAATTTCATCTACACATGAATCCATTAAGCTGTCTCTTTATCTTTAGACAGTCATACTGGCTGCAAGCAGATTGAGCAGTGGCTTCATGACATCCTAAAATAAAATTAGTTGCTTCATAGCATCGTCACATTATAACCTCAGATCAGAATGACAATATACATTATTTTTAATATATGAAATACAGATCCTTTCCCAAAATAACAAAACCAATAGTGGCCATAAAAGAAGTGAGTGTTACTTTGTATGCAGTTAGGGATCTACAATGTCTACATATATGGGTTTGAGTGCTACTTTGTGGAATGAGGGCTTGAGTCTGGATTGGAGGGAAGGAGGGATGGGCTGGGCCTGTTTTCCCTGGAGTGAAGGAAGCTGAGAGGTGACATGATAGAGGCTTATAAAATTATGAGAGGCAAAGGTACGGTAGGTGGTCAGTGTCTGTTTCCCATTGAATGGGTGTCTAAAACTAGAGGGCACAGATTTAAGGTGAGATGGAGGAGGTTTACAGCAGATCTGAGGGGTAAATATTTCCACAAAGAGTAGTTGGTATCTGGAATGAGCTGCCCGAGGAGGTGGTGGAGGCAGGAACAGTTACAACGTTAAGGAGGCATCTAGACAGATACTGGAATGAGCAGGGCATTGAAAGATATGGAATTTATGCAGATAAGTAGGTTCAGTAATAGATAGGCATGATGGTCGCCATAGACACAGTAGGTCAAAGAGCCTGCTTCTATGCTGTTTAGCTCTATGACTATGAAGTAGACTGTAAGATCCTGAGGGATCTTGACAGGGTGGATATGGAGAGGATGTTTCCTCTTTGGGAGAATCTAGAACTAGGAATTACTGTTTAAAAATGAGGGTTTGTCTATTTAAGACAGAGATGAGGTGAACGTTTTTCTCTTAGAGGGCCATGGATTTTTAGAACTCTCCTCCTCAAAGGGTGCAGGAAGCAGAGACTTTGAACATTTTAAGGCAGAGGTAGTTAGATATTGTTGAGCAACTGTAGGTAGGCAGGAATGGGAGATGGGATTAGAATCAGACTAGCCATGATCTTATTAAGTGCTAGAGCAGACTTGGCCAAATAGCCTACTTCTACTCCTAATTCATGCATCTGGTGGCATATCCTACATTTACATTATTGAATTAATGTTTAACTTCTCATTAATTATAAGCTAAAAACCCAGAATCATAGAAAATTTCTGGCACATAAAGGAGGCAATTTGGCCCAATGTCTTCATGATGACCCAAAAAGGGGGCTATTTAGGCTAATTTCAAATCCTATTCATGCTCCTGTAAACTAGAGCTCTTTGGTGTTCATCCAATCACCTTTCAAAAATGATGAGGGTTTTAACGTCTCCCAAAACCCTATTAGGCAGAGAGCTCCAGAAACTTCTACTCTCTGGGTAAATTTTTTTCTCCCTGACTTCTCCTCTAATCCTTCTACAAATTAACTTTAATCTATCTCCCCAATAGGAAACAAGACCTTCTTCATCAGTCTGCCTAAACCTCTCAATTTTATACAATTAACTCTCCCCTCAGCCTCTTTCGTTCCAAAGTAAATAACTCCAGCCTAGTTGATCTTCCCTAATAACTAAAGTTTTCAGGCTTGCCAACGTCCTCATAAATCTTCTCTGTATCCTCTTTCATGTAATGACATATTTCCTGTTATATGGTGATGGGAACTGTGCTCCATACTTTTACTGTGATCTGAGTCATGTTTTATGCAGCTCCAGCATGACCTCCGTTTTCATATTCTGTACTTTGCCTAATGAATATCTCCTTAACTCAGTTTACCTACAGGCCCTGATCCTTCCTTGTACTCCCAACTCCCTCTATTCTTTAACGTTTCTCAGTATCTTACAAGTTATTGTGTACTTTAACTCGTTTGCCCTCTCTAAATGCATTACCTCATGGTTCTCCAAACGTAATTCCATTTGTCACTTCTGTGCATACCTAACCAGTGCACTGATATTTTGCAGCATACAACTTACTTCCTTACAATCAATCGCATTGCCAATTTGGTCCCACCTGCAAATTCTTAACTGAAATTATTGATATACACCACAAAAAGTAAGGTACTTAGAACAACCATTGCACACAGCCCTTGTACCATGTCCTAGTCAAATCACGTAGATGCCACAGCCAAGAAAGCTCACCAGCGCCTCTACTTCCTCAGGAAGCTAAAGAAATTTGGTTTGTCCCCTTTGACTCTCACCAACTTCTACCAATGTACCATAGAAAGCATCCTATCTGGATGTATCATGGCTTGGTACGGCAACTGCTCTGCCCAGGACCTTAAGAAGCTGCAGAGAGTTGTGGACACAGCCCAGCGCGTCACGGACACCAGCCTCCCCTCCTTGGACTCTGTCTTTACCTCTCGTTGTCTTGGTGAAGCAGCCAGCATAATCAAAGACACCACCCACCCGGGACATTCTCTCTTCTCTCCTCTTCCATCGGGTAGAAGATACAGGAGCCTGAGGGTGTGTATCATCAGACTGAAGGACAGCTTCTACCCCACTGTGATAAGACTATTGAACGGTTCCCTTATACGATGAGATGGACTATGACCTCACGATCTACCTTGTTGTGACCTTGCACCTTATTGCACTGCACTTTCTCTGTAGCTGTGACACTTTACTCTGTACTGTTACTGTTTTTACCTGTACTACATCTATGCACTCTGTAGTAACTCAATGTAACTGCACTGTGTAATGAATTGACTTGTACGATCGGTTTGTAAGACAAGCTTTTCACTGTACGTCGGTACAAGTGACAATAATAAACCAATACCAAGTCCTGTTGACAACGCCCCTTTGCTCTTCCAACGGAACCAACTTTTCTCCAATTTGCAACTTCCTCAGGGACCTGATGGGACTTTACTTCCCAAGTTAATCTGCAGATTTTGCTGAAAGCCTTGCCAAAATCTATGCAGCCTACATCAAATGCACTACCCTCATCCACCCAGCTTGTTGCCTCCTCAAGATGTCAAGTAAACTGGAATTGCTCATTAGAGGAACTAAGTACAACTGAATATACGTACCTCTGGAGCATTGGTTTTCAAAGTGGGTGATACAATCGTCAGATTAGTTGTGGAATGTTAAATAAACACAGGTCCACAGACTAGAGAACTTGTTATTATTACTGAGTTGCATGGGTGAACCACTTGGTTGAAGTGGGTTGCCTGAAAAAAAGTTTGACAACCACTACTCTAAAAAAATTCCACCTTTAGTACATGTCCCAAAGCCATGGATAGAGCACCTAGAAATTCAGTTGCATAATGGTGTCTTTTCTCAGCATTATGCAACTGAAAATGCATCTTTTCCCCTGTGAAGTGTGACAATAACCATCTTTAGGTGACTTTGCATCACTCTGGACACTTAAACAGGCATGTCTGAGTATGAGTCGTCCTTATATCCCGATACAGTTTCTACTTCAGCTACACCATTGGATGTGGTCATTCCTCATGAAACAGTCCCTTTGGAACATTGTGCAAGAACTTGTCCAGTGCTTCCCTCTGAGCAACTTAAGCAATTAGGGACAGCTAGTTTCTGGGACTACTAGATTCTTCCAATACCATGCTATACTGGAATCCCTGTCAGGCAGGTTCTTAACCTTTAATTGTTATGCCTGCCACCAACGTTGCACAGGCACCCAGATCACTTCCTCAGAGTCAAGGGCAACACTGTCCCACTGAGGTTCCCAATGGATGCCATTACCTCCAGTGGTTTTCCAAATTTACCTCCACTACCCGGATCCTCAAATCCAATGTTGCATCACCCCCTCTATAGTTCTGGTGATCACTGGCCAGATTCTCCCTCCCTCCCATCACATCACATCACACACACCCAAGGCACTCAGTCAGATCCATCTATTCCACCAACAACGCAGCACACACGATCATGCTTTGACACCACAACATTGCCTGTCGTATAAGCTCTGACCTCTCTTCTCAACCTGACATGACTACAGCACAGACTCAGTTGGCCCTATGGGGACAAGCCATTCTGACAATTAGGCAGCACAAAATATGGTGTAGGTCTCAGATGCTCCTGAAGTTCGTAGGATTTAATGTGCCATTATGCGGTAATCATCAACAAAGTGAAGAATTTTCATCTTCAAATCAAGCTTACCAACCTATGTACATTAAGCCAATCAAGAGAATTGATAAAAAGGCTTACTCAAGATTATGAGTTCTTCCTTGTTCGTTTAAAATTAAGTTGAAATTTAGCATATAAACAGTGGGGTATAATTTAAATGGAAATAACTATAATCAAACAATGAAATTATGCTTTTATGCCTGGTATAGTCGTTGCATGAGCCCCAAGAATCCAGAATGAAATTGCCTGAACGTTTCAAATCCACCAGAAAGGAATTGTTGGGCCAAAGAAAATGCGGGTATGGCCATTGGTAAGCAAATGTCACGATATCTATTCCCTCCTGTTGTTGCTTTCCCCAGATATTTCTAAGGTGGTGGCTCAATAAAACATCAATGTCGACAGTAATATTCTAAAGGTCCAGATATAAGTGTTGTAGACGTTATTACATTTTAGTTGAACTATTCTGAAGTAATTTTTTTAGAACAATTTGAACATTAGATCCATAGCAATCTAGCTCGAGTCTGTAACAGCAGACATTAATTGCAGGCATCCACAGACAGATATTGTAGAAGTGAGTCCTTAGAGAACCTACTAATAACCTCTTAAAGTAGTTGAGCTTCCTTTGTTCTTCGGGACTTGTAACAAGCAATTTTATAGATCTTTTTCTCATATGGATGCCTGCCTGGCAGGCCTTTCCATTTGAAAAGCTAACAGAATGTATGCCAAATATGATCTGACAGGAAATATAACAAGTAAAATCCATTTGCATCGTACCAAGACATGCGCATTTAATACATGTTAAACTCGAGCTTCAATCAAGAATTGAAGGTAGTGCTTTTTCAGAAGATTTTTTTTTAATGTTTTTGAACATCATGCTGCAATGGAAGTCATTTTGCACCCCGTTTCTCCACCTGCCCTACCCCACTCCTGAAATTCACCCCTCCTCTACCCCAATCACTCTAAGCAGCAAGTTGTGGGAACTTGTGAGAAATTCAGAGTAAGTTATACATTTTTTACACTCACATACTGTCAGATCAGACCCAAAGCAGACCCTACAGAAGCTGGTATCGGTGCACATTTCTCTCACCATTAATATGCCATCTTTTAGCAATTGCTTATCTATATGACCAATAGGAAGACTAAATTTACACAATACTGTAATTGAAATGAATTTATATTAATGCTGATAGATAGCAATGTTTCTGATGACATTATTTGTTCATTATCTTTTGTGGTTCTACAAATGTATTTAAAATATGCCTGTAAAAACAATTCTGTGGACTAAAACTACCAAGGATCGTAAGAACCTACTTCAGTAAAGTAAGGTATGAAATTTTAATACTGGAAAATGTAATATATTTATTATTTGCTCAACAGCAGTACCAATCATCATACATCAATCCTGCATTCAGAGGTATTACTTAGTTCTCTATCCTGCCCCAAATGGGTATGATAACCACAGCTGCTGATCAATAATGGATATCTTTCTTCTTGTTTACTACACACATTATAAAGTCAACCAAATTTAAAATTTTCATCTAGGCATGCCAAATCTCTAACATTTTAAGCTGTTGCTCAAGCAAAAAAAAACTGCATTGATACTTCTCAAATTAATTGCTTCTGTAAACTTCCCGGGAGGCAGAGTGTGATCATGGAATCATACAGAACACAAGGAGTCCATTCAGCCTATTGTGCCTGTGGCAGCTCTTTGAAAGAGTTACCCAATTATTTGATTTTCTTGCTTTTTTCATCATAGCTCTACAACATTTTCCGTTCCAAGTATATATCTATTTCCCTTTTAAAATTTACTATCAACTTTTTTTTTCCATCAGCATGACTGACTTGAAACCACATGAACAGATTGGTTATATGGAAAGTACAACATGGAACTAGGCCATTCAGCCCAATACTGTTGGTATTTGTAATCCACAAGTTTCTTCCCCTTCTATTTCATCACAGCCTTTCCATATATCTTTCCTTTCCATTCTCTCTGACATATTTAGTTTATTCACACGTGGAATGTATTGCCTAAACTTTATGCATATAGTTGCAATATTATTTAAAATTTCAAATCCTAAAGTTGATTTTTATCCAGAAGAGGAAAATTCCACATAGAATCCCTGATATCAACTAACAGCTCTCAAACAGGTCAAATGATGTCACAGTTTGTCTCAAGCTCTTTTGCTTATGAGGAGAAAATCAGTCATGGTTCCATATTTAATTAATATCCAGTAATCTGAAAATTGGCTGTATGGTTGACAGTGAGGAGGAAAGCTTTCGAATGCAGGAAGGTACAGATAGTCTGGTCAGTTAGGCAGAAAATTGGCAAATGGAATGCAATGCAGAGAAATGTGAGGAAATGCATTTGGGGAGGTGCAACAAGATTCTGGAATATGTAATAAAAAAATGGAAGGATATTGAGTGATTGTCAACTGTTCATTCTCAGATCCTTAAAGGTAGCAGGACCAGTCAATAAGATGGTTAATTCAGTATGTTTCCCTTTATTAGTTGAGGCACATAACAGGGAGGTTATGGCAGAACTGTATACACATTAGTTAATTCACAGCCTGAGAACAGTTCTTAGTCACCACTTTACAAGAAAAATGAAATTGCTCTGGAGAGAGTACAGAGATTTACAAGCACATTGCTAGGACTGGATAATTCACATTTCATATTTCTTTACAACACAGAAAGTGGCCTTTCATCCCATTGATGCTGACTCAGATTTAGCGCATTGTGTCTGTATAATACCTCAATAATTTTCCCTGTAACTTTTTATTCCCATATTTCCATCAACTCCATCAATACCTACCCAATAAGGGCAATTTAGTGGTAAATTAACCCATCAAACCACACACATCTTTGGGATAAGGGAGGAAAATGCAGTACCCAGGGGAAACCCATATGGTCACAAAGAGAATGTGCTAACTCTATACAGACAACACCGGAGATCAGGATTGAACTTGGGTCAATGGAGCTGTGAGGCAGCACCTCTACTAGTTGCAACACTGTGACACCCCAAGGTACTAATCACACTGGTATCTCTCTTGGTGTTCAAAATGCAGTCCCTTAAATAAGATCACGAACGGAATCAGCACAAATAGGGGTCTTATAGCATTATTTATAGTGAGATTATTTACTGAGAGTGCTGGTGTGCCAGGAATCTGGTGTGGACCCTTGCACTTCCCTCACCATGTGTTGTGAACCTGGGTGCCTGGAAACTGGTACAAATCCAGCAATGAATCAATCCAGGACTCAGTATTGAGAGGATGCCTGTGAGGGCTGACGTTGGGTAGACTGGGGCAAATGCTGCATCTATTCAGAGCTGAGATGGGGTGCTCAGAGTAGCATCCTTATAGCACGGTGAGTATGGGCAATGCTAGGAACTGAAAAGTATCTGCTTAATGTGCTAACGGATTGCCTGAATTCTGTGGTCTCCCTCATCACCACCCCTTGGATGCCATGGAAGTTGCTGTCATCTCTTTGTTTGGTTACATAGATCTCCCCAAATCAGAGATTTGTCTAGGGTAATAAGCTTAACTGAGAGGGTGAGACACCAACTTTCATTACATACAACAGGAGGTGGACAGAGACCAAGTATCTGGTCATTCTGTCAACACATGAAGCTGGTGCTGCCAGTCTCCAACAAAGTTCTACATTCACCATGCTGGCCAGGGTGCGGTCCTGGGTCATACACCTCAGTGCTGAATGGCCACAAGGCTTGCTCCTGCCTGTCCAAAACCAGCTTCTCCATACTGAGTCACGAAGTGATTGTTTGATGTCCTCCAGATTCCCGGCAGTCAGGTTCCTCACACAGCAGCATGCAGTAGCAGGGAGAGCAGAGATTTGCACCAAGGTTCTGGTACAGTAACGTAGAAACTGAGTGGATGTCTTTTATTTTAAAGTAGTATATTGGGTAGCACCCCTGAGTATTGGGATTGGAGGACAAAGAGTGCGAGAATGAATCAATGCTCTGTTAAGCAGGCTACCAATGTAGTTGTGAGGAAGGATCAAAAAACAACAGATACTGGAAATTTGAAACTAAAACAGCAAATGCTGGAAGCACACAGCAGGTCAAGAAGCATCTGTGGAAAGAGAAACAGAGTCAGCATTTCAGGTCAAGAACCCTTCCCTAGAACTGGAAAAAATTAAGAAAACAAGTGTGTTTTAAGTTATTAAGAGGGGCGGGGGTGTTACCATGACAATTTTGTTCTGCATGCTACTGCACGCATTCTCTCATGTCTGCTGACCAAAATTGTCAAAGTAACAATTGCTTTAAAAAAACAGAGACAGAAAAGAATAAAATACAAACTGAAGTGAAATGGGAAAAAAGGGTGGTTAACTGAAACTTTTATGTTTAATATTGAGTCCTGAGGGCTGCAATATGCCCAAATGGAAGAGGTGCTGAGATTCTTGAGCTTATGTCTCAATCCAACTCTGATTTCTTTGCCTTCAGAATACTACCTTGCAAGTTACCTACTCTTCCAGTTGTCTGTCACTTTAATTCTCCATCCCACTCCTGCATTGATCTCTTTGTCTTCAGCCTTCTACATTGCTCCATGGATGTCTATCATAGCCTCGAGGAACATATCTTTAGACTGCAATTCAACAAAATTTAACAATTTTCTAGTAAACACTTCTTTCCCTCTTTCAACAGCTGTGGTTGAACCTGTGTTTTTATAGCTTTCTCTTCCATCTCTAACTACTGGTTTTAAAGTAATTGTTACGTTGATCTGCACCCAGTCACAGACTACCCCTATGTGCTCTCTACACTAATTTTCCCACTCTTCCAGTTCCGATGAAGGGTCCATGACATGAAATGTTAAAAGTTTCTCTCCCCATGGATGCTGCTTGACTTAGTGCTTTCAATATTTTCTGCTTAGGATCAGCCAGGATTAGTTTCTTTGGAACAGGGGAGACTTAGGGGAGATGGAATTGAGTATAAAATGATGATGGGATCGGATACACTGAATAGGAAAGGCTTAGAAGGAGGGTCAAAAACTAGGGGGCATAGACTTAAAGTAACTCATAGGAGGATTAGGGGAGAATTGAGGAAACTGTTTTTCACAGTTGTTTTTCTGGGTGTTTGGAGCCTGGAAATCACTGTCTGAAAGGATGGTTGAAGCAGAAACCTGCATCACATTTAAACAGTGCTTCGAGGTGTACTTGAAGAGCCATGACCTGCAGGGCTATAGCCATATGCGGGAAGATGGGATAAGGCTGGGTAGTTTTTCTTCCAACTGACATAGACATGACAAAGTGAATTATCTCCTTCTGAGTCCTTTTTTTTGTTATGATTCCAATTTCTCCTGGCTCTTTTGTGAGGAATGATCACTTGAAATGAGGTACTAAAAGTCACCCAGCACAAACGAGACAATAAGTAAACTTGTTGCATTTGTTTCTGTGATAAAATGACAAACAAAAAAATTGTGTAAGTCAATATTCAGGTTTTATAGAAACATTTCCAATGGGAAAAGGTGCTGCCCAAATTCAGGATTTCATCTGTTATGGAGTGTGTGGTGGCATTTTAAAAATACAGTGATAGAGGAATACATTTTTTCACAGCTTAAGATACTATTGGCAAACTTTCTTTAACCAGACAGGAATTAAAACTGCACCTGTTGTACCTTGAATTTCAAGAAATTGAAACTGGTTGAAGGAACTTGGAATTGCCTTGTGCTCTTCATGCACTAATGTCAACATTATGGCTTGCTAAAATATTCATAAGCTGGAAATCTGGACTGCATTGCAAAATTTCAAACCAACAAGACTCTTTATAATCATCATTTATTTCCTTGTCATCTGGTTCAATCTGCAAAGTTTCTTCATATGTAGTTCAATATTTGCCTGTTGCAATGTAACACCTGTTCAGTTACTTTAGAATTCATCCTATGGGTTTGGGATAAAATGGTGAGGTCATATTGTTCACCCTCATTTGTGCAGGGAATGCTTGCTGATCTTATTCTTGCCACAGAGCATTTGCTGTTACAAGTGTATAGTTTGTTCAGCTACTTCAAAAGTTACTAAGAGTCAAACATAAGGAGGAGCCAGGTTTGTTATCTTTCTGCAGGAAGCTGCTATTGAGAAGGTTACATTTGGGTTAAAGTAAATATGTTAAATTTAGTTGGTATAAAAGGAACATAGTGGAATTAAATAATTCAGTGGCTCTGTCGGTTTTCTTCCAAATCTTCCTCCTCATGGGAGTTCTGGGTCTTTTTACCTAAAAGTGATGTAGATTGCTTTTCGTTCTTGAAAACAGAATGGGCAGAGAGCCATAGAGAGCAGAACTATTCAACTAGCATTGAAAGCATAAAGTTTGGTGCCCTCATCAATCCTCTTGGTTACTTCTTCAAAAATCTTTAACAGATTTGTGAGACAAATTTTCCACGCACAAAGCAGTGCTGATTATCCCTAATCAATCTTTGTCTATCCAAATGCTGGTAGATCCTGCCAGGTCCATCGTCTTCTTTGCCTAGGTGATATCCTATGGTAGGTCCACAGCCTTCTATGCCTAAGCAATTCAAGGGCTCATCTCGAGCCTTAAGTGCTTTCAGCAACCCACCTTTCAGGCTCTCTCAGGCAGTGCATTCTAGGGACTTACCATTCTCCTTTTCCTCTTTCCTATCCTCCACCTCTTTTGGTCCACCCCCAAAACAGTTTCATATTTGCTGCTAACATAATTTAAAATAACTCTTAAAATTTTATTATACCTCATTATCTTGAAGTATAAAAGCAAAACTGAAATGACATTGATGCTTTTATCAGATGAAGGAAGGTGAGAAAGACTGAAGTGCCATTCTTTGGATCATGCTGATCATGAATGAAGTGCCCCAGCTAAAGTCAGCATTCATCACAATCTATGATACTTATGCCGATAGACAGATGTTCCTTAAAACTTTCAGTTACTATCATCAGGAAGCTATCTGAGGCAAAGCCATAATTCTGCATCTGCTGGTTAATCCATTGTTCAGGGTCAGCAAAAACATACAAAGTGGGGAAAAGAATGAAAAAGATTCCCAGTTTGACTCTGCCAACAAAGCTGCAGTTGTTTAAAGAAAAGTCTGTTTATGTTAGGGACCTTGAAGAAAATAAGTATTGAAAGTTTGAACATTTGTGATCAAAAACTAATAGTACTGGTTCAGCAACTTTTTATTCACCCTGCATATCTGCCCTTGAGCAGTTGGTGTCACAAGGTGCTTTAGCCTAAGCTGAAGTGTCTCAGATGACCTGAGAAAGCATACTATGATGCATAGGTTTTGAATTTCATCTAGCAGTTCCTCAGTGCTGCCTTTAAGTGCTGCCTGCATTATGTGCTCAGTGTTCTATGGGAGTGGGTGGGGCAGGGTGGCTTTAAATAATGACACTCTAGTTTTGGAGGTCAGCATGTTACCACTGGGCCAAGGTTGATACGAGCAAGTTTAACATAGACAGATGCTAGTTTTTGTTCCATCTTATGCAATTCAGCACATCATGCAGATTATTGTTCCAGTGGTTGAAAAATGCTTGCATGCTGTAATGCTCAAGGATATTTCAGTACTCAAAGGAGATATCATCCAATTTCATTTCTCTTTTTTCTTGAGAAAAGACTTGAATTTTAAATAACTCAATGTCAGTGGTTTTAAAGCTGTTGGTGCTGTGCTTAAATGGAAAAAAGTTGAAACAGGAACATAAGTGAATACATTACTGTTAAATTCTTCCACTAAATTATTGCTTAATTGTGCAGCAATCCTAAAACAGAAAACGCAATTACTCAGAAGAAAAGTCACATCTGTCAGATTTTGAATGTGTCTAGTAAAATGACCTTCGAAACATCTCTGCTGACTAAAGCACACCACCCACCAGCCGACAGTGCTGATAATGAAGCAAGAAAAATAATGAAGGGAAAGTTTGGTCACTGCCAATTCACTTTCAGTGCAAGTCATCCTACAGGTAGAAAACACATTGATTCCCACAACAGTATTCTAACCTTTTCTGCCTCTGCATCTCAAGAAACTGAATAACAGTGTACTTCAAATTAACCTCGAGGTTTTCAATGTCAATGTGAATGCGTCTCCACTTTGAACAGTTATGGGCCAATGGCTCCCATGGGGATGCCACAGTTTTTCCTTGGATGCTTTGAAAACATCTGGAATCTTATTCATTATCCACCTCGTGATCTCTTGACGTGATGGAGCTCAGAATGGTCTATCTTTTTATTGGTAGTCTGCAATCTGGCATATGAATGGCCTGCCCATCAGTGCAACTGAGTGAAATTAGAGCTTTGCTGTTAGGGACTTTGGCCTGGGAGTGAAGGCTGACATTGGTTCACATCCTGGAGGTGAAGGTGAATGATTTGGCAGAGGCAGTGTTAGTGGCATCTCTCTAGTGTTTTAAGTGCCTGCTGCATGTAGTCCATATCTCAGTAGTGTACAGGGGGACAGGTATTATTGCTGCCCAGCAGACCTTGAGCTTTGTACTAGATTTGAAGTCTTGATTATCAAACACACTTTTCTTCAGATGACCAA
Organism: Pristis pectinata; assembly: GCF_009764475.1. Lineage (NCBI taxonomy): Eukaryota > Metazoa > Chordata > Chondrichthyes > Rhinopristiformes > Pristidae > Pristis > Pristis pectinata. Next base: position 40,434,353 of record NC_067421.1, read on the forward strand.
AGGCTCTGTTCGCTCCAAACATAAGGGAAGCAGTCCACACCTTTCAGGGTCTCATTGCGGACTGTTATTACTGGAGGCCAATATTGTACAGTGGGCAGGCTGGTAGAGGATACTTTGCTTCGGTAAATGAGTCAATGTGCTCTGCCACTGAACATGTACATACGCAAGTAATGTCTGCAAACTACTGCTCAATGACTGAAATTGCTGTGATCTTGATTCTAAAACAAAGGAATGTAGGTTGAACAGTTTATATTTGCCATGTTGATAACCTTCCCTGTGGCAGACAGCAGGGTGACTCCTCTGTTGTTACTCCAAGTGGATTTATCTCCTTCCTTGGTTACAATTACAGTGTCTCTGAAGTCCCCTGGCAGGTGTTCTTCCTAGATTTGGGAGAAGGTTCTTCTCTCCAGGTTTTACAAGTTCAATAGGAATACTGCCTGCTCCCAAAGCCTTTTTGTTTTTCAGCTGGCATATGGCCTCTTTAACCTCTTGTCAGTCAGAGATGGTGTTACGGTTTGAATGGATAGCTTGCTTTGGAATGGAGATAAGTGTGCTCATGTCAGGGGCAGTGACACAGTTGTTTGGTATGGTTAGCACCCACATGGAAGAACACTTGCCTAAATGTAACAGAACTAATTCAACTTGATTATTTATGTTCCATCTCACCTTAACTGGGCTGCTGGATGGAACATTGCACCATTTCAGAGGGGTTGGGGGCGCCAGGTGCCAGGCAAACTGACAGAGGATTCTGCACCAAGGAATCTTGCTGATCAATTATCAAGCACTAGTAGTGTGCAGAAAATGGATTTAAACTATTCTGAGCTTTCATATATATATATAGATCAGGGTTTCTGGTTAGCAACACAATTACAGGGCTGAGGATATCAGAAATCTAAAACAGTGTGGAATTCTGTGCATGAAGCTTGTACTAAGAAATCATTTTCTAAGTTGAGAATGTCATTGGCAAGACCAGTATTTATTCCCCATCTCTAATTGCTACCTTCTTGAGCCACTGAGATCCTTGTGTTGAAGGAACACCCATAGTAATGTTGGGAAGGCAGGTCTAGGATTTATATTCTTCAACATTGACTTCGAAATAGATTGTCATTCTTTCATTATGGTGTGCAACTTGAGTGATGTTGAGTTGGGTGGGGAGAGGGGTGGTTGTGGGGAGAAGGAGGGGGAGGACCTGTAGCTTGTGGAGTTCTTGTACCTGCTGCCTTGAACTTCTTGCTGGTAGAGGCTGCAACTTGGGGAATGATATTGGTGTAGATGAGGTCAGTAAATGCATTCTGTAGGTAGTGGCAAAGAATCCAAGATGACTGAAGACTAGGCTCTTCTGCATGAATATTTAGGGTCACATATAAAGGTTGGCATACATTTAAGTGCCACCTAATAATGAGGAAAGGAAACAGCATTTTGTCCTTTATTGCAAGAGAATTCAAGCTGAAGAGTGAAGACATCCTTCAGCAATTATGTAGTACTTTGCTGAATCTTTACCTGGAATGTGTCCAAGTTTTATCTCCCTACCTAAGGAAAGATATAGGGGATTGCAACAAAAGTCCATCAGATTGATTCCTTGGACTGGTTTTTATTCCAATAAGATGACAAGTAGACTCCAGCAGCTTGTTTTTTTTTGCTCCAGATTACAGCATCTGCAGTCTCTTGTCTCTCTCTAAAGAATAAGCATCATAACTTCATACACTAGACTCTTGTCTACCATTGTCATTTTGTAAATTGAGCTTATTGGTACAAGTCTGCAACAGGGGTTTCTAAATAAATGTTATGTCATATCAATTGTTACATAGATCATGGAATCAGTACCTGTAGTTTGAAAGCTATAGCTTCTACCAGTTTCAATCGTATTCATTTATCACAGTATCACCCAACAGCTGACATATGTAACTGACCAAATTATTCACAGAACAGAGCTAGTAAGAAATCAGTAAAACCAACAAAACAATTCAGATTTATGTGAAAATTATAATTGTTATGAAATGCATTCTAATTACTAAAACATTTCAAAGGACAGACTAAACAATCTTTTTGTGCGTGGTGTATTTGTGCGTGGAGCCATGGAAATTCATGAGAAGACATGATAGTACAATGTTCAGATATCCAGATAAGACAGGAAACTACCACCTACGACTCATCTGATTTGCGAGACGAGAAGGCAGTACCTAAAGCAATCAGATAAAATCCAGTGTTAAATCTTATCATAATTCTGCACCAATAAAGACTGAAATATTATCAACAAGATCCCTCAACTCAGCACACTTGATTGTAACTGTAAATTTTTAATTACATTTTGCAACCAGGGAGCGAAACACAACTGTTATATATGGTTGCAGTGTCCATCTTACCAGATTTTTAAGTAGTAAACATTGTGGAGAAAGAAAGAAACATGATTGCAACCAAACTGATACAACTTTCCTGTAAAGATTTTGATACATCTGTACATTCAGATAGATTCAGATGGATTAGTGTTTCTCTGTAAAGCAATCACAGGTTCCCAATTGCAACAGGCTCTTTGAGATATCATATGTTAAAAGAAAAAAATGAATGACTTTCAGAAAGCAAAACTAAAAGCAAGAGATTCAGTGAGGACACACTAAGGTGACTTTTCCTCTTTCCAATTTATACAAGTTGTTCATTTAAAATTACTTGGCCATGAAAATTAAACTAATTTTTCCTGTCCTCTTCCGACAATGAGGATTAGGTTTTCAAACAATGTTTTGATAGCGCTAATAATGAGCATCACTGTTGCAATTTTCATTCTCTTGTGTGTGAAGCAGGAAACTAACTCTCATAAGATCACGTACCTAATGAAATAAAGTATTCACCCCTCTGCCCATTGTGTGTTGGATAGTGTTATCACAGGCCTAACATTTGTTCAACTTTGATTTATTGCCACAGTGTTTATCTGGGATGCCTAATATATTCTTCTGTCGACTGGAAAAGGTGCTAAATTCCATCCAGAGTATAAAAAATATAATTTATAATGATAATACACATAAGCAGTTTCTTAAAAACAAAAAGGGCAGTATATTAATGGCTCGCCTTTACTCAGCATTTTTCTTTACTCATTGATGATGAAAAACCTCTTGGATAAATCAGAATTCACAATGGGCTGAAATATGAGGGGAGGATGAAACTCCAGCCCACTGCAAAGAGCCAAGTCCAGCAAAGATGGTCAGTTAGGTTAATGGGTTTATGCCAAAATACATCTTGTGTGGCACAGGTGTTAATGTTAAGGTATTAACAATCTTCTTCATATCTATTGACAGAGTCAGCAATTAGAGATCCATGAATTTACCTACTTCCTCCTATCTGTGAAATGCCATACATTAAACCTTTATTCAAAAAGTGTCACCCAGCAAGCTTTCACCAAATAAATTTGACTGTAAGTTTTGGTAGCAACAGGCAATTCCACTGAACGTGTGAATGTATCTAAACAGTTCCATTTTGGATACCTAATGGCGGGGGGGGCAAAGAATTTGCTTACTTTGGATATCTTAAGTCATGCTGAAGCCATATTTTGATTGTCTTTCTGAAGCATATTAAAAGACTCTTCCAGTAATGAATGTACAACTGTAATGGTTCCATCGTGTTGAGTTAATATTATGATAAAATCATTAGTTCCCTATTTTTTTGATTGCTGCAAAAGAATTTTTTTTGTGAAATCAATGTGACTCACTTTAAGTAACTGCACCATCAATTCAATCAAGTAAACCTCTGAAACAGCACAGGATCACCAAAAGAGACTGGTAAAATAGCAGCATAGTAACAAGGATCCAAGTGACCACTACTGGCAAGGAATTCTTGGAATACTATTTCATAAAAGTTGCCAGAAAAAGCTTTCTCCTTTTTTTCCATTCCCCAGTAACCTATACACCTATTCACCAACACACTTTGCAGATGTGAGTTTCAGCGAATGATACCTCGAAGCCATACACAATGCTACTGTGTGACTACCCAAAAGGAAGCATGATCCAGATGTAACAAAGACAGACAATGGACTTCTCCCTCCCTGACTAAGGAATAACTTTTTGCGGTTTCTAGGCTACTCTTGACAGTGGATGGAACTCAAGCAACCAAATTGGTCCGTGGGCAAGCTATAACATTATTAATTGAATGTTAAGAACAAGAAAAGCTTTTTGTTAAAGATCATATGTAGAAAATAACAGTGATCTACTTAGATGCTGAGTGAAGTTTCTTTTAAAGTATTTTTGTGGCCAGTGTGGCATCTGGATTTTGTGTATTGACTCCAATCTGTCTACATTACAAAGCCAAGTGAAATTAATGACTGCTGGTAATATATTTATAACTTGAATATTCTTATTCACATTCTTGTGAATGGGAAACATCCTTTCAGTTCACAGCACACTGGTAAACATGGAATACTTAGCAGCATATTGCTAGTTATACTTGGGGAGAAGAACATAGCATTTTTGCTCAGAGAGTGGTCTGTATATGGAACGAGCTGCCAGAGGAAATGGTTGAGGCAGGTACAATAACAAGTTTTAAAAGACAGTTGGACAGGTACATGGATAGGAAGGGTTGAGAATGTTATGGGCCAAATGCAAGCAAATGGGACTAGCTTGGATGGGGCATCTTGATCAGCATGGACCAATTGGGCCGAAGGGCCTGTTTCTGTGCTGCATAACTCTGTGACATAGAACAGTATAGCACAATACAGGCCCTTCGGCCCACAATGTCGCGCCGACCTTAAAAACCTCGCCTAAGACTATCTAACCCCTTCCTCCCACATATCCCTCTATTTTAAATTCCTCCATATCCTTATCTAGTAATCTCTTGAATTTGACCAATGTACCTGCCTCCACCACCGCCCCAAGCAGCGCATTCCATGCCCCAACCACTCTCTGGGTAAAAAACCTTCCTCTGGTATCTCCCTTGAACTTCCCACCCATTATTTTAAAGCCATGCCCTCTTGTATTGAGCATTGGTGCCCTGGGAAACAGGCGCTGACTGTCCACTCTATCTACTCCTCTTAATATTTTGTACTCCTCTTAATATTTTGTACACCTCTATCATGTCTCCTCTCATCCTCCTTCTCTCCAAAGAGTAAAGCCCTAGCTCCCTTCGTCTCTCCTCATAATGCATACTCTCTAAACCAGGCAGCATCCTGGTAAATCTCCTCTGCACCCTTTCCAATGCTTCCACATCCTTTCTATAATGAGGCGACCAGAACTGGACATAGTACTCTAAGTGTGGTCTAACCTGAGTTTTATAGAGCTGCATCATTACCTCGTGGCTCTTAAACTCGATCCCTCGACTTATGAAAGCTAACATCCCATAAGCTTTCTTAACTACCCTATCCACCTGTGAGGCCACTTTCAGGGATCTGTGGATATGGGCCCCCAGATCCCTCTGCTCCTCCACACTACCAAGAATCCTGCCATTAACTTTGTACTCTGCCTTGGAGTTTGTCCTTCCAAAGTGTACCACCTCACACTTCTCTGGATTGAACTTCAAGACCAAAGGCAATTTTGTTACAATAAAATCATTTTACTAGTTGAATGAAGCCTTCTAAATTTGTAAGACTCCATACTCTTCTGCCTATTTCAGACACCACAGAGTGGCAAAAGCCTCAAAGACTCTAAGGGAAATGCTAACATACAATAAATGAAGCTAAATGGATAGGAAATTGTGAGGAGATGGGCAAGGGTAGAGTTAATGCACTGAACACGAGTATTGATTCCAGAACCCTGCATCATATGTGGTTTGTGAAGGAGGGACCAACAAACATTTGATCAATCAGTTCTCAAAGTGATGGAATGAATAGATAGGGTTTCAGCAGGAGTAGGAAATATTTTTACAAAAATAATAAATCAATAAAATCTTAATATTTCAGTAACATTAGCTTGCCTTTTTTTTTACAAGCGGCAAGAGGAATACCCAAACCACCATCTCAAATATAATTAAATTTTGGATAAGCTTTTGCAAAAGTAATTAGCCCAAGGAGATATGGTCATGTCGAGGTACATGATGCCTATTCAGTGAGTCTGAAAAGTGCAGCTGTGTGGATGGTGAACAGCAAAATGATTAAGCCTTGCTGAAATATTCTCCCTGGTCTTCCAAGGAAACTATTCTGTAGGCACTAACTTCACACAGGAAGAACACTAATGCAGGGGTGCTGATGTCAGTTCAACCATCCCACCAGAACACCATAAGGAGCCTCCTTCATCATTTTCAAGAGGGGAGAAATCTGTGAAGTAAAACTGTTACCAAAGAGTACATGACTGGCAAGGTATGTTCCTACATGCTCACACAGCCCCTTTCACAAGTAGCACAGTGATAAAAATTTAAAAACTCAGGCTATGAATTGTCTTTAGGAACAACCTAGATGCAGAAAGATGGTATAGAGTCAGAGAATCACAAGGTGATACAGCACAGAACCAGGCCCTTCAGCCCAATGAGACAACACCAACCATCAACCATCCAGTTTATACTAAACCTTCATTAATCCTATTTTGTTTTCCTGACATTCCCAAATTCCCCTCTAGATTCTACTGCTTATCAATACACCAGGGGCAATATACAGTGACCATGAACTTGCACATCTTTAGGGCGTGGGAGGAAAGTGGAGCATCCAGAGGAAACCCACACAATCTCAGGGAAAAGGTACAAACTCCACACAAACAGCACCTGTGGTCAAGATTGATCCCAGGTCTCTGCACGGTGAGGCAGCAGCTTGACAAGCTGCTTTTGTCACAGATTGACTACCTTTTGTGATCTTATACACTATTTATAGATTCAGCTCAGCTTGTCAAGCTAACTTGGCCTCTAACTTTACACTCTACAAGATCCACAGTAATGGGGCTCATTTTCAAAGCACAAGTAAAATAAGATATCTTTATTAGTCACATGTACATTGAAACACACAGTGAAATGCATCTTTTGCATAGAGAGTTCTGGGGGCAGCCCGCAAGTGTCGCCATGCTTCTGGCACCAACATAGCAAGCCCACAGCTCCTAACCCACACATCTTTGGAATGTTGGAAGAAACCAGAGCACCCGGAGAAAACCCATGCAGTCACGGGAAGAACATACAAACTCCTTACAGACAGCAGCCGGAATTGAACCTGGGTCACTAGCACTGTAATAGCATTACACTAACCGCTACAGTACCGTGCCTGCGGTTACCTTCTATGACAAAATGCTATTTTTAACAGATACATTATGTTGTCAATTTTCAATAGTTGCAGTGTTACATTCTGCTTGCAACTGGGTGTACAAGACTGTGCCCTAGGACCCAACGATAGCACCGTGCTATCATGGATCTTGCACAATAATCTAAAAAAATTTGTGAATCTGGAATAAAAGTGATAAAGGCTGGGAAGCTACTGGCTATGCCACTGTGCTGCCTGTGACATGTTAACAGAGCAAGGCTACCATTGCTCTCTCCTTACAACATACGGCATTTCTGGGACACCAGTCGACAAGTAAACACATAAATTAAATAGTGAAACAACATACACAAGATGCTGGAGGAACTCAGCAGGTCAGACAGCATCTATGGAGGGAAATAAACAGTTGACGTTTTGGGTTGAGAATCTTCATCAGGACATCCCAGTACTGATGATGGGTCTTGACCTGAAATGTCGACTGTTTATTTCCCTCCATAGATGCTGCCTGACCTGCTGAGTTCCTCCAGCATTTTGTGTTTGTTGCTCCAGATTCCAGCATCTGCAGAATCACATGTGTCTCAACTAAAAAGTGAATATTAGATCTGGCTGAGGCTAAATGCCACCCTCACATTACGTACTTCTAAGTACAGATCTGTTGAATTTAATGGAATGCACCCTGCCAAAGATATATATTTTTTCTTTTCCAAGTTAGTTTAGGGGCATTCCTTCATGCAGGTCACCATTTGTTATTTGCGGGATCTAATGGTTAACAGTCTTCCATCAAACTCAGTGAATTCCTGTACCTCAGCTGCCTTAACCAGAAGTTGGTCAATCTTGAGTGAAGGAAGGTTGCCTTCAATTATACTTCCTCAGGAGGCTAAAGAAATTTGGTTTGTCCCCTTTGATTCTCACCAACTTTTACCGATGCACCATAGAAAGCATCCTATCTGGATGTATCATGGCTTGGTACGGCAACTGCTCTGCCCAGGACCGCAAGAAACTGCAGAGAGTTGTGGACACAGCCCAGCGCATCACGGACACCAGCCTCCCCTCCTTGGACTCTGTCTTTACCTCTCGTTGTCTTGGTGAAGCAGCCAGCATAATCAAAGACACCACCCACCTGGGATATTCTCTCTTCTCTCCTCTTCCATCGGGTAGGAGATACAGGTGCCTGAGGGCACGTACCACCAGACTTAAGGACAGCTTCTACCCCACTGTGATAAGACTATTGAACAGTTCCTTTATACAATGAGATGGACTATGACCTCACGATCTACCTTGTTGTGACCTTGCACCTTATTGCACTGCACTTTCTCAGTAGCTGTGATACTTTACTCTGTACTGTTATTGTTTTTACCTGTGCTACATCAATGCACTTTGTACTAACTCAACGTAACTGCACTGTGTAATGAATTGACGTGTATGATCGGTTTGTAAGACAAGCTTTTCACTGTACCTCGGTACAAGTGACAATAATAAACCAATACCAATACCAAACCTGGATGCCCATGGAATTTAGACAATTCAATTTAGCTTTGACTGATCGGAAATAACTCCTAGCCCAAACATAAATGGTATTGTAATTTACCCATGTAATCTTAGAAAGGAGGTTAGAGATGGATAAACTTTTAGCATATCATGTTGATGACTTGTTTGGGAACTTTTAGAAAAATCCAGCCCTGCTTGAGGTGTTTTCATTGTTTCCACAACTCACATAAGTTACTCCAAAAAGCAGACATTATTTGTTGCAGCTGCAGTGTCTGTAAGATTCAAATAAAACTTTCAACTAAATCGCTGACATAGTTCCACAGAATGAATCATTTGTTAACCATGAAACCACTTTTGATTTCAAAGCAATTGTAGACTCTGCCTATCTTTATACAGAAAAACCAAACTGGCCAAGCACCCAAAGGGATTTGCATGTTTGTGATTGAACAAATGATGATCCTTAGATGAACGTACATACCAAAATGACCATAGTGATGATTCTCTGTTCCATATCCTTTGAGCAGCACCTACAAAAAGGGAATTAGTCCATTTGACTGGAGAGCCAGTTTTCTCCCATTTTCAATATTATAGACAGCATTGAGATGTTATTGCCGCAAATTCTCTCCAGCTTGCCTTGTGTCTGGAAATAAGTGGCAAATACTTTATCTGGGAGTCAAAAAGTCTATAGTAACTATCACAAACATGAGCACATGAAGTTGAAATCTTTGACTGTATAATGAAGCCCAACAATTAACGTTACTGCTCTTTCATGGTAATAGAGTGAGAACATTTGTCAATGAAGATCAAGCAATGACTCAAATGAGGATTGGCCAAGTTGCAAACTGCAACATTTTATTTATGTAAATAAATTATTGAACTTCTCCTAAATGACATGCAAAGCAGATAGGGACCTCCCCAAGTAAAATTAAAGTGCTACTTAGCCACCTAAAATTAGCAGTTCTCCCTGGGCTTCAATACCCTGAGAAATAGAAGCACTTCCTGTCCACTTTTCTTGAGTCCCAAGCAACACAACGTGACAAATTGATGAGAAAAAAATATGACTACCATGTCTCTTTCCCTGTTCTGAGGGATTTCAAAATAGTATTATTTATTGCAGGCAAGACAGAGTACTGTATGAGTCAGTGAAATCAGAATTTCTTCATTCGTTGTCACCATTCTTCAAAATACCACTAATTTCCAGTTGTTGATCCCTATACTCTTGCCCAACCCACATCAAGTGCAATCTGTAATCTCCATCAATCTGCCCCCAAATGGACAAAAGCAACAGAAAAACTGATGTAGGAAAAAGAATGTCAAATGACTCAAAGATGATAGAATGAAAATTAGCACTCAAGGACAACTGACCATGGAGTACACATAATCAATGGTGTGCCCTTAACAGATCAGGGAACTAAATTTCCATTAAAACAACTCCTTGGAATGGGAAGATAATCATGTCTCAAAGGAAAACAAAGACAGATTTGCAGGCACCATAAGGCTAGAGTTCAACAAAAAACCTGTGACACAAAAAACAGATGGTGAATGGCAAAAGTGTAGGAAATCCAGCAACAGGTTAAGGATTCTTCAGCATAGTTAAAACCACCTTAATCCTTAACAATCTAGGACCCAGACTACTCAGAGCCAAGAATGGATAGTTTATCAAGGATAGATGCACAGTCAGCTCCACTAATCAGAGGTGATTAGATTATCTTTCAAAGATCTCCACCATCATAGTTATAAAATATTTGTCCAATTCATGATGGCGAGATCTGACAGGGAACTCAGCATAAGCAATATATTTGGAGCCGGGCTTCCTTGGTGTACTGTCACAGATATTACAGCTCTATGCAGTAAATAATCCAGTAGATGCTAAATCCACCTTTTATAGTCCCAGTTCTCCGAGGTAGGAGGTTTCTTGTCCTCCCTCAGCTTGGCTTAAAATCATCTGGGTTACTGTGTAACAGATGCAAAATCCCAATTTACCACTGTCCCTGGAACAGCCATGCTCAGCAAAGATGCAGAATCATCTTGACAGAAGGAAATTTTACAAAATGCACTACAGACATTTCACATAACTTACTTTGATGGTCTAGTGAGCAAACATTATTTTGGTGTGGTGCTAAATTATACAGATCAGAAAATTCTTAGGATCAATCTTAGTGTTAAAATTCATGTCTTCATTGGGTTCTTTTTCCTTAAGTAATCCCAAAAGTCATCTTCTACAATTAAGCACTCAATAATCACAAATCAAAACATGAATTTACGTGTAAAGCAATGTACCATGCCTCAGTGAACAATTAACCCATTGTGCTCATGATGAACTCACCAAGTATAGCAGGTGACTTATGCTCTGTATATCTTGCTAGACAAGACTAATAAAACTATGACAGATCATAATTTTGGTTGTAAATTATGAATCATTTTAAACAGGAGCAAGAAAAACATATTTTACTATATTACATTAATATTTGCCTCACACCATCACAAATAATAAAAATTCTTCCATCCCTACGTGACTTTTTTTAATATATGAGTGTTCCAGCTAATTTTTCGTTATCTATTTCTTGCAGATGTGGGCATCGCTGACAAAGTCAGCATTTATTGTCCAAACATAACTGCCCTTGAAGAGGTGACCCTGACCCTTACAAGAAATTGAGATATGACCTCTGTAAAGCTATCAGAGATGCAAAGAGACATTATCAGTCCAAAATTGCGTCCCAGACCAGCCGTCAGTTGCGGCAGGGCTTACATGCTATAACGGGCTACAAAACGAAGTCAGGCAGCATCGCCAACAACAGCGCATCCCTTCCCTATGAGCTTAATGCATTCTATGCATGATTTGAACAGAGGGGGATTGGTTTGTCACCACCCACCCTGACAGCCTCCAATGCGCCTGAACTCATGGTCACCACTGAGGATGTAAGATCAGTCTTCCGGAGAGTGAACCCACGGTAAGCATTTGGCTTGGATGGTGTCCCTGGCCGTGTCCTCAGATACTGTGCTGATCAGCTGGCGGGGGTACTTGCAGACATATTTAACCTCTCCCTGCTTCAACCTCAGGTTCCCATCTGTTTTAAGAAGACCACTATAATCTTGGTACCTAATAAAAACAAGGTAACATGCCTTAATGACTACCGACCGGTGGCTCTGACATCCACCATCATGAAATGCTTCGAGAGGCTGGTCAACCCCAGCCTCCTGGAAAACCTTGATTCACAGCAATTCGCCTACCGCCGAAACAGGTCTACAGTGGATGCCATCTCCCTGGCCCTACACTCACCTCTGGAGCATCTGGACAGTAAAGACCCCTACGTTAGACTACTGTTTCTCGACTATAGCTCTGCCTTCAATACTATAATTTCAAGCAAGTTCATCACCAAACTCCAAGACCTGGGACTTAGCAACTCCTTCTGCACCTGGATCACTGACTTTCTGACCAACAGACCACAATCAGTAACAATAGGCAGCAACACTTCCAGCACAATTATTCTTGACACTGGTGCCCCACAAGGCTGCGTCCTCAGCCCCCTACTCTACTCCCTATACACTCATGACTGTGTGGCCAGATTCCGCTCTAATGCCATCTACAAGTTTGCAGGTGATACCACTGCAGTGGGCCGTATCTCAAACAACAATGAGTCAGGGTACAGGAAGGAGATAGAAAGCTTAGTGACATGGTGTCATGACAACAACCTTTCCCTCAATGTCAGCAAAACAAAAGAGCTGGTCATTGACTTCAGGAAAGGGGGCGGTGCACATGCACCTGTCTACATCAATGGTGCTGAGGTCGAGAGGGTTGAGAGCTTCAAGTTCCTTGGAGTGAACATCACCAATTGCCTGTCCTGGTCCAACCACATAGACGCCATGGCCAAGAAAGCTCACTGGCACCTCTACTTCCTCAGGAGGCTAAAGAAATTTGGCATGTTCCTTTTGACACTCACCAACTTTTACTGATACACTATAGAAAGCATCCTATCTGGATGCATCACGGATTGGTACGGCAACTGCTCTGCCCAGGACCGCAAGAAACTGCAGAGTGTTGTGGACACAACCCAGCACATTATGGAAACCAGCCTCCCCTCCATGGACTCTGTCTATACCTCTTGTTGCCTTGGTGAAGCAGCCAGCATAATCAAAAACCCTACCCACCCGGGACATTCTCTCTTCTCCCCTCTTCCATCAGGCAGAAGGACAGCTTCTATCCCGCTGTTATAAGACTATTGAATGGTTCCCTTATTCGATGAGATTGACTCTTGACCTCACAATCTACCTTGTTATGACCTTGCACCTTATTGTCTACCTTCACTGCACTTCCTCTGTAGCTGTGACACTTTACTCTGTATTCTGTTATTATTTTTACCCTGTGCTACCTCAATGCACTGTGTAATGAATTGATCTGTATGAAAGGTATGCAAGACAAGTTTTTCACTGTACCTCAGTACATGTGACAATAATAAATCAATACCAATACCAGTGTTAAGTCAGCTTTTTGAAATTCCAATGTTATTCTACAGGGAATTCCAAGACTTAGAACCAATGATGAAGAAGGAACAGCAATACATTTCCAAGCCAGGATGGTGGTTGAATTGGAGGGGAACTTGCAGGTGACAGTACTTTCACGTATCTGCTGCTCTTCTCCTTCATGACGTTAGAGGTCACAGATTTCGAAGGTTCTATTAGTGAAGTCTAGGCAAGTGGCTGCAGTGCATGTTGTAGGTGGCACCTGACCTAATGAGTACTCCCAGTTTTTATTCCAGATTCACAAAGTTCTTTTAAATTATTGTGCAAGATCCACGATAGCATGGTGCCATCATTGGTCCTAGAGTTCAGGTCTTGTACACCCAGCTGCAAGCCAAAGGTGACACTGCAGCTATTGAAAAATGACAATGTATCTGTTAAAAATAGCAGTTGGTCATAGAAAGTATTGTAACTACCTGATGTTTGAAAATTCGCTCCATTATAGTGGATCTCATATACTGTAAAATTAGAAGCTGAGTTAGCTTGACAAATGCAAGCTGAAGTGAATTGATAAGTAGTGTACAAGATCACAAAGGGTGGTCAATCTGTGACAAAAGCAGCGACGCAGTGGTGTAGCTAGTAGAGCTGCTGCCTCAGCCCCGTGCCAGAGATCCAGATTCAATCCTGACCTCAGGTGCTGTCTATGTGGAGTTTGCAAGTTCTCCCTGTGACTGTTTCCCCAGGGTGCTCCGGGATCCTCCCACATCCCAAAGACATGTTAGCTGATAGGTTAATTACCACTATAGATTGTCCCTCGTGCAGAGGATGAGTAGTAGAATCTGGAGGGTGTGAATGAGAATATGGGGAGAATAAGAAAAGGAATCAATGCAGGTTTAGGGTAAATGGGTAGTTAATGGTTGGTATAGACTTGGTGAGCAGAAGGGCCCGTTTCCATGCTATATCCCTTGATGACTATGAAAAGCAAAAAAAAAATCAGATCCAAAAGCTTCAGCAGAACTCGTTGATCTGTGTCCCTAGTCATCATGCTTTGTTTATTGGGATCTCATTCCTCTAGCCTGATTTCAAGCTGATTCAAGTTAATGAGTATGATTCCATGATCCTTCTAAATTAAGCTATTCTTGGACATGCAGCAGTGACATTATGGCTTCACATTCTTAGAAAGACATCTCTGCAAACACAGACATGTCACAACTGGTAACTAGTTTCTTTAAAATGTGCTTTTTTTAAATTATGGAATGAGGAAATCCCCGTAAACTTAACCACTTTGCAATGACCATTGCAAGCTAGCAAATGATCCTTGGAGAAAAAAAAAACTTGCCTCTTATAGAATTTTTACTGAAATACGGCAATAATCACAAATTGCTGTCACTGTTAACACGCACTCTGCCTTAGTCCAACTTTTAAAAATGCTGGCTCTTCATATACTCACGATGTTCAATGGAAAGCCAAATCATACATAATATGCAGACAAACAATTCATATTTGATCAATATAAAGATAGTTAAAATGCATTTAAAATTAAACCAGAAAATGTTCAAATAACTCAACACGTCAGGCAGCATCTGTCAAGAAAAAAAGTTAAAATTTTTGAAATTTGATGAAAGCTCATCAATCTGAAATGTTTCAGATCAATGGCCTTTCATCAAAACTGTTTTTAGATACTGCATTTGATACCTTTATGATTCTCCAGTAAGTTGATTAATGCTGTTGAATTAGAGCCCACTGTGACGTTAAGTGGGTGTTTACTAAAAACAAAAGTTGCCAACAGCTGGGTTTATCCTGAACATCAGTAGGTGCTGTATTAGTGTTTGTAATGAAAACAAAGCATTGAAAGGCTTACAAGGAAACTATTGCTTTAACTTATTTCTTTAGTGTCCTATTTATAATATTAAAAGAAATATTTACACTCCTAGACCTGGGACTCAACACCTGGATCCTTGACTTCCTGACCAACAGACCGCAATCAGTGAGGATAGGCAGCAACACCTCAGCCACGATTATTTTCAACACTGCTGCTCCACAAGGCTGTGTTCTCAGCCCCCTACTCTCCTCCCTATATACTCACGACTGCATGGCCAGATTCTGCTCTAACTCCATCTACAAGTTTGCAGATGATGTCATCATAGTGGGCTATATCTCAAATAACCATGAGTCGGAGTACAGGAAGGAGACAGAGAGCCTAGTGACATGACAACAACCTTTTCCTCAATGTCAGCAAAACAAAAATGCTGGTCATTGATTTCAGAAAGGGGGGGGTGGGGGGGGGGGCGGCAGTGCACACGTTCCTGTTTACATCAATGGTGCTGAGGTTGAGAGGGTTGAGAACTTCAAGTTCCTAAAAGTGAACATCACCAATAGCCTGTCCTGGTCGAACCACATAGATGCCACGGCTAAGAAAGCTCACCAGCGCCTCTACTTCCTTAGGAGGCTAAAGAAATTTGGCATGTTCCTTTTGACACTCACCAACTTTTACTGATACACCATAGAAAGCATCCTATCTGGATGCATCACGTATTGGTATGGCAACTGCTCTGCCTGTGACTGCAAGAAATCTCAGAGAGTTGTGGACACAGCTTAGCACATCACTGAAACCAGCCTCCCCTACATGGACTCTGTCTATACCTCTTGCTGCCTTGCTGAAGCAGCCAGCATAATCAAACCTCACCCACCCTGGACATTCTCTCTTCTCACCCTCTCACCAGGCAGATGATGCCTTGTATAAGATGGATTCTTGACCTCACAATCTACTTTGTTAAGACCTTGCACATTATTATCTACCTGCACTGCATTTTCTCTGTAACTGTAACACTTTATTCTGCACTCTGTTATTGTTTTATCAATGCATTGTTGTAATGAATTGATCTGTATGGATGGCATGCAAAACAAAGTTTTTCACTGTACCTCGGTACATGTGACAATAATGAACCAATTTACCAATTTTAATTTACCAACTTACACACCAGCTGGTCTATACAAATTATTGCTCTATTGAAGACAAAGTTTGTTTTACCATTGAAGGAATGTAGGCAAAAAAATACAGCAGTTTGTTTAGGGATTTTAACACAAATATTTCCTGTAATATGATACTTCTAATTTGATAAAACTTCTGCAGTACTTCATAGTAGCATATAAAGTCATTCAATAGGATACCATTCCAATACTTGAAGGCACATATTTATACATTCATCTGTCATTTTTGCATTCCAATGCAAACATTTTTCTAAATAGAGGTTTCTTACAATAAAGATCTATATCTGACTGTGTGTTTCATTACAACCTTATCTTATGTTGGCCAGCATCACATTGTAACATAATTGAATGTTGGTTGTTAATCATAAATAAATTAATTTTGGTGTGAATTATCATTTGAAGATACTAACCCAATCCTCCATATACACTGATTTCACAACAGTAGTTGAAGAATTACAACCTGAGCACTGGGTGAGGCAGGAGAGAAGAAGAAAAAAATCAGGCAATGGTTTATGTTGGGCTGTAATGTGCATGTGTCCGGACCTATGGCACTGTGACGTTCTGTGTAACTGAATAACATGCAAATGCAATCTGTCTTGGCATATTAGTAATGGCTTACTCACATCAGACCGTCATGGGTTTAAGTCCAATTGCAGGGAACTGAGTGCTAAAACCTCAGTTGGCACTTTGGAAAAAATTGAGCAAGTGCTGCACTCTATGAAGTGTTGTATTTTGGTGGGACATTAAAAGCAAAATCCTGTCTGCCCTCTCAGTTGAATTTAAAAGATTTCATGTCTCTATTCCAGGAGCAAGAGAAATGGGCAGAATGCTGTCCGATATTTATTTCTGAATCAACGCAGCTAAAACAAATTGTCTGCAGCATTTCCTATATTGCAAGTTGTTGCACTTCCAAGGTACTTTAATAGCTTTGGAACGTCATGAGGTAATTAAACATACTGTAGATATGTAAGTCTCAAGAATCTATGTGGCTTACAAGTAAAGAATAATCACTTGGGCAAAGTATTTGGGAGTTGTTGGCATCCACAAAGTCATAATCTGCCCAGAATGAAACATTACCACTATGAAATATTTACTTTAAAAAAAAACTAGACAAATAAGAGCTTTGAAACTTCTGACATGGTCAAAGTTTCGTTCCTGGCCGTACTATATGTTCTTCTCATGCTGATTATGCTTCCTGAGTTGGTTTCTTCTGGCTCGACATACCGGCGCCCTGTACCTCAAAGCCCTGGGATATCTATCAATATACAAAACCTACCGTATCAAGTGCATCGCTCACATTTGGAAATGCCAAAAGGACAGTCTTTTTTTTTGCTGGCTTTTCTGATGGCAATAACCTGACTCCTTCCCAGTGAGCAGCAGCTAAGTTTGCGTTGCGCCATGGTCAGGTCACCAAGAAACCAATAGTTAAATGGAGTTCCTGAGCTGCCAAGATTTTAAGCTCAGTTTAGTTTTAAAGGAGAATGGGAAGTGGAGTCGCAGGGAGAGAAGCGAGAAAGGAAAACAAAGTCCAGGTTTAATTTTTTAAATTTATCTTTCAGGACCTCGGCATTGCTGGCAAGGTCAGCGTTCATTGCCCATCCCTAAATGCCCTTGAGAAGATGGTAGAGAGCTGCCTTCTCGAACTTCTGATGTCCTTCTGGTGAATGTACTCTCACATTTGTGTTAGGAAGGGAGTTCCATGATTTTGATCCTGTGACAATGAAGGAATGGCAATTTCGTTCCAAGATAGGACGGTTGCAACTTGAAGGGAAGCATGAGTATAGTGTGTTCCCAAGTCACTGAATCCTTTGTCCTTCTCAGTGGTAGGGAATACATGTTTGGGAGGCGCTGGTGGAGTAGTCTAGTTGAGCAGAATGTAAACAGATGAAGTATCTTAACCCGAAGTGTCGACTATCGATTTCCCTCCATAGATGCTGCCTGACTCACTGAGTTCCTCCAGTGTTGTGTGTGTTATTCCAGATTCCAGTAGTTGTGTCTCTTGTACCTAGATAGATTAAATTTGTCCTCATTTCTGCGAACAAGATATACCTGGGTAATTTTTTTACATTGTAGGATAAATGTCAATGTCATAACTGTACTGGACTATTTTGGATAGAGGTACAGTGCAGCGTAAGCCCAGGTCTTCAGAAGTACAGCTAGGATGCTCTCCAGTGCTCTCAGCCCTGATATTACTTGAAGTGAATTGAATCAACCAGAGACTGGCTTTAGTAACAGTGGGGATCTTAGAAGAAAGCAAATAGTTCATCAACTCGGCATTTCTGACTGAGCATAGCTATGAATCGTTCAGACATGTTATAAGCAATCACATGCTGCACCTTGCCATCATGGAGGATGTGGATGTTCTTGGAATCTCTTCCTTCTGTTAGCTGGTTAATAGTCAACTACCCTTCACAACTAGGTGGTGGGACTGATCTGATTTATCAGCTGTGAGATTACTTAGCCTGGCCTACTGTGTACTATTTTTACTGTTCAGCACACATAGTCCTGTGTTGCAGTATCAGTAGGTTAGCAACTCATTTATAGGAAGGCCTTGCACTGCCACCACCATACTCCTCAATGAACCAAGGTTAATCTGCTAGTTCGACAATATTAGTAGAGTGAAGGATATACCAGCCATGAAGTTACGCATCGTGGTGGTGCACATCTCTGGTAGGATCCAGTTGCTGATAGAACGCAGCACCTCAGCTTTTAGCTGCCAAATCCATCTCTTCTGTTTAGCAAGTTCACTGTTAGATTATTTCCCATTTCACCTACCTTGAAGGAACTTTTAAATTCCCTAGCTCTGTCAGATGCTCATTTAAATCCACGGGGCTTCTGATTTATCTTTAGCATGATTGTGGTACCACATGAAATAATGTAGCACATTCTCAGTGTGGAAGGGGCTTTGTCTCCACAAGAACTGTGCAATGGTCACATCTATCAATGCTATCATGAACAACCATCTGTATAACTAGATTGGTGAGGGAGTAGGATTTTAAAAAGGGTGAAAAGAGGCCCAGTGGATTTAAAAACAGATCATTTAGTTTTAGCCAAGGAATGAAAAGCAGAAAGTAATCTTTTGGGAATAGTATTTTAAGAATATTCTCTTTGTTGGTTGAATTAATGTAATAAATGGAGGCACAGCAGGACAGGGCATCTCAGACCTATGAAATGCACAACCTGCACCATGTCGGAACTCCGGAATGCTTCCTGTTTTCTGGACAACCACTGGTATAGGAAGCATCAGCCGGAGGAGCTCGAGTTCTGGGTTTTGGAGTTTAGCAACAACTGTCATCACTTCAGTCCATCTACAAGGTCATGTCTCATAGACAATATGACTCGGGGTGAGGGTAACCTGCATTTCACGAGAGAGCTGACAAAGAAAGAATGGGTGACTGTCAGACAGACAATTAGGAGCAGGGAGGTAGCTCGTGAAACTATAAGGGTATCTTCCTTTCTAACAAGTACTGATGGTGGGAATGTTTCTCCTGGGTAATAAGATAAGATATAAGATATCTTTATTAGTCACAGGTACATCAAAACACACAATGAAATGCATCTTTTGAGTAGAATGTTCTGCGGGCAGCCCGCAAATGTCGCCACGCTTCCTAATCCGTATGTCTTTGGAATGTGGGAGGAAACCAGAGCACCCGGAGGAAACCCACACAGACACGGGGAGAACGTACAAACTCCTTACAGACAGTGGCCAGAATTGAACCTGGGTCGCTGGCGCTGTAAAGCGTTACACTAACCGCTACACTATCGTGCCTGCCCTAATCTGTGCAACCATAATCAAGTCAAAAGCATCATGGGTTGCTGAATTGTAAATGGAGAGGTGAAAGGTGATTGGAAGAATACTTACTGGGGATTCAGCAGATAGGGAGCAGAAGTGATTCCAGGATGGGATGCTGCTTCCCTAAGGATATCACCAAGAATCTGCAGAACATTCTGAAACTGGAAGGTGAGGAGGCAGACCTATGAACCATGTCAATATCAAAGATTTAGGTAGAAGAAGAGTTGAGGTCATCAGGCAGATATTAAGAAGTTAGGAAGGAGACGGTGGATCAGGACCTCAAAATGTAGTAAACTCTGGATTAGTCCGGTACCTCTGAGTGTATAAATAGGAAGACAGCAAGGGTAAATGTGGGAATGGAGAGAAGGGGTAGGAGGGAATGTTTAGATTCTTGGACAACTTGGACCACGTCTGGGTGAAGTGGGACCTAATGAGGCTAGATGATTGCATCTCAACAGAGCTGGGACCAATGCCCTCAAGGAAAGTTTGCCAGTGCTGGGGAAGAGGTTTAAACTCCTTACAGACAACAGCTGGAATTGAACCCAGACTGCTGGTGCTGTAATAGTGTTATGCTAACTGCTACACAGTGCCTGTCCCACTGTTGAAATAATTGAGAAGGTTGAAATTAGGCATTTGATAAGGTGCCATATAATAGGCTTGTCATCAAGATAAAAGGAGTTATGGTAACATGCACAAGACATAAGCTAAGTTATGAGAAAGAGAAAGTAATAGTCAAGTTGATTTTCAGACTGAAAGGAAGAGTACAATGGAGTTTCCAAAGGGTTGGTATTATGACCACTGCTTTTCTTCACATATATAGTGATGACTTGGATTTGGGTGTACAGGGAACAATTTCCAAATTTACAGATAACAAAATGTGGAGGCATAGTGAGTCGTGAGAATGATAATAATAAGGACATTTTAAGGTATACATACAGACTGGTGGAATGGGCAGATGGGTGGCTGATGAAATTTAATGGTGAAATATGTGAAGTGTTATTCTTTAGTAGGAATAATGAGACAGGGCAACATAAAGCATTGGGCATGATTCTAAAAGGGGTGCAAGAACAGATAGATCTCAAGGTAAATGTACATAGTTCATTTCAAGTGGCAGGGCAGATTGAAATAAAACGTATGGGATCCTGGGCTTTATGTATATGCCTCTGAATATATTCAATGTCACTGAGTACCAGGGTCAGGAAATCATGATAAATCTTTATCAAACACTGGTTACATGAACAGGAGGATTGAGTCCAATTTTGGTTGCCACATTTCAGGGAAGATGTTAAAGGCTTTAGAAAAGATGCATAAGAGATTTACTAAAATTATTCCAGGGATGAGTTATGTGGATACTTTGGAGAAACTGGGGTTCTCTTTGGAACAAATATGGTTGCAACCATATATGATAGAGGTATAAAATCATGAAGGGTATAGCAAGAGTAAATAGCCTACAGGCCTATAGCCCTGATCTTCATTGGTACACCATCAAACGATTCCCCCAGTATCTGCAAATTTTGGATCATCACTGACCAAATAAATAGCTGGATAACATAGAATCCAGAACTGGGAAGAGTCAGGGTGTACTCCTACAATTGTTTCATTTGCTGATGCCCTTAAACCCTCTGCATAATGCTTAGCCAAGAAATGCAAAATACTCACCAATTACCTAAGTTTGTGGCCACAACTCTTCAGGATTATGAAACCATCCAGTCCTTTGCTCATAAACTCAATGATTCCCTTATTTTATCATTGGATGAGTGCAGCTCCAACAAATCGAAAAAAAAACTGCCACTCCGAGATCTTTCCACCTCCTCCAAAGTACAAGTCAAGTGCACAATGGAATTCTCTTCATTTGTTTGGAAGAAGGCAGTTGTCGCATCTTTTAGGAAATTCAAAACTATCCAGGACAAACCAGCTTGCTTGATTGGCACCCCATCCACCACCCTAAACATCAGTTCCCTCCACCAAGTGGCATACAGTGGCTGCTATGTGTTAACATCTACAAAATGCACTGCACTTACTCATCCAGGCTACTCTGAGAGCACATCCCAACCCACAACCTTTACCATCAGGAAAGACAAGGGCAGGCACATGGAATCACCAGTAGCAGCAGGTACTCCTCCAAGTCATGAACCATTCTGGCTTGGGAATACATTGCGGGTCTGGCATCATTGGGTCTAAATCATGCAACTCTCTTCCCAACAGTACAGTGGGATTAACTTCATGAGAAGGGCTACAACTTCTATTCCTATGATTCCTACCAACGATAAATTCTAAGTCGTAGAAGCAACATTAGTCCCAACTTCTCCAAATGAGACACCCTACTGTTGTGGAACTCCTACTTACCAACTTATGTGCTTTATAGCTGTTCAAAGCAGCCAACAATTTCTGGGACAACAACAAAATCATCAAAAAATTGCAGCCTGCTCATCTTTATTTATAACTAAACAGTCCAAGAAGATCACAAGATTTATCCTTGGTTAGCCAATGTCAGCTAGCGGAACGGGGGTGTGCATCAACTTGTCTCAGCATTCCTGGACTATCTTTAAGATAATCTGGAAGACACTCCTAACATCCCATCTGCCTTTCACTACCTTCCATTCCTCAATAAGTTTCTTAAAATGTAGCACTTCAACAGTCCTTTAAGAATTCCTAACTTCATTCCCCTTTTACTTCTCTGCCACTTAATAACATTTTTTCTCCTCCTCCTCTCTAACATGCACCCAGATAGCTTTGAAGCATAGAGGAGGCTACATAAATGCAAACTATTGGAAAGTGTGAATTTCATATGAATGATCAAGCTCATTTCATAAAATTGTCAACTAGCACTTATCATCTAGCTCACCAACAAAAGATTAGTTATGAAAGATAACTGGGGAGGTAGGCAATTTGATCCTCAAAATCATTTTTCCTCTCAATATTTTCATGGTTATTTTTAACTAGAACAGTGAATACAATTTCAAATCATATGTCTTACTTGCCCTGGCGATGCTTGGCTAGATCAAATAGAAATTGGTTAGAAGTTTGAGCAGGAAGCCATCTTATTTAAAGAGGAAAGGGGTCTGTCCACTTTTTTTATAAATAGAGAATATCAGTTGCAGCTAATGCTAAGGTGCCAATGGAAGTGTATTTTATTTATTTTCATATGCAACAGTAATTTCCTCAAATTGCACGATTTAATGTTAGATATAGGGTAGAGGTAAGCTCAGTTCAATGTGGTGTTTGTTTTTGTTTAATATCAAAAACAGATGCATTTGTGTAAATGCACGTTTTAATCCAATTCTATTTTTTGCAATGAGGTTAAAGACAGGCTTTCATTCTATGGTTTTACAGAAATCTAGTTGGTTTGGCTCACCAAGAGGGAATAAGTTCAGAGAATTAATGAAATTAAGTGGCCTATTTACAATGTCAAAGGTGAAGTATATGAATAAACTAGACAACAGTGAATAATATATGCCGAAAATCTATATTAATAATCAAAGTATAGACCAACTTACTCAGCTCAATTGTTCCATTAAGTTTTTTTTTGGAAATGTTTATGCAGAAATCCACATCACAGAAAACATTTAGCTGCACATCTGAAATCTGCCTAACCAACAGTTAATTGAAACCATCATTACAAAGGAACATGTGATGTTGATTAGCATACTGTACACGTCAAGTCTGAAGCTCATAAAGCACAGGTCTCCTGATACAAAATCCACTATGGCAGTCTCTACAGTAAAGTTTTAAAAGCCAGCTCAATTTCAATCAGGCCAAAGCAATCAAATACAATTGCATTCAATTATTAGTTTATTTTTTTTTCCTGACTCGAGACACGTTAATTGTTTTGAGATTTTTCTTCCTTTGGTTTAAACCACAGGATTCTAAACATAATTATTTGAGGGATTAGGAGAAGAAGAAATAAGTTCTTTCTAATCACACTTAAATATTGCAGACAAAACCACACAAATACAGTATAGAGACACAGAAGTGTTTGATGTGGAAAAATGCAAAAGGAATTTATTGCATACATCAGGGAAAGGAATTTTTTAACCCCTTTATGTTTCAAGATTTAAGCTATTTAAAATTATAATCAGATCTCCAGATCACATGGCCTTTTAAACTGAAGAACCTTCAGGATATGAACTTCTAATTTCTTTTTATATTGAAGGGCTGATTCTTTACAACATTGCATCATTTATACAAGAAAGGAAATATAAACAAAGGTTTTAGTGTAAATTTTCTTAAGATTTGTCAAACAACCTCTGGCATGTCTTGTGATCATTTTCCCCTTTTCCCCATTCATGAGGACAAATGGCCTTACTTTAATCCAGAGTCACCAAAATCAGTACATAAAAACGTCATTTGCTTTTTTTCCTTTTACTGCCAGCTAATTCTGTAAAGTATTACAGAAGCCAAGATAATCAGAATACAAGTGATGCACTCACTATACATTTTACAGGGGCAGGCACGGTAGTGTAGTGGTTAGCGTAACGCTATTACACCACCAGCGACCCGGGTTCAATTCTGGCCGCTGTCTGTAAGGAGTTTGTACGTTCTCTCCGTGTCTGCATGGGTTTCCTCCGGGTGCTCTGGTTTTCTCCCACATTCCAAAGGCATACAGGTTAGGAAGTTGTGGGCATGCTGTGTTGGCGCCGGAAGCGTGGCGACACTTGCAGGCTGCCCCCAGAACACTAAGCAAACGATGCAGTTCACTGTGTGTTTCGATGTACATGTGACTAATAAAGATATGTTATCTTACAGTTATCTCAAATCCCAGGAGTAGCCACTTTCATTTATCATTATGCTTTATATATGCCTCTTTTAAAAGCATGGACTTCTCTTTCCATTAAGTCATTTTTCTTGCCATGGAAGAAGGGATGGGCCAAGCTACAGGCTTCTTGTTTCGAATGTCCATTCAATGTGAAATTTAAATAGGCTGACAATATAAATGATGAGTCAACAGAAATGCTGGGCCATGGAATAGAAGTCCGGTTTGTTTCCATATATGTTGTGATGAACCATTCTACTCCTACTAAATAGCCTGGCCAAAGGCAAGTTCATGAAGGTGAGGTGATTTTGTAAATGCTGGATTCTAACGTATAAACTAAGGTTTTAGTGCAAGTTTTCTTAAGGCTTGTTAACAACCTCTGGGTTGGTAATCCAATCACCTACCACAAACTTCACAAGTTCTCAATTAAATTACCTGCTGAGGTGTACAATGTAAAAAGAGTTATCAATCACACTACTAAGGATGCATCGCCTGTAGGTTCATCCAGAGCACAAATGTGGAAACAAGTATAAGTATGTGCATCACTGTTCACCCTCCTGAATAGATTACGCAGATGGGGAATGAGAAGGAGAAACGTTGTTTGGCAGTTATAAAGATATGACAGCATTTACAAGTACCATTATGCATATAGTCTTGCATGAAGACAAAAATGCCAGAATACATTATGTAGATAACCGCCTACAGTAGCATTAATGATTTCACATCTGAAGGGTTCTAACTCTAAATAGCTGACAGTATGTTGTTAAAAATAAAAAAAATCCTCCTAAATCTCACAGATCTTTAGATTAGTTGGAATCCTACCACTATTAAAATCTTCAGGCACTGGAGAAAAATATTCATCCAGAACTTTTGAATTAAGTCAATTTAAAACTCAATGGCTATGTATTTAACTTTACAAATTACGTAAAGGAAATAATTTAAATATTTAAAACTTCTCTTTCCATACCATTCAACTTGCTTATTTGTTACACTAGGGTGGGGTTGTGTATTGTCTTCAAGGTACTTAGTTAAAATTATTTCATTCATAGAGAAAGGTTGATAGATGAAAATAGGGATGCTTGCAAAGTGTTGCTCTTTCTCAGAGTATCTTATGGATATTGTGTTAACAATTTGAAATGTGATAAATACATTGTATTGATTAAGGATAATATGATTAATGTCATCTCCAATGTTCAATGATAAAGAATTTTAATCTACTTTTATGCATGATTTTTCAATACCTTCAGGTTTGCACATTTCACAGCATTGTGAAAGTTTTCAATATCTTTCCTACATAATGAAACTAGCACTTTTCCACAAACACTCTAGATTATTCTAGTAGAGAAATGAATTTACTGTAACTAATTTCAACAATAATATGAAAGCGTTAACCTTCATTTGTGTTCTCAATATTCAATTTGGGATGCAGACCACATTCTAATTAAAAATATCTGCTAAAATAAGAAAGCCTTGCATTGCCATCATATCTGCCACTAGCCCAAGGGGATTGTGGGTGTCAGCCTTGAGAGATCAAATTTATTGAGTTTTCAATAATACTCTGAGAAATGTTCTCCTGGAAATCAAATTATAAGATCTTTTCAAATCTACAGTCATATTGAAAAGGTCATTTCTCATCATGTTCTCCAACCCCAGTCATGTAAGTTACTATTGTTCAAATACTCCAGTGACAAAATTTTCTTGGCAATTGTGTCAATGAAATTGCAGAAAAATACAGAGTCTGAGTTTAAAAAAAGTTTGGTTGCTTCCATTTTAAAAGACTGTTGAACATGGGCAGAGGATGTTGCTGTTAGGGGGTGGGGAAAAAATATAAAACTGAAAAGACATCAGTGTCTGGCTGGGCAAATGACAGTCTTTTTTTTACCACAATAAGTGCAACAAACTGCCCTCATACCAAAGCACTTAGTCATTCTCATGTACAACCTCAAAGGAACAGTTGTCCTCTATTACCTTGCCCGACTGGCTATTCTTCATCTGGACGAATGTTGGCAGATTATCTGATCATGGAGGGATTACAACCTATTCTTATTCGTATACATCAACTGCTACCTCATCCAAGTGGCCATTTATCATATGCAAACCAGACATTGAACATTAGTGGAGGAAAAGGGCCAGGCAGTGACGTAGTGGTTATAATAACAGACAAGCACACCAAAGTCACAAGCTTAAATCCTGCTGTGGCAAATTGTGAAACAGACTTCAATACATTTTGCAATTATGATCAGATTTAGCAAAAAAATCCAAATGACTTCACATACCAGATCTTTCCTTCAATCCAATTTTTTTTAAATATTCCAAAATAAACTTTATTCATCATAAAAAGAAACAAACTATATACAACAATAAAACAGTGCAAACCTTTAAATTTGTGTACGGATCAATCATTAGTGTTACCTTTTTAAAAAGGACCACAGCACCGATGCCACTCGTGTGGCTCCCTGGGGTGATACCCCAATCCCATATTTACATTATTTAAGGGGCTTCCTTGCCTGACCCCGCCCCTCCCTCTCCTGTGGCAGAAGAACCCTAAACT
Source organism: Pristis pectinata (assembly GCF_009764475.1). Classification (NCBI taxonomy): domain Eukaryota; kingdom Metazoa; phylum Chordata; class Chondrichthyes; order Rhinopristiformes; family Pristidae; genus Pristis; species Pristis pectinata. Next base: position 40,461,537 of record NC_067421.1, read on the forward strand.
GTAATCCTTCCCCACCGAGCCCTTGCGTTGGCTGCACCCAACTTCAGTGTGTCCCTCAGCACGTACTCCTGCAGCCTGGAATACGCCAGTCGGCAGCATTCCCCTACGGACATCTCACAGTGCTGGGAGACCAACAAGTTTTGGGCAGACCGAAGGGCGTCATTCACCGAGTTGATGTCCGTCTCCGTGTGCCCCCGGGGAACAGCACCATATCATTTGATTCTCATTTCTATCTTATGTGGCCCAATAAGCAGAACAAACTCTACAGAGCAGAATTACAACATACATATCTTATCAAAAGTGACCAATGTCATTTACATACAGAGAACAAAAAATACATTTTGTATTGTGATGTATAGCAATAATTTCGGTACAGAATGATTCTCTACCAATAGATCAGCAATCCGAAGACCTGAATCAGCAATGCAGAGACATGAATTCAAATCCCACTATGGAATTTAAATTCATTTCATTCTCTGGAATTTGGAAAAAAATGTCTTAGTAATGATGACTACAAAGCTAGCAGAATGTCTAAAACACATCTGGCTCACCAATATCCTTCAGGGTAAGAAATCTGTTACCCATACCCCATCTGGCATACATAGAAATTCATGTCTCTGGATTGCTGATTCAGGTCTTTAGATTGCTGAATCATTCTGTACTGAAATTATTGCTATACATCACAATAGAAAATGTATTTTTTGTTCTCTGTATGTAAATGACATTGGTCACTTTTGATAAGATATCTATCACGGCTTGGTACAGCAACTACTCCGCCCAGGACAGCAAGAAGCTGCAGAGAGTTGTGGACACAGCCCAGCGCATCACGGACACCAGCCTCCCCTCCTTGGACTCTGTCTTTACCTCTCATTGTCTTGGTGTAGCAGCCAGCATAATCAAAGACCACCCACCCACCCAGGACATTCTCTCTTCTCTCCTCTTCCATCGCGTAGAAGATACAGGAGCCTGAGGGCATGTACCACCAGACTTAAGGACAGTTCTACCCCACTGCGATAAGACTATTGAACGGTTATACAATGAGACGGATTATGACCTCACGATCTATCTTGTTGTGACCTTGCACCTTATTGCACTGCACTTTCTCTGTAGTTGTGACACTTTACTCTGTACTGTTATTATTTTTACCCGCACTACTTCAACGCACTCTGTACTAACTCGCTGTAACTGCACTGTGTAATGAATTGACCTGTATGATCGGTTTGTAAGACAAGCTTTTCACTGTACCTCGGTACAAGTGACAATAATAAACCAATACCAATACGACTCCAGAATCATCCCTTATGGTTGACTCTTAAATGACCTCTGAAGTGGTAGAGAAAGCCACTATGATATTATCATTCCCACTATGATAAAATTTGATTAGATGATCCATATCAGATTCCTCCCGATATCCTCACCATTGCAGAAGCCAGTTTCTAATCAATTCATACAACATGTAACAACAAGAAATGGCTGATAGCACTGGATACAGAAAAGGCTATGGGACCAGACAACATTCTAGGGGTAGTATTAAAAACTTGTGCTCCAGAACTAACTGTGTCTCTAGCCAAGCTGTGCCAGTACAGTTACAACACTAGCATCTACCCAACAATGTGAACTTGTGTCCAAGTATGTCTTGTATAAAAAAAGCAGGACAAATTCAATCCAGCTAATTACTATCAGTCAATGTACTTGCAATCATAAGCTAAGCAATGGAAGCTCTCATCAACAGTGCCAACAAGCAGAAATTACTCACCAGTAAACTCACCAATCTGCTCAGTTTGGGTTTTGTCAAAACTAGTCTGCTTCAGACCTCATCACAACCTTGTTCCAAACATAGATAAAACAGCTGAGTTCCAGAGGTGAGGTGAGAGTGACTGCCCTTGACATCGAAGCAGCCTTTGACTAAATGTGGCATCAAAATTCCCTGGTAAAACGCCAATGGGCATCAAAGGGAAAACACTCCAGTGGTTAGAGTTGCACCCCACACAAAGGATGATGGCTGTCAGTGATGGAGATCAATCATCCCAGCCTTAGGCCATTACAGCAGGAATTCCTTAAGATATTTGCCCAACATCTTTAGCTATTACAAGGCTGAAGTAGGGATGTTTGCTGATGATTGCACAATATTCAATTCCATTCACAACTCCTCAGCAAATGAAATAGCCCATGTTTATGTGCAACAAGACCTAGACAATATTCATGCATAGGCTGATATGTTTCAGGTAACAATTACCTCACAGACATGGCAGACAGTGACTGTCTTCAATGTGATTATGTCTACTTACCTCCCCTTACCACTCAATGGTGTTGCCATTGCCAAATCTCCAACAACTAATATCTTCAGCTGGATGAGCCACATAAATATATGAGTATACATGAGTAAATATAATAAATATATGAGTCACATCTATATGAGTGAGTCAGAGGCTGGTGGTATCCTGCAGTGAGCAGCTCACCTCCTGACACCACAAAGTCTTTCCACAGCCTACAAACCACAAGTCAAGAACAAAATGGAATTTCTATTTACCTGGATGAGTTCAGTGTCAACAACTCTCCTGAATAACTGCAGCATCTAGGCTAAAGCAGCCTGGTAGATTGACTCTCCGTGTACCATCCCAACCATTCATTCCCTCCGTGGCCAGCAATGTGTACCATCTACAAAGTGTACTAAAGTTACATGCCCAGTCTACTCTGAAAGCTCCTCCCAAATCCATAATCTCAACCCCAAGGAGGACAAGAACACCACTGCCTGCAGGCTTCCTCCAAGTTATACACCATCCTGATTTGGAAATACATCACTGCGTTTACATTTCTGGAACTGCCTACCCAAATACATTTTGGTAGAACTTTACCATAAGGTGTGCAGCAGTTCAAGAAGGCAGCTCACCACTACCTTCTGAACGGAAATTTACGACGGCTAATAACTAGTGGCTTTGTCAGTGATCCTGTAAAATGAATAAATAAAACAAAACTTACGGTTGATCGTCTGGTGGACTGCAAGGGGGACTGGAAATAGAAAGCTGGTTTTGCTTCTCATTATCCATAAATATTAACTCATCACAAAATTTATTAGCCAGCTTTGAAATTCCTGAGCCAAATCGTTAAGTATGATGATAGGATATCTGTTCTCTAGATTATTAGTCAAATTGAGGTTGCTTCTCTCCACATAAAGTCACATTAGCAATTAGTGAATGCCCAGTTCAGTCCCTGAGCCATCATAAAATACTGGAGAATTATGTATAATTAGCAGTTACCTATAATGTTAAGAATCTTTCATGTACGTAACAGCTGTATTATTATGGAAATTATATAAATGAACCAAACCATATTTCTTTGAGAACCTACAGCATGGATTATTCATTTTAATTATGTTTCTTTGAATATAGAACAAAAATATAGAGTAAGTGCAATGTAGTTTGTTAAGTATAAATATTTAACCAAATATGCTATTTCTGTACAGCTGATTGCAGCTCTTTTCACTAATTCAATACAGTTGCAAGTACTCTTCTATTTTCACAATGAATTTCTCAGCTAAAATGATCAAAATATATCTCATTTTTTCTCAGTTTTCAATATCCTTTGTTATTACCAACTGTTGTCCTGTTGTACATTAGCCAACAAATGATGGAATCTTGTTACAAAATGACAGAACCAGAGAGGTTTAAAAGGGCTAACCCACACCTTTCAATAATATTCAAAGTAGCATTTTGGTATGATGGATTGCCCAAATGGAATTTTATACTACATCATTCCTGAACGAACATCAGGAAATTACGTACCTACAGCCTGTGAGTTTTGAGGAAACTGAAACTGATAGCTGAAAATCACAGGCTGGGGCAAAGACTACAGAGTTTGCTAGCATTACTGAAGTGGAAAATTCAAGTTCTCATGAATCCATTTGACTAGTTGAGAAGTGAAAAGTACAGCAGATCTGAGAATGGTGCTCCAGAGCTCATTAAGAAAATCAGCTTGTTTCTTTTAAGGTTTGTACTCAAATATCACTTGAGTAGAATCAGGGACTTCTAGTCATTCCTTATGTGTAAAAGACCACCATAACTCTCTTGCTCCAGTGGCATTCATGAGTAATGGGTCTTTCACATTCATGAAAGAAATGCTGTAACTCACTGTCACTGGTGAGATATAACGAGATTATATAGGAGGATATTTTTCATTTTCAGGCAGAATTGCTACTGTAGACCTCAAAGGATTAACCCTCTGAGTATAAAACGATAACAGATTTTGTGCTTGAATATACGGGTTTGAAGTACTGAACCTGTTAGGATAGTTGTTAATTAACAACTGCACCAAAATGCAAATTATTAAAACATTCTTGGAAACCTGGAATGATTAGTGACTGCTCAACAGCACAACTAGATTCTGAAGTACTTTACTTTGGTAGTTGTAGTGTAAAAGTCATGGCTGTCATGTGACCGTGACAACACTGACCCCTCTGGCTGGGATGACACCACTGTCAATCAAGGTTTGGCTCCACCCCATTAGATAAACACCTCTGTCCTTGCTGGACCACTTGGATTGGTCTTTGCAAGCACCTTTGTTCCTGGGCACACCTACCATTGGCCCAGTTAAAACACCTTTGTCCTTGCTGGACCACCCAGCCCCCCAGCAGTATAGAAGTGCTGCATGTTTGGTTTTCTGCCTCTCTCTCTGTCTCCGAGGATGTTGAGGTAAGCTGTGCACTACTTCAGGGCAGTTAGTTAAGGACTCCCGAGACCAAAGAACCTTTCTCACAACATTAGTATTTTTCATTAAGTTAGCCAACAACAAACTAATCTTTACTCTCCTATGCTATGTTACAGACACAATTAGACTTAGATCTGTCAACTGTTTAATTTTTGGAGAAACAATTGGTTCTTAAGATATTGCCCATTTATAAGAACATAGGAAAGAAGAGCAAGAGTGGGCCATTTTGCCCCTTGAGCTCTCTCCTCTCTTTAGCAAGATCATGGCTGATCTTTTAACTCAGCACCATTTTCCTGCCATGCCCATATTATCTGTGCCCGATAATATCCAGAAACAAATCAATCTCAGTTGAATTAACTCAATTACTGAGCCTTCACACCTCTCTTGGACAGAGAATTCCAAAGCTTCATCATCCTATGAAGGAAGGCATTTCTCATTTCAGTCATAAATGGCCTATCCCTTATATTGAGACTGTGACCCCCTAGATTGGAGGGAACATCTTCCCTGCGTCTATGATGTCAAGCCCTTGAAGAATTTTGTATGTTTCCATGAAGTCACCTCTCATTGTTGTAATAAATTGAGGGCTAGCCTACTCAATCACTCCATATATTACAGACATGCCATCCCAAGAACCAGTCTAGTGAATCTTCTTGGCAATTCCCCCATGGCATGCATGTCCTTTTTTTCCAGCTAAGGAACCAAAAATATACACAAAACTGCAGTTGTTATCTGATGGACCATATTTAATTGCAGTAAGACATTTTTACTCTTGTACTGAAATCCTCCTGTAATAAAGGTCATGATACCATTTACTATCCTAACCACCTGCTGCACTTTCAGGTCAGCTTTCAGCCACTTGAACGCACGGAGACCAAGACACTGCCCAATCACTCACAATTTACAAAGTACACTGCTTTTCTCTTTGTACTACCAAAATGGACAAACTTACATTTTTGCACATGGTACTCCGTCAGCCATGTTGTCACCTGCTGACTTAGCTTGTCTATATCCTCTTCAAGCCTCTTTGCATCTTTATCTTCCTTGTGCACATTCCCACTTAATTTCATGTCATTATTAAACTTGGAAATTTTACATTTGGTCCCCTCAGCAAAATTACTGATATACACTGAATAATTGAGGCCAAATGCACTGATCTCTGCAGCACCTTACTATCCAGAGTCAGCCAGGCTGAGATTGACTCATTTAATCCTAATTCTGTTTTCCATCTGTTCATTTCATTCCACGAGTACTTCCCCTCAATTACATGTGCTCTGACTTTGTTCATCAAACACCTGTGCAGGACCTAAACAAAAGTTTTCTGAAAATCCTCATATCCACTGGGTCCCCATCAGCTACTTTATTAGATACATTCTCAAAGTACAATGATTTCACTTCTGCAAATCCATGTCAGCTCTACTAACTCACATTATTAATTTCTAAGTGTCTTGATATCACATCTTTTACTATAGATTTGAGCATCTTCCCAATTACTGTTGTAGTGAAGTTACCAATATTCCCACAACCATCTCTTTCAAAACTCTAAGATGTAGATTATCAAATTCTTAGGATTTAACAGTTTTCAGTCTCTATGGAAATGCTTCTGCGTCACATTAAAGAATTTTTATTTATTTTTGTAACTTATTGTAATCTTTATGCCTTTGTGTCTTGCACTGTACTGCTGCCGCAAAACAACAAATTTCATGACACGTCAGTGGTAATAAATTTGATTCTGATAGACATAAGTTTCCAAAGCCAGGGTTTCTCTGTAGGGACGACTTGTCTAATAACTAATGTTCTAATCAAATTCTGGCTACAGTAAACAAAAACTAATGATCTCAATCTGTTAATTTCCCATTGTAAATTTTCCCTACTATGTTGGTGAGTGGTAGAATCTAGGCGTAGTTGATGGGATTGTGAAAAGATTACAAATATGGAATTAAGTGTAGGATAGTGTTACTGTGTGGTTGATGGCTATTATGGATGAAGTGAGCTGAAGAGTCTGCTTCTGTGCTGTATCTCTCGATAGCTTACATATGTCCCTTTGAAAATGTCAAGGTTGGTCCATGGTCTAAGTTGCATTGGGTGATTCCATCAGGGATGGCTTTGGAAAAACAGGCTAAAGTGTGTTTCTCTGATGTTAGCTAGAAAGGTAGCTTTGGCTGTCTGGCATATGGATGAGATACAAAATTGATTACTTTGGTTCTGATGTCCTAGCTAGTTGAATACCCTGATAATATATCATAAATATTAACCAGAAAGCACCAAAGGATATCTATGGATCCATACACCAATATAAGCCAGCAATTCCAGGATGGGAAGGATAAAAGGGCAAAATATATTGGCAAAGAATAGAAAGAATGACAAGTAAAATAAGTTGAAGTTTTAAACAGACAAGATCTGAGCTGGGGAGAAAAAGAGACTTGGGAAAAGAAAACCTGACAAATATATTAATTGTTTATTGTTGCTAGGTCAAAATTCTGGAATGTCCTACCTAACATCTGAGGAAATGTCTTCATCTCAAGGACAGCAGTGGTTTAAGAAGGGGATTCACCATCACTTCTCATAATCCTGGTTGGGCAATGAATACTGGCCTTGTCAACCACAGTCATACCAGGCATGAAAGTAAACAAATCAGCCTGATCCAGAAAGCAGCACTAAGAATAAACATTTTTTGCAATTAAATGGGAACAAATGCCAAGAGAAAAGATTTTCATCTTTAGCTCTAGAAGCTGTAACCTGGTACAGTTATAACCTGGTAGAGATTGTCCCTCATCCTTTGTGGAATCCATCAGATTTAGATTTCATTGACCCATTCCTCTAGATTAACATTACTTAAGAAGAAAATCACCCTCCAAAGTAATCCAGCCACTCCTATTTGAGTCACACTGTACCTTCTACTTGTCTAAGAGCAGTCAGGATTTTAACCAGAAAATTTGCAGGCACTTCATCCTATTCATCTCACCAACTCACTCAATTGTCACCAACATCGGGATTTCAAGAAGCTCATAAAAGTTTACTTTCTTCTCCATTGGCTTGTAAATTTTTACTATGAGTGCTATAAAATTGTCAACTTCAAGAGCTCGTTATAGAAAGCAAATGTAAACAATATCAGAACAAACAGCTGCTATATTGCTCAATAACTTTTTTTTTGCTTTAGCATGTTTATAAAACTAAACTTTTGTTTTACACATGAAGAATAATTATATTAAAGCACTCACACTAACATCCATACTTTAATTGAGCATATTTTTCTCATTACTGCAGTTTTTTTTAAAGTATCTTCCCTCAATGTGAATCCAATTTCAGCTTTTTTGTTCTAACAAAGTATATATTCAGTGCCCATTTTATATGGTTTTAATCACCTATCTGGAGGCAAGTTTGCCAAAATTTTCCCAAAGCACAATGATTACAGGAAGAGGATTGGAGGAGGGGTGTGGGGTGATGTGACAATGTTGTTACAATTACAATTAGTTCCTTCAGAACTTTTTTCCCTGAATGATATATTTGCCACATTTGCATTTCCAAGCAAAGATAAATTTGCAGGATAAGGAATTGAAAATTTTTCCACCGATAATACATTAAGTAATCATGGAAGGATGTTTTTTTAATGATATTCATTGCAAAGAGTTGTGGTTCCCCATCATTACATGGTATATTTTTGGCTGAATGATTTAAAGCTAAATAAATAGCTTTGCTATAAAGCTGGACCATACTAAAGCCTCTAAAGAGTTCTTTCAATAGAAACTTTCAGCCTCCAGTTAATTACTTTAAAAAACCTATCTTCACTTTCGAGCTACATGTTAGGAAACAGGCAGGAAAGGCAAGGATCCACATCACTTTATTGTCAATATTATTCCCTTTAATAGTTCAGTCTTGGCTCCTTCCATGGAAAAAAATAACGTTTGCTTTTAAGCCTTTCACTAACTTGTAATTTGAAGACGAATAGAGAACCTTTCTCTGAATGTAATACATCAATTGCTTTATGTCACCATCAAACGAATCACTCCCATTCTTCAGATTTTCCTCAGTTCCAACAATTAAAATTTTTTCAGAATGAATTCAGAATGATATATTTATCAAGTCAAAACTCTTCAGTTGCTGGCTTGTTGTCACAAAATGAACTATGACCAACTGTTCAGCAAAATATGGATAAAACAGATACTAACCTGTCATCAATAGTTCATTGCACTAGCAGTTGAATGTTAATATCATCCCGGGCAAAAATGTGAAATCTAATTTTCTTCCATGGAACTTTCAGTTATCTCAGTGGCTCAGATGGTTAAAAACAATATACACTGATCAACTTCAACCAACACCAGCAGTAAAATAACTGTTTAGCAGTTCAGGAATTATCTGTGGAAAACAGACATTGGGCAATTCAACATTTTAGGTCTTAAGCTTCCTTATAAGGAAAACCTAAATGTGGAATGACACAAGTTTCCCCACTGGAAGTTGTCTGGCCTGCTGAGTATTCCAGACTTTTTCCATGTTGGTTTCAGATTTTCAGCAACTGCAGTATTTTGTTGTACCTGCAAATTCAGCTTCTAGCTGGCATTGAATCAGCTGGCAAGAATGTGTAGAAATGCCTACAAATGATTCTCAGGACTAGGGGCGGGCAGAGGAAATGCAATCAGATTGCTAATTAATTCTGCTGGAAAATGTGCTTACTTGCCAAGCTTACCATGATATGACACTCCGCCAATACTCACTGATTTAGGCTCACTTGGGTAAGATACTAGAAAATGGCTGGTACTCACTTTTACGTACTATGCACAGATCAATTTAGGATTAAAGGAAAACCTTTAGCAGAAATGTAGATATGTCTTTCCATCAAATCACGGCAGAGAGAGATTCCCTCTCCAGATGCCAGATTTCCTTCCCTGAAGGACAGCAGTGAACCACAACAAAAGACAAAAGAGACTTCAAATGCTGGAATATAAAACAGAATGCCAGCAGAGCTCAGCAGGTCAGGCAGTATCTGTGGATTCCCTCTCAGTCCTAATGCAGGGTCTCGATCTGAAACATCAATTTACACCTTTCGCCTCCACAGATGCTGCTTGACCTGGGGAGTTCTTCCAGCATTCTGATTTTTGCATTTTACAACAAGCTAATAGTTATAACTGATAGTCCTACACTGTTTCTTCTCTATTTTGGTTAAACTATATAATTGGAAAAAAAAGCTAGAAGTTCAGAGATGGAAAGAACATTAATTCCCCTTAAGTACTGTGCTTTATTTACTAAGAAACAGCAACAAGGAAGATTCCTCCAGTACAATAATCTACACTTTTTTCCCCCTTGAGGACAACATGGATACTGAGGGAAAGTGTTGAGGGGAAAGAAAAAATTGAATACTCAAATAATGCTCATATTTAGATGCACTCAAATTTTGAGATTAATAATTAAGCATCTTTCAATCCATCCTGAATTTATTGTTTGAAACCCTGAATTAATGCTAAATTGACTCATAGTTAAAACAGGATTCACGTTCATTAAATGAGAGATAATTCAGAGGAGGAACTGGGATACGATGCATTATCCAAGAAGTTAACATCTTACTAGCAGTCTGAGATGAGTTTTGCAATACAAAATTTAAAAGCATGAAAGTTGCTCATTCTCTCTCTCTTATGCTCACCACTCACAGAACAGGAAGAGTGAAAATGAGGAAAGCATCTGGCCCAGATGGTGTCCTTGGCCATGTGCTCAGATCCTGTGCTGCTCAGCTGGTGGGAGTATTTGCAGACATATTTAACCTCTCCCTGCTTCAATCTCAGGTTCCCACCTGTCACGAACCAGCAACAAAAGAAACACACTGAGCATGATTCAGTGTTAAAAACTATTTTATTAATCACTACTTATGACAATATGTAAAATAAAAGTAAAAATGTTAGTATGTTAGAATTCAAGAATGTTAAACCTCGAACGTTAACCCCAAAACTAAACTCTTTGTGTGTGTGTGTGACAAAGTCCAAAACTCCCAGTTCCTGAATGGTTCTTAAAGTTCAGTTCCGCAAGCCATAAGGTGAAACATGAGCAAGGGCTTCTTCAACAACCACCGTTGTCTGAAGATAAGATGTAGATGTAGAAAAACATAGAGAGAGTACATACGAAATCCAAATGTTCCACGATGGAACCCAAACGACACTTCAGTGTTTACTCGGTAGTGACTTCCTCACCCCGAAAAGCATCCGAACCGTGGTCGTCCACATACAAATACCTGTTTCCTTCTACAGGTCAGCAACAAAGTGAACTCCACTGGATTACTTCCAACTTCCATACATGGATTTCAGTGGCAAACACAGTTATTGTTTCTCATCCATCGATAGAGAAAACAAGCAGGCTGGTGTCTCTCTCCCTTCTCTCTCTCCTTCTTCTTCTGCCTTCTTCAACAACGTCATTACGTCCTTTATTTTCTATTGACGTAAGCACGCCCCACACACACATACACACACACTCTCTATCTTAAAGGGACTTTCACTGAGTCCGTAACACACCTGTTTTAAGAAGACCACTATCATCCCAGTACCAAAGAAAAGCAAGGCAACATGCCTTAATGACTACCGACCAGTGGCTCTGAAATCCACCAACATGAAGTGCTTTCAGAGGCTGATCATGGCATGCATCAACTCCAGCCTCCCAGACAACCTCGACCCACTGCAATTCGCCTATTGCTGAAACAGGTCTACAGCCGACACCATCTCCCTGGCCCTACACTCAGCTCTGGAGGATCTGGACAGTAAAGACACCAATGTTTGACTATTGTTTATTGACTACAGCTCTGCCTTCAATATTATAATTCCAAGCAAACTCGTCACCAAACTCCAAGACTTGGGACTCAACACCTCCCTCTGTAACGGGATCCTTGACTTTCTGACTAACAGACCACAATCAGTGAGGATAGGCAGCAATATCTCCAGCACGATTATTCTCAACACTGGTGCCCCACAAAGCTGCGTCCTCAGCCCTCTACTCTACTCCGTATATACTCATGACTGTGTGGTCAGATTCTGCTCTAACTCCATCTACAAGTTTGCAGATGATACCCACCGTAGCAGGCCGTATCTCAAACCATGATGAATCGGGGTACAGGAAGGAGATAGAGAGCTTAGTGGCATGGTGTCATGACAACAACAACAATGTCAACAAAACAAAAGAGCTAGTCATTGACTTCAGGAAAGGGGGCGGTGTACATGCACCTGTCTACAATGGTGCTGAGGTCGAGAGGGTTGAGAGCTTCAAGTTCCTGGGAGTGAACATCACCAATAGCCTGTCCTGGTCCAACCACGTAGAGGCATGTTCCTTTTGACACTCACCAACTTTTATCGATGCACCATAGAAAGCATCATGTCTTGGTACGGCAACTGCTCTGCCCAGGACCACAAGAAACTGCAGAGAGTTGTGGGCATAGCCCAGCGTGTCACGGAAACCAGCCTCCCCTCCTTGGACTCTGTCTTTACCTCTCGCTGTCTTGGTGAAGCAGCCAACATAATCAAAGACCCACCCACCCGGGTCATTCTCTCTTCTCTCCTCTCTCATCAGTTAGAAGATAGAAGAGCCTGAGGGCACATACCACCAGGCTTAAGGACAGCTTCTGTCCCACTGTGATAAGACTATTGAATGGTTCCCTTATACAATGAGGTGGACTCTGACCTCACAATCTACCTTGCTGTAACTGTGCACCTTATTGTCTACCTGCACTGCACTTGCTCTGTAGCTGTGACACTTTACTCTGTACTGTTATTGTTTTTACCTGTACTACCTCATTGCACTCTGTACTAACTCAATGTAACTGCACTGTGTAATGAATTGACCTGTACGATCAGTATGCAAGACAAGTTTTTCACTGTACCTTGGTACAAGTGACAATAATAAACCAATACCGATACATAGAACAGTACAGCAGAGAACAGGCCCTTCAGCCCACAATGTTGTGCCAACATAGCTAATCCCTCCCACCTACAGAATGCCCATATCCCTCTATTTTCCTCTCATTCATGTGCCCATCCAAGCCCCTCTTAAAAGCCCCCAATGAATTTGCCTCCACCACCCTATCAGGCAACGCATTCCAGGCATCCACCACTCTCTCAGTAAAAAAAACGTACCCCTCATGTCTGTTCTGAACCTACACCCTCTCACCTTAAATGCATGCCCTCTGGTATTGGATTGCTCAATAATGGGAAAAAGAAATTGCTTGTCCACCCTATCTATGCCCCACATAATTTTATACACTTCCAACAGATCACCCCTCAGCCTCCGCCACTCCAGAGAAAAGAGCCCAAGTTTGTCCAGCCTCTCCTGATAGCACATGCCCTCTAATCCAGGCAGCATCCTAGTAAACCTCCTCTGCAACCTCTCTAAAGCTTCAATATCCTTCCTATAGTGACGTGACCAGAATTGCAAGCAATACTCTGAATGCGGCCCAACCAGAGTTCTATAGAGATGCATCGTAACTTCTTGACTCCTATACTCAATACGATTAATAAATGTAAGCATTCCATAAGCCTTCCTAACCACCCGTTCTACCTGTGTAGCCACTTTCAATGAGTCATGGACTTGCACCCCAAGGTTTCTCTACTCTTCAACACTGTTAAGGGTCTTGCCCTTAAGAGTATACTGCCTCTTGACATTAGTCTTACCAAGGTGCAACACCTCACATTTATCCGGGTTAAATCTGCCATTTCTCTGCCCACATCTGCAACTGATCTATATTACGCTGTATCCGTCGCTAGTCTTCTGCACCAGAGGTTTTCAACCTGTGGTCTGAGGACCCCTGGGGGTCTGCGGCGGGTTGCCAGTGGGTCCGCAAGCAAGCCAAGAAAAAAATGGAAAAGCGACCTGTTACAAAGACGTAGCTTACTTGCTTGCTCCAGTTTTCCACTAATTAGAAAATCGGCCATATCTATTCTATCTGTTATAAGCGACAACCTTAGAGACTTACACGGTGTTCCCTTCTGGTAAGCTGCTACTTAATATCCGATTTGTGTAGTCAGAGTAGTCAGTAGTGTTCACTACTCAGTATTATTCTGTTGTGCACTGTAGTGTTAGCGAGACTGAGTGACGTTGTTGGTGTGCCTTAATAATATTGCATACTTATCGTGCATTTACGCCACAGTGACATCACTGTTAAACGAAAAGTGCACAAGCGTGTAAATTTTAGATTAGTTTTGATAATTTTGTTTATAAGTAATAGTAATTAAACTGTCCAGTGTGTATTGCTGAGTATGGAGAAATTTCTGAAGAGAAAAGCTGACCAGAAACTGGAAGATTCTGATGACGAAGGGGATAAGGGTGACCGAAAGAGAAAACAACGCAAGTACGATCCAGAATACATTTCATATGGCTTCATCGCAGTGGGGACAAATGTGGACCAACATCTCTGTGTTGTGTGTTTGCAAACACTGTCCAACGATGCAATGAAACCAGCGAAATTGAGGTGCCATTTAACAACAGTGCATCCAAATATTGCCAGTAAGCTAACGGAATATTTTGAGCGGCAAAAGGAGCTGGACCTCAAGCAGAAAGGCAAAATGACAGCCTGCGCCACTGTAAATGAGAAGGCTCTTCGCGCATCATATTTGGTATCATTACGAATAGCATGTTCCAGAAAGCCTCACACAATTGGAGGAGAGCTTATACTGCCTGCAGCAGTAGATATGTGCGAAGTTGTACTGGGAAAAGAATCCAGTCAAAAACTGAAAGCCATTCCACTGTCTGATAACACAGTAAGCAGAAGAATTGGCGATATGGAAGAAGATATACAGAGCCAGCTGACAGCACATCTTCAGCAAGTCAGATTTGCGATTCAGCTCGATGAAAGTACTGATGTTGCCAGTGCTGAGCAGTTGTTGGTTTATGTTCGATATTGCCAGGAAGGAGAGGCTTTGGAAGACTTCTTGTTTTGCAAGGCACTCCCAGGGCGTACAACCAGTGAAGAACTTTTCCGTGTGCTTGACACTTTTTTTTGTACAATCGGCATTGGCACGGACACAGTGTATTGGAATATGCACGGATGGTGCTGCCACAATGATGGGATGGAAGTCAGGTCTAGTCGCACGAGTGAAAGAAGTAGCTCCACATGTAGCAGCAACCCACTGCATGATTCACCGTGAGGCTTTGGCTGCAAAGGATATGGATGAAAATCTTGTGGATGTGTTTTCCACGTGCATTAAAATCGTTAAATTTGTCAAAGCCAGGCCGTGAAATGGAAGCCAAGCATAAGCATTTGTTGCTACATACAGATGTCAGATGGCTGTCACAAGGCCACGTTGTGCAGCGTGTATATGAATTGCGAGATGAACTGCTCATTTTTCTAAATGAGCATAACGGATCATTGGCACAGTTCTTGACAGATGAGACGTGTGTTGCCAGATTAGCTTATCTTGCAGATATTTTCAACATTTTGAACAGCTTAAATCTATCATTGCAAGGACCTGGCTCAAATGTTCTGAAAACGCATGACAAAATCAATGCCTTCCAGAAAAAACTCCGTATCTGGAAGGGAAGATGCGAGCAAGGCGTCTATGATATGTTTCTGTGGCTGGCTGACTTTCTGACAGTGAACGAGACTAAGACAGAGGCCACTGCGAGCACCGTTTTGAACCATATTCAACAGCTGTCACATTATTTCCATGAGTATTTCGGCGACGATTACACGAGCATGTTTGATTGGATTCGAAATATGTTTGAATGCATGCTTACTGATTTAACTGGACGTGAACAAGAAGAATTGGCTGAACTGTCATTTGACAGGACTTTGCGCTTGCCGTTCAACTGAATGTCACTGTTGTCGTTCTGGATAGCATGTTCCCAGGAGTATCCACTGCTATCCGGCAAAACCGTCAATGTTCTGTTACTATATGCAACCACTTACTTGTGCGAAATAGCATTTTCTGCAGTCACTGCCATGAAAGCCAAATACAGATCAAGACTGAATATTGAGGATGACATACGCGTATGTTTGTCGCACATACCACCACATTTGGACAAACTCTGCAGTGCAAAACAGGCACAATCTTCACATTGAACTGAACACTGAAAGACACCACTGGCAATTATTGATGATTGAAATAGTCACTATTTCAAAATAGGGCCTATGTGCAGTAATTTAAGTGTTGTATGCATGAATTATCGATTGTTTGATTTTGTAGGCTTTGGGGGTCCGCCATCTAACAAGGACATGTTCTGGGGGGCCACAGCATGAAAAAGGTTGAAAACCACTGTTCTACACTATTCACAACTCCACCAATCTTGGTATTGTCTGCAAACTTACCAACCCATCTATCAACATACTCATCCAGGTCATTTATGTACATCACAAACAGCAGAGGTCCCACTACTCACAGGCCTCCAGCCAGAATAAGTCCCTTCAACTACCACCCTCTGTCTTCTACGGGCAAGCCAGTTCTGGATCCACACAGCCAACTCTCCACTGACCCCATGCATCCAAACTTTCTCGATCAACCGATTATGTGGGACCTTGTCAAATGCCTTACTGAAGTCCATATAGATGACATCTATAGCTCTACCTTCAGCAATCTCTCTCGTCACCTTGTCAAAAAAATTCAACCAGGTTAGTAAAACACAACTTGCCCCACACAAAGCCACGCTGGCTTTCCCTAATCAAGCTATTGGATTCCAGATGCTTGTATATCCTCTCTCTAAGAATTTTCTCCGGCAATTTCCCTACAACTGACATGAGACTCACCAGTCTATAGTCCCTCAGATTGCCCCTTGTTCCTTTCTTAAATAGAGGAACAACATTAACCACTTGCCAGTCCTCTGGGACCACAAAGAGACATTAGTTACTCCAAAGCTAAACTCGTGTAGGGAGATTGTCACCATTGGCATTAGAGTATGGAATACCTGATACTTAACACTTGCTTTGCATTTAATTTATTGATAGTTTTCTGGACCTTACCTCGCATAATGAGATTGGGTTAATTAGTTGTCTAAGCAGTTCAAGATAGTTCAGTTAGAAGCTAGAGCTTTGAAGTTGCTTAAACAAATTGTGTAGGTATGAGGAATGCTGAGGGAGATTGGGAAATTAGATTAAAAGGAAATAAACAACACTCCAAAGAAAACAATCCAAGTTTGTCCAACCTCTCCCTATAGTTAATAGTCTCTAATCCAGGCAGCCCTAGTAAACCTCTTCTGCAACCTCTCCAAAGCCTCCACATCCTTCCTGTAATGGGATGACCAGAACTGCACACAATATTCCAAATAAAGCCTAACCAAATTTTTATACAACTGCAACATGACTTCCTAACTCTTATACTCAATGCCTCGATCAATGAAGGCATAGCCTTCTTTACCACCCTATCTACTTGTGTTGCCACTTTCAGGGAGCTATGAACTTGCACCCTAAGATCCCTCTGTACATCAATGCTTTTAAGGATCCTGCCATTTACTGTATACTTTCCCCGTACATTTGACCTCTCAAAGTGCAACACCTCACACTTGCTCGGATTAAACTCGTTCTGCTATTTCTCTGCCCAAATCTGCAACTGATCTATATCCTGCTGTATCCTTTGACAACCTTCTTCACTGTCCACAATTCTACCAATTTTTGTGTTGTCTGCAAACTTATCTGCAGCCTATCCGTGTTTTTGTCTAAGTCATTTATATCTATCAGAATAGCAGAGCCACAGACTCAGTGGGGCATATGGCCTAATACTGCTTCTATTTCTCACAAATTCCACATTCCACACATTTTTTTTTGCTTAATTATATTTAATAGCTGTCTAAAATAAACAGCTATTAAATACAATTAAGAGGGAGGTTCGTTTATTATACCTACACAGACAAAGGAAGTTATCTGGATCCAAATTTAAATAATTTGGTTGACAGCTACTACAAGTTTGGTTTACGCCCAATACCTCTGTGAGCATCTATTTGTTTATTCCAGTATATCATAATTTGCTGGGGTTCCAGCCTGGGAGAACTCAAGACTTTTAAATACAAAACAGGCGCTAGTGATATTCAAATAGCAATAAAATCAATATTTTGTTTGTCTGCAGAGGCTGAGGTCAAGTTTACATAAGAAAATTTGTAAATTCTTCTAGAATGTTATTTTAGCCTCCCCTTCCATGTCACCAAGTTCAAGCACTACCCAAGAGATAATATTAATAGAGTTGTTGGAAATTCTCTGTCTTGGCTAGTGCTTGAAAAGTTAGTCAGTAATGTTAAAGTTGAGGAATGGAACTCGATCAAAGTAAATGTGGAGAGGAGAAACTCTAAGAGTCATAGTTTAAAAACAAGAGCTCTCCACTTATGTCACGGATGAGGTAAAATTTCTTTCTTTCAGAAGGTTGTGAGTTTTTAGAACCAAATTTCTTGAAGTATGACAGAGGCAGTGTCGCAATGTCTTAAAGCAAGAATAGATAAGTTTAGATGGGGGGGGGGGAGGGCAAAAAGTTACTGGGGTGTAGATGTGAATGCAGGAATTGAGGTTACAAAAAATCAGCCATGATTTTATTGAATGACTGATCAGATTCAAGATGCTGAGGGGCCTCATCCTTCTCCTAATTCATATATTTGTATGTATGTAAAAACAAATTTACCCTTCCTTTTGTTCTCAACATTTGCTATAAAGCTGAAATGTGATACCATGCACATTAGTCAAACTCCAGCAGAGCAGAATAGATCCATGGCCTCAACACAATTCAAAACTGAAATCTTTCAGCCAACTTTCTGAATATTTTTTCAGCCAATATTTCAGTTGCAATCTTCAAGTGTTATAGTCACCTTGATGTGCTTTTGGTGGTGTTGCTTCTCAAAAGTACATTATATATTTCCTAACTAGCTCCTACAATATTATGGTCAGAGGTAATATTTTAGGTTGATTCCCTTTCATTGACCTGAAACCTTTTATCTGTCTGTCTTCAGATTTGATCTGGTATCTATCAACATCTCCACAGCCACGTATCTGCATCGCTGACCTATTCCAAGTTGATTACAACTGAAAATTCCACCCTTTACAATTTGAATTCACCCATGATCACAAATACCTTCAATATTCTGCAATTGAGATCCATGTTTAGTGCTCTGCACCAACACGTGTATGCTCTCGATCACTCTCAGCAGCATCTACTCATTCTTTCTCACAGATGTTCTGATCTGCAGATCCACGTCATCCTTTTCTGCATTCAGTGCTTCAACAAAGTACGTTAATTCTGTTTCCCTCCTGGTTGACCTGCTGAATTTTTCAGCATATAGTGTTAATGGCATTATAGCAAGATAATTTTTTATTGTGAGCTACACTGAGCTGCCACAATGCCTACAACTCAATAATAACTTGTACAGTAGCATTCTGGTTGTTACTAGACCAGTATCTAGAGAAATTAACTATCAAACATAAGCTCAAAAATCTCACCATGGCAGGAGAGCAATTTTGTTTTTAAATAAATTTTTAAATAAATCTGAAATAAACAGCAGCAATAGTGAAAATATTGATTAACATAAAAAGTTCACAAACACCTTTCACGGAAGGAAACCTGTCATCCTTACCGTGGTCTGGCCACATGCAACTCCAGACCCACAGCAACGACAATTCTAGTAAGAACAGGCTCTAAACTGGCTGAACAAGGCATTCAGTCCATGGCCAATTAGGATGCACAACCAGTAACTCCAACAGTCTGCAAAGGAATTAAAAAAAATACTGTACAAAATACCTGCTGCCAAAACATATCAATTAATGAGTTTTTACTGATGCTAATTTTTTTAACCATATTTATTTAACTACATGAATATAAATTAACCAGATGTCATGGTGGATTTCAAATTCATGTCTCTAGATCAATAGTCAAGGTCTCTGGACACCACAATGCTGCCATATCCCATTATTACTGCAATCTTCAGGCAGAATGGCAGCTCAACATGACTCACAATAACATAAAATTAGGAGCAAGAGTAGTCCACTTGAACTTGCTCCACCATTCATTGAGCTCCGCATGTCATTCACAAGATCATGGTTCAATTTCATATGCTAATCTAGCCCAGTAACCTTTCACCCCCGTGCTTATCAAGAATCTAACCACTTCTGCCTTAAAAATATTTAACCCTTTGAGAAAACTTTTGCCTCATCTCTATCTTAAATGGGCAACCCCTTATTTTCAAATTGTGGTTCCTAGCCTAGATTCTCCCACAAGAGGCAACACCCTCCTCACATTCACCTGGTCCTACATTTCCACAAAAGGCAACTCATCCATTCCAGGCATCTAATAAATCTTCTCTTAAACGCTTCCACTGCATAAACTTCCTTTCTTAAATAAGAAGACCATTATTGTACACAGTACTCCAGATATGTTCTCATCAATGCACTACACAACAGAAGTATAACCTCCTGCTACTCTTGTAATAAAAACAAAAAATGCTGGAAACATGGTTAGACAGCATCTATGAATAGAGAAACAGTGCATGTTTCAGGTCTAGGACCCTTTGCTGGAACTAAATGTCATCTCTATGTGGCTCACAATAACATAAAATTAGGAACAGCACTAGGCTACGTGAATCTACTCCATCTTTCAATAAGGTTAAGACTGACCTGATTGTAACTTCACTTCACATGCCAGCCTCTCCTACTTTAGTATTATTCCTCGACCAGTAAACATTATCTGTCAGCTTTCCTAATTACCTGCATACTAGTCTTTTGCGAATGATGCATCAGGACAGCAGATCCCTTTGCATCTCAGAGCTCTGCAATCCTTCAGCATTTACATAATATGTTCCCTTTTTATTTTTCCTGACAAAATGAACCGTTTCACATTTTCCTTTACACTCCATTTGCTAGATCCTTGCCCACTCACTCAACCTATCTATAGCCCTTTGTCCTCTTCACAACTTACTCCCCTGCCTGTCTTTGTCATCAGCAAATTTAGCACCCATATGTTTGGCGTACTTCAAAGTTATCAACATAAATTATACACAATTTGTCTGAACTTTATACAAAAGTACCTGATTTTATCTAAACAATCAATAATAGACTCCCAAACCAAATCAAAAATAAAAATTGAAACAATTCAAGCATATAAGTATGCAAATTGTTGCAATTTAATTCCTTATCAGACCCCGATATTATTTTAAGCAGGCAAACAATTCCTATGGTTCACTGAGTGGAACATCAATATGTCTTTCAAATACATCGCATTTTCAAAACAATATTTAATTAGAAAGCTTTTTAAAAAGTTCATATTTAAACTGGAGTATATTTAACAATCCCAACTTTGCTGTGTTCATTGCTTGCTTTATAAATAAATATATTGGCCAAATGTCTTGTATTTGCATTAATGTTCCCCATAAATTATCTTTTCAATTCATGAAAACTTCATGTGAGCATTGGGCCTGCGTGCACGTGTGTGCGCATGTGCACTCTCCTATACCAAAACAAAACACTGTTTTGAGACAGTGGCTTGTTGCCCAGTAGAGCCCTCTGGACTAATCACTACCTATGAGAGAGCAGCTGTCACCGAACTGGAGTAAGTGTCCTTTTCTGGCAGGTAAAGTTAGCAGATAACATGCCAAGTTGGAAAAAATGGGTTAGATACTGGATAAAAAGAAACATGTCAAGGTGAAAGGCAATGGTCTCGGTAATTTCAAATCTCTTGGTTTACCAAGTTCATTTTTTTTTTACTCTGGGCCACCTTGTACCACTTTACTGTTAATCCTTCTGTGACAACCTAAAGGTCAAAGGCAGAGCTAGCTTGCCCTGGGAAAACTATGCTTTTTCATTTTCATCCATAGTTCAAATTTATAGTGACTATGAAGTAGCTCAAGTAGAGGAGTAATGAACATCATAAACCTGCCTAATAAAAATGGCATTCCTGTAGTATTACAGGAGGTCAGGCAAAGAAGAACATTTCATTAAAAATTCTCCTGCTCACCCAAGAGAGGCTTAAAAGTATAATCATTTAAAATGGCTGAATGACACCATTAATGAACATTAATACTTCAAGTCAAAATCACATAAAATATCCCATTTCCCTTATGAGAGAAAAAATGTCATCAAGCTTCATCGTACTTTACCTTGAACTCCTACCCTCCAAAACCCTCACTCCACCCCACAAAAAAGTTATTTTCACAGCTTCTAGTAATAGAAGCCTAGTAGGTCACTCCTTTGATTTATGGGCCTGTAATTAGTCCTGCCTGACAATGATGAATACTATACACTAACACCTTTGTAGACCGCCTTGTTAAAGAACATCTGAAAGGAAAGCAATGCTATAATTTAAGAAAACCCTCTTAATTACAGTGGCAATGTAATGAATGTGCTAGGAACAGGCTTCCAGCTGTTCTTTCGCGAGGCGGATCAGACTGACAAATATAGTGGTGATACTCTTCTGTTTAGGGTTTCATTCTGATAAACAAAAGAAACTGTAGTCTGAATTTCTTCCAAAGCTATAATTTACATGAGCAGGCACTGGAGATGGGGGAAGGGGACAGGTGGACAACATAAGATACTGGAAACAAAACCTGATTTTATTCATGCTAACAAGCAATTGAATGTCATATATGCATTAAAAATAGCATTCAAACACCCAAGAAAAGGGATTACATTTGTATAACACCTTCTGCATTCTCTTCAGGATCTGCCAAAATGCTTTTAAATAAATGAAATTCTTCAAAAGTGTAGTTAGTTCCATAAAGTGGGAAATAGAGTGGCCAATTTGTGCACAGCAAGCTCTGACAAAACAGGCTGTTGAAGCAAAGTTGAGTGAGACATAATGACATCAGGAATAACTTCCATGCACTTATTTCAGCCTCAATTTAACATCTCATTCAAAAAACCTCATTCTCAGAACATAGACCTCCCTTAGTAATGCACAGGAACTTGATCCTCGTTATTCATCTGTGATTATGCCATTCTTTAGGCAACGCTCAGAAGAACAAACCCAACGAACACTGCATTTCTATTGTAACACTTCCTTTTCAGAAACAGTTGCTGCAAATTGTTCAAGTATAAAAGCCAGTGTACCAAACGTTCTCATACATTGCTAACTCAGTCATCTGGGTGAACTGAACCTTCTAAATGAACAATTAGATAGAGCCAACAAACCTTTATGTCACTTAACTTAGTTCTAGCAGCTGACTTGCTATAAAAATTGGTAACAGCTTTGAAGAACAATTTTTTATAACAAGATAAATTCTCAGATATTAGCACTTGTTTCTATATTTGATGATAACATTTGAGTTGGAATGGTTTTAATAGTCATAACAGCCTAGAATTTGCAATGAGATTAACAGTGAGAATATTACCACTCAACCACTACAGTGGAAGAAATGTGATACCAACTTTTGAGATATGCTCATGTACTATTAAACAAATAAATCCAAAATTTGCTGCTGGTGATTCTATACTCATAGATAGGGTGTATTGTTACAATTGTGACTGATATTAGTGAATTGACAAGAACTTTAATCAGTTACAAACTATTCCCACTGACAAAACCCCTGAATGGTTTGCCGTATTGATGACACAGGAAAGGGCAAATCCACCCCTGGGGGATCTACAGATCAGTATAGACAGCTTTCCTGGGCATCAGTGGTAAGCACAGATAACAAAACACAGCAAAAATATCCTTTATTAGTTTGCTTCTCCTTTCCCGACTTGACATTAAGTACACTTCCATGGACCAAATGCTAATATGAATAAATTTACCATTTGGACTGTAATAATCATGCCATTTGACAAATAAGATCTTATTACGTCCTCAATGTACCTTAAGGTGCTAAGATTTAGTGATTCAGTTTTGAAATGTAGTAACAATTGTCTAACAGTTGATAGAATATGCTCAGAGCCCTATTCCACAAATAGAAGGATGATTGGATGACTAGGTAAGCTGCTGTTGGGATTGCGGATACTTTCAAAAAAATAGAAAGATTTGTCCTAATGATTTGGCCAACTTTCCTCTCTTAGTCAGAATTGCAATAACAGTTATGTCTCTTAAGGTTAATAATTTGTTGGCACTCACTTTTCAAATTCAGTTGAAAACTACCATCCAGATAAGCAACTTGAACTATCATACCAGAACTAGAGAAATTAATAAGCATGCTTAACAAGTGAGTTTCAAACTAAGAAAAATGTAACTTGTTTATATAAAATGCCAGTAAGTATCAGCCATTACTTTCTTCACTTTAACATGTACAATTGCACAACTGCATATTCGTAAATTATATATGAATAAATGTAGGTCCCCTACAGTCAGATACAGTGTAAATTATATATGGGAATAAAAAATACCAGAATAATTAAACACACATTAGAATCATAGAGTTCCACAGCATTGAAAGAGGCCCTTTGGCCCAACTCGGCCATGCCAACCAAGATGTCCACCTGAGTAAGTCCCATTTGCCTGCATTTGGCTCAAATCCCTCTCAACCTTTCGTGTCCATGTACCTGTCTGAATGCCTTTTAAACATTGTAATTGTACCTGCCTCTGCAGCTTCCTCCATATACCCATCACTCTCTGTATGAAAATCTTGGCCCTCAAGTCCCTTTTAAATCTCTCCCCTTGTATCTTAAGTCTATGCCCTCTAGTTTTAGACTATGGGAAAAAGACCTTATCTGTGCCTCAATAAGTTCACCCCTCAAACTCATAGAACATTACAGCACAGTACAGGCCCTTCAGCCCACAATGTTGTGCCAACATTTTATCCTGCTCTAAGATCGATCTAACCCTTCCCTTCCACATAGTCCCCCATTTGTCTATCATTCATGTGTGTATCTGAGAGTCTCTTAAATGTCTCCTACACTCCAGGGAAGAAAGTCGTGGCCTATCCTTTTAACTCAAGCCCTCAGTCCCAGTGACATCCTCGTGAATCTTTTCTGTTTAATGATACCCTTCCGACAGCTATGCCACCACAATTGCACAGAATACTCTCAAGTGTGGCCTCACTAATGACTCGTACAAAGGAGGGACCCACACTCAATGTTTCAGGAACAGCTTCTTCCCCTCCGCCATCAGATTTCTGAACGATCCATGAACCCATGAACACTACCTCGTTATTCCTCTTTTGCACTATTTAGTTATTTTTGTAACTTATAGCAATTTTTATGTCTTCATGTCTTGCACTGTACTGGTGCTGCAAAACAACAAATTTCATGACATATGTCAGTGATAATAAACCTGATTCTGGATGGAAATAGTTGAGAGAGCCCTTGAAAGCATCTAATTTTTTCCTGCATCTCTGTTCTCACTTCCTCTAATAGTGGACAGAGCAAGGATGGAACTCCCTGGTCCTCACCTTCTACCTCATGAGCCTCTGCATTCAATAGATCATTCTTCGCAATTTCTACCACCTTCAGGAAGGTTTCACACCAGGCATATCTTCCCCTCCACTATCAATACTTTGAAGGGACCTTTCCTTATTTCTTCCCTGCTCTGTTTTTTTGTTGCCAACAAGCACTCCCCTTTTTATGGCACTCTCCCAAACAAATGCAGAAGATGCAACACCTGCAACAACTGCAGAAGATGCAACACCTGCCTTTTTATCTATCCTCTTCTCATCATCCAGGAACCCTCACAGTCCTTCCAAATAAAAGAGTGATTCACATGCACTTCTTCCAATCAAATATTTATTATGTGGTCTCCTCTACATTGGAGAAACCAAACACAAAATGGGTAACCACTTTGAGGAGCACCTGCATTTAATCTGCAGGGAAGACACAGAGCTCCCTGCTAACTGCCACTTTAATTCTCTATCCACTCCCACTCTAACCTGTCTGTCTGTGGCCACAAGCTGTGTTATAACTAGCCCAATGTAAGCTTGAGGATTAGCTCCTCATCATCTGTCTAGGCATGCTGTAGCCTTCTGGACTCAAAATAGAATTCTATAACTTCAGGTAACATGCTTTCTTTATTTGTGCAGAAACAGGCCTTCAGCCCATCTAGTCCATGCTGAACTGATCCTCTGCCTAGTCCTATCCACCTGCACCTGGACCATATCCCTCCAAACGCTCCCCCTCCCATCTATGTACCTATCCAAACCTCTCTTAAATGTTGCAGTTGAACCTGCATCCACCACTTCCACTGGCAGCTTGTTCCACACTCGCACCACCCTCTGGGTGAAGAGGTTTCTCCTCAGATTCCCCTTAAATATTTCACCTTTCACTCTAAACCTATGTCCCTTAGTTCTAGTCTCACCCAACCTTTGAGGAAAAAGCCTGTAAGCATTCACCCTATCTATACCCCTCATAATTTTGTGCACCTCTAAGATCTCACCTCATTCTCCTGCACCCCAGGGACTAAAGTCCTAATCTATTCAACCTTTCCCAATAACTCAGGCCCTCAAGTCCCAGCAACATCCTTGTAAATTTTCTCTGCACTCTTTCAAGCTTATTGATATCTTTCCTGTAGGAAGGTGACCAGAACTGCACACAATACTCTAAATTCAGCCTCAGCAACATCTTGTACAACTTCAACATAACATCCCAATTCCTGTAGGCAATGCCTTGATGTAGGAAGGCCAAAGGGCCAAAAGCTCTCTTTATGACCCTATCTTCCTGTGACGCCACTTTCAAGGAACTATGGACTTGTATTCCCAGGTCCCTCGGTTCTACCGCACACCTCAGAGCCTTACTATTCACTGTGCAAGTCCTATCCTGGTTTGTCTTCCCAAAGTGCATCACCTTACATTTGTCTGCATTAAATTCCATCAGCCATTTTTCAGCCCACCCTCCGAGCTGTCAAGAACACGCCGCAAGCCTCGATAGTCTTCATCGCTGTTCACTACGGCCCCAAGCTTGGTGTCATCCGCAAATTTGCTGATCCAGTTTCCCATATTATCATCTAAATCATTAATATAGATGATAAACAACAACACACCCAACATCGATCCCTGCGGCACATCATTAGTCACAGGCCTCCAGTCAGAGAGACAACCATCTACTACCACTCTCTGGCTTCTCCCGCTAAGCCAATTTTGAATCCAATTGGCTACCTCATCCTGAATGCCAAGCGACTTATCCTTCTGGAGCAGCCTCCCATGTGGGACTTTGTCAAAGGCCTTGCTTAAGTCAATGTAGACAACGTCCACTGCCTTTCCCTCATCAACCTTCTTGGTAACCTCCTCAAAAAACTCTATAAGATTGGTTAGACATGACCTGCCATGCACAAAGCCATGTTGACTATCCCTAATCAGGCCCTGTCTATCCAAATACTAATATATCCTGTCCCTTAACATGCCTTCCAATAATTTACCGATGACTGATGTCAGGATCACCAGCCTATAATTTCCCGGCTTATTCTTAGAGCCTTTCTTGAACAACGGAACAACATTAGCTAACCTCCAGCCCTCTGGCACCTCACCTGGCAACACTAATATTTATTTCAGATTTCCAGCATCTGCAGTTTTGTTTATTTTCTGGAGCAGTTCCTACGTACCAGAGGATGGTAATTGTAACCCCACTATTTAAAAGAGGAAAGGAAACAAAAACAGAGAATTATAGACCAGTGCTCCTAATATCAGTGGTGGACAAAATAAAAGATGTAATGACAGAACACTTGGAATGCATTAACAGAATTAGGCAGAGAACGTAACTGGTAGAAAAGATAAGGGAGAACTAGTGGACGTGGTGTAACTGGACTTTGATGGAGGCTCTTGATAAGAGCCCACATAAGAGGTAACTGCTGCTGCAAGTCAGCTTTTCATTGCACCTGTGCATACATGTACTTGCGCAGATGACAATAAACTCAATTTTGACTTTGTAAAATTAAATCACATGAGATCGGGAGTAATATACTAGCATATATTGAGAATTGGTTGACAGACAGGAAATGAAGAGTAGGAATAAACAGGTCTTTTTTCTGGGTGGGAGGCAGTGACTAGAGAGGTACCACAGGAATGGGTGCTTGGGCCCCAGCTATTCACAATATATATCAATAATTTGGATGAGGGAAATAAATGTAACATCTATAAGTTTGCAACTGACAATCTTGGTGTGAAGACCAATCTTTGTTTCCACAAGGATTGTGCAATGATCACTTCAGTCAATGTTACCATGGAAAGGTGCATCTGATGGGACAGTCATATAATTAAGGATTTAGCCAGCTGTAACAATGGTAGTGCTACCAAGTCACTCTTGGTGACGTACAGCACCCAGAGCACTTCCTGTATTTCTAACTTGCTGCTTTCAAGACTTCTTCCCAGTGTTGTTGTGGAGCAGCACTTGTTCATCAGCTGAAGGAGGACGGTTATGGTAATCAGGGCAAATTTCCTTGCTCATTTTTGTCCCGATGCCATGAGACTTCATGGAGTCTGGAGTCAATGTTGAGTACTTCGAGACTTACTTTCCCCTGCTTCGTATTACTGTGCCAGTCCCTCCGGCAAGTCTATGCTGCCAGCGGGATAGAAATTTTTTTTAGTCTTGCAAAACAGTTTTGTACAACTGAATAGTATTTCTGAGCACTAATTCTTTTCTTTATTAAATCCAAGATCATTAACTGAATTTAAATTTCATAGCTGACATGGTGGGATCTGAAATCACATCTCTGGATTAAAAGTAG
Organism: Pristis pectinata; assembly: GCF_009764475.1. NCBI lineage: Eukaryota > Metazoa > Chordata > Chondrichthyes > Rhinopristiformes > Pristidae > Pristis > Pristis pectinata. The sequence continues at coordinate 40,489,736 of NC_067421.1, forward strand.
AGGCTTTCAGGTTACCAGTCTGGTAACTGAGCCACGGCCACCACATGCCCTAAAATGGTAACTATTATATGTTCTCCAAGAAATCCACTTGGAAAAATAATTGCAACATAAATCATTACCAAGAAACAATTGGTTTAAAATGCAGAGCTCTTTGTATCCTCCGCTATGTAACTGGTGACAAAATGAGTTTTTCTTAATAAAACACAATCAACTTCCTATTTCTTCATTTTACTGATGTCATGTTTGACAGATGACTTCCTTAGGTAATTCAATAATATAATACAATGTGTATGAATCAACTCAACAACAACATAACTACCCTGATGCCTGCTTGGATGAGGTTTTAATTCACTTAACACCCCCATCTTTCAACCCCAACATCCTGTGCCTCACTAATTTTAGGCTACAGCTTAAGAATTGGAAACAGTGACTGAGCTGAGGCCCTGTTTATAGCCACAGAACATCTTAAACTTTCATAAGAAATCATTTCCTTTTGTTGAATCAAACAATTGAAACCACCTGTCTGCATAGGCTATGAAGAAAATAAATCTTTATTTCATAGCTGCAATTCTATTTACATAGAGGATGCAAAAGGAGATTAGAAATATTCTTTTCCTCCATGAAGTGTAAGTAATAAGGCTTTTTGAAATCATCAAACATATATGAAGGATTTAAGAAGGTTCCTTCAACAATTATGTGAGCAAACACAACACCTGCTGTAACACAAATCCAATGAAACAGAAGACTAGATTTGTGCTAAATAGTTGGATCTCGTCAAGCATAGCTGCTGGATGGTGTAGGCACTCCAGAATTAGGAAAGAAAATCAAGCTATTCCTTATCTCAATCCAGTGCCTTGTTCTGAAGTTCATGCATGTGTAACACAATGGAGTGAAAGAAGTGAGGATCTTAGCCATGTGCACATTTTTAGCCACTTGAAAGCCAGAGAAATGTTTAGCATTGTAAAAACAAGCTTTAAGCCACTTTCTACTCAGGTTGAGCTGGAAACTAATGCTATTGTGTACTTATGCCTAAAATTCATATAAAGAAATAACTCTTACAACAGATGTTGTTTTATTCAGGATAAAACAGAAGCCACAACATCTTCCCAGGTTCAAATACTCAGGAGGGCATGTATAGATAGAAATTTACTTATTTAAAATGACAGCTACTCAAATCTTATAGTTACATTCCTCTTTGAAATTTGGTTATCTTCTACATGGCTTAAATGTCATCATCCCAAATCCCTTGTAAACCACATTCTGTGACATTTATTACAATATTTCACATTACTTATTTCAGCAATTTTTTCCAGAGATTTTTGGACATTTAAATGAGAAAAATTATGCACACTGTTCTCTAATACGTGCCATGCACAATAATGCTGAAGGAAATATTACTTGTGTCGTTTTCTTCTTTTAAACAAATTATAGATCATAAACAGAAAAGAACATCCTTAAATCTCTCGATATAATCTGAAAACATAATTATCAAAAAATAAAATCACACAGGTATAATTTTAGATCATGTATTGGAAATAAAACTGCAAATATTGAAGATTTTTTTGTGGTTTATGCAAAAATTTTAGAGAATGCAATGGATTTGGCAATTTGACATCATCTTTTACTATATCTCGAGGTTCCATGGTGAGGATTTAAGGAAACAAAGTAACCAAGATGTAATATATAAATATTAGGATTACGAGACAATTTTTGATACGTGTGAACTCTTTTTTATGCACTTAAGGGAACTAAATCTGCTTGGGGAAAGTGCACAGAGAAGGGAAGTATTTAGTTCCCAAGTTCTTATTCACATATAAAGAAAAGAATGAGATGTGAGTTTTGTTTAAATAATCAGCAGGGCATATAATTATAAGCAGACAAAACACCTAAATCATATAATTTTAGTAACAATTAAGTATCTTGTATGATTAAAGATTTAATAAGATAAGATGGTGAGGACAATGTGACCAATTCCAAAGCATGAACCTAGATTACACATTGAGCTGAATATTTTTCACTATCATTTTATGTTATGACATATTTATAAATATCACAGCAAATTCAAAATTAAATAGATAAAATTTTCATCTCCCATGTTAAATCCAAGACTGCATTAAAATGGAGTAGACTGCTTAACATACAGGCAGTTCCTGAGTTATGCAAGGACTCCATTCCTAAGAAGCTGATTTTTTCCATGTCATAAATGTCCGTTTTCTATAGCTATCCATATCGTATCACACTTCCTACAATTTCCTACTTTTATTTTGTTGAATGTTCACCAAGAACAGCTACTTCCCTTCAACCATTTGGTTCTTGAACCAAGTGGCAAAACCCTAATCAGTACAGTTTAGCAACATTATGACCACTTTGCACTAAAATGGACTGTTTTTTTTGTTCTGATTGTGTTTCTTGTAAAAATTGTGTATATGTTTTTCTTGTGAATGCTGTTTATCTGATGCTATGTGCCTGTGATGCTGCTGCAAGTAAGTTTTTCATTGCATCTGTGCAGACATGTACTTGTGCATATGAAAATAAACTCGACTTTGACTTTGGAATATATACCGTATCCAGTCATTAATGAATACCACAAAGTATTTTGTTATTACTATCTTGAAAAATTCATTAAAATTTATTAGAGAATTTGCATAAAGTTGGATTTCATAAGTCAGGTCTTTCGTAACCCAGGGAGCCCCTGTATACCTCGTATTAGACACTTCCAGTAAGTGGAGAGGTTATTAAAGGCAACTTTACAAATTAACCTATTATATTTATTATTTTCCAGTGTTAGCTTGGCTCATCTGTAATACAAACATTTCTGAATGAGAACTGTGTATTGAAGCCCCACTTCAGGACTTGAGGGGACATTTGAAGCCAAGACTTCAGAAAGTCCAGGGTTCCCTTGTACATTAATCACTGGAAGTTAACAAGCATGTATATCATGCAGTTATGGAGATTGAAAGTACATTGGCCTTCACTGCAAGAGGATTTGAGTACAAGGGCCTTATTCAAAATATATACTAGGTCCTGATTAGGCCATGTGTATGGGACTGGCCAGCCTTCCTACAAAAGTTCACCAGATTGATTCCTGGAAAGATAGGTTTGTTACATGCAGAGAGATTAATAAGGCTGGGCCAATCGTCTCTTGAATTTAGGAGAATGAGGCATGAAATCATTGAAATAAACAAAATTGTTGCAGAATTTGACAGGGCAGATGCAGAGTTAATGTTTCCCTGGCTGGGGTATCTAGAACCAGGGCCATCATCTTAAAATATGGAGTAAGCCATAAAAGACAGAGAGGATAAGACAATTCTTCACCCAAAGGGTGGTAATTCTTTGGACTCTCTGCTCATGAGGACCTTGGAGGTTCAGCTGCAAACTACATTCAAGAGAGAGTCTGACAGATTTAAAATATTGGGAACAATGTAATGAAAGGTTCATTCAGGAAAACGGTGCTGACCAAAAACAGCAAGTTCTGGACAATATCCAGGCCTGAGCTGATAGGTAGCAAGTAACATTTGCACCACACAAGTGCAAGGCAATGGCAATATCCAACAAGAGATATTCCAGCTATCACCCCCTGAAATTTAATGACAAATCATCACTGAATCTCCCACTATCAATATCCTGGGCTTTACCATTAACTAGAAACTGAACTGGAGTAGTCATATACATAATGTGACCACAAGAGCAGGTCAGATGCTGGGAATGCTGCAGCAAGTAACTCACCTCCTAACTCCCCAAAGGATAAGGGAAGCAAAAGCATGGGAACACCACCACCTGGAAGTTGCTCTCTCAGCTGAACACCATTATGACTCCGACAGAACACAGAACAGTACTGCAAAGGAACAGGCCCTTTGGCCCATAACGTTGTGCTAAACTAATTAAGCTGACTTGAAATATACCGCCATTCCTTTACTGTCACTGGGTCAAAATCTTGGAACTCTCTCCCTAGCAGAATGCCACCTCAAGACTGCAGCAGTTCAATAAGGCAGATTACCATCACCTTCTCAAGGGCAACTAAAGATGGACAATTAAGTGCTGGCTCAGCCTGCAAACTCCACTTCCCTTGGATAAATATAAAAAAATTAAAGATTGGCCATAATTTTTATTGAATGGCAGAACAGCCATGAGAGGGCTACTCGTTTACACTTTTGCACTGACTTTAAAACGAGTCCGGTTTGTGTGAAGTTTGGCAGTGTCTGGTCAATATCTACCTTACATTCAACACTGATAAAAAAACAAGTGAACTGGTTTCTAACTACTGTTAATGGGACTTTGCCGTGCATACTTTTACTGTAATGGATGCAGAAATAGCAAACATAACTCAACAGCCATAACTTGTATTTATAAAGTACTTTCACAGTAGCAAAATGCTTTTAAAGGCAACTCCTTCCAGTTGAAACAGGGATTCACTTGCATTTCTTTCATTTTAGTGTATTACATTTCCGTGCATGAAAAAAGGTAGGAGGGCATTTTTTGTATCTCCTCAGCATGCATGGCAAGATGTCACGAGGAACGGAAGCTGTGGAGAAAACAGTCCCTTTCGAATACTGAAAGGGGAGGGGAGAATGTATCTGGTGGTGGCATCATGTTGACCATGACACAGCTTATGGTGAAGATGGGACAATGGTAGACGTACTGGAAATGGAACAGACCACAGGAAGATCTTTTGTTGCAACCCTTCTAGTCCAACAGAATGAATTCCATCATATCTTGATTCTATTCTTTCTCCCTCTGTGCAGTGTCTTCACACTTACACAATGCCCTCTGCCACTTTGACAGTTGCCAATTTCCAGATCCCTACAGGCTCTTGTCATACCATGGATGTCATAGTCTTCTAAACCTCTATTTCACACTATGATGACCCAAAGGTCCTTTGCTTCTTTTCTGAACAGAGGCTCAACCAGTTACCTTCCATTACTGGGCTGAATCTGTTAAAACATAGAACATTACAACACAAGAACAAGGCCCATCATCCCATGATGTCCATGCCGATCATAATGCCAATCCAAACTAATCCCATCTGTCTGCACACGGTCTATATCCCTTTATTCCCTGCCTGTTCATGCACTTGACTAAAAGCCTCTTAAACGTTGCTTTCGTATCTGCTTCCAGCACTTCCCCTGGCAGGATGTTCCAGGCACCCACCACTCTCTGTGTAAAAAAAATTGCCTTATTAATCTCTTTCAAATTTTCCCCCTCTCAGCTTAAATCTATGCCTACTGGCATTTGACATTGCCACCAGGGGAAAGAGGCTCTGACTATCTATCCTATCTATGCCTCTCATAATTTTATATACTTCTATCAGGTTACCACTCAGTCTCTGATGCTCCAGAGAAAACAACCCAAGTTTGTCCAACCTCTCCTTATAGCTAGTACTCTTCATTCCAGGTGACATCCCGGTGAACCTCCTGTACCCTCTCTCCAAAGCCTCCACATCCTTCCTGTAATCATTGACCAGAACTACACACTATACTCCAAATGTGTCCTAACCAAAATTTTATACAACTGTAATATGACTTCTCAAATTTTATACTCAACACCCTGACCGATGAAGGCAAGTTTGCTGTACACCTCTTTTATCATTCTATCTACTTGTGTTGCCACTTTCAGGGAACCATGGACTTGCACCCAAGATCCCTTACTACATCAATACTCCTAAAGGTCCTGTCATTTACTGTATACTTTCGTCTTGCATTTGACCTCTGGAAGTGCAACACCTTGACCCTGTCTGAATTAAACTCCATCTGCTATTTCTCACCCACATTTCCAAGTGATCTGTATCCTGCTGAATCCTTTTGACAAACTTCCTCACTATCCACAACTCCACCAAATTTTGTGGCATCTGCAAACATCTGCAGAATTTTGTGTCATCACAAACAACAGCACTGATCCTTGCAGAACATCACTTATCACAGATCTCCTGTCAAAATAACACCTCTCCACCACTACTGTTTTCTATGGCCAAGCCAATTTTGAATCCAATCTACCAAGTCTCCATGAATCCTATGTGCCTTAATCTTCTGGATCAGCCTACCTAGTTGAAAGCTTTACTAAAGTCCATGTATACAACATGCACTGACTTGCCCTCATCAGTCATATTCGTCACCTCCTCAAAAAACTCAATCAAGTTCCCCCTACACAAGACCTTATTGACTATCCCTAATGTTTGTGCTTTTCCAGATGCAAGCAGACCCTATCCCTACAAATCTTCTCCAATAATTTCCCTACCACTGACGTAAGGCTCACTGGCCTATAATTTCCTGGTTGTCTTTATTGCCCTTTTTAAATAGAGGAACAACATTTGTGATTCTCCAGTCCTCTGGGACCTCCCCTGTGACTAAAGAAGATACAAAGATTTCTGTCAAGGCCCCAGCAATCTCCTCTTTTGACTCTCTCAATAACCTGGGATAGATTCCATTAGGTCCTGGGGACTTATCCACCTTAGTGCTCATTCAATAGACCCAACACCACCTCCTTGATATCAACGTGTCCTAGAATTGCGGGCTGCCCCCAGAACACTCAACGTAAAAGATGCATTTCACTGTGTGTTTCGATGTACATGTGACTAATAAAGAAATCTTATCTTACCTATATCAGCATAACATTCCTTTCTTTTCTTTTTCAATCTTTTTATTAGTTTTCAATTAATACAGATTAATATATAATATCAATGTTTGTACATGTAATACAAAGAGATCAGGAGAACAATCATGGCATAATCATAAAGAACAATAAAATATATTAAAAAAATCTGTAGATCCCACAATCTCTTAGTAAATGAACATAATATAAAAGAAAGGAAAGAAAAAGAATTATTATATATATAAAAGAAAGAAAAAAATCCCCAAATCAATAAGAAAAATTATAAACAATATATCAAACCAAACAGAAAAATTTCAAAAAAAAAAGAAAAAAATAAGAAAAAAAAGACTGGACTGAAATTTCTCAGTAGAAACAGAGCAATATTATGTCGTCAACTCTGTTCCTCTAAATTGGAAAGTTATTGAAAGGGGATCTATATCATGTGAAAATATTGAATAAACAGACTCCAAATATCTTTAAATTTAAGCAAAGGATCAACAGTACCACTCCTAATTTTTTCCAAGTTTAAACATGATATAGTTTGAGAGAACCATTGAAAAGTAGTAGGGGGTATTGGATCCTTCCATTTAAGCAAAATGGATCGTTTGGCCATTAATGTAACAAAGGCAATCATACAAAGGCGTCGTCCATGGAGACGGGAGAGGTTCCGGAAGATTGGAGGGTTGTGGATGTTTTTCCCTTATTCAAGAAGGGGAGTAGGGATAGCCCAGGGAATTACAGACCGGTGAGTCTTACCTCAGTGGCTGGTAAGCTGATGGAGAAGACCCTGAGAGGCAGGATTTATGAACATTTGGAGAGGTATAATATGATTAGGAATAGTCAGCATGGCTTTGTCAAGGGCAGGTCCTGCTTTATGAGCCTGATTGAATTTTTTGAGGATGTGACTAAGCACATCGATGAAGGGACAGGAGTAGACGTAGTGTATATGGATTTCAGCAAGGCTTTTGAATAAGGTACCCCATGCGAGGCTTATGGAGAAGGTGAGGAGACATGGGATCCAAGGGGACATTGCAGTGTGGATCCAGAACTGGCTGGCCCACAGAAGGCAAAGAGTGGTTGTTGAAGGGTCGTATTCTGAGTGGAGGTTAGTGACCAGTGGTGTACCTCAGGGATCTGTACTGGGACCCTTACTCTTTTGTGATTTTTTATAAACGACCTGGATGAGGAAGTGGAGGGGTGGGTTAGTAAGTTTGCAGATGACACGAAGGTTGGGGGTGTTGTGGATAGTTTGGAGGGCTGTCAGAGGTTACAGAGGGACATAGATAGGATGCAGAGTTGGGCTGAGAAGTGGCAGATACAGTTCAACCCAGATAAGTGTGAAGTGGTTCATTTTGGTAGGTCAAATATGTTGGCAGAATATAGTCTTAATGGTAGGACTGTTGGCAGTGTGGAGGATCAGAGGGATCTTGGGGTCCGAGTCCATAGGACGCTCAAAGCGGCTGCACAGGTTGACTGTCGTTAAGAAGGCATATGGTGTATTGTCCTTCATCAATCGGGGAATTGAATTTAGGAGCCGTGAGGTATTGTTGCAACTATATAGGTCCCTGATCAGACCACACTTGGAGTATTGTGCTCAGTTCTGGTTGCCTCACTACAGGAAAGATGTGGAAGCCATAGAGAGGGTGCAGAGGAGGTTTACAAGGATGCTGCCTGGAATGCGGAGCATGACTTATGAAAGCAGGTTGAGGGAACTCGGCCTTTTCTCCTTGGAGAGATGGAGGATGAGGGGGGACCTGATAGAGGTGTATAAGATGATGAGAGGTATTGATAGGGTAGATAGTCAGAGGCTTTTCCCCAGGGCTGAATTGGTGGCCACAAGAGGACATAGGTTTAAGGTGCTGGGGAGTAGATATAGAGGAGATGTCAGGGGTAAGTTTTTTACTCAGAGAGTGGTGAGTGCATGGAATGGGCTGCCGGAAACGGTGGTGGAGGCTGATACGATAGGGTCTTTCAAGAGACTGTTAGATAGGTACATGGAGCTGAGTAAAATAGAGGGCTATGGGTAAGCCTAGTAATTTCTAGGGTAGGGACATGTTCGGCACAGCTTTGTGGGCCGAAGGGCCTGAATTGTGCTGTAGTTTTTCTATGTTCTATACGGTTAGCGGAAGCAGATAAATGGCCAGACTCTATCCTTGGTAATCCAAAAATTGCAGTGATAGGGTGAGGTTGTAAATCAATATTCAATACATTTGAAATAATGTTAAAAATGTCTTTCCAATATTTTTCCAAAAGAGGACAGGACCAAAACATATGTGTCAAAGAAGCCACATTCGATTTATATCCGTCACATATAGGATTTATATGGTCATAAGCATTCCTGTTCTTGTATTAAACAACTTCTCCATTAGTTTAGCTCACTTTCTCCAAATCCAAGGTGTGGTTTTAAGAACCCACATGGACCTAAGCCATGTCTGAATATTTGTGGGATACAACGATTACCTTCTTAGGTTCTTTCCTTCCCTTCACCCCCCTCCCCCAGTATACTCTATTGGTTACTCTTTTGGTGCTGCTTCCTGCTCTTGCACAGAATTCCAAAGTTGGATCATTTTTGTTGCCCTCGCTTTCACATAATCCATCTTTTACTCTTCCATTCTATTTCTTTATCTCCATCTCAGGGGATAGGTTAGCAACCAATACCCATTACAAACCATACAACACAATGTGGTTTGCTCTACAGTGTTGAAACCAAATACAAGCCGTCCCTGGGCAACAAATGGGTTCCATTTTTACAAACATCCATAAGTCAATTTTGTCCATAAGTTGGAAAATACACAAAAATCACTTGATATAGTAATCATACTTCCACAGTATTGTAATGAATGGCATCTAAAGCACACAAGACTGATAGGAAAGAATAATTGCTAAAAGTGGAGAGAGAGAGTGAAAGAGAGAGAACTAGTTCTGCTGTTTGTAGGAATGAATGTATATACCTATGTCAAATTTTGGAACTTAGTAATATTATAGGAGCTTGTTTGTATGTAGGAGTGTCCATGTGTCCATAAGTTGGGTGTTCATAACCCCAGGTCAGGCTGTACAGATTGTGTGACTACTTTCCACAATATTTTGCTTAGTCCACAAAAATAACCCTAGGCTTTTGGATGACCGTCACTTTAATTCTAAAACCCACTCCTACTTCTGTCTTTGGCCTTTTACATTGTTCCAACAAAGCCCAACGTAAGCTCAAAGAACCTGCATTTTCGGTCCAGGCACTTTACAACCCTTGGGTCTCAACACTGAACTCAACAATTTCAGATAATCAGTCTTTAGTCTGAGTCAGAACTGGCCAGTTCTGATGTAAGGTCATCCACCTTAACATTAACACAGCTTTACTCTGTCCACAGATGCTCCCTGGTCTGCTGGGTATTTCCAGCATTCTTTTTTATTTCAAATTTCCAGCAGCAGCAGTGTTCTGCACCTCACAACTTCAGCATTGTTTATTTTTTCTCCCCTCTGTTCCCATTCACTTCCCTTTATTCACACTTCCTTCAGACAGCAGAGGGCAACTAACAAGCCTTCACCTTTTCTTGTATGCAACATTCTGATTCTTTTTGTCTCCATCCTATCACAGATGCTCCCTCTGTACTCTCTACCCCTTCACTGCAATTTAAAACATAGTGGTTAATGCAACAGGCATACAGAAGAATGGGGAGAGCACAGAAAAATGGTATTGAGATAAGGATCAGCCATGATTGCATTGGATGGTGGTACAGGCTTGAAGCAGCGAATGACCTTTTCCTGCTATTTTCTGTTTTCTAACTTTTCCCAGTACTGATAAAAGATCGTCAACCTGTAATGTGAACTCTGCTCGTCTCTCCACAAATGCCATTTAACCTGCAGAGCATTTCTAGCATTTTCTTTTCATTTTACAGTTCCAGAATCTGCATTATTTTGCTTTTTGATTAAATATCTAGCTAACTATTGTAAGGAATTTTAAATGCAATTTTGATCTGGAAGTCAGGATCATTCAGCAAAAGAATGAATATACTTCAGTGAATCATGTGATAAATAGGAGAAAGTAAGTAAATAATTTGCAGAAGTGGACCAAAATTACTTGAGTGTAGAAGAGGAAAACAAAAAATCATCTAACAAGTTACATTACCTGTGCTGAGCAACGGAGAAAATGTCCAAGAGTTGAATACCTCCACTAAATTGCCATAAATTGTATCAGTTCCTTGCCACCCTTGTTTAATCCCCTTCCTCCATTGGACTGGAAGCTAATTAATCCTCAGCACAGTGCTGGAGAGTGAGCATCGTGACAGCTTTGCTGTTTGACTACCAACATTATAGTTACAAATAGGTTTTGTACAACCATAATGTTCTTGGTTGAAAGTGAACATGCTCAAATATTAAAAATTAGATGGTAAATAGACTATGAAGCATTAAATATATTTGCATTAAGCAGCCATTTCCTGTTTCCTGTTAAAAGCCGCTTTATTTTAGCCCGTCATCTTAGACAGAAAGCAGGAGTATGGGTGAGCTCTATCATCCCTCTCTCTCCCTCATGTGAGCCATTTTTATGAAATCAGGCTCATGAATAAAGAATTGCTCCTCATGAAGAAGTGAGGGCTTGCCTAATTTGACAGCATAAAACAAATGGGAAGCTGGCTGAAATCATTTCGTTTCAAGGTGACACTAACTGAAGGAGTCAGTGAAGTCTTATTGGTATTCGGGGAGAGTCAGCACAGTCAACGGACATGAGATTACACTGAATTGAGGGAGTCTAACTCCATTAATTTTAAACTGGCGGAGGTGGGGGGAAATGGAACAATATGCATTATGTATTTGTTACAAAACTATCATGTCAAAATGATACTTAGCAATAAATTACACTGCTATCAGCAGTCCAACACTGCACATATTAATAAATCTGTATCTATCAGGCAGGCAGAAGTGTGACGGAGAATCATGCACTCACCTGCACCATTATTTCAAAGGAAATATCATGGTTGACTGCACACATGGAGAAACCTCTCAACAAACCTATCTTTACAATATTGAAAGGTCTTTCTACCATTCATTTTTATAAGAACATACAGTATGTGAAAGAGAAGGGTGAAGAAGCCACAGCAAATCTGAAATTGCAGCATAAATTCTGTAAAATACTAGAATGAATTATTGATAGGGTTTTCAGATTAATTCTTTTGCATTTCATTCTCAGCATTTTTGAATTTTAGAAGCATTAGGCTTCAAACAAACACATCTTGCTCCTCAGCAAAACATCACAACATGTTTATCTGGATGAAATGTTCCTCTTTATGCAACTAAACTTCATATTTGTTTCCTCCTACATTTTGTACAGATAATTTTGTGCTGTCATGCCGAGAGATATTAATTTTGAGCCTGGAGGTTACTGCTGGAGATATAATCAGGCAAGTGCTCAGCATGTTCTACAATAGTTCTATGCCCACTATTTTGAAGGAGTGTTCGTGGAATCATATAACTCTATATGGGAAACCATTCGGCCCACTGTGACCATGCAACCGCTATGAAAGCCATCCAATTAGTCCCACATTTCTCCTTTTTCAGCCATATATCCTATACCCCTTTGAAAGCTATCATCAAAACAACTTCTATCACTTATTTAGACAGTGGGTTTCCATTCCAAACAATTGATCAAACAAAAGTTCCTCAGATTTTGTTTTTGCAAAAAATCTTTGTCCAATTTTTACTAAGCCTCCTGCCTGTGGGACTGCTTTTTCTCAATTAAACTATCCAGTATGTAATCACTGAAAAAATAAAAGTGAAAAATCAAAAATAGTCTTCCTGGAGGAGGTGCAAAGATGAATGAAAACAAAGAATGAGAAAGGGAAAAAAGGAAGAGAGAGAATAAAAAAATCAATGCTGGTACTGTATGATACAGACTGGAGAAATAAAAGTAGAATCCTGGAGGTACTCAACAGATCTGGCAGAATCTGTGGAGAGAGAAAGAGTCAAAATTTCAGCTTGATGGTCTTTCGTCAGAACTGGTCAACTGGAAAGACTTGTTATCTGAAATACAGAGGTCAGAGTGGGAGCAAGATAAGAATTAAAGTGACAGGCATCTTGTAGCTCAATGTCACCCTTATGGACTGCAGGGTTTCGACCCGAAACACCAACTTACACCTTTTGCCTCTGCAGATGCTGCTTGACCTGCTGAGTTCTTTCAGCGTTCTGTTTCTTGGACTGAATGGAAGTGTTCTGCAAAGCCTTCACATAATCTGTGTTTGGTGTCTCTAATATGGAGCAGACCACATCATCAGCACTAAAAGTATACCATATGAATCTCTGCTTCAACTGGAAGGAATGTTTTGGACTCTGGATGGTGTAAAGAGAGAAGGTAAAAGAACAAGTGTTATACCTCCTATGGTTACATAGTGAGATGTTATGAGATGAAGAGTAAGTAACTGAAGAGATAGAAGAATAAACCAGAGCAATGCAGTGGTGACTAGGCGTTCTGAATGTTGAATGAGAATAGGGAAAGGTAGGAAGGCTTTAAATAGTTCCATGGAATCTCTAACATCTACCTGACAGACAGGTAAGGCCTGATTTATACCTATCTGACACCCCTGGTACTTCACTGAGCTCTCAATCTCAATCAAATCACAAATTGGGGCTCGAATGCACAACCTTCACTGAACCGTGCACCACAATGATTCAAAGTGAAAAATATGCCCAATATCTAGGCTTTTGTAATATCCCTTATATCATAACCATGGTTTCAAACCCTTTACAAGAGAACCCTTAAAAATTTGAAGTATGAACTGATGTGATCAATTGCTTGATGTTTAAGTCACCTTCAGACATCAGCTCGCAACTCAGCAAAGCAAATAAGAATTGCAGCTGTTAGTTGATGCAAATTATTTTGCATGATACCACTGCAATAATTCACAGCTTATGCTTACCATGTACATTAAAACTCCAATAAATCTCCTCTGACTATTCGGAAATCTTGACGGTTTGGCACCTGGCTCTCCAGGTAATGCTTCCCGCGTTCCCTTCCACCTTACTGGGGCCCTGCTTTCCGCACTCTCTTCCCACACACTGAGGACCATGATGTAATGAGGAATCGAGGTCTCAGCCTGAGTTCTCCAGGGAGAACTGTGCATCAGTGAAGAGCTGATTGGTGAGCAATTGCTGCCAGAGAGCAATGTCAATGATATCTTCCACATGTTACTTTTGAATCAGGATTGATGGATAGGGCAGTAATTAGGCAGAATGGATTTTTCCTGCTTTTTTGTGTACAAGATAAACCTTGGCTATTTTCTACTTGGCAGGTATATATCAATATTCTAGCTCCACAAGAACAGTTTGGGTACTGTGGAGTGTAAATCTTCAGCACTACTGCTGAGATCTTGGCTGATCCTACAGACTTTGCTGTTATGCCTTGCACTCAGCTATTTCTGGATATCATGAAGGGAATCAAATTGGCTAAAGACTGGGTTTTGGGATCTCAACAGGAAGCCAAGAGGGATCATCCACTTAGCATTTTTGGTTGAAGGGACTGCAAATATTTCAACCTTTTTTTTGGTACTCAAGTGATGCACTTTGCTAACGTTGAGCTCAAGGAACAACAGTTCACCTTCTGATGAGGCAAGCTAGTGTTTGGGGCTCAAAGTTCAATTCAAGTATTTCAGATAACCAGGCTTTCTAGTTTGGGTCCGAATTGATCAAATCTGATGCAAGTGCATGGAATGCCTGTGTCTCTGTCACATGGTACTTTATTTATAACTTTGACAAGAACTGGTTCACTATTGTGGAACATGTAGAAACTGGATTGGAAAAATAAGAGTTTGGTAAAATTCTGTGGGTCCTTTGCTGCATCTGTGGGGAGGTAAGCAGGGTTGGTGGTTCTGGTCAATAAAATTTCACAGTGGGGGAATGGGGTCATCAATCTGGGGTGCTGGCTGTTTCTCCCTCTCTCTGCAGATGCTGCCTGACCTGATGTGTTTTTCCAGCATTTACTGCTATTTATTTTACATTGCTCAGAGTTAGGGCATGGCCAGCAGAATTTTGGATGACCTCAGATTAACAGGAACAGAATGAATGAAGCCAACCAGAATTGCACTGGCTTTGATCTTCCTAATAAACTTGGTCAGAGGAAATTTTATGACTGAATATCAGACAAGCAGTTCCAGCATTTTGGTGACAGTGGGGAAATCAAGAGATGCACAGCAGGAAAATGGGAAATAGGTGGATCACCATAAGGTCTTTGGAGGGGAAACCAGATATGAATGTGCAGAGAAGGAAAAGAAATCATTGCTGTGACTGGATAGATTAGAATGGGACCAGACAAGCACAGTTCCACTCAGCTAGGTGTTGGAGAGCTACTGAAGGACAATATCTTCGGTCTTATCAAAGATTACAATTAGGCCCAGACAGATGAGGAGGGACAGGTTACTCGTGTCTCTGTCACACTTTATTTATGACTTTGACAAGAACTGATTAACTACTGCGGCAGATGCAGAAACTGGATTGGAGGAATAAAAGTTTGGTAGAAAGGACACAAATTTAGGTGGTGACATTTGATTCAGGGACTTGAGGGAAGACAAGTTGTAAATGGGGTGCAGTTTTCTAGGGGATATGTGTTAAGGGTTAGTTTCTTGAGGAGAGGAATCAAGGCAGAAGATTTGAACAAGAAGGTAGATTTGAAAGAGGGTACAATATCTGAGGAGGAAGAAGGTTAATCATACCGCCTAACATGGGGGGGTATAAAGTAATGTTGGGGATCAACAGATTAATGGGAAGAGGATCTCAGAAGCAGGAGGTGGGTCTTTAGGCCACTATCCAAAACTGCTTATGAAATATTAGCTGGCACATTCTAGGCACTTCCTGTAAATCAGAGCATCTGCATTTAATTTGCTGTTAATTTGCCACTTGCCTGGCATAGATTTTGAGAGGCAAACATCCACAAAACCAAATTTATCCTAGTAGTGAAATTATGATGCAGGAAACATCCTGAGCTAAGGATTCTGCATTTAATGGAAATGCCTTAGCCTACATTTCCAGTAATTTGGAGATACAGTTTAATTGTATTACTTATGTTGAGATGCTGCTTGAAGGTAATCAGGAAGAATTACTATTGTTGCTCTTACCGAACTCAGAAAAGCAAAGCTCATTTGTTGCACCAATACAACTGACCCATTTGAGGTTTAGTTGATGAAGTACAAACTAGCATTCAAAGCAGAATCATTCTGGTTTCCCACACCTGCTGAATCAACAAGGTCACTCAAGTCAAATTCTCTTAAGGTATTGGTTCTGACAAAGGGTCTTTGACCTGAAGAGTTATTTCTCTTTCCACAGATGCTACCTGATCTACTATGTGCATCCAGCATTTACTGTTTTTGTTTCGCATTTCCACCATCTGCAGTTTACTTGATTTTATTCTTTTGATTTTTATTTAAGACAAAAATATAAAAATAGGATAGTGACAAATGTGAGTTTTATATAGTTGACAATTCTAAATCCCATTAATTTTGTGGCAAACTTTGGTGCTCAGAAGCATGTAAATGTTTCTCCCATTTCAACTACCCATTATTATGAGTTGCAATGTGACCTTAAGATCAACTGTGCAACAACTCTGCCATAGTAGACAGTTTGTTCTCCCAGACAGAAACTTATCAGTTGTCTGGGGACCCACGGCCACTTGGAAATGATCAGCATGTACTTTTCATCTCTGCAGCCTTGACTGGATTTGAATCCAGCTCTCAGGTGAAATATTAGTATCTAATACACTACAGTAGTGGATTGTTTAATCCACTATTCCTAAGTAGTACTGGGACACTCAGACACTATCAAATGTTTAGTACACCAACATTATAATACTTCAGCTCACCAATAAAGAGCCATGACTATCAGCCTCATCTATGCTGCCATCTCTACGGTTGCTATATTTCCACTTGGTCAAACATTAAGGATAATCAAAAGCAAAATAATTAATCGTTGCAATTATTTAGAGATAAAACTCAAGCTGTAACTGAAATGTTGAGGTTTGCAAATAAGATGAGTCAGACCCGTTTGACTGCGTGCTGGAGCTGCCAAGGGATAGAATCAACATCAAACAGGCACATAGTCATTTAGTTAATTTGTGACATTTGAATCAGCAAGGAAATCCCACAGAAATGAAACCTCTGATCAAAATTAGCTGCATTAGTCATTGTGGAGTCATGGAACACTTTCACCTAGAAGATTTTAACACTTACTTGAGGTCTTTGCACTTATTGAGGACACTGGAAGTCTTCAAAAGAGGGGCAAAGCAGCAGCACATTACCTGACCACACAGTACTACTAAGATGCTATTGAAAACTCTGAACTGACCAGTCATCTGAACGTTTGGAGAATGTGAACAGGACAATAATGTGGACAATAAACAGGACAAATTAACTGAATGACTTTTCTCCTTTGGTACTCAAAATGACATCCTATCCCAAGGACTTTGCTTAAAAACTTGATATTGTTGATTACTAGCATAAGCTTCATGGCAAATAGGTGTCCAATAGTCTATTGTTCTATGTTCAACACTCAGTTACCACTCAGTGCCTCCTCACACATAAAATTAATATCTTTTTGTGAGAAATACCAGTGCCAACTACAACAATATGCTGCATGACCTTGCATTACTTGTAAAATTGGAATATATCAATGCAGTCTCTGTGGTCTTTAAATGTCCTGGGTTAGATGGTTCAAGTTGGTTTGGGTCAATTCATTAAAATATTTTACATACAATGCACGCTAGACATCAAATTACTTGTGATGTCCACCACTAAACTGCAAGTCAAACTGTTAGCTTTAAATTGTATTAAACTACTTATCTACTGGCGTAAACAATACATGTAAAAAGGTCCCCAGAAATCCCCTAAGATACTTAGGGTGAGTAATCAAAACTGTGGCTTAACGGTCAGGAAAATGAACACTTCTTCATTCCTTTGTGGTAAGTGATCACACTCAGTATATACACAGTGGTGCCTGATATAAAGGTAAACTACATCAGCTGTGACCACATCGCTTGTACAGATGTTACTAATTATTACATTGCTCAATCATCTTTAAAATGTTACAACTTAGTTCAATGGGAGATTTTAAGTTTATTGTACTGGATAAAGGAATACCTTCATCAAAATACACATCTTCTAAATACCGAGAACCCCTTCTTCAAATGCTCTGTCCGGATGATTTTGTGGGATGAAGGATTCCAAACTAAGTTAACCTTAAAGAAATTGCCAGAAAAAGTGAACATCTGAAACCACCTTTGGGTTGTGGAGAATAAGCACATTGGTCAGACCATACTTACCTGATCAACCAGTCAGCATTTGAGTCATAAGCAAGTGAGAGTTTGTGAGTAAGAACACTAGTGGGTGAGAGAGTGAACGAGCACCAGTGAGCAAGTGAGAGAAAGAAAGAGATAAATGAGTCAGAGTGTGCGTGAGGGAGAGTGAGCAGAGAGAGGGATGTGTGTTATAATGATATCAATATAAAGAGGGATAATCAGATAATGGCAAAGTTGGTTTCAGCTGCAATGACTTCTGTTCAAGCTGCTACCAACTAAGTAGTAGAGATGGTCACTGTCATCAGGTTGGCAAAGGTAAGATTGGTGAGAAAAAAAAGTATTCAATCAGAGAGAAATTTCAAGTATCAACATAAACTGAGTTGACAGTGAAAAGCTGAGTCAGTTTAAAGAAAAACAATTCTATTTTCATAAACCACAGTCGCTAGGGCAGGCCAATGGGTAAGGTAATTTCAGGAATTGGGGGACAAATGTGAAACTAATTCCAGCCTTCAACTGGGTAATTTTGACTTCACATATGTAAAAACTTACATATTTCGAAAGCTTCCAGATTACATTCTGTATAAATGGTAGTTATGTCCTGTGTCAAGCTAAGTAGTGACAAAAAACACAATGAAGCATTTATCACACTTTATTATTACAAAAAAGTAGTATTTGGTTGGACCAGAGAGTTTTACATTCCATCTTTCTGCAGAACTGACTTTTGTTGGGAGTACACTTCCATCAACACCTCAGCTAAGTGTCCATTATTAACATGTGAACTCAAGGGGTGGAAAAATTTGGGAGAACCCGGAGCTCAGAATTGGTGCTGGACTTGGGTAATGTGGAAATATCATAAAATAAGTTGTGGGTAGGAGTTGGGATTGAAGCTGGTTCTGTTGCTTGATGCCAGTTTTCCTAATTGAGAGCCTCAACAAAGGCAAAGCCTGGAATTCTTAAGTGGGGTACTTTAGCTGCAGTCAACTAGATTCAGGAGATGACAAGATAAATAAATGCTTCAAGTACCCTGTGCTAATTGGAGGCCCTGACGGAAAATGTTGGCAGCCGGAACAATGGCATCCTCTCACTTAGCAATAAAAAAAGTTCTAACAAATGGCTCAGCAACAGTGACTACAGGTTAGTGCCTTCTGTCTGCTGAGGTACAGCCTATTCTCACATTCAGGTACATAAAATCAGAATGTTTGGTGCAAACTCCAAACTCTCAGCACTGACTGATTCTTCCTTCCAAATCACTATCTCAGGCTGAACAAAACTGGTGGAGTGTCACTATCCTGTTGTCCCAAATTGTGCTTTTGATCTGACATCTTCTTCAGCACAAAAACTTCAGACTTCCACCTTAGTTCATCTGCTACCAAAGTCCTTTTACAGACTCAATTACCACCAACTTGCCTCCCATCCCCCATGCACATCAGGTCATCCAAATTTTTGTTGCTCATTTCCTATCCCACACCAAGTCCATTCATCTTACCTCATCTTACAACAACAGAGGGCCATTTGGCTCAACAGGTCCATTCTGCTGTATCCCTGCAACTTATTCACTCTCACAGGTTTATCAATTCCCCTTTGATTCTTTCTGCCATTAACCCATATTAACTTGTGGCTGCCAACTAACGTAACAAGCACATCCTTGCGACGTGGGAGAAAACTGAAGTATCTGGAAGAAACCCACAGGTTCACAGAGAAAATGTGCTAATTCCTTACTGATAGCACCCGAAGTCGGGACTGGATCTGGGTCCCTGCAGCTGCAAGGTAGCAGCTTTAACTGCTGCACCACTGTGTTGCCCTTACTCCAGTTATTTTTATTAACCAACACTCGTTTTTAAAACATCTCAAATTTAAAATGCTTGACAGAGAAAATAATGGGATTGCAAGTTGATAAATCCCAAGCATTTGATGACTTACACCCCAAGGTTTTGAATGAGGTGATGATTATGATAGTGGCTGCACTGGCTGTCATCTTCCAAAGTTCTACAAATATTTGACTGGTTGGAATTTATGTGAACAAGTGTGAATGTGATGAAAGGGGAATAGAAAATGGGAACTAATAACAAGTTACCTTGACATTGGTAGTAAAGGAAAGATCTAGAAATTATTGTTCAGTGGTAGAAAATAAGAACAGGATTGGGAAGAGTCAGTACAACTTCAGGTAAGGAAAATAATGATCAGAAAATCTGTTGGAATTTTTTGAGATTATAACTATCAGAATAGGTATGGACTAATTAGTAGGTGTGGTGTATTTGGACTTTCAGAAGGCTTTCCTTAAAGTGCCACACAACAGGTTATGAAATAGAATTAGATTCCATGGGATTGTGGGTGATGGTGTGGAATGAAGTGTGATTAACAGACAGAGAACAGAGAATAACAGTAAATGGATAATTTTGAATTAGGAAGCTATAACTAGTGGGGGTCTTCAGGATTTGGTGTCCGCCCCCAACTGTTCATAATCTATATTAATGATTTGGATGAGGCAATCAATTGTAAAATATCCATGTTTGCGGATGATACAAGTGTGCATGGTAATATGCCTTTTCAGAGGATGCAGAGAGACTTCAAGACAAGGTAGGTGAACAGGCAATGACATGGTGATGAACCATCATGTGGAAAAATGTGTCAAGTCATGAAGTCATCCCCACTGCTGATAAAAATAGAAGAGGTTTTTTTTTAAAAAGTGAGAAATTGAAAAATGTTCATATTTAGACCCACCTGGATATCCTTGAATATGAACCACTGGAAGTTAACATGCAGAGACAGCAAGCAATTAGAAAGACAAATAGTATGTTGGAGTTTATTTAAAGAGAACTTGAGTACATGAGTGAAGATCCCTCATGGCAATTATACACAGCTTTGGTGAGAATAACCTAGAAAAGAAAGTGCAGGTTTGATTTCCATACCCAAGAAAGGATTTTCTTGTTACAGATGTTCACCAGATTAATTCCTGAGATGGGTGGAATGCCCTATGAGGACAGATTAATCATTGGGTTTATATGAGAGGTGATCACATTGAAACGTACAATATTCTTAGAGGGTTTAACAGGATAGAAGTAGTGGATGATGTTTCCCTGTCTAAGGTGTCTAGAACCTGACATCACAGTCTCAAAAATTATATCATAAACTCTTTCACCTCAACAGCTTTTTTACTTGGCAACACTTTTCATTTGGACCAAGCTTTCAGTTAGTTCTAATTATTCCTTCTTTGCTTCATCTTTATTTTAACTTGAGCTTCAGAATGTTTTTCCACATTAAAGATGTAATCAATGCAAAAATAAAAATTTTACTTTAATCTAGTCTGGACTAGACTATCTAGACTGGACTAGATTAGTCTAGACAATCTCACCATTGAAAAAAAGACAGGAAATAGTAGAAACACTCAGTGGACCAGACAGGAAAAAGGAGACCGAGTTTATGTTTCAGGTCAAGAACTGGGAAAGAGAGAAAAACTAGTTAGTTTTAAGTTGCAGAGATGGTGGAAGAAGAGGTAGATGACAAAAAGGGAACATTTATTATATGGTTAGGCCAAGATTACTGTGGGAATAAGCTGTAGTGTTTCTTGATCATATAGGTCAAAGGGGGCAATTAGAACATTATAATACAAACAAAGAAATGTAATGTGTTGCAAATACCAGGACTGCAGGACATGGCAGGTCAGCTAGTGATAATGGAGAGAGCAAAACTGAGCCAGATGGATAACTTCATCTAACTTGCTTTTTCTGCTTTATGGCCAGTTTTGAAACAAGAGAGAAAAAGCAAGTTAGCTGAAGGATAATTCGATATTGAGTCCAGTAGGCTGAAGCAAGCCCAGATGGAAGATGAGGTTGCATTGCTCAAGTTTATGCTGGGCTTCATTATAACACCACAGGAAGCCACAGGCAGATTAGTCAGAGTGGGAGTGGAATGGAGCATTGAAGGGCATCTTCACCATTTGAAAAGTTGAACTTCAAACCTTGCAACTACTTCACTAGAACTGCTATAATCTACAGCAGTTTTAAAGCAGTGAATTAAGTCAAGTCATGTAATTCAATGCTCTCAAGCTAATACATACTATTCTGCAAATGTGGCAAGAATTAAGATAACTTTAATTATTCTTTTATTCAAGCACTCCACTACTTAGACAATCATTTACTTGTAAAGCAATTAAATAATCACAGCACCATTAATTTTAATAGTGCTGATCTAATGATTGTTTTACAATATGTATTGAGTATACAATAGCCATTAGGGTGCAGAGTGCACCCAAGGGCTCCAGCTGCCATCTTGCAAGTGACAATGCAACCTATCATTTTCAGCTCACACACTGAAATTGAGGATGCACAGGCACCTGGGATACACAGTGACCTAATGAAATTAGAATGGGAGCAAAAAAGACTCTTTGATGTGGCTTCATTTGTTGTCCGATAATGCAATGGAAACAACCATCGTAAAAAGGACTCTAAAGCTATATTTATCTGAGCTGTGCAAACAAGATGATTAACACTTCTGAATTGACTACAGCATTCAAATGTGTTTATTATCCACTTCTTAATTATATGTGCCCATAGCCGTCAGATTAGACTCCAAAACCGATGGATTGGAAAAACATCTATTATTACTAGAAGTAAACCTTCTGTTAACAGTTATAAAATGAATTCTGGTAGCTCAAAGACTAAGACTCTGTTGAAGCTATTTACAATGGTTGAATTGAAATGGAATGAAGAGATTACAATGTTTTGCCTTAATCCACTGCACACCAAATCAGATTGCTGGGAAAAATCACAATCACACTCAGAAAACAGGATATTACCTACTCCTTTAGTGTACCACAGCAGCACCACTCCATTCTCAATTTCCAATTTCAATTCAGTGTATGGTCCTGTTACAAATCAGGGGAAAGATTTATTTTATACGAGTGTTGGCTCATTTATGCAGCATTACAAGGGAGCTCCCAGACATCGCCCCAAATTGGCAAAGTACACAAAAGAAAATGAGAAAATTTAAACTCACATTGTGACATTGCTGACAATTTCCTCCATTTTCAACTTTGTACTAGGAAATATCACTCAGCTAATGTTTGCATATAGGCACATGAAACATTGATAAGTTGATTTGGGAAAATCTGGACTATTCCAGGCAGTAGCTCCATACATGAACCAGTCAATCTGGATAGAGCCATAGAAGTTAAGATTTAACTAGATTCCCCAGTTTAAACCATTCTGAGTCATTGATGAAATATTGCAGGATGAGCCTTGCTCCAAATTACACATCAATAAAAACAAGAAAAACTCTTGCATTTAGATACCATCATTCACACCCTCAAGATACCCACAGCACTTTGCAGGTTTTTTTGTACTTTTGATATGTGGTCAGCTCAGTAATGTAGAAAATGCGATTGCAATTTTTTGTTTAGTTAAACTGCACAAACAGCCACGGAAAAACAATGAGATAATCAGAGAGACTCAAGAGACTGCAGATGCTAGAATCAAGGTCAAAAAAACAAACTGCAGGAGGAACTCTGTGGGTCAGGCAGCATCTATGGAGGGGAATGGACAGTTGTTATTTCAGGTCAAGAGCCTTCATCTGAACTGAAAGAGTAAAGAGGAGATAGCCAGTATAAGGAGGTGAGTGGGAGGGGTGAGGTAAGAGCTGGCAAGCGATAGGTGAATCCAGGTGAGGCGGGGCAATAGGCAGATGACGTTAGGTGGGGGAGGGAAGGGTGGAAATAGTAACAGAGGCTGGAAGGCGAGAGGTGGAGGCAACAAAGGGCTGCAGATGAAATCTGATCGGAAAGGAAGGTGGAGCGTGGAACCAGTGGGGGGAGGGAACTCAGTGAGAGGTGTGGTTGGGTGATGGGCAGATGGAGTGGGTAGGGAGGGAAAAAGAAACAGGGTGATGGGGAGCGGGTCGAGGATGTGAGTAGGAAGACCTGGGTAGATGAGAAGACGAGAAGATGAGAAAAAGGATGGGGGGAGCAGGTTACCTGAAGTGGGTGAATTCAATGTTCATGAGATAATCAATTTTAGTAAAAGCTGATGCATAGATGTTGAACAAGCCATCATGTAGGCCTCAGTAGTGTCATGGCATCGGTTAAGTCCACAACACCAACATTTCAATGGAATCAGAGCCTAGCATCTCACTCAAAGACAACATCATCTACAGTACACCACTCTGTCTACACTGAACCTAGCTAAACTTTCTATCTTTGCATTGCACTGTAAGCCACCCTTGGGGCATGTAAGATGGATCTGGACATTCTTGATTTGTGCAGCTTGGCACCCAAGGCAAGTTAAAAGGTTTGAATAAATCCACAAGAGTGATCTTATACATTGACTGATGCCAACTGTGACCTTTCAATTCATTTCTGAAAGCACTACAGGAATGCAATTACTGAAATGTGCAGTTTCATTTTTTGGTTTCAAAGGGGTTGAGAATTTGGGGGTGGATGAGAGAATGCGGAGGTGAAAATGGACATGATGTTATGCTTCAATGGAATGTAGAATTAAAAGGAGCAAATGATGTGCCTGAAATTTACAACCATGAGAGCATCTTATTAAAGCATAATCCTGCTTTCAGACCACAGCCATGCATTCACAACTCCACAAGGATTGTTGGATAGCAATGAGTGATAGCTTGTATTACTTCCATCACTTCTCATTCAGGGTCACTGGGACCATTTGGAAAATTCCCAACATTGTCATAGGTTAGGTCAAGTAACTCATTAGATGTTTCCTAACCACTGGGGAGCTCCATTACTATTAGTTAATTTCTCAAGAAATCAAATTGGTCTTGCCAGCTGTTGACTTGCTCAATGTTTGCAGATGCCAGAGTCTAGTAAATTGTTATACTGAATATGCTAAACACATTCAACCAATTGTTGGCAATGAATACCCAACACTAATTTCCCCTCACTGTGTTTTTCTGACCCATGAGAACGATTAACAAATTGATTTTTAGGTTGTATTCCTTGACTCTTGGGTGGGGGGGGGGGGGGTGTGGGGAAGCCCATTTCCCTACATGATCAAGTAAGCACTTACCTTAGCTGCAGGCAAGAAAATATCAGAACAGAACTTCAAAACAAAATAATCTTAGCTCTTGGTTGTAGTCTGTGCCTCCAAGTTCATAACGTTATAAAATAACACTATAAAAACTACCCTCTGCCACCAATTCCCACCATTTAAAATTTTAATTTTTAAAATGTATTAAACAGTAATCAAACATTTGAAAATCTGTAAAAACAGCTGAACAATTTGTTTTGAAATTTGCTAACTATGGGTACATCAAGACTTAACTATAAATCCATAGTAAAAGTTACATTAAATTAGCTTGGTTCTTTCCAGATCAACTACTACTTTCAGAGGTGCATTTAAACAATTTGTTAATTTGAAAAGTATAGCATGATTATTGACTAGAAATTGGTTATTTAATTAAGTATTCATTAATCCGAGTAAAAAAATGCCAAAATATACTTAGGTGCTCTGTGCCATGTCACCCTACTCACCTTGTCACACACACAGGGGGAACAGAGAGGGGGATCAGTGCTTACAGGCCTCAGTCAAGGGTATGCACCCATCAGAGAATGGGAAAAATGATAGGAATGATGAGCTGCCTGCCGAGATTTCAGGGAATCAACCTGCCCTGCTGATAAAGGCAGTTAGAGGGCTGGGTGGACCTACTCCCAGGGATGGACCAAGATGACTGTCTCTCTCACAGCCCAGGTGTAAGACGGACTAAGTACATGCCGCCCCTACCTCTGGGCCATCAGTGCTGAGCGTTGTTTTGCTCTCACTGAAGAATGCAGATTGACGGCTCAGGAAGGATAGAAACTTGTTCTCAACAGTAGTCACAAGACAACACTATTGCTAACCATATCAAATTCAACAATTTCAGCTAACTCGTGTACTCTGCATCTGAACTGGAGAGGTCTACTGTAGATCACCACCACCATTATTGAACCATTGTAATAAATGATTTGGCCACATCTCAAGTAATGTGTCTTTTTCTAAGGATCACACTTTAGGAAACCCCTGAAGCCCTTACAGAAGGTGCGGAACTGATTTAATGGAAAGATTTCAGGTATAAGGGACCTTAGTTATGTGGAGAGACTGAAGAATTAGAGGGCCTTGGAATAAGAGGTGGGAATGGATCTGATGGAGATATTTAAAATCAGAGTATTTAGAAAGTAGTTCCCGATGTAAAAGGGTTAAGAACTAGAGGACAAGGAATGAAAGTAATTATCAAAAGAAAAAAATGACTTTTTAGAAACATTTTATGCAGTGATTGACTGGGATCCAGTAAGCATTGCTGGAACAGGTCATGGAAACAGATTCAAACTTGGTGTTCACAAGGGACTGGAATAAATATTTGAAAGAAAACAAAACTGTAGGGATTTGTGATGAGGGCAGAAAAGTGAGACTGGCTTGATTGCTCTTGCATAGAACC
The DNA here is from genome assembly GCF_009764475.1 of Pristis pectinata. Taxonomy (NCBI): domain Eukaryota; kingdom Metazoa; phylum Chordata; class Chondrichthyes; order Rhinopristiformes; family Pristidae; genus Pristis; species Pristis pectinata. Next base: position 40,516,011 of record NC_067421.1, read on the forward strand.
AGTGAAGACTCAATAGTCCACATAGCTTCCTTCAGAGCTGTAGCTCATGACCCTGTAAATGTAGGAATATATTTACTTATTATTTTCTCTTCATAATAAGCCACAAAAGATCAGAATGACAAAATCTGAGGGAGAGTGTCATCTGAAAAATCAGTATCAGCTGCAATAAATTGGAAGCAAAATACTCACAATTCATTCACACTTTTAGTTTTACCATAATTAAAATACTGTAAATCCTAAAATTTCATCAACAGCATGACTTCATCTTTCCTAATGGGGTGAAAAAAAGTGGCTGAATAACTTCTTACCAAATTTACCCTCGGGAATAGAAAGCATTTTGTCCTTTTGAACCATTCTGAAATGAGTGATTGACTACAAATCTAATTCAATGAATCTTCAAGGATTTAAAGCAACAATGCATCCTTCATGAAAACATAAGGTTAGATTTCTTATAGTTCCCATTGGAGTTGTAGGAAATTCCTCATTTCTAACCTTCAGAGGTCACTGCATGTTAGAAACATAGAAAACCTACAGCACAATTCAGGCCCTTCGGCCCACAAAGCTGTGCCGAACATGTCCCTACCTTAGAAATTACTAGGCTTACCCATAGCCCTCTATTTTTCTCAGCTCCATGTACCTATCCAAAAGTCTCTTAAAAAGACCCTATTGTATCCGCCTCCACCACCGTTGCCAGCAGTTCTTTAGGGATTTGACAACATTATAAGCAGTGTAATTTTTTTTTAGAAAGATAAAGAGAAATTGGAACAAGACCAACTACACCAAATAGTACAACACCTTTTTTATCAAGAAAGGAAAATCTGGTCACTTGCTACTGCAAGTGGTCTTTTTAATACACTTGTCCATTAAAAACATTATGGAAGTTTGGCTCAGCAACAAGACACGAGAACATTTGTCCCTTCAGATGGTTAAAGCAAAAGCAAAACAAGTATAAGCTATTGCACTAGGTAACCATGTACTCTTACTGTTACTCCATAAATGTGAAAGACTCATAATTCAAGAGCACCATAGGAACAAGCAAGCCATGAACATCTTTCTCACGAGTATAAGAACAGTTTGAGCACAAGATTCCTTGCAGCAAAATTCTATCCTGTCACTATCGGCTTTTAAAGAAGTTGGATCATATTGACTGTTTATCAATTTATACCTGGACAATTTGAGCTCCCTACTCTGATTCATGTCACATAAGTCATTGAAAAAAATACTCAAAACAATGGTTTTTAGAAAGTGTACCAGAGATCAAACTTGCCACAATCTCATGGGAGGAAAAACGTGAACAAGAATCTGTCTTGCTCCTAGGGAGAGGGCAGGGCAAAGGGGCGGGAGGGGAGATATAAATTCAACCTAGTTTGTCATAATTCCAAATGACACATCCAGCATTCTAAATGTGCATAATATGAAGCAGGAGTGTTAGGCAAATTTGGAAATATTTGTTCCAAATCAATCTCATTCATTTAACCAGCTACTTGAGAATGGGTCAATTCTTCAAACAAGAACATACAAGCATAGACGGAATAATAATTCCACAAAATACGAGCAGGCCACTGAGTTTCTTCAACCTATTTTGGCATTGAATTTAAAGAATTGAAATGAAACTTGTAAGCTTGCAGTCTATGGAAAATATTAGTAAATTACATTGCATCTTTCATGCAACTTAATGCAATAAAACTTGATGGACCAATTGACAATTTTTTGATTAAACACCTAAGTCACTTAACTAAGCAAAATGTGATGCCATCATATAAGGAGATGTTAGAACAATGATCAAAACTGGACTAAACAGTAAGCATTAAAAGAAAGAAGGCAAAATTTAGGAAGAATTTTACAGCTTAAAACCTGGAAGTATAGCTGAAAATGATGTACCTATAAAATTGAAGGTATGTGAGAGGTCAGAACTGGAGGAGCTCAGAGGTCTTGGGGTGCTGCAGGATTGAAGCAGATCTAAATTTGAGAAAGATAAAACTACTAAGAGATTATAAATAAAAGTAAATGGTTCACTTTGAAAATACAATGGCTATTGTGTTTTCCAAACGTTTACAGCAGAATCATCCCATTTGAATTGTTGAAGTAAGTTGTCCCATTCCAGCTGGAGAATGTGAAGATATTATAATTGGCTTCTCCAAATCTGGTCAAGAAGAGAAAATAATATCACTAGAGTTCACTCTGCTGATATCCATTACCAACTCCGACAGAAAATTGCATGCTTATGAATGTAAAATAAAGATTGCATTGAACTGTGCTGTTTTGTCTATTGATTCTATTGCTAGGTCGAGACATCAAAAAAAGGTAACACTAATGAATGATTTGTACAAGAACGTCAAGGTTTGCACTGTTTTGTAATTGTATATAGTTTGTCTTTTATTATGAATAAAGTTTATTTTGTAAAATAAAAAAAAATCAAAAGTCTCTCGATGGACACTCTGGGGTGGCTCCTAGAGCAGACTGTCCAGGCCATCTGGCAGAATGCCTCATCGCCAGAACTCACCAACAAGCACAAAGACCTCGCTTGGCTGGTGGTGAGAGAGGCCCTCCCAGTCAGATCCTTCCAGCATGGTTGGGGCATCACCCCCAGCGCGCGCTGCCTCCAGGAGGACTGTGCTGGGGATGAGACAGTCGCCCACCTCTTTGCGGGCTGTGGGTTTGCAAGGAGGGTGTGGCGAAAGATGCAGGGGTCCTTGTCACGGTTCATCCCCAGCAGCTGCGTAACAGAGGATTCTCTGATCTACGGGCTGTTCCCTGGGACACACATAGAGACGGACATCAACTGCTGCTGGAAGGTCATCAACTCGGTGGAAGACGCCCTTTGGTCTGCCCGAAAATTGTTGGTCTTCCAGCACTGTGAGATGTCTGTAGGGGAATGCTACTGACTGGCACATTCCAGGCTGCAGGAGTACGTGCTGAGGGACGCACTGAAGCTGGGCGCAGCCAGCGCAAGGGCTCGGTGGGGAAGGACGACAGTTTAGGGTTCTTCTGTCACTGGAGAGGGAAGGGCGGGGTCAGGTGAGGAAGCTCCTCAAATATTGTAAATATGGGATTGGAGTATTACCCCAGGGAGCCACATGTGTGGCATCGGTGCTGTGTTTTTTATATATAAAAAGGTAAACTAAGAATGGAACTGTACACAAATGTAAAGGTTTGAACTGTTTTATTATTGTATATAGTTTCTTTTATTATGAATAAAATTTATTTTGTTAAAAAAAAGTCTCTGATTGTTCAAGATAGTGGAAGTATCAGCAATAGCTATATATTATCAAGCATGAACTCCCTTCTTGTATGCTGAGGGAAAAGATTGAATGGTTGGAATAATTTTTTTGTTCTTTTTTCTCGACAGCTCTGCCCTGGACAGTAATTATTCCTAGTGTCACTCGTTAAATGCTTGTGTCACCTCACTACATAAATATTGAGTTATTCTGGATTCTATAGTGATGGCCTATAATCATCAGTATGAAGGAATGAAGACTGAAAATTCAAACAATGCCCGTAATATCCATTGTGTGTTTTAATATGCTCAGCACCTAAATCATTGATTGTAGATTCTTTCAGTTTTTGCAAAGTAATTGATAATTCATATTCTAACGTCCTAACAACCTGGGGTCCACATGAATTTTGGACAAAGCAACCAAGCTCGGATGTTCCACCATGGATGATGTCCAAGGATCATGCATGGCTAAAGATCGGATAAGGACAGCATGAGTATGGTGATGCATCCCGGAATGCTGACCACCACTCACGTAGGCAATACATCTGCACAAACAAGACAAAAAGTTGCGAACACTAATGAAGCAGATGGGTTGTTCTATCAGTGTGTTGGGTCCAGATATTTTGAGAAGGGGAGGGGATGTGAAGACAACTCAGGTGTTGGGGGATGAGAGCAAAGTAAATGTACCTGTGGAAATGATTGAAGGAGCAGGAAGAATCAGGGAAATAGCTGGGTAGAAGGGAAAGGGGTATAGTGTTTGGAGACTTGAATGAGGTGGGCCTGAAGATATTAACGCAAACAGGGTGATGGAGATGTTCAGTAATAATGAAAATATTAAAAATCTATCATTTGTTGTTCATTGTATATGTCAGCAGCCTCCAAGTATACATGCATCATACATACAGAGGACCCAAACCTGATTTCCAGCCAGCCCACTCCCAACCCCCCCTTATCCCCTCCCCTACCCTGACCTATCCTCCCACTCCCCCTCTTGTTCCCTCCCCTACATCCACCTCCTATCCTTCATCGCACTCTTCACCCCTGTACCACTCCCAACCCCTTCACCTCTTTCCTCTCACCAGCTCAGCCCCTCAACCCTCCCTCCCCCTACCCTTCCTTCTCTAGCCCCAACTCTAACCCCTGCCAGGTCTTTACCATCCCCCCTGACCTCCCCATCTCTGAGGCTGAGTGGTCTGTTCTCAGCAAAGGCTTCACCTTCGTACCTCTACGCCCCCACCTTAATGAATTCTGAGCCCAGCACGATGCTCTCTTTTTCCGCTGTCTCCACCTCTGTGCCTTCTTCTTCAGTAAGAAGTCCTCTCCTGCCTCCAGCCCTCTTCTTCCATCTGGACTCCCCCATTGGGCCTGTTACCTTCCCTGGACCTATTCATAGCCAACTGTCAGCACGACACCAACCGCCTTGACTTTTCTGCTCCCCTCACCCACTCCAACCTCACCCCTTCTGAACGCTCTGCTCTCCACTCCCTCCGCACCAACCCTGACATTGTCATCAAACCAGCCGACAAAGGTTGTGCCACGGTAGTCTGGTATACTGACCTCTAGCTTGCAGAGGCCAGACGCCAAATCTCGGACACTTCCTCCTACCTACCCCTTAACCATGACCCCACCAAGAACCACCAGGACATTATCTCCTGCACCATCACTTACCTCATCACCTCAAGAGATCTCCCCCCCCACAGCTACTAACATGATAGTCCCACAACCTAGGTCTGCCCGCTTCTAACTTCTCCCCAAAATCCACAAGGAGGACTGTCCGGCAGATCTATTATCTCCGCAAGCTCTTGCCCCACAGAGCTCATATCCTTGTACCTGGACACTATCACGTCCTCCCTGGTCCAATCTCTTCCCACCTACGTTCGTGACACATCACACGGCCTCCAACTTTTCCATAACTTGAAGTTCTCCAGCACGCACAACCTCAAATTCACCATGAACGTCCAGTCCCTACATACATCCATTCCCCTAATGACAGCGTCACTGCCCTCTGCTTCTTTATTGACCAGAGACAGAACCAGTCCCTTTCCACTTACACTCTCCTCCGCTTGGCTGAACTTGTCCTCACCCCAAACAACTTCACTTTCGATTCCTCTCACTTTCGACAGACCAAGGGCGTAGCCATGGGCACTCGCATGGGCCCCAACTATGCCTGCCTCTTTGTTGGCTACGTTGAACAGTCTCTGTTCCAAGCCTACTCCAGCCCCATTTCTCAACTCTTTCTCCGCTATATCGATGACTGCAATGGTGCCACCTCTTGCACCCGTGAAGAACTCGACAGTTTCATAAATTTCGCCACAAATTTTCACCCTGCTCTCCAATTCACTTAGACTATCTCTGACACCTCTCTCTCATTCCTCGATCTTTCCATCTCAGGAGATTCCTTATTCACTGACATCTTCTACAAACCCACTGATGCCCACTGCTACCTTGATTACAGCTCCTCCTACCCGGTCTCTTGCAAGGATGCTATCCCGTTTTCTCAATTTCTCCGCCTCTGCCGCATCTGCTCCCATGATGAGGCTTTCCACTCCAGGACATCCAAGATGTCCAACTTCTTTACTAACTGTGGCTTCCTCCCTACTGTGGTCGAGAGAGATTGCACCTGCATCTCTGTTATTTCCCACAACTCTCCTCTCACTCTCACTCCTCCCAGACCCAACAGGGATAGGGACCCCTTGTCCTCACATTTCATCCTACTAGCCTACGTATCCAACACATCATTCTCCACCACTTCTGCCATCTCCAATGGGACCCCACCACCAGACATACCTTCCCCTCCCCACCCCCTTCTGCCTTTCGCAGAGAGCACCCTCTCCGCAACTCCCTCGTTCACTCCCGCTCCCACCCCAGGAACTTTCCACTGCCCCCACCACAGGTGCAATGCCTACCCCTACAGCACCTCCATCCAGGGACCCAAACAGTCCTTCCAGCTGAGACAGATTCACCTGCACCTCCCTTAATATCATCTACTGCAATTGGTGCTCCAAGTGTGGCCTCCTCTACATTGGTGAGACCAAACGCAGACTAGGTGACTGTTTCGCAAAATACCTGCGCTCTGTCCATGACTGCGATCTGCATCTCCCCGTTGCCAGTCACTTCAACTCCCCCTCCCATTCCACCACAGATATGTCAGTCCTCAGCCTCCTCCACTGCCAGGAGAATTTCAAACTGGAGGAACAGCACCTCATTTTCCGTCTTGGAACTTTGCAGCCTAACGGCATGAACATTGAATTCTCCCACTTTAAGTAATCCCCACACCCTCCACACCCACCATGCCTCTTCTCTTCTTCCCTTTCCTAGCCTTTGACTTTTTTCTACTGCCCCCTTTTTTCCTCCTTACCTTAGACCCATCCCCCGGTGGATCTGCTCTCCCCACCTCCCCCGCACCTACCTATCACTATCTCTTACCTGCATCTACCTATCACCTCCCTGGGCCCACCCCGCCTCCCCTCTTTTGTCCACCTATCACTGCTCTGCTTTTCCCTCCTATATACTGGGCTTCCCCTTTTCCTATCTTCAGTCCTGAAGGGTCCTGACACGAAATGTTGACCGTCTGCTTTTCTCCATGGATGCTACCTGGCCTGCTGAGTTCCTCTAGCATCATAGTATTTTTCATCTAGATTCCAGCATCTGCAGTCCTTTGTTTCTCTAATTTCCAGCCATTTCTGCACAAAGTACATGATCAAGCTTTTCAAAAAAATCCCACTCCATGTTTGGCTATCTGATGGAAATTCTGGATCAAAATATTACACCAAAACAGCTATGCAAGGGAAGCTGTAAAGATATGCCTTTGTTAGAGTGACTAAACTCAGAAAAAACTCAGCAAATTCCTTGAATGGATATTTCTGCTTACTTCCATTAAAGTGAATTCCAGGGGTTTGTTGGGATGGCTTTTTATTTTATTTAAAATAAGCCATCCTAATGGTTTCAGGAATAGTCACAAGAAAATTGGCCTTATTTTCAGATGTGGTCTCGCGCCTTAAGTATTAACTTTCATAGATACGTCAGACTCATTACATATTTGCAACATTTTGGGTTTTATTTCAAATTTCCAACTTCTTTGTACTCCAAAAAGTAATTATGAAATTACAAAATAAAATCAGAGAAGTGTATTGGGCCTTGGAGAAGCATGCTGTCCACAGTCACTTAATGAAGATAGAAAAGTGGTTCAGTCACTGAAGCTCACTTTTACAGCATTGTGGGTTTCATTTTGCTCTTAACAAACAGTGTTTTTTGGCTTGATCACAAAAGATACCTTATTTTACTCAGAAGTGCAGTCAGATTTTATCTCTGGGTTATAGCCATCAACCTAGCTATAGTTTTATCAGGTGTGAGATTTCTCACTCACAAGCGAGTAAGAACAAACAGGTTTATTCAAAGAACCTGACAATGACAAGAGAGTGTGAAACACCTCAAAGGTGCTTATTTTAAGTGTTGAACTGGTAACACTCTGCAGACTATGTGCAAAAACCCTGCAGCAATTACATTTCCTGAATACCTCAATATTATTCCACTGAGACTGCAAAATAAAACCCACTGGAAAATAAATGAGACATTATGCTCACCTGAAACAAGTTTTATTAAAAAAAATTAAATTTACTGTAGGATGAAGAATCACTGATCTCTTTTATTGTACATTCTGCAATGTTAATGTTAATTGTTGAGCTGGAATCAACATTTGTTAATGTACATCAGGGCCACTTTGGTTGTAGCTTCATAACTCACTAAACTACAGGAGGGTACCAGAAGATTGGACAGCCAGCCAATGTGACTCCCTTGTTCAACATAGAAGGGCAAAAGGCAGGGAACTACAGGCCAGTTAATTTTAACAGTTATTATTGGCAAGACGCTACAGTCAATAATCAAAGAGGAAATAGCTAATCATTTAGGAAAACTGAATACAATTAAGCCTAACCAACATGATTTTATTATGAAAGATAAATCATATTTGACATAGTTGCTCAAGTTCTTTGAGGATGTGACAGGGAGAGTTGATAGAGGGGAACCTGTAGATGTAGTGTATTTAGATTTCCAAAAGACATTTGACAAGCTGTTACATAGGAGGCCGATGCATGAATTAAAAACCCACGGTATTGAAGGAATGACGTTAGAATGGATTGAAAACTGGCTGTCTCACAGAAAAGTGAGTTTGAATAAATGGTTCTTTTCAGACTGGGAGGAGGTAACTAGTGGAGTACTGCAGGGATCAGTTCTTAGCCTTCTGTTGTTCACTATTTACATTAACGGTCTTGAGGAAAGAATGATATGCAAGGTTTCCAAACTTACCAACAATATGAAAATAGGTAGAAAAGCATGTTGTGATAAGGATACTGTGATTCTGCAACAGGATATAGTTAGAATGCGTGAGTAGGTAAAAGACTGGCAAATGGAGCTTAATGTGGGGAAGTGAGACTCTATAATTCGGTAAATCAAAAGGCCGATTATCTATATGGGGAGAGACTGTGTGAAGTACAGAGGGATCTTGAGTCAGAGAGCACTAAAGCACAGAAACAGGCCCTTCGGCCCATCTAGTCCATGCTGGCCTGGTTTTCTGCCTAGTTCCATCTATCTGCACCAGGACCATAGCCCTTCATACCTCTCTCATTTATGTACCTGTCCAAACTTCTCTTAAATGTTACAATTGAACCCGCATCCACCACTTCTACTGGCAGCTCATTCCACACTCGCACCACCCTCTGAGTGAAATAGTTCCCCCTCAGATTCCCCTTAAATATTTCACTGTTTACCCTAAACCTATGACCGCTAGTTCTAGTCTCACCCAACCTGAGGGGAAAAAACCTACATGCATTCACCCTATCTATACCTCTCATAATTTTGTATACTTCTATAAGATCTCCCCTTATTCTCCTGTGCTCCAGGGAATAAAGTCCTAACCAATTCAACCTATCCTTGTAACTCATGTCCTCAAGTCCTGGCAACATCTGTGTAAATTTTCTCTGCACTCTTTCAAGCTTATTGATATCTTTCCTGTAGGTAGGTGACCAGAACTGCACACAATACTCTAAGTTTAGCTTCACCAACATCTTATACAACTTCAACATAACATTCCAACTCCTGTACTCAATGCCCTGATTTATGAAGGCCAATGTGCCAAAAGCTCTCTTTAGGACCCTATCTACCTGCGATGCCACTTTCAAGGAATTATGGATCTGTATTCCCAGGTCCCTCTGGTCTACTGCATACCTCAGTGCCCCTACCATTCACTGTGTAAGTCTTACCCTGGTTTGTCCTCCCAAAGTGCAGCACCTTACACCTGTCTGCATTAAATTCCATCTGCCATTTTTCAGCCCATTTTCCCAGCTGGTCCAGATAATCTTGCAAGCTTTGATAGCCTTCCTCGCTGTCCACTCTGCCCCATTCTTGGTGTCATCTGTAAATCTGCTGATCCAGGTCACCACATTATCATCTAAATCATTAATATGGATGATAAACAACAACGGATCCAGCACCGATCCATGCGGCTAGTCCCAGTCCTCCAATCAGAGAGACAACCATCTACCACCACTCTCTGGCTTCCCCTGCTAAGCCAATGTTCAATCCATTTCACTACCTCATCCTGAAGGACAAGTGACTTAACCTTCTGGATCAGCCTCCCATGCAGGACTTGCTAAAGTCCATGTAGACAACGTCCACCACCTTCCCTTCATCAATCTTCCTGGTAACCTCCTCGATAAACTCTATTAGATTGGTTAGACATGACTTGCCATGCACAAAGCCATGTTGAATATCCCTAGTCAGGCCCTGTCTATCCAAATATTTATATATCTTTTCCCTCAGAACACCTTCCTATAATTTATCCACCACTGATGTCTGGTTCATCAGCCTATGATTTCCCAGCTTATTCTTAGAGCCTTTGAACACATTAGCTATCTTCCAGTCCTCTGGCACCTCACCTGTGGCTAAGGACATTTTAAATATCTCTGCCAGGGCCCCCTGCAATTTCCGTGGGGACACCTCATCAGGTCCTGGGGATTTATCCACCTTTATTCACCTCAAGACAGCCAGCACCTTCTCTTCCGTAATCCGGATATGGTCCATGACCTCACCATTCTTTTGCCTCAGCCCTTTAGTTTCTGTCTCCAGAGTAAATACGGATGCAAAAAATTCATTTAAGATCTCCCCCATCTCTTTCAGCTCCATGCATAGATGACCACACTGATCTTCAAGAGAACCAATTTTGTCCCTTGCTATCCTTTTGCTCTTAATATAGCTACAGAAACCCTTGGGATTCTCTTTCACCTTGTATGCCAGAGTAACCTCATGTTCTCTTTCAGCCCTCCTGATTTCTCTCTTAAGTGTTCTCTTGCATTTCTTATACTGCTCAAGTGCCTCATTTGATCCTACTGCCTAAACCTGATATGTATCTCCTTTTTTCTTTACCAGGGCCTCAATATCCCTTGATAACCAAGGTTCTCTAAATCCGTTAGTCTTGCCTTTTATCCTAACAGGAACATACAGATTCTGTACTCTCAATATTTCACTCTTGAAGGCCTCCCACTTACCAAGCATCTCTTTGCCGGAAAACAACCTATTCCAATCCATGCCTGCCAGATCCCTTCTGATGCCATCAAACTTGGCCTTCCTACAGTTTAGAATCTTAACCCAAGAACCAGTCCTATCCTATGGAATTATGATCACTAGATCCAAAGTGTTCCACTACACTCACTTCTGTCACCTGCCTGTCTCATTCCCTAAGAGGAGATCCAGTATTGCATTCTGTCTAGTTGGGACCTCTACATATTGATTAAAGAAACCTTCCTGAACACATTTCACAAACTTGATCCCATCCAGTCCTTTTACAGTATGGGAGTCCCAGTCAATACATGGAAAGTTAAAATCACTTACTATCACAATTTTATATTTCCTGCAACTGTCTGCTACCTCTCCACAAATTTTCTCCTCTAAATCCTGCTGACTATTGGGAGGTCTATAATATAATACCATTAATATGGTTATCCCTTTTTTATTCCTCAGTTCCACCCAAATTGGCTCGGTAGTTGAGCCCTCCAGTATGTCCTCTCTAAGCACTGCTTTGACATTTTCCCTGATAAGTAATGCCACCCCTCCCTCTTTGACACCTCCCCCTCTATCATGTCTAAAACAATGGAATCCTGGAACACTGAACTGTCAGTCCTGCAACCAAGTCTCACTAATGGCTACAACATCATAATTACACATACGGATCCATGCTCTAAGTTCATCTGCCTGACCTATAATACTCCTTGTATTGTTACGGACTCAGTGAAAGTCCCTTTAAGATAGAGAGTGTGTGTGTGTATGTGTGTGTGGGGCGTGCTTACGTCAATAGAAGATAAAGGACGTAATGACGTTGTTGAAGAAGTCAGAAGAAGGAGAGAGAGAGAGAAGGGAGAGAGACACCAGCCTGCTTGTTTTCTCTATCGATGGATGAGAAACAATAACTGTGTTTGCCACTGAAATCCATGTATGGAAGTTGGAAGTAATCCGGTGGAGTTCACTTTGTTGCTGACCTGTAGAAGGAAACAGGTATTTGTGTGTGGACGACCACGGTTCGGATGCTTGCGGGGTGAGGAAGTCACTACCGAGTAAACACTGAAGTGTCGTTTGGGTTCCATCGTGGAACATTTGGATTTCGTATGTACTCTCTCTATGTTTTTCTACATCTACATCTTATCTTCAGACAACGATGGTTGTTGAAGAAGCCCTTGCTCATGTTTCACCTTATGGCTTGCGGAACTGAACTTTAAGAACCATTCTGGAACTGGGAGTTTTGGATTTTGTCACACACACACACGACGAGTTTAGTTTTGGGGTTAACGTTCAAGGTTTAACATTTTTGAATTCTAACATACTAACATTTTTACTTTTATTTTACGTATTATCATAAGTAGTGATTAATAAAATAGTTTTTAACACTGAATCATGCTCAGTGTGTTTCTTTTGTTGCTGGTTTGTGACAGTATTGAAATAGATGCAACTCAGAACATCAGTCCCACCATGCTCAACCTTTCGGTTTCCATCTTTGCTTGTAGTCTTAACATCTATTTTCCCCACAGCCTGTCCAGTTGCTGTCCTGCCACTCTGGTTCCTACCCCCCTGCAACTGTAGGTTAACCCCTACCCCCCAACCCCCATCCCCCCGATCTAGGTGTTCCAGTGCATGAATCACAAAAAGTTAGCAGGCAGGTCCAACAAGCAGCTAAGACAGCAAATTGCATTTTGGTCTTCATTGAAAAGGGGTTAGAGTTTAAAAATAGCGAGGTTCTGTTATGATTGTACAGGCATTTGGCGAGGCCTCATCTGGAATATTGTGTAAAGCTTTGGTCCTCTTATCTTGGAGGCAATACAAGGCAATGTTCAGGATTTGGTTAATGCTTAGGATTTGAGGGTTGCCCTGCCAAGAGAGACTAAGTAATTTGGGTCTGAATTCATTGGAGTTTAGAAGAATGAGGGGTAACTTATTCAAATATATAAGATCCTAAGGGGGTTTGACAGGGTAGATATTGGTATTTTTTTTTACTGGTGGAATCTCAAACAAGGGGACAGTCATATAAAACTGAGGTATGTAGAAATTTCCTCTCACAGAGGGTGGTGAATCTCTGAAATTCTCTGTCCTGGCAGGTGATGGAAGCTGGATCATCATAAGTATTTAAAGTGGAGGTGGATAAATATTTCTAGATTGAGGAAGAGAGGGTTATGGGAAACTGGCACAGAAGAGGAGCTGAGGCCAACAAAGATCAGTCATGATCATATTGAGTGGTGGGGTAGGCTCGAAGGGCCTGAAGGCTTATGCCTGATCCTATTTTCTTGTGTTCTTGTACTTCTGTAGTTCCTAATAAACTTGTTTGTTTTAGGTACTTTGGGTCATTATACCTGCTGCACTGTCCGAAAGCTTCATTCTGGATGGGTGAATTCACCAGGATATTGCCTGGATTTGAGGACTTTAATTATGGGGACAGATTGGATAGGCTAGGGTTGTTTTCCCTGCAGTGAAGGAGGCTAAAATCACGGGAGGCATAGGTAGGGTAATCACCATGCATTTTTATTGTGCGCTTAATTGATTTTGAACCGAGCATTACTTGGGTCTTATGCATAGTAATTTTGCAATTATTTGGACATGTGATGCAACTAAACAAAAACAAAATGGGCATTTGTCGAATAATGTCAAAAACTTAGGGTACTCTCAAGGGAGATGTTCAGAAATCAGGAAACACTGTATTACACTGACACAGACGACACATCTGCTGCTGTTTTTCTGCTTAAATTAATTTTCACAGAAACTTGTCACAGTAAACCATTTTGAGTCTAGGGCTCAAGGCAGCCATTTTACAGTGGTACTTTGCTATCCATGCAACACTAAGGGCATCCCTTTGCTATTGTGACCTTTTTCTAGTACAGTGCATATGCTATCAGGACTGTCAAGTTTCATAACACCCAACTTCACTAATAACAAAACATTTTCTTAGGAAGGAATGGTGAGAAGGAGATTGGGGAGGACATGTCCTTAAAATCTAGTTGTTGTTCTGAAAGGAGGTAACCAACAGACCTATCTCCAGCTGGTTATCACTAACAACCTTTCATCGATGGACAGAATGGCCTAATTCTGCTCCTATGTCTTATGGTCTTAACGGAACAGTTAATGTCTTGGTACTGACATTCCAGAATGTGAAGCAAAAGACTGCAGAAGCTGGAAATCTGAAATCCTGGAAACACTCAGAAAGACAGGCATTGTTTGTGGACAGAGAAACATTTAACATTTCAGTTTGATGACCTCCAATGAGAAGTAGAAAAGGTTAAAAAGGAATATGTTTGAAGTTGCAGAGGAGGAAGAGGAGTAGGCTGAACAAGGGGAATATCGATGAAGGGGTAGAGACCAATAGAGACTGAACGGCACACGTAGTGGTGATGCTGGCTGAGAGAGGATGGTGAATGAGGCTGCGATAATTCAGTTTCTCTTGGTGTTTACCCTATCTTAGATATTTCCTTTGTTCTCTCCACTCTTCCTTCTCCCCTGCATGCTTTTTTCCCCCTAATCTGAAATGTTAATTGTTTCTTCCTCCACAGATGCTGCCTGCCCTGTTAAGAACAAAACATGCTAGAAATATTTATATCCAAGGATCAAATTATCCAATTTCAATTGCCGCCTTCTTCTGCGTAAGCAATCCCTTGCTTCCACTCCATTTCTATGGTTTCTGAGGTGGCTGAGGAGTGTGCCACAGGCAGGGCAGGTGCTGTTTGATAGGTCAGGTGAGCAGCTTATTTGATGTTGTGTGTTCCTTCCACAGTTTGCGTATGGCCACTGCATATTTCAAGGACATTGTCAAAGTCTCCTTGAAACACAATGTAACATTCTCAATGACTCCTGGGAATACCCGGGAAATGAATTTTTATGACATCAGCCTCCACTGGAAAGACGTAGGCCAATTGGAAAAATTGCCCGGCCATACGCCTTGCAGCTAGAAGGGTGGACTTAGCAAATCTCCATGACAATTTTACTACATCAAATGAATAATGATAGATAACATCGCCTCTCTGAATGCAGCCTCTGTGACAGTTATCACAACTTCATTCCTACTGTATTTAGATTTATAGTATTTCACTTGTGGAAAATGTTCCTCTTAAGCTCATATCAAATAACTTTTTTAAACATTTTAGAGAGAATGGCAAATTTTCATAGAACAGAAAGTAGGAGGCGCACTGTAACTGAGTACACAGTAACCTCATGCCCAGGCAAAATCTAATTTCAGACACAACTTCCAACAAACGATATTGGCCTGGGTTAAGAATATTTCCATTTTACTTTAAATGCATATCTATTTTCTATCCATACATTTCATACTTAGCTGTTCAAAATTGCCACTTTTGCAAATACCATGTATTTTGAAATAATATCCCCTAGTTATCCACAGGTACCTTATGTGTAATGCGTTGTTTAGATTTCTGTTTAAGCAAGCTTTTAAACATTAAACAACAGGAAATCATAAATATATTGGAACACCTTCCTAATTTGAAAAGTACATAGACCATGGAAGCTGAAATTCAAATTTCTGATAAATGAACAAAATCCTGAGATAAACATTCACTTTCTTTTCCATATTAATGCAATGATAGACTGTTTCTAAAACTGCTCCCACTAACATGATTTGATTTACAATTTCCAAAAAATAGTCTGAGAGAGGCTAACAGCAAACCAGATATTACATTTTCTGCTCCGTGCCTCCCAAACTCAGCTACCTGAAACAGTCGTCAGGGTACCTTCTTTAGATGTGAATTATACTAATTCACTGCTTGAATATCATTGTTTCACAAGCAATGTCACGGGCTTTTTAAGTTGATGAACCGTGATACAGCACCAATGGTGTGAATAATTAAAATTAGCTGATGAAAGTGGAATCAAACATCACTTGACTAAACTTCTGAACAGATGTGTCATCTTAATGAAAAACCAAACAGACTGAAAATGCTTTTAATACTGAACTAAAATTATCCCCCAAAGTGTGAGACTTAAATCACCAGTAACTGCACTTGAAGGAGCCAGTATGCAAAGCAGCAACTTGTTATGGTTGCTAATTTCATTTCTCCCCAGCATGTGCTAACAGTTAGCTACCATTATTCAAGTGCGTCCATTGATGCAAGCCTGTCCCCAAGGTGTAGCATTAAAATGTAATAACTTCCACTGTAAATGAAAACAAAAACCATTAGGTTTTCCAGGGATTTGAAACCTAATACACGTCCCATCTGGCTGCCGTGATTAAGCATACAGTAGAATTGGAACCTCAGAAGGGAAATTTTGAACAGATTGGCTGTCTGACTGTCGACATGACATAGCCTTGCAACCTGAACACAACCTCCCTACTCTGTGAATAAAGTGGCCACAATGGAGAAACTGCACATTAAAATTCACATGGCAAGCCCAACTGCTTCAAACGGCAGTTCAAGGAGAAATCGACTCAGGGTCCATTAGTCTGATAAAAACAACAATTTTAAAAAATCTGCCTGGGCTGGTAGTATGAGCATCAGACTCATAAACTGCAGAAACCAAACAACATTATTTACCTGAAAGTATACATTATTTCCAACTTTTACTGAATTTACATTTGAACATATTGAAAAAAGAGCTCATGGGAAGTATAGGCGAGAAGGCATATGGCACCATAAGAAATGTTGAATACATGCAAGAATCACAATAATGTCTAAAAAAAAACCTGGTGGTAAATAAAATGGAAATACCCTCTGTCAGAAACCAAAGTAAATATGTGCCAGTGGATTTGTTTCCTGCTCATTTTATTCACAACTGAGCACTGTTATATTCTTTGGAAATCATATTAGTGGGTGGTTGCTGAACAGACTTTACGATTGTGGCAGAGGTATATCAGACAGAAACATGCAGCACCACAATTATTTGATTATTTTCAAAGAGGATTCAAAGTGTATAATGACTTTGGTAATGCCGAATGCTGAATTTTTTTTCTGGAATAAGGCATCTTGGCATTATTGTGAGGCTCAGTTGGTATGTAACTGAACCATAAAACCAATAACCACTTCATTCCCAAAGTGGACATAATTTGATCGCTTGACCTCAGTCCACCAGAATCTGAGGTCATCAAATTTTATAGGTATTCCCAGAATTTCATGGTGAAATTCACAAGAATTTCACAAGAACTGGCATCCAGGTGGCAGAAGGTGGTTCCCTTGCTTTGATATCTCACATACATTTCTGTGCACATTTTGCACCATTCTTTCTTGATACAAACTATTGTTCAATTGAACCTTTAATGCTTCAGTAAACTTATTTGTTGTCTAAACTGCAGTGTTTCAAAAATATGACAGCACATTATGTATTCTAGGTGGTCAAAGTGCAGTAATAGGAGTGCATTATTTGAACCAAGTGTCCTGCAGCATAAGAGTTATGATGCAGGAAATGACATCTGCTGGTTTCCTAACAGGTGCAAATAAAGGAAAAGTCATGGTTTAACCTGAGAAATTCTCTGTGGATTCCATGTCAAAGGTTAAAACATTAGTATTTAATAATAAACATTCTTGAAAGCATTATTTATTAGTCTGTAAGTAGCCAAGGTGCAATACACATTGGGGTTTAAGGTGGTTGAATATTTCTAGGATCTTTGAGATAATCTCAGAATGCCAGAATAGCTGGCATATTTTGAAGTAACAACTTGATATGACGAGTCTCATATTTGTGAAAAATTGTACTGGTATTGTAGTTTTCATATTGATCTAAAGCATTCAGATTCAGAGCACACTGCTAAAATGCAGAATGTAAATAAATCAAGCCACTTGTTTTTGGAACACTTATCCTCCTGGTGGTGTTAAGTGTCATAAGGTTTGATGAAAACTGACATGGGAAGTAAGTATGACAACAGGAAGTATTCAGCCACAGAACTTCGATATATTCTTATCCAACTTTCTATAGTGTCGAACAAAGGATTTCAGGATCAAATGTAGGTTTCAGGTTATGTGGGGTTAAACGCTTTAGCATAAGTGCATCAGGTCAAAAGGATATAATTCAGTTTCCATTTAAAGTCATATATCTTTACTTTTATAAGCATCTGCTTCATAAATGTCCACATTTGAAGTAGTAATTAAGTTGAATGTGGCATATAATAATGACACAACTGTACCATTAGTGGCACAACAACAACCTGTATTTGTATCTTCACTACACTAATAGGACATACTACCTTGTTGACAAAAAAAAATGCAATAAATAATCATCTGCTCTGAACTGCTCTGGAAATAAAAGCTGTAGCAGTTGATCTTATGGATATCACGACATAATTAAAACTGAAACAAGGTGAATGCAGTACCTCACCCAGCAGATAACAGTGGAAGAGGATGGTGTGGTTGAAGATAGCAGAGAGACAAGGAGGAGAGATTTGTTTGTCCCTGTCAGTCACATAGTATGTCATTGGTCAGAGGCAGTTCAGTCTGGGTCGGGCAGAGCACTGACTGCAGGGATTCAAACATGGAATATTTGAAAAAGTGGGCTTGGATTCAGGTGGTGAAACAAAATTCAAAGACTCTGGAGTAGAAAGGGAGGTAGGCCCTAGATAGGCAAGCAAGAGATGTGAATATGGCAGACTTGAAAGCTGGTGCACTGTAGCTGAGCAAGGAGAACCGTTAACAATATCAGCTTGCGGCCAGGAAGGGAAGTTGGGCAGTCAGGAAGTTGTGGGAATAGGGTTAGGAGCATGAGATGGGTCTCATGGACGTAATGTGCTTGACGAGGTAATGAAAGGAGAGAGAAGGAAAACTAGAGGAAGATACAAACTCAGGATAATGGTAGCGGTGAACCTTGGAAGAACTCTTGCCTGATGGGTGACAAGGGGCAATGGAAGCCATAAGAGCAGCTGTAAAGCAGATGTAAGTGACAAAGTTCTTGATTTCTCACACTTGTTTAAAATGTTTGTGCAGAACATTTAAGTAGATAGTCTGCAATAAAGAGAAACCAGGGGTTTCTTTACCAGAGATCATCATACTTCTCATATTTTGGGAGGTCATTTGGCCCATCATGCCAATGCAGCCTTTCAAAGCATTCCTAACAGTCCCATGTTAAGGGAGATCTTGTCCAACCAATATTATCCGATGTTTCAAAGTAGTAACAAAATATATTGATGAAGGCAGTGTTACAATATAATCTACATTAACATCATAAAGCCCTTTGACAAGATCCCACATGGAAGACTTGTCCAAAAGGTTAGAGTCTATGGGATCCAGGGCATGCTGGCAAACTGGATTCAAAATCTTCTTGATGGTGGTAAGCTGTTTTTGTCAATGAAAGCCTATAACTAATAATGTACTACAGGGATCAGTGCTGGGACCCTTACTGTTTGTTATGTACATTAACTGGATATCAGTGTAGGAATTATGATCAGTAAGTTTGCAGATGGCATGAATAGTGCTGTTGACAGAGAGGAAGATAGTTATAGGTAAAAGGATCAGATTGATCAGTTGGTGAGGTGAGTAGAACAATGGCAGATGGAATTTAAGGGTGAGATAAGAGACTGCAGATAGCGAAATCTGGAGCAACAAACTGCTGGAGGAACTATGTGGGAGGGGGTGGCGGGGGGGAAGGAATTGTTGATGTTTCGGGTTGAAACCCTGTATCGGGATAGAGTTTAATTCTGATAAATGTGAGATGATGAATTTCAGGAGGACTAATAAGATATACACAATGAATGGTAGGGCCCTGGAGAATATTAAACATCAAAGGCACCCTGGTGTGCAAGTCCAAGGATCCCTGAAGGTGGCAACATAGGTGGTGAAAAAGGCATATGGGAGACTTAAATTCATTAGCTGGGCCTTGGAATATAAGAGCAGGGAGTTTATGGTACAACTTGTTAAAACAATGGTTAGGTCACAGATGGAGTACTGTGTGCAGTTCTGGTTGATACAGTAAAGGAAGGGCATTATTGCACTGGAGACAACACAGAGGAAATTCACCAAGATATTGCCAGGGATGGAGCATTTCAGTTATAAGAAGAGATTGGATAGGCTGGATATACTTTCCTTGGAGCAGACAACATTATGAGGGGCGGATATAGGGTAGATGGTAGGAAACCCTTCCCAATGGTAGAGCAACCTGAAACAAGAGGACATAGGTTTAGGGCAAGGGGTGAGAGAGGTAGAGGGGATCTGAGAAAGAACTTTTTCCACCAAGGGTCATTGGAATCTGAACAGGTGGTGGAGGCAGATGCTTTCACAGTATTTAAGTATCTAAATGAGCATTTGAATTGCCAGTGCATAGGAGGGTACAGACCAAATGCTGATAAAATAGGATTAGTATAGAGTTACTTGATGGTTGGCATGGACATAGGGCTGAAGGGCCTGTTTGAATGACTGAATGACATTCCCCCAATTATTTCCCTGTTTCTTATTGTCTCTCACATGCCCATTCACTCCCCCCAGTTCTCCTACTACCTATTACACAGGAATAAATTTACAGCAGCCAATTAACTTACCAAATAGACCTGGAGAAACCTTAGAGACCACAGGGAGAATGTTCATAAGCTAGGTCAGGATCGATCCCAGAATATCCTGGAATAGTGACCTATTTTGAAACAGAAGCCCCACTTCTATCTTGTGAGGCTAGGTGGTGAATGAAAACAGGCCATTCGGTCATTGGGGGCCATCCCAGAACTTTACCTTGCCTGGGAGTTGAATTAGCTCTGCAAGTACCTGATACAAGCTCACATTAAATGCCTTGTGTGTGGGATTGTTATCCTGTTTAAAATTATGGCAACCCAAGGGTCTGTGCAGTTCTGTTCATCAAGGGTCACTGTATGGTAGAAATCAAAGCTGAGTCCTTTCTCCCTCTTCTAGACATTTGCAATGTTCTCAGCATCACCTAGATGCATAATGAGTAAAAAAAAATAAGTTGTGTACTTGAAAGTCTGAAAATGACCTTGCACAGAAATGAAAACATTTTACCTTTGAAAGCTAGATCGAAAAAATATACAGGTCATTCTCAAGCTATTCTATTCTGCTCAAGCTATTCTGTCCATTACACATTGTATTCTGGGCTGCAGGCCCAAGGGATGAATGGTTATCAGTAATAGTTATTTTCATAGTAAATTGAATAGTCTCACCTGGCAGATAAATTACAAGACTCAACGCATAATCTTTCATCTAGCAGCCTAATGACAGATGGATTGAGGAGTTAATTTAGCTCAATTCCCAACTACATGTTCCACAGAGTTGTAAAGGGAAAGCAAATGAACACAATTACTGCAACACCTGCCAAAAGAGTTCTGCTGCTTTTAAGTCTGGTTTGGTAACATTAGTTTTGTGCTGGCCACTTTTTACCTTTAGTTCTTCATTGGTAGAATAAGATGTAATCTGCAGTATTTGGTCTTTTATCCAGGCAGTTTTTAGTACATCGGGGAAAAATTAAGGACTTGGTTTATGACATCACTCGGAACCTTAGTGTACTCGATTATTTTTGTTGATTGTACAGAGATCAATTTTCCCTACTATATATTCAGGAATGTACTAAGTGGAGGGAAGAGGAAATTCTAATTAGGTTCATAACAAATGTCCCAGTACACATACTCCTAAGGTCACATAGCATAGTTGTAAATTATAATTAAAAGTTGTAGCACGCTTGTATCTTAATTTCTAGAAAATATTGACTGGATCTGATGGGTTAGAGAGTATCAGCAAAGTCTGATTCAGGTCTGAACCTTTCAGTAGAAGAAAAGTTTAGTTTATTGTGATCTATACATCTGCTAAATTCAACCAAATCGATGATGATTCCACTCACCAATCATTTGGTTCGAAAGTTTTTCCATTAATAATTACTATCCTATGAAACATACAGAGACATGTTAAATGTAAACAACATTGTACTCAACTGCAATGCTCACACATTTGAATAACTTCCTGATAACAATCTGTAAATGAAGAATAGTCAGTTGGACAATATTATAGAGGCCTCTCAGCATTCACTTGATTTTACCAATGAAGGATAAATGTTTTCCCAAGGCAAAGAGATAAGAAAACCTAAAGCAAAGAAAACACAGAGTTCTCTTTTGGAAAACTCTCTCTGAAGACAGTTCATTTTATAAAATGGATACCATACCTAAGGACTAAAGGTCAAAAGGCTGGTTGAAAACTTTCAGCTGAGAACAAGACTTAACCGAGTAATGCCTACCCACAAATCTCAACTGCATCAGCCAGACAGACAGTTGATAGAGGCCCAGTTGGCAGGTTGTTTCAGTGATTCGAAAAAGGCTAAAAGTTAACAGATAAGAACCATGAAATCCCCCAGAGACTTTACACACTAATAGGGCAGTGAAATGTGTCAGAAGGGAGAACTGAAATGGTATAATCAGAGAAGACAGTTGAAATGAACTCTGCATGCCTGTGCTGAAGCACAGGCCAATTTCTTCTTTTAGGGCTAATATGGACATGCTTTCTTAAGTGAGAAAGGCATGACGGCAACAACCTCTGTCAGGATTAAAACACATGCTCAAGAGGATTGAGAGAAATAGTCAACGAACTCAAGTTACCCTACACCATCTTCATACTGATCTTTGAAAATAACAGAAGCAGCTGTTTGACGAACTTAAGCCTTATTTCCACTATCAATTATGTAACCATATGAAAGTATTTCAAAGAAAGCACCTATAAATGCAAACCTTTGTTCTCATGAGCAAGGTTATAATCAAGTATCACATGACAAAAGCATAGTTGAGGAATGCTTTGAGTGAAGTTTTATGTATTATGCTACAATGTCTAGTTAGATGGAAACAGTGCGGTTTAGGTGAGGTCATTCGTCCAGGTTAGATTCTGATTTGCACTGAAGACCAGCTAAACTCAAAAGGTAATAAGTAAATCTGTCCATATTTCTACTTTCAATTGCTATATTGCTGAAGTAAAGAGAGTATAGTTTTATCCTGGGTTATACTAAATGAAATAAAAACAGAAATGCTGGAAGAACTCAGCGAGTCAGTCAACATCTGTAGAAAGAGATACCAGTGAACGAACTAGGTTGAGGGCCATTTATCAGAACCTTCAACAACTCTGATGATGGGTCTTCAACCAGAAACATTTACTGGTTTTTATTTCCACAAATGCTGCTTGATTGGCTGAGTTCTTCCAGGATTTCTGTTTTCGTATCAGATTCTAACATCTGCAGTTTTTTTTCCATTATACACAAAATGAATTTGTTTTGCAATGTTAGAATGGTTTTTGACAACTTTGATTTAGAATAATAACTTATTTCTCTTTTTCCTAGCTGAGATGGATAGGTAGCAGGCAGTGGGTCTTCTCACCGAATCATTGTAGTCTTTGTGGTAGTGATATTCACACAATGGCGTTATGTAGATAAGTACAAGACAGCATGAGTAGAGTTATAGTAGATCAACTCAAGATACAGTACACAATGGAGCTGCTCTCATTAGCAAAGGAAATCATAAACCAACAGAGGCAGTTTCAGTTCAGGCAAGCAGCAATAAGAATGTTTAAGCAGGTCTATGTTGCAAAATATTTCTGAAGAACTTTCAGCTCTGTACCTCAGTTTAAAATGAACTGTAGAGTTTATTTAAAAAGTGCACCTAAATTCTTTGAATAAAGACAAAGTGAAGTGAGTTTTGTCATTCTTATTAACAAGTTTGCAATTCGTAATTGACTAATATACAGACAGACGGTTCGATGCAACTCAATTTGTCAATTTCTAGTTTTAACTACATGTACTGTGGTTTGCTATCATAATGCTGCAATTTTATCTTCCAAGTCCCAGGAGAAATGAAAATAGCAGTTCTGAGAGAATCTGATAACATATCAGTCAAACCATAAATTAGCATTAAATTACTCAAACAGGGATAGTTGGGGTGGAAATATACACTGATGCACGTGGGTATTGTTCTGAGATGAGGCTATTGAAAAATTAGCCGTTAACCTCTAAACCTTGTGATACTAGAGTCAAGAGTACTTGGTGCCGGCTCTGAATACAAGAGGGAAAAATATTCTCCAGCAAACCATCCTGCATTTTGATAAATCTGTCATTCGCACAAAAATGGAGGAGGTATGATGAGATGGCTAATGAGGCAAATATGGGAACCACAGTCTTTTCTATAGGTGGAGGATAGGCTGGTGGGTGGTTTGTAAGGTGGTGCATTCTTTCTGCTGCTTATGCAGGGTTTCTCTGTGCTCCTGATGCATTGCCCCAAGGTTCTCATCACAATCCCAGATATTCCTTCTCCACTTTGAGCAGTCATGACCAGACTTTCCCAGAAGTTAACAGGGATGCTGAACTTCTTCAAGGAAGCTCTGAGCACATCCTTGACTCATTTTCTCTTCAGTTTAATCTCCTCTCATGACAGAGCTTGGAATAGAGTGTCAGTTTCAGAGATCTGATGTTGGGCATGTGAACAATATGTTCTGCCCACATACCAAGAGTAACCAGGATGTTAAGTGCTGGGGATGATGGCCTGGGAGAGTTTATTTTTTCCAGTGAATTTGGAGTATTTTATTGGGACAGAGTTGGTAATACTTTTCCAATGCTTGGAGACACCTGCTAAAGTCTAAGTCTCAGAAGCATTTGGAAGGACAGAGATCACTGCTGCTATGAGTTTTGTGCCAGGTCTGAGGTCTTGATCTTCAATCACCTATTTCCTCAATTGTCCAAAGGCTGTGTTAACACATTGAAGGCAGTTGTGAATTTCATCAGTGACGTCTGCTTTCACTGAGAACTGACTTCTGAGATATGGGAAATGATCCACACCTTCCAGGATCTCACCATAAACCTTCAATATCGTATGGTGCAGCAGGGTTGGTCAAAGACCTTCATCTCGTGGATGTTGAGTGCAAGGCCCATCGTCTCGTATGCTTCAGTGACATCTTGGAGCCAAGCATGTGCAAACACAAGCATACCACAGCTTGAGTACTGAAATTCCAATGAGCTTTGTTTTGGAGTGTATATGCTGTAGATTGAATACTGTCTCTTTAGTTCTGAAGATTAGCTTCACTTTTACTGGAAATGTGTTGGAGGCGAAGTACAACATTGCAGCAAATAAAGGATTAGGGCAATGATTCAGCCTTGTTTGAAACTGTTCTTCACTGAGATTGGGTTCTGTTGTGGACCCACTGGTTTGCATCATGGCTTACATGCTGTTATGGAAAAAAAATGCAAGAGAAAAATTTCTGCAGGCAGCCAAATTTGAGGAGGTTATTCCAAAGTCCCTCCTGATTGATTGATGAAATCAAAAGCTTTAGTCAAACAGAAGCTACTAAAGGGAATTAAGACTCATTTGAAGAGAATGATAGGGAGAATGAGGGCTAATCAACCACAAACATGAGGTGTTCCAGGATAGGAAGCTTTACCTTTATTCAATGGAAAAGAAACAGCTCTACAGGTACCTAAAGGCAGAGGTCCAGCAGAAAACTCATGATCTAAAGAACAGATAGTGGGTGGAAAGAGCACAAAGACTCAAGAATTCACTGACAGCCATGATATGTGTGGATTGTTCAGTGCTGTCAAAACCATCAGCAGCCTTAGCGTTCCAGGGCCCACTCCACCGAGAGCTACAAATGCTGATGAATTCATCAAGGACAGAGAGATGATCAATACCTGGTGGAAGGAACATTCTGAATACATTCTCAATCCATGATTAGAATCCATGTCCTAGTCATGGATTCCATCCACAGCGACCTATTAGGAGTCATAGAGTTGCAGAGTGTAGACACAGGCCCTATGGCCCACCACGTCTATGCCGATCATCATGCCTATTTATACTAATCCCACTTGCTCACATTCATTCAATATCCCTCAATGCCTTGCTCATTCAAGTACCTTCCAGATGCCTCTTAAATATTTTTACTGTTCCTGCCTCCACCACTTCCTCTGACAGCTCATTCCATATACCAACTAGTGTGAAAAATCCCCTTTAAACCTCATCCCTCTCACCTTCAGCCTATGCCCTCTAACTTTAGACATCCCTACCATGGCAAACAGATACTGGCTATCTACCCTATCTATCTATGCCTCCAATAATTATATATACCTCTATCATTTCACCTCTCAGCCTCCTTCACTCTAGGGAAAACAGACCCAGTCTACCCACTCCTGATGCAGGGTCTCAACCCGAAATGCTGACTGTCCTTGTGCCTCTACAGATGCTGCCTGACCCACTGAGTCCTTCTACTAGTTTGCTTTTTGCTGTAGCTCATCCATTCTGTTCTTAAGCCCTCCAATCCAGGTAACATCCTTTTCTGTACCCTCTCGAGCTTAATCACATCCTTCCTAGAGTGTGGTGACCAGACCTGCACACAATACTCCAAGTATGGCCTAACCAACATTTTGTACGATTGCGACATGATGTTCCAACTCTTATACTTATGCCTTGGCCGATGAAGGGAAATGTGCCATACACCCTCCTCACCACCCTGTCTGCCTGTGTTGCCATTTTCAGGGAACTATGTACTTGTACCCCAAGGTGTCTCTGTTCAGCAGCACTCCCCAGGGCCCTGCCATTCACTCTGTATGCCCTACCCTGGTTTAACTTCCCACATACTACCATTCTTGTCAAGTAAGATTCAAGATTTACTTTATTGTCATTTCTCTGAGTATTTACATACACAAAAAAAACGAAATACTGTTTCTCACCAGCTCATATCGGTGCGACAAAAAGAACAGTAATAAATATCTAAAATAGTCTATAAAAACATCTCTAAAACAAAAACTAAAAACATATCAACACCACATGTTCATATCTGTTAAAGTGCGTTTATATATTAATAAGTGCTTATTCAGTTCGAGATGAAGTTCAACATATCAGGTAACTAACTATCAAACTGTTTCTGTATTGATGTGAGTCTGTACGTGTGTGTGGAGGGAGAGCTTGTCGGTGGAAGTGGAAGGGACACAGTCCATTTATGATCCTAACTGCTTGTGGGAAAAAGCTGTTCAGCATCCTACTACATCTAGAGCAGATGCTCCTATACCTCTTACCAACGGCAGGAGGGAAAACAGGTCATGAGAAGGGTGATGAAAGTCCTTAGTGATGGCCGTAGCTCTGCGAACGCAATGTTGCTGACAGATCTCCATCAAAAAGGGGAGAGAGGCACCAATGATCCTGCTAGCTGTCTTCACCATCCTATTGAGCTGCTGTTGTTCGTAGGCCTTGCAGCTACCAAACCAGGAGGTGAGGCAGTAGGTCAGGATACTTTCAATGGTGCCCCTATAAAAAGTGATGAGGTATGGAATAGGGAGGCCTGCCTTTCTGAGTCTCCGGAGGGGGTAAAGCCACTGCTGGGCTTTTTTTAACAATGGCTGCAGTGTTAATAGTGGAGGTCAGATCATCCGCTAGGTGAACCCCAGGAACTTAATGTTGCTGACCCTCTCCACAGCAGCACCATCAATAGTCAGTGGTGTATGATCATGCTTGCCAGCCCTCCTGAAATCAATCATCATCTCCTTTGTTTTGTCCACATCGAGGGCGAGATTGTGGAATCTGCACCACGCTGTTAGCTGCTCCACCTCCATCTTATATGCAGACTCATTATTGTCACTGATGAGACCCACCACTGTTGTGTCATCAGCGAACTTAATGATGTAGTTGGTGCTCAATCTAGCAATGAAGTCATGTGTGAGCAGGCTAAACAGTAAAGGGCTCAGGACGCAGCCTTGAGGTGAGCCTGTGCTCACTGAGATGGTTCCTGATGTACAACTGCCAAATCTAACTATCTGCTGCCGCTGCGTCAGGAAATTGAGGACCCAATTGCAAATGCCAGTGTCCACCTCTAATAGCCTCAGCTTTTCCACTAGCTGTTGTGGAATAATCGTATTCAATGCTGAGCTGAAATCAATGAAGAGGATCCTGGCGTATGCATTCTTCCCGTCCAGATGTGACAGTGTGAGGTGGAGCAAAGTGGAGATTGCATCCTCTGTGGATCGATTGACTCTATATGCAAACTGTAGGGGATCTAAGTTTGCAGGGAAACAGGTCTTAATAGGCTGCATGACCAATCGCTCAAAGCATTTCATTATTATTGGTGTAAGGGCCACAGGGCGGAAGTCATTCAGGCAGGAGGGGTTTGATTTTTTAGGGACAGGAATAATGAGGGCACTTTTGAGGCAGGTGGGCACCACTGCCTGGCTGAGCGAGATATTAAAGACATCCTTCAGCTGCTCTGCACAATCCTTTAAAACACGTCCAGGAATGTTGTCCAACCCCGCAGCTTTACGTGGATTGATGCTGGCGAAGGCCTTTTTCACTCCAGCTGTAGACAGCTGAAGTGCTGAAGTACCTGGTCTCTTGATGGTGGTGGAAGCATCTGTGCCTGAACGGTGTTATTTGCCTCAAAACGTGCATAAGAGACATTAAGTTTATCTGGTAAAGAGGGATCATTGTGACATATCCACGGGGGGAGGGGGGGTGCTTGTAGTCAGTAACTCTTTGAAATCCCTGGCACAAACGATGCGTGTCTTTGTTGTTCGTGAAGTGGCTGTTAAGTTTCTGTCCATACAGCCTCTTCGCCTCCCTGATCCCTCGGGACAAGTTTTTCCTTGCCAATCTGTATGCAGCAATGTCCCCAGATTCAAATGCAACATTACGGGCTCTCAGCAGTGAAAAGACTTCCCCAGTCAACCAAGGTTTCTGATTGGTACGCACCTTGATGGTTTTGACCACAGTCACATCATTTATGCATTTATTTATGTAGCCAATGACGGTCTCTGTGTATTCCTGCAAGTCAATGACATTGTCATATGTTGCTGCCTCTTTAAAGGTATCCCACTGGGTATTTTCAAAACAGTCTTGCAATGCCGAAATTGCTTCCTGTGGCCATATTTTAACTTCTCTGACCACTGGCTTGTCTTGTTTCAGCCTAGGTCTATATGCAGGTGTGAGCATAACAGCTAGGTGGTCAGAGTTACCAATATGGGGAAGGGGGGCTACTCTATATGAGTTTTTGATGTTTGTATACACCAGATCTAATGTGTTATTGCCCCTAGTTGCAAAGTTCACATGCTGATAAAATTTTGGCAAAACAGACTTAAGGCTTGCCTGGTTGAAATCTCCAGCTGCTATAAAGAAAGCATCAGGGTGAGCCATCTGCTGCACGCTGATATTGTTGTAGAGCTCATTCAGAGCCTCCTTCACATTAGCACTCGGTGGTACATAAACTGCCACTATAATAATCACCGTCAACTCCCGCGGCAAGTAGAAGGGTCGGCGTTTCACAGTCAGTAACTACATGTAGTTATATCCCAAAGAAACAAGGCCTCTGGAGCTGACAGTATTTCTGCTGAAATCCTAAAACTTGGCAGTGAAGGACTTCAGTAACAAATCAACAATCTCATTGTCCAGATCTGGCAAGAAAAGGATATACCAGGGGACCTCAGAGATGCTGTAATTGCGATTAATTTCAAGAAATTAGACATGTCTAACTGTGGTAATTACTGAGGGGTTGCACTGCCATCCACCTCTTTGCGGGCTGTGGGTTTGCGAGGAGGGTGTGGGGAAAGATGCAAGGGTCCTTGTCACGGTTCATCCCCAGCAGCTGCGTAACAGAGGATTCTCTGATCTATGGGCTGTTACCGGGGACACACACAGAGACGGACATCAACTGCTGCTGGAAGGTCATCAATTCGGTGAAAGACGCCCTTTGGTCTGCTGGGAGACCAACAAGTTTCAGGCAGACCAAAGGAACCATGACAAGGACCCTTGCCTCTTTCGCCACACCCTCCTTGCAAACCCACAGCCCGCAAAGAGGTGGGCGACTATCTCGTCCCCAGCGCAGTCCTCCCGGGGGCAGCACACACTGGGACTGATGCTCCGACCATGCAGGAAGGATCTGACTGGGAGGGACCCTCTCACCACCAGCCAAGCAAGGTCTTGGTACTTGTTGGTGAGTTCTGGCGATGAGGCATTCTGCCAGATGGTCTGGACAGTCTGCTCAGGGAACCACCCCACAGTATCTATTAAGTCCTTCTCCTGCAGTGTCTGCAGGATGTTCTGGGCTGACCACTGCCTGATGGACTTGTGGTCAAAGGTGTTGGTCTGGAAGAACTTTTCCACGAAGGACAGGTAGTGCTGCAATGTCCCATTGGTCCCAGTGGTAGAGGTGTCCATTTCCCTCCACAGATGTTGCCTGACCGGCTGAGTTCCTCCAGCACCTTTTTGCTTGAGGTGACAATTATGCTTGTCAACTCCTATCTAGAGTATCCTCAAAATGAACTGTAGAGTTTGTTAAAAAAATGATTAGTTATAATAAATGTTAAAACAAATATAAGTTGGGATTATATCGAGTTCATAGTGACCAAACTTCACTCATAATTGTTTCATCACTAAGGGACCAATGTTTATTTTAGGTATTCTCTTCCTTTTAATATAACTGCAGAAGCTCTTAATTTTTCTTCTTACATTACCTTATAAATTTTCTTATTACCTTACATTAGCTTAACCTCATAAATTGACTTTCTCCCTCCATCTAAAATTTTCCTATATTTTGGCCCATTTCTAATTTTCATAATTTTGCATGCTTCTTTCACCTTTAGTTTCCTTAGTTAGCCATGAGTGCATCAATCCTCGAGTCATTATTTCACAATGAAATGTTGTAATAAGAACTATGAAATATTTCCTCAAATGTCTGCCCCTTTTAATCTTTTAGTCTATTTTTCCAAATTGCTTTATCAAGCCTGTCTTTATACCTTTGTAATTGTCTTCACTTAAGTTTAAGGCATTAGTTTCAGACTTAAGTTTCTCATCTTCAAACCAAGAATGAAAACCTACAATGTTACAGCCAATCTTGCTCATGGATCCTCTACAACAAGATTATTAATTCATCTTGTTTCATTACAAATAACTATATCTATATCTAAAATAGTCTGTACCCTGATATCCTTCTATCTAGTTCAAGTTACAAAGCCAGCAAGATCTGATATTCAAATAGGCATGCAGAAAAGCTACATCTATGGAAACAGCCTCCAGAAATGCAAAGGAGGTTCAACCAGCTTGGCATTCTAGTGTAAAAACAGTAAATGGATCAATGGTAGGAATTCTAACAAAGAGCCCAAGTCACTTGACCAGAAGAGGTGTGAAAAACAGCTATGGCAGGAAACCCTGGCTTCTGTAGACGAGGCTAGATGGCAAACCAGAATAGTGGCAGTCAAAATGCCAATGGAAGGAAAATATCACAGCAAAAGAAAATTCAGAGAAAGTAGGTTTACACAATATTGGGATGGATTAGCAATGCAAGGAATGCAGTTTTAAAAATCACATATGCCACTTGTTGTCATTACAAAAAATAACAATGGTGATTTCAGTATGAATGGAAGGATCAATAATCAAGACACAGTTACAGATATTGACACATGTTCGACATGGGAAAGGATAAATACAATCAGAAGTATAGTCAGGTGCCATTGGTGAAACGCACTTGAAAATTAAGAATGTGTTCTGGTAAAACCCCGAGAGAGTAAGAACAAATGGAGCGTATGGTCTTTTTAATCAGTTGGCTACCGATTATAGTGGATAATTATCTTAACAGATCAATCTTGCTAGGAATAGTTTGGTTGGAAGAGTTAAGGATGGACTGGAAAAATATATTTGGGGTAAATACATGACAACCACGTTTGAGCAGGGTTCTGCAACAACATGAAGGCACATTTTAAGGGTCCAAGCACAATCATGGAGGAACAATTAGCTCATATGACCTATAACCTATGCATTGAAAGCACAGGTAGAAGAGCTAAACAACCTTGAGCAGTGGTGAGAAAGGACCAAAGTGAGTAATGCTCAGCATTGTGCTCCCAATGATGGACAAAAACCCTTTGGCTCTGTGGAGATTACAGAGTAATCAGAGCAGTGGGAGACGAGCAATAACCTCTCAACTTTGCAAGATTTTTTTTGCAGACAGAGGAAAATGCGGTAGTCCATTTGACCCTTCAAACTTGCTCCACCATTTGATTGGATCATAGCTGATTTGAATGTAACTTAACTCTGCATTCGAGTCTACTGTGTAACCTTTCAGCCCCTCACTTATCAAGCATCTGTCTACCTTTGCATTAAAAATATTGGGAGACTCTGCCTCCACTGCTCTTTGAGTAAGAGTCCCAAATACTTATGACCCTCATGACTCAATCCAGCACATCATGGAACCAGCCTCCCCTCCATGGACTCTGTCTATACCTCTCGTTGCCTTGGTGAAGCAGCCAGCAAAATTAAAGACCCCACCCATCTGGGTCATTCTCTCTTCTCCCCTTTCCCATCAGGCAGAAGATACAGGAACCTGAGGGTACATACCACCAGGCTCAAGGACAGCTTCTATCCGACTGATATAAGACTATTGAGCAGTTCCCTTATGTGACGAGATAGACTCTTGACCTCACAATCTACCTTATGACCTTGCACCTTATTGTCTACCTGTACAGCACTTCCTCTGTAGCTGTGACACTTTACTCTTTATTCTATTATTGTTTTTACCCTGTACTACCGCAATACACTGTGTAATGAATGGTATGCAAGCCAAATTTTTCACAGTATCTCAGTACAAGTGACAATAATAAACCAATAACAATACCTGCAAGAAAATTTGCTTCACCCGTCTTAAAAGGGCAACCCCTTATTTTTAAACAGTGACGCCTAGTTTTATATTCTCCCACAAGAGGAAACATCCTTTCCATGATCCGTGTCAAGACCCCTCAGGATCTTATATGCTTCAATCAGGTCCTCTTTCACTCTTCTAAACTCCAGTGGATGGTAACCAGTCCAACCATTTCTGAGAAAACAGCCTGCTTGTTCCAGGTATTAGTCTAGTGAACTTTCTCTGAACTGCTTCTAATGCACTACA
Organism: Pristis pectinata; assembly: GCF_009764475.1. NCBI lineage: Eukaryota > Metazoa > Chordata > Chondrichthyes > Rhinopristiformes > Pristidae > Pristis > Pristis pectinata. The sequence goes on from NC_067421.1 coordinate 40,548,558, forward strand.
GTTAGATCTCAATAATCCAGCACCTGATTGTTTGGAAATTCTGATGGTTTGACATCTGGCTCACACATTAGTGCAGAATGTAAACTGGGGTCCAGAGTGTAAGCAGGGCTACGAAGGGACTAATTCCAAGAGAGCAAAAAAAAGGCAATAATTTCCCTCAAAAGAACGAAAAGAAAAACATTGTTTTCTTAAGTGCAAATTAAATAAATACTGATTTTTTTCTTTTAATGGAAGAAAAGTTGATTAAATATACAGTTGGAAGTTGACTGCTGATAAAGGGTAAATCACAGTAAAAGAGCAAATTAAAAAGAGACCAAAGAAAATTATGGTGTTTACTATTTCGATGTCTACAATAAGGTGCTTGAGTTTTAGATTTCCCTTGCTCCCCCATCTCCTGCCTCCAGTCTTATGCTAAGGTTATTAAAGTACTACTGAATTTACCCAAGCAAAAAATGGTGCTGACCGCAGTCCATTAAAGTTTATCACTGGGGAGTTGCAGAATATGCTGGCAGGTAATGAAAAGGGCAAAAAATTTTTACAGATCCAGGACCTCAGTCACATGCCAAGCCTGACTGGAGTGATGTGATTTGGGTGACAAGCATGTTCGATGCTTTGACATTTATTCTCTTAACTGCATTCCTTCAATGCACAGATTTTGTAAATAGCTACCTTCTGAATTTTTGTGAAGTTTGTTGTGCTTGGATTTAGTGCAATGGATGCCCCATGAAGTCCCCCTGGAATGCTGCAAAGATTACTTCAGGGAAATTGCAACAGTACCAAGGGGTTTCAAATGCTTAACCCAAACAGTCCCAGTATTCCCAGTAACCATGTTAAATTGATATGTTATGCTTGCTCAGGAAGTCAGCATGCCCTGAAAGGATGATATCCATTTCAGACATTCCTTAGACTTTTCTGAAAAGACATATTGTTGATAAAATAAAGCCTGGAGTTAAGTATTCATGGACATTTCTTAGGAGGACACTTAATAAAAGCAGAAAGAACACCAAATTTACAAAAATCCAGTGAAGATGAAAGCATGGGAATACTTGGGGGGGGGGGGTGAAATTGGGGGGAGAAGAGTATGATTTTGGAGCAGAAAGAATGAAAGAAAGTTAAAATGAAACACAAGAAAGAATTTTATGTCTTGAAATCCAAAGATCTTTGTTTCTCAAATGCAAGGGGTCTTGAATTCAAAATGCTGTGCCTCCTAACAGTCAAATGTATTATTGCATTGATGCGAACAGCCAATTCCCAACCAGATTTTATGGATGAAATTGCAGAGCAGAGGTGTGCCATTTAGAAATGTGTTATTTATAATTATAGAAATATTTATTAAAATAAATATATAAATATAAAACTATAAATTATAGATTTAGAAATATTATGCCACACATAAATGTGCCATTTACCATTTAGAGAGGCAAAAGAGAGACTTACACTCTATGATCAAGCAACAGTATTCCAAAAATTATAGATGACTGAAGAATAATTTATCTTTGGTAGGCTACAGATACTTCAAATGTGCAACCTTCTAGCAGAAAAAAAGTGGAGAGTAAATCTTAAAGATTATACAGAAAGACAATAATATAATAGATATTTGTTAACTGCATTCTTCAAACTTTGGATGGAAGAGTTTCACTACAAATCTCAGGTAAAGATTTTCTTTTTCAACACCCATTTTCAAATAAAGAAAAAATTCATACGTGTACTATAATTGTTGCAGTGGTTTTATGCAGCTTTAATTATGTTCACAAATAGCCAAACAGCATAGCCTGTTGTGATAAAGAACAAGTGCATGAAAATTGTCTTACAAGTACTGACAAGGACAATAAAATAATGATTGTCGGGTTTCTCAGACAGGGAATGGCTAAGGCTGGAATTTGAGAAGAATGAGGCACTCCACAGTAGATTACCCATTTTCTACCATCTTGTAAATTTACGTATAGACAATCAAGGCTACCTAATGCAAATTTAATCTTGTACATTGTACATTTAATTTAATTTTATATTCAATTTTAGCCTTTGCATTTAAAAGAGAATTGCCACTTATTTTGTTCAATGGTAGTGTGAAAATGGGAATCCGGAGATTTAGGAAGTAGTTTTTAAAGGGTGTCAAAGAAAATACACTAAAATACACCAGTTACTGCAAGCAAAATGGTGCCGACTGAATGCCTAGTCCAGACAGCAGCCAACAGAGAATGAAACAAATATCATTTGAGAAGAAACTGCAACATTAGGTGGAGGCAGCAAATGAGCTTGAGAAATAGATAAAGATGGAATTAGAAAAGAAATACAAGGATGAGAGAAGAAAAATAAAAAATCAATAGGGATACACAGAACAAATGCAATGAATAGCAACAGAAGGAATGTGGGTATTGTAGTATTGCATGGCATACTAACTTTAATACTTACCTTTCCCTATGTATTCATTTGTTTGTATACTTAAGAGAAGTGTGATGTGAGAAGAGTCACATTTTGCTATTACAATGAAATCAGGATAATAAGTCAATGACATAGTCACATACAGTGAGTTTGCAGTACAAGGGAAGACCAATGGGCAGCAAAGGGAAGCTGACACTATCCATCAATGTTAGCTTCTTCTCTATTACTGGTAATTTCTATCTTGTGTGTTAGCCTTTCAATACCAATACCAAAGCCTCCCTCCGAGCTGTGATTTCAATAGCACATTTAATTCACAATTCATGAGGCATATTCTGATCCACTGAACACTTTGTAAAGTAGTTTCTCCCACTGCACACCCCACCCACCCCCTCCACTGAACACTTTGTAAAGTAGTTTCTCCCACTGCACACCCCACCCACCCCCTATCTTATTCTGCATTCGAGATGCATACAAGATGTATGGTATTTTATTAGTTCATGCTGGGGACACTTAGCCAAAGCAGAAAAGCTTCGATTTTAAATGCATTCAATTCACCACTAGTATTATAATGATTTGCAGGCTCCTGTCTCTGTTAATTCCAGCTGCAATAAGTCAATGCCGCATCTATGTAAAGTGCTTTCGATTCTGATTTGGTCCATATTTAACCAAATTTGGAAATGTAATGTGCCTTGTAAATGGTGCAGGAATAATTATTTTCCACCAAAAGAATCACATAAATACTGACATAGGCAGACTTGTGATACCACTGGCCAGGGAAAGGAGTCTTGTGGATAATCCCAAGGCCCAAATTATGCTCAATTAATGAATTTCAACTCAGTATGTATTTTAGCAGTGTGAGAAGCTAATATTGCCCTCAAAGAAACTAGAACCCTATGGACGAAAGCTGAAAAAAATAATATCAATATGCACAATTTCTTCATTGCAATTTTAGTATTGAATTATGTGGTCAAGTTTTTTTCCAAAGACAGTTTTCACCTGGGCCACGTCAGGACACAGAAATATCAGAAAGTGCTGCAAATATTCACCAGGTCAGGCAGCATCTGAAGAGGATAAGTAGAATTAACCTTACAGTTCAATGACTTTTCATTAGAACCATTTCTATCTGAACCAGTTGTGTCACAGAAATAACCTAATTGTTTAACATCCAGGAATTAGGAAATTATGGATAATTGCTATCCCTCACCATCTGCCATAATTGCATAATATAGGATACTTGTTCATGAAACTCAACATAACCATCGTCGAGTTAGAATGTAATTGGTTGGAGAGATTGAGATTGTTATGGCAAAAGCATACTGCTACAGGCAAATCAAATTTAAAAAGTTTCCAAACTTAATAAATTACTTATGGCTGCATGTTTATTCATTTACTTTCTATATAGTATAGCACTCCTGTTGAAAACAGATTTAAGATGGCTTTAGAACGAGAATATGAATTAATTGCTTCAACAGCAGGAGTATTAAGAGACTTTCAAAGGTCCTGCAGATGCAACGATATGGCCACTGACAAGTCAGAAAAGCTGATGTCAAAATGATTATCCACCATTTGTTTCTTTTACAGATTTGCTTATAGTTCAATCTGCCAATTCCTGTAGATATATAGTTTTGCCCAGCCTAACTTATCTAGACCCACAGCTGCACAAAGAATATTACAACTGTGGGGTTTAATAATTTTACAACTATTTCTCTATCATTGTATAGGGACAGTTACAGGAACTTTAAGGGAACATAATATGATAGAATTTTACAGAAACATTTAAAGATCTACTTCAATCTGAAACAAAGAAACCTATGAAGCTATGAGGCATGAGTAGGTTTTGGTGGATTGGGGGAGTAAAAGAAATGACAGTAAACAATCAATGGCTAACATTTAAATATAGGCACGGTAGTGTAGCGGTTAGCATAATGCTTTACAGCACCAGTGACCCAGGTTCAATTCCTGCCGCTGTCTGTAAGGAGTTTATACGTTCTCCCTGTGTCTGCGTGGGCTTCCTCTGGGTGCTCTGGTTTTCTCCCATATTCCAAAGACATACAGGTTAGGAAGTTGTGGGCATGCTATGTTGGCGTCTGAAGCGTGACGACACTTGTGGGCTGCCCCCAGAACACTCTACGCAAAAGATGCATTTCACTGTGTGTTTCGATGTACACGTGACTAATAAAGATATCTTATCTTAACTAACACAGGTTACAAGTCCATAGCCATGGAAGTTCCAGCGATGACCATCTCCAACAAGATGGAGTCTAACCACCTACTCTTGACTTTCAATGACATTACCATTACTGCCCATTGATATCATTAGCAAGCATTTTCAAAACATCATGACTTGTTGGCACAATTTAGGTCACATCTCACACTAAACAAAAATGATTTTCCATTCTTACATAAAGATACACAGACAACAAAATCATGCAATTTTTATTACATCTGCCATTTACTACATTTACATAACAATCATTCATAATTTTTCAGCTTGTTACTGTGAAACATGATATTTGAGTCATTCTCCAGAAATATCAACATGTGATCCTTATGTGCATCTGTAAGTTTTGAATCTGCTGACCACAGGCAAACACTGTCATTCATTTTACTCAGTGATGACTCAAACAGGTCCCTTAAATAAGTAGGAAGTATTCCTGGTATCTTAGGCCAACACTGTCGCAACCAAATCACCTGATAATTTCTCTTGTTGCAGTTTGCGGAATTATGCTATGTGCAAATTGGTTACTTGTCTACAACAGTATCTACATTTCAAAAGAACATGAGAAACAGAAGCAGGAGTAGGCCTTGCAGCCTCTCAACAAACACACACACACTCTTTGTGTGTGTTGCTCCAGATTCCAGCATCTGCAGAATATCTTGTGTCTCCGTTTTGCAGCCTCTCAAGCCTGCTTCATCACTTAACAAGATAATGGCTCCTTATTCTGAAACCATGCCTGCTATTTTAAGAACGGAGATATCATCTCAGCATCTACCCAGTCAAGGACATTCAGGATCTTGTGACTTTCAACAAGATCACCTTTTGTTCTAGATTCCAATTGACCTGAAACGCTCTGTTTCTCTTCCCACAGATGATGCCTGACGTGCTGAGTATTTCCAGCGGTTGCTGTTTCTATTTATTATTTGAGTACAGACTCAACCTGCTCAACTATTCCTCATAAGACAACTAACTTTACATCCCAGGAACCAACGTGATGTACCTTGCCCGAACTACCTCCAATTTAACACGAAAGGGACCACAATTGTATAGTGTTCTGTCATCTCACCAAGGCTTTGTACAGTTGCCACATGACCTGTTTACACTGTACTCCATCTCTCGCAATAAACAACAACTTTCCACTTGCCTTCTGAATTTCTATCTGGACCTGCTTGTTCACATTGTATTTCTCAACCGAGGACACACATGCCCCTTTGTAGGGTAGCATTCTGTAATAGAGTCGTAGACACTCATACACCTCGGAAACAGTCCCTTTGGCCTAACTCATCCATGCTGACCAAAGTGTCCGCCTAAGCTAGTCCTATTTGCCTGTGTTTGGCCTATATTCCTTTCCTATCCATGTGCTTATCCAAATGTATTTTAAATGTTGTTATTGTACTTGCTTCAACTACTTTCTCTGGCAGCTCATTCTATATATGCATCACCCTCTTTGTGAAGAAGTTGCCTCTCAGGTTCCTTTAAAATCTTTCCCCTCTCATCTTAAACCTATGCCCTCTAGTTTTTGGTTCCCTTTCCCTGGGAAAAAGACTACGTACATTCACCCTATCTATGCCCCTCATGATTTTATTCACCTGTATGAGGTCATCCGTTAGTCTCCTCCACGCCAATGAATAAAGTCCTAGCCTGCCCAACCTCTCTCTATAAGTCAGGCCCTCTCTCCCCATTTAAAAAAAAATGTTTTTCTGTTCTTGCAAAGGCAGAAACCTTATTTCCCAACAAAGTACTTCATCCACCAAATTTTCTCCTATTCATTTTGGGACATGCTCAGATTGCGAAAGATACTTCAAAAATGTTTCTATTTTTCCATAGTGTGACCTCAGTACTATGTCCATGTTTTCCTCCTCATTCTCTCTGATATTGTTCAGCATATGCCTGTCTTTCTTCAGTACCTCTGAACCAGTGGCCATTATTTGTGAATTACAGCTATGTTCTCAAATGTGGCACATCAAAGCAATATCCGAACTATCCAACCATACATGCCTTTCACAATATACCAAATTAGAGCTGCCAATAACAATCTGAAGCAGGAACTCGGCATGACTTTCCTATTCTAGACAAGTTATGTAGAAGACATTTGACTACTGATTATGCCCTGACTCAACTCCCTCTATAAATTACATCTGGACTAGGTATGAGACTCTGTTACTCACTGTACAGGAAAAAATGGTGGGGGCTTCTGTGTTTATTTTTTTTTACAAAGCCTATGGAAGGAATAAATATTACTTTCTAGAAGGAAGATTCTACAGAAATCTGAAAGTTTACATTTCAGTAAGGGTGTGGGAGGATCTATTAACAAGTTCCTTAAAAGGAAAAAGAAACAAACTGGAAAATAGTAAATATTTTATTAAAATTCCTGGAAGCTGAGTAATGATTTAACATCTAGATTTAGTTTAATGTACAATATGTATCATTTGTCATCTTAGGTAAAACATTCCAGCAGCTCAGTATACAGACAGACATGTCCTTTTGTTCTAATCAGTTTTGACTGAATTTAACAGCTTTTAGGGGCTACCAATTCAACTACAGAATTTGAACAATCCACATTCCTTTACATAGAAAGTGATAGAAGTCAATGAAATACGTAGCCTGGAGCTGAAACAGTCTTCAAATATCTACTCAATGGCTTTGATTCTCCGAACACTGCAATTGTAAGGCAGAGATTGGGAACTCAAGCATAAATGTATAAATTCAAAATGTTCAGTTTTTAGATGCATCAATGTACTATGAAACTTAGCTGCGAAATTTGATTGCTATATTATTTACTTTTCGGGGAAGTCCAAGAATTGGTGTTTAGAGACTATGCCACATGCAAGTTAAAGATAACAATTTTGGTCATCCATTGTGAACTTGCTTGCAATAAATTTAGAGAAGACTAAACCAAACCATTCATTAATAGATTTGATTGTACTCCGAAACTGAAAACTTGTAAATTCAAATCTTTACCAATCTCTGTCAATACTTTAGTGCAAGAGCATGTAAATATCAGCAAGTAGGGTGGGGGAGGGAGGCAGGATGGGTGGAGCTGCAGCACTAAAACCAACATAAGCTACCTCCTTAGCTCAAGAAAATGTCTGTACTTTGGAAGTAATTCATTCAATGTGAAATTTTGGATGAGCTCAGGATTCGACAGATACCATGGAAATATAAATTTCTGTTTTCAATCAAATTATGCGTTCATTTGTTCTGTTTGCATTTGATTTGGAGTGAGCTGCCCTTACAGTCGTTGCTTCATTAATCATTAAATTAAGAATCAAAACACCAATGTTAGCTTCAGCGACTGAATTGTATAGAAATAAAAAGGTCCATGGTATTTAAACTTTGTATATGAACCTCAGGCTCCACTGTGGCTCAGGAATACAGAAAGCCTTTTTAAATCGAACTGTTGCTTAACTGTGTTGGTGTTTTAGGATCAATTTTCCTTTCATGACTACAATTAAAATGTAAATAATATTTATCTATTGTTTCATGCTATTCATTTTCACCACTTCAGAACTTACAGTTTTTTATATTTATTCTTCTTTATTGTTTAATCATCTTTCATGGGACTTTTCTTACGTTAGCTTGCTCCCAGTAAAAATGATAAGCTTTTATTTTTGGAATATTGCCTGCCCCTGTCCAAAGTCTGAAGATCTTGACCAACAATGTTAATGATATTTAAAATATATATTGAACAACTAATTTGCAAAAAAAAAAGCATCATGCACATCTTTCATGAGAGTGCATTTTTGACACTTTGTACATGGGTCTTTTGAGAAGTAAGGTAAGGTTTAACTAAACTATCCTACTTTAGGTAATTTCTTCAGAACTGGTGTTCACTTGGGCAAACATCTTGAGAAGAATAAACTTGAAAAAAGATTTGCAGTATCTAAATGCCAGCCAAAGTGTGTTATTTATGGAAATAAAGCTTTTTTGAATGAATAACCCAACTTACACCATAGTATGTTTGGTCAGTGGAAAACATCTAGCGAAGTCCAAAGAATGGGTTAGAACCCTGAAGCCTTCACCCTGTGTCATGATTGATGTGCTGTGAGTCCTGCGGCAGTTAACAGTGATTTTCATCTGTTGCCAGCAGCAACAGCCAGGGTCTCAGCATGAGGCTAGCAGCAGGCTTCACTACTACAGTAGTGCCGCACACAGGGGCAGACAAATAGCCTTTCAGTTGGACAGGGTTCATGGTGTGTTTTTAACAAAGAAACTCCTTTGCTAGGGCCGAAAATGTCAGTCCTTTGATGGTGCCATGCTGGGCTATTGGTTTCTGTTACTAATTTGCGCTTTGCATCTCAGTGTGTAAGGGCAATGCAATGTGAACACCTGCAAAGCACTGGGGATGACTCCACGAGGATAGATAATCCATGTATTATTTACTGAGAACAGGTCAGAGTCACCAAGCTGACAAAGAAATCTTTAAATGAACCAAAGTAAACAGATAGTCCAGGTTTAAAAAAAACACATCAGTATTAGAATCCAGTGGTGTTTAACTAGTGGAACAACCACATTTTCTGAACATCGGACATAACTGTAATGGATGAACCAGTACTGGCACTTTCCAGCTGGAATTAAGGTAATGCTCCAGCTTACTTTGCAACTAAAATTGTCTTAGATTACACAGGACTTAATTATTGACTAAGGGCATAAATGAGATTTTGGCCAACGTTACTTTTTAAGGTCAAATTTGGTTATTGACAGAAGAAGCATTAAAAGTTAATAGTTAATATTTTAATAGTATTAAAAAAAATCACAGGAATATTTGATCTCTTCAATAATTTATTCTGTGAGATACTGACACAATGGAGAACCAGCTGAAAGTCCAGGGTTGGGTTGGACATTATCTTAACTACTGTTCTTTCAGATTTGGGAGATGTTTTCTCTGTCTGTGGAAGTATTGCATGAGATTAGTTTGGATGATTTTACTCTAATTCAACTTGCATTTGGGCTTTGGGGATCCGCACAGAGTTGAAGCCTTGGGTAAATCAGCCATGATTGAACTGAATGGCAGGATAGGCTTGAGGGGTCAGATGGCCTGGTCCTGCTCCCATGTTCTTGTGTTGCACCCGAGGATGAAAATGAACCTGATTTAGCACTAAATTTCCAAACTCGCAATCTGGTATAGGAAATGGAAAATGGGGTGGGGTGGCAGCAGTGCTTATCTGAGACGGGAGCAGAGCATTTGGAACTTGACTCTGCATTAAATTTCACTAGTTCTGATATGAAAGTAGTCAGCACTGACCTAATGTCCCCAAAGTCAAATATTGCTCATTCTTTGCATAATCATTTCTCATTTTGCGAGAGCATGAAAATTCACATCATTACAATAAACAGTTTGACATGTTGAAGCAAATAATTCCACTCATCCCTCTTTTCAAATCAAATGCATTTGCAGTTGTTTTATTAAGAATAAAACAGAAAATGCTGGAAATACTCATGTCAGACAGTGTTTGTGAAAACTTACTGCCTGACCTGGTGAGTTTTACAGCATCTGTAGTTTTTTTTCATTTCAGTTATTTTATGTTTTATTTCAGTCTTCAAGCATTTTGGACATTGATTTTTTTTAAACCTGTATTTGAATTTGAACCTCTGAAAAGTCAGAACCCTTAATACTGCAATCCCGAGTTGAATGCTGTCTTTGATAGAACATATTGAATGGCTGAGACACTCCACAGAATCTCCTTAATTGAATGTGTACATGGAGAAAAATTACATCTCGCATTGAGCTTTTGTTGGAATCTAGCTTTTATAAAATGCTTTGTCATTAAACACACTGTAAATTGGGGAAGGGGAACAAATTTAAACAGAATGTATTCTGGGTGGGAGACATTGCAGCACTACTATTGATTGAGCTGGCTGAATCCTGAAGAATTTAGTCACCAGCTGGGTCTGCCACAGGTAGTGAATGAACCAGTAGTGGGATAAACCTGCTTAACCTCAGGATCCCCAGTCTACGTGTGGCAGATGCATCTATCCGTGATAGCATTGATAGAAGTGACCAACACACAGTCCTTGTGGAGACAGTTTCCCATCTTCACATCAAGGACAGTCTGAATCTTATCATTTGTGTGGCACTACAATTAAGCAAAATGCCACAGACTTCAAACAGATCTGGCATCTCAAAATTGGGTATCTAAGAGTTACTACGGACTATTAGTAGCAGCAGAAATGCACAGCACAAAAACCTGCAATCGCATTGTAAGGCAACTCACTCTATTATTACTACTGAGCGAGTGAATTAAACTGGTTCAATGTCAGGTGTCTAAGTGGGACAATTGCTGGAAATGCCCAGAGTCCAAAAATTAATGAATTAAAAGACAAAAAATCCTATACATCTTGATATTTAATGACAAATTTTTACTGCTACTGAGAAACAAAGAGGCCCCAAAATAGTTCAAAATCCAACCAACAGACAGAACTTTGAGATGCAAAATGGGGCTACACATCAAGGATCCCAACTGAATAAAGTTTTTAATGCAAATCAGTAACTTGTCTAGAATTCAGTGCTAGCTTCTACAACAGAGTTTATTCAGAATTTGGTATTCATTTTGAATCGGATAGTGCAATCAAAATTGCAAAAAAGTTGATGTGTTAACAACATTTCACCTGAATAGATGTTTTTTTTACCTTAAAAATTATGGCTTGGACTTTGTACCTTTTGCTGGCAATTCTGCAGCAAGATGGAACTGCTGACACTTCTCAGCATAATTTCAGAAAAGGTTTGGGACTCCTCCATGAATGCCCTGCCAGCTACTTTCCTGATAATGCTCTCCTGCTCCACTCTCTATAGACTTCGTAGTGAAACAGGAGTTTGCCAAGCTTGCTCAGCTTTTGTGCTGGGGAATCTGCACTCAAACTTGGCTCAAGGATCTGTAAGCATATTGATTTTTAAATGAGATATGAGGAAGGTATGAACAAGATGTTACTTTCTTTCAAATACATGTTTTAATATTTTTATATAAAATATCTGAAGTATTTTAGTTGACTTTTGTTTTTAATTTGGAAAACTAATTATACTTTTTTAGTTTTTCATTGTTTCAAAATATCTGGGAGCATGGCTTCGCTGTCGAAGATCTGCCACAGCAGTTTTATGTGCTATGCTAATTCCCAACATTGAACATGGCTCAGATAGATCAGTGGAGCTCCTGCCATGGCTCATTGGCTTTGAAACTGTTTAGGCCTGGCAAATTTGCTTTCCAGATCCAAAGGAGGAATATTTGGGAAATGGAAGTGGCAGGCAAGGGCAGTGGGACAAACTCAGCAAAATCTAGGCCAAAAGCATTTGCTAAATATACATGCTACCCTGTGGCAGATCAAAGATATGTTTATTTTCACTTTATCCATATAACATTTATTGTTATTGTGGAAGAAAAGCATGGGATAAACTGATAATGCTTCTGAAAACCAGAAAATTTATTGTTATTGTGGTTGGCAAATTTGCAGGTCAATGTGCCAAGTGAATAATCATTTATGACTCATTGATTAAAGAGTATTAAATTCAAAGTCCTTATCCTAAATACCACATAGCTATCCAATAGTTTGTGGCACTATTAAGGGACTTTTTCACATGATATAGTATGTTAACATATGAACATAAAAATTAAGAGCAGGAGTAGGTCACTCCACCTGTTCTGCTAAGCAATAAGATTGTGGCTGATGTGATTATAACAGTATTTCTGCCTATTCCTGTAACATTTCAGTTCTTATCAAAAATCTACCTCTGCCTTTAAAATATTCATAGTCACTGCTTTCACTGCCCTTTGAGCTTTTTAATCAGGAAAGCTATAAGAATGTTATCACTTAGTGTGAGGGTTATGCTTCAATTGTATAAGGCACTGATGAGATCACATCTGGAGTACTGTACTGTATCGGGCTCTTTGTAGGTGGTTGAACTCCCTTATTGAAAACATTGCCTGGCACCTCTATGTCACAAATGTTTTTGCAACTTATCAGTTGATGCCGGAATGTTGGCTTGGTCTTACCACATGCAGACATAGGCTGCTTCATTTGCTGAAGAGATGCAAATGAAACTGAGCATTTTGCTATCATCAGTGAACACCCCCACTTATGATGGAAAGAAGGCCATTTTTGAAGCAGCTGAAGATGATTATGCTTCGGACACTGCCCCAAAGTACTCCTGTAGTGATGTCCTGGGACTGGAATGACTATTCTCTTTTCATCTATTTGGCACTTCTGGCTGAACATGGTTGCAAATACTTCAGCCTTTTCTTTACCACTCACATACTGGGCCTTGCCAACACTGAGCATGGGAATGTTCTTGAAGCTTACTCCCCCCATTAGCTGTTCAATTGTCTATTATCAATCATGATCAGATGTGGTAGGATTGTAGGGCTTCAATCTGATGCATTGTTTGTGAGATCACCTAGCTGTGTCTGTTGCATGCTGTGCAAGAAAATCAGCCATAATGCTTGATGGATGGGTGGCCTACTCCTGCTCCTTGTTTCTTGAACAAGGAGCGCAATACTGTATTAAATACTTCGGATGTAGTCTCACCAATTTCTCCAATATTACTGAAGCATAATCTCCATTTTTTTATTCAATTCTCTTCACAATAAAAATAACATTTTTTTGCTTTCCAAATTAGTTGCTGTACTTGCATATGTGTTTTGCAAATTATATACTGGGATATCTAGATTCCTCTGTATCTCAGAGATCTGCAATTTCTCACCATTTAGAAAATGCATTTTTTTTATTTCTCCTCCCAATTTGATAATTTTACATTTTTCCCCTTTACATAATCTTTCTGTATCCCTTTGTCTCATACCCTCTTCACGGCTTACTTTGCTACTAAATATTTTGTGTCACCACCAACTTTCAGTGCCTTCCTTGAAGCCATTTATTTTTAAAAAGCTGAAGACCTAATCCTTGTGATACACAACTTATTATATCTTGCCAACCAGAGAAAGACCTATTTATGTCGACTCTCTTCTTCCATTAGCCAGCTGATCATTTATCCAGGCCCACATTATATCCTACACCTTAAGATTCTATTTTCTGCAATAACCTTTGACGTGGCATCTTATCAAATGCACTCTGGAATCTAAGTACAAAAGGTCCACTGGTTCCCCTTTATCCACATGTTGTTTCTCTAAAAAAAACTCCAATAAATTGATTAAACATGACTTACCTTTCATAAAATTGACTTTGCCCGATTACCTCATATTTTTCTAGCTGCCTTGTTATAGTCTTTAATGACAACATTTAACATTTTTTAAATGACCAAATCTCCTGAATTCTGCATCTCTCTCCTTTCGAATAAAGAAGTTATATTCAATATTTTCCAATCTTATGGAGCCTTCTCCATATCTAGGGAATTTTGGAAAATTTAAGCAATGCGTCAATTATCTCGCTAGTTGCTTCTTTTAGATGAGAATTGGATGAGGTCCATCAGGACTCTCGGGCTTGTTAGTTCTCATCTCCAATGGTTATTTTCAGTTCCACTTCCCTGGTGATTGTAATTCCTTCTTCTCCAATTTCTGATTTTCTTCTACTTTTGGGAAGTTATCTGTATATAGTGAAGAATGATGCAAAATTCACCTGCCATCACCTTTTTCTCTTTTACAATTCCCCAGAGTTGCTTTCCATCGGTCCTATACTCATTTCTTGAACTCTTTCCTTTTAAAGATATCTACAGAAACTCTCATCTGTTTTAACATTTTTAGTTAGTTTTGTCTGGTACTCTGATTTTTCCCTCATTCTTTTCATCATTCTCTGTATTTTTGTTGTATTCTGTCCAGCCTTCCAATGTGCCACATGTCCTGCACATTTATATGCTTTTTTTTTGTGTATGTTATTATATTTAACTTTTCTAGTTAACCACATATGGTGAGTTCTTCTTTTGGAATTTTTCATTCTCATTGGAGTTTATCTAATCTGTGTATTCAGAAAGATTTCCTTAAGTTAATGTCAGTGCATCTTGTGACCTGTTTTACTGCATTCTCATGGGCAATAAATGCTGATGACACCAAGATCAAGAAAATGAATATATAAAAAACTGATTATTTGTACTTAAATTATTTCAAAATGTTAGTTTGCTCAGGCATGTTGTAAGTGACTATGTCAGGGCCCAAACCATCAAACTTTGAGAGACATGAATTTCTCTTCACTGGATGTTAAAAATGTGGAAAAATTGAATGTACCTATTAAAGAAATGGAATTTGTTATAATGTCTGCCACGTTTTATATGTTCCCTAAAATTTCATCTTGTGCCACGAATCCAAATCAAAACAGGACAAAACAAATCACCAGATTTTTTAAACCCAAAGACATTTGCAACTCCACAATCAGAAGTGTAAAGTTAACAACATTGTGGAAAGCTTGTAAACTGACAATTCACCTTGCAGTTAGTTTCACTGCAATACATGGTACTTCCAGTTTCACCACGATAGTTAATATCTCACTTAGTAGCTTAGTGCAAGGGAATTTCACATAGCAAGGAGAGTATATTGTTGAACGGAAACTTTCCTTTTGCATCACTTCACTGCACTCAGTATCAACCTGGTGCACTGCAACCCACAGCAGGCATGGCACCAATGTGCACTTGTAATAAAATGAGAAAATATCTCATCACAGAAGTAGTGCAGGAAGACCATTCACTCACAGATATATGGAGCATGTAACAAAATAAATCTTAAATCAAGCATGAGAAGTGCATATGTGACACAATTGAAGGCATTCAATGCTATTTGGAAATGTTATTTCAAAGAAAAATACTTATAAACTACATATCCATCAGTTTCATTCCGAAACTGTTTCGGAAAGCACACATTTTTATCAGCGCTTTTGGTAACCATCTGATAACCGAGTTATTCCTGTCTCTGCAGGCCAAATGTCTCCCCCTTCCTGTAGCAGTAACCACATTGAGACACCTATAGTACTCATTTAACCACAGACATCAGAATCTAACTGACAAAGCATGTGGGAACAGAAGAACTGCTTCACTCAGTCTGTATTTCTATAAAACCAGAAGTAAGCCACAAGCTATAGAGGGGCTGACCACAGATACTACCTAGATAACAAAACTCGGCCTGGTAATGCAGAACTTCCTGTTTCAAACCTCCCACAAACTCATTTCCCCTTCCCCCACAACCCAACCTGATGTAACTTATACTAAACTTTCCTGCACACACAGCACCTAATTTATCTTTTGGTTTATCACAAAATATTACGATTAGAACAGCAACAGATAAGATGCTCAACTTGGTTCTTTTTTTTATCTCCAATTATCTGAAATAATACATTTCAAAACTGTTCTATAAAAGAGCAAATACAAATGGAAAAGCCATGCAATTAAATTCAACATTTCTCCTTGAAGAAACAGCTTCTTTTCCATAATTTGCCATTTTCTGTTCATATAAAATCACTCAAGTTCTTTTTAAATGATTGCAAGCAAGAATATCTGATTATTCAATTGATATCTCTAAAATTACTTTTTTCTAACATTCCTAAGTAGAGATTTTCCTCATAAAAACATAAAACGAATTAAATCACTATTTTGTTCGATCAGTTTGCTTTCCACCAAAATTTCAAGTGGCCTCAAGGACATTGCATAACTATTGTAAAAAAAAATGTACTGCAGTTGCTCGCCTACGCTGCTCCAACAGCAACTCTCAAACCTGAAACCTCTGGCATTTAGACGGACATAGGCTACAAGTACTTGGAACACCACCATTTGCAGGTTCCTGCCAAGTCATATCTCATTCTCACTTGGAAATATATCGTTGTTCTTCACTGTCACTGAGTGCAAATCCTGGAACTCTCTACTCAACAGCACTGTAGGAGTACCTTCACCAGAATTGCAGTGGTTCAAGAAGGCAGCACACCATCACCTTTCTCAAGGGCAATTAGGGAACATCAATAAATACTAGCCTTGCCAGTGAAGCCCAGATCCCAAAAGATTGAAATAAAAAAAAGTAATGAAAATTTAAACCCATATACAACCACACACAGTTTTATATTTTTTAACAATGTATTGTTAAACAGTGAAAATATACCATATCAAAAGAATGAAAATGGCATTAATTTCTGAGGTTGCAATTTTTTGATTAGGTACATTTTTTATTCAACTTTCTTGGGCATCCTTGCACAACAGTAGGACTTGATCAAGGTAGAGGCCTATAAACATTCCACCCACAGGCATCTGCCAATGTTTCTGAAACCACACCATTGCAGAACAGTAGTTGTGACAACTCAGTCACCATCTGGAGCAAATCATGTACCTTGCTGGGACCCAACAAAGCCACAGCTAACAATATTATCATAAAGGACTCTGTCTTTACCACTGAAGGCTGTTTCTCTGCCACCTGCCAACTGGGTAAGGATATATGATACTATGCATTCCTTTGAGAAAATGACTAACTTATAAAGGAATGCATCCACTCTCTGCCAAGATCCAACTTTTATCTTTCATCTTTGACAAAATATTCTGGAAGTCAAGAATGATACAAAAATAGGGGACTATGTGGGAGGGAAGGGTTAGACAGATCTGAGAGCAGGATAAGATGTTGGCACAACATTGTGGGCCGAAGGGCCTGTACTGTGCTGTAGTGTTCTATGTTCTGACACCAAGTGGTGTAGAGACCCCACATTAAGTTTTTGTTTTTCCTGGATTTAACTGCCTGGCACCCTCTTGGAACTTGTCTGCCACTTATGGCACAGCAAAAATTTGGAAGATTTGGAATCCAATGATACTGCAAATTGATAGTCCAATAGAGAGCTTTGCTTGAAATAACTGTTTGTAAATACTTAATCCATTCACAAAATCTTGTATTATTTAAGGCAAGGGGAGTCAATTATGTAGCATGAAAATCCATTTGCTTTTGGCAACAAAGGAAAAGTAAACTCCTTGAGGCACAGCAAGTGACCATTCTAGTTGGATTTTTATACACATGTGTAACTAAACCAAAATAAAATGACCTCAGTTGCATACTGACAATCTAACAGATCCAGAGCCTGAACTGCTAATAATCTAAGTTCTCTTATCCAAGATGGGTAAAATTTATTAGAGCTAACTTTTAGCTAGCAGTACCAGTTAAATGCCTTTACATCAACAATATTGATTCCAGTTGCACTTCCATTAACATCACCTGCTAAAATAAACAAACTTGCCCGCAAACGACCATTGGCAGCATGCAGCCATATTTTCAGTCTTGTCTTCTACACTAAATATGGGAGCCCCTTGAATGTGTAAAACAGTCTTTATCCTCCTGAAGAATATCCAACCAGCATTGTGGAAGCCATTGGTGGGATATAACTATGGAGATTGATGCAGGAAACTGAATTTGGCAATGTGCCCCAAAATTCTGTGTTACCTTGTGTTACTTTAAATTTGTAAATGGATGATAACATGATCTATGGGTTTCCCTCACCATGCTGCCCACCATCCTGCCTCTTTTCCTTCCAACCAGGGCCCCAAACAGTCTTTTTAGGTAAAGGAGATTTACTTTACTTTGAATTAGTACACATTGTACTTACTGCTCATAACATTGCCACTTCTATACTGGGTAACTACTTTACAGAACATGTCTATAACTTTAACCCCAAGCTTTCAGTCGCCTATCAACTTAGTTCTCCCTCAAAATCTGATCTTTCCATCCTTAGCCTCCAATACTGTTCCAATGAAACTCAATACAAGCTTGAAGGAAAACACCTCATCTTCTATACGCACATGTTGTTGGCTCAAGGTTCAGTTCAGCATTTTCCTTTGGTAATTTCAGATATTAATTCCCAATATCACTCTTCGGCAGCTGCCTTCCATCCGAACATAGAACTTCTGACCTTTCATTTCCCCTCTCTGACTCCACAAAAACATTTTATCTGCACTTTAAAGCCCACTTATCACTCTTTCCAGTTCTGGTGAAAGTCAGAGTCCTGAAACATTAAGCTTATTTCCCTTTCACAGATTCTGCCTGATCTGCTCAGTATTTCAGATTTTGTGTTTTTTTGTTTGCAACCTTTCATAAAAAGCCACTCAGGACATCTTTAAGGAAACATACAGCATTTGGCTTTTCCATCATCCTAGCCTTCTTGAAGTGCGTGAAAAGTAAAGGATATTGTGAGGGAAAATTACCTTTGTTGTTACCATACATAAATTATCTGAAATAGTTTGCAAAAAACTGAAAATCAGCAACTATTGGCCACTGGCAGCAAAATTTTCCTCCTCATTTGTCAACTAAAAGGATTAAATTGTCAAGAGATCATGAGGAGCACACTTCAAAGAAAAGTAGAGAAGGTCATAATAACACCAAATGTAGCCTAACTAACAGTTAAGCCACATTAACAGCAAGATAAATAGTACATTAGTATCATCTACATGAAACTACTTAGCTGAATTGAAAGGATATGGACATTGTCTGTGGTGCTCTGTTGGATAATATGTAAATCTGTCAAATCTAATCAGGCACTTTGACTTTCATTGACAATCCTGCCAGTCACAATTAACAAAGCAGCAACCTTGTCAGTATCAAATTAAACTTTAAAACAGAATTACATTTGTTTGATTTATAATAATAAGCTACACAATAAAAGAGTAACAATATAGAAACATAACCTACAGCAGAGAAATAAGGAATGATGATTTGGAAACTTGTTTTTTTGATCTCCAGATGGTGAAAAATGATGTTGCCTCCCCTACACCTATACATTCTCCGTACTGCACTGATGCAAAGCTGTCTTTCTGCCAGCAATCCTCAAGTTAATTTTCCTAAGCTACTAATAAGGATTTACTTTTTATTTTTATATTTGCTTTCCTTATTACTTTTCTTCCCTCCATTCCCAAAGTGTGCAACTGCAGTTAGAAGGACACATGGTAGAATTATACCAAGCTCTACAAATAGTTCAGGGTTTCAGAGTCTTTGAGTCTGAAATAAAAGAGATGGGGTGAGGGGCTTAGTAGTGTAGTGTTCGAAATGTAATACTACACTTAGCTATGGATACTAGAACTGAATCAGGTAATATAATGAAATTATTTTAAAACAAATGCAGAGTTATTCTACAAGGGCTTCTTTATTTTTACTCATTGCTCTCAATGACTTGCATTTATGTAGCACCTCACAATTAGAAGAATGTATCAAGACATGAGTGCACTGCTAAGAAGCCATTAGACAAGTGATTTAACTTGGAGAAAGAGAAACAAAAAATGCTGGAAACTTTGCGCAGCTAAGTGGCATCTGTGGAGACGGAACCAGTGTCAATATTTCAGGTGATTTTTCTTCAGGATAGTTCTTAAGAAGTTTCATCAATTTTAAACACGGACTCTGGATCCGCTGATGCCACCTGGCCTGCTGGGTATTTCCAGCAATTTCTGTTTTTTCTTCCGGTTTCTAGCATTTGCAGTTTCTTTTTGCTTTTCAATTACTGTTAGTTATAGAAGTTGGTTTTAATAAACATTTTAAAGGAATGAGGCACAGAGGCTCAGGACAGGAATTCCATATCCTGTATTCTAGGTAGCCAATCACTGATGGCCAATCATTGGGGCAAAATAAGCCAGCAATGCACAGAAAGCCAAAAATTCTTCAAGGATTACAGGACTGGAGTAAGTTCCAAGAAAGGGAGGGGCTCTGCCCTTAAAAGGTACTGAATATAAAAATGAGGATTTAGTAGTGAAGGGAGTTAGTGCTTTTGTACATTCTGTGCTACAAAGATGTAGTTTTTCTTGGTGACCCGATTTATTCTATTATCACCTATTCCTTTCTTTCCCAAATTTATGGAATTTTTCCAAGGTAGTTATTAGCTTGATCATGTATAAGCTTACACAGCAAATTTGTGCAGGATCTTTAATAGTTGAACATCTACTTATTCTACCACACATATATTTTCCATTGGGCATCAATAAGAGGAATCAATGACAGAAAGTCTGGCCAAAGTTTGTTCTTGCTTAGCACTGTGCACAGGGTTTAGGATTTACAGTAACACCAAGAGAGGTCAAAGATGAACAAAATGGTGTTGATTTTTTAAGAAAAAAACTTTCTTAGAACACTCATTCATTCGTTATTAAAATATTGGAAATGGGAGAAAATACTGGTTGATCAAGTGAGGCAGCTGGAGGCAGAAAGTCAATCGGTGAGAATCGTAGCCATATCACAGGGCTTTGACAGCTATAGTAACTCAGCTAAAGCTTGAAAACTCAGCAGTAAGGAACTTCAGTCACACATCCACAACCCCAGTGTTCACATCTGCAAAGAGGAGGATATGCCAGGGGACCTCAGAGACACCATTTTCTTGACTAGATTCAAGAAAGGAGACAGATCCAACTGTAGTGTTGGTACAGGGATCTTCCAGCTGTGTGCCACAGGGAAAGTCATCGCCAGGGTCCTCCTCCCAGTAGCAGAGGAACTGTGGCCTGTCCATCTGGAGGCACAGTGGACATGATCTCTACTATGGAACAACTTTAAGAGAAATGCAGGAAACAGCACCAACCACTATACATGGCCTTTTACAATCTCATTAAAGCCTTTGTCAACCAGGAGGAACTGTGGAGCACCCGCCTCAAATCTGCCTACTCAAAGAAATTCATCCCTATTTTCCATTTGCTTCATGACATACAAACCATGATCCTAACCAGCGGATCCACAACAGAGCCAATCTCAGTGAAGGGTGATGTCAAGCAAAGCTGCCATGACACTTCTTGCGATCTTTCACACAGCAATACTGCATCTCACCTCCAACAAGTTTCCCACTGGTGTGGAGCAAATCTACAGGACTGATGGAAAACTGTTCAATCCTCTGATCCTAAACCCTAAAATCAACCTCAATTATCGAGTTGCAGTACACAGGCAACAATTATACACATGTCCATCTACAGCAAGACAGTTCTCTACTAACCTGCCCCTGCTGTACAACACTGTCCTCCAACTATAAAGGTTCACGGCCTGATCCTTGTAAAACAAACCAACTCCCTTATCTCAGAAGCTGCTGGTCAGTGAAAGGAGATATCAATAATAAAATTCACCACTGTCTTTAGTACACCAGCACAGGTTTTGGCTAACGGAGGAAAAGGGTGTTTGAAGATCAAAACCTCAAACCCGATACAAAACTCAGTTTACTGGTGATCCCTGCCCTCCTTTGTTCTTTTGAGACTTGGACTACCCAGAACTGGCACTGCAATGCACTGGAAAGATACCACCAAAGCTTCCATCAAAATCTTCCAATTTCACAGGAAATTTAATTGAATCAATATCAGCATCCTCTCCCAGGTCAGCAATGAGGACCTAATTACACCTTGTCGGCTCTACAGGGTAGGGCATGTCATTTGAACGCCCGACACTAAACTCCCAAAACAGACGCTCTTTTCTGAACTACATCACAGAAAGAAATTTCAAAGTGAACAGAGAAAAAGATTCAAAGGCATCTTTAAGACCTCTTTGGAAAAGATGCAACTTCTCCCACTAATTCTGGGAATCCCTGTCCTATAGTTATTTAAACTGGAAGACCATTTGAGATGGCACTACAAACCCCAGTCTGTGCACTGGGAGCACACAGAAACCCAACAGGAAGGAACACAGGATCACATCCCCTCACAAACTATCCATCCAACACTTCAAGCATCTCCCGCCCCATTTGTGGAGGAATCTGCAGTTCCTCCATTAGGCCCCATCAGATACCTCAGAACCCACAGAACCAGAGTGGAACCAAATCATCCTCAACCCAAGGGACTGCAAAATAATAACAGTAATAATAATAATGAAGATAATAATAATGATAATAATACAGCCAGAGCTGACCATAGTTATATCTCAGTTACTCTTGAGGCAGGCCAATAATCTAAGCACAGATTGAAGATTAATCTTAAATATTAACTAATACGGACCTCCAATTAAATTTTAAAGACAGTCAGTATCTTCTTAGAGCTGATGAGTTTGGCTTCCGCACATGGTTTCACTTATTCACAC
Organism: Pristis pectinata; assembly: GCF_009764475.1. Lineage (NCBI taxonomy): Eukaryota > Metazoa > Chordata > Chondrichthyes > Rhinopristiformes > Pristidae > Pristis > Pristis pectinata. The sequence continues at coordinate 40,571,070 of NC_067421.1, forward strand.
CCAAGGGCTCTCAAAATACAGGCACACTGGTAGTAAGGTTTTTGTTGAGAGTTAAAGAGCACAATTATTTTACATTGTTCAGTAAATTTTGTTCTGTTGGAATTGATTTTCTATCACCTCTCATTCCCTTTGTTGTTTGTAAAGCTGCTTTATTTAATCAATGCATTGTGCTGAGGGGTCTCCTCCCCACCTTCCCCCATTGATATGGTTTTCTCTCCTTTGACATAACATTGATTTTCAAATTTTGCCATGTCAGATCATATCACCCTCATACCAAGCATCCCTTCTGTTTGCTTCTGTGCACAGATATCTACACAGAGAATAATTAAATCATAAGACAAAACTGTATCACTTTGCAAGCTCCAAAAGAACAATGTAAAGAAATTTACATTAGTCATACATGAACACAGGTAACGCTGATGTGGTGATAACTGGCAAGTGGGAATAACTTGTCACCTGAAGGAAGGACCTTGGAGATTTTATAAAGCTCACGGGTGCTACAAAGACAAAATTAACACATTTATTTATATACACAAAGGAGGAGCAAAGCCATGCCATGTATAATGTTATGAGGTTATGACATTACAATACATTACAATTGAATCAATCCACTTACTTACATAATTTAACAATGAACTCATCTGGAACACAATGACAGTCCCTGTAAGGTACTGAGTTGAGTGGCCAGATATACTTCAGTTGTGGCCTCTCAACTTTACATCAATCACAGCCGGTGCATCTGGCGCAACCCATTTACTTGAATGAGGCAGCCAACCTTCATTAAAAAGAGCAAATGAAAATAAGTGTAAAATAAATCAAAAACTCTAGATCCTGGAAATCCAAAATAAAAACAGAATGTGCTCTAAATACACAGTAGGTCAGGCAGCATCTGTGAAAAGAGAAACACAGTTAAAGTTTCAGGTCGAAGAACTTTCCGTTTCAGGTCAAAAACCTTCTATCAGAACTGAAAGACCAACTGTTTTCTTTCCCTTTGCATATGCTCCCTAATCTGATGAGTATTTCCAATACTCTCTGGTGTTTATTTCCTTTTTAATTAGTTTTTCATTTACATATGTTGAATGTAGTTTTAAATGAATTTCAAGTTTTTAATATTTAATTTTAAGTAATTGTTTACAGGTATTTCAATGAGTTCTTCATATCTCTGATCATCAGAGATATTTAGTCTGATCAATGATCATCCAGGTGGTCTGTGGGCAGGGTCTTAATTTCCTCTGCCTGCAGCCTGATCATTGCTCACAGTTCATAGCAGCAAGGTTGGCAGGGCAATGAAAGCCATGCAGCCAAAAGAAGCTAAATGTGCGCACAGGTATCCCAGGAGAGTGATTACAAGGTATGCTGGCTGAAACGCAATCTAGCTTCTTGTTTCTCACATACAGTTACCTCATGATCTACTCAATATTTCCAGCTTCTGTATTCTTCCACTTGTGGCTCTACATGTTCATGGTTCCTATCAATGCTTAACTGGTATTTGGGGAGAAACTGTTTTCAACACTAAGCATTTTATACAGCAAATCAAAGTTCAATGATACCAGTCGTTTCTCTTATTTATCAATTCCTGTGTTGCTCCACAAACGCAACTTTTAGGGAACAGCAAGGTGTAATAATGTGATAAAGTACATCCTTGTGAGTGCATCAAATTTGCTGCCTTTGGTGATTACACTTGTTCATGTAATTAAACCGTTATTCACTGATATGTACTGTGTTTACAAAAATAATCAGAACTCTGTAGAATTCCTATAGAAACAAGAACAAAGAGCAATTCTACAGTTTTTAGCTATCAGACTCTGGCACCTTCATTGAAGGAGATAGCCAGAGTTTATGTACGTGAGAAAATGAGGGCAACAAAAGCCTTTCTGACCACTGTTATCTATCCTTGAGAAATTTACAATCATTTCCTGTAACCAATCTCATTAATTGAACATGCTTAGCCATTAAATCCTGTTAAGGCGAGCTTGTAATGATAAGATTACACCGTTTCAATGAAAAAAAATCAACATATTGATGCATAACACGACTATGATCAATTCCACAAATACCAGCAAAATGCAGTAAAAGAAGTCAGTTTTTGGGTAAAATATTCAACTGCAATTAGAAGTTTCCAAGAAGTATTACAACACTGCATTTTATGCTATAATAACATTTGTTAAATTGCTGATGAATGAATATAGTATTGATTGACACAAGCAGATTATGCATTCAATTGCAATTGCATCGCTAGTACAGGCAACCCCCATGTAACGGAGGGGTTGTGTTCCTAAAAACTGTATAGTGATTTTCAGTAACATGGACCCCCTTTTCCCATTGAATCCCATGTTATAGGCGACGTGTTCCTACACTTTCTCTCATACTATGCCATTTTACTGACGACAACAAAGTGACCCACCACCATTATTTAACAGCTGAAGCCAACATTAGACTGCAGGGTGGGGGGGGGGGGGGTGGTTGCGGTGGTGTAGAAAGGCTTGTGTGAAAGAAACAACAAGTCATTTTTTATTTCTAGTCACTCAATACTGTGCGGCAATAAGATTTGGATATGACATCACCACGTCGATTGGGTTGGCAGTCATAGCTGAGTCCCTCCTACGTCGCATTCTCTTTAGTCCGAGGACATGTGAACAGATGTCTCAGAGTGCAGTGCTGCCGCACTCATCATCCTCAAGGCATTTTCTCTGACGCACAAAGCTCATGGATTAGGAAAGGGTTTAGGAAGAGGGGATGTTAGGGAAAGGGATGGGATTCAAGGATTAGGGTTCATGAGACAAAAGATACCGGAGAAAGAGTTCACAGTGGTAACGGGTTAAAGCTCGGTGACTTTGTGGAAGTAGAGTAAAGGCTGAGGGATTACTTTAAGGAGCTGGTCGTAGCTGCTGTAGCTTCCCACAATGCAGCGCATCAGACAAAATGACTTGCAGGTGAAGAGCATGGCAGCACTGCATTCTGAGATGCCTGTCCACATGTCCTCAGACTGGAGAGTGTGTGGCAAAGGAGAAACTTTGCTGTGACTGCCAACTCAATCAGCGTGGTGATAATATATCCAAATCTTAATGCCCCACAGTATTGAGTGACTACAATTAAAAATTGATAAAATCTGTTATCTTCAGCATTTTGTGTTTAATTATTTATTTTTTTCCCTACATAAGTTCTGCAAGAGCATATTTTATTCCTTATCTCAAATTTGTAACTAGTGATTTGTGAATTCCATAATGAGGAATTTCTGTAACCCGAACAGCTGTGGCAAGGAGTCACCAGTACAAAGAAATCAAGCTGCTAACTTTCCTGGAAATGAAGTTTTCTAGGATTACTACAGATTCTGACCCTCTCTTATTTTCCTTGTGTAGATGGAAGACAAAAAAGACTCTATCATCTAATGATCTCGTAACAATTTCATACTAGGTTTAACCATAATTAGTTCATCAAAAGTGAGGTGGCACAATGAACTTTTAAAGATTATGAAGACATTACTGAAATAGAATATACTTTGAAAAGAATACTGTGGTCAAAGATTAAAAAAAAACTTTATACTGTGCGATTAAGTGATAATTAAGAACATCAGGTGAACTTAAGAATCTATAGGAAGAATGACAGCCTTGAGCCCTAGTTTAGGCTGTTAACAGCCCTACACTATTCCTTACTTTCAACAAAGAGCACCAGATGCACTGTTATTAACATAGCAGCAGCTCTTGCCAATACATTCAATATTCTCACACATTAATTTATGCAGAATGAAAAAACAAAAATGCTCCAGAGGTTTTAACCTCATTATCAACAAATTGCAATTCAACAATAGCTTTATCAATATAAAGGGTTTATATTGTTTGTGTGATGTTGTTATTTTCTTCACAAATTATATTTAAACAAGATCCTGCTGAAGTACTATCACATCTTGAACACAATTGTTATCCATCGCTGAAAAAAAAAGTACAGAAATAATTCAAAAATACAAATTGCATGTCTTTACTGAGTTCCAACATTAAGCAAAAAACTTCAGTAGAGGAGAGTGCTGGTTTGTTTCATGGATGTAGGCTAACCCACAGCCCACAAACTTCTGAAGCCCTTGCACTGGTATAATTGGGTGGTATTTCCTTTCACATCATAGATGCTGTCATAGCCTTACTTTCAAATAACATTCTAAAATCTTCTTGCTAAAGAGCAAGAAGAACCACCATGCTGGATCCAAGCACTGGTGATTAGCATTGGCAGTTGATTCAATCAGAAACAAGCAGCTAAGAAATTACTCCTTATTTGTATAGAAAAGTTATTTGCATGCATCACAAAAGCAGAAGTATATTTTGAATATTTTGGGTAGTTTGGTAAATGTATAAAAATGTAATATTTGCATTCCTCAAAATTGTAAGTTTTGGCACACACCACAATAAATAATGATCAGAAAAGCTTTGAAAAATCTAAATTGTCTTTCAACCAATGTCTTTCAGGAAAGAGAACTACTAGCCCTACCCATTTTCACCTTTGTGACTCTAGGCATATAGAATATGGTTAACTCTTAATATCTGTTAAGTGTAAGGAAAAGGTCTCAATAGCACCTTTTCATAATAACATATGCCCTTATCAGAATCCTCACATCCCAAGAACAATACACAAGCTTAATACACACACAAACGGCTGAATACCAAACATATTTTAGGTTGGTAAAAGAATCGAGAAGAGCAAGTAAAATATGCTGAGGCTGGCTAAACCTAGTCTTTTCACAATTACAGATCTTCTGCAAACTAGGTAGGAACTAACATCACCCTTATCACGAATGTAATGAAATCTCCCGTTAGAAGACCAATTCTACAACTTAGTACTTTGAGTAAGTGACTCTGTATGCATGTAGATGCTGAACTACAAGCAATTAGCTATGAAACAGAACACCATTACCCATGAGAATTAGCGTATGACATTGGAAAATTTGCAATGACTTACAGAGTATCCTCGTCCTGAAAACGAATGAGCAGAACTCTGTAGGGGAAAGAAAGGGGAAAAATGGATTAGATTTTGCATTGAACTTTAATAATATTATCTGTACCCAGTAACAAACCTCTGGTATAGCAGTGAAGTTGATAATGGAGGTTATCAGACGGCTGAACAATAGCGCTTTACTTGTTAGTAGACTTGGCTTCATTTGTAATTATTGTATTGCTTCAAATTTTTGCCGTATGTTTTTTGGGAGCTCTGATTATCATTTTGACTGAACATTTTGTGAAGTCCCTCTGTGTGTTTGCTATGTTAATGGTTCAACATAAATACAAGTTGTTGGATTGACCAATATTTTGTAAATGACTACATTGCTTCGATGGTTGGAACCAGGGAGTTCAACCCAAGAGAGAGTGACCTTTTATAAATTGGCTTTGTAACCAATTGATTAAAATCAGAGGTCTCAAAATATGATGGATTCTTTCTATTTTGCAATAGGTCATCTATGGTATGCATTATAAGTTACAGACCTCAAATATGTGGTCAGTGGTGAAGCAATGGCACTTGCCACTAACCTCAAAGAAAGCTGTCAGCAGAGATTAAGCAATCTGTGGTAGAACTTCCCCTTTCCCAATGTTAGTTGCTGTCAGTCATCAGTTCAAATAGACTGTGGCTTCCAGGAAGTTGGCTGACTAGTCAATCATATTTAATAATTCTCAGTCAAGAAGCCAGAAATGAAAAAGCACAATTTTGATTTAACTTCACAAATATTTTATAAAACTTTACAGACTAGGATACACTTCGAAGAAGATATGAAATATCAAAACACATTTTGGAAATTAATTTTTAAGAAATAATTTTTTAAATAATTTATGATTTTTAACAAAGGTACAAATCTCAAAGGCAAATGCCTACAATTCCAAATAGAACTGTTATCAACTAGCTATTTAAACAACAGTAAGGGTTAGGGTTCGCTTCCATTAGTTTGGTAAATAGCAAATATATCTCCTCTGTTCAAGAAAGGAGACAGAACACAGGAAACCATAAGCCAATTGGTTTAACATCTATCATGTGGAAAATTTTAGGTGTTATTAAAGAAATTACATGCGCACTTTAGGAATTTAAGATATTCAGGCAAAGTCAACAACATTTTTTGAAAGGGAAATAACATCTGACCAATTTATTGGTATTCTTTAAAGCAGTAATAGTTCTGTGGAGAAAGGAGACCCAGTTGATTCACTATATGTGGATTTCCAGAAAATTTTTGATAAGGTGCCGCATCAGTAGTTATTGAAGAAAATATTAACTCATGGCGTAGGAGGCAACATATTGGCAGAGACAGAAGAATCTGCAGGTCCCCCACAGTTTCATCAGTCAGCTCGACAACACAGAATTGGAGTGGAGGCAAGTTATCCTCGATTCTGAGGAGCTGCTTAAGCGAGGAGAGACTGTGCCAGCCTGCTTTGCTCTGGATGGTGTTGAGCTTCTTCAGCAATTTTGCATTTATCTGGGCAAATGATGAGCACTTCCATCGCATTCCTGACTTGGCTTGTACATGGTTGAAAGACTTTGGCTTGCCAGAAATTAAGTTATATACCAGCCTCTGAACTGCTCTTGTAGTTAATATATTTATGTGGCTGGTCCAGCTGAGTTTCTGGCCAATGGTGACACTACCTTTCCTCTCCTCCTCCCCCAGAATTTGACAGTGGGGGACTTGGCAATGGTAATGTGAATGAAATCTTTTTTGATAGACATAATCTGGCACTTTAGTGGTGCAAATGTTAGTTGCCACTTATCAGCCCATGTGTGAATGTTGTCTACATCAGGCATGGACTGTTTCATTTCCTGAGGGGTTGCAAATGTAATTAAACATTGTACAATCAGTGAACACCCCCACTTCTGACCTTATAATGGAAGGAAGGCCATTGATAGAGATGGAGCTGGAGATGTTTGGGTCTAGAACACTGCCTTGAGCATCTCCTGCAGTGAAGTACTGGGGATGGAATGATGGGCCTCCAACAATCACAACCATCTGCCTTTATGCAAGACATGACTCCAGCCTTTGGAGTGTTTCCTCTCGGATGCCCAGAGAGTTCAGTTTTACCATAGCTCCTCAAGTACAATCAATTGTCAGTTTGATAACAAGGGAAGTCACTTTCACGCCACCAGCGGAATTCAGTTCTTTGCACTATGTCAGGGCCATGGCTATGATGAGCTCTGGAGCTGAGTGGTTCAGTCAAACCCAATCTGAACATTTGTGAGGAGGTTAATAATGGGTAAGGGCTGCGTCCATCATACCTTCCATCACACTGCTGATGATTAACAATAGACTGTTTGAACATGTCCTGCCTTATGTGAATTTTCCACATCACTGGGTAGATGCCAGTGTTGTAACTAACAGAATAGGTTAGCTAGAGGTACAGCTGGTCTGTAGAACAAGCCTTCAGTATTGCAGCTGGGGTGTTGTCAACTCCAATAGCATTGGCTGGATCTAATGCTCTGAACAGTTTCTTGATAAAACATAGAATAGATTGAATTGAATGAAGACTGGGTTCTGTGATGGTGAGTATCTTAAGATGAATCTGAGGTGGATCATTCACTTCACACTTCTGGAAATTCTGAAGTTGCAGTGAGTTTAGCTATGTAATGGCAGGCAATGCTGACAGTTTCACCACCATTGCTTCAGCAAAAACCAGGCCATTACTTCCAACAAGGCTACTTGGCTCATTTTCATCCACTTAGTCAGATACTCAGCTTAAATTGAGAGGGCAAATCTGAATAGGGATATCTGAAATAGAAACTTGAGAAGATAGATGCTAAGGGCATGTTTCTCCTTGAGGGCAAATCTCCAACTAGGGGACAATGTTTCAGAGTAAGAGATCATCCATTTGAGATGGAGATGAGCAGCAACTTGTTCTCTTAGATGGTCATGAATCTTTGTGATTATATAAACCAGAGTTCTGGAGGCTAAATCACTGAATATATTCAACATCAAGACAGACAGATATTTGATCTGTCGGCAAGTCAAGGGATATGGGGAACAGACAAGAAAGTGGAGCTGAGGCTGAGATCAGATCAGCTGTGCTTAACGGGCAATATGGTCTAGTCTGACTCCAAATTTTCTTCAAATGTACCTTTGAAAGAAATGTGACATTCATTATAAAGTTTTTCTATTGTGAAGTGTAGCAGGTATTGCATAACTGTCATGCAATCCAGAGGTTCCCAAGTTCAATTTCAAGTCAGCTGCAGCTACAATGCTAACGTGTTAACTCAGTGACCCATTAGGATTGGAAATGCAGCCTGAGGGGGGTGGCGCAAGTATGTGTACAGAAACACACGTTTCCTCTTTTCACTGTGTTACTTTTATAATACAAAAATGTGGATTCTGGGTGAGGACAGGGTTAAATTGAAGAATAATGCTCCAATTAAAACATGCATATCACCAATTATGCAATACACAGGATAGGCGTGTTGGTAAATTACAATATATTGCAACGCCCCGACATTTCCACAACCACAGTCTATCACAACTGACTAGAACAAAGCACACATGCTACCTTAAATCCAATGGATTTAAGCCAAGAGTGACCATCTGCTTTATGATAAACTGTGACAAAAATTACAGCGAGTGACATAAAAGCTGCAGAGAAGCGCTGAAGAAACATTTTCCAACATGAGACAGGCACTAATCATTGGCTCTTTAGCAAACGTGGTAGCCGAAAGAGTATTCAGCTATGAAATTAATAATCGACCAGTGCTGTAATGTGAATTTAATCAAATATTCCAATAATCGGTGCATCTCCACTTCAGTCAGGTTTCTGAGCTAGCCAGCCATACTTGCTTCATCAGCCCTAATCAACTAGCCTTCATCACAGAAATTTTGCTATTTCCTTTTTCAATCAAAACCTCAGAAGGCATTCTACACCTGCCAGCCTTTCTGCTGTGCTAATAATTGCCAATTTGCACATAGCTCTGGCTATATCACTCAATTTGGCCATGGCTGCTGCATGCATACACCATGATTCATCAGTAACCCCCCTCCCCCCCCATGACAATTAGAGCCAATGTCTCGACTAACTGGAGCACCCATTCTAGAGGCTCAGCAGACAATTACCAGTCTATTTTCCCATCTCACTCAGAAAAATATGAGAACATGTAACAATGGCATTCAGTGCCTCTGAAATGTTACCCTTGAGGGAATGAATATTTCAAATTATCACAGCTTTACAACCACATTCAAATTTAAGCATTTGGAAGGATACGGGGCTCATTTAAATGATAATGAAGGAGATCCATTCAATTTACTAAAAAACTGCAAGTTCTTAAACTGACGGGTCAAGAAACAGCAAAAACCCTTTTAACCATTGTGCATGGCTCTATTTAGAGCTCTATAGCAGCATGAACATCAAAGGGATTAGTATGACAAATAAAAGAGAAGGCAAAGATGCTCCCTGCTTCCCCTGGGTCAAAACAACAAAATACAAATGTCACTTATCAGACTCTTAATATGCTGCTAAATTCCAATTATGCCACAGTAAAATAAATGATAAGAAAATCTCATTTTGGGAGCATACACTGTTGGTTTTGTGCACTGATATTGGGGCATGAAAGCCATACAAAGCACCTAACAAAGCAATTACAGAGCCCAAACAGAGCCACCTTTCATTAGTTGAGAAAAGCCTGGTCCTCAACTAAAACTAATGGGAAAATAAATTAAGATTGCATTTCCCCACTCCCCTCCAGACTGCACTGCTGCATCTTTGCTTTCCTCCGCAGAAAAAGCATTGCAACTTTAAACTGTACCCGAGGCAATTTTAGAAATATCTTCAGATTCCTCTTCTATTTGGCTAGCCATGGTTTTAGAAATAAACTTATCACAATGCCAGCAAACTCCTCAAACGCAGTGTTACATAAACATGATAATTTCAAGGACCTTTTTGACAGCACAGGTAAAGACCAAAACAATTTCTAACATACTGCTTTAAAGTAATTCTAATCCCCGCTACATTTATGGCAACATTTCCCAATTTACAGATAGCAAAGGAACAAAGGGATCAATATATTTAAAGAATAATTATTCAAGTTTCAGGACCATGTATTTATTCGGCTTCTTTTTACATATTGGGATACTCTGTAGCATTTACAAGCTGATTTATACTCTGAATTTCTAATGATGCATTGCAATATTGAAATGTTACAATTGTCCTCCAAAAGTTAAATGTCCTGTACATTCAGAAAAACAAACAAAAAAGGATATTCACTTGTTTGGTTGGAAGATTAACCCTTTGAGTACTGAAGGCCTTTTCAGCTTTCGAAATTCGTACATCTTTTGTACAAGATATCTGAAAATATTATAAAGTAGAATTAGAAGTATGAACAGACTGGGACAATATGTTATCTCACAGTATTCTAGAAATTATTCTGCAAATATTGAAATGTAGTCATGGTTCACTTCGTGCAGGAGTGCAATGGCGTTCAGTGTTAACTGTTTTATAGGAATGACTACAATCATTTTTAGAAACATGCACAAAGTAGTCCTTTGTTATATTTAGCACAGATTGTTTGGAAAGCTTTGAGAAGCTGGGTGGAAGCTTTATTAGAAATAATAAAATAAAATTCAATATGCAGCTTGTACACGTTTTCCAACCTGTGAATGTAAGCTGCCCTTGAATTATCTTTCTTTATATTTGGAATCTTGGAGGATGTTCATTTGAAAGCGATATGTTTATGTTTATAGTACTAAATCTAGCATATTTATCCTGGCAACATGATAAACTTACTTTATCAGTGGTAGTAATGTTACATTTTGTAGAGTAATTGATAGGTCCTGGCTTTTGAAAATTAGTCTTCTTGAATCCCAATTGAACAGCAACAACTTGAAAGCAACTATAAAAGTTTTGTTTTGAGGAAACAGGCAGCATTTTGATAATAGAGTTCTGGTCTTGTTTTATACCATATGCTAAACTGTACAGAGATTGTGTTTTTGTGCAAATAGATAGTAATGCTTCTGTGAATATACTGGGACAGAATATTTTTCCCTTTGGGGAAGTGCTTGTAAGGTAACCGACAAAAGCCAAACTCACTGAAAAGTACTTGTTGAAATCAGCTGTTGAAAGGGAAGTTCAGCAACACACAGAGTAAGATTTTTGTTGATAATGTTGATGGCTATTGTGGAAATATAAATCTTAAATAATGGACAACTTATACCATAGTTTATGTTCACTTTTAGATCCTCTGTACGTGGCTGACAATAGAGAAAGTGGAGAAAGAGAAATTACGATTCTTAGTTTTTAAGAATCCTTACAGTTTAAATAAACTGTATTGAGTAAGCTAACTTTCACAGATGCACTGCAAAGTATGAGGACATGCAGTAGATTTTCCTGGGAAATCTGAAAGAAGCAGCAAATATCAGGAATATCAGGATTACTGATTACTTTTTTGGGGGGGGGGGGGGTGGAAGGTGGGAAGCGGTGGCGTTTATCCCCCTAGCTTCTGTAACCATGCAGCTTCATGCTTCAGAAACTGTACAGTTGAGAAATTCTCCATAGCAACAGCATCCAAAATGTGGAATGATTGATAAAACAGTTCTTTGATACATGTGTGACAATAAATACCTTTCTAAAAGAAAGGTAAAACAAGGGACATACAACACATTTTAAAATCTTAGGACACCCCAAATCCAGTGAAATACTTTAAAGTGTAGACTGTTGTAACAAAGAAAATCTGTCTTACATATGGACCAACAAGAGAACACGAGAACTTCTCTGCTTTTCTTCAAAACTGTTGAATTGTTAATATCCATCTGAGCTAAGGTCACAGTTTTAAAATAACGTCTAAGTTGATGCCTCCGTTTTCAGTTTACTTCACTTGCTTTCTGTCCTACTACTAGAAAATCTTCAGTTTATTTACCCTCCATAAATATCACCTAAAGTGTCTGCCTAGGTTAGATGATATTTATGGAGGGGAAATAAACTGAAGATCTTCTGGAAGTAAGACAGAAAGCAAGCAAAGTAAACTGAAAATGGAAACACAAAAGACTGAAGATGCTAGAATCTGGAGCAACACACAAGATGCTGGAGGCACTTAGCAGGTCAGGCAACATATATGGAGAGAAATGGAGAGCCGACATATCGGGTAGAGACCCTTCATCTGGACTGTCCATTCCTCTCTGGAGGTGATGCCTGACCCGCTGAGTTTTTCCAGCATTTTGTGTGTTACAGAAGTAAACTGATAACCTTCCTGCTTGACAGGCAACAGAAAAAAAGCAAGAAATTAGAGAGAAGGAAAAGCTCTGTACATTGATTACCTTAACATAGCTCCAAATTACTGAAGATGAACATGGATTTCTGTGAACCTAATTCGACTAGATTTCTTGCAGCATGAATATTTTAAAGTTTTCTCTTGGCATAAGTAATCTTATTTATTTTGTTAAGAACCAGATAATTTACATACAACAATAGAATATATTTTTCTTATCGGATGTCTCTCAGAGCATTTGAATTTTATTATGGTGGTAATGTTCACAAACATACATTTTGTTACAAGAAAGCAATGATTGGTAACTTGGCGTATTGATTCAAGCAGCAATAAGTAAGGCTATTTATCAGTTCAGGTGACGCTTCCTACAGATCGACTGGGAGTGGGCTAGGCACTGATCAAAAGAGAAGAAAACTGCAGGACAATTCATTATGCACATATAGAAACCAGTTAAACAGCTGGATAAATTCCATGCAACTGCTGAGTTAGTTATCCCAGCTCTGCAACAGTGTTGGTTTAATCAGCTTCAGATTCCATGGCAAAATGTTAACTCTTGATTGTTGTATACAGGTCATTGCTGGAAAAATAGTGTGTGAATGTCAGGAGAGTAGAGGATTTGGTTCTGTTGCAACGGCCACAAGAACAGAACAGCTTGGTTGAGAAAGTGTTTTCAAAAGAAGGGAGAAAACTGGCTGACAAAACAATGCAACAAGTTATATGCCTCACAGTATCATGCCTTCTAATCATTCTCTTAGTTTTCAGTCCCCCAGGTCTAAGAATGACTTGCTTGTACTCCAGTTCTGTGGTCCAAGAGGCTGGTGAGGCCAATGTGGGACCTGCAGACTCTGTTACAGCTGGGGCAGGAGATGCATTCTGTTTGGGTAGTGGTACGCTCCTTCAGTCATTTATATTATGCTTTTCTGTGCTCTGGATGATGAGGCATGAAGTTCCCAATATCATCCTGAACATTTCTTTTCCATTTCAAGCTCATGGGCTAGGGATTCCAACAAGTTGGTGGGAAAGCTACATTAGACCTGACTTGGTATAATTAAAGCTTCAATGCTAGGGATGTTGGACGAGATAATTTACATTGGTTCACCCTATACTGCCAGTTCATTTGGAGGATTTTGTGCATATAGCTTTGTTAGCACTACACCAGTGCTCTGAGATATCTGCCATAGGTAGTCCACATCTCAAATGCATACATTGATCACTGCTGGCTTGCAGACCATGAACTTTGAGCTGAAATTGAACTCTTGATCTTCCTCAGGCCAAAAGCTACACTGAAGTTAAGAATACACTACATTGTTATGTCTGCCTTCATTGAGAGTTGGCTCTCAAGATATGGGAAGTGGTGCACATTTTCCAGTAGCCCATGGTGAACTATATTTGAAAGGAGGAAGAAGCACATTGTTCACAGAGGCAGGTTGTAGAATACTTTTGCTTTGAGGAAATGCAAGTCCAGTAAGCTTATGAAGTTATCAGAAGTTTGTGGCAGGTCACATTTTTAATACATTGAAAATAAGCCTATTTTATATGTCCTAGTTGTTCTATAGCAATCAACCAGCACACTATTATTCAAACAAATTTAGTATTTAGGCTGTTAATGGATGAATACTTAAACAAAATCTTTTAAAAAATTGTATTTGTTGTTTACACTTCAAATTGTCAATCGCTTTTGTCTCACTCTATACTAGGGATCAATCTCTGTATTAATTGACTAAATGCACACTTATTCATTGGTAACCTTTGCAGACAATTAATAGTTGTTGTGGAGGAGCTTCTGATTTGGGAAACTATTGAAAACATCTGCAAACAAACTTTTTGAGTGTTTCCTTAAGCCCTCAATAAGATCAATATACAGATAAGATCTTTATTAGTCACATGTACATCGAAACACACAGTGAAATGCATCTTTTGCGTAGTGTTCTGGGGGCAGCCCGCAAGTGTCGCCATGCTTCCGGTGCCAACATAGCATGCCCACAACTTCCTAACCCATACGTCTTTGGAATGTGGGAGGAAACCGGAGCACCTGGAAGAAATATACTGTATTGCACAGCATACTAAGTTCAAACCAAGGATATCCAAGATTGAATTCCACATCTGTGCTGATTTGACTCACATGAACTGCACTAGTCATGCAAGCACTGCAACCAGCTTCGTGCAAGTCATTACCATCCAGTGGATCTTGCCAGAGGCATACAAGTATAGATTGGCTTTTCCTGTAATTGCCAACCTGTTGACTAATCTTCCAGTGTTCACTAACCAGATCTCTCATTTGAAACATGGGTGAGATGTTGGAGGGTACCGAAGCCTCAAGCATTGCATTTGGAGAAGTCACTGCCTTCAAGAAGTAAGGTTCCAGTAAGAGAAAGTTAGAAAGGAGGAAAATATTTTGAGCCATGAATCACAGAATATTTCCCCTATGGGTTTGGAGAACCTGACATACGTTTCTAAAGCACTGGATTTACAAAATAGCAATAATTGATTAACATAATAAAACTGTTGAATTGAAACCTGTGATTTACACAGAATAAGCAAATCCTTTAAATTTGTTCCAAATGATTAGTATTTAGTTCAGAGATTCTTCAATGTTGAGTTTAATTTGCATGGTGCCTTTCATGTAGTAAAATATTTCAAGACCTTTCCAGAAAGGTTAGCAAGCAAACATTGATAAAGAGTTACATATAATACTAGGCCAATTAATAAGCACTTCAGTCAAAGAACATCTTGAAGAGATAGAAAGATAAACAGAAACAGGGAGAGGAAGATGAATTCCACAGGCTTGGGCCTTGGTAGCTGAAGGCATGGCTACTAATGATGGAATCATATACAAGTACCTTAGCTACCTCAAGCACAAAATAGATTACAATATTGCTGCAACTGGCAAAGAATTTCCCCCTTGCAAAATGTTGTCCCATATACTGCATATGCTTTACCTTGCAAAGTTTCTGTAGTCTTATGCCTGTCCTTGTTAAGATTCCCAAAATAAAATTTACAGTGCACCAGTTTATCAGCTATTAGGCACAACCATCTCAGGTAAATATGACTTTATTTTAAAACACAGATGAAAGTTATGAATCAGTAGCAGGGTGAACGATGCTTGTAATATTATCCATGGATATTACAAACCCAACGCTGAGATAGAAAGTAGACAACATTTGTCAGGCTGTTTGGAATCTAACTGACGGTTCATTTTTGTTTGCCTGGTGACTGTGTTCATCTGATATGCCTGTTAAACATGAATTGATGCATTTTGATTGCTACTAGGACAAAAGTCCACTGAACAGAACAGAAATACTCAATTGCCTGTGGCATGCTTGGAGTCTCCTTGCGTATCACTGTATGACAGATCACAGGCTTGAAACACAAAGCAAATTACTGAAAAACAATTTCACAATTACAACTTAATGTAAAATTTCCTATCTTCAAATGCCTGCAGGACTATTTCAAATTCTGTTCAGAACTCAAAATTAAGGTAGTCAATTACACCTACATTAAAGGGAGAACATCTTTCCCATGACAAAAATTCAAGCAGAGATGTCCAATCATTGCAGTATTTTTGTGATAAAAGAGAGGGTTTCAAAGGAAATGCTTTCAAATTGTAGCCCAATTCAGATGCAAAGGACATATACCGAAGATCTGTGCTGCTTTATACTTTGTTGGTGTATACAGAAGTTTACATATATGCCCTGTTTCCACGTCTCTCTCTCAATGTTGGCTCTTCTGGTAGTAATGTAAATGTAAACTAACTACATTTGCTCAGCTGTCCAACACAATATTTTTTTAATGAATTAGCTTTTTCACTGCTGGCGATGCCATTTGATCTGTGGGACCTATGGCACAAGAGCAGGCATCATTAACTACAACATAAACACACAGTTATTTTCACGTGACATCAGAAGAATATAGGTCGATGTTCTAAGTAAAAGTAATTTTTGTAGACAATGGTGCACATTACCTTTCCATACTTCTCTTTCAGTGGTTGTAGTGACACTTCCTTTTGAAGCACCACTACATTGGTGATCAAAATTAGTCGAAATCAAAATACCCTGCAACTTTTAAGTAGAATTTGTGCTGAAGGGCAGTCCCAAAACATTGCTATTCTAATCCACCTTGCTGGTAGGCATTCCAAATGAAAGAGGGACTACTGAAGTGGCTTCCTGCTGTGCATCTTGAAAAGTGTGCATACAGCTGCTTCCATGCCTAGATATGGTAACAGTAAAAACTGAATCTAGTATGAGGTTCTGTCCTGGACAGTATTAAGCACCTAAAGTGTGGTTGTGATTGCTCTCATCCAGATGAATGGTGGGTATTCCATAACTCTTCTTAGAAACTTGAGAGATCAAGAGGTAAGCCACTCATTGCTAAGTACCTGTCTTTTCTTTGATATTGTAGCAACAGTGTTAATATAGCTGGCCCTGCACAGCATCCAGGTCAATAGTAAATCCAAAGATGCCGCTGTTAAAATATTTGTTAAACAATTAAAGTTGTGAGGAGAAATATAGAAGTAGACGGTAAAAGGCTTCTACTGATGAGGAAAAAGCATTAGCAAAATTCAGTATGGATCCCTTACAGACATGGACAGGAGAATTTATATATGAGGGAGAAAGGAACATTTTGTGTCTATACTCATGGAAGAAAACACACAAAACTTCTTAGAAATAGGGGAGAACAACAGGTTTAGAGTGATTTGAGAACCTAAATGAAATTAGCATCAGGAAAATTAATAATATTGGAGAAATTAATGGGACAGGAAGCCAATAACATTGCAGGACCTTAAGATGTGGATCCTAAGGTTTTGAAAGCGGTTGTGATGGTGATAGTGGATCCACTGATTCCTACTTTCTAAACTTCCACAGATTCAGGAACAATTCCCACATAAATAATGGGTTTATAATTGAAACCTACATTAAGAAATGTGGAAGAGAGAAAACAGTGAATTACAGACCAGTTAACCTGAAATTGTAGAGAAAATGCCAAAATCTATTATCGAGGAAGTGTTAGTAGGGCACTTAGAAAATAACAGCACTGGACTGAGTCAACATGGAACTAAGAAAGGGAAATCATGTTTGACAAATCTGATAAGAGATTTTTGAACTTATAAATAACAAAATAGATAAGGGGACATCAGTGGATGTCTTGTATTTAGACATTCGGTACGCATTCGATAAGGCCATTAAACAAAATTAGAGCACATAGGATTGGTGGTGATATCCTTGGTTAGCAGACAGAAAACAGGAGGAATAAACAGATCATTTATGAGTTGGAAGTTGTGCCTAGTGGGGCCACAGCTGTTCACAGTTTATATCAATGATTGGATGAGGGGACCAAGTGCCATAAATCCACTTTTGCTGATGAAATGAAGGATGGTAATGTAGGTTATGAGGAGAATGCAAGGAGGCTTCAAGGAGATATAAACAATGGATATTAATGGACTCAAGACATATGATTGGTGCAGGAAAGTGGTGCTGAGAAAAAAGCTCAATCAAGAGTTGCTGTGAAGGCCTGAAGAATCAGAGTTCAAGAGTGCAGGAAGCCTGGAGAAATATACCAGCTTAGAAGTTGAGGTACAGAATCTAACAGTGAGGAAATCATGCTGGAACTTTTGATTGTATAGACTGTGTTTACTTTGGTATGGAGAAAGCCAAAAGTATTTAATTGAGCTGATAAAGTTATAAGGGGTAAGAAAGAATGAAGTTCTATTCCCTTAATGAAGGGGTCAACAACCAAGGAACAAAGATAAAAATGGAATAAAGGAGAGTGGAGGACAATTCTTCTTTACCCAGAGATTCGTGAGGCTCCATATCTCACTGTCTTAAGGGGGAAGACGTTCTCATTGCATTTAAAAGTACCTAATAAGTACCAGATGTGCCCTAAAGTGCAAGAGCTCAAAACAAGGGCTGGATGGTGGTATTAAGCTGGACAACTCTCTTTTGACCACTAAGGACACAATAGGCCAAATGGAACTCTTCTGTGACATAAATTTCCATGATTTTCTAATTATTACAGGACTTCTGAACTCTGGGTCACATTTTAGATGTGCAGTCCAAGTGACTCTCCAAGGTGTTTTTATAACAGTGGCAGCCTCTCAAGAACTTTGCTATTCAATTCCTGCATTACTTTAGCTTGCCTGGGATCAGAGTGACACACATCTTCAGAAGCATGAAGTGTTTACAGCACACAGTTCTCATGCTTTACATGCACTAAAGAATTTTCTAGCTGTACTTGCTGTCAAACTGTCAAGGCAGCTCCTGCTTTTATCTGCGAGATCCAGTTTGTAGCTGACATTTTTAATAAACACTTTTAGATGCCAAACATTTGCTGGAAGTCTTTTACAGATATTTGCTTCACATTGGACAATGCAAGCATTAATAACCAATATATTATGCTCACTCAGAATCCCATCAAAACTGTTTCACATTTGAAAGGAAAGGTAGTGTTTTTTTAATTTGAAAGCTAAATGAACTGTCCAATTGGATTTTGTTAGGTTGATACATTTTCATGACTACTTCTGGTTATGAAGCATATTTCACAGCCAAGTAAGTGAACACTGAAATCTGGTGCAAAATTTGCATAAATTCACCTTGCTTTAACAAAGCTCTCATTTAACCTGCCATGTTTGACCGTTTGAACATTAATCTACCTTGCAGATCTGATGGTGAAGTGGCAAAATATAGGTCATTATTAAATAAATCTGTAATTAGAAGCGAAATAAATGTCAGCAATCCTGTTTGACTGCTTAAACTGTCAGTTTGTAATAGCATGTGTGAACAAATGCGAATCTGTGTGGTCAAGCTGCACAATAGAGAATATTCAACAGCCTGCAACATGCATCTGTATGGAATAATGAATACCTGTGATCAAGTTACAAAGCTATGTTGCCCTGATGGTTTAGTGCCAGAGATCCACAGCCACACTGGATCACATTTATTCATTAATACTAATCCCACTACATTTTACTTTCTTGCAAAGACATCACATCACTATAGTTTTAAAAACCACTGAAATGCCTCACTACTCACATTTTCTCTGGTTAGGATATAGCTAAAGTTAATTCTCAAATGATCATCATCTCACTGGTGGCTTTCCTACCTATGTTGGACATAACCAGAGTTCTACCCTTAACCTCAGTAAATTAGTTGTCACTGATAAGGTCTAGAAGTTGTGTACTTTTAAAGTGAATGCCAATATTTGGTATCCTATATTGAAGTTTGTTTGGTTATTAATCTCAGTTATCATGCAGTTTACAGTTAGGAAGGTAGGTAGCAATTAAAATTTTATTTACCAATTAAAATGGTAAATAGTACATCAGGCTTTATTGCAAGGAGTACGAGGAAGGAAATACTGTTACAATTGTACAAGGCTTTGTTCAGATCATTCCAGAAGTACTGTGTACTGTTTTGGTCTCATTACCCAAGAGAGGATATATTTGCCATGGAGAGAACACATTGAAGGTTCACTTGAATGATTCCTGGAATGAGAGGGCCATCTCATGAGGTGAGATTGAACAGGATGGTCCTACAATTCCTTGCTAAGTGTTGTTATAGTCTCATAGTCTCAGAACAAATGCTTTTACATTGATGTGTAAGAGAGGAGGGATAAGGTGGGGCAGTGTCAGCCATTTATAAATAAAATGAGAATTTTCCTCAATTGAAAGAAGGCAACCATCTTGAATTCGCTGCCTGAGAGGAATGTGAATACTGTCTTGTGAATACAAGACAGATTGATACTGATTTAATTATGTTTTACTAGATCCTGATTCGTTCCCTCTCTACATCACCTTTGTATCAATGATTTCCTTTATTCAGCAAATCTAACTACACATCTGAAACTAGGTAACTTCACCTTTTATCAATTGCAGGGATGTTTTCTTTAGAAATATGTGATATTTGAAATTGATATTTCTTTTTCTTTTCTTCCTTTTGTCTCTTGCACATCTAAACCAACCTCCGACTACCTTGAGATTTGCACTCTTAGCTTAACCGTTAATATCTTTGGAGTCACTACTTCCACTGAGCAGAAAAGAACCTACATTACTTTCCATTTTCAAGCTGTCATCCAGAAGCTCCAAGTTCCACTCATGTCAATGCATCTTGCTCCTTTAACAACGTTTAATATTTGATGACGTGTCAGAGAAGCTCTCATGTTGTGCAATCCTATCCTTCCATCAAACCTCCAATCCCCTGTTCTTGAAAGCTGCATCTTTTGATACTACTTCTTGCCAGTCATTCTCCTGTCATCCTTCAAAGCATCATATTACAAGGTTCCCTCATTGCTACCATTCTGCAGTATGGAAATAGTGCAGTTGCTGACCAATTTCTCAAAATTGTGGAACTCCCTCATCCCATACCTAGAAGCTATGGTCTTTCACCTCAGGTACCCAAAAAGGAACCAGATTAAACCAGGTGTGACTGATGACAGGAGCAATTACACAATGCCAGCTCTGATAACATTATTTCAACTGAGCAAGGTCCTAGAACTATTACTGGTTCAAAACAAAACACCTAATAACTAATAATTGCCATGTACTATTGTAGCATGATCGGTTGCAAACAAACTCTTCAACTGTGTATTAGTCAGCCCAAGAACACACCACAATCAAGCTCCCTTCACAATTAGAATGTTACTTTGATCACAAAACAGCACAGGGCAGTAGTAGTTTCTTGCATTTTACTGCTTAAGAATGGCATAGTATCTGCATACTAATAAACTGACATACAAGACACTGAATAAAAATTACAGACCATGTACTTGAAATTCATAAACTCTTCTGAATTATCAATTCCCATGAGTAATACAACTGGGCTTAATTATTGCTATTCAATCTTACCTCTTTAGTGTGTGATGATGCTGAAAGAATTGCTGACTTCTTGTTCTGTTGTGGACTTCGGTAGTGAATTCGGCATATTGACTGCTCTTGAAGGTTGCGGTAGTTTTCCCGCTGTGAGGTAAGTGGAAACGTGATTTCAAGTGTGTTTTGGGCGTCCTTTGATGTTAATGTGAAACTTTAGGAGCTGTGATGTGCTTGCTCTTTTTTTAAAAATTAAATATGTGTAGGACTACATAACTTAATAAAGTTGAACAAATACAGGGATGTTTTCTTTAGAAATATGTGGTGTTTGTGTGTGGAAATGAAGGCTACATGTACTGTACATTTATGTGCATCCTGAAATGTTTACATTCAGCTTGTGGCAGTTTTGTATTGTGTGGATTATTCATGGCAGGGTATCCAGTTCCAAATACCACTGAGACCCATTCAAATCAATGGAATCCATTGGCCTTATCCGATTTGACCGCTACTTTGATAAGGACAAGCATTTTGATCATGTATTTAATCAAATTATTGTGTTGACCAAATAATGATAAGTTTCTATGGAATATTGTAGGAAGAGTACAGAATGTAAATAAGTTAATACATACAGGATCCTTCCATTGTTAAGAGTCATTAGGATTTTGTGACACAGATGACGGTCACAGCAACAGTACTTTATATAATCAACTAAAGCCTTTCTGTAGTACTTGAATATTACTTATAGGTTGTTAGAACAAGTGATATTCCTATACCAGGGATCATTTTAACCATCTACCATTCAGCACAGTTCAAAATAAATCTGTGGGGATCTTTCTATTTTTGTACATAATTTAGCTATTTGCAGTTGAACACAGAATGCTTTGAATCTTTTTTTTCTAGCAAGGGAGTATTTGCAGGCAACAGTCACCATGAAATAGTTTCAACCTTGTGCCATGCATAGTGTAATCTGGTATATCACTTCGCGCTTTAATGCAGTTTGGGTATGACCTAGACCAGTTTGGCCTAGACCAGTGCTGTCAAAAAGTGAAGGACAAATTTGCATAGTTAGACCCCATCACTACAGGCATTACTAACCTGGCTTGTGCTTTTATTATTCAGTGAATTTTGTTATTCACACATCAACATCCTGCAGACAGTCTTTAGCTGCCTAGCTACTTCCCTTTAAAAAGAAAATCCTGTTCAGGTACTGCATCATTCAAAATCCCACAGCTCCTATGTCTGTTCAAAAGCAGTATGAATCAACTGAATGCCACCTTATAAAAACATAACCTCATCTCTATTCTTGACTTTAAATTCCCTCCACGAAACAATGCCAACGGCCTGTCATTGCCACTGAATACAGAGTGCAGACATTTTATTTCTTTTTGAGGTGTACACTTACATCACTAAGCTTGTCTCTGGAACTGCTCCTCTGTGAACTGTTGGCTTCTCTGACACACTCATCCTCGCTGTTCCTGCCATTTTGGTTGGAAGAGACCTTCATCTGCATGACAAGAGAAAAAGAGATGCTTGAGTTATGACAGGCGTGCATTGTGGGGTGATGAATGAAGTTTATTACTGTAGGCGCAAGTGAGTTAAGTTTCCTGATAAAATGTTCCACTCCAAAAGCATCATGGCAGATTTTGACTGCTGCTCCTTTTCTGTCTACATGACACAAATACATCCTTCCATTTACATAAGCCTTAAAACTCTATAACTAAACATTGAAACAGATGGAATGGAGGAAGGAGCAACAAAAACTATTGAATTTCTCTGGTGGCTTATCAATATCCTTAGGACATGCTAACATTTTTCACATCAAAGGATTGAAATGAGGCTCAGTTCACGATAATCTGACTCATAAGTAAACATCCCTGTGAATTAAATTAAAACTGCACTAGAATGAAAATAAAAATTAAAAATGTTGCAAATATCTTAGTTAATTAGTTTAAGAAAAAGGAACAGTGTCAACCATTATGCTCAGTCTATTGGAGATATAGCATATTTTTGAACATCATTCAACATATGGAAGGTTCTGAAACTCAACTAATTCATTGTGAAGGTAAAATAGCTCACCTCAAGTTAATGTATGGGTTAGGTTCCCAAAGAACCCTTCATTATATGAACATTTGTATAGCATAGGTACAGTAAAAGCTATATGGCATCTGATAATCCCCATAAAAGTTAAGAAGTCAGAAGCTAGTCAATATCCTCCCAGCAAGGATGCAGTAACTGAAGAGAAACCATACTTGTTTTGGCAAGCTGAAACTTACAAGTCGCTCATTCATTAGCCATTGTTGCCAGACAGAAGAGTACGAGGAAGTACCTCTTCCCCATTTAAAATAGCTTGGTTATTTTACAGACCCCTTCCCATTAACCCGATCAAAAAGACCGTTTAATATTACTGGTTTTCATGGACCTGTGTTTGAAAGACAGTGTCCAAACGTGCTCCCTACTCTTCATTTGGGCAAATGAAATATTCAGTGAGTAACAAATTAATTTAAGCTCTTCATTGTAGCAAAGAATTTTTAAGTAAATGTTCATCAACTGGGGAGGATCTGTAAGTTACCTCACAACATCAACCAAAGATGCAGTAATTTGCAGGGTCTTACTGGTTGGAGGTTTGGGGTGCAAAGCAAGAAGTTAATTTATGCTTATCAAGAACCAACAAACAACAGGCAAGACAAGGAGATAATCTTCCTTTGATAGTACTGGTTGGAGGAAGAACATGATGAGGAAATGCAGTGTTACTGTTTATATCCACCAAAACATGCAAACTAATGTCGAACTTAAACCTGGCACCTCTAAAAATGTAGCTCTTCTACATTACTATCCTGGAATGCAAGTTTGGATTATGTTACAAAGTCATAGAGAGTTGTACAATAAAGAAACGGGCCCTTCAGCACACCACCTCCACGTCAACCTTTTTGCCCACACCAGGTCCACATCTTTCCATGCCTTGCCTATTTTTATGAGCCTGTCTAAATGTCTCTTAAATGTAATGATTGTACCTGATTCCACCACCTCCTCTGGGAGTAAGTGTGAAAAAAAAACTTACCCCTCAAATCCCCTTTAAAAATCCTTCCTCTCACTTTAAACCATCTACCTTATCTTTGCCTCTTATAATTTTATATACACAGTAGTGTAACGGTTAGCGTAACGCTATTACAGTGCAAGCGATCTGGGTTCAATTCTGGCCGCTGTCTGTAAGGAGCGTGTACATTCTCCCCACGTCTGCGTGGGTTTCCTCCGGGTGCTCCAGTTTCCTCCTACATTCCAAAGACGTACGGATTAGGAGCTGTGGGCATGCTACGTTGGCACCGAAAGCGTGGTGACACTTGCAGGCTGCACCCAGAACACTCTATGCAAAAGATGCATTTCACTGTGTGTTTTGATGTACATGTGACTAATAAAGAAATCTTATCTTGTCTTATCTATCGGGTCATCCCCCAACCTCCTTTGCTCCAGGGAAAACAAGCCCAGTCTATCCAATCTCTCCTCATAACTAAAGTCCTCCAATTCAGGCAACTACCTGGTGAATCTCCTGACCCTCTCCAACAGACCCACATCCTTCCTGGTTAAAATGGAGTGAAAATTCAACACACAACTGGATTCAGAGCTATCAATGCTGCCAGCAGCAGCAGATAACATACAGAATAAGAAATATTAAACGTCGGCCTCATTTTGATATAATATCCAGCTGTGGTGTAATAAAACTCATGGTAAAGATAAGCTGGAAATCTCCTCATAGCTGCTCCCACTGTCATTGTAACCCCAGTAGAAGTTTCTGATTTGCTCAGAGAGGCTTTATCCACATTTCCAGCAAAGTTACACCTGAGCAGTAACAACTCTGAGGATATTCTTTGCCAGAATTTTCATGTTGACAAACAAAGGATTCAAGGAGGGTTGGGGAAGAGCTACCTAATTTTCTTTATGTAACCACAGAAATAGCAGATGAGAACGTCCATTCCACTTCAGATGAAATGTTCAAATTACTATGTGATTTGCCACCCAACATTTATTGTTTTAATCTCAATGCATTATATAGCTAGGAATATGAGCTTCCTCGCTGAATACAACTTCCACTTAATTGTGCCTCTTTGCTTTCTAATTTGATATTTCTAATTCTGTTGTTGGAGTTTGTTTCTTGCCAAAAGTTTGAAAATACCATTTAACCTGCAAGGATCACTTTAATTCTTTACTATAAATCATAAAAGATAGGTCACTCTCCTGTTACGGATTAAGTTACTATTGGTGAATGTCCCTTTAAGACATAGGTCAGTGG